>NC_140595.1:85894929-87254291 GCF_964204655.1 Triturus cristatus | reverse complement strand
CGCAGCAAAACAGTCCGCTTCAGTCCGCACATTAAAGTCTTTTCTAGGGATGGCGTCCTCATGTATCGCTTTGATCCCCAATTGAAGACTGCGGAGTCGTGCCATTCAGGAGGAATTGGACAAGCAGTGGCGCCAAGTCTCCGGTTCCTTCAACGACCAGCTTGTAGTAACATCCCGCATGGTGCAGGCGCTGCATTGGTGGGCCCGTCCTTCCAACATCGCAGCAGGAACATCTTTTCTAACAACAGCCCCAGAGCTCGTCCTTACTACGGACGCATCCATGGAAGGCTGGGGTGGACATTTTCAAGACTTATCCATCAAGGCAAGTGGACAGCGGCTCAGCGTGTCTGGCACATCAACAGGTTGGAGCTGATGGCCATTTTCTTGGCGTTCAAGTCCTTCTGCCTCCAGCTCCAAGGGGAGTCGGTCCTTATTCAGAATGACAACACCACCTGCATGCACTACCTCAACAAGCAGGGCGGGACAAGATCTCCACTGCTTTCACGTCTAGCCCAGAGGATTTGGAGTTGGGCCATAGCCCATCAGATTACTCTCCAGGCAGTCCATCTGCCCGGCATTTCCAATACTCTGGCGGATGCACTCAGTCGGTCAACGTCATCGACCCACGAGTGGGAGTTACATCAGCCGACTCTGGACTTTGTCTTCGGCCGTTGGGGTCGCCCGAGTATAGACCTGTTTGCAACCCCTCAGAATTCCAAATGCCAGTCCTACGCAAGCTGGTTTCCCCACAAAGGATCATGCGGAAATGCCCTTTCGATAAATTGGTACAGGACATTTGCGTACGCTTTTCTGCCGATCCCTCTGATTCCTCGAGTGTTGCGGAAGATGCGGCAACAACTGTGCCAGATACTCCTCATAGCTCCACGGTGGCCTCGGCAGGCATGGTTCTCGGAGTTGCTCCTCCTCTCCAATGCGAATCCATCCTTCTTCTCGCGAGGCCAGATCTGCTAACGATGAGCGAAGGACGGATATGCCATCCGAATCCCAGTTCACTCAGCTTGTCGGCTTGGAACCTGAGCACCTTGAATTTGCTCATTTGAACATTCCGTCAGCCTGCAGGGAGGTGTTAGCTAGGGCAAGGGCGCCCTCCACAGTGAAGACCTATAAGCTAAAATGGAAGCGATTTTGTCTTTGGTGTGCGTCCGCTCACATTCATCCAGTGCACGCCTCCCCGGAACACATTCTGCCGTTCTTCCTGCAGTTAGCGCAGTCTGGGCTGTCACACTCTACCTTGAAAGTCTTTCTAGCGGCAATATCTCGCTTTCGACAGGACGGCTCGTCCTCTCTCTATTCATCTAGAGTAATACAGCAGTTTTTCAAGGGCCTCTTACGAATGTTACCGCCCATTCGGCGACCTCCACCCACGTGGCGTCTGAACATTGTATTGAGTCAGCTCATGACGGCGCCCTTTGAGCCAATCCACTCGGCGGATTTCAAATTCTTAACTTGGAAAGTGGCCCTCCTCCTTGCTCTGACTTCCTCCCGCAGGGTCAGTGACATCCACGCCTTTACAGTACAACCTCCGTTTCTTCAATTCAGATCGGACTGTGTTATTCTCCGCACTAACCCGGCTTTCATGCCTAAAGTGCTATCCGATTTCCATCTCAATGAACTAGTGATCATAAAGACCTTTTTCCCGCATCCGCAGTCCCCAGCGGAGCAGAGTTTACACTCTCTGGACTTGAAGAGATGTCTCAAATTTTACATTAGCAGAACACAATCCTTCCGCAAATCGGATCAGCTATTTGTGGCATATGGACGCACTTGTAAAGGACAGTCGGTTACCAAGCCCACGATTGCCCGTTGGGTTTCTTCGGCAATCTCCTTTTGCCATCAAAGGGCTGGCAAGCCTCTTTCTTGTGGAGTAAGGGCTCATTCAACAAGAGCCATGTCTTCTTCCACTGCCCTGTCCGCTGGTGTACCCATCCATCAGATTTGCCGGGCAGCTACGTGGTCCAGCAGGCACATGTTCACGAAGCACTACTGCCTGGAATCGATTAATGAAGCGGACACGGCTGTTGGACAAGCAGTTCTGCGGAATCTGTTTAAATAAGGTGAGCCTCTGCTACTTCCCTCCTCCTTGGGAATTCTTTATTGCGTTTTAAATACATTGTGATTGTATTTCATGCAATATTATTACGGCCTTGTCAGCCGGCTGTTGCTTACTGCTCACTATTCTATTCAAGCATGTGAATCTATGAAAGACACCCCAAATACTGGAGAAGAACAAATGTTACGTACCTGTAAACTGTGGTTCTCCAGTATTGGTGTCTTTCATAGATTCACATGCGACCCACCCTCCTCCCCTCAGAGGCTCTCTTCTCCTCTTTCGGCTCTTTTGTCACTCTTGTGCTACGAAAATCTGAGGGACTGAGCCTCTGAGGAGAAGGTTCTAGAGGGTGCTTGCGCCTGATTGGCTGGAGTTTGGACTATAAAACGACATGGATATGTCAGTAAAGTGATTCTTTTTCTCAATGCTTTCCTATGTGTCAATACTATCTTATGGTATTTTTCACTTAATATGCTACTTCTGAAATGTATATAAAGTTTATTTGGATATGTATATGCTATTATGTGGTTATGTATGTTTATGTATATACATGACATATTGCTTTTTATATACCGTGGGACTCCCACTTCGACGACGGGGAATATTCAAGCATGTGAATCTATGAAAGACACCAATACTGGAGAACCACAGTTTACAGGTAAGTAACATTTGTTCTTACACACTCACTAAGGTGTGTTTATCATGCGGGGATGGACTAACCATGAATACTGGTCCATCGATAGTAAAATTCCTGTGGAGAGAGAAATGACAAAACAGAACGACATGTAACATATAGAAAAACACTTGTTTGTAGATTGTAGTCACATCCATACTAATCTTCCCCAAGTGGTGAAATACACATTCAGTGTCACTCAAACGTGTGAGATTATTCGTACGAGCAATGGTACAGCTAATACAATTAAAAACAGCGCATGCTCGTGATGTTTGTGAGCATGCATGAGGTGTGGGCGGGTCATGGGTTCATGCTGCATCGATAGTCCATCGCCGCAGTGAAAAAGCAATGTATCTTCGCTTAAGTAAATTTGCATGCTTGTGGCCCTAATCGGTGAGCATGCCAAAGTGGGGGGCTCAAAATGAGCATCGCGCTAAACTAGTAGCGTGCTGTAAATTGTCCCTTAATGTACGTGAGACTAAAGGGGCCGTGATGCTAGAAGGTTAAGCAAAAGGCCTTCGCATTATGTGTAAACAAAAACTGTTTAGTATTTACTTAAATCATGGTGTTTCCATGGCCATACGATTCCAGAGCGGGAAGAGCTCCTAATAGGTACTCTAAAGAAAAGGGTTTATAAATGAAGTATAAATGAAAAGAATGTCAGGGCGCTGGGGTAAAGTGGAGGCTAAATAGGCCACTTTTACGTTCTTAAAGGAAGGTTCTTACTTGATCTTGGTGCTCCCCCGCATCTAAACCTGTTGCGGCTTCCACTGGAACGCACTGGTCTTGAGGGACTGGAAACCGCAGGTATAAGATCGTCGGCTGGGCGGGGAGCGTTTGAAGGTTAATTGGTGGCACCTGCGTGTAGTAAGCTGAAACGCTAACCTGTGCTTAGTACGTCGCACGTTGCGAGCAGGGGCCGCCGGGAAAGGCACACCCCATGATGACGTGCACGGCATCAGTACGTGAGTCACTGTTTTCAGACTAGAAAGCTGACCTGTGCTGCGTGATGAGCGGCTTGATACTTAAGGCGCCAGTTGCTTATAAATATTAATACAAATATTGATATTTAAGGCCCGTGGCGCAAGGGGACAGGGTGCATTTAAAATATGAATGGGAAATTAGAAGATAATTTTAAGCTGCTTTTGATGAGCGATAATACTATTGAGGACATCTGTCCAGTGCTACTCAATGTACTGACGAGCTGGAGTGCCCATAATCTCGCTGTCTGATAACCAAACCTTCGTGTGGTCATAAGGTGTCCGTTATCTATTAGTACAAATACAACTACAAATATTGTGGCCCGTGGCGCAAGAAGATAGGGTACGTTTAAAATAAGAATAAGTAATTAATAAGTAAGGAAATAGGGTACGTTTAAAATAAGAATAAGTAATTAAACGCAATTTACGCTGCTTGTGCAACGTAATGTACTGGCGAGCTGGAGTGCCTAAAATCTCGCTAGCAGGAAAAAAACCCTGTGTGGTCTTGAGGTGCCATGAATATCCTCATGAATGCCCATTTCTTATATCAGGGGTTAAAGATCGGTTAGTTTGAGAGTAGCTGCACAAATGGTTGAAAGTCTTTGGAGAGCCCAAGATATTCATGTGTTTAATATCTGCGGTGTCTATCTACTCAGGCTGTTCCAAGGGATATTATCATTCAAACCACTGAGGTGGGTAGATAACCGGTAGATCCAACGTTGTTCTTTTCATAACAATTGTTGCTGGATATTCCCGCTTATTATTTTCAGGTGTTCGATTATTACCCATTCCATGTCATTTGTGTTGTGACCTTGTTCCAGAAAGTGGTTCGTCACCCGCGTTGTGTTTCGCTTGCAACGAATCGTACTCCTATGCTCACATATTCTGGTCTTTACTTTTCGACTCGTCATGCCCACATACCTAAGACCACATAGGCATGTGATGAGGTAGATTGCGTTGTCTGTGTTGCAATTGGTATGTGTGCGAATTTCCCACACTTTCCCTGGTTCCAGGTTGAGGGTTTTTGCTGGTTTTGTCAAATGGCAGATGCTGCAATCACCGCAGGGGTAGTGTCCAGTAACCCTAGGGATGCCCCATGCATTGTGTATGGTGTTTGTTGATACCCCCACTTGTTGTGGTCTTGTGTGAACTAAACTGTCTTTTAGACTTCTGCCTTTTTTGTAGGAAAACAAGGGTTTTTCCCATTGGTGGTTGCCAGTGTTACGTATTTGCCAGTGTTTCTGGACAATTTTGGCCACATGGCATGAAACAAGGTTATATGTGGTCACACAAGTTAATGGTATTGTGGTTTTATCCTTGGGAGTACTTTCCAGTAGGCTTTCTCTGTTTTGGTTATGGGCTCTCTTCCTTGCTTTGTTCGTAATCCTGTCAGGGTACCTGCGTTGTTGTAGTTTTGTGGTTAGGCCTTGAGCTTGTTGTCTAAACTCCGCTATATTACTGCAGTTTCTGCGTAGTCTCAAGTATTGCCCGTGTGGTAAGTTCTCCTTCAGTGTTCGGGGGAGAAAGCTAGTGAAGTGGAGCAGCCAGCTTTTTGCCGTCTTCTTGAAATGAGTTCTTGTCTCTAGTCTTCCATTGACATGGGTGATGTCTAAGTCCAAGAATGTGATGCTCTTCCTGCTGATGGTGCTGGTAAATTTTAGATTGGAGTCACATCCGTTTATCCAGGTGAGGAAATCATTGAGGGATCCTTCTGACCCTTTCCAAATTAAGAATACATCATCGATGTATCTTTTGTAAAAACTGATGTGTTGTGACAGTAGAGATCCAGGATGAAACAAATGAGTTTTTTCAAAATTAAATATGTACAGCCCCGCCACACTTGGGGCGAAAGTGCTGCCCATCGAAGTACCATACATTTGTAGGTACAATTGGCCTTCATATTCAAAATAGTTTTCTTTTAGTGCAAGTTTTGCACAATCCAGGATGAATGATTTGGAAGTCACATACTCCCAGATGCATTCGTTCAAGGTCGACTTCAGTACTCTCAGCGTGTCATCCTGGGGCAAACTAGTGTAAAGGCTTTACACATCGAGGCTTACCAGAAAGGACGTGTTGGAATTAAAAGATAGATCCTTTATTTTGCCCAGTAGGTCTTTAGTATCTTGTAAGTAGGTTGAAGTAGCTTTGACTAATGGTTGTAGGTAAAAGTCACAGAATTTCGAGAGAGGTTCTAGCACTGACCCTATTCCCGACACTATGGGTCGACCGGGCGGCGGCACTTTATTTTTATGCACTTTAGGGATGGTGTAGAAGTATGGTATTTTTCCATTGGTGGTAGTGAGGAATTGGGCCTCCTTTTTGCTGATATTTCCAAGGTTTTCTGCATCGCTCACTAACTCATGGATGGTGGATATTAGTCTGCCCATGGGGTCCTCTTGCAAGGGAAGGTAATTGCGTCTGTCGGTTAGTAGATGTAAGCATTCCTTTTGATAATCAGTTTTCTCCTGAAGAACTATCCCAGGTGTCCTCTTTAGTATTATCACTCATCAAAAGCAGCTTAAAATTATCTTCTAATTTCCCATTCGTATTTTAAACGCAACCTGTACCCTTGCGCCATGGGCCTTAAATATCAATATTTGTATTAATATTTATAAGCAACTGGCGCCTTAAGTATCAAGCCGCTCATCACGCAGCACAGGTCAGCTTTCTAGTCTGAAAACAGTGACTCACGTAGTGACGCCGTGCACGTCATCACGGGGTATGCCTTTCCTGGTGGCCGCTGCTCGCAACGTGCGACGTACTAAGCACAGGTTACCGTTTCAGCTTACTACACGCAGGTGCCACCATTTAACCTTCAAACACTCCCACCCAGCCGACGCTCTTATGCCTGCGGTTTCCAGTCCCTCGAGACCAGCTCGTTCAAGTGGACGCCGCAACAGGTTTAGATGCGGGGGAGCACCGAGATCAAGTAAGAACCTTCCTTTAAGAACGTAAAAGTGGCCTATTTAGCCTCCACTTTACCCCAGCGCCCTGACATTCTTTTCATTTATACTTCATTTTTAAATCCTTTTCTTTAGAGTACCTCTTAGGAGCTCTTCCCGCCCTGGAGTCGTATGGCCATGGAAATACCATGATTTATGTAAATACTAAACAGTCTTTGTTTACGCATAATGCATAGGCCTTTTGCTTAACCTTCTAGCATCACGGCCCCTTTAGTCTCACGTACATTAAGGGACAATTTACAGCACGCTACTAGTTTAGCGCAACGCTCATTTTGAGCCCCCCACTTTGACATGCTCACCGATTAGGGCCACAAGCATGCAAATTTACTTAGGTGAAGATACATCGCTCTTTCACTGCAGCGATGGACTATCGATGCAGCATGAACCCATGACCTGCCCACACCGCAAGCATGCTCACAAACATCGCAAGCATGCGCTGTTTTTAATTGTATTAGCTGTACTATTGCTCGTACGAATGATCTCACACGTTTGAGTGACACTGAATGTGTATTTTACTACTTGGGGAAGATTAGTATGGATGTGACCACAATCTACAAACAAGTGTTTTTCTATATTTTACATGTCGTTCTGTCTTGTCATTTCTCTCTTCACAGGAATTTTACTATCGATGGACCAGTATTCATGGTTACTCCATCCCCGCATGATAAACATGCCTTAGCGAGTGTAAAAATGCGTTACACACGTGGTTTAATTTTTACCACCCACCTTTTCACTTTTGCACATTAATCACTATATTGAAAGGTCCTGAAGAAAGCTCCAACTATTTTTTTGATGAGCTGAAACATGTCGACCTGACCTAAGGATAATCCAGACACTTATTTGCAGTTCTGACATATCATCCATCTTACCTTATTTTAATCATACCCTGGGCCACTGGGAATAAAGTATCGTATAGTAAGTTTCCCAGAGGTATTTTTAACGTCACCACACTCACAACATCCTCACACAAAAACCAAAAACCAGCTCCACTGTAATCAGGTGTCACAGCACAGTTGGGTAGCACTCGGCTACCCAACTGGGAGCCCAATGATGAAGCATGACACCAACCAGGTTGGTGTGTGAGGGTTCTTTTAAACAATTCCTGTTGTGTTAGACACTACTCAGGTTAACTAGTCACTCTCTAGTGGCCCGTCTCTGTTGGTTATTTGAGTACCACATTGGGACAATGACGGGCCACATACTGTCATGACTCTTGCTTTTGTTTTTTGAATTAATAAAAATCAAACATTTTACCTTATTGTCTACATTTAACATGAAATGAATTTTGAACTGTTTTGCAAAACGACATGTAAACCTTAATATGTTAGCACACATATGTTTATGTATAAAGATATACACTACATAGACGCACATATACATATGTACATGGACTTCAAACTGAGTTGCGTTGTAATGACTCTGGATGTAAATCCCTCGGTGTAATGACCCCTAAAGTAGCGCCTGTGAATGAAGGTGACATACCCAAGCCAGGGTGCGCGGGCAAGCTGTGGTCCTGGCACCAGAAGCCTGACGTCGACCATCTTCTATAAGGATGCCAGCGTGAGCGGTGCTCTGACACAGAGCAGTCTCTGGCCCTTAGCCCCCAGCTGCGGGCCGGACTTTCTCAAGTGCAGCACGTGCTGCACCTGTGAGACCCCTTAACATGTATATGGCTCGTACAGCTACTCCCTCCATGGGAGGCATAGTTACGCTCACTTGTATGCCTGGCACCCATATCGACTCTACTGGGTCTATTTATTGCCCACTTAAAGCTGCTGCCCATCTTGTCCATTTTATATGGATTGAAAAGCTGAGCCGCCTGTGCCAACATTGCACTCAGCTGCCTGGAGAGATGCACGAATCAATACAACGATTTTTAAGAAGATGAACTTTGCTCTTTGTGTTTGTGCACGAGATGTAAAGAATTAGGGCTCTTTCTGTTTGTGTGTATGTAGTAGCTCTTTGAGAATGCATGTGTGGGCACGAGTTTGTATGCGGATGTGAATGTGTGTGGGAGCACTGGAGTCGAGAGGCACAATGACTGTGCTTGTGTGCTTTATATGAATATGTATGTAAGACACAGCGGTATAGCTTACATCTGCTGCATTTATGTGTGGGGGGTGTTTGTGTGTGAGTGTGACGGAGACTAACAGTGTCTGTTCCTTTTTTTTTATTAATTCTTCTGGTGCCCACTTTGCTAATGGTCTCTTCCTTCAGGGACACTCCATGCACGATTATGACTCGGTTCTCTCAGGGGGTGTTCCATGTAACAATAATAACAGGTAATATTGGCCACTTACGTAGTACAACCATCAGACTTAAATGCCACTCTCAGCGCACACCGCTATTCTGGACTAAACCAAAGTAAAGCGTGTAGTGTTTGCCAAGTGGACCCGACCACTGTCACGGGGGTCCCTGGCAATAGTTAAAGGAGTTTCCCCCCCTGAGCGTGCATCCCGTGGATGTACCTGACGTCCACACGGGTGGCACGTGATATAAAGAATAAATAGCCCGGAGTGCTGGGCGTGGCAAGCAGTGTACTGGCCACAATTCGAGAACACGTGTGGTGTCATCCCTTATTCCTAGGCCCCAGGCTACGACACGACACGACACTGGCGACGAGGTGGTCTAGCCACCCCATCGCGTGCACTGCCGCCTCACGCTCTTGCCCAAGGAGCGGATCGATTCCCCTCCTCTTGAGGCCGTGCACCGCCCCCTGTGTGGCCCCAGCTGTCTCCAGGCTGCCTACTTCGTGCCCAGCCGGGCTGCGTGCATTCCCCGCTTGGCCAGGCCCACCGCTGCCCCCTCGGCCCCCAGCGACCGCCTCCTACCTGCCCGGGAAGCTTCTGTGCCTGCGGAGCCTACACCTGCGGAACAACGCAACCCGCCTGCCATCTCTGCCGCATCTCGCGTGCAACGCAAGGTCCGGACCTGCCGTTTCTCACGCATCTCGCGTGAGATGCGAATTTACCCATTCTGAGGCCCTGGGTCGCCCCTCCTGCTTCCCTGGACGCCCCTGGAGACTGAGGCGGCCCCTAAGGACCAGCGCACGACGCCTGAAGGACTAGTGCACCGCCCCCGGAAGGGTGAAGGTGAGCCCACCCCTGCTGCTGCGCCCATCCCCAACGGCTATGGCCAACGTACCCCCTTTGGAGCTGTTTGCTGTCACCGGCACCCCCTCGTCCCAGGCTGCATGGTGGAAGAAGTGGGTGGAACGGCTCGAGAACTACTTTGTGGCGGCAGAGATCGCGGCCGAGCGGCGGCGTGCCATACTTCTACACTTAGGAGGAGAAGCCATCCACGACATATCGAAGGACGTAACCGAGGCTGGCCCACCCAGGAGGGTAAGACAGGTAGAGCCGCTACCCAGTACATCCACCAGCAGCGACATGGATGACGATGAAGCGGACGTGGCCTCCGTCCATGTCGTGAGAGTGCTTCACACGCTGGCAGCTACACCATCCGCAGAACCCATGTGCACGGTCAACGTGCGAGACCAAGCAGTGGCGGCCTTGATCGACACAGGCGTATCAATCAACCTGATGGCCGCCAGCGTGTACCGGACGCTAGAGAATGCCCCGGCACTCCATCCCACGAGGGTACAAGTATACGCCTACGGCACCAGTCGCCCACTCCGCCTGTGCAGGATGTTCCGGACGGACCTGTCCCACGACACCACTCGCCTGCAAACCAAGATCTATGTGTCACAAGAGGGATCGGGATTCTTGCTTGGTTGCCGAACAGCCCAAGATCTCGTGCTGATCCATTTTGCGCTCACAGTCCAAGCCCGCAGCTTCAACCATCTGGTTCTAAAACACACGTCTCTATTCGACGGGATCGGCTGTTTGAAGGGACCCGCCATCCACCTCCACATAGACAAGTCGGTCGCCTGGGTAGCCCTCCGTCACCGACGCATTGCGTTCCACCTACGACCCAAAGTTGAAGCAGAGCTGAGGGTACTCGAGAGAGCTGGAATCATTGAGAGGGTAAGCGGGCCCACCCCGTGGGTGTCACCCATCGTGGTGGCCAAGAAGCCGAAACAGCCGGACGCCGTGCAAATCTGCGTGGATATGCGCATCCACAACCTCGCTATCAAGCGCGAGCGCCACCTGACGCCAACCATAGACGAAATAGTTGGAGGGCTGTCTGGCTCAAAGTGGTTCTCAAAGATGGACCTGAGGTCTGGATACCACCAGATTCCCCTACACCCTGATTCGCGCCCGATTACCACTTTCTCCACGCATGCGGGCCTGTGGCGCTACACCCGGCTCAACTGTGGAATATCGAGTGCGGCGGAGGTGTTTCAAAATATCATCCAGAACGTACTACAAGGGCTCGAGGGAGTTTTAGATGTCAGTGATGACATTTTGGTCCATGCACCAACCTTGGACGAGCACATCCAACGCCTCCAGGCAGTGTTCACCCGGCTTCAGGAGCAAGGGCTGACCCTCCACCGAGAAAAATGCGACTTCCTACGCAAGGACATCAGTTTTTTCAGATACAGGTTCTCAGACCAAGGAATCGGCCCGGACCCAGAAAAGGTCAAGGATATTCATGCGGCCCCCGCCCCCACGTCGGCGACAGCAGTCCGCAGCTTCCTCGGGATGGTCACCTACTGCGGGAGGTTCATCAAGGACCTGTCTGACCTCACCGGCCCCCTTCGGGACCTCACAAATGTGGCTGCCACCTGGGAGTGGGGTCCGGCACAGCAAGAAGCATCCCGGAAGAGGAGAGCTGCCGACAGCCCCATCCAAGTTGGTGACCGAGTGCTTGTGAAAGACCGCCACCCAGGGGAAAAGTTCCGCCTGCCCTTCGAGTTAGACCCCTGGACGGTCACGAGGATCAGCGGAACACTGATCACGGGGGTCAGGAATGGAGAAGAGGTCACAAGAAATGTGTCATTCTTTAAGAAAGTCCCAGAGGAAGGAGAGGAAGAGTTTCCCGAGCAAGGAGGCTACCGGCCAGCGGCACCCCCGAGCCCCAGAGAGGCCACGGAAGAGGAGACAGCCGCGGAAGGAGAGACTCCACGCAGAACCGAAAACGCGGAGAGCGCCTCGACCACACCAGCCCAAAAAGATCGGGTATCGCAAGGGACACAGAGCCGCCCCAGTGTGGCGGGTACAGACTGTTCTGAGGACATGTTTCCAACCCCTCCAGAAGGGCGCAGCCAGAGCAGGTACCACCTACGTCCATGCCCGCAGCCATCCCAGAGGTACCGAGACTTTGTGGCCCGCTGTCAACTCCCGAAGTGGAAGTGAGCTGCACCTCCGCCAAGACCAAGTAAGACTGTTCTTTTTTTGTTTGTTCAGGAAACCTGTAGAGACTGAGTTTGAGACTTTAAAAATGTTTATCGCTAGGCCAAATGTTGTTTAGTTTTTGCACTTGTGGGTAAAGGAGGAATGTAGTGTTTGCCAAGTGGACCCGACCACTGTCACGGGGGTCCCTGGCAATAGTTAAAGGAGTTTCCCCCCCTGAGCGTGCATACCGTGGACGTACCCGACGTCCACACGGGAGGCACGTGATGTAAAGAATAAATAGCCCGGAGTGCTGGGCGTGGCAAGCAGTGTACTGGCCACAATTCGAGAACACGTGTGGTGTCATCCCTTATTCCTAGGCCCCAGGCTACGACACGACAAAGCGTGTAATCAACCTTAGAAGGATGGCACTGAGTTAGTCCTGAGCGAGCAGAAAGAAGGAACCTGCCAGACCTATTCAATGCTAGAGGTGGACGAACCACTGAAAGCTCGAGCCCGGCTCGAGCCAGACGCCTGGTTCTGGCTCAGCTCAGGGGCCTCTCAGAACCTCTAGCCCAAAATGAGCCGAGCTTCCTTGGGGATTTCTTTTGTCAGCTTTCACTTTCTCCTTATTTTCCTCTTGGGTGTTTTTGTTCTCTTTTGCTGTGGGTCGAAGTCTGATGAGGAAAAATTAGTGACACAACCACTCCCCCCACCTCCTCATCCCCCTAGAAAAGTAGAATGCTGGTGGGCCCCACCTTCACCCGCCGGCTCGATGGAAGCACTGTCTGGGTCTCACTGTAAGTGTATTTGGACCCCATCCTCTTTCGCGGGAAAAGATGCGGCTGTCAGTCTAATCCCGCGACAGACGCAAGGATGGGTCTCGTGTAATGTGTGCCCCTCTATACTGGACAGCCCCAGCATTCCAATCTGCCAGCTTTTGGACTTAGCGGACAGAGAGTGCTTGCTGAGAAGAGCCCTGGCCTCGCAGATACCGCGCGCTTCGCGAGGGGCGCAGAGCCACACGGGCCCTGCAAGCTTCCGTCACGGCCTGTTGTCCGGGCCCTTCCTGCACCTGCTGACACGGGGCCCTCCCCCTTCCTCCCTATTCAGGGGTTGCTATGCAGCTCTCTGGCTGCCTGCACAGGACACAAAGCCCCGAGCGCTGTCGGATTGTGGCGAGGTCCCTCCGACGCGGCCTTGTGTCTGTCAAGGCTTTCAGGGCGCACAAAGCCGGTGCCCAAGTGCCTTTCACGGCCACACATGTTAGCTCATCGAAGGCCGCGTTCCTCGGTGACCCCTTCTAAGCCCCCGCCCCGGGCGCGGAAGAGAGCGCTGTCCCCGGGCCTCTGGGTGGCACTGAGAGCTTGTACCAAATTCCTGAAACTAAAAGGGTCGTACCACTTCTTGGATGCACGTGGCTACTCCGGACTCTCGAAGCTGGGCATACTCAAGGGATGGGGGCAGTGTTACTTCAGCGCCCTGCCGCAAATGTGTACACATTCCCAGCCGAGCATGACGTGCCCAGGATCAGCCATCTGGCAGTATCCCTAACTAAACTTCAATTTGAATAGATCTGTGTCGACGCCATGTATGTTAACATACGTGCCAACAGACCCTATTCAAGTAGGAGACTCCCATTTTTACAGCTAATACGGTTTTAATTTAGCTTTTCCCTGCCTGTTCAACATAAGGCTGTGGAGAAAAGTAATCGCCTTGGTTATTTTTTTCTGAATCAAAATTTTCCTGCTCTCAGACGGTGGCCCATACATTCTCCCTACTTGCTCAGTATTTAACATAGTGCACCTGCAGCGTCTACTTTCTCTGCGAAATATTGTACCTCTTTCAGCTCTTTGAAAGGTACCTCCTTGGCCCTTCTCGTGTGCCACTGTGACAACAAAAGAGTGTTGGCTGGAAATTCTTGGGCAAACAGTTATTAGCTGCAGTAGATTACTCAGACTGACACTCCATTCCATCGTTTTTTTGCTTCTCTGTTCCACTATTAATCGAGACCAACCATACGCACATCAGACTTGACTCCGTTATAAAAGTAACAGTCCAGTCCTACTGCACTAGCCAGAGACAGCCTCATCAGTGACGCGCAACTCCAGTCCCTTAAAGCTGAAAGTCCAAACTACTGATTGGGAGATTTTTTTCACTGCACTGACAGGACTCAAAAGTGATAATGAAAATGCTCGTTCCGCTCCCAAGCAGTCTAATACAAAACCTGTAAGAGGTGATCGTGCGCTGGCGCCACTTTAAGCATGCACCGCCCCGTACAAGAGATGCATTCAAAACAACCAAAGCACAGAAGAGGGCCAGAGGAGCTTTAAAGACCTGCAGAGTTCAAATCCCTAAACAAGAACCAACAACACACGAGACCCCATGGTCTATAGAATGTGGAAGAGTGCTAAGTGGCCTCACCACAGGGTAACCTCCTCGCATTATGAACCTGGCCATAAAACGGGCTACAACCCCCTCTCTGAGAGGGAGGAGCGCAGGGATGTTTTCTTTGGTAAAGAGAGGTATCCTGAACCTTTATGTGAGCAGGGTGTGGTGAGGAGTGTAAAAGGAAAGTACAAATGTGAGAAAAAACGAACTACAGGGTGTGCAATACATTTTATTGGGGTGTCCCTGGGCCAGGATTAAAGACGGGCTATGTTAGGAGGGATTCAACCTATAATTCAGTGAAAAGATTGGTCGACATGTTTCAGCCTTATACACTCAATAGAGGTGTGGCAGCTTTCTTCAGGACATTATATGTGGCATAAAGTGTATGTAACAGAAAGATCTGTGGTGTAGAATAAAGACAAGCATTGGCATAGCCAATAGGTCTCGCCTTTGGGACCTTATAAGTGTTTAGCCATGCAACAGTTGCATAACTAAATACTTATAAGGTCCCAAAAGTGAGACCTATTGGCTATGCCAAGCGACCGTGCGGTGGGGAAAGTGATCGCGATTGCGATCAAACATCAAAGCGGCCGTGCGGCCCCGAAAGGGAAAGTAAATTGCGGTAAAGCGCAGCGCGTAGCTCTAGGCTGGCCTGGTAGCACTTTTTGGAGCTCTCTCAATAAGTCTCGCTAGACCAGCGCATGCGCTGGGTCAGGCGAGACCTAAAAAAGTAATAATAGCGGTATACAGAACCAGTGGTTGGAGTGGAGTAACCACTCAATCAGGATGCCGCTGGTGTTTACCTGAAATAAATTATATATTAAAAAGAACATAAGGAAAAGAGCGAGCCTCGGTGAGCGTGCTGTTAGGGCCCGGTCCCCCAGGTCCCAGGCCACACCCCCCTCTCTAATTTCTGGTCTCGGCCAGCAGCCCGGTGGGCTGCTGGCCAAACGAAGTGCTTCCGGGTCAGGCCGGGGCATCGGGGGCCTTCGAATCCGGCAACTGCGACAGCTGATCGAGGAAATGTGGGCTTGAGAGGGACATCAGTCCCCAGACTTGGTAATTCTTCACCTGGGCGGCAACGACATGGTGGAGTTGGGACGCTTGGCGGTCAAGGAAGCCTTATTGACTGAGTTTGCATGGATTGGGAGGACATTCCCTCACACACGGATTGCATGGTCCTCCATGATGCCTCGCCGGACATGGGCCACCGGAGTCCTATCCCGCGCCCTGAATGTGTCGGTGAGGCGTCTCAATGGGGAGTTGGCCAGGCTGTGCCCAGGATCGGGCCGCCTGTGTCACATTCCACTTCGACTGATTACTGGGGACATAATGTTTCATCCGGACGGCGTACATTTGTCCGATTTTGGCACAGACACATGGATCAAAGGGATTTGTTCCTTCGTTGAGAGTTTGTTTGCAGGTGGTGAGGGTGAAGGACCTGTGGGCCCTGGTCACCCTAGTGGCGGAAAAGAGACCACACAACATTGATTTCCCGGGTAACGGGAGGCCTACTTACATACTCCAGAGGCCAGCACTGAGGGGAGAGATGGTAAGCTCCTCGCAGAGAGAATGGGGACACCGGCTGGGGAGGCAAGGGCGCCAGGTCACGAACGCCTCCTTCGCAGCCTGGTGGTAGAGGGGTGGGCCCCGGAAAGGACGGACAAGGATCGAGGGCTAGGGGCTCACCGCTCAAGGACGCAGGTGGGTTGCGCCTTGCGTGGTTCTCAGTAAGAGGGGCACGCCTGAGGGCCCCTTGGTGCTGGAGGAAGTAGATCATTCATAACTGGTGGTTATGATCAAAGGTAACACTTGTAAATATAAAAAATGTAAAGTTGAATTGCTGATATGAGTTTTTTAAGAATAATTTGTCATGTTTATGGATAAGTGTTAATCTGTTGGTTATTAAACATGGCCATTCTTCAACCTTCACTTGTGGGAGTGCTGGGGGTTGGGGCTGGAGACTAGTTGGGGGGTCCGGGCTCTATGCTTCATACATCAATTGATAGCACTCATACAAGTAGTGATTGGCTCTCAAAAGATATTTAGGGAGCCATTATTACATGATAAGATCAGTTAATAATGGCTCCCTACATTTCTCCACTCCAGCCACTGGTTCTGTATACCACTATTAATACTTTTGGTTTATTCTACACCACAGATCTTTCTGTTACATGCACTTTATTACACATATGAGGTCCTGAAGAAGGGGCGTGGCTTAGCAGCCGGCGGGCATGGACGCGTGAGCGAAGAGCTCCGCATCCCGCCCGGCTAAAATCCTGAACAGAGTGGTGCCCCCGGCGTTCCGGGGCTTCTGGAGGGCTCCCCCCACCTGCCCTGGGCTTTTGGAGCGGACCGCTGGCCGGGTTTGCGGCGCCGGAGGCGGGAGCAGCGACGGCGACCGCGGTGGAGACGGGTGGCTGCCGGCCATCTTGGGCGGCCTGTGAAGCGCTGGGCGGCCGCGGCTCACAGTACGTTGGTGGCCGGCCGGAAGTGCGAGGGCCCCGGCGGGCGCGACAGGAAGTGCCGATCGCCGGCGGGTGGAGGACGGAGTGCAGAGGTGGACGCCCACGGCGGGAGACTCGCAGCTGCAAGTCACGGACTGGTACTGCCGCTGGGGGTTGCCCCCGAGGTGGAACGGCGCACCGGTGAGAGGAGCCGGGCCTGCGGCGCTGGTGAGGCTGCCTAGAGCGGGAGCGGAGGCGGAGGACGGCGGACCCTGTGAAGCTGAAAGGCAGGCGGGGCCACGGGAGTAGCGACTGGCCCTGTGAGCGGTATTGAGGCGCAGAGCTCTCTGACCCGGGGCTGTGGACCTCGGACCCGGCGGAGCACACGGCCGCTGGTGTGCGGTGGGGGCGTGGAGTATCGTGGTGCCCCGAGGAGGACGGCAGGGACGCCCCGGCGAGGGACTTGACTGGCAGCGGAGCTGAGAGGGTCCCCACGACGGACGCAAGGCACGCGGGGCCTGGGTGCTGCCAGCTGCCTAGTGAACGAGGCCTTGTGCCGGCCTGCTGGTACCGGGTGCGGGATCATGGGCAAGCCGCGTCTCAAGTTGGGAGGTGCCCCGGCGGACCCCGCGGGGGACACTGTCGCAGGCCGAGAGGTCAGACTGAATGCGGACGCGGCGGTGGGCCTCCAGCAGCAGCAGCTGGACCAAATCCTCCTGGCCATAGCAGACACGAAGTCGGCGTTGCGGGCGGACATTGCCCAGGTGTCCACAGACCTGGGGCTGCTTCGGGCGGATCACCGGAAGCTTGTGGATAGGGTCAAAACTGCGGAGGACAGGTTGGATTCGCTGGCCCCGGCCCAGAAGGTGACGGAGACCCAGGCGGCGGACCTCTTGCGGAGGGTAGTGGTCCTGGAAAAGAAGGCCGAGGACGCTGAAGGGCGTAACCGCCGTAACAACATCCGAGTGGTGGGTCTGCCAGAGAAAATTGAAGGGGGTGACATGTTGACCTTCCTGGAGACCTGGCTGCAGGAGGTGGTGGTGCCGGAGGGGCTCACGCGGTTCTGCACCTTGGAGAGGGCGCATAGGGTGCCTGCTCGGCCCCCGGACCCGTCCGTCCGCCCCGGCCGGTGGTGGCCCGCCTGCTGCACTACAGGGACCGAGACATCATTTTACAGAGGGCTCGGACGCAGGGCCCATTCCAGGTGCAGAATGTCCCGGTTTCCATTTACCCGGATTACCCCATGGAGGTCCAGCGCCGACGCTCCTCCTTTCAGGCTGTGAAGAAGGCACTGCGGGACGAGGGGCTGCAGTACTCCTTGTTGTTCCCGGCACGCCTCCGAGTGATGCTGGATGGAGCGACATCGTTCTTCACTGACCCCGAGGCGGCCTGGAGCTGGCTGGAGGCGACCAGAACCCGGGCGGCGGCGCACTCGGATGGAGGGAAGCCGATGGGGGCGCTGGCCAAGCCCCGCCGTAGTAGACGCAACAGGGCATGACAGGCGGGGGTCCGGTCGCCTGGTGCCTCCCAGACGGTGCTGGAGCGGCGGGCTGCTCTGCAGGCGGTCTCGGAGATCTCCGGGGCGGTGGCCTCCCAGCTCAGCGAAGCATCGGGCTCCCGGAGGGGAACTGAGGACTCCCATTCTGATGGTGCTGAAGAGGAGGCGGAGGAGTTACCTGATGTTACTCCTGGGACTGCTGATGAGTTGCTGGACGCTTGAAGGTTTGGAGAGCTACTGGACCTCGGCTGGGAGGGCGCAGTTAGTGTGGGGCAGCGAGACATTGAGAGAGAGGCCTGGCGGGGTCCTGCGGGGTTGAGGGGCAGACTGCTCTGGGATGGTGCTTTGTGGCTGGCCGTGACGGGCGTGCGGAGGGGAGGGTGGGGGGGCCTGAACGGAGCGGAGCGCTGGGGAACGACCGGCTGTGACTGGGCAAGGATGCTTGGATAAGGACTGCAGTTAAGCCCGTCTGGCGGTGAGCCGCCACCTCAACCTCACGGACGAAGTGAGACTCTGGTGGCTACCAGAGGGTTTGGTTGCTGTTGGGGGTAGTATTTGGATGGGTACATGCAGTTTAGCGCCTGTTCTGGGGAGGGGAGGGAGCTCGGGGAGTTGGGTAGTTATACGGTTTTTGGGGTTTGTCAGTGTGCCTCGGGGGTCCCGTCATGGGCGGTTGGTTCAACGATGGAATGGGGAACCCCCCTGAACTGCGATTTATGACTTGGAATGTGAGAGGGCTCACCTCGATGGTGAAGCGGCATAAAGTCCATGCGTACTTAGTGCGGAGAGGGGTACAGATAGCATTCCTTCAGGAAACCCATTTGGACAAAGAAGAGGGGAAGGCGCTGCGTAGACGTTGGAGGGGCCAACTGCATTACACGACATTCTCGAAGTTTGCTCGGGGTGCCCTGATCTGGGTGAGGGCGGGGGTCCCTTTTCAGCATCTCAGGTCGTTAGTGGATCCGGAGGGCAGGTTTATGGCGGTGCAGGGGCGGCTGGATGGTAGGGATATAGCGTTGTGTAGTGTGTATGCCGCCAATGTTGACCAGGCCGCTTTCTTTTCCAGACTATCGGGTCAACTGGCAGGGTATTTGACGGGGGCGGTGATATTGGGGGGGGATTTCAACTCAGTGTTGGATGTAGAGTTGGACAGGTCTCATCCGCCCCTTGCACAGTCGGCGGTTTACCGGGTGGCCAAAGGTAGGCGGGTCTGGCAAGATACTTGGGGCTTGGTGGACACGTGGCGTACCCATCACCCGCATGACAGGGACTACTCCTTCTATTCGGCTCCTCATGAGCTGCACGTCCGATTAGATAGCATATTGTGCTCACCGGATGTTCAACCTTTGATGCGACATAGTGAATATTTAGCCAGGACCATATCGGACCATAACCCATGCGTGGGGATGCTGCTGTAATGGTTCGCAGGATCTTCTGCAGGAGCGTCAGGAATCAGAAGAGTAAGTCTCCGTCTTCCCCTACGGCCTTCCGTCTCTATCAAACACTAGAGAACCGGATGACACGCCAGGGGAAAACAGGGTAACAAAACAAGGGAAGGAGGGTGTGACTTCAGGGGTGTGGCCGTGTTGGAACCAAGGACGTAGTTCTTCTCTGCGTGCTGCAATAGAAAATCCTACTTACTTTTACGCATCACCTCATGCACTTCACAACCGTAAACATATACCTAACCCACCTACCACTGGGGTCTTGCTTTAGTATAAGAAGGTGTCACCTCCACTGGGTTTGTATGGGACTCAGGACGGGGCAGGCGTGGAGCAAGCAGGCCAAGAATTCCTACACCCTATAAGGTAAACAATTCAGTGAATGGTCTTCCTGCAACATTAAATTCTGCACACAATTTCTTATCGGTCTATTACTCACTATGGTAATATACATATGCTTCCCTCTATTTCCACATGGTAGGTAACAACGAAAGGCTATTTGGGTATAGGTCAACTCCTAGAGAAAAAGACAAAACAATAACAATTATATCCGCCCACCCTGTGCTGTATTCCTAAGTGCAAGTGAAAAGAGTAGCGCACTGCGCTGTTACCGTGCTTCAGAAGAACACTGGTCTCTGTGACGTGGTCCACGCTAGCGTCCCCTATGGATTATTCGATCTTCTGTCTCAGGGGAAACCAGCACCACTGAAGAGAGGTAGGCAAAGGGCTGAACAGGTACGGTGTGGGGTAGGAGGGTTGTGGTCTCCGCTGAGGATAAGGCGATACTAGGGCGCAATATTCAGCAGAGAAGAAAACTACTATTCAGGGTAACAAGAAAGGAAATGTACTTGTAAGAGGAGCTCGGGCACCCTTAACCTCGGAGAGGGGATTGAAGGACAAGGTAAGTGGGATACAAACGTGACATACACACAACCGCCACCCAGGAGTGAGCACCCCCCACGACGCAGCAGCCCCGGGGAAGGGACAGTGCTTGCACTCACTCTTAACTCCGCCACTCTTGGCGGGAATCAAAAATGCTACTAAAGCAGAAGCGAGCCTCCAAATGGTAAAAGGGCTCGCGAACAAAAACTGTCAGGCGTCTGTAGCAAGACGCGGAACACACGGGTAGAACCCGCGAAGGCTCAGAGCTCTGTAGCGCGACCGCGGAAACAGGAAGTTCCCTCCGGAAGTCAGGCAACCTAAACGAAGACGGAAACCAGGGCATCAAGCTAGAACGCTAAGCGCGTTCGTACTCGTCTTAGGTCCTTATATACTGGATCGTCTGACGATCCGGATCACGGGGCATGACAGCTGCGATGGTCTAGGCAGCGGCAGGCGATCCCTACGTGGCGCCTTAACCCCTTGCTGCTTGAGGACCTGGTGTTCAAGGCGGAGATTAGCGATTGTATAACGCAGTATTTCGGGCAGAATGCAGAGACGGCAACGACCCGAGCGGCGGAATGGGATGCGTTTAAGGCGGTCGTCCGGGGGGCTTGCATATCCTCCACCACCGGGGTACGGAGGGCCTTGTTAAAAGAGGTGGACGGAGCGGAGACTCGGCTGCGGGAAGCGGAGCGGGAGTTTCAAGACGGGGACGGCGAGGTAGCTGGGGTTGTGGAAGCGCGAGAACGTGTGGCGGTCTCCATGGAGCAGCTTCGTTGTCACGATCATAGAGCCTATATGGTCCGAGCGCATGCGGAAAGGGATAAGGTGGGTTCCCTTCTGGCATGGTTGGCGAACCCGGCGGCGCGCGGTGACCCTATACTCCTACTGGTGGAGGAGGGGGGGTCCCGGTTTATTCCCAGGTGGGGAGCAATATGCGGTTCGCCAGCTATTATGCTGGGTTATATGATAGTGCAATGGCGCAGGAACCCGAGGGCCTTGCTGATTTTCTGTTGGCAGCCCGCCTGCCTCGACTGGACTCGGACGCTGGAAAGGACCTTGGGGGCCCGATTTCGCTGAGCGAAATCCGAGTGGCAATTAGACATATGGCTCGTCGTAAGACCCCGGGGGCGGATGGCTTGCCTGTTGAGTTTTATGCGGCCTACCCGGAGCTGTTGGCGCAACGGTTGCAGACCCTGTATAGCGAGGCATGGGAGTTGGGACAGTTGCCCGCCTCTGCTCGGGAGGCGATCGTGATACCCTTGCTGAAACCCGGTGGCGAGGCGGGTGCACGCACAGCCTACCGCCCGCTTTCTATGCTAACGGTGGACTACAAGATCCTGAGTAGAATCTTGGCATCACGCCTTTTGACCCACATGACCGCCTTGATCCACCCGGATCAGGCGGGCTTCATTCCTCGGCGCAGCACAGCTACCTCCATTCGACGGTTGCTGCGAGTGATGGAGCTGGACCGGAACGAATACCCGGAGGCCTGCACACTGTCGGTCGACCTAGAAAAGGCCTTCGATAGTGTGGAGTGGCCGTATTTGTATCGAGTGTTACAGGCATTCGGCTTAGGGGAGGACTTTGTCCGTTGGACCACCTTGTTGTACAGCGGGGCCACGGCCCGGGTGAAAACGGGGACTACTATCTCGGCTTCCTACCATGTGCGGCGGGGAACGAGGCAGGGCTGTTCCCTGTCCCCCTTGTTGTTTGCGCTGGCAGTTGAACCGCTGGCCGCTCACGCCCGACAGGGGGGTGCTTATTCCGGAGTCTCCCTGAGGGGGGACGCCCACTACGTCTCCCTTTATGCGGACGACCTGCTGTTGTTTTTGAGGGACGCGAGTGATGCGTTACGGGGCGCGACTGCGCTGTTGAAGGAGTTCGGCCGCATGTCCGGCCTGAAGGTCAATTGGGGTAAGACGTGTCTGTTCCCATTGTCGCAGGGCGGCGGGACACCGCGGACGGCGGGACATATTCGATGGGAGAGCAGCTGCTTGCGCTACCTGGGGGTTAACATTTACCATACCCAGGCAGATTTGTTGGAGGGGAATGTCGGCAGGGCGCTTCGGGGACTACAGGGTAGTATGGGATTTTGGAGTACACTCCCGCTCTCGTGTGCCGGGAGGGTGGCATTGCTGAAAATGGTAGCGCTGCCACGCCTCCTTTATTTTTTCCGCACACTTCCTATATGGGTCCCGGCGTCATATTTTGCGCGCTTACGGGCTCTTTCGACGGGGTTCATTTGGGGGTCGGGACGGCGACGGGTGGCGCTGGCCACGTTGCGGAGGCCACGAGCGGAGGGGGGCTTGGCGGCCCCCGACTTTGAATGGTACTATCTGGCGGCGCAGCTCCAGTGGCTCACACAGGCGGTGGCCCGGGAGTATCGAGGCCCTGAGGGCCCACGAGACAGGTTGATCCCACGGCATGTGCTGGCCTTCATTGTTCTCCAGCAGCGACTGGATCTGACCCAGCTGACCCTGGAGGAACGCACCCTCCGGCAGTGCTGGAATAGGTGCCAGAGACGGGCAGCTATAGTCCGCCCATACGCTCCGGAAAACCCCCTTGGGATGTGTACAGCGCTCCCGCATGGGGGAGATTGGTCGGGGCTAGCGATTTGGGAGGAGCTGGGGGTACAGATGGTAGGGGACCTTTACCGGGACGGTGCGTTATTGTCTTTCCAGGAATTGCTGGACGACTATGGGCTCCCGCAGGGGGATTTTCTGCTCCATGCGGCTTTGGTGGCGAGCATTCAGAAGCATTGGAACATGGGGCTGTCAGAACCCCCGACCGCGGCGGGTTGTCAATATGTTGTAATGGCAGCAGGGACGGCCAAAGCCATCACATGCCTATACCGCAGATTATCGACGGAGGGTTTGCAACCTCTAGCCGCCCTGCGAGAAAAGTGGGAAAGGGACCTCGGGAAAACGATACCGGAAACCACATGGTCTACGCTAGTGCGGAGGGCCTGGAAGGGGACTCGGAATGCACGATTCCAGCTCGTTCAGTTTTTCACATTACATAGGGCGTATATGACGCCGGCCAAGATCCAGCAATATTTTGGTGGAGCGCAATCTCCGTGCCCTCGATGTGGGGGAGAGGGGGTAGACTTTCGCCACATGTTTTGGGCCTGTCCGCAGTTAGGCGATTATTGGGCTGAGGTAGTGGATTGCCTGAATCAGGTGACAGACCGCTCTCTCACTGCGGAGATGGGGACATGCTTGTTACTATGGTTTCCCCACACCCGCCGCACGAAGGTCACTAGCAAGTTCTACGACCTGGGGCTAATATTAGCCAAGAGAGAATTGACCCTGCACTGGAAATCCAGGGGGGGGCCTAGCTATGTGAGGTGGAGGGCAGTGCTAGTGCGATGGGCGGGGGCGGAGGGTACACTCCGGGTGCAGATGGCTCTGAGGGGTGACGATGAGAAAGCGTTAGCGACTGCAAGGGCATGGGAAGCGTTAGTAGTGGAGCTCCAGGGGCTGATGTCTGAGGTAGAGGAAGAAGGGAGCGCTTCGGATCGGCAAGAGGCGAGGGGACCTGGAGATTGAGTTGGGAAGGGGATGGGGGAGGCCCCCAGACACATACCAGAGGCCTGGACACGAGGGACGATTTGCTTCATAGAGAGGAGGTGAGCGACTGCAATTGAACTCCAGGGTCAGGGGGCACAACAAGGGTGAAATGGGGGACAGGGGCGCACTGACACAGGGGAGGGAGGGGGGGGTGAGTTGGGAGTGGGAGGGGGGCTACTTTTATGGCACATGGGAGCTAGTGATGTAATGTACAGTTGTTGTTGATTTGAAAACTAATAAAAAATGTTTCAACAAAAAAAAAAATATGAGGTCCTGAAGAAAGCCGCCACACCTCTGCTAAGGGCGTAAGGCTGAAACATGCCAATCAATCTTTTCACGCTATGATAGGTTGAATCCCTCCTATCATAGCGCGTTTTTAATCCTGGCCCAGGGGCACCCAGAAAAATTTGTTGCGCACTCTTTAACACTCCTTACCAAACCCTGCTCACATAAAGGTTCAATATACCTCTCTTTAGCAAAGAAAAGATCCCGGAGCTCCTCCCTCTCAGAGAGGGGGTTGTAGCCTGCTTTATGACCAGCTTCATAATGCGAGGCGGTTACCCTGTGATCAAGTATGCCACCTCCAGGTGGATTAGGGAAACCGTCCTTTAAAAGGGACATCCCCATAGCACTTTTCCACATTATATAGACCCAGGGGTCTTGTGTGTTGCCCATTCAAAACCAGCCATAACGTTGCTGCAAGAACACATAGATATACATATATTTACTTTCAAGGTACCGCACCTCTTTAATAACGTGCAAACCCTGGGCACATGAAAATACGTAAGCGATTTATTATCAAGTGAACAATCGTGGTACGATCTTGTATCCAGCTTGTCTACTGTCTTGGGCATATTCCACGCACTTTTAAGTACTTTTCTCATGTATAATCACCTGTATATTCGAGGCACTTTTCATGTATTTTCCTATTTATCATTCTATGCATGTTCTAGGCACCTTTATGCACTTATCCTATTTACCCTTATGTAAAATTCTAGACACTTTCCTACAACGAGCTCATTTATTGTCACCCTGGACACTGTCATGCACTTCTCTGTTTATCATCAGGTGCGTGATCTATGCATTTTAATGTACCTGCCCCATGTATTATCACATGAATATTCTGTGCACCTTCATGTATACATCCCACTCATTGTCTTCGGCGCTTTTGCCATTTTCGTAAGCGTGAGTTAGAACTTTGCGAACTGATGCCTGTAATCATCCCACCCCTTGCAGGCTTCAAACACAAAGCGCATTAGGATAAACATATATCACATCTCTGTCTCCTTCTCAGCTTAGAAGCTGGTTACTGGCAATCGGGAGAGGGGCTGCTACTCCTTCCATGGCCTTTTTTAGGTCTGGCATTATCCGAGACTTTTTAAATTAAAAAAAAAACTGTAAGTATAATATACTTGCAGGGGCTTTCAGACAACCCTCTTCATCCTTGTGTTTGCAGTTGTGTCATTCACATGTTTCTTCTGCACGCCGCAGCACAAAGGGGAAGAGCAGTGGGTCAGTCAGCTTCTGCCATTGGCTAACTTCACTGTGATTGACAGTACTCTTTCCTTTTAAAAGGGGCACATCCACACAGAAAGTAGTGCCAGGGTCTATTATGGCAATGTTTGGGGGGTTTTTAGACCCAAAAATATTTTTTCTTCTAGACAATTTTATTAGATTGAGTGTCCCAACATCTTCCCTAACAACATTTTGCAAAAAATCATGTCAAAACAAAAAATAATAATAAAACTCTGACAAAAACAAAAGGCTGATGGATAAAGCCAGTCCTGTTGGCTTTGCCAATGTTTGTTAATCCTGGCACTGCTCTTGCTACCCCTGGTCTCAGTTTCTACAAAATCTGTGGCAGGATTAGATGCAAAGGGGCTCCAAACGCGCTATTTTAATTTCTAAAGATTTCATTTCATGCCCTTTCATCAGCCCATCAGACTCATAAAGGCGGTGGAGGGGCCAGTTATTGGGCAGCAGGTCAGCCCTTCCATGTCATCGAGTGTCAAAGGGCAGATGATGTCACGGATGAAACCCATGTCATTTTGATTATGGTAACATGCATCACGGTACTGGTCTTGAGTACAAACTATGAAGTTTGCTCCTCAAGCAATTTTCAGGGTCATTTGTGGGCCGCCCCTTCGCTGCCAGTCTTTGCAGGTCCAACCAGTAACATTTAATGGCTATACTTCGCCGAACTAAAATTCTCAGTTCAATTTCAGGTACTTTAATGGCTGCATGCAAGTGCTACTGAAAACAGACCCATTTGTTAAACATTTACACATTTAGAATGAAACTTACATAAAATCCCCATTATGGAGGTGCCAAGACTTTGGAGACCCGGGGCACTTCAGCAGGGCTGGGATGGTCGCAGAGAGCAGAAAGTCCAGTTTTCGGACAGTTCACTCAGAGTTCAGTACCTCGAGCAGCTGGACAGGCCGTGTACCTGCAGGGTGCGCGCGCCCGAGGGCAGGCCCCCACCTCGCTGTGCAGCTAGGTGTGAAAATGTGAAGAGGGTAATAAAACATAGGAATACTGAGGTGATGGGAGGGCCACCCTAGCCTCGCAGAGGCCTCTGCTGGTATCTCAGAATGTCACCTTGGGGGCAGGTCACCGGGAGGTCAGCAGCACCTGGGCAAGGCCTACCTGGTCCAGCAGCGGCAGGCTGGCCTGGCCGGAGGCCTCACCCACAGAGAGCAGTACAAGGGCTCCTTGGAAGATGATTACACAGCCTGCTAATTAGAGGTGCTGGGGTGTATAGAAGGCACCTCACACGTCATGCGCTGCAAGAGAAAGATCACAGTACAGGCCTTCCAACCCCACAGTGATGAGGGAAAGAGGGAGGGAGACGGAGATTTATAGGAGATTCAATTCACTCTCATCTTTGAGGGAAAGGACAGAGTCCAAGACACAGATTATAGTGCCTTCTGTTCAGGTACATCTGACGGAGGAAAGGCCGGGGTTAGAGGCTGAGGTTGCACCGCATTCTGATAAAGTCCACCTGTATGAAGTGCAGGCCTCGGTTAGAGTGGACATCATAAAGCCTTCCATTCCTTATCATCTTTTTGAGGAAAAGGCCAGTGTTGAAGACTGGGGTTCTGGTGCATTCCATTCAATCTCACCTTTATAGTGGAAAGGCCTGGGCTAGAGATTGACATTATAGCCCACTCCATTACACACCATCCGCGGGTGAGAAATGCCCGGATTAGACTCCGAGATTGTATTGCATGCATGCAGCCTCATGTGTATGAGGGGTCAGGCCGGGGTTCCAGACACAGATCACAGTGCATTCCGTTCGGTCTCATCTTTGAGGGCAATGCCAGCGTTACTGATTGCACCTAGGGTGCATTCTATTCAATCTCACCGGTATAGGGGAAAAGACCAGGGCCAGAGACGGAGAGTATAGTACATTGTGTTGAGTCTCTTTTTTATGACGGATGGACCCGGGTTAGAAACTGAAATCATAGTGCATTCTATTCAATCTCATCTTTATGATGGAAAGACAAGAGTTAAAGTTTGACATTATAGCCCAGTGTGTATTCCACACTATCTGTGTAAAAGCAAACCAGGGTTATAGATTGAGATTATAAATAATCTGTCCCAGTCGATCTACTCTTTAGGAGGAAAGGCCAGAGTTAGACACTGGTGTAACAGTGCATTCTGTTCAGTCTCACCTTTATAGGAGAAAGGCCGGGGTTATAAACTGGGATGATAAAGCATTCTATTCACCTTCATCTTTATGAGTGAAAATCCAGGGTTTGAGAAGTAGATTATGGCCCATTATAATCAACCTCATCTCTATGAGACAGAAAATGCCAGGGTTGGAGACTGAGAACACGGTGCATTTTATTCAATATCGTCTTTGTTAGGGAAGAACCGAGGTTAAAGACTGAGGTGACAGTACATTCTACTCAATCTCACCTTTCTAAGAAGGGCCGAGGTTAAAGACTGAGGGTATAGTGCATTCTATTCACTCTCACCTTTCTGAGAAAGCCGAAGTTAAAAACTGAGGCTGCAGTGCATTCTATTAAGTCTCCAGGTTACAGTGGATTGTATTCATCCTCAGGTTTCTGAGAAAGGCTGAGGTTAAAGACTGAGGTTACACTGCATTTTATGCAGTCTCCTCTTTGAGGAAGGCCAAGGTTAAAGACTGAGGCTGCAGTGCATTCTATACAGTCTCCACTTCTTGGGAAAGGCCGAGGTTAAAGACTGAGGTTGCAGTGCATTCTATTCAGCCTCAGGTTTCTGAGAAAGGCCGAGGTTAAAGACTGAGCCTGCAGTGCATTCTATTCAACCTCCTCAGAATGAGGGAAAGGCCAAGGTTAAAAACTGAGGCTGCAGTGCATTCTATACAGTCTCCCCTTCCTGGGAAAGGCTGAGGTTAAAGACTGAGGCTGCAGTGCATTCTATTCAGCCTCCTCAGAATGAGGTAAAGGCCGAGGTTAAAGACTGAGGTTACACTGCATTCTATTCAGTCTCCTCTTTCTGAGGAAGGCCAAGGTTAAAGACTGAGGCTGCAGTGCATTCTATACAGTCTCCCCTTCCTGGGAAAGGCTGAGGTTAAAGACTGAGGTTACAGTGCATTCTATTCAGTCTCCGGTTTCTGAGAAAGGCCGAGGTTAAAGACTGAGGCTGCAGTGCATTCTATTCAGTCTCCGGTTTCTGAGAAAGGCCGAGGTTAAAGACTGAGGCTGCAGTGCATTCTATTCAGCCTCCTCAGAATGAGGGAAAGTCCGAGGTTAAAGACTGAGGTTACAGTGCATTCTATTCAATCTCCGGTTTCTGAGAAAGGCCGAGGTTAAAGACTGAGCCTGCAGTGGATTCTATTCAACCTCCTCAGAATGAGGGAAAGGCCGAGGTTAAAGACTGAGGTTACACTGCCTTCTATTCAGTCTCCCCTTTCTGAGAAAGGCCGAGGTTAAAGACTGAGGTTACAGTGCATTCTATTCAGCCTCCTCATAAGGAGGGAAAGGCCGAGGTTAAAGACTGAGGTTACACTGCATTCTATTCAGTCTCCCCTTTCTGAGAAAGGCCGAGGTTAAAGACTGAGGCTGCACTGCATTCTATTCAGCCTCAGGTGTCTGAGAAAGGCCGAGGTTAAAGACTGAGGTTGCAGTGCATTCTATTCAGTCTTCGGTTTCTGAGAAAGGCCGAGGTTAAAGACTGAGGCTGCACTGCATTCTATTCAGCCTCAGGTGTCTGAGAAAGGCCGAGGTTAAAGACTGAGGTTGCAGTGCATTCTATTCAGCCTCAGGTGTCTGAGAAAGGCCGAGGTTAAAGACTGAGGTTGCAGTGCATTCCATTCAGTCTCCGGTTTCTCAGAAAGGCCGAGGTTAAAGACTGAGCCTGCAGTGCATTCTATTCAACCTCCTCAGAATGAGGGAAAGGCCAAGGTTAAAGACTGAGGTTACACTGCATTCCATTCAGTCTCCCCTTTCTGAGAAAGGCAGAGGTTAAAGACTGAGGTTACAGTGCATTCTATTCAGTCTCCGGTTTCTGAGAAAGGCCGAGGTTAAAGACTGAGGTTGCAGTGCATTCTATTCAGTCTCCGGTTTCTGAGAAAGGCCGAGGTTAAAGACTGAGGCTGCAGTGCATTCTATTCAGCCTCCTCAGAATGAGGGAAAGACCGAGGTTAAAGACTGAGGTTACACTGCATTCTATTCAGCCTCCTCAGAATGAGGGAAAGGACGAGGTAAAAGACTGAGGTTGCAGTCTATTCTATTCAGTCTCCCCTTCCTGGGAAAGGCTGAGGTTAAAGACTGAGGTTACAGTGCGTTCTATTCAGTCTCCTCTTTCTGAGGAAGGCCGAGGTTAAAGACTGAGGCTGCAGTGCATTCTATTCAGCCTCCTCAGAATGAGGGAAAGACCGAGGTTAAAGACTGAGGTTACACTGCATTCTATTCAGCCTCCTCAGAATGAGGGAAAGACCGAGGTTAAAGACTGAGGTTGCAGTGCATTCTATACAGTCTCCCCTTCCTGGGAAAGACCGAGGTTAAAGACTGAGGTTGCAGTGCATTCTATACAGTCTCCCCTTCCTGGGAAAGGCCGAGGTTAAAGACTGAGGCTGCAGTGCATTTAATTCAGCCTCCTCAGAATGAGGGAAAGGCCGAGGTTAAAGACTGAGGTTATACTGCGTTCTATTCAGTGTCTCGGAATGAGGAAAAGGCCAGGGTTTGAGACTGAGATTATTGTATAGTCCATTCGCTCTAATCTTTATAAAGGAAAGGCCATGGTTAGAGACTGCCATCATATACATGTGCTGATCAGATTCAACATTTTGGGGTGTACCTTCCCCAGATACCTAAAACACTGTGTCAGAAACAACTTGTTGTACTTGAATGGTGACCCTATTGGTATAAATGTATCCCCTCTTTATCAGTCTTCATGCCTTGCAGTAGAGCTGTTCCCTACGGTCTGCGGGCAGCTACCATGTGCAGTAATGCAGCCTCACAGTGCAGCTGTCACATAAATTGTACTGAGATGGGACAGCACCTTGAATGCACTCTGACAGTGCAGCCTTCTTCGACAGGCCCTGAGGGCCTGAGTCGGTAGAGATGATGCCTAATTTAAGCGATGGGTTGGGATTCGCCATCTGTAAAGGGCCTCTATACCCATAGAGTAGACACAAGAATACACCCGTGAGCGGACAACACCAATGGTGTAACTGGACTAACTTATAGTGAATGACACGAAAATAAAGACAACAATACTTCTTAACGTTTTATCCGAATTTTGTTTTTTACTGTTTAGAATGTGTTTCAAGTACCACACCTGAGTGCAGTCGTCATTGATAGGTACCCTACATGTACGCTAGGATGAGCGCGCAGTTGTCAACGACCGGTATCCCAGCTGTACATGAGCGCCCGAGTGCAGCCCGAGAGTGCAGTTGTCGTTGACAAGTATCACCTGTATGAGAGCAGTGCTAGGATTGGTAGGAGCGGCCTCACTAGGCGCTCCACATCGCTCTGGAGGCTTCGACTTGCTTTAAACCCAGCTGTCTTAAGACAATGTGGTTAGAGATGTTTAAAGTGCGCTTGTGTGGCTGGCCGTCGCAATACGGCTGGCCAAAAGGACATGCGCACTTTAAACAGTGCACAGCCTGCCCACCCTCCTCCCTGCTGCTGTCACCCAGCAGCTGCCCTTCCCCCGTCCTGATGCTCTGTTCGGGACGGGGCGTGAAAAATAAAATGCTAATAAATTACCATTTTATTTTTAATCTCTGAGGCTTTTGAGGGGTTTTAAAGTGGGGCGACGCTCCAATGGAGGAGCCGCCCCTGCTGCTGTACAGTAGTCTGAGTACAGTATGAGGATGCAGTACTCATTGACCGGCAGAGCGGCTTTTGTGCGGGTGGCGTCGGTGCGACAATTTGTTTTGGCGCCCTCCCCAGTGACCACCTTCTCCACGAATTCCCTCGCTACCCACCTCCAATATCTCTCCATAGCTCTTCTCTGACATATATTTAATTTTTTTATCGAGCTATTCATAGTCAAGGCCACTGGAATTCTGCGATTGGGCAGCCATGGCGTTTTTCGCATAATTGTAGATTTTCTGCATTTGCCACATATTCATCATCTGCTAGATAACCTGCAGATGTTAATTAAAAAATTGTTTCTAGGTCTAACAGTTCAAAAGTTATTACAAATGCAGCCACGTGTGTTGCTGCACAGTGGAAGTCCCTTTTCAAAGGTTGACTGGTCACTTTTTAGTTGCTTATTGCTGTATTTTGGGTGTGAAACTGGTAGTAATCTTTAAAATTGTTAAATCCTTTTCTGCGCCAGAAGTGTGCTCCAATGAGAAACCTCCTTCCGAGGAATGGTGTGAGATGCTTGCATCATTCTTTCAGGAAAAAATAGACACTATTCAGGCTAGCCTCCCACCTCCTATGTTGGGAAAGGACATACCAGATGTTGTCTTAGGGGTGGTAGAAAACCAGGAAAAGCCAGGTCATGACTCAATCTCCAAAATGGAAGTATGCTCCCTGAACCTTTTTTCTCCAATCTCCCTGAATGACTCTCTGCATGGCTTAAAATGCCTCAAATCGGGTTCCCAGCTGGACTCTGCTTCCTCTTCTATCCTTGTCATAGGTGCAGAGGCTATCAATCCAATCATGAACCAGCTACTGAATACTTCCAATTATAGGCCTGTCTCCCTCCTTCCCACTTTCTCGAAACTCCTAGAGAAACTCCTAGAGAAACATGTAAATCAGCAGCTATCATCTTATCTCAAAATGAACGGCTTACTTCATCCCAGCCAATCGGGCTTTTGCCCCAATCACAGTACGGAAACAGCTCTGCTGGAGGTAGTTGATTCCATCCGACTATGTCTGGATGTGGGGGAGAGGGCGTGGCTGGTCCTGTTAGACCCATCGGCCACTTGCGACACGGTCTCACACCAGATTCTCCTGTCACTGCTCCACTCAATTGGCATTGGGTGGCTGGCCTGGAAATGGCTCATCTTTTCTAGAGGGGAGGGGGCAGGAAGTATGGTGCCACCCTTACCTGGCCAGGTCTCGCAGGCTAAATGTTGGTGTCCCACAGGGCTCGGCCCGGAGTCCTACTTTGTTTAATATCTACCTCGCACCTATGGCTATAATGGTAGAATCCTTAGGGGCAAAAATTGTGTCCTACGCTGATGACACCCAGTTGTTGTTCACTTGGAAGAACAACGAGCCCTGCCCTGTCAAGTCAATTAGTACCTGCCTCTCAGCGGTATTTAGGTGGCTGGCTGCAAATCAGCTGAAATGTAATGCGGGAAAGACAGAACTACTTTTCTTTGGCATGGACGCAGAAAGTCTGCTACAGTCCTTCTGGCCAGCAGACGCTCCCACCCCCGTTATAAAAAATCAGGCCTTGAAAAACTCGGGCTTTAAATTTGACAACCAACTGCTATTCCACGCCCAGGTAAACTCAGTAACAGGCACCTGTTTTAACTTCCTGTGTCTTTTGCTGAAATTTCTGTTCTTTCTGTATTTGGCTGCCAGACAACAGGTGATCCAAGCCCTGATCATAACTCGTCTTGATTATCAGAACGGCCTCTATTTGGGCTTGTCCAGGTATCTGTTGGACAGGCTTCTGCTGGTCCAGAATGCAGCGGCTCGAACTGTCTTTGAGCTCCCCCGTAGTGCTCACGTATCTAACCTTCTAAAGAGTCTTCACTGGCTTCCAGTAAGGAAAAGGATAATTTTTAAGACCCTACTAGTGACTCAGAAAGCCTTATACAGGATGGGACCTGGCTACCTTAAACGTAGGATCTCTTTCCACTTCCCACAGAGAAATCTTCACTCATCTAATCTCTTCTGGCCAGCACTCCTCGTACTAACAAGCATTGGCATAGCCATTAGGTCTCGCCTTTGGGACCTTATAAGTGTTTAGCCATGCAACAGTTGATGTTGTTGCACCAAGGATATTGTGCTGGATAACTAAACACTTATAAGGTCCCAAAGGCAAGACCTATTGGCTATGCCATTTAATTAGCTATCAGTAACTCGTTATGTAAAGCGCCTAGACAAGGCTGTCCCGTGAGCGCTAAGAGCTATGATAGGAGTGGCAGTTTGCAGAGGACACCTTCGTACTCGCACACATTTCGATTTTTGCTCAGTAGAACTCTGCTCAGGGTGCGTATTTACAAGCCCTTTCTTTTCGGTGCGTGTCCGCTCGTGCAAAGATAGGACTGTCCGTGTGTGAAAGGCGCCCTGTGCAGTGACACTAATAACACATCCAGCCAGGTGCAGGGTTCAGCAACCCTTTCGGTATGTGGCTTTTTTACAGTTCTATGATAAGAGTAGTAATATTAATAAGATAGCAATAATCGCATTAATTTAAATAACAACAACAGTAAGTGCGAATCTGTGTCCGCCCATGCTGACGAGGTCACAATACCAGCGGGGCCTCTGAAGAGGTCTGTCTGCGTCAGAACAGACAGCATTGATGGAGCTCGAACAATGAAAATGGAGAAGATACAATGAAAATAACCCAACCTCGAGCATGACAGTAAAACACCCCCAGTTCCTTTCGCTGGCCACGCACTCTTGTGGCCCCTCTTTGGGTACAGCTGATATTCCTTCTATGCCAGTGACGTGTAGTACTGCCCGACACCGACTCTTCACGATGGTGACTAACTCTGATGACAAACAACCCAGGAGCGCCCTGCGACCCGGCTGGTGTACTGCACGCAGGAGGCAGCTGTAGTCGAGGCGCTAGGGCTGATGGAAATCAGTGCCTCTGGAGCCCCGGGCCTTTGTGTCGCTGAGGGTGATGGCACATAGCGCCGCTGACCGTTGCTCTGGGTGATGGTAGGCAGTATTGTGTGTGCGCGCACACATATTCTGTGACATGTGACCCACACATCAACTCTGTACGTGAGGTAGCTGGCCAGCACACAACGCAGCAGCCTACTGCGCTTCACGTGGTAAGAAACAGAGAAGTGCGTGGCACGTGTGTGTGTTGCCATACACAACAGGATGTATGTCTGCGCCGTGATACACAGCACAGAAGCCCCGTGCGCCCGCAGATTTATCAGCAGACAGCTCCTGATGACAAACAACTCCATCGGTGCCGACCACACTGTGCGTAGTAAGAGGTCGCATTAAAGAATGAGGTTAATGGGGAGAGTGTGGCATTATGGCCAGAGCTTCTGAGCCTTCCACGTCCGAAGCGCTGACTCACTGCATTCATTCTATATACATCGGCTAGTTAAATGCGGGCAGCTGCATTAATTTTATATACATCCGCGAGTTAAATGCGGGCAGCTGACATCTGAAGTGATCAGCAGTGTAGTATTTTCAGCAGGATACTACAAGCAGGTCACTCCCCTTAGCTCAAATGTTGGCAGCTTACACAAACTTGAAGGCTAGTGTTTAGAGATATACAGGGTCTGTGCAAGGCAGCAGCAATTCACACTACAAACAGCAAACAGATAACAAGCGCGGCCCCGGCGAGCCTCGCATACCGGAAGGGGCCGCGAGACGCGCTCTGTGGTGGGGGAGGGGGAGGAGCATTGAGGCGCAAAAGTGAAAGCAGGCTGGCTGGCGACGGGTGTGCGATGTGCGCGCACCATGACGAGAGAGGAAAGCCATATGGTGCCTCTGCTCGTCATTGTGCGCGTAACCGCACGCCCGTTGCCAGTGGGCTGAAGCGCTTCACAAAAGCGGATTGCATGGCGGCACGATGCACGTGATTGTGCGCGTGCTCGCCATGCAATCTGCTTTTGGGAGAACTTTTGGGAGCCCCTTACTAAAGTCTTGCTGAGCGATCGCTTACGCGATAGCCAGCGAGACCTAAAAAGGCCATGTCAGGGGGGTAATGTCCTTTCCTGCCTCAGCCTATCTCTCTGGAATAAACTGCCTCTGACCCTCAGAAGCATCAAGTCTACACCCCTGTTCAGGAAAAAGCTGACAACGTGGCTTTTCTCCAGCCCGTAATCCCCCTTTTGCCCCACCGTTACCTGCGGCATCCTGCTCCAGGACACTCCTTGGAGCAGCAGCCACTCTTCACAAATACCCCCACATAGACATAGACATACTAACGAGGTGCAGCCGATCTCTAGACAGTGTTAACAAGTGTAAAAATGTCAAAATAATGAAGTAATACTATCACAAAATTTGCCACATCATGCCGATTAATTGCCATTTTCTTGCTGCATAATTTACTCCACCTTGCTGCATAATTTGACCCTCTGCTGCTGCATAATTCCAGTGACTGTCTGTGGGTAATTTGTAAAAACATAAGTGCCAGGCCTCTCATCAGAAGGCTGCATGTACCAGCCCAATTTTCCTGTTAGCGCCGCCTAAAACAGAACCAACTACTAACCATGGAAGTTGGTAAAGGATGTGGCGACTGCCGACTTCGGAGCTGGGGAACCAGGTTCGAGTCTCAGCGTCGGCTCAACATCCTGCGATTCTGGGTTGATCATTTAATCTCCCCATGCCTGCCATGAATGAATGTGTCCTTAACTGGTGCTCATGAAAAGCGCTGGTGTGGATAATTCAGTGCTTGTGCTGAGCACTGGAAACCACTGGCTCAAGTTAAGCACTGGGCCATGTTCATAGTGAACTCATACTCAATTCTGTGATCTGCGTGATACATACATGTTGTTTGCAGCAGGCACAATAATCCTCTGCGCTACTTTGGGATGAGTCAAAACTGCCACTAAATAAATCTCTGATCTCTCTTCAGCAGAAACATTAATCACCAGAGTTATTTTGCCGTTTTTATTCTTGCCTGAAAACTGCTGGACACACAAGTAACTGAAGCACATGCTTTTAATCTAAGTTATTTTTAAATGAAAAAATCCTTTGGTATGTGGAGCATTTTTAATCCCCAAAAGACATTTCTCAGTTGATTTAGAAGGATTCACCTCCCAGGCCGAGGATCTGCTCTAGCCGTGCCTTCACTTAAATGTAAAATATAAAACAAGTATTGGCAAGGCCAAAGTTAGAAAAACAGTGCAATGAATTGGCCAGCGGTGGCCCCGTCGAAGCACCTTTTTTTTCTTAAAGCAGGTGGGGTGGCAACACAGACTACATGAGGGTGGGAGGAAAGAAGCAACACAGACAACAGGCCACCTCTGGCACCAATTATAGAGCTTTTTTCCGAACTTTCAGCTATGCTGCACAGCAGCCACGCTGCTCTACAACATGGCTAAAAGTTATTGTAGAAGTGCGCATCTACAAAATGATGGAGTGGTGTATTTTCTTTTTTTAGTTTTACTGAACCAAGTCGGAGCGGCAAAATAAAAACCCGTGTAAATCTGGTTTTAATTTTGGAAGTGTTTGAGGGGAAGCAACACTGGCGGGCGCACATGGAAGCCATACAGAGGTCCGGTGGATGCTCAAGCAACACAGGGGGCCTGAAGCAACATGGAGGGAAGGGAGGGAAGAAGCAACAAGTAGGACACATGGGAGTAACAAACGGGCGAGAAGGGGATGAATATGGAGAGCAGAGGGCGAGGGAAAAAGCAATGGGCAGGAGGGAACATTTGGAGCAGGGGTAGAAATACACAGGCGAGAAAGCATCACAGGCTGTGTGAGCACCCGAGGGCAAGCACAGACGGCGGGGGGGGGGGGGGGGGGAAGCACATGGGCGAGAGAGGGTAGCAGAAGCACACTGGGGAAACAGCTGGATAACACAAGCAGTCATGTAGAGTGCTAAAACAAAGAGAGAAAAGTTGTGCTTGAAAAAGAGAGCAGTGTAAGTACACAGTAATGTGTCCATGCTCCTGGAGAGGGACAAACACAAGAAGAGGAAACAAAGCCCCTACACGCTAATGAATACGGTTCAAGCAAATGAGAGTGAAAATTAGACCAACCAGTAGTAAGTAATGGGGGGGCTCTAAGCCTTTGCTACAGATGGCTAATCAGGGGATTTGTGGACTGTTGCTGTTCCTAGGTAGACCTGTGTACCATGTAGTGATCCATCTCCCATTCATACAAAGTTTATGAGCTATCTGTCCCCCATTCTCCTAGCACCTGCAAGGTGAACCAAGTCCACCAACCCCACCTGTGAAGCACCCTATCCTTTTTGGCTGTATTGCATACCACAACTTTCCTTGTGGATCTCCCCGTCATGTGTTATCTGGTTACCAGGGAGGGCTGCAAGAATTTGCTTATCTTCAAGTTCTCCTGTCCCAATATGTCCTTTCTGTGCGACATCTGTGAGCAGTAAATCATCTGATGGAGGTGGGCTAGTGTTTTTTTGCCATGCCTCAGGCAAATCATATGAAATTCGAAAACGATGCGGGTGGTACTAGAATATTGTTTGAAGTGGAGCAGCATCGTCAGGGATACCAAGGCTTCGTCGTGAATTGAGGCTGTGCGGAGTGTGGTGCCCACAGGTGGCAGTGCCAGCTGCGGCTCGATGGCGGCATCAGCAGGCGTTGTCTGTGAGACCAGGGTCGCGGTGCAGCATTGCGGCGGTGCCCTTTGCGGTGCCTTCAGTACACGGAGTCGGCAGCAGCGTCGTAGACTGTGTTGGGTTTCTTTTTCTTCCTTTTCAGCACAAAACATACAGTTCCCAGTGCTGAGGGCAGAAGAGTTTGAAGTCTTTGCTGTTCCTGAGACTTCTTGAACAGGGGCCAACCTCTACCTCAAGCCCTTGGGGAAACTCACAATAGTAGATTGCAGAAAGTTCAGTCCAGTCCTTTCGCTGCCCAAGACAGACGCAGCCACTGCAGGCCAACACAGCCAAGCACACAGCAAAGTGGTAGTTCCTCCTCACAGCTTCTCGAGCTCTTCTTGGCAGTCTTCTTGGTCCAAAAGAGTTCTAAAGTTTAGGGGTCTGGGCCCCAATATTTATACCACAAAATCCTTTGTCCACTCAGTCAGAGAGTGTCTGTGCTCAGCCAGAACCAGTTCTGCCCTCCCTGGTGTGGCTTCCTGGCAAGAGGTGGAGACCGCATTGTCAGAGGCAGACCAGGCCCATTCAGGTGCAAGGAAATCTCCTCCCCCTACTCTAAATGCAGCCCAGGTCTATTCAGCCCTTTCCTGACCGACCTAGACTATCTGGAGCCTCTGCTCCCCAGCCCCTGTCATACAAAACCCAGACAGTCAATCCACAAACCCAGCAGAGGCCTGCTGGATGGCTGAGCAAGAAACACAGAATGTAAAAATCCCTTTCACTAAAAGATGCATCTTTAAATTCTGAGTTCAGGCTTACTAAACTTTATTTTCCTACCTAGTTCCCAGGGCCAGTTATGTTTAGAAGATGTTATAAACGGGGGGTGCTAGAGGGCGCACGGCAAGATGGCCGCACCCTAGTGTAGCTCTGCGCGGCTGAGCCACTATCCGCCAAGAACTTGCCTTTAAAATGCTGCATCTACACCCCTAATGTGCATGGACTGCATGGTGTTACTCCCCTGCTGCACTTGGCGGGGATTGCAGAGTGCCTTGGACTGCCACAGCGTTTGGAATGCTGCTTGGTGTGTCCCAGTGGGTGCAAGCAAAATGGTGACCAAGGTGCGGCCTTGAAGCAGATCTCACCTGCCGGGGCTACCGTCGTCCGTGCAACGTGGTGACGAGGAAAACTGCGGACCGATCCTGGGTGGAGGGCAATTGACTTCTGTGATGCCTTTTGAGCCGCTGGGACCCTGCTGCTGCGGTGGCTGATATGAGAACACTGGGGGTCTGCTGGGCATGTGCGAAGCCCTGGATGAAGCGTGGAGCGGCGCGGGGGCCCGCCTGAGACTCCCTGAGCCCCGGACAGCGTTGGAGGGTACCTGCTGCCTGTTGCGACGCTCATGGTGCCGCCTGTGGTGAGTGGGGCGCGGCCTGTCTGGGCCGGCGGCTGCGGCGGTGGGTGCCGCGTCCTGTGAGCTGTGGTGGGTGAGAGGGGAGCGCACGGGTGGCGGGGGCTACAGGTGCCGGCCATCGCACAGGGGGGTTTGCCTCCACGTCTCTAGCTGCTGCTGGCTGGAGGAGCCGAGTGGTGCGGTGCCCGCCGCTGCGTGGGGTAGCCTGTGACTCTCCCCTGCCCAATGCTCAGTCTGCTGTATGGATGCCGCCTGCTGCATGGATTTCCCAACCCTGCATTGCAGCAACTGCTAGTCGCCAATACCTGTTTAGGTAGAGAGCACTACGTACGGCCTACGGTGGCTGATGGGCCTTGTGCTTTGGGCGCTGCGCCAACACTACTCACAGGGCATTGTTGACCAACGTGCCTGGTGCCCCAGCTTGGTGTTCTGTGGGGCTGTGTTCCCTGAGACTACTCGTTGCATTCAGCGCGCACGGCTGTGTGTTGCGGGGCGGGCTCTGAGGGGACCCTGCGTCCTGGCCTTGTTCTACTGTGGGCCTTTGAGTCTCCCTGGCCTGTGCTGTGTTTTCCTCCATTGGCGGCACCTGTGAGAGTGGTTCCTCTGGGCTCTTTGGTTCGGGGGGTCCACTGCCTGGATCTCCTCTTCCAACTGCTTCTTATTTGGTTCGGGACTGTGGTGTGCGCACCTTACAGTGCTCCCTTTTCCTCTCTCACCAACGTGATCAATTTGGCCTATAACGGTGGCGGATATGGGGAGAACTGACAAATCTCAATCTCGCCTCACGTTTGAGGCGCATAAAACTATGAAAACCTAGCAGAAAGCGACTTCAAACTCGGAGGCCAATGCCCAAAGCGATGTCCCTCCCACACTTGAAACCAAGCTGTTGGCAATGCAGCGCAGTCTTCAATCCATTGAGGGCAGAATGACGGCCGTGAACCACCGCCTGGACCACATGTCTTTGCAGTTGGAAAAACATAACACCCGCATGGGGGAGGTCGAACAATGTGTATCTGCGACAGAGGATGGCCTGAGTGAAGTCGCTGGGAAGGCACTCAATATGAAAAAGGTCCTGGCTCTCATTCAGGCCAAGAATGAGGACTTAAAAGCGCGGTCCTGGTGCAATAACATTAGAATCACGGGGCTGCCGGAGTCAACCAATGTGGGAAAGATGGAGACATTTGTGGAGAACTTAATCAAAGAAAATTTTGGCACCGAGCAGCTGTCTACCATGTTTATTATCGAGCACGCACACCACTCTCTTGCGGGAGACCTGTCCTGGGTGCCCCTCCTCGCCCAATAATAGCGAGACTGTTAAATTACAGGGACGGCCACTCAATTTTACGGATGGCCAGGGATAAGAGTAATATTGTACACCAAGGTAACACACTTGCTTTCTTCCCTGACTTTACGGTTGCTGTGCAGGCCGCCAGAAGGGAATTCGGTGGTGTGAAAAAAGTTTTTGCAGACAGGAGGATGTCCCATATGCAATGTTGTATCCCGCTCATTTGCGGATTGGCCCCGACGGAGACTCAAAAGTTTTTCCAATCCCAAGGTGGCCTTGGAACATGGCAAACAACTTAAGCGTAGACGGCGCAAGTCTAGCGCTGCACTGTACGAAGAGGAGCAGTAGGGGGGTAGGACAGACCTCTGTTGCATTGCTACTTCACCCCATTATACATGGTTACTTTCTGCACTATCTAATGTTATGTTATCTATATGCATTTTTGTAGGTTGGACCTTTTGTGCTCTCTAGCGACTAGGGGCCCATTTCATGATATACACTAGTGTGGTCGTGTGTATAAATGTTGGCACATGTACTAGACCTGCTCAGCCACCTCCTACTTGATGGGAGGCTAGTAGCGCTCTGACGTCCCCCAAATGGGTGAACCCCATATGCAAATTCCTGTTTTTTTCTCTTTGTTGGGGAAGGGTTACACTACGTTGGGATGGCTTTGGCGAGTTGGGGATGCTGAAGTGGGTGGGGAGTTGGGGGGGCTGTGGGGGTAAACCGGCACCGTTCTTCTATAGTGAATCTGCAATTGAGTAACATCATGCAAGTATGGGTATACGAGGTAGGTTCTATTGTATATGTGTTAGATTACCGTGATACTGACTGAATGAGTGGTTAGGTACAGTTCTTGACCTGGAATGTACGGGGACTGAAGACCCCAAGAAAATCCGATCTGTATTGGCATATTTGGACAGGATGTATGTGCAAGTAGCCTTTGTTCAAGAGACGCACCTCACTAAAGTCTTGGAACAAAACGTAGGTGCGCGCTGGGCAGCGGTCAGAATTGCGTCCTCTTACTCTACTTACTCACGGGGGTGATGATCCTCGTTAAGAAGGGGGTCCCATTTACTGTTATTCGGGCTGAAACAGACGAACAGGTTTGAGTGGCGATGGTTCATGGCCAGTTGGGTGGTATGAATGTATTGCTGGTCAATGTCTATGGACCGAACATTGATGATCCGTCTTTCTTTGCGGACGTATGGCGCCGCATCTCAGGGTTTCCTCCTGTCGAGATTCTCTGGGGAGGTGACTTTAATGTTTGTCTGGATTTAGTCCTGGACTGGTTGAGTAGTTGTGCAGGGCTGCTCAAACAGGCCTCTGAGACTCTGCTAGGTATATTGGATGCGGGGAATCTGCATGATGTCTGGCGTATGCAACACCCAGGGGTGAGGGAAAGCACCGTCATATCCTCTGTACATGGTACGTGGTCACGCATACATTTCTGGCTTGTTACTGAGGCCGTCTGCACTTGGGCGGTGAAAGTCAGCCATATGGCCAGGACGCTCTCGGATCACTCCCCGGTGGTCCTTGAGCTACAGGTACCGACATGTGAGAGGCCGCCATTTACATGGCGTTTACAGCAGTCCTCTCTAACTGACCCTATTTTTAAACAAACTATTGGGGAGGCTATTCATAATTTTTTTAGGATAGAACGCAGGTTCTGTTGAGAATGCTGGAGTGCTGTGGGAAGCATTTAAAGTGACCATCAGGGGACTCTGCATAGGCGCACAGGCTGGAGTCTTGCGGGACCTAGGGCGCTGAAGACATAAATTAGCCGCTGAAATCTCCACACTCGAGAGTGAGTATGAGAAGAACCCTTCTCCAGCAACGTTATCTGCGATAGGGGACCTCATTACAGAGCATAATGACACGGTGGATCAAGAGCTACGGCACAGATCCAGACGTTGTAAAGCTCGCTACTATGGGGGAGGGGGGTCGACCAGGACGCTGTCTAGGTCAAAAGTTAACTGCGCCACTCAGTCAGTAATGCATCACTAAGCTGCTGGATGACGATGCGGTTGCGCATTATACCACTCCCAAGATTAGTGAGATAGTCCTCAGCTTCTATACCAAACTCTATGCGTCTCGGGCCACCGTGCCGATAGCGGATATACACTCCTATCTTGATGATGTCGCACTTGAGGCTGTCTCAGGAGCAAAGGGAATACATTGCACAACCATTTGATGTTGAGAGGTAAAACTTGCCATTTTGTCTCTTCCCACATGTAAGGCTGCTGAACTAGACGGGCTCCCCAGTGAGTTTTATAAGGCATATGTGGACGATCTGGCCCCTAGACTCCTTGAGGTTTATGCGGAGGCGTATGAGGAGAGACGACTTCCGCCCACCCTCAAATAAGCCCTTCTGGTGACACTTCTGAAGCCTGACAAGTATGCCAATCGGTGCGACTCCTATAGGCCTCTTTCGATTATTAATATAGGTGCCAAGATATTGGCGAAGATGATTGCCAACAGGCTTCAGCCGCTTGTTCCCCTCCTGGTCCACCCTGACCAGTCGGGCTTTGTGACTGCTAGATCTACCACACACAACCTGTGTACGGTGTTCTCGACTCTATTTTGACCCAGACTTTCAGGCAGTGGCAGTGCTTCTTGACGCAGCAAAGGCTTTTGATTCCTTTCAATGGGTCTACATGTTTACTGTTTTAACTAGGATGGGCCTTCCCCAGTTCTTCTTCCAGTAGATTAAGGTGTTGTACACGGAGCCTGTAGCACAAGTGTGCGTCAATGGCTGGGTGTCTTCAGCTTTTCCCACTGAAAGAGGCACGTGGCAGGGGTGCCCCTTGTTGCCAATGCTTTTTGCATTGGCCCTGGAGCCCCTTGCCTCTAAACTGCGTCAGCAGCATGCGGTGGCTGCATTGCGCTTTCGGCAGAGACCACTTATGGTCTCACTGTATGCCGATGATATGCTATTGTATGTTTGCGAGCCGGACACTTTCTTACCGGAATTGCTTAAGGAGTATGTCAAATTTGAGAGATACTCCGGCCTAAGGATCAATTGGGTGAAGTCGACGGTGTTCCCGCTGACGGCTGGTACAAGGGAGGTTACGCTGGACTTCCCGCTGACGTGGACTTGGGACCCGGTGAAGTACTTGGGGATATGGTTACATAGAGATCCGGAACAGGTCATCTCTGTGATCTATTGCCGAGTTATCACACAGATCACTGAGCAGGCAGAGCGGTGGGCTAGGTTGCCTCTCTCACTAGCTGATCGTATTGCGGTTATCAAAATGTCTATTTTGCCCAATCTTCTCTATCTCTTTGTAAACATTCCTACTCGGTTGAACACTGCATTGCTTGAGACGCTCCAGTCGGCTTTACTCACATTTGTATCGGGTGGCAAGAAGCCCGGGTGCAGTTGGGATGTTCTTGTGCAGCCGTTTGACCGGGGTGGATTTAAGGCTCCTGACTTTAGGTTATACTACCTATGCGCGCAGGCACAGTTTGCGCACTATTGGCACTTTCCACAGTGGTTTCAGCCCCACACTGCTATAGAGTCTGATGCTGTTCCACCAATGCCGCTGGAGGCGCTGACCCTTTCGGGGGCGGAGGTGGCCCCAGGACCGGAATCCACCCTGTACACTGCACTGCATGGGCCTCGAGAGCTCTAGCCAAAAGGTCACAGCTCACCTATCTATACACCCCGTCGCTGTCGCTGGTTGCCCACCTTGGTTTTTCGGCGGTGCGGGAGCAGCCCGCGCTGCGGGCGTTGGCGTCAGTCGGAATTACACAGATGAGGGACCTGTATAAACAAGGTCAGTTCCGCTTGTTACAGGATGTACAAGGGGGTCAGCACCAAGGCTTCATGTTAGGGTTTACCTATGTAAGAGTACGGCAGGCAGTTAGAGCTATCTACCCGAACTACCCGACGGAACCTAAAACATTGCTGGCACTGCAGGTGGTGCTGGCAGGGGCTGAGCGACGTGGTCTGATCACTAAGCTTCGCTGCGGGAGAGAGAGTCAGGGGAACACCCCTCTTATCTTAAATGGAATGCTGTGCTGGGGTCCACCCTTACGCTTGAGCAACGGAAGTCCTGCTGTGAGTTAACGGGTCACCTCACGGCGAATTGTAATCTTCGCGTAATCCATTTTAAGTACTTACACCAGTTACATTATACCCCGCTGCAATTGTGTAGGTTTGGTTTGCACGAAACTGCTTGCTGCACGAGATGTGGGCATGCGGATGCCGATTTTCTGCTCCTGGCATGGCTGTGCGCAGGGATATTTGCATTCTGGTCCAGGGTGGTGGGCGTGCTTACTGATGTTGTGCTGGAACCTCTGTGTGCTGTGCTCCGGAAGTTTGCCTCCTCTAAAGTGTGAAGAGCCTAAAGCCTTGCAGTCGGCGTATTGTTGCTGTCTCGACTCAGTTGGCTAAAAGGGCTGTGGCGCAGTGCTGGGTGGTGAAAACCACTCCCACTGTAAAAAAAAATGGATACGCGATCTAATTTACTGTAGGGACCAGCTGGAGACTTATGCGGAGGAGCTGCCCGAGGCCTCACGGCCCAAAGATTTCTGGGCCCCACTGACTGCAACTTTTTTGTCTATGTGCTGCTCGTTGCAGGGACCTTTTTACCTGAATTGGGGACTCCAGTTTTGATGTACTACTCATATTTGTCTGCGATGGCTAGGATTTACCAAATGAACAATGTAATGTCACCTGATGTGCCGGGGGGTGGGGTAGTGGGTTTGTTTTTTTGCGGCCTTCGCTCTTCTTATTTTTTTGTATTTCTGTGTATTCTACTATCTATATTGAATACTCAATAAAAATTTTAAAAAATTAAAAAAGATGTTATAAAGCAACTCCCCATTCTGTCCTATGGGAACAGCTAGCCTTGCAATAGTGAAAAACGAAATTGGCAGTAATTCACTATCAGGACATGCCACACACACCAGGGCAGGTCCTACCTTTCACATAAGAGTACCTTGGGACTACCTTAAGGGTGACTGACATGTACGAAAAGGGAAGGTTAGGGCCTGACAAGTGGGTGCACTTGCCAAGGCGACGTGCCCGTTGCAAACTGCGTGCAGACTCTGCAGTGGCGGGTCTGAGTTACATTTTCAGGGCTACTCATGTGTGTGGCACAATCAGTGCTGCAGGCCCACTAGTAGCATTTGATCTACAGGTCCTGGCACACTCAGTGCACCTTACTAGGGACTAACAAGTAAATCATATATGCCAATCATGGAAACACCAATCCATAACACAATTTACCACAGGAGCACTTCCACTTTACCACTGATCAGCAGTGAGAAAAGTGGGCAGAAACACTACGCCAGCAAAACCAGAGTCAAAACCAGGAGGTCAGAATGCAAAAAATCAGGGGAAACATGCCAAAAGATGCCAAGTCTAACACACTCACACTCAATAGTGAAGCCCATCTCCCCAACACGTCCCACACTACCTGGCCACACCAACATGACCAAGTTCCACACTGAAGTAAGCACTTGGTCTGCACCCAGTACAACACCATCTGGAAACTGCACCTGAAAAATTAGGTGCATCTTACGAACACAATAATGACAGCTTCTGGTAGATTCATACAAAAAAATGATTGACACAACAGTTGAACACTAGAGCATTCCAACAATACACCACATCTGCATGTAAGGAAGTATTCACCTGGAACACAGTATCACTACATCAAACACTGGCATTGCAAAACAACGACAGAGTCCATTATACAGAAACTGACTTAAAAGCACCACAAAACAATAAGAAAAGTACTCTGCCCTTCTCCATATACCTGTCAAATCTTCCAATCTGTATAGAATGACGACCCGTGTGAAACTTGTGACTACCACCCACAACACTTGGGTGAAACTTATGGCTATCACCCATAACACCACAGGTTACTACACTTCCACACACTTTAACTCCATGGGGTACTCCCTCTTTCCACCCCTCTTGAAATTGTACTTCTCTTCTCTCACATCACACCTGTGGCATACTCCCACCTGCAACTTCTCATGACCGGTACTACACTTCCACAACTTCACAACCCATTGGATTCTTCCTGTCTATAATCCTCGACCGAAAGCAAGCTGCTTCTTCCATAGGTCAAACCAACACACATTCAAGTGTACTACCCTTGTATCTCTTGCGACGCGTACCAGTCTTCCACACTTGAATACGCACTACCAGCACGTATCTATACAAAAACACAACAGCGCAGTACTACATCCTCTTACCGACATGTCTAACTGGACTGCATATGTATGTAGTTGAAAGAAACTGCTCACACAGTATTCCCAGAACAACTATCAGGTGTAAACTACATAATCAGTTTTGCTGTAGTAAGCATTCGGCACACCACAACCATTAACATAGACTGCAATTCCCAAACAACAGAAGTTAAATTACTCAAATTTATTAATCTGATGCATGCATAATTAATAACCAGTATATGGTACATGTCAATAAGCAAGAGTCACCAACCAAACTGGTTCTCAACCTAATGAACCTGAAAGTTAGTGGGAAATAAGGCATAATTATATACAGAAGCTCTCAGAATAATACCCACTCCATGAATGACTAATAACCTTGCTGATTAATTAACTGAATATCATATTTGAACATTGCAAATGAACAAATGCCAGGCAGTTGGTGTTTTGATTTCCCATAACTTCAGGACACCATGTACCCGTGAACAGCACAGGCTCATTTCTACCCCCGACGTCCTTAGAGAGAGCCCTGATTCTGTTTTAAATGAACGCAGAGGCTTTGGGTGTTCTTTCTTCAGCATCTCCAGACCTGTCCCACTCAGACATCAGCGTGTTACTCTTCTTCATGACACCCAGGCCAAGAATCTAAGACATAGGTGAGACTGCCTTAAGAGCATGTTGTCCTGCTATGCACCCAAACACCACACCTCTTCTTCTAGTGCTGTCTCACTTGTGCCAGAGAGGAAAGTCCCCATTTACCTGGTGCTGCGCATTGTCACAAGACCTTTGTCTATCGCCTTGACCACAGCGCTAGCAGAAGCTGTGTCATGTCCACTGGTTACTACGCTGGGCGGCTCGAAATATGCGGAATGGCTTCACCAGCACTCTTGGAGACCTTGCACTGTCCTCCTCAAAGTGTATGCGCTTACCAGGGTTTACGCTTGTCAAGCGGCGCATTCCACTCTAGCGATGCAGGGAGAGCTTGTGCCTCTGATAGAACAGTGAACAGCTCATGAGAGCCGTACGAGCCCAGCCCGCATGATTCTTGAATTCAAATGGAGCGATGTACAGATGTTACGGTACGCTAACACTAAGCCGGCACACAGGACCCGCCAAAGGGATGGACAAGCCTGTGCCATAGTCATCCGAAATAAAAAAAATCATACTGCGGACTCTCCAGCGTTCCTCCTTATGTCACAGTCAACATCGATTATATCACTGTCTAAAGCTACATCAGTGGCGGCTCCTCCGCTAAGGCGGAGGAGCGTGGCCCCACTGCTCAAAAGGAAAAAGAAAATGATAATAACTACTGTTATCATTTTTATTTTCCTCTTGAAGTCTGTGGCTCTCAGGGCGGGGCTGGCCAGAGCAGGGAGAGGAGTGGTTTGCACTCCTTAAGCGCGCATGACTGCTTCAGTCCTGTGTACTTTCCATCTTCCCCACCAGGCTTGCTTTACACAGCCTTGTGAGGAACATGCGCAGCCTCCCATTCCCCATCTGAGCACCGTGGTTCGGCACTCAGACCAATCACAGCGCTGCATTGCAGCACTGTGGTTGGCTATGGGGAGCCTGGGAGCCTGGGTGATTCCTGTTGCCGGCAGAGACAGGAAGAAAAGGACGGAGGAGAGTCGGCGGCTGGCCGGCCGGCCGGCCAGGTAAGTGGTTTTTTTCCTTCCTGCTCCTCCTCCATCTCCCCCCCCCCCCCCGCCTCGCCACTCCTGATCGGTAGCGGCCACTACTGGCTCCATGGGTCATTTCAGAGTTATGTTTAATGTGAAGGAGCTTTCCTGTCTCACCCCACTGTCCCTTACAGCGCTGTCCATATAACCCTGTCCCCAAAGCGTCATTAAACTTAGGAATATTTAATGGGTCCCATCCCTTCAGTTTATATTTATCCTCAGCTGGCAACTTTGCACGCTTTGCCCACCCTCCTTACTGGGCTCCCCCTCCCGCCAAATGGCCAGAGCTGACACCGCCGCTTGCCTTTGGATTTGAGGGTGAATAGCCCCAAGGTAGCCCTCCATGGTCACTGGGCCCTCCTCCTTCTCATGACAGGCCTCATCCCCCGCCAAAAGGGCTCCCAACGGCCACCAGAGTTTTGCTCCATTTTCACAGAAGTCCTTAATAACATGTTACCAAAATGTTGAAGGTAGAGCGAAGGGCCTTGATACGATAGTCCGAAGTCACTCCGGTAGGAGGCAACTTCTTTATTTCAAGTTAGACCACCCTCCAGCCGTCTCTCTCCTAGCTTCCACTCCTCGCACACACAGATATTCCATTGCATCATTTACTCTAAGCATTTCAGACACCAACTCAGACCTCTAGGGAATGGGGACACACATTGTGAGACTAGATGCATAGCTCATAAAAGCTATGCATCTCATTGTGAGACTAGATGCATAGCTCATAAAAGCAGACAGTGGGGCGGAATTCTCTTAGGATCTCTATATAATGTTTGCCATTTTTGTGGTGTTCACTATCATAATATTTGCCTGGGCTAAATCCTTAGTAATTACCTCAATAATCCTTTTTCAGTATGCCTAATACTGGTATAGTATATGACAAAGAATTGGAATCAGCACTATCTAGATAAGGGGAGAGCATGTGGCCTACAGTGGCGTAACGAAAGTTGAAGGGGCCCCCCTGCAAAGTACACAGAGGGACCCGGTCCGGATTTAATCCGGAGCTCTCCAGCATGAGTACAGTGCTGAGGGGGCCCCCTGCAGCTCGGGTGCCCCCCCCGCACTGCGGGGGATGCGGGGCCTGTGTTACGCCCCTGGTGACCTAACAGCTAGGGCGGTCAACCTCAAATCTGGGGAAGCGGCTTCGAGTTTCAGCAACGACGCTCAACATCCTGTGATTCTGGGCAAATCACTTAATCTCCCGTGCCTAACAAAAAATGAATGTGTCCTTGTGTAATGCAACTGGTGCTCATGTAAAGCGCTCTGATACCCGATACCTTTGGGTCAAGTTTGCGCTATATTAAACTCCGAAATAAATAAATACATGCCTCAGTCTCTGCAGGTCTGCTGAATGTCTTATTCGTAACCTAATTTACATAGGTGTAGCCTTTGGGTGGATTAATGAGATTTCTACCTGTTGCCTCCACTTCACGAAGTTCTTCAATATAGTCACAAGTCATGGGGGTCAAGAGAAATATATGGGTTGTTCACAAATCCTGCATCTCAGCAACAGGGCCACACAATACCACCTCCTAATGAGACCAAGTTTTAAAGTAAAAACCCCAAATAACTGGGAAATTTAAAAAATGTCATGTCAAGTGGTCTACAACGTCGTAGAAACCTTCTAATACCCAGTTTCGGTCTTGACATCCCTTCATTGTGTTGAGAGAGAAGACTTCAAAGTATTGAATTATTACAACCAATGGGAATAGGTTATTTTTTTATTAATCGCAGCTCGTGATTGGCAGAGTTAGTAGCATATAACAAACATGTAGATGCAATTTACACGGTGTGGGGGAACCCAGAATTCCCAGGGTGCTATTAAGCCACAACTGTCCCGTTGATAGAGTCATAAGCCTCAGGTGCGAATCTTTGACTGTCCCTCTGGGCAGTTGTCTTGTTAGCTATATAAGTTAGCCATTACTGATATTTTAAGAAAGTTAGACTAAACATTCTGAATGGAATTAGTCAAGTTTTGGCAGCAATCGCGAAGAAGTGTACTTCGACCATTAATGACGGACTCCAGTTCTTGTGAGTCCAATATACTGCTTTATTCAGTGACTTTAAATTCTAATAAAATTTGGTTTGGGCAGTCTTAATAGAGGCCAGGCCTACATGGAAAGGCTGCAATTTTATTTTCCTTTCAGGTATATTGTGATCTATTTTTTATATTTTCAGCTGAGGGTGTAGTTTAGCTGTACTTCAGACCAATGATCATATTATGGATGTATGAAATTCCAATTTTGTTTCATAACATATTGTAAAATTCTATTCACATTTCACGAAATTATGCTTTTAGAGTGTGTTATAATTTATGTATATCTCTGTGATTTGTGTCACATGAACACACACTGCACGTAAAAAAGTCTCACGAGATACCAGTAGGAGGCTGGTTTGAGTAGAAAACGTCTCGGGATGAGATAGTTTCTATGTGAACATGTCCTTGTGTTAAAAAAATACACAAAATTGCAAATTTCACGTAACACAAATGTCACCAGCATAATTACATTTCTGCGCATGCCTACATAATATTGAAAATAGCTCTACACTCCGGGCCTTATTCACAATGCTAAATTTACATATGTAAATTGACACGTGTAAATGCTGACATTTTTTGCTAGTTACCATTTCCAAGTGTAGATTCACACCTAAGTATAGACATGCACGTCTCCACCTCCCGGTCTCCACCTCCCGGTGGAGCCTCCTACAGAGGGATTTATGAGTTTAAAACTACTAATAGTAACTTTTCACAAATAGGTGAAGAGCAGAGCCCCAACACTGCGGAAAAGGGCTCCCCTTGGGAATATATGTGGAAACAATATTAAAGATCATTTTAAAAGTATGAAAAAATTGAGTGAAAACCTCAAATTGACCCTAGCAGGGCCATTTAATCATGGTTTAAAGAGATTGGATAAAGACTTTGAGAGCTGCTGCAGTGTTTTCAAAATAATTACGGTTGTGCCACATTTGCTACGTAGCCCATCATAAACTGCATAATCTACAGATTTTAACAATTAATTGTTTCTATCTGAAATGGATGAAAAGTTACTAACACAGTGACATGTGTTACTGTGCAGTGGAAAACACTTTGCAAAGTTGACTGGTCACCTTTCTGTTGCTTGTTGCTGTATTTAGTTATTAAACCGGAACTCATGTGGTGAAACCTTTGCCCAGACAGAGTAAACATGTATACAAACGACAAAATAAGGAATGAATGCTATCAAAATGTGTCCCGCGTTATGCTGTATAATTTGCCCTTTCTTGTCATATAATTTAGTGAATCCTGACACATAAGTTGGCCCTCCCCAGCCCCTACTCCTAGAGGCTGAACACAGTATGTTCACTGTAGGCAGTACTTGATTTTCTTTTTTTTTTTAAATGTAGTGGTGGATTGAGTTTTTCTTATGAGTCTGTTGCCATCTTTGCGGATCAACCAAGCTTTGATGTCACCTCACACCTCTTTGTTCCACTTCCCTCCAGTGCTTAATTTGTAAAATATTAAGTGCCAGGGCTCTGACCAGGAGGCCACTGTAGCTTGCACCACCCATCGCCCTTGTCATCGCTGCCAAAACAACTACTAACCATCTCTCTCACATGTATATGTGACAGTTCATATTATTCCAGGCCCCCAAAGCTAAAGGAATGGCTGGGGAGGCAGGTATTTGCAATTTTAATGTATATTGTGTTCCTAAACCACCGTTGTGCTGCTCATCTCTAAATTAGATGAGCAGCGCTACCATGTGGTGGACTGTTCTAAGTCTGGTGTTGACAATTAGGCTCCTTGCCGAGCACCAGAAACCAATTAAGTGCTGGTGCTGAGCACCGGAAAGCACCGGCTCAAATTAAGCACTGCTTCTCTGTCGGGTGCCCCACAAGACTAACCTCTGCTTGTGAAGCAATTTCGCAGAGACGACAAGAGCACCCACCCCTGTAACCACCTGACCCTCGTGGAATGTAGGACTCAGCAGGGATGAGCTGGACGCAGGGAAGGGAGCCAGACAAGAATGTAGAGACTTGGTGTGTGGTGTGGAGCTTGCGGGGTATCTCGGTGCCAACTGGAAAACAGGAAAGAACCAGATCAGAAAAGAACCACACCTCCCACTTACTGAGCAACCCTTAAAACACACAGAGAAAATGTTCTCCGTATGGGAACTCACCAGTGCTTCTGTAGACTACGGTACCCAGGTATCGTTGCAGCTCCAAAGAAGGATTATCAAGGTGAGGCGCTCCTGCGCAAAGGTACCCAAGCAAAACCAAGGGAAAGCGCTCCTGCGCAAGGTGCAGTAAACAACTGTCAAACCAGAAGGCAAAACGCTCCTGCGCGTACTGTACACCCAAGGCTTAGTCACAACTAAAAATGTGGCATCCCTGGAAGGCCAACGTAAACTATGAACAACGCTCCAACTCGGTGGAGCTATACCCCAATGCAGCGCTCCTGCGCGATTGGGAAACAAAACAACTGTGCAAACAAAAACCCAAAGTCAAGCACTCCTGTGCATTAACCCTTAACCCCGGTACAGCGCACCTGCGCGGCAAGGGTTTAAGGTAGGCAGAAAACGAACTGCCCTGGATAGCGCTCCAGCGCAGAGTAGACCAAAGGAAACCAAGCAAGCGCTCCTGCGCGGCAAGGAAGGCAAACAAACAGCGCTCCAGCGCGGAGAGACCAAAAGAAACCAAGCAAGCGCTCCTGCGCGGCGAGGAAGGCAAACAAACAGTGCTCCAGCGTGGAGTAGAACAGCTGATTCCTGACGCGTCTCAGCTCCGGGAACATCAATCGCGTCTCAGGAAATCCGGAAGGAATTCGAAGCACGGAGCCGGCGGGAAACGCGCTGTTTAAACGTTTCCCCCGGAAGAGCTTCTGTAGACTAGGGTCAGCTGCCAATAACTAGACCGGGACGCAACTTCCGCCCGGAAGTGAGTATCTCGGTATTTCTGTGTGCGCTTTAGCGGGAATAGCGGGGAACGGCAAGCGCCGTGAACATGACAGTACCCCCCCCAAACAGATTCCCCCCAACCCCCCCGGAGGTCAGAAGCGGGAGGCAGGGCGAGGGCTCAGAGGGTGACTCAGATGAAAAGCACGGACCAGAACGGGAGCATGGCGTACATGGGATAAGGGCTCCCACGACCGCTCATCCGGACCGTACCCCTTCCAGTCCACCAGGTAGAATAGCTTACCCCTGGTACGACGAAAACCCAAGATGGCCCTGACCTCATACTCAACATGGTCCTCCACCACCACCGGAGAAGGAGGAGAGGGTCTCGTCGATGAAGAACTGGAACGCTGCGGGGGCGTTACAGAGTCCGAAAGGCATGACCTGGTATTCGAACAGACCGAATTTCGTCCGGAAGGCGGTCTTCCATTCGTCACCCTTTCGGACTCTGACTAGATGGTAAGCACCCCGCAGGTCGAGCTTCGTGTAAACAGAGGCGTTTTTTACCTGATCCAGGAGGTTGGTGATCAATGGGAGTGGGTACCGGTTCTTCACGGTGATGGCGTTCATCGCTCTAAAGTCTATACAGGTCCTCAGATCGCCTTCCTTCTTCGACACGAAGAAAAGAGGAGAGGAAACCGGAGACCTGGAATGACGTATAAAACCGTTGTCCAGATACTCGTCCAGATAGGCTCGAAGGTGGCTGTTCTCCTTCTCCGTGAGAGAATATATTCTGCTGCATGGCAACGTGGAGCCGGGGATCAGGTCTATTCTGCAGTCAAATGACCTATGTGGTGGCAGAGTGTTGGCTCCCTTCTTGTCGAACACTTCCGCTAGGTCCTGAAATTCCTCCGGTATGGCTGCTTGGGACACAATTCCCATGCCTTGTACTGGCAGCGATCGTGCTTGTATGGAGCGAGCACCTAGTAGGGCGTCCTTCATATAGCAGGTCCCACAGCAGTGTTCCGAATCCAGGTGTATGATTCTGGACACCCAATCGATGCGGGGATTGTGCTTCCCCAACCACGGCAAGTCCAATATGACCTTGAATTGAGGGGCGTCGATGTCGTCAAAGCTGATGGACTCGGCGTGGTGGTTAGCAAGGGACATAGTCATGTTCTCGGTTCGATGCCTGATAGGGCCGGAAGTCAAGTCCGTTCCATCAACAGCCTTGACGGTTTCTGGTTGTGCTTTCGACACTGTGTTCATGCCCAAGGCACGTGAAAAAATTGTATCAATAAAGCTGCCTGTCGCACCGTAATCCAACATAGCGGTTACCAGCCAGGTTCTGGCCGCCTGATTCTGTAAGGACACTTCCACGCCTACGTGATGACTACCGTCGAATACTGCAGGGATCGCTGAGGTGCAATACGAAAAACCCAGAGGACGGATCCCCTTGTCTACTGGGTAGTCTCGTTTCCCGTCTTGTCGCCTTTGGTGATGGGCAACGCAAAAGGCCTTCTGCCCCGAGGTTTAGCTGGTTTCACCGGACATTCCCTGACGAAGTGTCCGCTTTTACCACAGTACAGGCACTGGTTCTGCTTCCTCCTTTTTTCTGTTTCTTGACTCGTCAAGGGTCCTCTTATGCCACCGATCTGCATGGGTTCAGGAGCCTCGCCCTGGGGAGTGGATTCTCCTTTGGCCTTTTCGGTGCCCTTGTCCCCAAAGGACAAGAAACGGTTGTCACTGCCTTTTCCCTTCTCCGTCCTTCTTTCCTGTAGTCGGAAGTTCATTTTCACCACCAAATCGATGAAAGGACCTATTTCATCAGGCGGATTGGGTAGCTGTGATATGAGATCCTTCAGGTCATCACGCAATCCCTGATAGAACACTGATACCGTCTTATCCTCAGGCCAATGGGCCTCGATAACAAGCCTGCTGAACATGGTGATATAATGAAGCAGGTCTTGGTTGCCTTGTTTTAGGTTGAGCAACTCGTTGTCTGCGGCTTACACAAAGGTATGACGAGCGAACATACGCCGCATGGCTTCCTTAAATGTCGGCAGGTGGTTGAGCATAGGATCGTCATTTTCTACCAATGCAATGGACCGCTGTGCGGCGTCTCCGCCCATGTAAGATAGAACGAATGCGACCTTGGATGCATCATCGGGAAAAGCCGCGGTTCTGGCCATGAAATGCAGGTGGCATTGATGGATGAATATTTCGTACTTGGTGCTGTCACCGTAGAAGCGTTCGGGTGGTGCCAGCTGTACAGGATGGGGGGTGACGACTTGTATGGCTGTGTCCTGGTTGGTGGCAGCGGAGGACCCCCCAAAGGTAAACGTAGGCTGTCTCAACAGACCTTCTCGTATGACTCTGGGGCTAGGGGTAGTTCCCCAAGGACTGGTGACCCCGGTTGCCATCTGGCCCTGTAGGGCAGTCATGTCATGGCGTAAACTGAGGTTCTCTGCCTGCATGGCAGCCAGCATGACTGCTATGTCGTGCAAGGTAACCTCCGGGTCGCCCATGTCGTCTGGGTGGAATAGTGATCGTGGGCTTCGAATTCTGTCGGGTGCCCCACAAGACTTACCTCTGCTTGTGAAGCAATTCCGCAGAGACGACAAGAGCACCCGCCCCTGTAACCACCTGACCCTCGTGGAATGTAGGACCCAGCAGGGATGAGATGGACTCAGGGAAGGGAGCCAGACAAGAATGTAGAGACTTGGTGTGTGGTGTGGAGCTTGCGGGGTATCTCGGTGCCAACTGGAAAACAGGAAAGAACCAGATCAGAAAAGAACCACACCTCCCACTTACTGAGCAACCCTTAAAACACACAGAGAAAATGTTCTCCGTATGGGAACTCACCAGTGCTTCTGTAGACTACGGTACCCAGGTATCGTTGCAGCTCCAAAGAAGGATTATCAAGGTGAGGCGCTTCTGCGCAAAGGTACCCAAGCAAAACCAAGGGAAAGCGCTCCTGCGCAAAGTGCAATAAACAACTGTCAAACCAGAAGGCAAAACGCTCCTGCGCGTACTGTACACCCAAGGCTTAGTCACAACTAAAAATGTGGCATCCCTGGAAGGCCAACGTAAACTATGAACAACGCTCCAACTCGGTGGAGCTATACCCCAATGCAGCGCTCCTGCGCGATTGGGAAACAAAACAACTGTGCAAACAAAAACCCAAAGTCAAGCACTCCTGTGCATTAACCCTTAACCCCGGTACAGCGCACCTGCGCGGCAAGGGTTTAAGGTAGGCAGAAAACGAACTGCCCTGGATAGCGCTCCAGCGCAGAGTAGACCAAAGGAAACCAAGCAAGCGCTCCTGCGCGGCGAGGAAGGCAAACAAACAGCGCTCCAGCGCGGAGAGACCAAAAGAAACCAAGCAAGCGTTCCTGCGCGGCGAGGAAGGCAAACAAACAGTGCTCCAGCGTGGAGTAGAACAGCTGATTCCTGACGCGTCTCAGCTCCGGGAACATCAATCGCGTCTCAGGAAATCCGGAAGGAATTCGAAGCACGGAGCCGGCGGGAAACGCGCTGTTTAAGTGTTTCCCCCGGAAGTGCTTCTGTAGACTAGGGTCAGCTGCCAATAACTAGACCGTGACGCAACTTCCGCCCGTATTTCTGTGTGTGCTTTAGCAGGAATAGCGGGGAACGGCAAGCGCCGTGAACATGACATTCTCTCTCTCTGTCTCACTCAAGCAAGTTCTCTTTCACCCTTACTTTCTCTTTCTGGCACTGTAGTCTTATCTTCCTCCTATTCTTTTTGTCTCTGGCTCTGACTCACAGTCTGATAATAATAAAGGCGCGGTCGCCAAAGAAAATTGCCCCTGCCCACCAGCGGCACAATTGTAGCAGCTAATATAGTGCCAGCTTATCTGCACCTTTTGTTAGTAGAATGCACCCAGCTTCAAGTTTATTAGTGTAGATTTCAAAATGGACAAACTCCCTCCTGTCGCCCATGCAGGTATCCTTCACCACACCGCTGATTTTCCTGGAACTGCAGGAAGCCTGCTCACAGCTGTCTGCAGCAGAAGAGAAAATGTTGTGTCACCAACTAACTTTGGATGGGCAGGACATGGTTACTTGCTTCATCAAGGACAACCCAGCTTTGGTAAGTGTTTCCGCGTGCCCTCAAGTCATGTGAAATGGAATAACATACCATGAGTATTTGTAAAGTACACGTGGATTTCTAGATGCTAAATAACAAGGGCTTATTTTTACCCAGCTGAATGGTACTCGTTTTATGAACCCCAGGAGAGTGAAAGGTTGAATGGATTCACCAGGACTCGAACCTCTTCCCTTCGGATCAGCCACAGATCCCTGAAGCAGATGCTTTAATCAATTGAGCCATCAGACTCAATGAGATGACAGAGTGATCGAGGCATTTCCTAAATAGCGAATCCTAAGAAATAGCTATTTAGGAAATGCAAAAAGGAATGTACTAAAATTGCGATTTCCTAATAGCGATTCCTATAGGGTCACAATAGCTATTAGGAAATTGCTATTTAGGAAGTGCAAAACCATTTGTTCCTATGGGCCTAAGGCCCACATCTACAAATGGCTTTGCATTTCCAAATTTGCAATTTTCTAATAGGAAATTGCTAATCTGAAAATGCAAAAGCAATCGTACCTACGGACCAAGGGCCCTCCTTACATCTAAATTTAAAAAAAGAACGTGGTTGCGTGTAAAGCACGCCAATGTTTTCGGAGCAAGTGCGCGCACATGGCACTGCAAAAAGTGCATTTTGGGTGACTTTTTCCATTTTGCACATGGTTACCATTGAATTGGATTAGATGGTAATAGCATTTCGTAAATGTGAATTCTACATTTAGCAAATGCTTTGTATTTGTGCTTAGAAAATCGCAAATAGGAACCCTATTTGTGATCTCCTATTTTGATTGCAAAATGCGATTTCTACAGGGTGAAATCGCAATATGGAAACGCAATTCTGCTTTTGATCATTTGGAAAACCAATTTAGCATTGCTTAACGCCCCGAAATAGCAATATGGGGCCAGATGTATCAAAGGGATTTATTCATTCTATGTCTATGGGAAAATGTGTTCATACATATGGCCCTTGGTCTGTTAAGAAATGCTAAATGGCTTCGTACTTATTGGCCCTTTCGCCTGTAGCATGGGCCTCTTTTACCGCTCATGGGTAAAATGAAGGGGACAGATCCTCCTAAAAGTGAAAAACGAAATTAATTGAATGAAGGAGGGCATCTCCCGTGAATACGCTAAAGTATAATATTAGTGCGAAAGGATTAACAATTAATCATAAAAACCTAATTAAATCATAAATAATTACTATTACAGTGATAATGCATTAAGTACCAAATGATTTAAAATATTCTGTACATCGGAACGCAAACATTGTGTTCTTTGCAAGATGGCTTTCATCTCTGTGAATTTTAAAGAAGGGATTAGGGCATAAGGGAAGTAAAATAAAAAAGCCTTCTTCTGAAAAAGGTGACAACTTTTTTGTATTCACCATTTGTGCAGCAATATACATACCTTGCAGAAATCTCGGTGATCTGAAATTTCAGACATCCAGTTAAATCTGAATTTGCCCTTCAAAACGCTTCATTAAACAGGCAGAGGGTTTATGTAAGTGCATGTAATATATAGAAAGTTTACTATTTGCCTAAAAGCGCTTCAACACCCCATAAGGGGTAGCAAGCCCTATATAAATCCAAACCTTTTCCCTCTTCTATCCCTCCACTAGCCTTATCAATTCAAATAACAGACTAGCATGTCCACCGCTCGAATGAATTTCATATTTCACTATACTAATTCACCACTAATCCTTTATGGGTCCTGGAGTAGCGTGCTACTAGCCGAAAAAGCACTAAGACACCTCGTCAGGGGTAGTAAGAGCTATATAATGCAATTACAATACAATAAATCGTTGTATCTTAAATTACACATGCCCGTGTATAGAGGGCATTGTGCCCTTTTAATTCATTTATAACTAGAAGAACACTGCATAGCATTTCTTCTTCCAATTCATACAGTTAAATTTCACTATCCGCGGTTTTAATTTTTTGGGCTTAACAAATTCAATGTGTGCATAAATAACTCATTTGCTTTGCATGACACGTAGGAACGAGCGGCATGTATTGGGAATAATGTAGTTTGGAGAAAAAAACATGAAATTACATTTTTTTGTGATGTATGATTTTTCTTAACCCTCCGAGATCACATTGTACACATTTTACTGTATTAGGCACATCCAGAGTAAGGAAAATAGGTGTAAATCAGCTAGTCAACTAGAGGTCTTTAGGCCGAAGACCTTGTGTGGGCCACACTAGGTTGGGCGAGTGCGAAAACCAGGCCTTCGGCCCCCAGTGGAAGACACATGCGCGGATCCCTGATTCCTTTGATGTCCCAGTATCTCAAGCACTAAGATAAAAAATATTCGCCATCCGTCAAACACACTCTTAATTTTTAGTCAATCTGTAAACATATTGATTGGAGGCAGGCTGATTGTGAGGTCAGGACATAAACTCTGGCAGGAGGAGGTAGTTTTATGCTTCTCAGGGGCTTCTCGGCCTGTCTACCACCATCATTTTCTATTTCAGAGTCAGTATCTGCTTGAGCCACCTCACCTTCACCACTTGCCTCTAGCTCCTTCCATCTTCTGTATCTCTTCCATCCTCTCCTTCTCCCTCTCTGTTGTAAATATCTGCTAACTCTGAAATCACCGTGGCCATTGCCCTGAAGAAGAGACACAATCGCCAAATGGAGGAAACAAACAAGCGGTGGATGGAATGCTTCCATTGATCTCAGCCTTCGATCATTGCACCTTGTACTCCATAACCATAGAGACTGAGCCCATATAATGTCTAACCGAGGCACACGCGTCCTCTTTCTTTGCGAAACTGCAACAGGTAAGTCCAACATTGTCCACTTAGCACTTTCTTGCACGCAGACCGTGATGAAACACTTTAGAAGAACCAAAGATTCCGAAGACCAACAGGGAAACTTGGGATGCGACGGACCAGCTTCTGTTCAATAACTCTGGTGAGGAAACACCACCTTCGTGGAAGAGGATCACTCTCCGTGATAGACTGAAGCCATTTGTTTGCTCACCATGCCACTTCGGACCGGAAACAGTCACATTCAAATTAACCTTTGTCCTGCTCAATTAGGAACAGTCAATCAATCAATCGATCAATCGATCAGGTGTTTGGAAAACACTTGCTGATCTGTCAGGTGTGGAGTTTCAGTCGAAGAGCCAGGTCTTGAGGTCCATCCAGAACTTCCATGCAAGGTCACCTCTGAACGCAAGCAACCTCAGACCAGTTTTTCTGGCCTCATCGACAGAGTACAGCTTAAGTCTTAAGGCAGAGTTAGCACGGGATTAACATCTGAACATACCTGTCACACAGAGGGCATCACATTGAGAAAACCAAAACAGTAATAAGTGGAACATTTGAATAAATCTCAGCAACTGATAATTACTTGGCCTTCGTTCATGTCCGTCTTTTTTTTGCCCACCACGCCACCTCAGACAGGAAACAGTCTTACTTAAATCAGCACTGAAATTAATGTCAGTCCTTGGGAATTACTTGGATCCGCATCCCATTGTTTTCTTTTTTTTGCCCCTCATACCACTTTCCTTTGGCCTCGTCAGTTGAGTGCAGCTTGAGTCCAATGGCGTGACACATGAACCAGGGCATGTTGTGCTGAGGAAAACAATGGATGGGTGGAATCTCTAAATTAACCTTTGCCTCTGGCCATTATGTGGGCATCGTTTTTTTCCACCATGTCACCTCAGACAGGAACCAGCCATATGCAAATCAGGTTTGGTCCTGCTCCAGTGTGAACAGTCCAGCTTGAACGTCCAGGCCAGGTCTTCTGTGACCTGGAAACATATGCAACCCCAGATGGGTTTCATCCTATTAGGGCCGCATCACTAGGGTGCAGTTTGAATGCTGTGGCATAGTGAGCACCAGACTCATGTCTGGGTATACCCATCACACTTTGTGCATCGCACTGAGTAAAACAAAAACATTGATGGGCGCAATGCTTGAATTAATCTTAGCCACTGGTAATTACTTCAGGCCGTATCCCAGCGCACCCTGCCGCCTCAGACAGGAACGAGCCATATACAATCAGCCTTAGTCCTGCTCCCAGAGGAAAAGTGGTGGCAGGCTAGAATCCACATGAATTTTTCATTATAGTACATTCGTTTCGTTTTTAATCTAAAAACTCAATTTTGGAAACTTACGATGGCAAGTTAAAACCATCAGACATATTTATAAAGGAAATATCACGTGAAAAAAAGAATATATTTTGTTGTCTTATTTAGTTACTTTGTGTTATAAATAGTGCAGTGTGTGCCAGTGTGGATTGCACCCAAGGAAAGGCTGCCAAGTTAGCCGGATTTTATGTTAGCTCTCCGTGCCCATATGGCAATGCCTTAATAAGGCACCAACTGTTGAACAAGTTTCAAATTCTGCAATTGAAGATTTAAGTAGATGATGGGGGGGTTGCATGTACCATTTATAAAGCGTAACATTCGCCAAACGGCTTCTTGGCGCTGGGACTATTGCGAACAAGAGATAACCAGAAAGGAAAGCAAGGAGCGGCGCACTCAAGAGATGGGTATTAGGGCCCTGGTGCGCAGATTTATATTTCTTGATCTGGCAACCTAATAAAAAATCTTATTCCACAGATACATGGTCAACATCAAAATCAACCCGCCACCTCCTGGGTCCACCTACAACGGGGGACAGCAAATGAAAAGTGAGAACCACAACAAAGAGGACGCGGGTGCCACGGCCAGGGCATTTTGCATGAACAGGGCCGGCCCGGCTTTAGTGCTGGTGGCGCCCTGTGCGACAATGTTTGTTGGCGCCCCCCCATGTCCACCTCCACCACGGAGTCTCTCACTAGCACCCTTTAACAGTGCCCAAGTCTCCATAACCACACTCTCTCATATTCATTGAATTAGTTATATAGCGCCACTCATACCAGTGTAGGGTGTCAGAGCACTTTACATCACACACATATTACATAGAGACAATGAATCATACGTGTTTTAAATCAGAATATAGGAAATGTTTACATAAGCCGAAGGACTAAAAGTGTAGGAGTCACATGTCATCCATACTGGTAGGCAGTGTAGTTTAAGAGCGCTTGGTGTGGAGAAGCACACACTCGAAAAAGAAACAGCATAGTTGGGAGTTTTCTTTAATAATAAGAATCGATTTCTAGTCAAATTAACCCTTTATGCAACATTAATCAATGTTCTAATGGATGCTTTGCAGTGTGTATGCAGTTCTGTGATGAAAGTTAATAGCTCACTGTTGAATATTAGGACTTTAAGTTATAAATTGCAAGTAACAAAAGGATGTCTCTTTTGAAAGCAGTAACCTGCTGATGTGTTCACATTATATGCACTCTGAAATCAACTTGGTACACGTTCTTTGCAGCAGGCACATTAACCCTCTGCACTAACTTCACAGAGGTCAAAACCTCTATAGAAAACACTGAGCTCTCTACAGGAAGATAATTAATCACACGAGTTATTTTGACATTTTTGTGAGGCCTGGCAATTGCCGGGGGAAAGAAACGCTGCAGCAGGTGCTTCAAAAACTTGCACACACGGCGTCCCGAGGAAGCCAGCACCCGGTGCGGTGGCACCGGTCGCACCGCCCTAAAGCCGGCCCTGTGCATGAATGTGATACAGATCAGGGTGATAAAAATATATCCACTACCACAGATAGAGTAATTTCACAGTTACACGCACATGTATTCATCATACGCTAGGGCCCATTTCACTATCATATGCTCCAATACTCTACCAGCAGCAAACCTGTGGGAAGAAAACTCCTAAGCACCCTGCATCTATATCCAGGCGATAGGACCAGTTTAGTGGCTATCTAACATAATATAAACAATCTATAAACAATAATCAAAAAGTATTCAATAAATGACAATGAAAGAAATAGTCAACACCATGTTTAAAAATTATATTGCTTTATCTAAAATTAGTCAGAGTTAAAATCAATCAGAATAAATCATTTCTCATAGTTACCTATTCTAACTAGTGTCAGAACGGGTCAGGACCAGTCTCTCTGGAAAGTCTTTAGGACCAGGTCCTCAGCATTAGTCCTCAGCAACGCAAGTTCACGCAGCAAGGTGACGAAAGAAAGAAGTGGGGAGAGCCCTCCCTAAGCTAACATTTTTATAATACAAAATACAATGGAAACCCACATGAATTAATTGTATCACTGAGCAGAACGAGAAGGAAGGGATGTATCTTGGCAACATCCTAAAATCTCCGCTCAAGAAAAGTCATAATACGCAATCCTCGGAAAGGAAATCAAGACTTGAAACATTTAAAGTTCACTTCCTCAGCAAACCAGCCTTTGCACAGAGATCTTTCTTAGGCTTCATTGTTCCCCAAGGACGAACATTTCTTTTGGAGATCCTCCAAACTTGCTGATGTCCTCCCGGAAACTTCCATATAAGGACTACCGTCAGTTTTTCTGTTAACTGAACTCCAGCAGGGGTCTCCCTTGTCACATCACAGATTTCGCCTGCACCACAGCTCAGCCAGGCTTCAAATTATTCTCAATTATTTTCATAAAGGCCTCCATAGGCCACAATAGACCATCTTTAATTAAAGAGACAAAATAAAGATTACTACATCATAATGATTAAACAGTGTTAACCCCACTAATACCCTTATGTGTATGCATTTATCTAGCTTTGCAACATATAAAGCATTAATTCAGACAGCGTTTTGTGCTCAAAATAAATAGCACACAGCAACGTTTAAACATGGAAACTTGCACGTTACTGTAAGTACAAATACAGCATATTAAAGCTAACCCTCATGTAGCTTTCTCTTGTGTTAGGACAAACAAGTTGGTTAATATAACACACTTGCACGAGACAAATAATTAATTGTTAATCATTAATAAATTAATAAACACACAGACATGCCAGAGCTTCAAAAGCCCCAGAATTTTCAGAATGAAAACTCTGCTCCAGCAATCCCCCCTTTGGTGATTTTATCACCAAATAAACCCAAAAAAAAAATTAGTGAAAATTTAGTCCCATTTTAGGAGAAATCAGAAATGTCTTTTCCCCTTACACAAAATTACACACCAGTCACTCTTCCATCATCCCTCTTTGTCTCCAAATAAACACTCTCTCTCAATTCTTCTAATTCAATTTCTTCTGGTTCTCTTTTCGTGTAAATTTTCTTTTTCAAATTCTTCTTTTTCTTTTCATTTTCCTCTTTCCCTCTCCTGTTTTTACAACACACACACACTAATCTCAGTATCAACAAAGCAACAATTATACAAGACAACGGAAACAATATTCTACCTATAATAGTACTACCTATTTTTGCAATAAAATCCTTAACAGCTATCATCTTATTAGCTATTTTAGTCCATAAACTTCCAGTTTCAAGTGGTACTAATTCCTCATGTAAATCAGTAATATTTTTAATATAGACCTTCAGGTCTTTACTTTCATCAGGAATGTAAGTGCAACAATGTTGAACTTTCAAAATTCCACAAACTCCACCCTCCTTGGCCAAAAGAATATCAAGGGCAAGTCGATTTTGCATTGACATGGCACGTACGGCACTTAATTCCGTATTCATCAAAAGAAACCCTCCTGCGGTATTTGTCGATAAACGATCAACCACTGTTGACAGTTTCCGAATTCCATATGCATTTAAAGAAATTCCCACTGCTGGAATTAAAACCCCAAAAATATCACCCACAATTTCAGACCAAGTTTCTCTCTTAAAACGTGTTAATATATTAATATCCTCTACATCTTTTATTTTATCTGTATGAAAAATCTTAGGAAAAACTAAACCCACATAACATGTGCCATACCAATGGTCAGGCAACTTATAGTAAGCCTTGTTCCCACACACATAGTACACTCCTGGAAAAATTGTATCTTCTCCACCTCTGAAACCCCAACCAGTCGCAACGAAGTATGTATCATGGCACTCACTAGTCCCCACAAAATACGTATCATATTGGGATTTCCTTCTGGTAATGCATAGTTTACCCTTCTGCGGTGTATCCAAAGCTAATGTTGGACTAACCCCATTCCTCAACTCTTTTCCCATTTCAATGTCCCAAATTGTCTCACTCACTTCATATTTTCCCCCTTTCTCATGCATGTTCACTCTCCTTTCCTCTACCATATCCAGAAAAGCTTTCTCCTCTTCTTTCAGACTGCAAGTTAAATTATTCTTAAAAATGTAATCTAATGTTAATCCTTTTTCTTCAATAAAAATCTCACCAAAAGTGTTAGCTTCTTTAGCTGGATTCAGCTCTTTGTTCATTGGCAAGTGCCCAAAAATACTATCTCTGTTAGACATCTTATAATCTATTTTCCCTAACAAATAAAAAACACTACTTAAAACACTACAAGAAATACCATATGTAGCTGGTAAATGGTGATAAGTAACACCCTCTGAAACAGATGCAGGTAACTGCATACAGACATAGCAATCCCTCACTTCCATAGTTTTCACATATTCATATAACAGCTTAGAAAAAACATTACTAGAAAAATTATTAATTGACCTATCTTTGTGTATGTAACTACCACTTCTAATTGGAACTACTTTTTGTGAATTCTTCTCTATATTAGTCATGTTTTCTGTGTCCACCCCAAATTCCACCTTAAAAGTAACTAATAAAACTAAAACACCCCATAGAAGCATTAATAATCCAGTACAACAGCAGCACATTTTGCACCACCTTTTAAAGAAGGCACATCTATTTTGATTATTCTCTATGTTAGCCATTTTGCTTTAACCTCTACTACTCCACTACTGAAATTAGAACTTTTCAAATCTTCAACGTTGTTCCAAACTCTTCAGCTCTTCAAATGAATCTTTCTGTTCACTCTGTCCAAGTGAATCTTCCTTTTACTCAGTTTGGATACTCATCATTTTTCACTCCAATTTCTTCAACATCAAATTGTATCAGATCCTCTGTATCTGACTCTTCTCCAATGTCAGTCAAGAGTACTTTCAGTATTTCACCAGTATCTTCCTCAACCACTTTTCTCAAGACCACTTCCGGATTATCTTGAGTCACTGTTTCTTCTTTCTCTTCCTCAGACAGTGTCACATAAGACCATTCCGGTGATCTGTACTTTTGGTTGGGTCTTTTAACTCTTTTTATTTCTACTGGTTCTTTTGATTTCTTTGATTCTTCTTCTTCAGCTTTCGAAGTTTGACTCGATATTTCATTCACTTGTTCAGCTTTTGGTGAATTTGCTCTTATTATCCTGTATCTCAGTCTTTTAACTCCGTTGTTAGGCCAACGATCTCCTCTCACAACTTTTTTCGGCCTTAGTTCTTTAACACTCCTTTCTCCAATTGAAGTTCTCTTTCTCAGAACTCGACCCTCTGTTTGTTCATTCTCATCATCCGATTCTGTTTCAATTGCCTCTTGCTTTCGTTTCTTAGCAGTTTTCTTTTCTTCTACAGAGTTTTTCACCACTATTTGAGACTTCCCTACTTCTGTCCCTCCTCGGATCTCCGACACGCAATCTTCTTGCTGTCTACTTGTCCCTTCACCTAGCTCCTCATCAATGTTCCCTACACCTCCTCGGGGGTCTTCCGCAATCTGTCCCTCTCTATCTTTTTCTGACCCTGTTTCTTCAAGAACAATCTCAAGTGGTTCTTCAATCTCCTCCTCTTCTGATTCAGGAGTAGTCTCTGTGTGTTTTCTCTTTTCTTTTCTTTTTCCTCCACTGCTACTTGAAACTTCAGGCTCTGTAACAGAATCTGATCTCCTCTCTGATACTCGCAGTGATTCTCTTGAAGCTCTCTCTGCTTCTTTTCTCACTGATTCCGTATCTTCAGGATTTTCATCATCACTGGAATCTGACTCTTCAAAATACTCTTCACCAGTTCCCTCTCTTGGGCTTGGAACTCTCAGAGTATGACTTGCATGCACCCAGTGCTTCACTCCAGCACACTTTACTGCAGTCGTTGTAGTCAGAATAACTTGTCTTGGCCTTCCCCACCTTGGAATCAAGCAATTCTTTCTTCTGTGCACCTTAATCCTCACCCAGTCTCCTGGACTTAGATCATGGGCTTGCTTCTTCTCAAGTGTGGTAGCTTCTTCTCCAACCTGGTGAAACACAGAATGAACTGCGTCAGCCAGGCCTTTACAGTAATCCAAAATCATGTCATCAGTTATTGTCACCAATTTATTCACAGGCACAAATGCATGGCGCATTGCACGTCCCATAATTATCTCATGCAGGCTCAAACCTGTGGTTCTATCTGGAGTAGATCTCATAGTCATCAGAACTAGAGGTAACACATCTGGCCATTTCATGCCAGTGGCTAGACACATCTTCCCAATTCTATTCTTGATTGTGCCATTAATCTGTTCAACCACACCAGAAGCCTCTGGTCGGTATGCACAATGTAGCTTCTGTTGTATTTTTAATGCTTCACAAATCAGACCAATGAGTTCATTTTGAAAGTGTCTACCTCTATCAGATTCAATTGTAACTGGAAACCCAAACCTAGGAATTAATTCCCTCAACAGTAATTTTGCCACTGTTAATCCATCATTCCTTCTAGTCGGGTAAGCTTCCACCCACCTTGAAAACAAACAAACTACCACTAGAACATACCTCAGTCTGTTCACTTGGGGCATTTCAATGAAATCAATTTGCATTCTTGTAAAAGGACCTCCTTCTCTGCCAATAGTCCCTAGACTCACCACTGTCTTTTTCCCAGTGTTAAACTGCTGACAAATCAAACACCTTTGACAGATGCTTTCCGCAATTGTCCTAAACTTTGCATTGTACCAGGTCTGTTTAAAGGACCTAACCATTGCGTCCCTCCCCAGATGTCCCTGGCCATGATACATCCTTGCCATTGACGACAAAATTGAGTTTGGCATCACTGGTCTGCCATCTCTGTAGACCCAAACATGGTCTGTTTCTCTTGGAGCACATCCTGCTTTAACCCAATCTTGTTTCTCATCTTCTCCTGCCTCATCTTGTAACTGCTTTACTTCATCCCACGTTTCTAGGACATTAGTAAACATCACAGAAAGAAAAGACATTTCCTTTTCTCTTTCCCTATTAATAGACTGGTTGGTCTTAGCGCAATATTGCGCCACATCATTAACATATCGGTTTCCAACCGTAATGAAATCATTCCCTGAACCATGTGCAGCACATTTTACAACTGCTAACTCCTTAGGCAGCTGTATCGCCTCAAGCAATTTTCCGATCAATTCAGCATTCTTTATCGGAGTTCCACCCGATGTCAAGAAACCTCTTTGTAGCCAAAGCTGGCCAAAATCATGCACCACTCCAAATCCATACTGACTATCAGTCAATACAGTTGTTCTCAAATCTTTCCCAATCTCACAAGCTTTTGTCAATGCCACCAATTCAGCAACTTGCGCAGATTTCACTCCTCTCAATGGTGATGCTTCCATGACCTCTGAAACTTTGCATACTGCATATGCTGCACATAGCACACCATTATCATTTCTCAGACATGATCCATCTACGAACAACACATGGTCATTTTCAGGTAAGGGAACATCCTTGATATCTGGTCTCGGTTTTGTACAGTACTCAAGCACATCCAAACAATCATGATCATTTTCCATTTTCACACCCACATTTTCAATATCCGGCAAGAGTGTTGCTGGATTCACATTCACACATCTTTCAAGAGTCACATTTGATGCTCCCAGAATCACTTTCTCATATTTAGTCAACCTACTATTTGACATATGCTGAGTTCTGCTTCTTGTCAAAAGAATTGCCACATTGTGAGGTACGAATACCCTTACAGGATATCCCATTATGATCCCCTCACTTTGTTCCAAGCTTCTGCATGTTGCAGCCACGGATTTTAGACAACCTGGTAAACCCACAGCTACAGGGTCAAGTGTCGATGAGAAGTACGCAATAGGCCTTCTCAATTGCCCATGTTTCTGGATTAACACTGAAAGTGCACATCCATTTCTCTCACTGCAGTACAGTTCAAACTCTTTTTCGTAGTCAGGCATACCCAAAGCTGGAGCTTCACACATTTTAATTTTGAGCTCTTCAAATGCTGCCAATTGTTCTGCATCCAGATCTAATGGATCTGTCATATCACTCTTTGTCAATTTAATCAGTGGCTTTGCAATCAGTGAAAAATTAACTATCCACTGTCGACAATATCCCACCATACCCAGGAACATCCTCACTTCTCTCTGGGTCTTTGGAGCTTTCATTTCTCTGATTATTCTGATCCTATCAGTAGTCACTTTCCTCAGACCTTTTTCAATATTGTGTCCAAGATAATGCACCTCTTTCGTGCAAAATTGCAATTTGGCTGGAGATACTTTTAACCCTCCATCTGCCAGATGATTCAGTAAAGCTATGGTATCCACTTCACAAGCTTCACGTGTCTTTGATGCCACCAATAGGTCATCAATGTATTGTACTAGCACTGAGCTCTCAGGCATGATCAGATTTTCCAACAATTTCTTCAATAACTGATTAAATATCGAAGGACTCTCCGTATACCCCTGTGGGATACGACACCATGCTAAAATACGCTGGCCAAACCTAAATGCAAAAATCGGCTGGCTGTCATGATGCAATGGAATTGAAAAGAACGCATGACACAAATCAATCACTGTATACCACTCAGCATCATGTGGTATTTGATACAGAATCACTGATGGATTTGGCACAATGGGACAACATGCCACCACAATCTGATTAACCTTTCTCAGGTCCTGCACTATTCTGAACTTGCCATTAGGCTTTTTCAGTCCCATTATCGGTGAATTACACGGACTACTCAGTAGTTCTCTTAGGACTCCTTGCTGAATCATTTTCTCAAATATAGGAGTTATCCCTTCAATTATCTCTGGTGTCATTTTGTACTGAGGAATGTTACGATATGTAATTCCCTCTTTCACTGCAATTTTCACTGGATCTACATTATTCATCAATCCCACATCCTCTCCTGTAAAATCCCAAACTACTCTTTTCACTGTGTCTCTCAGCACTTGAGGCAAATCCTCTGGATTGAACACTGGAAATGCACCAGTTAACTCACTTTCTCTATTTTCTATAGTCATCCGGTACAAAACATCATCATCTGGTGTTTCAAAAGCTATTCCATCTGGTGTACAGAAAATCGTACAATTCATCTTACACAATAGGTCCCTACCTAACAGGTTCACTGGACTCGTGTCACAGACAATAAATCTGTGCATGTCTGAAAATTTCCCTATCTGTACTCTTACTGGTTCAGTAAGACGTGTTCTGATTTGTGTATTGGCTACACCAACTACTTGGATTGCTTCATCCGAGAGAGGAAGATTTCTCACATCTGTTGACCTGACAGTTGATCTTGTCGCACCTGTGTCTACTAAAAAAGTAACACTCTCCTCATTTATTTTCCCATCTACAAATGGTCCTGCCTGGTCTATTTCTAGAGTTGCACCAAGTATGCACTCTTCTTCCTCTCCACGGCACCGTCAATAATCACCTTCAGACTCACTCCCTTCACTCTTTAACAAGTACTGTTGTACCTTGTTAGTACGTCTTGGTTTGTTTACCTGCTCATCATTGAAGAATCCTGAATCCTGATTGTACTTTTGTACCCCTCTATTCTGCGGTAAGGGCGGTTTTGGCTCTTGACTCTGCTGCTGTCTCACAACTTTCTGCTGTTGTTGCTGCTGGTTATTTCCATCATTCTGCACCTGTTGATTTAAGCATTTACCCTCATTATTCACTAATGGTGGATTTGGACATTCCGATCTCCAATGTCCCAGTTGGCCACAGTTGTGACACGGGAACTTCTTTTTGGCTTCCTCAAGACTTCCCCTTCCTTTTCCTGCAAATCTCGGTCTATTCCCTGCATTATTTCCTGGATTATTTGCCTGTTCCACTAACTGTGCTTCTTGTCTTTCTGCAACTTTCACTTGTGCCCACATTGCTTTCTCTTTCAGCTTTCTTTGTTTTGCTTCAATTTCATCACTGAAATATTTTGCATGTCTCAGAATCTCATCTACTTTTTTACTCTGCCAATCCACTGTGTGTTCACGAATTCTCTCACCAATTTCAGGTCTAAGACAATATACAAATCGGTATACAAAATGACTCAAATCCTTGTCACCCAGGTGTTCATCTCCACTGAATTGTTTAAAAGCCAGTATCAGCCTTTCGTAAAAAGCATGAACTGATTCTTTTGCTTCCTGTTGTGTTCGATCTATCTTAACCCAGTCTGTCTCTTTTGGAGGAACTTTACTCTTCAGGTATACCATCACCTGATCATACTTCCTCATCACTTCTGGATCTGGTGCCCCTGTTCTTGGATCTCTTGGATATTCCTCACTAGGCCAACTCACAACTATCTTACACTCAGTCCACAAGTCTGCTGGAACAATTATATCAAACAGACTATTCAGGTCAACCCACAGCACTTTTGACAATTTCACAAACCTGTCTACCTGCCTATACCACTCGACGGGCTTTTCTCTCAGTCGAGGGAAATCATTCGTAAATGATAATATATCCTGTCTGGTCCATGGTACATGTACATATCCTCCTCCAGGTATTTCTCTCATGGGATACTGCTCCACTGCTTTCTCTTTTTCTCTCACTGGAAATGCTGAGTAAGTCGTTCTATCTTCAGATTCCTCCCTCTTCTTATACCACCTATCCTTCCACTTTTCTACATCACCCCATCTTCGCAATAATGCCACCATTTCTTTAATCTGTCCTGTTCTACCAGAGGTATTCAAATTCTCTATGTCTTTCTCTGTGAAATCCATCCTGTACGTTTTCTGCAAAGCTTTTACTTTATCAATGTCAACTCCTTGCTCATTTGCTATTGCTCTCAGTCTATCATGTGTATTTCTTGCTCTCCATGTTATGCTTTTACACATAAACATTAATTCACCATCATGATGACTCTTCAGGATTTCTGTCGGAACTGTTCCTGTCACAAGCTCTTCTAATTCTATACGTAATTTAACCACATCAATAACTTGTGAATCTTTATCCTTTTTCTGAAGAACTTTCATCCAGTCATTTAAGTCTTCTACTGTTATTTCCGCAGTTTTTCTCGCTGAAACCACTTTTTTCTGCGGTTCTAAAATCGGCATTCCTGAACTACTACAATCACTAACATCCATTAATTCACTACCTGTGTCATGTCTTGTTTGTCTCAGGTCATTTCTCCCTGCTCTTTTATTTGAATCCCCTGGAAGACCAGCTGAATTTTTCTCAATATATGGAACTACCAGCCCATTTTCACCTGCTCTCTGTCCGTCAAACATAGGAATTACCGGACCTATAGTTACAGGCACCGTAACAGCTTCCATATTCATCGTTAACTCTCTAATTTTCTCAGTCAGTTCTGTTGTCGTCTTTGCTAATTGTCTGGCATTTCTGGCATTTTCCTCTCTGAAAGAACTATCAGGTGTCATTTTCCCTTTCTCAACTGTATCTCTTATTGGAGAAACAACTGGTGTACTTTCTTCCGATTCCGATCTATATGGAGGTGGTCTTTTGTACATCATGTCATTTAACACTTCATCCTCATATTCCCCATATCTTCTCATATCTGGTTCAGAAACCCTTTCTACAGAAGGAGCAGAAGCTTCAACTGTTCTCATAGGATATAATCCTTCTGACATATTAGCATCCCGCCATCTTTTCATTTTATCATGATGTGTTTCACGATCATGTCTCCTCCCAAACATATATCTGTACTGACTCCCAGATCTCTGCTTTTCTCGATTAAATACTTCCTCTTCCCATTCCACTAAAGCCTCGAACTGTGTAGGTCTCGGCTTCGGGTCTAGACATACCATCTTTTCCCGTAAGTTTCTCAACACGGCCAAATTAAATGAACCATGTTCGGGAAATGCTAGAACACCATCTTCTTTAGTATATCCAACCCAATTCTGCAACCATATACAGGTATGTAACCCATATTTTGCAGCCATGAAGGATGCAGGTGTTTTCACTGGAGGTAGCAACTCACCCTCTCTTGTCTTAACCTCTTTATCCTTGCTAAACCACTTCTTAACTTTTCCAAAGAAAGTCTTTTTCTTTTTCTCTTCTTGGTAATACATTTTAGCGAGTACTAATTAAACTCTCTACTTTTTATGTTGTACTTCTTGCTCACGCACCAGTCCTGGAGCGTCTACGTCACTAAGCAGCTCTTCCAATCCGTGCGCGACTCACACTAACGCACCAATCCTAGCGCGAACCCTATTCTGAGTCACTATCCAATCAGTACGCGAACCTTCTGACGTCAGCAGCCGCTGCAGTCTTTGTCTCCTGTCTCTGTCACTCGTCTACCCCTCCTTTACAAAAACTCTCAGTAGACTTCGTGTGTCAAAATTCTACAAAATCTATTAGTTACAACATAAAAACATTTCCATTGTCTGCTTCGCTAACCACAGAATAGTAAAAGAGAGTCTATTTCTCAAGAATCAACAACTTTCATACATCTCCTAACTGTTTCCTCTAGGACGTATCCAAAGAGTCTTACAGTCAATAAATGTATATGCATTCACGCACATTCATACGAGAAAAATATAGTACATACACACAGAATCCTGCTTCCCGAGAACAATCTGTTCTACTACAGAATTATAACATACAACAACTAAGCAGCTTACCTCTGCTCAGTTCTGCAAACAAGCTCAGAGAATACCTACTACTCCTCCCGCAATAAGCTTTAACGGCAATCCTTACGGATCCCTGGGACTTAAAACCAGAGTTTCACAGATAACCTTCACTACGATACACACTCCTTATATACTAGAAATATTCTAATAGTAACATACAATGTCACTGATTCCGAACCCAGACAATGTGAACGCGCAACTTCAATTGTCACACGTAATTCCTTACAATCCCGTCTTTCCCGAGAGCAGCAAATACACCTGTCTCTGCCCTACTACGGAACTGTTTCCAGCTTCCAAATTCCAGAAGCACTACATATAACTCAACATGACGACTCCAACATATAGTATTAGTACATATACCAACATAAACCCAAATCAATAATCAATAAGCAAATGTACAAGCAATCTTATCAGATCAAGATAGCCATCTAAACCATCCTCTGCTACCAGAGAAATTGATACAGATCAGGGTGATAAAAATATATCCACTACCACAGATAGAGTAATTTCACAGTTACACGCACATGTATTCATCATACGCTAGGGCCCATTTCACTATCATATGCTCCAATACTCTACCAGCAGCAAACCTGTGGGAAGAAAACTCCTAAGCACCCTGCATCTATATCCAGGCGATAGGACCAGTTTAGTGGCTATCTAACATAATATAAACAATCTATAAACAATAATCAAAAAGTATTCAATAAATGACAATGAAAGAAATAGTCAACACCATGTTTAAAAATTATATTGCTTTATCTAAAATTAGTCAGAGTTAAAATCAATCAGAATAAATCATTTCTCATAGTTACCTATTCTAACTAGTGTCAGAACGGGTCAGGACCAGTCTCTCTGGAAAGTCTTTAGGACCAGGTCCTCAGCATTAGTCCTCAGCAACGCAAGTTCACGCAGCAAGGTGACGAAAGAAAGAAGTGGGGAGAGCCCTCCCTAAGCTAACATTTTTATAATACAAAATACAATGGAAACCCACATGAATTAATTGTATCACTGAGCAGAACGAGAAGGAAGGGATGTATCTTGGCAACATCCTAAAATCTCCGCTCAAGAAAAGTCATAATACGCAATCCTCGGAAAGGAAATCAAGACTTGAAACATTTAAAGTTCACTTCCTCAGCAAACCAGCCTTTGCACAGAGATCTTTCTTAGGCTTCATTGTTCCCCAAGGACGAACATTTCTTTTGGAGATCCTCCAAACTTGCTGATGTCCTCCCGGAAACTTCCATATAAGGACTACCGTCAGTTTTTCTGTTAACTGAACTCCAGCAGGGGTCTCCCTTGTCACATCACAGATTTCGCCTGCACCACAGCTCAGCCAGGCTTCAAATTATTCTCAATTATTTTCATAAAGGCCTCCATAGGCCACAATAGACCATCTTTAATTAAAGAGACAAAATAAAGATTACTACATCATAATGATTAAACAGTGTTAACCCCACTAATACCCTTATGTGTATGCATTTATCTAGCTTTGCAACATATAAAGCATTAATTCAGACAGCGTTTTGTGCTCAAAATAAATAGCACACAGCAACGTTTAAACATGGAAACTTGCACGTTACTGTAAGTACAAATACAGCATATTAAAGCTAACCCTCATGTAGCTTTCTCTTGTGTTAGGACAAACAAGTTGGTTAATATAACACACTTGCACGAGACAAATAATTAATTGTTAATCATTAATAAATTAATAAACACACAGACATGCCAGAGCTTCAAAAGCCCCAGAATTTTCAGAATGAAAACTCTGCTCCAGCAAATGCGATGAAATTGTAAAATGACGTAAACATTTCTGTGTACAGAACTTCTCGGACAATATGGGCTATCCTATAGGTCAGAAATAAAGGATGGCCATTCACTGTCCACACCTGTTATATAATATATGGACTACAGTAATGAACGAACACTATCTCGCTCTCTTTTATTTTATTTTATTAGGACTGGCATTTGCCAAGACGTTTTGATTTTACTAAGCTTTTATGTAAACTATACTTATTTATGTTGGGGCCTTTCAGCCAGCCGTAATCATCCATTGGTCTGTGGTGGTGTCATTCACATTTTTCTTCCGCCCACTACTACAGCATACAGCATGGGGCAGTGGGTCCGCCCACTTCAGCCACTGGATGCCTTCACGGTCAGTGCCCGCATTCTGTTCTTTCACAAGGAGCGCATCCGCACACAAAGGGCCAGGGAGTACTGTGGCATTGTCAGCTATTTTAAGAACAAAAAATATTTTTGCCTTTAGCCAATTTTTTTTTTATATTGGTGAGGGCCCAACAGCTGCTGCAAAAATAAAGATTTATAAAACCATGACAAAACAAGCACTAAGAAAGCCAACAAACTGTCAGCCAATACAATACCTCTTGTATTTACTTTAGTGTAAACCATATACAGGATTCTCTCGAATATACACAAAAGTAGTCTAGTTAGGTCTATAAACACTTCCCATAATGCTCTGTTGTACAGAAGATGTACATCTGATTTTTGTTTTAAACTTGGGATGGAGAGAGGCGGTGCTGCCAAAGACAGCATCGTTTGAGCAGAACTCTTAGGGCCCAATGATCTCTGCACACATTGTGCACACAGTCGTGTAAGCAGTCATTGGTGGAGAGGGTACTCGACGTGTACCCCTACTTTGGCGCCCCCCTGCTGCAAGGAGTGAGCATAGCTGCTATTTAAATGTCATTTGTGTAGAGGTACTTGGTTTTCAGCACTAATGCTACAGTCTGGAGTCCCATGGCAACAACGTTTGTGGATGTAATTTCTACACTTCCAGTCGAGATGATCCTCAGCTGAACTACTGCCCTGCGCGCCCCCTATATCTGAGTGTGAGCATAGCAGCTTCTATTACCAGTTAAAACATACATCTTTGCTCTGGCGCCCTCTTGCGGAGAGTGTGCGCACATCTTCTAAATTTCACAATGTGGAGGGCCTACTCTAGCACCCCTACAGCAGAGTGCGAGTATGGCAGCTTTGATTCTCACCGATAGAGAGCTCCCTGGCCTGTAGGGCAGCGTCGGTTCCCAGCATTTCCGACCTGCATCTATGCTTATTCATTTTACTCCTGATTGTAAAATGCTCGCATATCCTTTCCTCTCATTGGCAAGCCTGTTCTGACTATTTATGCATTTGTTACACTTGCATCTTGTATTGTTGTTTAGGCCGGCACAATGTGGCCCTCCTTCTTCTGCTCTGGTTGTGCATTGATCTGAAACCCTCTTAGAGTAGAGGTATCACCTTATAACAAAATAAAGAAATAAAAAGAATACCCCCCAATAGTTAGGAAGGCTACTGTGGTGCCCCTTTCTTCAGATTGTGAGCACAGCAGCTTCTGTAGTCATTGAGTGCCATGGCTTGTGCCAGTGCTCTGGCGCCCCCTAGCGCACAGTAAGAGTACAGCAGCCTCTGTAGTCATTGGTGGAGTGTGCCTTGGCTTGTGCTATTGCTCTGGCGCCCCCTAGCACACAGTAAGAGCACAGCAGCTTCTGTAGTCATTGGTGGAGAGTGCCATGGCTTGTGCCATTGCTGTGGCGCCCCCTATCGCACAGGAAGAGCACATCAGCTTCTGTAGTCATTGATGGGGAGTGCCATGGCTTGTGCTATTGCTCTGGCGCCCCCTAGCGCACAGTAAGAGCACAACAGCCTCTGTAGTCATTGGTGGAGAGTGCCACGGCTTGTGCCATTGCTGTGGCGCCCCCTATCGCACAGTAAGAGCACAGCAGCCTCTGTAGTCATTGGTAGAGAGTGCCATGGCTTGTGCCATTACTCTGGCGCCCCCTATACCACAGCAAGAGCACAGCAGCTTCTCCCACAGAGAGGTGCAAGGACTGGACCCTGATCGGGGTGCATTGCTCAAAGACTAACTGGGCAAGGCAAACAGCAAACTTGGAGACTAGCCCTGGGCCTGGTATGGGTGGCGGCACGGAGAGGACAGCGCTTCTGGCACAAACAGCGATGCATGGCTGGGTGGATGGCTGACTTCTGACATTTAGTCACTGCAACCTTTTATTTGTTTCCATTTGCCAAGAAAGACATAAACGATTCTGACAGCTTTGGCATTTTAATCACTTGTAAACAGGGCGGGGCAACTAACGAGCAAACCGAAAGGTTCAGTTTAAAAATAAAGATGCAGCTTTCGTATTTTGTCTTTAATCAAAAGCACAGCTGTCAACTTGCAATGAATCACATCTGGCAGGTCACACCCACTCACCTTAGACCCCCACATGTAGGGATTGCCAGTGAATGTATGTTGATGTCATGCCTTGCTCTCCGTTCTGGGTCTTCTGTTTTTAACAGAAGGAGGGTGTTATTTACTGAGGGTTTTCCAGACACAGGCGTGGCGCTGCACAATTTTGTGCTGCTCCTTCAGGCATTTAGAATGGTAAGTAAGTTGCTTTAAGTTATGCAAAACCTTACTAACTGGGTGTAGGAAGGTAGGATCCTTCCACATGGTTGCCCCCACTTTTTTTTAAAGTTCAAAAAGCAAGTTTATTGAGGGGAAATACAATGATACTACAGAAAATATAATATCAATGAAGTATTACATACAATAAAGCACTTTAGAATTAATAAACATAAAGGATAAAAACATTAATCAAGTATACATATCATATATATGTGAAAAGGACAATAATGTACAAATAGTCGGTGAACGAATGAAAACTACATTCTATATTGAGACACAAAATTTAAGATGAAGTGAAATAAAAGAATATAACATCAATGTGGGGAAAGTCATGGAGGTTTAGGTACTTCTTGTCGAAGGGGGACCAAAGAAAGAGAACGTTGTAACAGGTGTAACAGGTGACCATAGGTCTGAATGTTTTGATACCATATGTATTGGGTATATAAAGGTAGTATCCAGTCTATGGTTATAACAAACAGCATACCACCATGCTTGATATGACAATTTAGTGGAGTCTTTCCAATTTTTAATTATTTGTTGAAAGGCAACTGCTAGTAATACATCTATTATCCTTACATTAGAATTACAGCTCGTCCCTATAGGGGCTAAACTTCCTAAGAAGACATGTGAAACAGAGAAGGGGGGGCAAGAACTGAAGATCATTGCAGGTTTTTGGTTTATTTGACGCATAACTCTGGAAAGATTTGTATATCCTTGTACTATGCACGGTATAGTTGGCGGGGGGCTTTTGATTAATCCTCAGGGAGTATGCTGATAAATATTGTGTACGGATTTGTAGGTTTGTACAAAAACTTAATAAAATGCGTGTTAAAAAAAAAAAAAACTGAAGATCAAATTGATTTGAGACCAAACCTTTTCCCAGAAATCATGAACAGGTGCGCATGTAAAGAGTACATGGTGTAGATCAGCATGTGGCGAGGAACAGGTCCAACACGCATCTGAAAGTTCAGTATGTCTAGCGCTGAGAGTGAGGGGGGAAAGTAAAAGTCTGTTATAAATAAAAAAGAGTGTTTGTATAGTAATCGCAGCTCTAGAGGACCTCCTGAGCTGAAGCCAAATTCTGTCCCACAATTCAATGGGCCAAGATGTTTCCAAATCTTTCTCCCAGGATATCTCAGTTTTCGTTTTTTCTCTTAGGGCAAGTGAACTATGTAGAAACTCATATATAACAGAAGCCCTAGAGTTATTGATTAGAAGAGTACGTAATTTATTCGTATAAAGAGCCTTGGGGTCAATGGACTGATTAGAGGTTATGAAGTGGGCATGAGCATTCTGGATAGCTTGTGTGAAAAGGGTGTATTTTGGGCGGAATGACGCAGGTAAGTTAAAGGAATTGCTGGAGTGTGCAAAGGACATAATCTCATCGTGGGCATATAATTGATGTATCCAAATTAGGCCTTGTTGCCTCCAAGTTTTCCAATATAAAGGTTTATTACGTATTACTATATTGATGTTATGCCAGACAGTAGAGTTAAGAAATGAAGTCCAGTCCATGCAAGTTGAAGAAGAGACATATGGTATGATTTTGGAAGTATGCTTAATTATAGGAGTGGACAGGGATTGCGGTTTGCGTGTGAAAGACAGATATTTTTGAAATGAGAACAGAGAAATGAAGGACTGCTCAAGTGTAGTCCAAAGAGGACAATCCATAGGAGACTCAGAGAGCCATCTTGATGCCTGGTGAAGTACAAAGCATTTATGGTAAGTGTGAAGATTAGGGAATTTGGACGGATCAATTTTAATATAGACATAAGTGATTTCCTTTTACTCCATAAGAAGGAGGATAGAATGGAATTACATTTCTTGAAGTATTTTGATGGGATAGAAAGTGGAATATTAGAAATTGTATACAGAATTATAGGGGATAACATCATTTTTATGGTGTCTAGGCGGCCCCACCAAGATAAATACAGAGGATGCCATTTCGATGTTAATGAGGATAATCTCCGCATGCAATTTTCCATACAATGCGATATAGTTCCTGAGATAGAAGGAGTAAAATGTAAACCTAAATACTTAATGAACTGGGAACTCCATGTGAAACCTGAAGCGGTGAAGTCGTCCTTAAAAGTATATTTTGTTAAAGGTAAAATTTCACATTTATCTTTGTTTAATTTATAACCAGAGATAGCTGCAAAGGAATTAACCTCATCTAAAAAAGCAGGAAGAGAGGATTGAGGTTTCGAGAGGAATAGAAGAACGTCATCAGCATAAGCTGCCATTTTAATTTTAGACTCTTTGAAGTGAAAACCATGGATATTATCGTTTTGACGAATTCGTAACAAAAAAGGTTCCAAATCAAGATTAAAGAAACGGGGAAAGCGGACAACCCTGTCGGACACCCCTACCCAGCTGAACATAGGAGGAAATACCACCATTTGCACATACTGCCGCTCTTGGGTTGGAGTATAAAATAGATATCAGAGCAATAATTTTTGGGCCAAATCCAAACCATTTAAGTGTGTGAAAAAGATAGGGCCATTCAACTCTGTCGAATGCCTTCTCTGCATCCAGAGCTCTTGCTGCTAAGGAATGTGGAATATGTGATGCTTTGGACAGGATGTCAAAAAATAAGCGAGTATTATCCGTGATAAGTCGACCCTTGACAAAACCAGATTGTTCCTTTCCTAAAAGTTCAGGCAACTGGGATTCCAAACGCAGGGCTAAAGTTTTTGAAAAAAAGTTGTAGTCAATGTTAACCAAAGAAATGGGTCGGTAATTTTTGCATTGTTGTGGGTCCTTACCATCTTTAGGTAGGATGCAAATAAGAGCGTCTGCGAATGAACCAGAAGATTCACCTGATTTCAAGAAGGCATTTATGAGAATATGTAATTTTGGAATTAATAGATGTGCGAAATGAGTGAAAAATTCAACAGTGAAACCATCTGGGCCAGGGGCTTTATCTTTCTTAAGTGTTTGTAAGGCGCCAAGAAGCTCCTTCTGCGTAAGGTCAAATTCTAAAGGTGAAAGATCTGGGCGTGTGGTAGAAAGGTGTTGAATACTGGATAAAAAGTGAGAAATAGAGTGGTCAGAGGCAGGTGTTTCAGATGTGTACAAAGTCTTATAGAACTGAAGAAATTTATTTAGAATATCTTCGTCTTTAAACTTCAGTGTATGTACGATGTTTATCCAAAATAGATTCTATGTTGAGTTTTTTTTGTTTAACCTTCAAGTAATTAGCGAATAATTTCCCAGCCTTATTCTGGCCACCATAAAATTTTGCACTAGACTTCAGTAAATAATTAGAAGCATTATTAGTTGTGACTTTGTTAAATTGAATTTTGGCATTTATGAGTTTAGACAGACTAGCTTTCGATTTAGAGGAGTAATAAGAATGCTCCAATCTCTTTATTTTGGCCGAAAGGGCACTGGTTCGTTCTTTCGCCTCTCTGCGTTTTTTGGAGACATACCTGATAATAAAGTCTCTAGCTGTTGCGTTGAAAGCAGACCAAACCACATGAAAAGGTAAGGTATCTGATTGATTGAAGAGGAAATATTTATGAAGAAAAGAGGTAAAGGAGGACGTAAAAGCTGAATCTAGAAGTAGTACATTATTAAATCGCCATTTCCGAGATAGGTTATGTTTCTGTAGAATGTCAAGTTGAATAGTAGTGGGATCGTGATCAGATATTAGAATGAATCCAATATTCGCCGCCATTAACGATTGAGATATACTATGGGATATAAAAAAATAGTCTAGTCTTGATTGGGTGTGATGCGTCGGGGAATAGTTAGTGTATTCTCTTAATGTGGGATTGCAAAGCCTCCAGGCATCTATAAGCCTATACTGCTGAATTGTTTCTGTAAAGAATTTATGGGTTTTGTGAGGTACAAAGGGGAATGACAAATTTCTATCCAAAAAATGGTCAAGGGTTTGATTACAATCACCTGTGAGGATAAAATTATCATCAAAACATTGTGTAATTTGTTGGGCCAAGGAGGTCCAGAAAGAGGAACCCCCAGCTGTGGGTGCATAAATATTCAATAAAGAGATCGGAGCATTACCCCCCAACAATTTAACAAATACCCATCTACCATCTTGATCTGCACATTTACTGGTTCCTCGTAGGTGGTAGTTTTGTTGTTGATGGTCACTTTAAACTAACAGGGGTGAAAGAGGCCATATCTTGCACCTATTGAGCGAAGTTGCGGTCTCAATGCTAGGAACTCCTTGCGTCGATCTGCAGTTAGCTTGGCATAATCTTGGGGAAAGAATAAGGAGTTGCCTGACTATGTAATGCGATTTAATGCCCTGGCTGCAGATAATATCTTGACCAAGTCAGTGTACTCCAGAAAGTATAAAATTATTCCTCTCGGTTTTTTCACTGCAGTAGAAGACGCTGAAGATAATGATGGTGCCGGGCCCAACCGATGAGCCCTCTGGATATTAAGAGGAGTACCGTCTGGCATATTGAGGATTTTTGGAATGATGGATTTAAAGAAGGTAATTGGGTCTGACCCTTCCACCCCCTCAGTCAGCCCATAAATGCGGAGATTATTTCTTCTGTACCTGTTTTCTAAATTTTCAGTTTGCTTGTGTAGCACTGACACCTGAGAGGATAAGGAGTCTACTTTGGATATAGAGGAGTTTAGAGAATCCATATTCTGTTCCATTGTAGTGACTCGCTCTTCCAAGTTTGACCATCTATCAGTAAGAATTTGTATCTTAGAGTTAGTTTCCTCAACAAACGGACGTAAGGCCCGAATCTCTTCCAACAATAAGTCCATTGACTGAAGTAGGTTGCTTGGGGGGAGAAGGAGAATCCTTCTTCAACCGTTTACCCGGCACTTTAGTAACACCAGAAGATATAGCGGTAGCGGGTGCCGAAGCGCCTTTAGGCAATACGTTTGCGGAGTCCTCCATGTAAAGACAGTCAAAACGAGAACTGGTACGAAGCAAAAATTTGCGCGTTGAGGACTTTGATTGGGAGGGATCTCTAGTTTTTCGTCCCATATATCGAATCAGAAATACTCTTGAAAAAAACGCACTTATGGAATGTCAAGTCACAATGCCTTAGTAACAAACTCCTTGGTGTAATGCAAATAAATAATTATAAAAGCGCTGAGATATATATAACCAGTAACGTTAAAGGAAATTGAGAAGATGCTCACAACATAATAGCCACTTTCAAATATTGTGAATGCTTACAAGCGAAGGTGCGCTGTGGGGACTGTGATGAGGATAAGCAACAAGCACAAACTTCATTAAGGTAGCCGAGGTTATCTGGCATAGGTTGCAGAAGGTTATTTGTACCCCACGAAGAAAGGCAGATAGAGACGTGGCGCACACTTAAATATCATTATTTGTCAAGTGGCAGATTCAGAAGAAGAGTCTCATCCCCATATTTAAAAATGTTCGAGGAGTGTGGTACATTGCAAACGTCGCGCTGCGGAAAATTCGTCTGCGTGGGAAATCTAAGATCGTGGCCGCTACAGTAGCGGGGCCGTTCCACAGCGCGTCGATAAAATACAGTTGTCTGCAGCTCATCAAACGTTGAAATAAGCAGCTCCTTCAAAACCTCACAGCTTCCGATGGTTATTCCTGCATTTCCGTGTCTTTGCTTGCGCCAATTATCGCGTCAGGGCCATCTCCTGCGTCCCGGGAGAGCTACGGAGCAGCCGCCATCTTCTTCGGGCGCTAGCCACGCCCCCATTAGCCCCACTTTTTGCCTGGTGTTGTTATGGTTTCTGACTAGTCTGACTGGGATCCTGCTAATAAGGACCCCAGCATCTGTGCTTTCTCCCCTAAATTGGTATGGTAAGTACCTAGGTACATTCCAGATTGGCTACTAGTGTACCCTTATAAGTCCCTAGTATATGGTACTAAGGTACCCAGGGCATAGGTACACCAGGGGCCCCCATGGGCTGAAGCATGTATTATGCCACGCACGAGGGACCACGTAAACTGTGACTACTGGCCTGCCAGTGCAGCCTGTGTAAGCTGGTTCTAGCACCACTTATAACAGATATAGGTTTCCCTATATCTGAGGTCACTGCACTTCAAACCTATACGTCACCCCTAAGGCAGGCCTTTAAATCCTGAAGGCAGGGCTCTCGGTTCTAAGTTTGAGGGTGCCCCTGCATGAGCGGGACACCCATACAACCTTCGGAGTCCATTCTCCCGGGTGGTAAGTGCATCAGCCAATAAGATATATGGAGTGGCCATGCATCATTACGTGATGGCTAACTCTAACCTGGCTGTAACTAACCCTGTCATGTTTGGTAAACTGCACCGTAATAATAATAATAATCCACATTTGTAAAGCGCGAACAATCACCCGTAAGGGTCTCTAGGCGCTGGGGGCCGTCGGGAAGATTAAGCAAGCTATTGCCCAGAGTCGCATGGTGCTGGGCTGCTCTGCCGCCGGCTCCGGGGATCGAACCGTGATCCCCAAATTCTGGCGTCAGTCGCCCTGGCCGCGGCGCCACACCTCTTCCTCTGTAAGGCTCCTTTGGGCGGTCCTCGGTGCTCTTGGCACCCGTCTTCCAGAACTAGACAGCAAGCTTAGGGTTGGTGCGGGCCAGAGACACTTTTCTGCCCTCAAGCTGCTGAGCCAAGCTCGAGCAGGGCAAGGCAGAGCAATAGATATCCTGTCACAGGGCGGTGCAACCACCTCCCAGACAGGGTTTAGTGTATTGGGGCAGGGTGGGGTGCTTGCCAGCGCCACATAGTCTGCATGCAGGGCACATTTGGTGCCCTCCATGCATAGTCCAGTTCAAACCAGTTCAGGGAGCTGTTGGATCCTGCTCTGGCGTGAAACTGGACAAAGGGGAGGGGAGTATCCTCCCCTTGTCCAGCACCTACTTTGGGAGGGACCCCTGAATCGTTCCAACCCTTTCCTTAGGGTATTTAAGGGCCTACATGTGGGTGGGTCCCTAGATTCGTGGTGGGACAAGTTTCATTTCAAGATACCACTTCTTCAACCGTCTGCGCACTCTGGACTTCAAGACTGCAACTGGGAAGACTCCTGCTGCTCGTCTGCTGCAACGTCCGTGCCTGTGCTCCATACAGGGAACCTTCCAAGGCCTGTGGGCATCCAAGACACCTGAAGGAATCGCCCTTGAAGTGAAGGAGTCACTTCCCTGCATCTGCCGGCACGGCAACTAAGCTGACAGGTCCTGGGCTCCTACGGACTCCGATCAGCAACACAGGTGGTGGTTCTTCACATCCCTCGAAGCCTGCCGTGTCCTCTCACCAAGTTTGAGGCCAGTATCCCTTGTCGGAGCCGCAGGAGTCGAGCCCCTGTGTTCCGCGTCGACTTGCAGTTGCAAAGGCTTATTGGCTTCCTTCCTCCAAGATCTTCGGGCTCTAAGTAGCCCCAACCTCAAGCATCTCCAGTGACCAAGATCTTTGTCCTCACCGCAACTTTTGCATCATGGTCTTGCATCCTTGGTAAGCTGCTTGAGGTCCTCTTGGCCTCTGGCCTGTGGGTCATCTTTGAATTCCGCAGGCTCCCCTGATTGCTCGGGGTCTGCCTTGACTCCCCTGCTTGTGGTGAGTCACCTGGACCTTGCTGGTCTTGACACTGAGCCTTCTTCACTTTCCACATTGGTTGCAGTTGCAAAGGCTTGTGGTGCTCTCGATGGACACCGACCCCTCAGCTCTCGACATCCGACGTGGGACAGCTCGTGCATGGCTCCTGGTCTTCCACTGCGTCGCCTGGTCCGCACAGCTGCAGTTCCAAGGTCACCGTCAGCTCTCCCTGCAACACTCGACATCGTTGGGCATTCGTCTTCCGTGCCTCCTGGTCACTCCTGAGTGACATAGACTCTGTCCCCTCTGCTTGCAAGTTCTTCACATCTTGAATCCACCTTTGAGTTCCACCGGACACTTTCACTTTCACCTTCACCTTCTCCAGCAGCGGCATCTTCCTGAAGTCCTCCACTGAGTTCGACTGAGGTTACTGAAGCCACTTCCTACCTATGCACCCTTCCCTGGTGTAGGTATCTTGGTTCCTAGGGTATCCATGGGTGAGGTGGCTCTCCAACTTTTTGCCTTCCACAGGGTTTCTTCAGGGTCCACTGGGAAGGGTCATTTTCCTTTAAAATTGCAACCGCCACTTACCCCTTGACTTGTATTGAGCCCGCGGTCGTGTTCCCACTCTGCATACGGCCTCGATGGGGTTCCTGGTTACTTACCTCGGGTGGATCCTTGGGTCCCTGGCACTTTTCCGTCTTCTGGGTATAGTCTTGACTCGAGTCGTGGTTTGCATAGCACTATTTAGTATATGGTTTGGTCTCCCCCTGGCGACCACTGTGTATTTGTGCTACTTACCTGTTTTCTTGTAAAGTATTGTGTGCATTGCATATTTTCCCAGATAGGAGATATTTGTATGTGTTAGTGAGTGTCGTATTATAAATACGTATTTTTATAAATACACTTTGTGGTTCTTTTTCACTTAATCTATATCAATAAGATTATGTTCTGGTAAAACAAGCTGCTTTACACTCCTTCTGGACTAAGCCGAAAGGCTGCTCTTCACAGCTACCACTTAGAGAGCTTTCTAAGGTTGTCTAAGACCACTAAAATCACCATAAGGGCATGTGGTAAGAGCTGTGTGCTGTTACGAGCATGGTGATACCCACTTACATGCCGTTTTTCTGCAGCATGCTGGATTTGTGTGCATTGTCCTGTCTGATGAGTCCTGTTGAGTTTTTGTGTATTTCGTCGGCACCTAAAACAGGCATCGGGAAGCAGAAGTATAAGTGGAGGCCAACTAAGCAAGAATTGTGGGTGGTTTGAGACAGATGGGCAGTAACTTCAAAAGGGGAGGCCCACCATGAGAAGACCGTGAGTAAGATAGGTTTTATGTGCTAGCCTATAGCAGCTGAAATTCTGCCTCGCACTTTTATTTATTTCGGTTTATAGGTGTGGCTGCACAGCTGACATGTAGGTACCAATTATTTAAAATGTACATCTAGTGCACTTTGGCTTCGCCCATTGGCGTTTTACTCTCTCACCGCAGGCTATTGGCAATTTGCTTATTTTTCCTGTTTCCAGGAAGTGCTTCCGTTGCAATAAAAGAGGGATTATTTTTATTTAAAACTTGAACGTGCTGTTTGTCCCATTCAAGTCTTATCTCCTACATGCATTCTCCTGATATGTATTTTAATTTAAGTACCTTACTCTCATTTTATGCCGGCAAGTATGCTGTCAGTTCACCGTGCCCATCACCCTTGTCGTGTGATTACATTTCCCCTCCACACTCCTATGTTGTGTTTTGGCATTTCAGTACCACCCCTTGGTGCCCATAGTGTAAGTAGACAGTTCAGTACCTCCTCCCTAGAGTATTTGTAGTATTACAGTACTTCATTCCACCAGTGTGTCTGTATTTCTGTGGCTTGCTGCCCTTGGTGATTTAGCTTTACAATAACTGTATCCTTTGGTGTCTTTGGTGCTCCTGGTGAAAGTGGGTATTGAAGTACTTATTCCGCCCAGCCTTTGTGGTATTATAGCACCTCGTTCCTCCAGGGTATGCCTTTATGTTAGTACCTTTCTGCCACGGGTAGATGTGGGTGTCATGGTAATTTTTGACCCCGGTGCACATTAGCATTACAGTACCTTACATCAGTGGTATTTGATAGTGTTTCAGTACCTTAAGGCCTTCTAGTATTTTATGCCACCTGGTAATGTTATTTCTTCACCTTGCCACCTTTGAAATAAGTGGACATTTCAGTACCTCGGTTTCAAAGCGTTGCTACTTCATTACGTAGGCATTTTAGTAGGTCCCTGTTCCTAGTGCTTATTGCATTATCAGTAATTTCCTGCCACTGGTTTACACTGGCATTTCAGTTCCTCTCCCCCCACCCTGGCAGTGGGATCGATTATATTTAGTACTTTATTTCTTCGGTGAGTGTGTGCATTTCAGTACCTTGCTACTAGTGATTGATTGGGGTATCTTTGTCCCCCTCCCGTTCCTAAGTAGTTTGTTGCTATTATATGATGTTTTTCCACCACTGAATGTTTTTAGGTCGAGCCTGGGCAGCGCATTCACTGCTCTGCGAGGCATGCTGTATACAGGTAGGGACTTGAAGCTCCGCCCACTCTCCACCCATATTTTTCATTGACTTGTGTCATTGTCCACTGTAAACTGTGGATGTTCATTGGTCAATATGCTTAGCATTCCCTCCTTAGTACCGCCTTGTCTCATTTTGTAACCTTCTATGGCGAAACACCCTGTTTTGTGTGTTGTTACTCGGTAGGCTTTAATTACAGCCTCCAAGCACTCTTTTCTCAAATGGCTTTGTCCGGTCTGCTGTTGCAGGTAGTGTTAAAAGGTAGGGGCAGTCGCGGTCGATAACCTTCTAAGTATTGCCCGGCGATAATCGCCTCTTATACCATCCGATAATTAACCAACAAAGAGACAGGCGCCGGAGACTGGAAGGCAGGAAACAAAGTTTTATTCTCTCCGGAGGAGAACACATCAGATCAGACAGCAAGGTATCGTCACGGGGTGCTCTAACTGCATCTCTGAGGCCTGGCCTCTTATACACAGGTTTATGACTTTATTGCAGGTTTATCATACATGGCACATTCTTGAGATCGCTTTGATACATGAAAGAACATCCTCAGAATCCCCACTTCAAGCTCGTTCCCACACATATCTACAGTGGAGGTCCCCACCCCACCCACAGTAGGAGATGGCTATCACACAGCTGGACATTCCGCCAATTCCCGGGGGTGTGTGCGACCGGTCGGGTCTCAGGGGGTGGGGGGCCTTGATCTACTGTAATCCCTTTGATGTGGGGTGTTTCCCTTACAGTAGGGGCAATAAACTGCATCCGCAGGGCTAGGTGATGGCCTGGGATCGGCCCGGACAATCGGACGCAGAGGAAGGGGGTTATCAAAGAGATGTATGACCATGTATGGGATGTCGGTCGGGCGTGGGATGTGGTTCCATGGCAGGGTCGTGCAGAAGGAGAGGGTTTATGGCCCATGTATGAGAGAGCGGGGGTGGCCGGGGCGCGGGGGAGGTTCGCAGCGTCAGGGGGACGCGCTGGCGATCGGCAATGAGCAGGGAGAGAGATCAGGGTGCCTAAAATGGCTGCCGTGCGCTTTTCCTGTGTGTCGCGCTGGGGAGGGACAAGATGGCGCAGATAATGTTCAGTTACGAGCTACTTTTTCACAGTCCTCCCTTTTAACATATCTCGCCAGCTTGTTTAGTTCGGATCTATCCCCATAATGCCGCGAACTTTTACCCTGTATAGAGCTTTCATATATTCTGCTTCAAAGTTTCAGAGTTTTAGGGCGGACAGGAATAATCCGACACATTTGTACATGATTACATGTAGTCGATGGGATAGGCGAGGAGGCAGTGCATACAAAATTACATCAGCTGCGTCACATGTCAGACCCGGAGATAGGAGGAGGGAAGCTTGCTTGAGCACAAACATGATACCGTAAAGTAAAAAAAAATGTTTCTGGCAAAACAAGGAATATTTCGCTCATTACTTAAGGCCTAGACTTCGTGTGGATCAAAAATAGTCAGCATAGTCATGTGCACGGCTGGTGTTATACAAGTGTCATTATACAAAGTTAGAGTTTCTTAACTATCAGTGTACAGTTGGAAGCGACTGATGCAATATCATAAAAACTCGATTGGAAGATAGTCAATACGAAAGCGGTTGGGAGAGGAATTCAACTTAACATGAGTTACAGTCAGGGAAGGTAGTTCTTCTTTCCAGTGTCTTATTATAACGAGCCATCACTGGTAAGCTCTTATTGTTCTTCTTCTTTTGTTGGCACTGTTGAGCACCGGCGGTGGAGCTAAGGTCCAGCTCAAATCCATATTTTTCGCGTTGCAGGGTGTGACCATTCTTTGCTCTTGGATCACAGTCCTGTTCTGTCCGGTCCCTTGACTGGTCTTATCGGTACCTTGAGACGGGGTACCCGCTTCTCATTCTTCTCTTGTCAAGTCAAAAAGAAAATAGGGGTGCTTTGGGAGGCCGAGGGGAGAGGGGGTGGAGTGGGATCGGATCAAAAAACGAACCAAGGAGAGCAGAACCTTTTAGCACTGGGCCCATCAATCGGGGTCGGTGGGCTGGGACTTCAGGCACGAGTTGATCAGCGAGCAGGGGGCTTCGGGATAGCCCTTCTTTCTATCGCTTTCCATGCTGAGAATGGTGCCTCGTCCCGCATTCCTTTGCTCCGTGGCTCCCCCTTGGTCGATACCATAGATGTTCCATGATCCGCAGCCAGGTTGTGCGTCACGTCCGACCCCTCTCTTCCGATGACCGCATGTTATCTTTGAATGAGCACAAGAGAAACAAAATCTTGAAGAGCTGGTAGGGAAGACATTTACACACTTCATTCTCTCTCCCAACCACCGAGTAGTCGGGAAAATGCTTTTATCGGTCGCTGTATGATTTGATGTCTATTCACTCTCGTGTTAATTTATTAATCATTGCTGCGGTACAGGTTTCTGTGGGTGTTCCTGCAAATTTCCCTCGTCTGGCCTGCTAGGTGTCGATTCCTGTACCTCATAATCGTGGCAGGAGGCCTGACATCTGTCAACTTTTTGGTCTATCAAAGTTCGAACCGGCTTCTCCGGTAGAAACTCGTTCTTCTAACACAAGCTCTGTTAATTCACATTTTTCTCCGCTGACTGCTAAGTTTATGAAAAAGTGCGAGGTGCTACTGTCATGGGTTCACAATGTTTATTTCGGGGAGGGACACAAGCTAAGGACAATAGGTAACCCTCATTAGATTAGACGACGTGCCTTCAAAAAATAAAGTCATCAGCTGTACTGTTCTAAATACCCTGGGACGGCTAGTACAGAACTGGAGCTATTCTGGGAGGACGGGGTGCTTAGATATTCTAGTTCTGAGCAAGTGCGCGGGCGATTCTGAGCGGGGAAGGGGGTGTCGTTAAAGCTTCTAAAAACGATAAACCACTGACATATAGTCCCCGAGGTGAGGGCCAGATTGGGGGACATCAGTCGTCTTACCTGTCCTTTCTTTCTCAGCCAGTTAAGGTCAACGTTTTACAGAAAGGAGAGGTAGTATCGTGGTAGAATGCGGTCGTTTTGCTTCTGTCAATTTCTTCGAACACTGTCGTGTTTAAGGCCAATTATACATATTCTGAGGAGGTATAGTGTCGTTAATTTATTCAAAAAGAAAAAAGGGGGGGGGCAAGAGAGCCTTCAGCGGGGGAGGGAGAGAGAGAGAGAGAGAGAGAGAGAGAGAGAGAGAGAGAGATAGAGAGAGAGAGAGAGAGAGAGAGAGAGAGAGAGAGAGAGAGAGAGAGAGAGCGAGAGAGAGAGAGAGAGAGAGAGACGTGCGCATCAAGTAGGCTATTTGGTATACGTATGACATAAAACGAGAGAGAGAGAGAGGCATGTGTACGATAATAGGCCACTTGGTGCACACACAACATGGAGTAGCATGGGTCAGTTCTATGTAAGAAAACACAAGCGGTGAAAAGACATAAATTCGGCGATCACGTACACACAAATACCGGATAGGGCGTGACAGTACATACATCGAGCGTAGAAACTTAAGACGAGGACACAGAGCTACGTTGAGTATGGGGACCTCTCCTTTCCTGTCCTCTTTCCTATGCACGCTGCGTTTTTTCAGTATTTTCCGTAATTCATTTTGGGGGGGTGTCGGACTTTTCACTCCCCTCCCTTTGATCGATAGACAAGCACTTCAGGCATGCGATGACGTTCTCTTCCAGCGACCCAAGCATACACATTCATACCGTATAATCATGGCACATACGCACAGTCATACCATACAGTTTTTCACGTTCCCAGTGGTGGTCTGCACTTCGCGCACCATCCCACAGCGATTGCCTATGTTTTTCCCTATATTGAGCACGGTGCGGTCCATGTTCACTCCTTTCTTTTTAGTCGGAACTCCGATGTGACCTACAGAGGAGAAAAGAGGGGGGGGGGGGGGTGTATGCAGTATTCAAAGTACATTAGCGCGCGTGGACACAAAAAAGTTCTACTCACCACGTACCAGGGTGGTTGCAGGGGCGGATTATATCACAGACCTACTATATCCTTCCCTTCGACTATACAAGACGCTTCATTTTATTCGTCTCCTAAATTTGGGTTCCCTTGTCGTGCATTTGTTTCTTAATCGGTCGCATATTATAGGGCAAGGTACCGTACCTTGCATTCGGCAGATACCTTAAGCTATAGTCAACCGTTTTCTAACAATTCTGAAAAAGGGCGTGATGGGTACAAATTTCATTGATCCGAAGATTCAGGTAAAAAGAAAAAGGGTCTACATTATCTGCCTTCTACTGCCTGTTAGTAACAATCATTAAAAAACCTCTACCAACCTAGATGATTTGTCATGACGCTGATTCCGTAATTCCTTTAGGAAGCCCTTTATTTAAAACAATGTCCGTATACAAATACGGGCCTACAACCACTACAGGCCGGCCACAGTGTGAGAGGCGTCGAGTATCATGAGCAACACTACTTTAGCATAAAATCAGTACCCTCCCCGTCCCTCCGACCATCATGTGTGGAAACATCGCATACATATCTCTTTTTTAACATAAATGTCAAGTAACCGGGACGCCATAAGGAGTTGCAGGCCCCTCCTACATTGGCGCCATTTTGGGGCGAGGTCGGGTGGGTCCAGTGCACAGTCTAAGTCTTCCCACTAACTAGCTGCCGGACCAGAATCCCTTTCGGTAGTTCGAGAACTTTTCGTTAGCGTCAGCTTGCGTCAGCATGGCGTCACCGCGGTCTTGTAGCGATGCCGTGGTCCGTCCTTGGGGCGGGACAGCAGGCGGGTTCTTCCGCCGACGCCCCGGGACAGCAGGCGGGTTCTTCCGCCGACGCCCTGAATCAGTCTTTCTTTTACGGCACCAAACGGAGGCAAGATGGCTGCCGCCCGGGGCAAAGACAAGTTAATGTGGAATAATCAAGCAAATAGCGGCGGTTGCCCCCACCGGAAGTCCACGGGAGTCGAATGTCAATGACTCCCGCAGAATCTGCAAAGCTGAGAGGGTGTTTTTCAAGGGTGTGGCCCACGCCCGAGCAGACAAGCTTCCGAGTCCAGAGCCGTCTTTCGGTGGGCCAGGCCTGAACCGACCGCCAGAGTCCAGAGGCAGCAGCAGCAGCAGCTCTTCGTTACAGCCACCGGGGTGGGTCCCCCGATCACTCGGCTGCGGGGGCCCACTTCTCGAGTCAAACGCTAATGGCAATCTTAGTGGATCCGCGCCTGAGTGGTTGCCCGGCAGGCAAGACGTGAATGGCTGTCCTGCTGCAGCTGGTCGGTGAGTGCAGGGGCGCCTACTCATCTGGACGGCGAGCGAAACGGCTGGGTGCAACTCAGCTGGCCGGCGAGTGAAACGGCTGGGTGCAACTCAGCTGGCTGGCGAGTGAAACGGCAGGGTGCAACTCAGCTGGCCGGCGAGTGAAACGGCAGGGGTGCCTTCTCTGTTGGCGAGCCTCCACCTGGGGAGGCGGGGGAGGCCCGTCCACGTCGCTTCCCCCCTGCCAGGGCACCCTTCGCTGCCGGTCGAAGCAGAGAATGGGAAGACCAGTACAACGTGGTGGACTTCACCTTGGCGCTGCCAGGGCCTCGGCACTGCGTGTAGCCTCCGGCCTATTCGCACAATCGTCCGCCACTGATGCCGCCTCACAGGCCGATGGATTTGCAGGTCTTTTATATCCCAAAGCCAACTAAAAGGACCGCCCAAAACAGGCCAATGTTGCCATTTCGAAGAAGGAGGGGCGAGGACTGTCATGCAAATAGTTGTTTAAAAACGTTTTTTAATGTGTTTACCCTGTTGGCGTGTTGTTATACCTATAAGTTATTAAAATGTTGTAATTATACTATTTTGTTGGAATGTTGTATATGTTTGCAATCTGGCAACGAGCACGAGGATGTTACTGCGCAACCGGAAAATAACATAGCCCAATTGTGCGCGATCTAGCCCAGTTCGGTGACGTCGATGGTGGGTACCAGCAGGCTTCCGTTGGTGCAGGATTTTGTCGCGTTTACTAGGCGGGGTGGGCAGTAAGGCAGACATGTTTTAGGCAGTGAGAGCGGCGGAGCTGAGCTACCTCGTGGCTACCTCGTGGCTACCTCGACCGTGGGCTTGGCTCCTCCTCCTAGTTTCATATTCCTCGTAAAGGGCTATTTCCTAGCGTTTCTTGTGTTTGTAGGGTCAAAAAGAATCCCGTCAGCGGTCTACTGGTCTCACTAGAATATTTTTGTTTCTTTATAGCGATTTTTTTATGCCCTAGCTTGCTGTAAGCTACAGCGACTAATCCATATTTAGTGAACATGTCCTTATTAGGGGTGCCCTCCAGTGGAGCCGGATGGTTCACCTCTAACAAGCGGTCCGGGCAGAACCAACTACCAATCAGTGGGGAGAAGACAGGCATGACGGGTTACAACGGGGACAAAAGTATGCACTACCTATTTTTCACTGCTTGCAAAGACTAGACAGAATATCTCTGTTCCTTGTTATTTGCAAGCAGAGAATACCTCCAAAGAACCAATATCGAACAACTGGTGTTCGGACAATCAATCAATCAATGGGGAGATAAAAATAGGCACGACGGGTTACAATGGGGACAAAAGTCTGCGTTACCTACCCTTCACTATTTGCAAAGACTAGACAGAATATTTCTATTCTACGTTATTTGCAAACAGAGAATATCTCAAAGAGCACTATTCTTCAAAACAATCAATGTTCGGACAATCAATCAGTGGGGAGATAAAAATAGGCACGACGGGTTACAATGGGGGCAAAAAGTCTGCGTTACCTACCCTTCACTATCTGCAAAGGGAGAGAGAGTGTTTCTACTCTTCCCCGTTTGTAGGCAGCGAATATCTCAAAAAGAACAATCAAATAAGTAATACTAGTATTTTCAATCAATCAATCAATCGTTTCGCAATTTGTCGTGTTACACGACCTTACCCGGACCGTATGGACAGTTTCTCGTCTTCCGCCTCCAGCGCCGGATCGTCCTCTACTCTCCGTATTTTCCGCGGCACTCCTGATGGTTCCCAGTCAGGACCGTAGATCACTCGAGAGAGGTCTGTTCGGAACCAGTGAAGTTCGGATGATCGGCTGCCAGACGAGGGTCTATCAGGCAGGAGCTCTCCCGATCGCTGCAGTCGTTCACTCTGTCGTTGGGACCTCTCTCACTGGATCCACGTGTCGCTGATGGGCCCCACGCTTGGGACGCCAATTGTTAAAAGGTAGGGGCAGTCGCGGTCGATAACCTTCTAAGTATTGCCCGGCGATAATCGCCTCTTATACCATCCGATAATTAACCAACAAAGAGACAGGCGCCGGAGACTGGAAGGCAGGAAACAAAGTTTTATTCTCTCCGGAGGAGAACACATCAGATCAGACAGCAAGGTATCGTCACGGGGTGCTCTAACTGCATCTCTGAGGCCTGGCCTCTTATACACAGGTTTATGACTTTATTGCAGGTTTATCATACATGGCACATTCTTGAGATCGCTTTGATACATGAAAGAACATCCTCAGAATCCCCACTTCAAGCTCGTTCCCACACATATCTACAGTGGAGGTCCCCACCCCACCCACAGTAGGAGATGGCTATCACACAGCTGGACATTCCGCCAATTCCCGGGGGTGTGTGCGACCGGTCGGGTCTCAGGGGGTGGGGGGCCTTGATCTACTGTAATCCCTTTGATGTGGGGTGTTTCCCATACAGTAGGGGCAATAAACTGCATCCGCAGGGCTAGGTGATGGCCTGGGATCGGCCCGGACAATCGGACGCAGAGGAAGGGGGTTATCAAAGAGATGTATGACCATGTATGGGATGTCGGTCGGGCGTGGGATGTGGTTCCATGGCAGGGTCGCGCAGAAGGAGAGGGTTTATGGCCCATGTATGAGAGAGCGGGGGTGGCCGGCGCGCGGGGGAGGTTCGCAGCGTCAGGGGGACGCGCTGGCGATCGGCAATGAGCAGGGAGAGAGACCAGGGTGCCTAAAATGGCTGCCGTGCGCTTTTCCTGTGTGTCGCGCTGGGGAGGGACAAGATGGCGCAGATAATGTTCAGTTACGAGCTACTTTTTCACAGTAGGACACCTCTCTCCTAACTTTTTTTTAATTTTAAAGCACGGGCGCCGAACGCGTTTGCAATACAATAGGTCTCGCATTCTCGAGAGTTTAAGCTATTGGCATTGTAAATGATAATGCTTTTTATTTATGTTTTAAAAACAACACATAAATAAAAGGCATTGTCATTTACAATGCCAATAGCTCATACTCTCGTAAATGCGAGACCGATTGCATTGCAGATGCTTGTTATTTCAGTAGATGGTGGTCTGTCTGCTGAGGGCAACAGACCACCATGCCTGTGATTGTATTTAAATAAACATTTTTTTTTTTAGCTGCAGCTCTTTTTCCTTAAAAAAAACAGGACGTGTCTTAAAAATATGTATTTTTTTTTGTTTAAAGAAAATTAGTTAAAATGTTGGCATTGGTCCCCCGGACCGCTGCCTACTCTGAAACAAACATTTACAAAGGGAAAGCGGTGCCATGAGGATCACTTCCTCTTTGCAAATTGGTCACCACCACCTTTGGGAAGTTGGTGACTTTTTAATGGTCTGCTACCAAATTATTGATACATTGCACTGGGTATCGCATTTTTGGAAGAGAGGCCCTAAACATACCCCTTCCAAATTACGATTTGGAATGCATTTCTAAACCCATTTCACAATGCAATAGCCATTTACCGAATAGCTATATGGGTTTAGTACCTAGTAAAAGGCCATTTGTGGTCACCAACCCTGTGTTTTAGCGAATTGCGGGGTTTGCCACTACGTAATGGCTTAGTACATCTGGCCCACTATTTTTCTGTGTACATTAGTATAGCAGTACTCGCATCCAGTGGTGTTTCTCTGCATTTTCGTACCTTGATCTCTGTAATGTAGGAAGACAGTGAGAAAAAATGTAGATACTAGCAATTTAATGTCCAGCTCTTGTTGGATACTTCACAATACAAAATGAGCAAATCTGTATTTTTTTTCTTCTGTTTAAGGATCCACTACTGACACCGTAGCCGACACGTGTTTCGCTCAAGCCGCCAATATGCCCCATCTCAAGGTGTAATTCATAAATTATTGTGATTTATTTGGGATTTAATAGGTTATGTTTGTGGTGGTCCACGTGTGCCTGTCGCCTGTCCACTGTGCCAAGTTCCCGGGAGATTCATCCTTACTGTTTGGGGGAAGTCTTCCACGATTTCAGTAGCCGAGCCCTACTTCCTGTGCTGACTTGTGTTTTGGTATTTCAGAAGCTGACTCCTGCTTCATATATTAACATGTATGGTGGCATTTCAGTACCTGGCAGCTACATTTTATGTTGACACACATGCTGGTATTTCAGTAGCTGACTCCTGCTTCATAAATTGACTTGTGCTGGCATTTCAGTGCCAGACTGCTGCTTCCTATCTTGACATAAGTGTGTTGGTATTTCAGTAGCTGACTCCATCTTCGTATATTGATATGTATTCTGGTCTTTCAGCGCATGACTTCCACGTCTAGTGTTGACGCGTGTCAGTTTCCACTTCCTGTATTGCTATATGCTGACGTACGTGTGCCCCACGCTGTGTAAGGCCCAGGGAGGCACGTCCCTCCCATGCACCATGGCTGCATTTTAAAAGGTTGTGTTTCAGCCCAGGTCGACGCTGGCTGGGGAGGTGAGGAGCGCTGAGTCTGTTGAAATGTTCGCTCTCCCACTGAGTAGACTGGCGCTGACCTCGAAGATAATCTACCACAACAAGGCTATCTCTCCTCCTAGACGATGGAATTCCAAATGTTGTTGGCAGCATTCCCCAGATGGGCAGGGATGATGCGGCGAAGAGAGGAGTGCTCCAGAGAAACTCCCTTGGGTGCCAAGGATGGGCTGCAGGGCCGCTGCCAACTTGGATCGCAGAGGCTGGGAGTGTGCAGCTCTCGTAAGGACACTCCACGCGCCCACAACGTGGGCAGAGCCCGAGAAAGGCACCTGCCAAGCCTGGGGCCAGCTTACCAGAGCTGGATAGGCAGTGGCTGTTTTCCCACCAATCCTGCTATGGCAGGGCCTGGCCCGCCTGTCAGTCATAACCTGCACCTCTTTCCCAAAATACAGAGGTGGCCTCACTCACGACATTTTGGGGGTGGAAAATACGCATCCGTTTTTAAAAATTGTATTTGCATTTGAGAAAATACATTTTGCTGGCAAATCGAGTACCTTTCTCATTGAATTTATTCCAATTTGAAAAAAGTCTTCGAGACACCAGCTGGAGACCGGTTGGAGGACAAAGCTGGTCTCCAGAGGGCAAAACTCACATAAAATTTCCTATTATGGGAAGTGGTGAGAATTTCACACTTTTCACATAATTAAATATTCGGGAATTAGGCAAGATTACACTAGCGTTGCAAACATTTTGCAAAGGTAGAGGGACCGTCTTTCTTGTTTATATGGGTTTTAAACAGAGCATAGAGGGAAGAGGAAGGAAAAGGAAAGATATTTAAAAAAAAGCTCAAATTGCTCTTGACTCACATCTCCGCAGACTAGATGGAGGTGTTTTTGGTATCTGGCAGGATCGAACTAGGACAGAAAATATGCCCAGGCTCCAGAATAAAAGTGGTGCCCATTATTAAATTAAATAGATAAAAAAAGTGGCCCATGTTTGCAAACTGAGGCAATTTTTAACTTGTAGAAACATGCAGAATACATATTTTTCAGGGTATGGTAGACCGCATGGATTTGAGTTTGCGGCAGGCAATATTTGTTTTAATGTCAGGGAAATTAACTGTAAAAACTGTTCCACCAGACCATAAAACAGACCCACAAGCACCCAGAAAACCAGCCCTACACACTGACCTGTCGGAAGAGCCCATCGGACACTGCTTGATTGCCATATGGGCCAGCTTGATGTGGGTTTCTGGGCCTAGGGTTTCCATCCTACACCACTGGTATCTGCACTGGTGGCCAACACCAGGGGCAATTCAGTGCACAAAAGTAACCCGTCCTGAAAAGACTAAGCTCTTCCCACTACACTCCGGGCCTCATTACGAGTCGGGTGCTGCAGTATGCCCGGTACGGTACCGCTCTATCTGATCATGACTGGCCTGGTATTACCGCATTCAGTTTCCCCGAGTTTGGTACAGTGCCGGATTAAACCCCGTGGAGTGCCCCTAGGCAGTCGAAATATCGGGGGCCCCCTCGCAGATTATCTCCTAATACCCAATGCACCAGATTTTTTTACAAACTGACAGCTGCCAGAAGATGAGCTTTTAAGAGACAAACTGTGATGTGAATCTGATGTCTCTGGTTTATGTACTTTAAGTTGTTAATGGGTGCATTACATTAATACAGTATTTTTTCTATGAAGTCTTTAATGTAAAGTTGTTTCATTGAGTTGATTAATTTTTTTTCTATCTTTTGGAAACAGTATCTAGGAAAGCTGATTGTAATTTACTTTCAAGATCACATCAATATTATTTTGATCCGTTGTCGTTGGGCCCTTAAAAGGAGTGGGGCCCATAGGCTGGTGCATATTTGGTAATCCTGAACTGGTTTGGGAGCACCAGTACCGATCTTACCTGCCAGTAATTCCAGAAAGTAAAGTCGCTTTAGACTTTGACTGTAACAGCTGTCAAGCTGTTTTTAACAAGGGGGGGACAAGTACTGTTCCCCATTCTAGGCACTCTTTTCCTCTTCCCTCCTACCACCTCTGCCGAACACTTGCACCCCACCTCACATTTACCAGCTGGTAAGAGCAGGTGGTAAATTTTTTAAAAAAAAAATCTTTTTATTGATATAAAGGTATGCAGTATGCGGTACAGTAATCAAAGGGAGTGGTCAATGAAGACATCGTGTTATACAGTTCCGCTACACAAACAATGATGTTTTGTATCGCCGGACTTACGTCACTAATAGCTCTCACACCAGAGTTCCTGCACAATCCGATGGCCGGGCCGCCCCCCACACAGGTGGTAAATTTGATTCTTAACCCCCCCAGAACATGGAAACCCATGCTGAGTTACACCCTGTAAATTCAAGTCCGTGCAGTTATTCCACATTCTAAGGAGATTAACTCGTAATAATTTGTAATCGAACGGTCCTGGTGCACTAGAACGTTCATTTCATGTGGGGCGTTTACGCTCCGCCAGCATCATACAACTCGTAAAGAGCCCTATAGGTCTGACACTGATTATACTTTCTATATAAAAGCACGGTTTGGAACTATTTACATTTAAACTAGTTGTGATTTGAAGCTAATTGACTGAAATGGTTAACATGGAATTCTGGGGTGACAGCCTTGAGGGTCTGTCATTTCCAGTTACCCATACCACTATTTACCACGTCTTCCTCTTTCTCGGCCATCAGTCATCGCATGCCCTGGCTTCAGGAGTTCGTGGTAGGGATCGATTGTACATGGGACACAGTCCCATGACTGTTTAGAAGACTGGGGTGTGTGGTGAGGAGTTATTCCCCCTGCTGACCTTTAGGAGGATGCTCAAGACCTGGCTGTTCGATCAGCAGCGGCCGCGCCTTGAGACCCTCGCGGGTATTACAAATGACTGATTGATTGATTGATTGATTGGAAGTGCCAAGACTCCAGGATTAGGAAAGATGAAGTTGCAGACACATACTAGATGGCAGCCCCACTGTTCCCTTAGCTAGGGTGCAGCAGGGACACCCACTGGCCAACCAGTTTCCGAATAAGGACAAGAAACCCTAGAGCTTGAGTGGCACTTGGGGGCCATTTCAAAGTGTAGAGAAATCTAGACACATCTTGGCTTTTTGGAGATTCTTGTAAGGAAGGTACAAAGACGTATGTGTCGCACTCAGGTCTAGGGCCTGTAATTCTGGAAATGGAGGCGGGCGCACACTGGTGCCACATTAACATCCTGTGGCTTATGAAAGTTTAGGGGAAAGTGGGAGACAGATGCTGGAGCTGCCAGGATGCATAAAGGCAGAAAGACACGAGTACTGCAGTGACACTTAGTGGCCAGTTCTAGATGCTAGGAATGGAAACAGACAGCAGAGATGGAGGGAAGGCTGCAGGCCAGGGAGTCTGGAGGGAAAGCAGCACAACAGACGCTGAAGCGATGTCCAAAGTGCAATCAAAAATCCAGGCAAGGAAGTCAGACAGACATCCTACATGCAGTGCCACGCAGAGACCACTATGGGTGCTAGAACAGATGCATACTTAGCAAATCAGCACTGACACCTAGTGGCCTCTCAATGAACGATCTTCCAGAATTCGTACATGAGACATCAGTTTACTTTGTGGTCACAAGGAGTCACTCTTAAACTATAAATGAGTTTAAAACTGAGCAAACGTTGGTTAAAAAGTTATTTACAAGCTGATTTGCTATGATTCAGACAATGTCGTTGATATAAAGATGCTCAAATGCCAGGAGAGGCAGTGCATAGACGGAACACAGACTATAAGTTTAATTTAAAGTTTAGTGTGCGGGTCACTCCATCACAAATGCGAGCGATATCATCGTCCATTTTCTTACATGTGCATCATATCAGACTTGTAATAAGGCGATTGGATATCTGTCACATTTGTGATGGACTACCAGTCCGCAGACTCTAAATTAGGCCCCATGTTTTGGAATAGGCCGCTCAAATACAACAGTACACACACTCCGGTTTTGGCCTAAACTTCGCCGGCACACAGTTTATCCCTATTATTACCAAATGTGCTCATCTCTTTGGGTCAACTGAAAAAACCCAAGCTTTAAACATAGAAGAACAAAGGTTTGAGGAGCACAGTAAGATCTTTACATCACTTAAAGAAATTCTTTTTATAATTTAAAACTTCCAAAATGACAGTAGAAGACACCATACAGCACACGTCAATCTCTAGAGCATATTATTTTTTATCTTCCTTTAATTTTCAATTTCATACCATTATAGGTAGACAATTCCAAAAATGTGCAACAGCCAAATGTGCAACAGCCTACGCGTTTCGTCCCTTTTATTTTCTGATGGAACTTCTTCAGGGCAACATCTGCTCTTGTGGGAGTCTGCCTCTTCAATAATACTTCAAATAGCTCTTCGTGACCCTTTTTTAGGTCTCGCCTGACCCAGCGCATGCGCTGGTCTGGCGAGACTTTTTGTGAGGGCTCAAAAAAGTGCTACCATGGCCAGCCAAGAGCTACAGAGCATGTGCGCGCGCGCCACGCTTGATCGTGATCACTTTCACTTTCGCGGCCGCACGGCCGCGATGATGTTCTCTGTGAGCCAATGCTTTTTTTTCCTGTTTATTACTTCTATGTAGTAATGGTGGCACCCGTGCTTTAGCTTAAACATCTTAGGATAAAGTTGGGTGCTGAGATTGCTTCAAAAGTAAAGAAATAGACAATTCTTTACTTTTGAAGCAATCTCGGCACCCGACTTTAGCTTAAGATGTTGAAGCTAAAGCACGGGTGCCGCCATTACAACAGAGCAGTAATAAACAGAGACAAGCATTGGCATAGCCAATAGGTCTCGCTTTTGGAACCTTTATAAGTATTTAGTTATGCAACTGTTGCATGGCTAAACACTTATAAGGTCCCAAAAGCGAGACCTATTGGCTATGCCAATGCTGGTTTTAGAATCTCTCTCCGCAATCTGTTACTAAACAGACCCAAACTTGAGGTAGTTTTGTCCGTGTTCTCTCCAGATCTCTTTCATCATTTTTGACACTCTCTTTCAAATGTCCATTCCGACCCACCGAGGCGTGTAGTGCCTTCTGGTTATCGGCGCAGTCCGCTGTCTCCTGATGCCGTGACACATTTGGAGACAGAGAGATTCTAAAAAAAAAGGGTCACGAAGAGCTATTTGAAGTATTATTGAAGAGGCAGACTCCCACAAGAGCAGATGTTGCCCTGAAGAAGTCCCATCAGAAAATAAAAGGGACGAAACGCATAGGCTGTTGCACATTTGGCTGTTGCACATTTTTGGAATTGTCTACCTATAATGCTATGAATTTGAAAATGAAAGGAAGATAAAAAATAATATGCTCTAGAGATTGACTTGTGTGCTGTATGGTGTCTTCTACTGTCATTTTGGAAGTTGTAAATTATAAAAATAATTTCTTTAAGTGATGTAAAGATTTTACTGTGCTCCTCAAACCTTTGTTTTTCTACGCTCAAATACAACACCCAGTTCTAATATATCTTAAAATTGGGGAAAGAAGCTGAATACATCTTGGACTGACCCAAAGGGCACCATTTCTGCAGCGAGTGATGGGCGGGGCGCCGCTGCAGCCCTTCTGTTCAGGTGGGTGGGGGTCAATGCTCAAAAACCCAGAGTCAGTTATTTGTGGGCCTTGAATGCCCTGGGGCAGTTTAGAAAGAGTTGTCTTCTAGCCCTACACTCTCCGTGGTTCGGAGAGACAGCTGCCGCAGGGCGCGCCTGTCAGATGCTGTGAACACTGTGGGTGATTCATTAGAGCCGAAGACTGCAGGTTCGTGCAGCTTGAAAGGTCACCCCCAGTGCTGGTCAGTAAACACCTCAAGACAGGTTTCTTTCTTTCTAACTAGAATGTTTTGAAGCAGATGCTGTGACTCAGCATTTTTGTTTCAGGGGCCAATCATTGTCCTATTTTCTACGCCAGCGCAGGTGAACTCTGCGCGTTTCTTTTTTCGCTCCTTGGTCCCATACATTAACTCCCAGTTAGTGCATGTTTTGCTGACAGAAGAGCTCAGAAACACGGAATCAATTGTTATCCATGGTCGTGCCATGAAGACCTTCACTGGCTCTGTGCAAAACACAGTGCATGTTTAAATGCACCTACACTGTGCAAAGTGAATTCAGTTACTTCAACACTCTTAGAGGTGATTTTTAGACAATACATCACATAACCGTGAACAAGAAATTTCTGTTTCTGAGCTGTGCTGTCTAAGATAATGCAATCATTCAGAGAAATACAGGTTCAAATGACATAGCTCGACAGGCAGCAGACGCGCAAAAGCGAGTGCCAGGCTCATGGGTGAGCCAGCCAGATCTTCATGAGATGGCCACACGTGACGTGTTTCTGAGCTCTGCTGTGTGCAGCCCTGCCCCTAACTGAGACCTTTGTAGAGACGTGAAAAAGAAAGCTCAGAAAACTTGATCATGGTATTTCCCCTTGTGCACAACTGCAACACACCATTAGTGTGTGTACAGTTCATTTACGAGGGGTCTTTGTCGCTTCCTCTCTGTATGAATCCTATTTTTTTTAAGGGTCAGGCATTTGAAAGAACAATTATTATTATTTTAGGTTTTATATAGTGCTAGCTTGACCTTAAGATATCAGAGCGCTTTGCATCTTCTTACCATTGTGGCAAGATATATCATCCTCCTCTCCGGATACCTCGATTGGCATGACGTCTGGTCTGAGGCCCGAAAAGTAAAGCTTTATATCCTTTCTTCCAATCATAGTCCATGCTATCAGCATTTGGGGGTCTTCATCGTTTCATCAGAAGCTCCCCTTTGGAACTTTCAAGCACCACCTATGCTCTCCACGGAGCTCTAGTACAAAGGTCCTTCTGAGCACTGGGATTCTCTTTATTGCGCTCCCATCTTCATTGTTGGCAAGACAGGTAAAGTTCCCCGACTTCGCCTGATCTGCTGAGGTGTAGTGAAGCGCCTCAAGCAGTGGCGGCTGCTAGGGAACAGTAGTGGTGGGGTGGGTTAGAAAAAAACAAAAAGAACACATACCTGCCGCCTCTTCTCTATCCTCCCTGTGTAGACTCCCCTAAGCCAATCACGACGCTGCTGTTACCAGCATGACAGCAGTGTCATGATTGGTCTGAGCGGCCTGGCTTGCGTCTCAGACAGTGGCTGGGAGCCTGGGACTGTGCTCCACCCGGCTGTGCAACACAGCCAAGTGGAGAATTGCTAAGTGCTCATGTCTGTGTGGCCGCCCAAGGCGGTCGGCCAAACTGTCATGCGTACTTATGGTGCACCATCCACTCCTCCCTCTGACGACAGTCAAGCCCGGTACCGTCCTAACCTGGCTCCGTACTAAAAATAAAATGATAATAACATTGTGCTAGTATCATTTTATTTTTCCTTTGCATTGCTCAGAGAGAAGTGGGGCAACGCTCCTCCGCCTCAGTGGAGGAGCCGCCGCTGCCTGGACCGAGCCTGCAACTAGTGCAAAGTCCTACTCTCTGAAACCTCTTGATCGGAACCTCCTGGAGCTGGGAATGGTGGCTGTTCATAGCCCAGAGACCTCGAGCTGTCACTGGGTAAGAGGTGCCAGGGATAGGGTAGCCAGATTTAAAAAAATGAAAAGCTGGGGCATTCCATAAAGATGGAAGTAGGTCTACAATTTGGCATCAACCAATGGGCAGAGAAGGACTTAATTAACAGCCCTTACCAACGTAAAAGGACAGACAATAAGGCGCTAATGTGGTACATTTACTCAAATGTCCAGGTAGGAATCTTGAAAGGCGTGACTGTCCTTGCAAATCCGGCTCGCTTGGTCATCTAGTTTGCGAACTTTATATTTGATGATGTATGTGAAGTTTTAAAATACGGTAAAAGTTGTGACTCCTTACATCGATATGTGCACACACAAGGGCAGCAGCACTTTTCACACCGTGCACAATTACGCGCCAGGCACAGCAAGCCTGAAACAATATGTGGGTAATGTTAGCATGAGCAACGCACAATGACGTCACACGAAGGAATGGTGCAGGTGAAGCTTACACCTCACTTCTGCTTTCCAGTGCAAGCTTCTTCTGTCTGTCTTTCCATCTACATATGTGTGTGGGTTTGCAGTTTGTCTTCTTATACACTTCATATATTCAGATTTAATGTTCCTTAATGCCTAACTCGTTATATTGTTAATGCAGATCTGTTTACGTTAAAGGGAGTACACGAATCTGTAGTCAAAAAGACATGGATTCATTTACATTAAATCACTGCGTTTCATAAAAAAATGAACAAACAAGATAAACAAGCCATGAAATTAAACACAAAAGAGGGCTTGCAGAGATTTCTTTAAGAATCTGTGCATTAGTGACACTGATAGTTGAATTCCAGACTGATACCCACCAACTGTGATACAACGTAATACCTGTAATGTGATGACTGATTTTGTTAATAAACAGAAGAGAAAAATACAGAATCTATGCATTACTGTGATGTTTTCATTTATACATGGAACGCGTCAAGTTGACACCAGGCATGACTTGTGAAATGAAAGTGATATATACATGATTAATTAAAAAAAGGTGTGCCGACGTACACTTGAGATAAGAGTCAGAGATGATGGGTAATGACAGCTTAACTAAGTGCCTCACAGCCAGCCTGCAAGAGTGCTAATCACTCCATTTAGCACTTTTACAGGTTATTTGGGTCAGAAACGGGCACCTTAGCAGTAGTCCACCTAAATGGAGATGTAATATCACAATAAATAAGATAACACCTCCTCTCTCAGCCTCCATCTAATGGCAAAGCATTGGCAAAGGCAATAGGTCGCACCTTTCTCATGCGAATGCCAAGCTGTTGGATTTGCGAAGGTTTGTCTGTATAGTATTGTTTGAAAAAGTAAAAGAATAAAAACGATTCAAGAACACTGGTGGAAAAGCAAATGCATCCCTCATGGCATCTCAGAACTGCAAATTGAATTTAATTAAGGTTTTCAATCTTTGTAAGTTAGATGGTTTTTATTTCAAATAGTTTTCCCGATGGAAACTCTGAAAAGAATTTAAAAACAATAAAATAAGAAAGTTTCTGAATATAGAGGGGAACACTGGTGTCGATCTAATTTACTTTACACAGGATTCAGCCATTTGGTCATCTTCAGCGTTCCTTGAATCCATGACCTCTCTGCCGAAGTCGCCAGTGACAATGTTTCTTCTAATGGTCCTTTCAGGGAGGTTAGCAGAAGCCCAAAACAAGCACTGGCAAAGCCATGAGGTCTCGCCAATGAAGGAGCTATTGGCATTTCCAATGTGTTTTAGCCATGTTGTTCACTTGCATGGCTACTGTTCAGAATGGCTAAAAGTGGTGTAGAGGAGAGTGGCGTGGAGCGTCGTAGAGTAGAATGGCGACGAAGGAAGTAGGCTGTCGTAGAGTGGAGTCGCATAGAGTTTTGTGTATCAGAGTGGCACAGAGTAGTGTCCCGTAGAGTGGCATACGGTGGAGTGGTGTACAGTAGAGTGAACTGTTGTAGGGTGCATTGGCATTGAGTGTTGCAGAGCACAGTTGCATAGAGTGCAGCGGCATAGAGTGGAGAGGCATAGAATTCAGCGGCGTACAATGCCGTGGCGTAGATTAGAGTGCTGTATAGTATAGTGCAGTGGTACAGAGTAGAGTTGAGTGGTGTAGAGTACAGTGGCATAGAGTGTAGTGGTGCAGAGGAGAGTCCAGTGGCATAGAGTGCAGTGACGTAGAGTGGTTCATAGTAGAGTAAAGTGCTGTAGAGTGCAGTGGCATAGAATGCACTGGGGTAGAGAGGAGTGCTGCAGAGTGCAGTGAGAGTGGAGTTATGGAAAGTAGAATGGCATAGAGTGCATTGGCATAGAATTCAGTAGTGCAGAGTTGCACGCTTCCGTTATAGAGAACACATGTACAATTGAAATGACCATTACATTTGCTCAGACATACAGTTTTACTAGTAGAAGTATACAGCTCACAAACGATAATGTGTGGAAATGGCATCACCCAGTGTATTGATTTGTTTTGATCATATTAAAGTGTTTGTTTCCACCACACTTCAGAATTACAAAAATGTGCATCAGTTGTGCTTTTCTTATTCTGATATATTCTCAAATACTTGAACAGTCTGGTTAAATGTTGTTGTGTGTCAGAAAAAACTCTTTCCTACCCCCAGTATCCAGCAAGATATTCACATAAATCCTCCCACTGATGTCAGGGGAAGAAAAGTAACCACCAGGCTCCCTCGGAAGGCAGAGCCTGACATTTGACTTCTGTCTTTGAATGCACACAATATATTACAAAAAAAGAATAAGATTTACAGGCCGTGTTTACAGAAAGAAGCACTTGTGGAAGAATCCATGGAGAGGTGGTGTGAAAAGGCCTTGCTCCTTGGGAGGGACGAACTCAAGCTGGACAGCCTAAAACAAATAAAGCCATAAAATGTGAGTTACAAACCCAACAGTAAGCAACAGGCGGAATGCACTTCTGGGGAAGGTTTCTGAATGTCCCCAAGATGCATTAGCAAACCAGAAAGCTGCGCTGCCTGGTAGGCTTCGATCTAAAAAAAAAAATGGCAACCAGGTCTAATTATATGGATGAGAAAATTGCCACCATAAGCTGCTTTCCATCAGCTGCGATGACGCCATGTCACAGCAGGGCATATTGTTTCTTGCCAAAGACTACGTAATTCAGCAGAGTATCTTGTTTCTTGCCAAAAACTATATGTTACAGCAAGGCTTCTTCTTTCTTAAAAATCTTTTTTACAGCAGGACATTTTGCTTCTTTCTTAAGACTCTGTTTTATAGCAGAACATCTTGTTTCTTACCAATGAGTCCTTATTACACCAGGGCAATTTATTTCTTATCAAGGACACCATATTACAGCAGGGCATCTTGTTCCTTACGAAAGACTCCATAATACAGCAGGAGCTTTGACTTTCTTGCAAGCACTTTGCATTACAGCAGAGTGTCTGGTTTCTTACCAAAGATTCCTCATTACAGATGGGCATCTTGTTTCTTGTCAAGGTTGCCTTATTACAGCAGCACATCCTGTTTTCTTCCCTGTGACTCATTAGAGCAGGGCTTCTTGTTCTTTGCCAAGGACTCATTTTACAGCAGGGTTTCTGGTTTCTTTCCAGACTCCCTTTTTTATCAGGACCTCTTGATTCTCGCCAAGAGAATCCACCTGCCATACAATTTTGCCCCCTTCTCATGATGAGGCCAGATTTTAGTCCAAGACCTGCTATCACTTGCACAGATCTCTAAGAAATGTCCCCTTTTTAGGTCGAGCCTAGGCAGGGCACAGTCTGCAAGACATGCTGTAATCGCTATACGGAGTGTAATCCCGCCTGCTGCTTGCAATTGGTTCACTCCTGTGTCGCATTTATTTCTTGGCTCCTTATAGGTTGGTGCTTCCGATACATCACTTTCGGTTTTAGCTCAGGAGCACCGGCCAACTACAGTTTCCTTATGGTTGTAGGGGTTTATGTGTTCCTTTGGGGACTATTTCCTGCTAGTGTTACTGTGTGGTATGCGTGCCTGTTCCTGGTACCTTGCACTGCTTATTTTATCACCTTGGCGCCCGCTTAATAGGCCGCCGCATGCATAACTTCTATGTACCCGGGTGCAGTGATTCATGCTATAGCACGGCGTCCGCTTTGATGTTTGTTTGCACGTGCTTAACTTTTATGTACATGGGAACTGCGCTATATATTTGGCACGGTGCCTGCTTTTATGTTTTTTTATTTTATTACCATGCCGTCTACTTCACAGGCCGCCACGCGCATACGCTTACATGTTTATAACTCCAATAGCTCAATGTATAGCAAATGCAAAACCTATTGCATTGCAAATGCTTGTTGACTTTTTCACTCACTATGCCCTTGGTTCTTCTTAAAGGCTTAGCAGTGAAGGGAACTGAATACATGTGTGCACTAGGGTACCCGGTGTGGGTGACATTGTTGAGTGAGGAATGTATTTTAAACTAAAGTTCTGTAAAACTAAATAATAATTCTGAGATTTTACGCGTTCATCAGTTAGTACAGGTTCCCTTGCATCTCCAGCAACATTTTTATGTTTCAGCAGCAGATACCAGTCTAACATGACATTTCTATACTTTTCTCCAAGCTTTCTTTTTATTTTTGTTTATTTAGAAAGTGCTTCTGCTTCAGGTGATATAGTCTGGTTGCAACTGCAAATCCCAAACTGTTTGGATCTTTGCTCGGTGAAGCTAATGATAATCTGCAACTTGTTTTTCTGCATTTTCTGCAGGTTGCAGGTTGCGCGTCCCTGACAGTGAGTTTACACATGTAGTTGAGATCACAACCTTTCTGTTTGTTCTGAGAGACTTCGGAGCCGGAGGGCCTAGATGGCTTTTTCCCATGCAGGAAACAATGCAACAACGTTAAAACCTGGCTATCTTGAGCTCAGTCCTGTGCTCCCAACTGAGATTTCCGGGGGGCGATAAATCTCTCTCGCCCCCACAGTTCCATGTGGGTAACTTTTCCAGTCTTGGCCGTTTGTGAGGTGTCCAACCAGATGTTACTGGTGGCAAATCAGGGGTAGCCCAAGTTCGATGTTCGTATGTGATGAACCGTCTCGGTGAAGGTGTGGGTAATCTTTTTGGAGGGACTAATCCTTTATTTGGGGGTGCCCTGGAGGGATTGCTGCACTTGGAGATATAACTTTCTTCTAATATAGGAGAGTCGGCCCTCAAATGTAGAGTTTCTGGTCTTTAAGAAAGGGGACTGCCTGGTGACCGTATCCCACCTCTGTGAGCATGGAAAGACCAGGGGCTATATCCGCTGATCTAGCAGGCCTTGACATTAGCCTAGTGCGCCAGCGCTAGAACCCTGGCCTGACTCAAGCCTCGTACAGGAAGGACATGTGCAACGAACAAAACACACCGTGTTTGCTTAGAACAGCGGTCTTCAAACTTTTTAATTCCCCCCCCCCACCCTCTCAATAACTTTCACAATTATTCTATTAAGTTGGCATTGTTTAAATATGACTAGACTTATTTAAACATTGCAGTTAAGTTCTGTACCGTTTAAAAAAAGTAAATGCAAATACATGATTGCCAAACATACTATTCTGGTCAGGCGTAACTAACAGTAAAAGTATCCACGGTGTGATTATTAGAAATGGGTATGGGGGGGGGGGGGGGGGGGGGTTCGAAGAATATTTGGAGTCTTTCCCGTTTGACACCTTTTCCCAGTGAGGATATAAGTGAAAAAAGATGTTAGTGATGGCTCATTACAGTGTGGCTTACTGCCCCTCATGCCCCCCCACACACACTGAAAACAAAGCACTGTTATCAGCATAATGCTTTTTTTTTGCCCCCCCACCCTGCCATCACTTGAGCCTACCTCCCCTAGGGGGGTCCGCCCTCCACTATGAAGACCCGTGACTTAGAACTAGGAGGTCCTGACATGGACCACCCAGGAGCCGTGCGCCTAGAACAACCTTCATTTGCAGAACGCGCGCTATAAAACACCCGTTCTGGGGACCGAGTTTGAATCAGACCAGTGGGCGGCCACCGTAGCCCCAGAAGAAAACTTTACTGTCCGTGGTGAAGATGTGTTGTTGACTCAAACGCTACTCGTGCAGGCCACACGTCAGACTCCCCTCCATGCACAGCGCTCCCAGGGAGTAGGTGCTACCCGTCCACAAGTGGCCTTCATGACAATGTCTGGGGTATGAAGCAGTATACAACGCAACCACAATCCTCGTTTCAGCGCCCATCACTGTGTCAGACATCTGTATCCCGAGGTGCGCACACCTGTTCCCGCCAGCAGTTACCTGTCTGCCTGCCTCGAAGCCCAGCTGGGCCGGTGCACGGGGTGCTGATCGCATGCTTGGGGGTGTTTACTTCACGCTCTGCTCTCGTAGGTCAAACAAAAAACAATTACTGTCAGTGGCAGCCCAGGCATGTGCGTGTCTGACAGCGCAGAGCCCTGCTCACCTGACATTCTTTAATTTTTCACGCATCTGTCATATTTTGTGTCTGGTAATTCCCAGCGATTGCCACACACCCCAGTATGGAGGAGCCTGGGGTCTGTGGAGGAGACTATTGTGCTGTGAGAGGAGGGCTGTGCGGAGGTAGAGTCTGTTGTAAGACCAGGCCTGTGTGGCGGGAGTGTCTATGCTGTAAGAGCAGGCCTGTGTGGAATTAGTGCTGTTGTAAGAGGACACATGTGTGGAGGAACTGTCTGTTGTAAGAGCAGGCCTGTGTGGAGGTAGGGTCTATGTTGTAAGATCAGGCCTGTCTGGAAGAGTGTCTGTTGTAAGAACAGGCCTGTGTAGAGTTAGTGCCTCTTGTAAGAGCCGGCTTGTGTGGAGGTAGGGTCTATGTTGTAAGACCAGGCCTGTGTGAAATTAGTGCCTGTTGTCAGAGGAGACCTATGTGGAGGAAGTGTCTGTTGTAAGAGCCGGCCTGCGTGGAGTTAGTGCCTGTTGTAAAACCAGGCCTGTATGAAGGTAGTGTCTATGTTGTAACACCAGGCCTGAATAGAGTTGGTACCTGTTGTAAGAGGAGACCAGTGTGGAGGTAGGGTCTATGCTGTAATGTCAGGCCTGTGTGGAGGAAGTGTCTATGTTGTAAGACCAGGCCTGCATGGAGTTAGTGCCTGTTGTAAGAGGAGAACTGCGTGGAGGAAGGGTCTATGTTGTAAGACCAGGCCTGTGTGGAGTTAGTGCCTGTTGTAAGACCAGGCCTGTGTGGAGTTAGTGTCTGTTGTAAGAGCAGACCTGTGTGGAGGTAGGGTCTATGTTGTAAGACCAGGCCTGTGTGGAGTTAGTGCCTGTTGTAAGACCAGGCCTGTGTGGAGTTAGTGCCTGTTGTAAGAGGAGACCTGTATGGAGTTAGTGCCTGTTGTAAGAGGAGACCTGTGTGGAGGTAGGGTTTATGTTGTAAGACCAGGCCTGCGTGGAGGAAGTGTCTATGTTGTAAGACAGGCCTGTGTGGAGGTAGTGTCTGTGCTGTAGTTGAAGGGACAGCCTAGAGGTGCAGAGTAGCGTGGGAGCAAATCTGAGGGCGGGAGTGGGACTCTCCACTGGTGAACTGTGCCCAAGAAGAAAGAGTTAACCCTGATGCTTGCAGCCTCACCTCCACTAACCGCTGTGCACCGCCAGTCAGAGAGGGTAGAGCGTGGCTCGGTTTGCGGCCTTTCAAGGCTCCGCTAGACACCCTACGTCCGGTGCGGACTATTACGGCAAGTAGAGGGTCTTCGAAGTGGAAGGTTTCACCAGCACCGGAGGCAGTGCTTAATTTGAGCCAGTGGTTTCCGGTGCTCGGCACCGGTACTTCATTGTCAACACCGGAGCTTGTGACAGTCTGCCACAAGGTGGCACTCTCAGGCTAATTTAGAGATGAGCACAACAGTTAATTATTAAATCAATATACATTAAAGATTACTTATACCTGCCGCCCAAGCCATTGTTAAAGCTTTGGGGGCCTGGAATAGTCCAAATTGTCACACTTGTAGGAGTGTGACGGTTAGTAGTAATGTTGGTACTCTCATTGGCAACGCTGGCAGAGGCAATGTGTGGTGCAAGTTGAGGGACTCCTGACGAGGGCCCTGGCACTTTATGTTTTACAAATTAAGCACTGACCTGAGGACGGGCTTTCACCTGTTTGGTAGGTGGGCATTTGCTTCTAGCCTATTGCCCCACTGGAGCCTGCAGCCTCAAACACCGACCTCTGGTACAGCGCTCACAGGTGCCATAGAAGAAAGGTGGGCGCTGCAGCGCACTCCAGAGTGAGAGGCCCTCCCCGGGACCTTGGTGCACGATGCTCAGGTAACTGCATGCTTGAGCTGGTGATCACCAGACATTTGGGCTCTAGGTAGGGTGACCAGACGTCCCGGAGTTCCCCGGACAGTCCCGGGTTTCCGAGTACTGTCCCTGTGTCCTGACGCTTTTCTTAATTTTGAAGGTATGTCCTGGTTTTTGGGACAAGGTCGAGACAACCTGTAAAGGAGAAGTGGAAGGTGTGCGCTCATTAAGTCATTTGTCTGTTTCAGGCAGCGCAGGAGAATATGGGCTGAATGCATGCTGCAGCAGAGGGGAGACGGAGTGGGGAGGACGGCGGGAAGGGGATCAGGGCAAAGGTGATGATGTAGCTAATGTTCTGTAAGCATAGCTTATACATGTGTGGTTATATTAAATGCGCCGCCCCCCCCCCCCCCCCCCCCCCAAAGCAAAAAATCATGTTAGGTCAGTCATAATTAAGGCTAAAGACTTTAGTCCTACTTTTATGTCTGGCCTGTCCCAGTTTTTTTTCTCAAAATCTGGTCACCCTAGCTCTAGGGCCAGTGGTCGAAGTGGGCGGGATCGGCAGGGCATGGCGTGCCCCTACTTCTTTAATTTATTGCAATCCGTTCCCCTACTATTTTATTTTAACAATGCACCCCAGGACGCCATAAATAGCCAAAGCCTATAAATAAGGCTTGGCCGTTCGGGGAAGGAAGGCAGGGTGGCAGAGAAGGAAAAAGACTCGTATCTTCCTTCTTGCCCAGAGAAGACAAGGACAGTGTCCTCTTCTCCTGCTCTGTCGCTGGCAGTTGCCCCCCCCTCTCTTTCTTCCTCTTCTTACCTCTCTTTCTGTCTCTCGCTCCTCCTCACTTGCTGTAAATCATGACTTACCCTCTCTTTTCTCCCTCCCTTCATGCGTTCCCCCGTCAAATGGAATTTAGAAAAAGAAACACTTTTGCTGGAAAGGTCCTCTTTTTCTGACTTTTTTTCTATTCCAAAGTGCAGCCTCGGGACAGAGAGAAATTAAAAGTTCAAAATACATTTCATGACCAGTACCCGAGATCACTCCCCCTGAGGGAGCACATTCCATGCTAGACCTTAGAAGCCCTGGTGTCATAGCACCAGCAGCTGGGCCCGAGTGGTGGTAAGTGTGGATAAACCTTAAAGGCCTGTCCACCGCAATCCATACTGAAGTTCACCTCCAGTCTTGTGGGCAGGCCTATGAAGCAGCACACCCTGGTGCGGCAGTGACTCTGCCACTGAGGTCACAGGACCCTTGAGGCCAGCCCGCCTCATCCATTGGTCCCTCCATTTGCCTTGTTTCAGCAGTAGTAGCTGCAACACACCAGGGATCGACAATGCAGGGTTTGCAAGTACACCAAACTGAGTTCGCAAACTTCACAGTCTCTCTGCTTCATGCACAAGCACTTTTAAAATGTGCTGCCTGCTTTGGGGCCACTGAAATTATGCAGCAATGGAGGACGAAATTATGCTGCAGTGTTGACTAACTACGCAGCAAAAAAAGGCTGCAGCGTAATGCAGTATATTTTCTGATACTTTATTATTTTGACAGTTTTAAACATACTAACAGTCTCTGCAAAGATTTTCCCTCATTAATTCCAGTGTAACATACAAATGCAGTTGTGAGAAAGGTGACCAGTCAACCTTTGCAGAGAGCCCTCCACTTCGCAGCAACACAAGTCGTAACTTTTGATCCATTTGAGCTAAAAACAATTTATTAATTTAAATTGTCCAATTATGCAGCAGATGATGTATTATATGGCAAATATGGCAGAGCCATAATTATGTGGAAAACATTTGCAAACTAGGATTTTTTGTCATTCATGTTTGAACTGCTCTTGTGGAAAAGGGAAGAAGTGCTCATGGCAGAAACAGCATGGCTCGGAGACAAATAGCTTGTGATTCCACTTTTAAGCGTATTTGGGACACTCTGTTATTGGAAACATATCCCTCTTTGTGGATGTATTTTAATGTCAATAACTCCTATTAAACCTTTACTAAACATGTGCATCCATGGTTGAATTAAATAATGTAATAAGCTGTAACTGGTCAGTGAAATACCAAATACTAAAAATTAGGATGTTTTGCGCTTTCTGGATACACCTCTGGCTCCGCCCACTGAGCCAATCCTTGGGTTATTCCCGCCTTCTGATTCTCCGCCCACAGTTCCCCTACTTTCTTTCCCCCACTTCGACCACTGACTAGGGCCAGTTACTAGGACATTAAAGGACTGGCCTAGAGGTCGGTTATCACACCAGTTGTTCCCCGCTAGCCTGCACCTGGGAGATTCTTCGAGGCTTGATACATTTTGCCTATTTTCCTGTCGTAGCTGCATAGAACCGTGTGCCCTGCGGCATATTTGCTTGTGTGATACTTCTTCTTGGTATGATAAAGCACTTGTAGTTTATAAAAGATAAGATAAGTGATTTCGCAATACCTACTCCCTGCTCTCTGAGAACTGGCGAGCTCTAATCTCTACACCCATGCTGCCTCCTGGAGAAGCCTCGGACTGCTGCCCCCAGGGCCAGGCTCTGAAAGGGGGTTGTAGAGGCTCAGATGTAGTGCCATAGGAGGTCCGGCCCTGGGACACCCGTGGTAGAAGGCCTCGCCCGCCACGGGTCACCTTTACACCCATGCTGCCTCCTTGAGAAGCTTCGGGCTGCTGCCCCCAGGGAAGGCTCTGTAGGGGGTTGTAGAGGCTCAGATGTAGTGCCATAGGAGGTCAGGCCCTGGGACACCCGTGGTAGAAGGCCTCACCTGCCACGGGTCGCCTTTACACCCATGCTGCTTCCTTGAGAAGCTTCGGGCTGCTGCCCCCAGAGCCAGGCTCTGAAAGGGGGTTGTAGAGGCTCAGATGTAGTGCCATAGGAGGTCAGGCCCTGGGACACCCGTGGTAGAAGGCCTCACCTGCCACGGGTCGCCTTTACACCCATGCTGCCTCCTTGGGAAGCTTCGGGCTGCTGCCCCCAGGGAAGGCTCTGTAGGGGGTTGTAGAGGCTCAGATGTAGTGCCATAGGAGGTCCGGCCCTGGGACACCCGTGGTAGAAGGCCTCACCCGCCACGGGTCGCCTTTACGCCCATGCTGCCTTCTTGAGAAGCTTCGGGCTGCTGCCCCCATGGCCAGGCTCTGAAAAGGGGTTGTAGAGGCTCAGATGTAGTGCCATAGGAGGTCAGGCCCTGGGACACCCGTGGTAGAAGGCCTCACCCGCCACGGGCCGCCTTTACACCCAGGTACCTCCTGCCGTACACCCCGTCCTCCTGCTCTTAGCTCGCATCTCCCCACTCCGCTGCCTAAAAGAATAACACAGCTGTAAAAAAAGGATTAAAATTCCGGAATAATACTAGTCGGAGGCAGACAGGAATCTTGCACAGATAGTTGTGCAGACAGGGGCCTTCTGCGCAAGCCAGGCCGCCCCTGACGGCCGCAGATGTTTCACATACCTGAGGGGTGGGGGAGGGAAGGAGACATGTCCCAGTCACCCCCACTCCTTGCTCCATCACTGTTGAGAGGTGAAAGTATGGAAGGAGAGAAAAGGCCTCAAGTAGCCCACCGCGCGCCTCTGACTGCCCCTTCTGGCGAAAGAACATGTCCTACTTGCGTCCAGTAGGCTACCCTTGTACATCACCCTTTAACCGACTGGTCGAGAAGTCATAAAGAGAGTCACAGAGATTGCAGCAGCCAAGAAAACAGCAAGCACTGGCAAATTCAATATCTCTTGCCATGGGAAGTTTGCGCATTTTCTACTTTATTGAAAGTGTATGCCACAAAAATAAAAAGGAGAGAACGTAGCAGGCAGATGCTTCCAATACGGGAAACAGCCTTTACAACGAGATTCTTACCTCGATGTGCCTTGACCACACATTTGTTAGCACGCATGTTTTGACCGTCAATATGCATTTGCAAAGCATGCAAATACCATGGTAAGTTGAGGGGGGATCTCCCCCCACAGATACATTGTTTTTAAATCTAAAAACAATGCGTGGTATATTGGCATGCGTTGTAAATGCATATTCACAGTAAAAACATTCATGCTAACAAAACGGAATTAATACTGTTCGCTACAAAAAGTAACCACCTTCCTATCCATGACTGGCTCAAGAACCTGGATGCCCTAAACTGCTCCCTCGCTATAACTGACTCGGTTAAGTCACTAGGCATTAACTTGGACAAGAACTTATCGATGAATGACCACATCAAAAACTCTACAAAAAGTGCGCTGTACTCTTTAAAACACCTGAAGAAAATGAAACCTTTCATTCCCCAAGACGATTTCAAGATTATTGTTCAATCCCTAGTCCTATCCAAACTGGACTACGGGAACGCCATCCTTACAGGGACGCCAAAAGCTCACCTAGCCCCTCTAAGGTCAGTCCTTAACATGGCTACTCCACTCATAACAGGGGTGAGAAGGTTTGATCACATCACCCCATCCCTCCACTCCCTCAACTGGCTACCCATTGAAGGCAGATGTATCTACAAATTGGCCTGCATCACGCACAAAACCCTCCACTCACATTCCCCCAACTACCTTAACAGCAAACTGGTCAAAGCTGGAAGATCCAGATCTCTGAGAAGTTCCAACTCACTTCTTCTCATCCCTCCGAAATTTAAAAAGACACCCACTCAGTCCCGATCCTTTTCTGGTAACGTACCCAGGATATGGAACTCCCTTCCGATTGACCTCAGATGCAACCCCTCCTTCCCGTGCTTCAAAAGAGTCCTGAAACTCATTCTCCTCAAGAAATACCTTACCGTCCTAGTCAACGAGCCAAGACTCCCAAAAACCTAGTTGACTCCCTGCTTATTTGTCCATCATGGATAAGTGGAGATTGGACTGTTTTCGACCTCGTGAGCTCCCCCTCTATCCTTCACTGCATGCCTAATTATAATGTGTTGCTTATATCCTCATGCACCGTCTTGTCCTGCAATGCAATGTACGACTACTTATAATGTTTGGCTTTTATCTGTATGCATCCGTCTGTCATGCTATGTTATGCACCTATGTATGTAAAGCGCTCTGATACCCCCGGGTCTAGCTAGCGCTATATAAAACGTATAAATAAATAAATTGTATTTCCGGGAAAAAAGCATTAGCCCCACCAGTTCCAGGCACTGGTTGGGACTGCATTCTGTGTGTGCATCTGTCTACACTGTGGTTGGACAGCATGCTGTCACTCACACGGACATTAACCAAAAGCTGAAGTAGGCTGACCCACTGCCCATGCAATACGTTGGTGGCCCGGAGCAAGATGTGAATGACACTAGTGTAGACCAATGATTGAAGAGGGCTGGCTGAAAGCTCCTTTAAGTAAGTGTATTGCATGTAAAATCAAAGGACTTGGCTAACGCCAGACCTAAAAAGAAGCCATCGCATATTATTTTAATAGTAAAGAATGGTTGGGTCCTGGCAAGCAAGTGAATGAGGGATAGGCATAGAACCCCTTTTTTGTTTAAATGTGCATTATAAGAAAATTCGATGCTTACTTGTGCAAAAAAGGTACTGTTTGCTTTGGACTGCTGTAAGCTGAAGACACAGTTTAGAATACAAGGGCAACCAAAGGAAAGAGAGAAGAATTAACTAACGAAAGGAACAAAAGAATAGAAAAGTGACCCTGGACTTGCCATCCCTGGCACTGAAGTGTATTTTTAGGTATATGTGATCAGGCAAAAGGGCAAGAGACACAGAAGCAGAATGTGAATGACAATTTAAAAAACACAATTGGCGAGTGCTGACCCAAAGCCCCTCTATGTGTATATATACATGTATGTGTTTTCATTTATGATGTGTTTTGTTCTTGATGCTGGCACACAGCTAACGCTGTGTCTAGGCCAGACCCACAAATCTAGAGGGATAGAAGATGGTGCAGATGTATTAGGACTTGGATACCCCAAGTCTGGCCCGCACCCCAACACAACCCAAACGAGGCATCAACAGATCTCACATAGATCATGAACTTGGTGGAACAGTTTTATTATAACCTTGTCAAAACATACTCATGTTGAAAAAACACATTCATGTAAGGAACATACTTGGGTCAAATAATAGCAACACATCATGAAGAATTAGGCACTTGCGAAAAGAAAACACTACACAATGAACGGTGCAGTATATGGACTCATGAACACCAACAACACCACAGGCCTCCCGCAATCCCAAATCACATTGGACCACACAGGTGTTACCACCTGCATTAGTGGGGGTCGGTCCTGCCTCACTGTACCCATGTCCTCTCACCAGGGCACTGCCCCCCCAAACATCAAGCGACCCGTGGAGCTGCGATGAGGTGGGTAGGAGCTGCAACCCTGTGCCCACCTTGGTGATCAGTGTGCCCTAGCCCCCAAGCTGGTGTGTACATCCTCTGGCTGGCTCAGGACTGCTGGACCCCACCCTTGGTGCGGTTCTGGGCAGTCTGCTTTGGAGGACCCCTCTGCTGACTAGGGGTGAATTTAGGATTGAAGATCCCACCACAAGGGTGAGCAGGGCAAAGAGGTCCTTCGCCCTCCTGACCACTTGGCATTCCTTGGGCGAATGTCCTTGAACAAATCTGAGCTAGCTTCTGAGAGATGTACACCATGAAAGAAGCAGAGGCCACGGGAAGGGGCACCTATATACCCCTGGCCATTGCAGCGGCTGGCGGAAGTGACGCGCATCCGGCGCAACTCTGCATTTGCCGTCGCCCGGGAAATAGTCATTGGCTGGCACGTCGCCGGATCGAGACAGGTCCTAGGCCACGGTGGAGCCGAGTCCTAAACACCGCGCACCCCTATAAGCGGGAGGGGGTGCGCTCTGTCCATTTGAAGTCTTCAAACTCTCACTGCCAGAGGATCCTTTTATGATGACACATAACCATGTTATAACGTCACAGAAGCTAGGTGTGACGTTAGGGGTTCATGGGATACGAACACACCCCACAGAGGTGTCACTGAATCCTACTGTGATGTGACGTCACAAACCTTCACTATCAGTATTATGCAGGCGGGCAACTAGAGCCAAATTTCGGGGGGGGGCTGAAAAAGATTTCGGGGGGGGGGGGGCTAAGTCTTCCAGCCATAGGCAGAGTGGCTGGAAGAAGGAGGGGAAACGCAACAAAAGCCTCATTAACGAGTAAATGGTCTTTTAAAGACCTGTGAAGTACTCGGGTCCGGCTGCAATTAGACGGACGCCAGCCCGCGAGGCTGTCTCAGCCGGGCTGACACACATGACGGGGGGGGCTGAAGCCCGGTGAGCCCAATGGGTGTTGCGCGCCTGGTATTATGTCACATGATGCAACAGTAAGGTGAGAAAACCCCACTGGGATGTCATAGAATCCTACTGTGCTGATCTCGTGCCTCGACGGGGGGGGGGGGGGGGGGGCTGCTGTTCCTTTTGAAACTAGAGCTCTGCTTTACAAATGCACGTGAGCATGAACATAACTCGGTCATTAGAAGGTCCAGAGGGGTGACTCGAACCTGCTGAGATCTGCCGGGCTGCACACGGATCACCACCCGTCACCCTAGCGTGAGACCCGAGCGCAGCCGCTGACAGGCACTCCATCTTAAGCTGCTAACGTCTCAAGAACCTGTCAGACCGGCTGGGGCGGGCTCCAGCACGAGACATCCATCAGAGCCTTATCAGCAGCCCGGGGGAGAGGCGGGTGGACCTAGGGATCGGTGAGGCGGAGAGAGAGAGGGCCTGTGTGGGCCTCGGTGATGAGGGTGCGAGGGAGCGAGGTGGAAGGCAGAGGTATGGAGAAGTAAGGAATATGTCTAAAGGGAGGAAGAGACGAGGAGCATGGAGAGGAAGGTGATGGAGAGGCAGGGAAGTAAAGGAAGGAGTGATGGAAATGAATACTCAGAATGGAGGAAAAAGGGTCCAGGAAGACGAAACAAGAGGTTGGAAGGAGGGAAGGGAAGATGATAAGATATGAGGAAGATATGTGTAGGGGATGGCAGGGAGTGGAATTCTAGAGAGGTAGGGGAGGGCGTAAGTTTTCTAGAAAGAGAGAGAGAGAAGTGCGGACAGGAAGACAGAGCCAAAAGTAGGCGAAGCAAGGCAGGTGGGGACACAGGGGGCCAATCTAGTCCCATACTGTGTGGGGACGTCACACTTCTATTATCCCGTCTCGGCCCAGTCCTTGCAGAGACAGCGGAGGCCTCCTCCAGTCCCAGCACTGGGTTTGCACTACAGGGTTCTGCTTGAACAGGAACCAGTTCGAACTCAAACAAGCAGGACAATAAAACACCACTGCAGACCCCAACGCCCACCGCCCATTACACCCGACTTACTCTAAAACACCAAAGAGCAATTATGTACCTATGAGTGACTAGGTTCTGGTGTGCAGAGTTGGGTCAAAAAGATTTCCATGCGTTAGTGAACATCCCAGAGCATTAGGCCTGTTGAACATGCCAGCATTTCAGTAGTCTATGGGGTGGCTAGGCCTATTTTTAGGTTTGGAATTTAACAGTGTAACTCTTAAATTGTTCTATTGCAAGCAATGTACATAGTGTGGGCTTGGGGTTTGTGCCTTTCAATCTTTAGCTTTCTTTGACCAGCCCCTTTCAGTCATTGGCTTGAAACTTTGCCAATCATGTCTTGGCTCAGCCCATTGGACTATTCAGCTTTCATCTCATGCTCTTGGCTTGTAGAGTTCATTTTTTCACCTCTGCTCTGCACTCCACTCGTACTGAACTGCACGATGGACTACTTTACAACTAGATCCATCTCTGATGGCTTCTTCGGGCTTCCACCTGTGTGTCTTACTTTGAAGTGCTAAGTCTTCATGCATTAGCACATTAAACTCGGGCCTATTGACTTTACCAATGCTTGTTTCAATACCTAATGTCTTGGTGCTGTGTATTATCCTTGGTGGCCATATTAGAACTTTGCCCTGGTGTCCACCTTGGATTCTAGAGCAGTGTCTGTCTATATATGCCCACACATACAGGGCCGAAAAGTGGGTCGCAGAGAAACTGTGAAAAGACAAGCAGTGCTAGAGAATTAAATGTTTTAGGTAAAAAGAGTTTTGGTCTCCAGGTTCGTTGTTCTATTACCTAGAAAAACAAGGATACATTATTTGGGAATTGAAAAGACAATACTTTCCCACCTCGCCGCCAGGTACCAGACAACCTTTTGTGTAGACCCCATCCTGCTCAGCTCACTTGGGATTAGACAACACACGTGCCCCTCTTCTCCTTAGCACCTAATGTTAGACAAACATACGTGTAAACTACATCTTGCTGTTGCCACAGGAGATCAGACAACATACGCGTGCCCTCCCTTTCCTCATGACAAAGTACCAGACAAACAAACATTTAGACTACATCCTGTCGTCTTCACAGGAGATCAGACCACATGCGTGTGCCCTCCCTTTCCTCACAACAAAGTACCAGACAAACATACATGTAGACTTCATTGTGCCCATCTAACTTAGGATCAAACAGGCATATATCAGCCCCTGTTCTGTCACCAAGTACTGGCCTAACACATATGTGGACTCCATCCTGCCCACTTGAGAGGGTATCTGATAAACATGAAAGTGCTCGTCTCTGTCACCAAGTACCAGGTAAACATACAAGTCAGCTTCATCCTGCCCACCTGCCTGGATATCAGACAACATACATATGCACCTCCCTAGCAACAGTTACCGGGGATACATAAATGTAGGCTCCATTCTGCTCTTCTAACCGGTTATCAGACAAACATGCATGTTCCCCGCTACTATCACCAAATACTAGACAAACATAAAAGAAGACTCCATCCCATGCATCTCAGGAGGATAACACAAACATACATGTGCTCCCCTTCTGTTACAAAGTGCCAAACAGGGCGAACAAAGCAAATCCAAGGAGATGATGGACGGAGCGCTGAAACTTTTCAGACACTCACCCCCAGTCACAGATTTGGGTTGAATCCATCATCATTCTTTAGCTCACTTCGCCACCCCAGTTCAGACAAGTGCCAAACAAACATGCAACTCCATCCTGCCGTCTCAACAGAGATCAGACAAACTTACATGTGCCCCCTCTGTCACTAAGTAACAGAGGCAAACATTCTTGTGGACTCCAACCTGCCCGTCTCACTGTGGATCAGACCACATACATGTTCCCCTCTTCTGACCAGGAAGTAACTCACAGACCTTCCTATGGGCTCCATCTTAGCCTTCTCATCGGCATGCAACATTCACTTGCCCCATCTCTCTTCAAATGCATGCATGTGTACTCCTTTCTGTCCTTCCCACACAGGTAACACAAAGACACGTGCCCGCTCACTCCTCGCCAAGTACCATACACACGTGTGTCTTCGGTCTCTTCACATCCAGGCACAAGACAGAGATACCCGTGGTCCTCCCCACTTATCAGATGGCAGACAGACAGACAGCCACATGCACCCCTGACTCCCCACTCGCACCATGAACAGGATGGACTCACGGGTGCAACCCCTCTCCTCCTCCCCTAGGGCCTTCCCCCTGCCACATATGCTAAAAACATACAGCTGAGCCATATCTTCAACAGGTAGAAAGCAAGCTTCAATGGATCCGCTTGGCATGACGCATGCATGTGAGAACCCCCTCCTCTGCAGGTACCAGAGAGGCATACTTGGGAGCCCTCTCCTCACAAGAGACATTTCGCACATACCATAACGTGTGTTTGTAAAGCGCACGTTCACCCAGTGGGGTATCTTGGCGCTGAATAACAGATGTTTATTGTTACCCAACATAATGGTACTCATTTTATCGAGCTCAAGGGGATGACAGACTGAGTGAACCCATCAGGATTTGAACCTGTGCCCATGAGGTCAAACATAAGCCAATACAGCGGGCCCATTAGTCCACTAAGCCACCAGACCCAGCATTTTGCAACCTCAGGTGCTTGCGTGCTCAAAATGTGAGGAATTTAAATAACAGCGCCGCAATGTCAACACTTCATGGGGTGGTGAAAGTAAGACAATAGGCCCGGAGTGTAGTGTAGGCCACCGTGCTCCAGGTTGTTGAGGTGAGGGAGCGCTTACCACCAGACACGCATGACCAGTCCACAGTCTGGGACTTACTGGATGTGGGGATTGCTAGTGTGTTCTAAAATTGTCCATCATCTCTTTCTGGTTAGAGACATAGTGAAATGCTTTCTAACTCTGAATACTGCACGGGTGAAGAGTGAGTAGCTCTCAAAAACACTCACTTCAAACCACTCCACCATCGGCGGAATTTTTTCTGCTTTGTTTTATTAACCAATCTAAAAATCAGAACATAGAAAAACTGTATTGTATTGTAACATTTATATAGCGCTTACTACCCCAACGAGGTGTGTTGAAGGGCTTTCCCACCCGGGTTGCACACTACATTGTGCAGTGTGTGTGGTTGAAAGGGTGTTCCTTTTTTTCTTGAACCTATGGGAAGTGTTTCCATATTGTGTGTGATTGCCACTGTTGTGCAGGGATCATGTTATGGTACACTGCGCTTAGCAATGTGCCGGAGGAGGAAAGGGCACGGGGCAGATGCAGAGTTTTTGTTTGGCAGTATGCTGGCAGCTTTGGTCAGCTCTGCAGGTCAATTCGTGGTATGGTTTATTTTTCACAGACCACTATGCTGGTTACTGCTTTCTGGGATATGGTCTGGTACTGCCAAAATCCCCTCCTAGCTTTAAACCAAAAAGACCCTTGGGGTGGGGACCCTCCCGGCTCCCATGTGGCTCACCGCCCCCCTTTCCCCCAAGGCAAACAATTCAAACACCACAACTGTTTGGATTTGGGTTCGTATACCCCGGCCGTGTTTTATTACATAAAATAATCAAACATAAAAATTACTATTATTTATATTATGTACAATACGCAGAAAGACCATTACATTGATAGGTACAAGATGTCAATTGGCTAACCTTAACATGCTTCTAATACATGGCCAGTCCTATCGTGAGCTAAGGGATGAAGATATTCTCTTTCTGCGTATCCCTGTTAGAGCCTACGGCAAGATCAATGACTGGCGGCCCCAGATCCAGATCAAGCTAGGTCCCAAACCTCTTACCGGAGTGACCTTGCGTAGGGGGCCCAGCTTACCGGATGGATACCTCCCCCGGGCCCCCCCTACGCCCTCAACATTAACTCCATAAAAGGGGCGCTGCAGTTATGCATCCTTGCGCCCTTGAGCGCATGCGCGTGCGGGGATTGGCCAACCAGCCTACTGGAAGCGAGACTTCCCTTCCTCCCGCATCCCTCAAGCCCACCGGCTGTAACTGCCCCTGGAGTTCCCTGAGAGACCCTCTGTCTCCCCCTCGGGCATCCCCATTTGCCAATGATGATGCCTGCTACGGACCGAAAAACTATGCTCACCAATCATGACCTTACCGCCTGACCAAGGGAAACGCATACAAAATATGACAGAATAACATTCCTGAGAATTTAAAAAAGATTAGTTAAGAAAGACACTTTTATTCCACATTACGACAACTCCTCAATCAATTAAGCTTTATCACATTACTCCAGAAATAGAAAACATACTAATTACACAATATATATGCCTTAGGGGATGGTGGGTGGGGAAAAAGAATCGACTGGGGCCTTCGATTGAGGCCATGACCCATGAATGAACTGCAGTCAAGCTGGGGAGCAGCGAAAAGAGACCGTCTGCTTCGCTCCCAGCCTTTTAAAGAGTAGAGTCAGGCAGGCTGGTTCCGACCGGCCTGCTCGACGTTGAACAAACGCACGAACCGGGAGCACTTGTAAGTGCTTCCGGTTCATGCCCCGATGGCCAATCATTTGCGGGCCCTGGGGGAGGTCGGGGCACCGCGTCACCATCGTGCACAACGCGCCCTGCCTCCCCCAGATGCTGGGGACTGGCGGCGTCCCAAGTCTGTGCCCGCCTTCCAATATGGTCTGGTACTGCCTAAATCCCCCTCCTAGCTTTAAACCAAAAAGACCCTTGGGGTGGGGACCCTCCTGGCTCCCATGTGGCTGACCACCTCCCTTTCCCCCAAGGCAAACAATTCAAACACCAAAACTGTTTGGATAAGAGGTCATAAACCCCGGCTGTATTTTATTTCATAAAATAATCAAACATTCAAATTATTCTTATTTACATTATGTACAATACGCAGAAAGACCATTACATTGATAGGTACAAGATGTTAATTGGCTAACCTTAACAAGCTTCTAATACATAGCCAGTCCTATCGAAAGCTAAGGGATGAAGATTTTCTCTTTCTGCGTATCCCTGTTAGAGCCTACGGCAAGATCAAAGACTGGCGGCCCCAGATCCCGATCAAGCTAGGTCCCAAACCTCTTACCGGAGTGACCTTGCGTAGGGGGACCAGCTTACAGGATGGATACCTCCCCGGGCCCCCCCTACGCCCTCAACGTTAACTCCATAAAAGGGGCGCTGCAGTTATGCATCCTTGTGCCGTTGAGCACATGCGCGTGCGGGGATTGGCCAACTAGTCTACTGGAAGCGAGACTTCCCTTCCCCCCGCACCCATCTAGCCTACGGCTGTAACTGCCCCTGGAATTCCCTGAGAGACCCTCTGTCTCCCCCTCGGGCGTCCCCATTTGCCATTGGTGATGCCCGCTAAGGACCGAAAAACTATGCTCACCAATCATGACCTTACCGCCACAGGCCAGCATAGTTTCCTGACTATCTGGCCTCCCCCCTCTGCCTACCAGAAGGTCATACCCTGCGCCTTGCCTCTTCTAACCATGCTAGTATATTCTCCATGAGTACCTGATTACCTTGACTTGAGAAATGTAGACCATCCTGCAGAAAAAACTGCTCCCCTCGGATGCACCTGTGTCTTATTGATCTAAGCTTCGGGGTCCTGAATAACTTCTCCATCTTGTTGTTAATCTTCTTAACCAAATGATTCAAGGCCCACACAGACTCACCCCCCTCTCCACTCGAGTCTAGGAACCAAATGTGACCACACTATCATTGACTCAGGGCATCTCTTTGCCAACTACCCCACTTCAGTAAGCAGGCTCTCTATTACGCCCCTCCGCCCCAGGTGCACCAGGTTGTTACCCCCTAAATGCAAAATACAAACCGCAGGGGGTCCCCGATTTTGCCCTAGCGCGTGTGTCACCAGATCCCTGAATTGACTAAAACGCAGACCACCCTGCCCGTAAAAAGAGATTTTGCACCTGCCTGCCGTGCCCTGACCTCATAGGTACCTTTTAAAAAGAACTTTTCCAATCTCCTTATATACAAGTGGCTGATTATCCACGCATCCTGTTCTGCGTGTTCCCAGGCGTGAACCTGGTCCGTAACGTGCGCTGTGCGTCGAATTGTTGACTGTTGTCCTTCTGCCTGGCAGGATGTTGCAGCCTTTGGTGAACGGTGGTCCGATGCAAGCTTCCCCCCTGCGTGACAGGATGTAGAAACTGCAAAACAAAACCAGGAAAGAAAGCCAACAGTCAGTGCATTTTCTTTGGCACCTCTTGAGCATGTGTAGGCGCACATAGCGTTTATAACAGTTCGAGGACCAGATGCCAATCCTTTGCACCTCACTCCCGGTGGGGTCCCCCTTTTCCCTAGCTTTCGTGAAAAAGAAAATGGCTGCAATATGTCGCCTTGCTGATGCCACCGACGCCCCTCATCTCTCATAGTTCTCAAATAGGAAAGGACAGACCCAGTGTCGTGCCATTTTTCCTCCCAACTGTCCCCCAAGAAATAGCAGTAAGCCCCAAATGCCCCTTCGTATGCCCTCCTGGTCCTGGGTGCTAGGCTAGCTGCCACGGGGTCCGATAACTGGGGGCACCAAGCTGCCAAAGCTGGTCTGGGAAAGGCGCTGGGTTCTCTGCCGACTCTGGGTGATGAGACCTGAATACCTGCATCTTAAAGCGAGAGAGCGCATCAGTGACATGGTTCAATCCTCCTGGCACATGTTTGGCTCTAAACAGCAGTATTATCTCCTTTAGTAGGCGCTAGATCATTCTACACTTTGCATTTTGATTATTGATACATTCCACGACAGCCATTTTGTCGGACCAGAATACCACAGATTAGTTCCTCAATTGTTCTGGCCAGACGGACAATGCCACCAAGAAGGGGAACAGTTCAAGGAAGCTTATGTTACTTGTAAGCCCCGTGTCATCCCACCATGCTGGCCAGTGTTGGGCAACCCATGCTGGACCTAGAATGGCGCCAAAACCCTCGCTACCTGCTGCGTCAGTCATCAACCCTATCTCTGGGCTGGACCTGGGGGGACTGGGCCACACAACCCTACCGCTGAAGTCACGCAGGAATGCCTTCCAGATTTGCATGTCCTGCCTGACCTCACTGGGCAGTCTGGTGTGGTGGTGCTTCTCCCTGAGTCCTGACATAGCCTGTGCGATGGTGCGTGAGAAAAGTCGTTCCATTGGAATTATTCTCCATGTAAAATTCAATTGCCCCACGACCTGTTATAACTGATGTAGTGTAACCTTCTCCTTTGTCAGGCAATGCTGCAAAGCAGACCCAAAAGCCGAGATTTTTTCTAGAGGTAGCCGTGACACTCCCTGCACTGAATCTAACTCTATCCCCAGGAATTCAATTTCAGTGCTTGGCCCCACTGTCTTGCCCTGTGCCAAAGGCACGCCAAAGTTTCGCATGAGTGCACAGAATCTCTGCAATGCCCACCTGCAATCCTGAGATTCTGGTGCCCCCAAGAAAAGAAAGTCATCTAGGTAGTATAATACCAACTGGTGCCCCGTAGCTCGCCTGAAAATCCATTCCAAAAAAGGGCAGAATTTCTCGAAATAGGCGCAAGATACTGAACATCCCATAGGCATACATTTGTCCACTTAATACTTCCCCTTGAATTGGAAACACAACCGGTGAAAATCCAGTGGGTACACCGGCAGTAAACGGAAAGCTGACTCAATATCTGATTTGGCCAACAATGCGCCCCGCCCCAACTCCCTGAGCAGCTCAACTGCTTGATCAAAGGAAGCATACTTGACACAGCATAGGCCGTTATCAATGGCATCATTCAGTGACACGCCTCTGGGGCCGAAAGATTATGAATCAGTCAGAATTCCCCTTGCTCTTTTTTGGGAACCACTCTCAATGAGGAGCAGACAAAATCTTGCATTGGGAGATCATCGAATGGTCCAGCTACTCTGCCCAGCCGAACTTCCTTCTCAATTTTTGCTGACGCCACCCCTTCATTGGCTCTGACTGATAGCTGACTCTGGCAATGAGACACCCCCAAGTAACCAGGTGCAGGGATCCTGAAGCCGTCCCTCAAACCTTCCAGTAAAACTCTAGCAGACTTGCGCACAAGTAATTCTATTCTGGTAGCAAGCCATCTCTGAGCCAAGACCTGGGAAACACTCACACATTATTGACGTGAAAACAGTAAAACCTTCGATCCAATTTACCAACGTCTCCTCGACCCTATACTTCAATAACATATTAGCCCACTCTCTTTGGTGCGTCCATTCCTTGTAATTTATGGCCTCCTCCCTTTCTGCCTCATCTAGCAGCTGGGAAAACATATTTTCGTAAGAGCCCTTCCAAAATTTCGTCTTTAGTTTCTTGAGACACACGTCGCCCTAATTGCTCTCTAACGGAGCGAACTTCACACAAACCCAAAGGTGGCAAGGTCTGTGGCATACCTGTTGGCGCTGTCTCTGCCGGCTTTGTTGCTCCCGCATCTGATGGCGTGGTTGCTGCGGGTGGGAATATTCCACTCCCCATTGGCCCTGTACTCGCCCCCATTGCACCCCCCGCCAGTTCAGCTAGCCCGTCTCCAGGCTTACCCCCATCCAACTTTGCCACTATCTGTCTGGCCTTCTCCAATGCGTTCTCCCCGCTACCAGACACCCCTGCTGCCAGGGACCAGATACCCCCTTTTTCTAACCAAGGGAGTACTGCTGCCAGACTAGATACCAAGTCAGGCTGACCCGGCGTGCTCCCAGATGGGCCCCTGTCAGAGGGACCAGTGGGGTGCCCCCCGCTGCCCGTCAGTGGGAAGCGGGGCACCCGGTGTACACTGGCTGACCCTCAGCCAGACCCCCTGCCCGCTCGTTTGCAGGCTGATCTCCCCCCCACCTGTATTAGGCTGACCACCGGTAGCATGTGGGACCGGTACGGGCTCCACCGACCGAGGCACCACCCCCTCCGGGGCTGGCGCAGCGGCCTCATCCGTCCCATCCCCTTCCTGAGGTGCAGGTGCCCCACTTTTCCTAGATCTGCTCCTTTTTGGCACCGGGGGGGAAAGCTGCCTTAGGGGCTATCCTAGCTCGCCTAGGCCTATCTTCTACCCCTCTTGCCCTTCCACCTTACCCCTTAAATCCGCTAAAGCTTGGCCGATGTCCTCTACTTTCTTCATCATGGACTCCATTGCCCCTATTTTCCGCATCATGGTCTCCACAAACGTATCCATGCGTGAACTCTACTTGTTCCGCTTAACCATAGGAGCCATTAATGCTAACACACAAATGCACTGTTCCGAATTGCGCAGGTACCTTGAAAACAAACTTGCACAACTGCTACTAAAGCTCCACAATGTACTCTAAGACAATGCAGTATCACAGAATTAGAAAAAACACCACAGGCTAATGTGGGCAAAAGGCACTCCCAACAGTCTACTTAAGCCGATGTCTCTGTGGCACTATTGCCCACTGAGCAAGGATCTGGGACACTGCCTGGACCCTTACCTTGAGAAGTAGCAGCCCCGGACGGCCACCAGCACCCATGCAACCAGAGCCACGCCCACCAACAGTGAGACCGGATCTGCCGTTAACGCTTGCCCAAACACCTGCAGTGGGGCGAGAAAGGAGAAAAAACTGCTCCTGGAATCTTCCCCGCTTTTTTGACGGCCAGATCAGCTGGGAGACAACCAGGAAGAAGGAGCACACTTCCAACACTCTTGCCGGCCTAAAAATCAGCTGTTTCCCAGATGACTGAAAGCAGCTGATGCAGCACCTGCAGGTAGACAAGAAAAGGATAAAACAATCCTCCCATCGTCACCGATGCTCGTTCCCGCCTTGCTCCGCCGATTCCCGATGCCAAAAGAACCTGTGCCGATTCTCGAAACAGACCTGCAGAAAAAAGAAAGGAAGAGAAAGAGCATCGATTGGGGTATCCGACTGAGGCCCTGACCCGTGAATGAACTGCAGTCAGGCTGGGGTGCGGCAAAAAGAGACTGTCCGCTTCGCTCCACAGCCTTTTGACCCCTTCGCTGCGGCGCGAATTCCGCCGCAGCGCTGGCGGTGTTTTAAGTGTGCGCGGCGCCGCCATGCTCATGACGGAACCACGCCGTCATGAGTCACGGGCGAGCTGTGCTCATGACGGAGTGGTTCCGTCACGGCGCCGCCCACTTACGTTAGACGTTCGCACAGGCGGGAAAAGGCGCCGCGTGGGCGGAGCGGCAGCCAACGGCCGCGGCATGACGGAACCACTCCGTCAAGAGCACAGCGCGACCGTGGCTCATGACGGAGTAGTTCCGTCATGAGCAGGGAAGGGGCTAAAGAGTAGAGTCGGGCAAGCCGGTTGCGACTGGCCTGCCCGGCGTTGAACGAAGGCGCGAACCGGAAGCACTTGTTAGTGCTTCTGGTTCACGCTCCCGATGGCCAATCATTTGCGAGCCCTGCCACGTCACAATTGTGCGTGACGCGCCCTGCCTCGGCCTCCCCCGGATGCGGGGGACCGGCGCGACTGACATACTGGCGGCGTGCCCAAGTCCGTGCCCGCCTTCCAACATGTTTATTAAATAACCAAAAAAAACACCACCAGCCAAGGTTGCGTTGCGCTCCATGGAAAGTGCTTTGAAGAGACAAATCTACTAACACAGGGTGCTGCTGCTGTGTGCCCCAGTGCTGGTGCACACACCTGGTGCCTAGATCCATAATATACCGTAGTGCAAAGTTGTGTCAGTGATGGCTAACATGGGTTTTGTAGTGGGATGGTAGGCTTCCAGTACAAAATACTACGCTCAGAATAACTTTAAATCTTTTCACACATTGGATGTGTGTTGTACAATGATGCACACATCCAGTTTGTGAAAAGCTAATACAAACAAAATATTTTTTCTTTGATAGCGCCTCCCTCAAAGAGGGTTTTTTTTCGGCCGCGTACCTCTGTTTGCCAATCTTAGTAGATAGGGGCTTCTAGTTAAAGATCATGGATGGCAGTTTGGGAACACACATGAGACACCCCTTCATGCAAAGTACCACAAAGTGCAGTTTTAGTAACTTTTAGGACCACTTTCAAGCCTAAAAAAACTTTGCACTAGAAGGTAAATACTTTGCGCTGTTTTCATGACTTTGTGTCTGTGCAGAGTGATGATATATCTGTCCCTCTGTGTCTCACTCCATCGCAGTCCTGTCCCAGCCTGTGTGTGTCACATGGACAGTAGAGCTAGTCCAAAGGTCTTTGTGTTTCACACCCACACCTGGGCCTGTTACAGAGGTTGTGTCTTTCACACCCAGAGTGTGGCATCAGAGTGCACCGTTTCCCTCACTCAGGACCAAGGTCATAGGTAAAAGGATGGGTCACCCTGCACAATCTGGTGAGGGGCGCCTTTGCCCTCAAAATCTAACAGATATTAATAGGCTATGGCCTTAATTTGGGGCCCCTGAAGGGTAGGCCGCCCCTAGCCGCAGATAGCGCTTGTGTTGCGTCCTTGGCCAGGGCAGGAGGCCTCTCACTCGTTGTTCATCTCACATCACTACTATTGACTGCAGTGCCAGCTCAGATCTGTGCATGTCCCACTTCCGGTGAAGTGTCTGTCCCTTCCTCAGCGGCAGACCCTCCTACTTTACATTTTTATGGAATGTTTGAAGGAGGAGGGTGGGTTGAGATAATGTCTGAATGAATGGCTGGATTACACGCGCAGATACTGTTTCGCTCCGGCGGTGCTTCCTTTGTGTTGTGTTGTCGTCCAGTGTTTGTTTGGGGGCAGCTCCCTCCTCGCAGCCCCTGCAGGAGATGTGCAGCGGGGATCGCGTGTCCTCACACCCAGTGGGCGGACAGGAAGCACAATGCGCTCACTGAGACACCGAGCCCCGAATCCGGGCCGAGGTAAACCAGTCCCGCGGCTCTCGCGGGCTTTTGTCGGACACACAATGGGCGCTGCACAGAACACGCTGTCTTCACCCGCGAGGTGTCAAAGCACGGGAGAAACCCTACGCCCGCTCCTCGAGGGACGCCATTCTCTTGGGGCGGTCACACCTCCGCCGCGCTGTACTCCAAGAAACGCGGCCGGATCCATGTCAGCGTGGGAATGTGCGCGGCTGCACGTGAGGTGATGCCGGCTGACTCCGTAAAGAACATAGTTACTTCTACTATGTGGGGGCTCTGACGCCTGCATTAACAGCTCGCTACTCTGTGTACGGCAGAGCGCATAAAAATGTACCAGCTGGGCGTGCGCCCAGGGCGCTGACCACCAAGGGGCGCACGCGGTCTCCCTCCGACCTCAGTTTCTGAAGGCTGATGGCACCCGTGTGCGCACTTTGTCTGTTTTTCTAGAGATAATTTTGCCCCATCACCTTTGACCTACTTCTTCCAAATTTTTGACAGACAATTTAAGAGGATACAGAGGAGCAGTCACCAAATTTGGTTTTGCCCAGAGCGCCATCTGAGCAGAGGCAAGCGCTGGTGTAGAGTGTGTGGTTGGAAGGGGCTTGTTTTAGTGCTGTTTGAAGTGTTTCCATGTTGTGCGCGCGGTGATCTCTGAGATGTGGTTCTCCTTTTATCGAACTGCTGCAGTACTGGTGATGGACACGACCCTTAGGGGCTCCGTCTCACCTCCGTGTGAGAGGGTCAGCCAGGAGAGGGAGTTCTAATGCAGCTTCTTCGACCTTCAGTTGACTGCACGACTGCTGAGAGGTGTGATACTCGTATTGGTGAGGGCCAGGAGGGTTATATATGAATTGGCGTCACTATATAATACCTAGGCTAGACATACATCAGCCCTTCATAACTTACCTGGCCATAGAAGGTTTTGTGCGTGTTGATCTATTCCATATCTGTAGACTGGGCTTGAAGGAGCTATTGTTATTCCGGATTCTATTCCAGGGTTAATGCATCGATGTAGTTATCCTGGAAATAGCTGTATTTATACCTCTCTTCTGAAGTGTAAATGCTCCTGAATGCCTCAGTCTTGGCTGGTAGTGATTTCCAGACCTTGGTGGCTTGTGCTGAGAAAGAGGTGCCTCCTGTAGATGTCTTATAGTGCGGTGGCATGACAATCCGTAGTGCAGGGCCCTGTTTTGTTTGTATTGCTTGAATTTCTTTTGGGTGGAGGCTGAGAAAGTATCTTGCCACAGCTTTTTGAATGAGTTGTATTTTGCGTTTGGGAAACTGTGGGTGCCGGGATATAGGCTGTTAGCACAGTCAAGCTTGGTGAGTATGAGTGTGAGGATAGCTTGAAGCTTTTGTTGGTGTCCGGGGTATGGGAAGAAGAGTCGCAGTGTTGTCATTGCGTAGCAGCTGGTCTTTGTGAACTTTTTGAAATGTGGTATCAAGCATAATCTGGATCTATGCGTACCTCTCGCTTTTTTTACCTCCCTCACTATCGCTGGAGCAGTGCGTAATTTGTAAAATAATGAGGCCACTGCAGCTTGCACCGCTCATCGCCCCTGTCAATGCTCCCTCGCCTGCAAGTGCGACAGTTCAGATTATTCCAGGTCCTCAAAGCCAAGGAAATGGCTGGGGAGGCGGGGATTAGAAGTTTTTAATGTATATTGTGTTCATAAACAACCGTTTTCTGCTCATCTCTAAATTAGATGAGCAGCGCCACCATGTGGCACTCTAGTCTTAGTGCTGTGTTGACAATTAAGTGCCGGTGCTGAGCACCAGAAACCACCAGCTCAAATTAAGCACTGCACTGGGGGGGCCTCAAGTCCCTTGGGTTATAAGGTGGTAGGTGACCTGTTATACATTTTCTACAGGTCATGATCTCTCTTTGCAGGGTTGAACTTTAGGTAGGCGCATCACGATTATGAAATGGTTGTTCTTCTGAAACTACATCTGTTGTAAAACATTCCTATAAGAATGACAGGAGCACCCTTCAAACACTTTAGGAAGCCCTTCATCACTTGTGCAAATTCTTCCTGAGTCTCCACCTGATGGGCACCTAAAACATCCCATCTTATTATAACACATGATTCCACAGCCTTTCTGTCAGGGCACTGGATTCAGGAGCTGTACATTTGAGATTCAAGTAATTCTTATCAAACCCACTTGTCACTATTATGGACGCATAGCGTAAGAAAAACAATTGACAGAAAACAAATTTCAGTGCTCTCTTAACAAATTTTGGGATTTTATCTAAGCGTGGGCAAAGCTGATTTTATCCTTCCAATGTTTTTGCACGTTTCGCAAAGTTTGTTAAAACTCAAAGTAAAATATGTAAAAATTCTCAACAAAAACTTTTAATGGGAAAGTAAATTTTGCGAAACATTTTCCTGCCAATATCTTGTCAACCAAAGACAATGTTTTGAGAACATTATAAACATTTGCAACCTAAGCAAATTGCAAACTTTGCAGAAATATGAGGGCAAAATTAAACTTTCACCCATCCCTAATTTGACTTTTTCTAAACCCGCGATGTGTCACACTTCTATTGGGAGTGACAGCCTATGTGAAATATTCATTAGCAAGGAAACGCTTTAGTTTTCTCTACAACTGATTGGATCATCTGGGAAGTCTAGCTGATTGTACATTCCTTAAAAAATCCCACTTGATCTTTTTTCCCACTGCCCTAACTTTTGAGACAAGACAAGAAAATATGTAAACCATGTTTCGGGGACTTTTTGACCAACCGGTCAAGGGATGCGTGGTAGATAATGGTTGTGAGGCCTGTTTGGCTAAATTCGCCTCCATCAATAATGTTGATGTCGTATTAAACATACAAGTAAACCTATTGGTGTTCAGGGTCTAGTGGTACAATTCAAATCTTAACAAGATGCACCGGGGTTCTGGATGGAAAATGGAAAAGGGAGTTCCTGGAATAAGATTACGATCACTACATAACCAAGCAGTTTTTGTAAGTAAACATCAGGCATGGAAAGCCCTTAGGGTAGCCTAATGAAGTCTACACCCTTTTGCAAATTTGCAGGTATGTCTCATTCAGGGATCTGGTGCATCTTGGGTCAGGGAATCCCCATAGCATTGCCAAAAATGTTCCACTCATTTTTCTTTTGCGATGCAAGGAATTAGGTATGTGCGATTATTACGCTTTCTGTCAAACCAATTGCATTGACCTGTGAAGGTCTTAGCCACATAGTCAAGGGTACTTCTATTTCTCAGAAAAACCTCTAGATTTGTTTTTGTCCCTACTTCCGGAGTCCGATCTAACAAACTAGTCCTAGATCTATCTCCCGCCGCTGCTTTGACCGGTCTGTCCTAGAATGGTCCTCCCTTGTCCCCTGTAGTTTTTAACATCTGAATTCCCTCTCTAAATAGACATTGCAAATACAGTATTCGGATGTCAGTCATATGCGGCTGACACCAAGCACCATCACCATTGTAGGCGTGTCATTGCCATAAGATCCATTGGTCCCCTACTTTTGTCTGTTTGATCAATCGATGAAATTCAGCTAGCTACAGCCGAACTGATCGAATCCACAGGTATTTGGAACTGGTCACACATTTTCGCAGTTTTAATTTGGTAGCTCATGTACCACAATTTAGGTGGCAATAAGTGATTATGAAAAACAAGGTAGCACATCCTAGTGTGCAGCCGCACATAGTTATCTTTGAAAGCAAACACTGGGGCTACAGCCTTTTCAAGAGATGCTGCTTCCGATGCCTGTGTCAGAGATTTTTGTATCACCCCACTATCCTTTTTTAACCCAATGAACAAACCCACATGTCCACCACTCCAATTAATTTCATATCTCTCTATACTAATTCACCCTCTTTGGGTTCCAGAGTAGCGTGCTACTCGCGGCAAAAGTGATTCGAAGCCTCGTCAGGGGTAGTAAGTGCTATATAAATGCAATTACAATTCATGTGTAGTTAGTCTGCAAGATGGATTACTGTAACAGCTCGTTTAGTGGACTGCAGAAAACCTCACAGGGAAAATAGTGAGACTATAGGAGGTTGACTGGGGACTTAAGAAGCAGACTTATTTAGAGGGAGCAGTAACCGAATTTGCCCCAAAAATGTGAGGTTCCCCATTCGATCCCCGGCATTAGAACTGCCCAATTGAGCATACGAGTGTACTCTAGACATGAAGCAGGCAGAGGCACTTCGGTCTCTTCATTGCTTTAGCCAAGGTCGGGAGGTGGTCTACCACACAAGAAGGTTGAAGAGCTGCACAATTCAGGGTGACCGATCTGCTCATTGTCTGGTAGTATTAAACTCAAGAAAGACCGCCATGGACATTGTGGTAGATTTTCGGGAAAAGGTAACTATATTGTGCCTAACATGTTCTGAGAGCCTGGTATGCTAGGGATACTACCAGTGCTTAAGCTGTAAAAGGATCCGTTTCAGGGCCCAAAGTTGTGCTCAGAAGTCCATGGAAGGCACTATAAAATTTTGAGGTTCCTATACCAAACATGAGTAGTCTTGATTCCACCTCATTCTCCTTTCACCCATGTAGGAGAGTGGAATCTGACTAATGGTTGCCCCCAACTTTTTGCCTGGTATTTAAGTGGTTTTTGACTAGTCTGGCTGGGATCCTGCTATCCAGGACCCCAGCCTATCTGCTTTCTCCCTAAAACTGTTGTGAGTACTCTAGGTACAAACATAATTGGATGCTGGGCATGCCCTTCCAGTCCCTTGTAGATGGTACCCTAGGTACCCAGGGCATGGGTCCCCCAGTAGGCCTACCAGGGCTGCAGCACTTATTGTGCCACCCTGGGACAGCCACCCAAACTGACACCACCAGGCCACTACTGTAGCCTGGGTAAGGTGGTGCTAGCACCCCTTACAGGGACGTAGGTACCCTATGTCCCATACCATTACAACACATATACTCTCATAGGTCACCCCTATGGCAGGCCCTGGTAATCCTACAGGGCTGGGTGCTGAGGTATGTGTGAGGGGGGACCCCTACATGAGTAGGACCTCTCTGCAACCTTCGTAACACCGTTACTGGGTTGTTTGTAGTGTAGCCATACCATATACTCTACCGCATTATAAGTTATTGCGTCATCGCTGTAACTTGGGACTGGCTACACAGAACCATATCGTGTTTGGTGTCAAACATGAAGGAATCATACCCCCAGTCCAGCCATGGGCATGGGGGCACGATTCCCCCTTGCTAGGAGGGTGATATGGGAAAAGCGGTATATTTTAGACACCAATTTAAAAGTGCACATGTACCACAAAATGGCTACTGTTCGCCACCTACACGACTCTGGCTGGCTGTTGCTGGGGAAAATCCCAGCCTCTCCAGCTGGACAATAGGGCTCCTGTGGCAGGGAGGTGCCAGCACCTCCCCAGACAGGATAATGTGGATTGGAACAGGGTGGGTGCACCAAAAGTCCATTCAGAGTTGCACGTAGGCAGCTGCAGAGCCCCAACTCTGCATACACCGCCTGGAACCGGTTCAGGGGCATCCTGCCCCTCGCCCAGGCGGGAAACACACAAAGGGGAGTGGGTGTAGCCACCCTTTCCCGCCTCTACTCTGATTGGTAGGCTCGCTTTGGGACCATCCCCTAATCTTGGGGATATATGGGAATAACTTTGCCCTAGAGCCTTAGATTCGTCCAGAACTTCACAGAACTGACCTTCAACGAGCTGCTGCCCAGCTGACCGAAGAAATCTCCCTTGGGATAAAGGAGTTATCCCCCTGCTTGGCAGGCACCTAAAAGACTACAAGATACCCGGTTGGAACTTCGTTGCTCTCACGACCTTCGACGCCTTCCAGCAACCTCGAGGTGGGTCTCCAGTGCATCCCAGCGTCCTGTGAGTGTGCCCAGCAAGTCTGAGCACCCTGGACCACGTGGGTGTCGAGATCCCCGCATACCCCGAGACACCGGCCACTTCTTGTCCAGCACACGACCCCGACCAGTGGGGAAGTTGTGCTTTGGCCCATTTCTGAGCCAACCATCCAGCAGCATTTGTGCCGACCCTCAGCTCCCTGGCCCGCTCCGGTGGCCCGTGGGAGCCCTTTTACGCACTCCATTTTGCTGCCTTCCGCGGTCCCTTGTCCCTCGACTTGTGGGCCCTGACGGAGGACAATCTTTGCTTCTAAGAGTTCCCCTGGTTGCTCCAGGCCTGCTCTACGCTCCCTGCAAAGGAGAGCACTCTCAGACCTCGTGGGTCTGCAACAGCAGCTGCTTTGTTTATTTTGCGTGGGTTGCGGTTGCCAAGGCTTAGTGGATCCAATCGGGACACTAACACCGCAGCGACCCTCAGCCAACGTGGGACAGTCGCCCTCCAGAAGCTGGCCTTCCTTGAAGCCTCCCGGAGCCCGTGACTGCAGAGCCCAGCTGTACTTCCTACACCTGAAGCACCCGACTTCCACGAGCTCCTTGCTGTGAGCTCCCTGGTCACTTGCTGTGACCCAGACTCTGTCCCCTCTGCTTTCAGGTTCATCTTTATCTTCTCTTCAACTTCAATCTTCACGACTTCAGCGACACTCGCAGCTAGCAGCAGTTTGGACTACTTTCCCATAGGAAATCAGCCCGCGACCCGACACCAGAATCGACCTATGCACCCGGCTTCCCTGGGGCAGGTAACAGTGGTACTTCGGTACTCCAGTGGTGGTGGGCTCCCCAAAGCCTTAAGTCTCAAGTCTTAACTTTGTACTGTTGCTAGAAGTGTCCTTTAACTGTGAATATTCAACCGCGACATTCTCCATAGGCTATCATTGCGATCCCGATAGCAGCTCTTTGCACTGCACGCGTCTCCCGTGGGTCCCCTTCCTCTTAACTGTGGGTGGATTCTGAAGGGGCAAGCGATCCTGAATGCCCTAGGCATTGCCTGTAGAATTGTCGTGGTTCTTATACCACTATTTTAGTATATGGTTTGGTCCCCCCCTGGGACCCATTGATTTCTGTGCTATTTATTGTGTTTAGAAATGCTTGTTTGAAACGTAACTTTGCCACTAGCCACATAAAGTGACTGTGGGATTCTGTCTAGAATAAATACATATATTTTATATATATACCTGTGTGGGCTACTCTTTCATTTGGTTATTCAAGAGGTTATTATGGTAAAACAATAAGCTTAACACTCCTTCAAGACTTAGCCTGAAGGCTGCTCTCCACAGCTACCACTAGGATAGCTTTCTTTAAAGGTTGTCTTAAACCTATCATCAATACGAGTCGAATTGGACTGGTGCAAGGTGTCCCTATAACTAGGAACAGCATATGCCAGGCCAACTTCTCACATTGGTGTGCAGCGGTTGGATTCAAGCTTGCCATTGTTTTACCAGATAACAAAGTGAATTTCTAAAGTGAAAGCCACTAGGTACCAAAGGTACATATACATTCAAGCTAGAATACAATAAGTTCTACTGAACTTAGAGTTGTGTGTAGAGGGTTTAGCACACCTTGACTACAACTCAAGAGAGGGTTCAGTAGGCCACACTTAGTGTAGGTAGATACATCACTACACTAAACATGTCTTCAAGTGGCACTAAGGCTATGGAAGGACCCCAGAGGGTCCCAGTAGATAAGTATGATAATTTCACCTTTGCTGAGCTCAGGGAAATGTGCACCCTTAGGGGACTGAAGACAGAAAGAGGTGCCAACACAAAACGTCTCAAAGAGATCCTGCTCATAGCAGACTTTAAGGAGTCCATAGGATCCAGAGGGACGGACAGAGTGGGTGGGCACCCCTCAGAAGAGGACACTCCCAGAGTGGAATCTGAAGAGGAACAGGAAGAGGATGAAAATCCTGACCTGGAAGACACAAACCACTCACAGCATGGAAGTGATGGCCCAAGAGGCACTCCTTCCACCCTTAAAAGGAGAGTGGTGGGTCCAAGAAGGAACAGATCCCCCTCAGTGGGATCCAACCATTCTAAGGGATCCAAAGGGTCCTCTGCCTCTTCTCAGAGAAGAGAATCCTCTCATGAGAGGAAATGCAGACTGATCAAATTTGAGCAGGCTAAGCTTCAGCTTAAAAGAGAACAGTTAGCATTAGACAGGGAAACCCTGGAGCTTCAGAAAGCTTCAAAGAAATGGGGTCTAGAGATCCCTGGTGGCAGTGATGAAACCCCTAGAGTTAGAGAGAGAGTCCCTGACAATAGGAACCTCCACAAGATTGTGCCCCCCTATCAGAATGGGGATGATATTCACAAATGGATATCTGCTCTTGAAAGGGCCTGTAGAGTACAGAGGGTCCCTGTAGAGCAGTGGGCAGCAATCCTGTGGCTCTCCTTTTCAGATAAAGGGAGAGACAAGCTCCTCTCTGTAAGAGAAGAGGATGCTGATGATTATTATATCCTGAAAGATGCTTTAATAGATGGGTTTGGCTTAACCACTGATCAATACAGACTTAAGTTCAGAGACACCCAGAAAACACAAAATCAGGATTGGGTAGACTTTGTGGATTGTGCAACCAAGGCACTGGAAGGTTGGTTAAATGGCAGTAAAGTTAATGATTATCAAGGATTGTATAATCTCATTATGAGGGAGCAGATTCTTAATAATTGTCAGAACCAACTTTTACACCAGCACCTGGTGGACTCTGATCTGACCTCTCCCCAAGAATTGGGAAAGAAGGCAGACAAATGGGTCAGAACCAGGATCCGGCCTAAGAACCAAGTTGGTGACCAGAAGAAGGATTCCACTAAGCCCAAAGAGAAAGGTGGGGATGATAAACAAGAAAAGTCATCTGAAGGGCCCCAACAAACCAGTGCTGGGGGTGGGTCCCAAAATCCTTCCTCTAATATCAAGAAACCCTATTGCCATGTCTGTAAGAAACCTGGCCACTGGAAAACTGACTCCAGCTGTCCTAAAAATGGCAATAAAGAAAGTGTTCCTCCAAAACCTGCTCCAACACCTCCTGTTACTACTAGTAGTAATCCCCCAGGTGGTGGGAGTGCACCCAAAAACTTAGTTGGGTTCTCTTTGGGGACACCAGTGGACTCTGGCCTAGCCAGGTCCCCTGCATTAGCAACTATGGTCTGTGATGGTGGCATGGGGTTTGCCAACTTTACCATGAGCCCCAGTATTCTGGGCAGGTACAGACAAGAACCAATAATCAATGGTCAAAAGGCTGTGGCCTATAAGGACACAGGGGCCACTGTCACCATGGTGACCAAGAGGCTAGTGCCCCTAGATCAGCTTTTACCTGGGTTTAGCTATCAGGTGACCAACATTGATGGAGTTAGGAAAGATCATCCCATGGCAGTGATAAATCTCAGCTGGGGAGGAGTCACTGGCCCCAAGAGGGTGGCAGTGTCCCCAAACTTGCCTGTAGATTGTTTACTGGGGAATGATCTAGAAATCTCAGCCTGGGCTGAGGTTGACCACAAGGCCCATTTGAAAATGGTAGGAATTCCTGAGAGAGTGGATGAGACCCTGAGGGCCTCACCTCCACCCCAGGAGAAAATAGAAAGAGTGAAGCCTGAAACTATGGATCACTCTACACAAACAGAGAGCATAGGGGAGGAAGAGCAGTCTTCCCCCCACCAGACTACAGGTAAAGGGCAAGTTTCTCAGGGAACTGACCCTGCCCCTTGTGAAGTAACTGCCCCAGAAGTGGACAGGCTTGGCCTGCCCACCTCTCTGATGGCAGGGGATCCTTCCAAGGTGGTACCCAGTCTGGAGCAGGTATCCTGCCCCTCTCTACCCTGCCTCAGTCAGCCCAGGGCTGCAGAGGACAGGGAGGCCAGTGGACCCTTACTGGGCCCCTGTCCAGAGGAACCCCCTCATCAAGAGATTAGGGACACCCAGCAGAGTAGTTTCAGCCAGGTGAATATTCCTCTACAAACTGAGGGATCCCCCTTACCCCTAGGTATAGGCACCCCTCAAATGGATGTTGTTGAGCACAGGGAAACCTGGGGCCTAGCTGCCCCAAACCTCCCAGTGCCCTCCACTATTCCAGCCAAAGGGATCCAACCCCCAGCTGTAGGCAGCCAGAGATTGACCCTTAGGGCCAGATATGACACCGTCATGGGCAGAAAGGCTTCCATAGTGGCCAGTGATCTGAGGAGGTTGAGACCAACCCAAGTAGGGTCTCACTTCCAGACTCAGACACCCCACCAGCCCACCTCTGACCCAAAAACCAATACAGGTAATTTCCCTAGACTTTGGAGAAACTCTAGAACCCCTTGGGGTAGGATTTCCCAAGTGGACCATGACACAGGGAGCAACCATGTTAGTACAGGTTCTTCCTTATATGGCCACTCAGGAAATAAAGGCTTATCTGGACAAGGTTAGCCTTATCTCCTTTCGTTTGGGGGGGGGGGTTATGTAGGAGAGTGGAATCTGACTAATGGTTGCCCCCAACTTTTTGCCTGGTATTTAAGTGGTTTTTGACTAGTCTGGCTGGGATCCTGCTATCCAGGACCCCAGCCTATCTGCTTTCTCCCTAAAACTGTTGTGAGTACTCTAGGTACAAACATAATTGGATGCTGGGCATGCCCTTCCAGTCCCTTGTAGATGGTACCCTAGGTACCCAGGGCATGGGTCCCCCAGTAGGCCTACCAGGGCTGCAGCACTTATTGTGCCACCCTGGGACAGCCACCCAAACTGACACCACCAGGCCACTACTGTAGCCTGGGTAAGGTGGTGCTAGCACCCCTTACAGGGACGTAGGTACCCTATGTCCCATACCATTACAACACATATACTCTCATAGGTCACCCCTATGGCAGGCCCTGGTAATCCTACAGGGCTGGGTGCTGAGGTATGTGTGAGGGGGGACCCCTACATGAGTAGGACCTCTCTGCAACCTTCGTAACACCGTTACTGGGTTGTTTGTAGTGTAGCCATACCATATACTCTACCGCATTATAAGTTATTGCGTCATCGCTGTAGCTTGGGACTGGCTACACAGAACCATATCGTGTTTGGTGTCAAACATGAAGGAATCATACCCCCAGTCCAGCCATGGGCATGGGGGCACGATTCCCCCTTGCTAGGAGGGTGATATGGGAAAAGCGGTATATTTTAGACACCAATTTAAAAGTGCACATGTACCACAAAATGGCTACTGTTCGCCACCTACACGACTCTGGCTGGCTGTTGCTGGGGAAAATCCCAGCCTCTCCAGCTGGACAATAGGGCTCCTGTGGCAGGGAGGTGCCAGCACCTCCCCAGACAGGATAATGTGGATTGGAACAGGGTGGGTGCACCAAAAGTCCATTCAGAGTTGCACGTAGGCAGCTGCAGAGCCCCAACTCTGCATACACCGCCTGGAACCGGTTCAGGGGCATCCTGCCCCTCGCCCAGGCGGGAAACACACAAAGGGGAGTGGGTGTAGCCACCCTTTCCCGCCTCTACTCTGATTGGTAGGCTCGCTTTGGGACCATCCCCTAATCTTGGGGATATATGGGAATAACTTTGCCCTAGAGCCTTAGATTCGTCCAGAACTTCACAGAACTGACCTTCAACGAGCTGCTGCCCAGCTGACCGAAGAAATCTCCCTTGGGATAAAGGAGTTATCCCCCTGCTTGGCAGGCACCTAAAAGACTACAAGATACCTGGTTGGAACTTCGTTGCTCTCACGACCTTCGACGCCTTCCAGCAACCTCGAGGTGGGTCTCCAGTGCATCCCAGCGTCCTGTGAGTGTGCCCAGCAAGTCTGAGCACCCTGGACCACGTGGGTGTCGAGATCCCCGCATACCCCGAGACACCGGCCACTTCTTGTCCAGCACACGACCCCGACCAGTGGGGAAGTTGTGCTTTGGCCCATTTCTGAGCCAACCATCCAGCAGCATTTGTGCCGACCCTCAGCTCCCTGGCCCGCTCCGGTGGCCCGTGGGAGCCCTTTTACGCACTCCATTTTGCTGCCTTCCGCGGTCCCTTGTCCCTCGACTTGTGGGCCCTGACGGAGGACAATCTTTGCTTCTAAGAGTTCCCCTGGTTGCTCCAGGCCTGCTCTACGCTCCCTGCAAAGGAGAGCACTCTCAGACCTCGTGGGTCTGCAACAGCAGCTGCTTTGTTTATTTTGCGTGGGTTGCGGTTGCCAAGGCTTAGTGGATCCAATCGGGACACTAACACCGCAGCGACCCTCAGCCAACGTGGGACAGTCGCCCTCCAGAAGCTGGCCTTCCTTGAAGCCTCCCGGAGCCCGTGACTGCAGAGCCCAGCTGTACTTCCTACACCTGAAGCACCCGACTTCCACGAGCTCCTTGCTGTGAGCTCCCTGGTCACTTGCTGTGACCCAGACTCTGTCCCCTCTGCTTTCAGGTTCATCTTTATCTTCTCTTCAACTTCAATCTTCACGACTTCAGCGACACTCGCAGCTAGCAGCAGTTTGGACTACTTTCCCATAGGAAATCAGCCCGCGACCCGACACCAGAATCGACCTATGCACCCGGCTTCCCTGGGGCAGGTAACAGTGGTACTTCGGTACTCCAGTGGTGGTGGGCTCCCCAAAGCCTTAAGTCTCAAGTCTTAACTTTGTACTGTTGCTAGAAGTGTCCTTTAACTGTGAATATTCAACCGCGACATTCTCCATAGGCTATCATTGCGATCCCGATAGCAGCTCTTTGCACTGCACGCGTCTCCCGTGGGTCCCCTTCCTCTTAACTGTGGGTGGATTCTGAAGGGGCAAGCGATCCTGAATGCCCTAGGCATTGCCTGTAGAATTGTCGTGGTTCTTATACCACTATTTTAGTATATGGTTTGGTCCCCCCCTGGGACCCATTGATTTCTGTGCTATTTATTGTGTTTAGAAATGCTTGTTTGAAACGTAACTTTGCCACTAGCCACATAAAGTGACTGTGGGATTCTGTCTAGAATAAATACATATATTTTATATATATACCTGTGTGGGCTACTCTTTCATTTGGTTATTCAAGAGGTTATTATGGTAAAACAATAAGCTTAACACTCCTTCAAGACTTAGCCTGAAGGCTGCTCTCCACAGCTACCACTAGGATAGCTTTCTTTAAAGGTTGTCTTAAACCTATCATCAATACGAGTCGAATTGGACTGGTGCAAGGTGTCCCTATAACTAGGAACAGCATATGCCAGGCCAACTTCTCACAACCCACCACCAGACACCCCCTGCATCTCACTATTTCTGATTCATTTTCATCCTTGCTTTCTTTGTTTGTCTATTTTATTCCAAATTTGTTTTGCTCTTTCTTTCCCGCTTTTTTATTTTTCTCTCTCTTGCTCTGGGTCAAAGTCTTATGAGGAAAAACAAGTGCTGGTCTTCAATTGTGAGTGCCGTTGGTCCCTCCTGCAACCACTGGCTCAAATTAAGCACAGGGCAGTACTGTTGGGGTTAGTGATCACTTACCTCAACTTTGGGGCACATTACCAGAGTCCACCATTGTTAGGAAAATTTACACCTGCATTGATGGGCATGGGTGGATTTTGCCCCAAAATATTTCTTCATCAAAGGGACTCGGTCCCATGGCAGATACAACAGTTTACTAGGAGAAACTTGGCTTTCCTCTATCAATCAACCATCAATCAATCAATCATAGCATTTGTAAAGCACACTACTTACCCGTGAGGGTCTCAAGGCGCTGGGGGGTGGGGAATGCTGCTACTGCTCGAAAAGCCAGGTCTTGAGGAGTCTTCTGAAGGTCAGCAGGTCTTGGGTCTGCCGTAGCTGGATGGGGAGGGTGTTCCAGGTCTAGGCGGCGAGGTGGGAGAACGATCTGCCGCCAGAGGTCTCTCTTCAGATGCGGGGGACTGTGGCGAGGGCGAGGTCGGCAGAGTGGAGATAGCGGGTGGGGGTGTAGAAGCTGAGTCGTCTGTTGAGGTACGCTGGCCCGGTGTTGTGGAGTGCCTTGTGTGCGTGGGTGAGGAGCTTGAAGGTCATCCTCTTGTTGACGGGGAGCCAGTGCAGGTCTCTCAGGTGGGGTGTGATGTGGCTGCGGCGAGGGATGTCGAGGATCAGGCGTGCAGAGGCTTTCTGGATGCGCTGCAGCCATTTCAGGAGTTTGGGCAAGGCTCCTGCGTAGAGGGCGTTTCCGTAGTCCAACCTGCTGCTGACGAGGGCCTGGGTGACCGTTCTTCTCGTTTCGGTGGGAATCCACTTGTAGATCTTGCGGAGCATGCGGAGGGTGTTGAAGCAGGAGGAAGAGACAGCGTTGACCTGCTTAGTCATGGAGAGGGTGGAGTCGAGGATGACCCCTAGGTTGTGAGCGTGATCGGTGGGTGTTGGAGCTGTTCCCAGTGCGGTCGGCCACCAGGAGTTGTCCCAGGCCGAAGGGATGGGTCCGAGGATGAGGACCTCCGTCTTGTCCAAGTTCAGCTTCAGTCGGCTGTTCCTCATCCATTCGGCGACGGCCTTCATTCCTTTGTGGAGGTTGGTTTTGGTGATGTGGGGGTCCTTGGTGAGGGAGAGGATCAGCTGGGTGTCATCGGCATAAGAGATGATGTTGAGGTCATGCAGTCAGGTGACGTGGGCGAGCGGTGCCATGTAGATGTTGAACAGCGTTGGGCTGAGGGATGAGCCCTGGGGTACGCCATGTGTTTGTTGAGCGTGACTACTCACCCGTAAGGGTCTCAAGACGCAGGGGAGGTGCAGGTCCCAGTCCATCAAGGTGGGGTCTGTTGAAGAGCCAAGTTTTGAGGTTTCTCGTGAAGATGGGAGTGATGTCTGTCTGAGGTGGAGCGGTAGGGCGTTCCAGGCTCTAGCCACGAGGAAGGAGAAGGAGCGCCTCCCGATCCGGTCTTTCTGGCGTGGGGAACCATGGTGTAGGAGAGCTGGGCTGATTGTAGGGTTCTTTGGGGTGCGTGGAAGTTGAATCAACCATTCAGGTATGCTGGTCCGGTGTTGTGGAGGGTTTTGTGAGCGTGGGTGAGGATATTGAAGGTGATTCTAGTCTCGATGGGGAGCCAGTGGAGTGTGCGCTGGTGCTGGGAGATGTGGCAGTGTCTTGGCAGGTTGAGGACCAGTCTTGCGGCGGCGTTCTGGATGTTTTGTAGCTTGCGGGTGAGGTTTTTGTTTATTCCGGCGTAGAGTGCGTTGCCGTAGTCGAGTCTGCTGGTGACGAGGGCATGGGTGACGGTTTTCTGTGCTCGAATGGGATCCATTTGAAGGTCTTACGTAGGAGGTGGAGGGTGTGGAAGCAGGAGGATGCGACGGAGTTGATCTGGCAGTCCATTTTGAGCTCGAAGTCCAGGATGATTCCAACGTTGCGTGCTTGGTCCGTGGGGGTGGGTGGGCTTCCGAGGGCGGGGGGCTACCAGGTGTTGTTCCAGGGGTGTGGGCCCATGATGAGTACTTCTGTTTTGTCGGTGTTGAGTTGTAGGCAGCTGATTTTCATCCATTTGTTGACAGCTTCCATGCCTTCTCGGAAGTTGTGTTTGGCCATGTTGGGTTCGTTGGATAGGGAGAGAATGAGTTGGGTGTCATCTGCGTATGAAACAATGTCGAGTCCGTAGCTTCTGACGATGGGGGCGAGCGGCGCCATGTAGACGTTGAAGAGCGTTGGCCTGAGGGAGGAACCTTGGGGGACTCCGCAGGTGGTTGGTGTAGGGTCCGAGAGGAAAGGAGGGAGTCTGATCCGCTGTGTTCTGCCGGAGAGGAAAGAGTGGATCCAGTCGAGGGCCTTGTCCCGCATCCCTGCGTTGTGGAGTCTGCGTATTAGGGTGCAGTGGGATACAGTGTCGAAGGCTGCTAAGAGGTCGAGGAGGATGAGTGCTACTGTTTCTCCTTTGTCCAGTAGGGAGCGGATGTCGTCTGTTGCGGCGAGGAGGGCGGTTTCTGTGCTGTGGTTTTTTCTGAAGCCAGATTGGGACGGGTCGAGGATGTTGTGCTCTTCAATGAAGGTGGAGAGTTGGCTGTTCGTGGCTTTCTTGAGCAGGGAGATGGGTCTGTAGTTTTTGAGGTCCGTGGGGTCTGCCGAGGGCTTCTTCAGGCGGGGGTTCATCTCGGCGTCTTTCCAGTCATCGGGGAAGGAGGCGTTCGCCAGGGAGCGGTTGATGGTGTGGCGAAGCATGGGTGTGATGGTGTCAGCGGATCTGTTGAAGATGTGGTGGGGGCAGGGGTCCGTGGGGCCCCGGAGTGGATTGACTTCATTGTCTTCAGTGCGTCTTCGGTGGTGAGGGCTGTCCAGCTGTCAATGATTGGCTTCAGGGTGTCGGAGGTGGCTCGTGAGGGTTCAGTGTGTTGGTTGTCTTCGTCAAAGTTGTTGTAGATGTTCTTGATTTTGTGGTGGAAGAAGGGGCTGAGTTTGTTGCAGAGGTCTTGTGAGGGAGGAATGTCAGTCGACTCGCTGGTGGGTTGGGCGAACTCCTTGATGATGTTGAAGAGTTCTTTGCTGTTTTGTGCGTGTGTGGAGATTCTGTCTTCGAGTGCTGTTTTCCTCGTGTTTCTGACGAGTTGGTGGTGGGCGTTGGTGGCGGCTTTGAAGTTGTTGTGGGCTTCTGTGGATTTGGAGCTCCTCCAGGCCTTCTCGAGGCAGCAGCAGGTGTGCCTGGACTCTCGAAGTTCGGTGGTAAACCATCTGGCTTTCTTGGCATGTGTGTTATTGTTCTTCTTGAGGGGGGCTATGGTGTTGGTGCTGTCGGTGATCCATCTGTGCAGAGTTCGGGCTGCGGTGTTGGGGTCGTCATCTTCCGCGGTGGTTGGGGTGGAGTTGCCAAGTGAGGAGGTGAGCTGGTCGTCGGTGATTTTGCTCCAGTTTCTCCATGGGAGCAGGTGATGATGTCTGTGGGTGGTGGGTGTTCTGAAGGTGAAGTGGATGCATCGATAGTCTGTCCACGGGGGTTCGGTGATGTGGCTGCAGGTGATGGAGTTTCCTATTATGAAGAGGGCGTGGAGGGTGTGTCCAGCTGAGTGCTTGGGTTCGGTCACGATCTGGCGGAGTCCAATGTTGTGGAGGTTGTCCAGGAGGGATGTGGTGTTTGGGTCTAGTTGGCTGTCGAGGTGGAAGTTGAGGTCTCCCAGCGGGTGTAGTTGGTGGATGCGATGGCTTGCGGTGAAATAATATCCGTGATGGAGTTGGTGTATGATCCGCGGGGTCCAGGGATCGGCAGGGTTCCCCGGAGGGTGGTGGTAGGGTTGGCCTGTATCTTGAAGTGAAGGTGTTCCATCAGGTCTGTGGGCTCGTCGGGGAGTGTGCTCAGGCGGAGGGTGGATTTTTGGACGATGGCAATTCCTCCTCCCGGGTGGGTGGGGCGGTCCTTCCGGGAGATCTTGTATCCTTGGGGAATGGCGATGGCGATGTCTGGTCCCGAGGTGGTGTTGATCCAGGTTTCGGTGAGAAATGCTACGTCCGGGGTTGTGCTGTCGAGGAGGTCCCAGATTTCATTGGCGTGTTTGTGGAGTGATTGGACGTTGAGGAGGATGCATGGCAGTGTCTTCAGTTCGGGTGTGTTCTTGCGGGTGGGTTGAGCTGGGTCCATGTTCCTGGCGGTGCTGTAGGTGTGCTGGCAGCGGAGACAGCTGAAGGGTCCGTGGGTGTCGACTAGTGATGCTGGCTTGCAGTTGTTGTTGCGGCCTGGGTTGAGTGCGTGGAGTGCTGCTGGGTCGTAGCATTGGCGGTGCGGAGGTCCAGGGTTCCTGGTGCTGGTCGGGTCGCGGACGGGTGCAGACGGGCTTGCCTTTGGCGTGCCATCGGCTGCCATTAAGTAGGAGTCGGGGAGTGCTGGAAAGCTGGGAGGCGGGAGCAGGGAGGGGAACTGGCTTGGGCCAGTCGCGCTTGTCGTGCTGAGGGGGAGGGGGAGGGGCCGCGGGGGCAGCAGCGGCTGGGAAAACGGGCGAAAAAAGTGGGAAAAAAATGGAAAAGTGGAGGAAAGAGATAGAAAGAGAGCGAAAGGGCGAGATAAAAATAAGGGTGAAAAACGAGTTAAACGGAGTAGAAAAAGGAGAGAAAAGCGGAGCGAGAGGAGTCGTCAGAGGTCCACTGGACCACCAGGGATGAGGCACAGGTATAACCTGCGAGTAGAGGAGGGCCTCGAACTTCAACACTCGAAAGTGCAGGGGCTCAGGAGGGCCTCACTTGATGGTGGAGCTACGAGGGTGGGAGAGCAATTTCACTGACAATGAGTTGGTGGTCATGCTCGCCTGTCCCCGCAGCAGCCGCCATTAAGTAGGGGTCGGGGAGAGCTGGACAACTGGGAGGCGGGAGCAGGGAGGGGAACTGGCTTGGGCCGGTCGCGCTGGTCGTGCTTGGGAGGAGGGGCCCGCGGGGGAAGCAGTTGTAAATCAGCAGATGGACTTCCCGCCATGTTTGTGAAGGATTGTTCCGTGTGCCAGACTCTAACTCTGGCCATGAAATTTTGGTTGGCAGATTTTCCATCTGCCAGATTGGTAGGTTTACAATCTCTGCCAAGGCAGGAGTCCAAAAGCCATCAAATTAAGGATTACCCATGAGGAAACTCATTATCAGTGAAATTGCTCTCCCACCCTCATAGCTCCACCATCAAGTGAGACCCTCCTAAGCCCCTGCACTCTCGATTGTTGGTGTTCGAGGCCCTCCTCCACCAGCAGGTTATACCTGCGCCTCATCCCTGGTGGTCCAGAGGACCTCTGACTCCTTCTCTCGCTCCACTTTTCCTCTCCTTTTTCTGCTCCGTTTTACTCATTTTCATCTCTCCCTCTCACTCTCTATCTCTTTCCTCCACTTTTCCAGTTTTTTGCCACTTTTTTTGCCCTTTTTCCCCGCCACTGCTTCCCCCGCGGGCCCCTCCTCCCCAGCACGACCAGCGCGACCGGCCCAAGCCAGTTCCCCTCCCTGCTCCCGCCTCCCAGTTGTCCAGCTCTCCCCGACCCCTACTTAATGGCGGCCGCTGCGGGGACAGGCGAGCAAGACCACCAACTCATTGTCAGTGAAATTGCTCTTTCATGGCATTCGTAGGTCCCACTCCCATTTCCTGTTTACTGAAAAGTTGTCCTGGTGCACCCTGGAACATGCAGTCCACTAAACTTTTTCTCCAAGGGATCGGGTCCCACCCATCATGGTTTTCCATACGGTAGAGTTTACTGTCCAGATGTCTTCCCATGTAGGGATTCTCCATTAACGTTTATGCAAATTGTCATTAGGATCTTACCCACTCTTGGTGGGTGCTACACTTCAGCTGGTGGGTTTGCTTCTGTTCAGCAGGCTCTGCCACTCAATCCTGCAGGACGCTTGAGGTTTTGTAAACTGGTGTGCTCCATGAGTTGCAGAGCGATACAACCAAAGCAGTGCTGGTGTTATGCCAGTTGCAACTGTCTTCCCCCTTACGGCCTTAGCTCAGAAATCTTTTGGGTGGAATTTCTAGGATGGTTGTGAAGGCCTAAGAATTTACACCACCAAAATCGACCACAGAGCCCAATCCAAAGTCAGCTCACCAATGTCAGGATGAGGTGTGGAGTCAACAGGAGTTCAATGTGGGACTAATGTTAGTGTCTGCTGTCTGCACATCAAGATCCCCGGGTTGTGGCAGTTCTCAGCTTGAGTCCAGGAGAAGTTAATCAGATCATGCCTATGGTAGCCTCGGTAGCTTTGTTACTGTCGCTTGTGGTTTATTCCACACCGCAGAAGTTTGGTATAGTGTTGTCAGTGAAATAAAGGTCACTTCTGTTGTGTGTTTCCTACGTGGCCCATTGTAGTTTTCCCTATATTAGCCTAACTATGCACGTTGTAGGCCTCATTTTCCTTTGCACGTTACTATATAAACACATTTTGCTTGTGTGCGACATTGCACGTTCACATGGAACCTGCAAATTTTTCACGTTCCGTTCTTTTCTTGGGAATTAGTCTGAACACCATAGACAAGGTCAAGCAACAATGTCCCTTGTTATTCTTTCTGGCCAGGCACTCGCACCTAGACATAACACAAGAATGCAACTGTCATTTATGAACACACAGGTTCTATCATATAGATGAGCACATGAGCAGAGAACGGACACACGGAACAAGAGTTCTGAGAGAAGATCACTGCGTCTGCTGAGATGTCGAGTGTTCATCTGTGTATGTACGGGGTCTGCCAGTAATCCCAGAGATCTTTCATATGTAATCATTTAGCTTCATTAGTACGAGTGAGAGGGGGAAAGGGTGAGCCCTGTTACCACGATCCCTGAGAGGGTCAAGAGTGTTGTGTTGTGGGGTGCCAAATCAATGGTTTCTCTGGTAGGGTTAGGAGGGCAAGTGAGGCACTATAGCTAGTCTGACTCGGACACTATGTACTGAGGTGGTATGGTGACTTAGCCCCTACATACTGATGTTCTATGGTTTTCAGCATAGTTCTGTTCTAAGAGCGGAATCCCTGCAACATTTCTTGCTGATCTTGCTGATACTCTTACAGTAAGATTTATTCACTCACCCCAAGGTAAGCCGCCGGCCTTCAGAAGATTCTACTTAGTAGCACTCTAGCAGGGCAGGACAATACTTGGCTCACCGCAGCTCCAGCCGACCTGTTCTTTACCCATACTCACTCTCCGTGCTTTGCTTATGTCACTCAGTCCTTTGCCGCAGAGCTGCTTATTCCTCCAAATATTTTGGCTTTTGGTCACTCTACTAGGCTTCTCCTCATTGTAGGGATACCTCAAATATCACTTGTACTTCAGTGGCAGTCCTTTACTTCAAGCATTGCCCCTACAAGCCATTCTAGCAGGATTGTTTCAGTACTTCACGTGTGTTCCTGACTCAGAAGAAGACTGGCTACCAAAGACACCAGTCCCGGAGCTCAGAAATTTTCTCCAATCCACAGCTGTTGAATAAAACTTCAGTTGTTGGTTTGGTTGGGCATACAATGTTTATTTACAAAGAAAATATAATTGTCCGTAGATCGTAAGATCTACTGACCTTGGGATCTCCTGAAACGGACAGTGGATTTATACTCACACACTGGTTTTTAGTATTGATCACATAACAGAATTCCCACCAAAAATAGAAGCAGATACTTAGCTGAGCTCATGAGAACCTGAAGATGGCCTTGAAGAGTAACAAAAATATAAACAGTTTTTGCCTGAGTAAGCTTTCTCACAACTTCACATCCCAAGTGCCCAACAAATCTCGTGTGAATGTCAGAGAAGGACGCATGCTTTGTGCAATTGTCACATGAGCAAGAAAACGCGGCTGAAGCAAATATAGTTTGTCTAAGATTGGCACATTTTCACAATCCCCCCTGCCCTGGGCTATTTTATATCACAATCTAGGACACTTATATATTTATGAATCGCTCCTCTGCATGCTCTACATCACTTTCATAGCTTTCGAAAGTACCATAATAATAAATGGTTTGTCAATTTCATAGGCATTGTCAAAATCACACTGGACTCTCAAGGGCTAATATGGGGATGTACCTGTCCCTCTTGTGATGTATGTGATTGAGTCAGTACAGACTAATATAAGACTGTAGATTAGCAGAACGACAACAATAATGATCAGAACTATTTGAAGTATTTTTATGCCCCATCTTCCAAACATACTTTTCCCCATGACCAAAGTGTTAACCTTCAAACTCAAAGCTATCATTTAATATTTCCTTGTATTTTCTCAATCTTTTCATGCGTAGCTATAGAGAGAGAGGTTTAAGCTCATCATTCACCCACAATTACAGCCCATACCACACATTTAGCAGCCAGGACAAAATCGAGGACCATCCTGTTTTGTAAAGTTATTGTTTGTTTGGTCTGTAACTCGGGAGTTACCTGCTCAAGTTCATTGAAGAGAGTCCTCCATTTTGCTTACTGCACTGACAACGCATTCTGTTCCGCCCACTTTATTACTCCATTAACCATACTTTTTAGCACTGCTCGCACTGTGGAATGCAATGATTTGGGTACACACTCAGACTCACACATTCTTATACTCCATGAAACACCCTTTCTGTATCGCCCCTGCACCCTGTTAGACTTGCAGCATCTACTTACTCCTACACCTCGTTTACAAGCCATTCTGTACTATCTGCCACCCTGCTACCTAGCCATGCAAAATTAGAGAGTTTGTCCCTCTTTCTCCTTTGTACCCCATAAATTAGTCATTCTCTATCCTCCTTCCTCGGTATTCTAGCACTAGGTTATCCTCGTCTTCTGGCACCCCATTACCCAGCCATACTGTATCGCCACTCCTCATTAAATAGCCATGCTGCATCCACAGCACACCACCGACTAGCCATTCTGTATCTCTCGACACTCCATTAATTGGCCAGTCTGTGCCCCGCTTGCAACCACATCAACTGGTCATTCAGTATGCACCGTACACCATTAACTTCCCTTTACCTTCTCCTCCTCTGTGCACCCCATTCTCCAATGCTTAACCCAGCATCTAATTTACCTGCCCTTTCACCTCACCTTGCATCCCTTCAGTTGTCTATCTCTTAATGCACCCTTTCCAGGACCTCATGAGGCGCAGGCCTCTCTGCCCGTAACCTGAAAACCTGCCCCTTTGCGTGAATTCCCTTAGCTGGACTGGTGTCCCTCTGATTGCTTCAGTCTCTTTAGTAGGAAACCTGTCCTTCCCATCTCTTGAGTTCCATTAGTTGGAAGCATGCCTCTCCGATTGCCAATTAGAGGTGGGGGAGCCACTCAAATCTCGAGCCAGAAGTCTGTCTCAGCTCGAAGTCTTCTTAGGACTTCGAGCTCAACACGAGCCAAGCTTTTTGTGTGGCTTCTGCCTACCATCCTGCTCTAGCCCTGTACACCAAGAAATCAAAGCAATAACCATTGACTTAAAGCTGGAAACATAAAAAGATATCCATCTATGGGCTGAACTGCACTACGTTCAACAAGAAAACCAGTGATCAATCTTAGCTGCTGTGTTGGCAAATTGTGTGACCCTAGGCGAATATTTACTTCACAGAGCCTCCTTTTTCTTTCTTACCACATGTGAGAGCACCTTCAGATACATGGTTTGAGGATGTGTGCTGCTCAAAAACCACCTGTGTTTAATTTAATGGACTACAGTGCTGCTCAATTTATAATAAGAATTTGGGCCACTTTAAGGTTGTAAGTGACAACTGACTTGCCTTAGTTTACTTAGGCCATTGTAGCCTGGGCGGGGGAAGGGATGGACAGGAACGTTTCCAAGTTTGTGTATAAAAGCTGTCACTTTTAATAAAACCTTCTAATTGCAGTGATGTAGTCTGATATACTAAGAAGAAACTCTTCTGTGTACTAAATAAATCTTTGAATTTTGAAGCGCCTTTACCTTCTTTTACAAGATGTTTGTTGCATGATTTACATGTCAAACGTTTCCAGGGCTCGGCTTGTGCATGGGCGCTTGAAGCCAACCAGACCCTTGGCTCTGCTGTGGCTCGGCTCCCCCTGTTTATTTTTTGTCTCGTCCATCTCTATTACCCATGTAGCAGTAGTTGGTAGCCTGCCCCTCCGATTGGTCTAGTCCAATTCGCAGAAGTCCTGTCCCTTCCATTGCTTGAGTCCTATTAGCAGGAGGCCTGGCCATTCCATTGCTTGAGTCCTATTAGCAGGAGGCCTGGCCCTTCCATTGCTTGAGTCCTATTAGCAGGAGGCCTGGCCCTTCCATTCCCTGAGTCCTATTCAGTGTTTTAAATGGGCCGGTACTGTCCAGTACTGAGTACCGGCACTTTTTTAATTTGAGAGGGAGAGTACCGGCACTTCTCAAGAGAGATGCAATACTTTTAATTGGAGAGTACCGGCACTTCTCAGAAACAAGCAAGTACTCTGTTACAGAGTACCTGCACTTCTATTTTTCCATTTCGAGCACTGGTCTTATTAGCAGGAGGCCTGCCCTTCCGATTGGTCGAGTCCTATTAGCAGGAGGCCTGTCCCTCTGATTGGCCGAGTCCTAATAACAGGAGGCCTGTCCCTCTGATTGGCCGAGTCCTAAGAACAGGAGGCCTGTCCCTTCCATTGCTTGAGTCCTACTAGCAGGAAGCCTGGCCCTCTGATTGGTCGAGTCCTATTAGCAGGAGGCCAGTCCCTCTGATTGGCCGAGTCCTAAGAACAGGAGGCCTGTCCCTCTGATTGGCCGAGTCCTAATAACAGGAGGCCTGTCCCCTCCATTGCTTGAGTCCTACTATCAGGAAGCCTGTCCTTTTCATTGCTTGAGCCCTACTAGCGGGAGGCCTGTCCCTCTGATTGGCCGAGTCCTACTATCAGGAGGCCTGTCCCTTCCATTGCTTGAGTCCAACTAGCAGGAAGCCTGGCCCTCTGTTTGGTCGAGTCCTATTAGCAGGAGGCCTGGCCCTCTGATTGCTCCATTCCCATTAGTAGAGGGCCTGCCCTCCAATTTTCTTGAGTCCTATTCGTATTAGGGTATTAGCTGGCGGCCTGGCCCTCCCTTTGCTCGGGTCCCATTCTCATGATGTCTCTCCCCCCAGCCCTATTTGCAGGCTGCACCCTGCGCCCACCAGAAGGACGGGTGGGGGAGCTGGTTGGTAGGTTACGGGATTAATTCGGATTTTCTTTCAGAGGCTGGTTAATGCTCCTCGGTCCACGGACTTCTGGCCCAGAACCTCTCTCTGGCCTCATTAATTACTCTCTGAAGGGCTTCACGCTCCCCTGGCTCCCAAAGGATGCATATGGCCACAGTCCACTGACCACGGCTGGGCGGGAGGGCCGAGGCCTCCAGGCCCGGACCGTTCCCAGAGCTCGCCTTTCATGTCGCTGCTGCCCCGCTCCCCGTCACGGTGCCGAGTAATCCGCTTTCAGGGAACAATGAGTTAAAGAGGGAGAGTGGGGCTGGAGAGGGGGCACAGAGAGGCCCAATATTGACTTTCCTGTACACTGGCCCCTCGGCAGAAACCATGTACGCATCCCCTTTTTGCCGATCCTGAAAAGCATCAGAAAAGAGCACTGGTATAGCCAATAAATCGGGTTTAACAGCGAAAAGGCAAGGCCTGTTCGCTTTACCAGTGCTTCTTTTCGTTGTCCAGTACTGAGTGACCGCTTGCCCGAGGCTCAGGACCCAAAGCCGAGCCTGCTGACAACCAACCACGACCTTGGCTCTGAAAACATGTACTAGCACCTAGCCTCATGGCTTGTCATTGCTGAGGCCTTCTGCACCAACCCCATATCTGTCCGTCTCCATTCATACCCCCCCAACACACACAGCTCCTCCGACGTCCAATCGCTGCCCGTGTTGTTGAGGGGGCGGACTCCCCCAATTCCGGCCCGTCTAAAACTGCCATGCGTGTGACTCCCCCGAGCTGGGGGAGCATGGCTGAGGCCTTCTGCACCAACCCCACATCAATCAATCAATCAATCAGGGGAACTGTAAGCGCGCTACTCACCCGTGAGGGTCTCTCAAGGAGCTGGGGGTCAGCAGATCTGTTTAATCGAAGAGCCAGGTTTTGAGGGTCTTCCTGAAGGTGTTCAGGGAGGGGGAGCGTCTGATGTCTGCCGGTTTCTCGTTCCAGGTCTTGGCTGCAATGTGAGAGTAGGCTCTTCCACCTGCTCCGGCTCTGTGGATGCGCGGGGTTTCGGCCAGTGCGAGGTTGGAGGATCGGAGGTTTCTTTTGGGTACGTGGAAGTTGATTCTGTCGTTAAGGTATTTGGGTCCGTTGTTGTGTGGGCATTTGTAGCCTTGAGTGAGGATTTTGAAGGTGATTCTTTTCTCCACGGGGAGCCAGCGGAGTCTTCGTAGGTGTTGGCTGATGTGTTCGTGCTGGAGGATGCCGAGGACGAGTCTGGCGGCAGTGTTCTGTATTGTCTGGAGTTTGCGGAGTAGGGACTTGTTGATGCCGACGTAGAGTGCGTTTCCATAGTCCAGTCTACTGGTGATGAGTGCGTGGGTGACTGTCTTCTTTGACTCAGGGGGGATCCATTTGAAGGTCTTGCGGAGGATGCGGAGGGTGTTGAAGCAGCTGGAGGTGACAGCGTTGACCTGTCAGTTCATAGTGAGTGATGAGTCGAGTACGATGCCAAGTTTTTTGGCGTGGTCTGAGGGGGTGGGTGGGGTTCCGAAGGCAGTTGGCCACCAGGTGTTGTCCCATGCTGAAGGGGTAGTTCAAAGGTCGAAGACTTCTGTCTTCTCGGCGTTGAGCTTCAGGCAGCTGTTGGTCATCCAGACTGCGACGTCTTGCATTCCTTTCTGGAAGTTGAGTTTGGCGGTGGTGGGGTCTTTGGTGAGGGAGAGGTGAGCTGGGTGTCGTCAGCGTAGGATACAAAGTTGAGGCCGTGTTGTCGGACGAGAGCTACGAGGGGGGCCATGTAGATGTTGAAGAGGGTTGGGCTCAGTGATGACCCCTGTGGGACTCCGCAGGTGATTTTCGTGGGATCAGAGAGGAAGGGTGGCAGTCTGATCCTTTGGCTTCTTTTGGAGTGGAATGATCGGATCCAGTCCAGGGCTGTTCCTTGTATGCCGGTGTCGTGTAGTATGGCGACTAGTGTGTGGTGGGAGACGGTGTCGAAGGCCGCTGATAGGTCGAGTAGGATGAGGGCTGCAGAGTGGCCTTGGTCCAGGAGGGTACGGATGTCGCCTGTGGCGGCGAGTAGGGCGGTCTCGGTACTGTGGTTGCTTCAGAATCCTGATTGGGACGGGTCGAGGACGGCGTTCTCTTCGATGAATCATTTCAGTTCCCTGTTTTCTCTGCAACTTTGGCTGCGAAGGGGAGGAGCGAGATGGGCGGGTAGTTCTTGAGGTCGGTGGGGTCAGCTTTGGGTTTCTTGAACAGGGGCCTGACTTGTGTGCGCTTACAGTCGTCTGGGAAGGAGCCTGTTTTGAAGGTGGTGTAGATGGTGCGTTGTAGGCCGCTGCTCTGTGGTAGATGTGAGGGGGCAGGATTCGGTGGGGGCCCCCCGAGTGGATCCCTTTCATGGTCGAGGCGGTGTCGTCAATCGTAACCGATGTCCAGTTGGAGACGGTGGGCTGGCTGGTGTCTCTGGGGGGCGGGGGGGGGCGCGTGGCGTCTGGTGGTTGGCCGGCAAAGTTGTCGTTGAGGTTTTTTGATCTTGAGGTGGAAGTAGGTTCCAAGCTTGTCTCAGAGGTCTTGGGACGGGGTGATGTCAGTGGCTTAGCTACGTGGGTTGGTGAAATCCTGAATGACAGTGAAGAGTTCCTTGGAGTTGGTGGAGTTGGCGAGGATTTTGTTGTGGATGAAGTTCCTCCTGGTGGTTCTGATTTGGTTGTGGTAGTCCGTCATGGCGTCCTTGTAGATGGTGTAGTTTTTGCTTCCATTCATCTCCCCCACACCTGAAGACATAAACTTTCCACAATTCTTTGGATCGGGGGTCGTAAACTCGGCTGTATTTTATGACAAACATTGTTAAAAGATAAACACACATCATTTTTACTATTACATACACATTAAACCTTAATAGTTACCACTTTATTTACACGCTGATGCAGACCTAACCTTAACAGCGACACTAGACATCAGTTTCCTAGCACTATCTAGACATGTTCCTGCGTATCTCAATCTATACCCTTGAGTGAGATCATGATTGGTTACCGTAATTTCTTCTCTGTCCAGACCCAGCCTTTCTGCCCAATGACCTGTGGTGGGTCCCTCTTTAGGGAAGAACTCCACTCACCCCGGGGAGGACCACACTCACCCGCATCGCATTTTCTCTCCGGGGTGCACCTGTGCAAGGGGGACATCTGCCCTCTAGGATACCTACCTTGGGAACTCCTTAAACCCATCCCCCCTCTACCCAAGGGCCAGTGCTAGTCTCCTGCTCATTGCGCATGCGCAGCTGGTTGGCCAGAAAGACCATATGCCAGCGATCGCTCACAACCCCGCGCTCCTGGATCCTCCATTCGACCTCCTGCCAGCACCCCTTGGGAAAGGCCCTTGACCTTTCTGTCGTGCAAAAGTTTGTAAAAGGTAGAGCCGAATTAACTCCTCATTCATGAACTCATCCGCAAGGCCACATGACCAAATACGACAATAGCACTCGAACTGAAAAAAAATGGTTAGTTAACAACAAGACAAGCAAGCCACAATACTCCCACAAACAAAACAGCGTAACCCTATTTGCTACAGGGATTGTGGGCGGGACAAAGAAGACGTCTCTGGCACGATTCGGCAGAAGCAAGGGGGGTAGCATCCTTGCGAGACGCCGGCCGGGACTGAAAATACCCGACTGCCACCTTGCGACCCTTTTATGGGCGGGGTTTCGGGGTCCAATCGGACGCATGCCTGGAAGCAGATCCAGGGACTCCGCGGTCACAGCCCCACTGGCATCAAATCGTTGCCTGTGTTTAGGTCTCGCCTACGTAGTGCGCATGCGCTGCGTAGGAGGGCCTTTAGCCGTCGCTCTGCTAATTTTCAAGCACACACTCGTGCTTGTGGCAGCATTCCACCTTGCGGGAGCGAGCAGCGGCGCGCATGCTAATGGCTGTTGCTCGCTCTCGCAAGGCAGATGGTGCCACAAGCACGAGTGTGCATGAAAACAGTTGCATTAGTCATTCCCTCGTGGACGACGCTTTCTCCTGAAACCAGCTGCTGTTACACTTTCTCCTTCCTCTCCTCATTTTCAAATACCCTGTTCATTCAGTTGGTGTGTTCGTTTGCTTTCTCCATCCTGTCTTTAAACTCACCCCCTTCGTTGTAGGTGTTGTGCTTCCGTGACCTAATTTTATAGGGGAACGGAAACTGGGATTGGAATTTAAACAAAAGGGTTTAAAGGCAAGGATTGTTTTTAAACTGTGACGTAGTTGAGTAGTTTGCTCTTTAAAACTCAGTTTGCTGTAGGTTGGTGTTTTACTGCCTCAAGCTCTATTGGCACCTTTTTGTGTCCGAAACGCACTGTAAATTGTGAGTGTACTAACACATGAAATGTAAGAGGCGAGTGAGCAGTGTCTACAGGCACTAGCGAGGCGAGTGCTCATTTGAAAGAATAGTTCGTGTCACGGTGATACATTTACATTTACCTGTTTATGCCATAAAAGCATGGTTATCTCTGCCCCAGCAGCTGACCGCGGGTATGTGGTCACCGCACGCAACCTTTCCCAGAATCCTTCTCACGTGCATAGGCTCATTAAAGTGTCCTTGTGTGACGTAACTAGAGCTTATGTAAAGCGCTCCAAAACCTTCGGGTCGAGTTTGCGCTATATAAATCTGTCTAAAAATAAGTGAAATGACCTGCCCCAGTTCCAATGCAGGGAGAGGCGTACTGTAAACAGTGCTGCAGGTGGGGCCTGCAGCTTCATGGCGCTGTGAAGCACAGCCCTGTGAACGCAGTGACGTAGTCGAGTAGTTTGCTCTTTAAAACATGGTTTGCTGTAGGTTGGTGTTTTACTGCCCCGAAATCCATTGGCGCCTTTTTGTTGTCTGAAACCCACTGTATATTGTGAGTGTACTAACACACGAAATGTAAGAGCCAAGTGAGCAGTGATTCCAGGTGCTAGCGAAGCAAGTGCTCATTTGAAAGAATAGTTTGTGTCACGGTGATACATTTACATGTTTCTACCATAAAAGATTGGTTATCTCTGCCCCAGCAGCTAACAGCGTATATGTGGCCACCGCACGCAACCTTTCCCATAATCCTTCTCACGCACACACGCTCATTAAAGTGTCCTTGTGTAACGTAACTAGACCTCATGTAAAGCGCTTCAAAACCTTCGGCTCGAGTTTGCGCTATATAAATCTGTCTAAAAAAAAAAGTGAAATGACCTGTCCCTGTTCCAATACAGGGAGAGGCATACTGTAAACAGTGCTGCAGGTGGGGCCTGCAGCTTCGTGGTGCTTTGAAGCCCAGCCCTGTGAATGCAGCGCATCTAATGCTCCAAGCACAGCCTTGTAAATGCAGTGCACCTAATGCTCCAAGCACAGCCCTGTGACCGCAGCGCAAGTAATGCTCCGAGTTCCGTGCAGCGCATGCACCAGGTAAAGTTTGTAAGGGTGGGGGGGTGCGGTGTTGTTGCAAGGGCAGTTTCATAATCGGGGCAGAAGAGCCTAACTATAGTAGAGAGGGGAAAAGCGCAGGTGTACAGCGGATCAACGGCTCTGCGACGTAAAACACATTGAGAAAGCAAATACATTTGGCATAGGTGAAACCTTCTGGCTTTGCCACTCTATTTTGGAGCTTTTTTGCAGAAACTTTTCAGATTCTAATTGCTTTCAAAAATCCTTTGCATAGCCATACAGAAAAACAACACACAACTAACAAAACAATGTATTGGATTTTAAAAAACTTGAAAAACACATTAACCGCATCACACAACGCACATAATTAATATCATTGCAATTGTTTTTTGGGGGGCGGGGGTAAACTTACAAATACCACCAACATACACACCAGCAAAAAACACTACACACATATACAAACAACACACATCATATCACAACTCACCACTACATGCCACAGCATGCCACTACCCTAATGTCACTACAATAAGCACAACTTGCACACAAACTTTACAGTATTAAACACAGTAGCTACATTAATCTACAACATACCTTAAAAACATTGGCAATATCTCTGGCTAAACACTTCTAAGGTCCCAAAGGCAAGACCTATTGGCTATGCCAATGCTTGTTTTGAGATGGCAGCATTGCAATGTGCTGTCGGCCAGCCCCCTCCCCCAGCCTGCCCGGCGAAACTGCCATGTGTGCAGCTCCTCCGAGCTGGGGAAACCTCGACTATTCTAACAAGCTCAACTCTCCTCAGAGGCGCCACCAGAGCCAAATTTCGGGCGGGGCTAAGAAAAAATTTCGGGGGGGGGCTGACTCTTTAAGCAATAGGCAGAGTGGAGCTGCAGGGGCTCTTAGAAGGGGTGAAACAACAGCAAGGCCTCATTAATATGCAAAGGGTCTTTTAAAGACCTGTAAAGTGCTCGGGTGCGGCTGTGTGTGTGCCCGAGAAGCTGTCTCATCCCGGGCTGCCACACACGACGGGGGGGCTGAAGCCCTTTGAGTCCAATGGGTGTTGCGCGCCTGACTCTCCTCGAGGGGATTTGAGAGGTACCTCCCCAAAGAAAGTGGTAAAAATGGTGTCAAATTATGCATTTTACTATGCACTTTACATTTCTGTCCGTAGTGAAGCAACCTTTTCTCTATCTCTCATCTCCGCTTGCTTGCAGTCACTTTCTCTCTCTCGTTCTTTTTCTCCCCTTGCTTCTAATCTCTTGCTATGTCTCTTCTCCTTTCTCTCTCTTCTTTCTCTACCCACGGCCTCTTGTTAGCTGTCTCTTTCTGTCTCCGTTGCTTTTCCTCCCGCTTCTTCCTAGCTATCTCTTTCCCTTTCTCCAGCCTTCCACTCTCCCATATCTTTTCGGCACCATTCACCTTCATGCCTTTCCTTTTTAACTTTCCCCTCCTCTCTCTTTCATCTATCTTCTCATGTTCTGGTCAGTACTTAATTTTGTAATCGTGTCAGTGCACCTAATACCAAGGCTGTGTAGTCTGGAATCCACCTCATGCCTCTTTAATCGATTACCAGACACACCCTGCCCCTTTATCTCACTCTTGCAGGTGCCTGCTTTCTCCCTTTTGTGATGGATTTTCCACCTTTGTCTTTCTTTCCCTATGTCTGTTCCCCTCTCTTGCACTCGGGAAATGTCCGATGAGGAAAAACAAGTGCCGGTCCCCGAAAATGAGTGCCGGTGGGCCGGAATGGCAACCACTGGCTCATAATTAAATACTTACTGTGGCAGCAAGTCCTGCCTAGATAAAATTACGTTGTTGGGAGATATTGTTTTTCCTGATGAAGGTGGTTGTGCAATCAAATAACGCACCGAAACGCTTCAATGCGATGCAGTTTGATACGCTAAATCTTTAGAACATCTGTTGATACTAGAAAATCAAGTCCAACAGTACTTCGGTTCAGCAGATAATTTGCTACAGATTGGTGTTCCTTTAATGAAACTATTAATTGTCTAATAAATTCTCCCGCTATGTTTTATGTGTTGATGATGTTTTATCAATAATGTTATGTTTCATTGTATTTTTTCTTGGGTATTGGTCTATTGGTGGTTTGCATGAATTTTAGCGAAAACAATGTTTTATGTTGAATATGTTTGTACAAATATGAATTTTTATGCACTGTGATTTTAATGAAGACAAATTAAATTTTCTAGAAAAAAAGAATAATTGGTACTGTGCATATATATTTTTATATGATTATATTTGTGTTTTGGTGATATTGGTGGATCCTTGGTTTGAATGCGAGAGAGTTGAACTACCTAGCTGCCCAAAGGCGGAATTGTCTTGTTGGTGCCCTACCCCTTTGGTACGAAAGGGCCGCTCTCCTTTTGTTTGGTTCTACTCCAGTGTTTCCATTAAACCGCATGAGGGACACATTCAGAATCATAGCTCTTTCTTTGTGCTGGCTCCCTCCCGTATGTCTCTCTTTAATGTCCAAAGCTGCTTTGTTGAGCGCCTTGATCTCCGGCCTACTGGCTTTGCCAATGCTTGTTTTGCCAGTGGCAAACAATTGCAAAAAGAGAGAAAAAAAGAGAAATTTAAAAGTCATTTTTAAAGCTTATTGTAATTCGCCTGTATCTTTTCAGATGATAAATGGCTAACAAGGCATGCTACAAATTGACAAGATTCTAAACATTTTAAATGCAAGTTTGTACTGCTTAGTTAGTGTATTTAATTTGTGTGGTTCTCACCTATTGCACCAAACTTGCTGAGTGTTATCTAAGCACCTAAATCCGATGTGCAGTCGCTGAGACAGCAGTCAGAGTTGGCATCCAATTACAACCATTATGATCTCAAGAAACAACCTCAAGCCCGGGTAATTGTTGCATTTTAACACAAATGCAACTGCTTTATCAGACACCCTGGAAGTAGTTTATCCAGTCTCCACTGGAGGATGAAAGAGACAGTCTAGTAGGCACACGTCATTACCAATGATCCTCTTACGCTGATAAGGGCTTTAACGGGAGCCATTTAAGGTATTTTATTGTATGGTAGCATTTCTATAGCGTTATCTACCTCTGTATGGTGCGTTGAAGCGTTCACCCTCATCGGTTGCACCTACGCCGTTTTGGTGGGTGGTTGTAAGTGGTCTCTTTGTCCTGAGCCTATATAGGAAGTTGGTGCAGGCCATGCTTGAGGACCACGAGGTGCGGTTATCGTGTTATGTGCCAAAGAACTGGTGGTCCTTCTGGCCAAGCGGGCAGTGGTGATGTGGTGGAAGTCTGCCCCCGTGCTCCTCGATCTCGCACTGGTGCGCAGAGGTGATTAAAAGGGCACAGGCGGAAAGCACAACACTCCGTTTGGAGGAAAAGCGAGCGTTGTGCAAATTCTCCCTAACAACATGCTGAGACATGATCCTACACGACTTCTCATCCCAGACAAGAGACGACACCCGGCTTCCATACCCACTCTGGCGTGAGCCAAAGCCTAATCTAATCTCCTTTACACCCCACACACCGACTGTCCCAACGAAACCCCCGCTCTCTGGCTCGTCATTATAGTACTGCAGCATAGAGAGACGGGTTGTGGGAAATATTTATAACATTGTTGGGAGGAAAGAAAGTGTTGGAAAGTAAAAACGAATGCTTGGTACGCTGGTGGTTTTCATTAATTTGGTACAATAGACATTTGCGAGGGTGGTAATATGGGTGTATCTGTAGAGAGGCTTTGTTTTTCTCACTTTTTCACTGAGATTGGGACTAGGGTGGTTAAGTGGGACGTTTGCCATTATTTGTGTATTATTTCAATGGTTGTTTCATGACTTGCTGGCTTAGTGGTTTCTTTTACTTCATTGTATAGATCCCTGACGAAGAGCCACAATGGCTCGAAATGCATTGGATATTAATATACACGTTTTTTCCATGAAATGATTGACTTCAACAGGAACGTGTTGTTGTATGAAGCCTGGATGGGCGCACAGCGCATGAGAAGATTTTCAATAAACTGTTTGAACGAAATCATGTTGTCTCCGCAGTGATTTAAAGAAAAATTCACAAATTTTGAAGAAACAAATGTAAAATATTTGGTATAGTGTGTTAAATTATGGATTACCTGGACTAATTGATATATTGGAGGGGCTTTTCCCACACTCAGCAGTGCGACAGTTTGGAGCATAACGAAAATGCTCCTGTTTATGTCTACTCAATGGTTAGAGCGGCAGACCCTGAAGCAGAGTTCTGGCCAGGGACCAGGGTTCGATTCCCGCCTCGGCGGGGCTCGGGCTCAATTTCCTCGGACCTGTCTATTCTCGCCTCGGTGCCTATTCTAATCACGGGCCCCACGCTGCAACTCTGGGCAATAGCTTTCTTACCCTCCACAACAGCCCCAACAGCGCTAAGGATGCCTGGCTTCACCCTGGGGGTGCCCAGGAGTGGACACTTCACAGTGAAAGCCAGGAGGGGTTCCGCAGCGGTATGAGTATCAGCGCCAGGAAACCGCAAAGGCGACACCGCAAGGTGGCCGTCTGGTGACAGTGCGCTCTATAAGTACCTTGACATGGTTTAGTTATATGCTATCTTTATGTTGAGGCCATAGGAAGGCTATGTTTGACGGAGGTCCCTGTTGGGTATGGTGCCTTTGTCTGTCTTCTTAGTGTGATCTTGTGATTCGGGCGGCTCCACAGGTCTTATCAGGACTCAACAAGTTTATAATTCTGGGTTCTATTCTAGGGTATCTGGTTGATGTAATTGTCTCGACAACATCAGATTTTCACTTCTCTTCGGAACGTTAAATGTTTCTGAATACTTACAATTTTGGGTTGGAATGACTTCCAGGACTTGATAGCTTGCACTGAGAAAGCCAACCCTGATGTGGATTTATTCTTGCAGAGCCGTATGACAATCCATGTTTGCCGGAAGTGCAGTATCCGGTTTTATTTGTATAGCTTACATTTAATATGTGGGTATGGTGGTTCTATTTTTTGGGGGGGGGGCGGTCTATCAACGATGCCAAGTGCCTTGAACATTGATCAGCTAGCTGAAGGTAGAGAGTGGAGTGTTGGCAAGACTGGTTCTATGTGTTCTTTGGGGTGAAAGAAGAGGTGTCTTGCCTCAGCATTCTGGAGTTATTGTATTTTGCATATAATGAAAGGGGGTGCCAATGTAGCATAGTCGAGCATGGAGGGTGAAGATATCTTGCATTTTTTGTTGGTATCCAGGGTTTGGAAAGATGTATTAGTAACTCGGGGGAGAGTTGGGGAGGTAGTTACAGGCTGCATTACCTCAGCAGACCGAATGAAATTAGCCGATATCTATGTGGAAATGTTTCCGGGCAGGCCATTCCAAACATGGCATCACATCTTAGAATGAAGGAAATACAGAACAACGGTTCCTTGTGATATTCTTTAGGAAACCATTAATTGCGCAATCAATACATTTGTCAGTACAGTGATTAGTATCAGTTATGAACAGGAATCAAAACAGTTGCACCAAAGACAATAGACCTGATGCATATTTGTTTGTAACATTTAACCCATCATTTGAGTGTTCAGGTGATCACACATTGCAGAAGATTATGAAGCATAGAAGAGTGTATATAATACTAGAAAGGTAATGAACCATAAAAATATTTGTTTTTATCATTGTTTGATTAGCGTTAATCGTGAGTAGCCAAAACAAAATGGTCAAATTCATTCAAGGAGAGTCTGATTACTACTAGCGTCAACGGCGTTTCGACGCATGATAGTTTAAAGGCACTTAATCAGGACAAAGGTATGTTGAGCATAAGCAGGAGTCTGTAGACATGAAAAAGAGTTTGAGTTTGAGTTTAAAACTACTTTTAGAGCGCACGTATACCAGCGGTTTCTTGGCGCTATAGCTAACGGGGACTGAGGTTATAAGCAGGGAGGGCAGAGGAAGCATTTATTCAAAGGACTTTGTGAATAAGTGGGTTTTAAGGCATTTGCGGAATTGTGAGTAGAGGGTGATGGAACGAAGTTCAAGGGGAAGGGAATTCCAGAGGGAGGGGGCAAGGATAGCAAATTTGGATCCCCCCAGCTTCTTTCTCCGGAAGCGTGGGATGGTGAGGAGGGACTGGGAGGAGGAACGTAGAGCCCTGGTGGGGACGTATGAAACAATCTCAGAGGAGATGAAGGCTGGCGCCAAACCCGATCGGGCCAGAAAAGTGATAGATGCGAGCTTGAATTGAATTCTAGCTCGCACAGGGAGCCAATGAAGTGATTTCAGAAGTGGGGTAGAATGGTGAAATTTAGGGAGATTGAAAACCAGGCGAGCCGCCTGGTTTTGTATCTGTTGTAGGCGACGCAGACTGTATGCCGGGATACCGGCATACAGGGCGTTCCCATAGTCCAGGCGGGACACCACCATGGCCAAGATGATGAGTTTGAGGGCAGAGAAAGTGAAGAAGCGGGACACCCTGCGTATAGTACGCAGTGAGAGGAAGGCGGAAGATACCACAGAGCTAACCTGGGAGTGAAGGGTGAGTTGAGAGTTAAGTTTTATGCCTAAAGTTTTAACTGAGGAGGAGGGAACAGGAGAAGAACCAAGAGAGGGGGGCCAAAAAAGAGGGGACCAGGGACTGGATGAACCACCCGTCAACACCAGCTCGGTTTTATCAGGGTTGAGTTTAAGGTGGTTGTGGTTCATCCAGTCCCTGATATGAAGCATGACAGTTTGAAAATTAAAAACAGCAGAGGGAGAAGAAAGATTGAAGACCAGCTGGAGGTCATCCGCATAATTAAATACGGCGACCTCCATCTGTTGAAGAGAAAAAATCAGAGGGGCAATATACAAATTAAACAAGAGGGGAGAGAGAGAGGAACCTTGGGGGACCCCGCACTGAACTTTCCGGATGTCCGCTGTGAAGTCACCCAGGCGGACAGCCTGGGTGCGGTTGCTCAGGAAGGAGGATAACCAGACCAGGGCAGTTCCCCCGATCCCCGCCGCCCTGACACGGGAAAGTAAGATGTTATAATCCACCGTATCGAAGGCGGCTGAGAGATCGAGGAGCACAAGGGCCTGGTGCTGATTGGTGTCCATACCCTCCCTGAGGGTGTCTAAAACCGACATAACAACGGACTCCGTAGAGTGTGCGGGGCGGAAGCCAGCTTGGCGGGGGGCAAGGGCAAGAGGACTAGAAATATTGAGTTGTGACTTAATAAGAAATCAATAATTATTGAACGGCCATGTCTTAAAACGCTCTTACTCACTGATGTAAAAAAGGATCCTGAATGTCTGAAAAATGAGATAAAACCAAGCAATTAATGGATGCATCCTGAAATGGCCTTCACCAGTGAAAAGGATAAGAGCTTTACTTATAAAAGTAGAAGCAAAGCTTCAGAGATGCACACAATGGAAAGCACCAAATGATCACCTACAAAATATTTACTGAAAGTATCAGCAAGAAATTAATCCACAAGAAAAGCTCATCAGATTAAGGACTATGCTGGAAACAATTGAAGAAAGTGCCACCGCTTGTATCTGGAATTCGCCTGCAAAACAATTATTGATGGCTTCACACTAATCCGTCAATCAGGCTTGTCATATGATGGATCCAATCGAACAGGTCTTTGCCAGAGTCCAGTCTCGCCTATATTGGTTGCGGGGGCGTACAAAAACCAAGAAGACATATCTGAGGTCAGTGTGCCACCGATAGACTGAAATTGTTGAAAGGCATAAGGATGCGACGCCTGTCTATCAATATGGCAGCCATGTGCACATGTGCTGGGCCAAAGTGCTGATTCACACAAAAGGGGACACAACAAACAAGGGATGAGGTGCTTAAAAATATACCACAATAAAGGGGGCAAGTCCAGAAATAAGAAGAACATTTAGAATTGCCAAGAATTAAAATTGATAAGAAAAATAAGTTACGGCCAAGGAAACGGCATGGACAAAATACTACCTGGACAGAAGATATCATTGACAGTTCATGACACACCAATACAATTCTACACTAAATTAACCAACAATGATTTAAAAATGTATCAATGATATAGGTAAAAACATTCATCGGATCTTAATGTACAACACAGCTACTCTACAAACTGCCTAGCTTGTTCACATGTGTACTGCTAACGCGGAATGCAGATGTGCGTATACATAATCAATATGTTTGCCTAAAACATTAATTACAGTAGAAATATAATTTTCATGCATACAGTGAACAGATAGAAGAATCTTAATGGAAATGGAGAATAATATGTGCATAACCAATATGCGCATCACATGTCAGTATGGCAGCAGAGAAATATTGGAATATACAATACAGGTAGACTGGCGTAGAATGGGTTGCACATACTGATGTGTGGCACAAAGAATACTGTCAGCAGAATTAGGAGAACACAATAGTGTTACATCCTTCTATTGTGTCCAATCCAATTGTAATTGCTTTGTTCAGTAATAATTGTAAATCACCAGCTCTCGATGGTTTAATCAAAGGTTCTATAACGAGCCAACAAATGTTGTTGTCTGAGTGATTCAGCACAACAAAGTTGGCAACCAGTGGGGCAGACATGATTTTGCACAACATGCTGCTGCTATGTTGCCATAGCCTAGTCTTGAATTTTTGTGTTTTGTTCAATGCGGATTAAATGAAAACGACAACTTCATCAACCACCCTCCAGATGCCGCAGACGCACCCCCGACCCCTAGAGACACCACCCATCCAACCATCTCCAACTGGACACCGATCACGACCGAAAACACCGCCACGACCATGAAAAGCATCCACTCAGGAGCCCCCACGACCCCTGCCACCCGCACATCTACCACAGAGCCGCACCTGCCATCGCACCCGAACTATAGCACACCATCAACACCACCTTCAAAACAGGCACCTTCCCAGACGACTGGAAACACGCAGAAGTAAGGCCCCTGCTAAAGAAGCCCATGGCCGACCTCAAGAACTATCGGCCCAGCTCGCTCCTCCCCTTCGCAGCCAAAGTCACAGAGAAGACAATCAAAAGGGAACTGACACAATACATCGAAGAGAACACCATCCTTGACCCGTCACAATCCGGATTCAGAAGCAACCACAGCACTGAGACCGCCCTACTCGCCGCCACAGACGACATCTGTACCCTCCTGGACCAAGATCACTCCGCAGCCCTCATCCTACTCAACCTATCAGCAGCCTTCGATACCGGCTCCCACCGCACGCTACTCGCAAGACTACACGAGGCCGGCATACAAGGAACAGCCCTGGACTGGATCCGATCTTTCCTCACCGGAAGAAGTCAAAGGATCACACTGCCCCCCTTCCTCTCCAATCCCAAGAAAATCACCTACGAAGTCCCATAAGGATCATCGCTGAGCCCGACCCTCTTCAACATTTACATGGCCCCCTTGCTGCCATTGTCTGACAACACGGCCTCAATACCGTATCCTACGCAGACGACACCCAGCTCATCCTCTCCCTCACCAAAGACCCTGCCAACGCCAAAATCAACTTCCAGAGAGGAATGCAGGACATCGCAGTCTGGATGACCAACAGCTGCCTGAAGCTAAACGCCGAGAAGACAGAAGTCCTTGTCCTTGGAACCACCCCCTCTGCATGGGACAGCACCTGGTGGCCGACTGCCCTCGGAAGCCCACCTACCCCCTCAGACCATGCCAAAAACCTCGGCATCGTACTCGACTCATCACTTACCATGAACTGGCAGATCAACGCCGTCACCTCCAGCTGTTTCAACACACTCTGCATCCTCCGCAAGACCTTCAAATGAATCCCCCCGGAATCAAGGAAGACAGTCACTCACGCACTCATCACCAGCAGACTGGACTACGAAACGCACTCTATGCCGGCATCAGCAGGTCCATACTCCACAAACTCCAGACAATACAGAACACCGCCGCCAGACTCATCCTCGGCATCCAGCGGCACAAACACTTCAGCCAACACCTACGTGGACTCCACTGGCTCTCCGTGGAGAAAAGAGTCACCTTCAAGATCCTCACTCACGCCTACAAATGCCTACACAACAATTGACCCCAATACCTCAACGACAGGATCAACTTCCACGTTCCCAAAAGAAACCTCTGATCTGCCAACCTTGCACTGGCCGAAACCCCACGCATCCACAGAGCCAGAGCAGGTGGAAAATCCTTCTCCCACATTGCAGCCAAGACGTTGAACGAGCTACCGGCAGACATCAGACGCGCCCCCTCCCTGAACACCTTCAGGAAGACCCTCAAGGCTAAACGGATCTGCTGACCCATCCCTCCCCCCCCCCCCCGCCCCCCCCCCAGTGCCTTGAGAGCCTCACGGGTGAGTAGCGCGCTTACAATCCCCTGATTGATTAAAATGGATAGAGCACCAATTAGGGTAAATGAGATTGGTTGTATTACAAATAGTAAATGCCTCAGAGTACATCTGATAGTCCCTTGTATGAATTATTTGCTATTATGAGGGAATTTGATAATTTACACATTACACAGTTACCCCTGTGGTAATGACCAAGTGTTATGTTTTTTACCGAGAGTCCATTTATGTCTGTTGGTTTATATTTCTGAACACTAGCGTAAATGAGGTGGTCCCTCAACGTCCTCCCTGTCTTAAATGAAAACATATGGAGATCGTTGATCAGGCCAATCCAATTATTGGCCAATGATTGTCAATGATTCTAATATGTTGTTATCTGAGCAGAAAGTAGTAGCTACATACAATCCCGTCAGAATCTTTCATCTGTTCTCCCTGGTGTTTACCAAATAATCCCCGTTGGGAGTACCAGAATCCTTTTAATGATCTCCTTACTAATTTCCTTGGGTAAACTCTAGAGAAGAGTTTGTTACCTAATATCTCGGCATCTCTGAAATAGTGCTGCCTCCTCTGAATACGAACGCTTTAGGACGGTTGCTGGAGTAGGGCAAAAGTTGTTCCATTCTGAGGATTTTTAACAGAGTTGTGCCCAAGAGGCCATTGGAAGTGATTATTGTGAGCTAAAGAATGTTAATGGAGGTGTTGTTATGGCTGCAGGTAAAACACACAGTTGGAGAATTAATCAATGTTAAGAATAAATTTACTTTGATCATCTTTCCCATTCATGAAGATATCAATAAATCTCTTCCACAGCAGGATATGCTTATGAAAAGGATTTTTTATCAGCAGTATGAATTAATGTGTTCTCAAATCATTAACATACAGGTTAGCAAAGTATGGTGCAAATGAAGCTCCCATGGAAGTACCCCAGGTTTGCAAATTATGTGTGTCGAAAATAGTTATAGGTAAGGGCACCACAGAAGGGGCTGGCCATGTGTCCAATAGTTCAAAAACACCCTCATACAAGTACCTTGAGGTATACTAGTATGGAGAGGGTGAATGTCCATACAAACCATGAATTCCAATTTAGGATCAAATGAAGTATATTCTATCTTGTATAAATTTACCACTGCCAGGTAAGTAGCATTCTGAAGTAAGTGCAAAATCATTAGGGAGGTGTCAACATAGTTACCTAGGGCTTTAAGAACTGGCTCACACCCTGGAACTTTGGGTCTACGTGGGGGGTTTTGCAAGTTATTGTGACCTTTGGAAAGAGTTTAAAGAACTGGAGCACATGGTGATTTTGCATTGAGGTGCAGGCATTCATAGTTGCTCAGAAAAAAATAGTTTGGGCTTTTACACCGATTTCAATAATCACTTTCAGAATTTGTGGAAGTGGACTGCCAACAAATGGACTATAATGGTCATGATTACTCGGCTGTTTGGGCATTTTCAGTTTGTAAAACGGGATGCTCTGAATTACAACGCCTCTTCCCTCATCAACGGGCTTGATAATGATGGAATCATTATTCATCAAATTGAAAAGAGTCTGACTTTCACCCAAGGGTATAGTATATGGAATGTATTCATGCGATGAGTTCAATTTGGGAAACTTCTCTCAGAATAATACTTTCTAAGTCTAAAAGCTCATTTGTCATTTTAGCGCTATGGTGGGAGGGTTGAAAGCAGAAGGCGGTCTGAGCCCTGTAGGGTTAAAAGTTTAAATTTGTAAGTTTTCCAAGGAAAAGAGATTTTAAACAAAGATTTGCAAAGAAATGTAACAATTCTAGTTGCATATTGAAGTAATCGGATCTTTTTGTTCAGACAATAGAAAGCCCTGTACTCAGTAGGGATGTTTCTGTTGTAAATAACAGGGGATTAGACAAGTTGAAAATAGGTAGGGCTTACTCATTTTCATTTACCTTTGTCGGCCCACCTGTAATATTTTCATCTTGTCTGTCATTCCCCTGACTAAAAGTTCTGTTGTTGGACTCGACCGTCATCCTCTTACACTCCCTTAGAGATTTGTATCTAAAAACAACAGCTTGTAAATTCAATTGGCTCTCGGACCTACACAAGACACTTCTAATGGGTCATCCAAGGAACTACTTGATGATTTAGAAGAAGTAACATACTTCTGTGTTTTTTTGTACAACACATGCAAATTGCGAGTCGTGGGATATGAATGTCCAACATTGAGGAGACGAGTCTTGATATGGTCCAAGGGCGAAGACTCTACGTCGCACCCAGTTCCCTATATGGTGCTGGACTGTCCATCATGAAACCGTTTTGGTACTGAAAGTGGAGATGACTTACTGAAGCCCCCTGACTGGCACTAAAGGCAGGTGACCGGTCTGTCTAATGGCAGGATGTCCCCTGACACGGAACCGAGCAGCATTAGAAATGCGATTGTATGCAGAGACTAGAGAATGCAACTTTGAGCCTCCTTCAGAAGGTCTAAAAACTAATAAGAGGTGAGACATTTTAAGCAAGTATTGACACTGTTAATCGTTTTGGCCTTTGTATAATAAAAAAGGCTAAAGTCAAGCTTTGCTAAAACACTATGCCTATGGAACCATGTGTAGGTGAGGATGCTTGCTGTTCACTGTCCTGGCCTTAGAAGGCAAAAACAGAAGAAGGACTACATTGAGCATAGCCCTTTCATAGCCTGTGTTAGGCGATGGTCATGATGCTGTTGCAAGATTGGCCTTGTTCATGCCCCCATTGAGTTTGAACAAGGAGGGTTGCGAAGGAAACTGAAGGCCCCATGCATGACTTGGCAAACTGTCTGCTGAGCCTTGGGTAGAAGGTGGCCTGATTTGTGCACACGGGGTGAGGACACTCAGAGGTGGCGTTAGGGCCAGGCTGACTTCAACCCATGATATCTCGAAAGCCACAGAGGCTGCAGAGATGGTTTATGTAGACTGACCACGTTCAGTGTCATGAAAATGCCTCTTCAGGTCCACAACACAATTGTCCTTGGCATTGTCTGGTCAGCTGGTTGACAAGGTCCTGATGGCTCCTGAGTGCTTACTTGCTCAAGAGGACCCCAATGCTGGTTTTACTCTGCTTGGTCGGGTTCTTCAACCTACTACTCCAGGCCCTGTCCCTCTCCATACTATCCAGTCAAGCTTGATTTCTGTTGTTCCAGTGCTGGCCGCAGCAGCAGAGTGTCTCCAGGTACCAGGTGTGATGCTTGTCTTTAAGGGAGGGCGACCTGTTTATACCAAACATTTTTCAGAGCTTCTTCTTGAAGTCCAAATAAAATAACTTTACTGGCACCCGGATGACCGTTTTTATCCTCGTTTGGACCAAAGTCTACAATTTGTAAAATGTTTCAATTGCGGCCGAATTCAACAGAATGGATCTTCATGGCCCTTTTGTGCAAGACGTTGCAGGGCCGGAAAGGGGCGTGCATCAGGCGGTCAGTTTGTGTGTTCCTGGTAGAGGCAGCCGTGCTTCAGGCCAGGTGCATCCCTCCGTGGGTGATATCCAGGCCCACACAGGGGGAGGAGTGCTCAGCTATGGTTCCTTGGCAGACATCTTGGGTTTGGCACAGTATGGATTTATATTCACAACACCATGCAGACATGGATATTGAGGTGCAGTCCTCACAGACAGGAGCATCCTGTTCAGAGCAGACAAAGAAAATATGATAGCAAGCCAGGATTGTTTGCACCATTATTGTCCTCACCGTTTCACAAGCATGCGCTCTGCCTGTTGCACAATACACGCTACATGCCGTTAGGACAAAGAGAGCTCACAATGTACACATTGGGGGAAGTCAGCAACCCAGTTATGGGCAACAGGAGAGATTGTGGGAGGGAGTATCTGTCGGCCTTCTGCACACTAGGGGTGCAGGTAAAGATGAAAGACAACAGGCGGTGTCTGAGGTGGGCTCACACATTGTTGGGTCCTCAGGGCGAGGGGTGGGCGAGTCCACAAGGCTAGCCAGAAAAGGAAGGGTGTGCCCCGCTCTTCGTCTACTGCATGGTCTCAGCGCAGTCTGCAATGGTGCAAGCTTCATTCATACAGATAACAGAGTACAGGGCGCAGCAGGAGTTACATTCTCCCTCTGCAAAAAAGTGTACAGCAAAGGCCGGAGCAGTGTATGGTTATCTCTCACTTAGCACTGGTGCAGCACAGGCAGTGTCAGAGCAGGAGTCTCTTACACACCGAAAAAGGTCCAGCATCTGTATGAGGAGGTCAAGCTTCAATCACAGACAGAACAGTTGTCCAACAGGCAGTGGTCGAGCACCACAGACTATCAAAATGGGCTAAGGAAAGGCGCTGCAGTGCTATGGGAAGGTCAGAACAGAATGTGCGTGACACTAGTGATAAGAGTTACCAATAACAAGCTTTCCTTTCACACACTGAATAGGCCCAGCATGTCCATCAACAGTACAGGCTGCAATAACACACAGACCAGGTGCCCAAAGGCAGTAGCAGAGCACCTGGAGTTCAAAAAGGCGCTTCCATGCCAGGCTAATAGCAGACTGTGTATGATACACGTACTAATTAACACTAACAAGCTTGTATCATACACAATAAACTGGTCCAGCATAAATACCAGCAGAGCAAGCTTCCATCACATACAGAACAGGTACAGTGCAAGTAGTAGGCAAGCATCCTGGACTACCAGAAGGTGCTGCAATGCTATACTAATGGCAGAATGTGCGCAATACAAGTCCTTCATATCCATAACTAGTTTCACTTACTCACGGTGAATACGTCCTACCTGGACATCAGCAGTGCAAGCTTCAATCACACTCAGAATAGGTGCATTACCGGCATTAACTAAACACTCTGAACTACAGAAAGATGCTGTAATACGATTCTAGGGCATATTGTGCCTGAGACAATTGTTAATCAGTGGTCGAAGGGGGCAAGATCTGAGGGGCGGAGCTGTGAAGTGTATGCTTTTAAAGAACAGTTATAAAAACAAATGTACTATGTACAGTCTGAGTATTACTAGAATCTATTTTTTGGAACACCTTTTTATCTTAAACATTTTTGTAGCAGCCTATATACTGTGTATAATGAAAGTATAAAATAATGATTTACATATTCACAGTACTTTTTGTCACAGACTGGAAACTCGTAGCATTAAATATACACAAGTCCCCATTCTCCACTGCACCAACCAGGGCTCAGTTATGTGGCTCTCTGGTTTCAGACACAAACCTCTGCAGCGCATTAACTAATAAAGGTTTCTTAATGTACAATAGTGCATTTCCCACTGATTAACTTAAGTTGCATTTATTTTTCATTTAAGCTGTGCCTTACTTGAAATGTAGTTACCTGAAGGTGAAAGGCCGAAAAAAAGTTAGAGTAGTTAAGCCTTTGACCCTGCCCCTACACTCACTCACCCGCCCACTTTGCGCACAGCAACACAGTTCCCATACTTTTTTTAATGCACTTCGACCACTGATGATAATCAATAAAAAATATATATACTACTTACATCCAGCATGAGGAGCAGCAGCACAAGCTTCAATAGCACACACAGAGCAGTGAGGGAATGGCGAGCAGCACAGCAAGCTTCCCACACATGCCGAACTGTTACAGCGGGGCCAGTGCCAATCAATATTACACTCACACTGCAACCATCGCAGTAAAGGCAATACAACCTGCGCAGACTTCACACCAAAAAGCACAGCAGTGCCAAAAAACACAGCATGCATGCTAATTCTCTCTCTACTAAAGTGCAGGGTTAATGTGTGAGTAGTGGCCTTCTCTTAATGCCAGGCCCCTGCTCCTGATGATGGCTCTGAACTCATATGAACAGAACACCAGCCTACAGCCGAAATATGGGACTTTGTGTCTCGTGTACCGGTAGAAGGGCAAGGGGCAGCCGCGGCCCGTGGAGGGAGTTCCGTGGGGCGGGGCGGAGGAGGGGCAGGGTGGGGGGTTCTAAAAACTGGAATATGGATAATTACAGGTAAGTAAACAATTAAATAAATAAAACGAATTTCGTAGCGCACGCTGCATCGCAAAATGCGATGCAGCTCGCACTACGAAATTCGTTTTATTTATTTAATTGTTTACTTACCTGTAATTATCCATATTCCGGTTTTTAGAACCCCCCCACCCTGCCCCTCCCCCGCCCCGCTTTACCGCCCCACGGAACTCCCTCCACGGGCCACGGCTGGCAAGGGGCGTTTAAAAAACAAAGGAGACGTAAACAAAACGGACCTGTGCATTGCCGCTCTTTTGCTACGTTTCCACCAGCACAGGCTCCCAGAATCCTCAGCGGCCACCAGTCCTGATGCTGCTTTCATGCTGCTGTAAGCAGCGTCAGGATTGGCCTGAGCGCCGATTATTTTTACTCCCAGTGTGACTGGGAGCCTGTGCTTGCTGTCTCCAACCCGGCAACGCAGCTCGGGTTGGACAGAGCTTCAGTGCGCATGACGGTTTGGCCGGCCTGAGACGACCAGCCAAACCATTGTGCGCACCGACAACAGTGCCCTGCCCACCACTACCCCCTTCTTGACAGCCCCCAATTAGACCCGCAAGCCTTGGCTATTGCAAGAAAAATAAAACGATAATAAACACTTTTATTATCATTTTATTTATACGGTTTTGAGGCTGATGGGGGGGTGACACTACTCTGCTATAGTGGCGGGGCTACCGCTGACGTTGTGTGTCACAATATAGTGCCTAGAAATATTGTTCTAAATATCGAAAGCATAAGTATCATTTTTGCTTAACTCCACATCCATTTATCTCGAAAATATATAAGGTACAAATAGGTGGAGTTAGGTATTGAAAACCTATGTATATATGCACATACACACGCTCACATTTACTTACCTTCACAACATTTTAATAGCGGATATTTTTCGATATTTTGTTCACTATATTTTTGAAGGGCAATATTTGTACAGGATATCATAAGGCACACCCCTGGTATCTCCCCCTTGTGAGAGATGTTGTGTCGTCTCCCCCCCCCCCCTTCCCCGCCCATCCTCCTCCCCCCCTCCACGTCTTGGTTCCTTCCCAGTGAGTGTGCTCAAAGGTAAGAGTTGAAACAAAGGCTGTGCTTCTCCCATTGTTTGTCTTGGCCTCTCGCTGAGACACTCTACGGGAAAATCCACAAAAAATGGTTGTTGTAAGAGCAGCCTCCTCATGAATGGCCCGTACCAAGCGCCTCTGTGCCACTCTGATGAAAATATTTGCTTAACCAGGTCAAATCTTATGATTCAGTTATATAAGATAATAGGATTCAGCCTACTCTGAAAGAAGGCGGTGCATTCCGGTATTCTGGGTTACATCACGCAATACCACTTCCTGCATTGCAGCACAGGAGACACCATTGCAGACCGTACTGGAATTACAGGAAATATTTATTGGAAGAAAGTACTGTGACACCACAATAGAACTCTACAGAGACATCACAAGAGACTTCTATGGTGACATCACAAAGAAGGTTTCATGACATCACAGCAATGCCTCATGGCATCAGATACAGACCTCTAGCACCAAAATGACGCTCTGAAAGTCCAAAACACTGTGACTAAATATTGAGGCTCATGATGTCGCAAAAATGGTCATCACAATAATGTTCTTTGACATCATCACAAAAGTGGATGACGTCACAGAAGTACTTGGTGGAATTACACAAGATCTTTGTAACATCATAGCAACGATTATTCATGACATCGCGTAGACCTCCATCACATTGCAACAAAGTATTACTGTATTATATCAGACCTATGTGACATCAGAACAGGTCTTCTTGGCCATAAAAGGGCTTGTTGGAATGAATACAAATGCTTGTGACATCACAGAGTGCTTGTGACAGCTTGGTAGATGTCATTAGACCTTTTGTAATGTCAAAGAGAGTTGTGGCATCTCACCAGAGACCGGTGGTGTAACCAAAGGGCTACATGACACCTCTGGAGAGCTACTTGACATAATCGGACACAAACTGCAGAGAGGCTTTTTAGGAAGGACGAGTCATCACCACAGAGCGGTGTGACAGTTCAACTGAGCTATTTCGCACCAGTAAAGAGCAGTGTGACATCTCTGTGGACATGTACTTTATCAATAAAAGTGTTCTGTGACACCTCCTTGGAGCTCAGTGATATTCTCATGGAGTCACTTGACAAGTGAAAACAGCCATGTAACGTGTCCAACGAGCTGAGCCGCTCATTAGCGGGGCTTCATGACATCATCAGAGAGCCGGGGGACATCTCAGCAGAGTTCTGTGGTAACACCTAGGTCTGGACATTGAACTCTGCTCCGTTCGCGGAGTTTGCGGCACTTCGCGCTCCGCGGAGTACGCAGAGTGCAGAAAACGCTGCTTCGCATAGTGCAGCGGAGTTTTTTCCCCGCTCGCGTTCGCGAACGGTAAATTTGCGAGCGCGAGCTGCCGCTCGGGTAGAATTTCTACCCGAGCGGCAGGAAGACCAGCGCGAACAGCAGTTCACACTACACTACACCACTTGCGGAACTTCACAGAGTTTTTTTGTAACTTAGCGAAGTTCCACGTAGCAAAACTCTGCGAACTACGCCCAGGCTTAGTAACAACCAGGAACTCCGTAGTTTTGTTACACCTGTACAACTTAGGTTTTTAGAAAGATCTTTATAGTGTGTGAATTTCAACAGGGTGATTTAACATCACAAAAAACTTTGACTACCCAGGAGTGTTGTCTGAAATCAACAAAGAGCTGTGTAGCGTGTCATTAGAGATGTGCGATGTAACTTGGAGCGTTTGTGATGTTCTTTAGAATTTTGTTACATCAGCAAGAGTTTTGTGACAGTTCTGTAACATCTCTAGCCATCAATCTGAATTCTTGGCTGCATCATGAAAGAGTTGTTTGACAGCTCCGTACAGTTCGGTGACATCACCAAGATCTGAGTGAGAAGCCCATTGGCCCAGAGACGGAGAGGAGCCTTGAGTGCTTTACGCCCACAGTACCCAAGTCCAGTAGCCTGCAGCAAATGCCCGTCACAGACCTCATTAAATACCCCTCGGGTTGCCTTTTACATTTTTCAGGCTAACTTCAAAGGCTTAACTTCACCAGCGTAGGCGGCGGATGAAGAAACTGAAAAGCACAATATAACTGAAAAACATAAAATCCAAACAGTACTCATAAAAATAAAAAAACTGAATTACCTAACTAAAAAGTTAGAAATAAAAAAATTCTGAAAAAGTTACAAATAATTTAGACCATTCCCAATGCAAATCAAAGGGAGCGTTCATTCACGTGAAAGTCAATGGAGACACACCTATGAGGATTTTAAAAAAAACGTTTCCAAAATTTCAGTTTTCTTCTATAAATTGCTTTAATGGAGGCAGGATCATACACTGTGATGTAAATGAATTGTGGCTTTAGGTCAAGGCCTTCAGACTAGTGTAAAGTACAAATCACTCTGTCGGAAGCTCGTCATTGGCACGGAGATCAGTCTTCCTTGAAACACACCTGCGTGAGGAAAAGCTCCTGCTGGTAAAAGGCAGAAGGTCACAAGATCTGCCAGGTGGTTTCCACTGTAGCGTTCTTTTTCTATAGTCTCTATTTCTCAATTGTCGCGAGCAGCGGCAGATGACAGAGCCATGTTATTGGTTCTGCTTGACAAGTGTTTGTGGTTGAGTCATGGTAGACGCAATGCCAATGGAAAATACGCTGAGTGGGCCTAGATGAAAAAGAGGGCCGGTAAGGGTGCATCTTCATTGGACTGATACCCTGGGGTGTAGCTCCGGGGGTGGGGGGGGGGGGGGGGGGGTAGTTGGTTGGGGTCAGAGGCGCAACTAGAGCCAAATTTCGGGGGGGGGCTGAACTTTAAGCAGTTGGCAGAGTGTAGCTGCAGGGGCTCTTAGAAGGGGTGAAACAACAGCGAGGCCTCATTAACATGCAAATGGTCTTTTAACCCCTTCAGTGCCCATGACGAGATGGTCTCGTCATGGGCCGCGGTTGCGCTGTGCCCATGACGAGACCATCTCGTCATGAACTCCGCCCGCTAATAGAAAGCCCGGCACAGGGCGGGGAAAGGGCGGGGCACGCAAGAGGTTAAAGACCTGTGAAGTGCTCGGGTGCGGCTGCTTTTTTGGGGAAGGTGTCTCATCCCGGGCTGCCACACACGACGGGGGGGGGGGGGGGCTGAAGCCCTTTGATTCCAATGGGTGTTGCGCGCCTGGTTGGGGTGTTACACCCCTTTAAAAAAAAAATATTCTGTAGGAAATAGTTGGATACAAGTACTTTCAGTTGGCTAATGGTGAGGTGTCTGTCGGATTTCACCTGGGATTTTTATATGCCCACACTGACAAAAACACACAGACTCTCTCTCGTCTACGTATTGAAGGCCTCAATAAATGTTGATTAGTTTGAAAAATATTGCATTTTAAGGGCCCCTAACAATCCGCACGCCTCACTCTTTCCACCGCCCCTTAAGCCTCGCTCATGTCCGGCTTCTCATATAATATTTTTTATCAGGGAAGCAACCCTAACAATACGGGCAGCACATTGCGATGCCATTACAACGCGGTCGTTACAACAATTGCTTTGTAACCACGCAATGCCATTACTACGCAAGTCGTTACATCGACTTGCAGTAGATGGCGTGCTAACATTAGGAATAGTATAGTTTACTATTCCACACCTTCCCTACTGTTACGTAGGCTAGAGTTTGAATAGTATATTATACATTTCTAATGTCCGCGCGCCATCTACTGCAAGTCGATGTAATGACTTGCGTAGTAATGACTTTGCGTGGTAACAACGCGGTCGTTGTAACGACCGCATTGTAATGGCATGCGGAGTAATGGCTCGCGTTGTAACGAGTCATATTTGTTTTAACAAGATGTCACAGCGTGATTTTTGGGAAACCTAAGGCTAAGCACGCCCCCCCTCTAACCCCCCCCAAATCACACTGACCAAGCTACGCCCCCGCTGATACTGTAGTTTTTTCCCAATCATTAGGATGGAGGTAGAAAACGTTGACATTTTCTTTAAAAAAATGTTTCTCCATCTTTGTTTACACCTTAGTTGCAGAAAATCTAGCGGGATAGAAGATTCGTCAGAGCCTGCTGAAAAACTGAGTGTTTCACATCACAACGCTAGTTTAGATCTAACAGTGAGAGTGCAATCTGTACCCTCAAAGCTCAGTGTCTTAAAATATGGTTCCTCTGCATTGGAACAATCCTTTGAAGACCTCTACAGTGGTCCTGCAGTCTCCTTTTATTGCCTGTCCTCCTCAAGACTGGTGCTTTCAGCTGCCACGCTACATCACAAAGCTTCCTAGACTTGGGGTGCAGGATGACATGGGCATTAGTGTGGCAGTCGCCCTCAGCAGTGGTACACAGATTTCAAGTCAATATAGATTTATCAATTGTTTAGTAATTGTGTATATAGTTTGTTCAACTAATAAAATCCGAAATACTTAAATGTGATACATAACATTTTCTGCCTTGGATATATTACTCATTCTAAAATTGTATCTGTCAGTGACCCGACAGAGGAAGATTCCACATGCCTTTCGGTGGCATTTTTCAATGTGGCAACAATTTGCTTAATCCACATTTTCTGGAAAACTCTAAAAAGATGAGACTTTTCTATAGAGTTAAATTAAAGTCAGAATGAATGAGGGTCCAAGTCTCATTGGTCCAAAATGTCACCTCCGAACGGTAGCACGCTTCCCAGTCCACAACATCTGCCGTAAAGCCCTGAGGACATGTTGTCACCCAGCAACAATTGAAAGCGCGGAGTGCCAGATTTGCTATTTTGGCAGCCGTCCAATATAACATACTTGACACCTTTTGATTGATAAATATAAGGTTAATATCCATCCAGGATGCAAAGCCATTAAATATGTTACCTCATATTGCTGCCTAAATGTACATTTCTAATAACTCAACATATTTTATTCCATTTGTCAGTCTTACAAGGCCTCGCTTTGTTACTTTACCAGAACTATTTCATGAAAAACGGATGCAGGAGGCCGACTAACTTTTATTAGAACTTAATGAAGACAATGGAGTAGCTCCGGGCTTATAATGGCTGGTGCACACCTTTGCTCCTGCATCCCAGTGTTTGTCTTTCTGTTTCTCCAATTTTAATCTAGAACATTCTACCCTCAGAGTGGGTGTTTTCAGTGGCGTAGCAAGGGGGTGGGGTGGGGCGACGGTCCAGACGGCATGAGTTTTGGGTGCAGCGGCCTCCTCCCGCTCTTACCTGCAGTCTTGGGCATTACTCCCCCGCTCTAAAATCGGCAAATGAAGCGGAGATCTCGCCAGCAAATCCCCCCCCCCCACTCTTCATTCCGGCCGCCGCAGGGCTGCGAACTCGAGGACCGCCACTGGCGGCGAAAGGGCTAGCTACGCCACTGGGTGTATTGTTCAAATATAGCTTTATAGTTCTGTGCTGAGGGCTAGGACCGGTTGTGAAAGGCCTTCACCATATCATAGGCCCTCGCTTGCAGCTCAGACTTGTACCTCAAGGTTAAGGCCATTATAACAGCCAGGCGACTGGGGTAACGTTCACTTAGAACACGGAATGTTTGGGAGCCGAAGGGAAAACAAAAGATATACATACGGCCAATAAGGCTGGCAAAGGCCTTCTGGATTGACATTCTAGTGTTTGTATTTCTGTTTCTCCGCGTTTAATTTAGAATGTTAAGCCCTCAGTTGGTTGGTTGGTCTGATATCATTATGGCCCTCGTATCTTACCCTGCACCGGTTGGTTGTTCTGATACCGTTATGGTCCTTGTATCTTACCCTTCACGGGTTGGTTGTTCTGACACCATTATGGCCCTTGAATCTTACCCTGCACCGGTTGGTTGTTCTGATATCATTGTGGCCCTTGTATCTCACCCTGCACCGGTTGGTTGTTCTGACACCATTATGGCCCTTGAATCTTACCCTGCACCGGTTGGTTGTTCTGATATCATTGTGGCCCTTGTATCTCACCCTGCACCGGTTGGTTGTTCTGATATCATTGTGGCCCTTGTATCTCACCCTGCACGGGTTGGTGGTTCTGATATCATTATGGCCCTCTTATCTTACCCTGCACCGGTTGTTAAAGGCCTCTTCCACAGGTAGAGGGACCTCAATCATGAGCGTAGCCCTTGCATCAGGCTATAGTTCTAACAGTACAGCCCACGGCTGGTCGCTAAACCAGCTGTTGAAGGCCCCAACTTTAATGACCAGTGTAGCTGCACTCCCGTGACCTGCACAGCCCCAAAGCAGAAGAGCTGCAAAGCTATCAGTTATTCAACTCACACGGGATAGAAAGTTCTAAACAACAAACATGAGGAACAGGAAGAGAAACACTGGTCTGTTGAAGCAGAGGGTATAAACACCCATTATTGGCCCTCTACTGCTTCAGTTGCACTGCCAGTATTCCAGAGTGCAAATATGGTGTATATTCCTGTAGAATCAACGACTCTGACGGGAATCGTAGGTGAAAAAGTCAGAAAAAGATTAGCGCTGACTGTATCTTGGCAGATCAATTCTTAAGTATTCAAGAGGCCTCTGAGTCAGCAGAACCAGTTCTAAACAGTTTTATGCACTGGAACTGAAGCGCCGCTGGCAGTCAATGACAAGTTGGAGTTTTGCCAAAACCCTTTCACATCCCTGTCAAAACAAACATGTTACCCAATCTTTGAACAACTGGAGTGGGTGGGAGCTGGTCACGAGGAAATGTGTAGTAGTTGCCTAAATGAGTAATTTATAAAGCATTTTGTTTGTCTTATTGTACATGAGTCATATAGTGCTTGTGCACCCAGGTGAGTTTCTTGGTGCTTAATATTGCAAAACAGTAGTCATTGATTATTCTTCATGAGACAAACATGCAGGTGGTTATTAAGAACTTGCAGGGTGGGCGAATGGCTGTAGCTCGTCCGTTCTCCCACTCAGCCAAATTCTAAGTTACCGGCCTCATTTAGAGGAGAGGAATTTAGAGCCAGGCAGTGCTTAATTTGTGCTGGTGGTTTCCGGTGCTCAGCACCAGCACCTAATAGTCAGCATCGGCTCTAGTGAGTGTCCACCACATGGTGGCGCTGTCTTTTTCATTTTAAGATGAGCATAACTACAGTGTTTATTAAGTCTATATATTGAAAACTAATAATACCAGCCTCTTGTCCTATTATTATGGCTTTGTGTGGCCTGAAATAGTCTGAATTGTCACACTTGTAGGAGTGCGAGGGTTAGGTGTTATGCTGGTACTGCCATTGGCAGCGCTGGCAGGGAATGGGTGGTGCAGGCTGCAGTGACTTTACCAGAAGGTCCCTGGCACTTAATGTTTTACAAATTAAGCACTCCAGTCCGGTTTCTAATGGCAGAGCCCAGCCCGTTCCACTGTGTGTAACCCTGTGCCGGCAACCCATCCACCACAGGGCCGTTGGGTTCAGAGTATTGGATGGCAGGCTCCATTTTGGTTTCTTTATTGAAAGTAAACAAATAATACCAGCCTGCCGCCATTTCAGTTTTCCCAAAAGAGATTCTGACACACCCGCGGGTACACCTTCACCCAAGCTTGCCAGGCCAACTCAGTGGCCACCTCTAAGTGCCACAGGCGGTCTCTCACGGTTGCTGGTGAGATTACTTTGAGACAGGAAGACTTTGACACTGGAAAAAGGAGACAAGAGTAACACTGGACAGGGAGAGTCTGAGCAGGGGACACTGATGCTAGGATAAAAAGATGCTAGCAGTGAACTGGGAGGCACTACACTTTGGTACAGCCATGAAATAGAGAAGCACCGTAACCTAGCGACGCCAACATGATACCAACAGTGAACTGCATCAAAATTCACTAATATGACGATCACATACAACTCTACACGCCAGTCTGACCCACTCCAGACATCCAACTCCGCCAGCAGTGTCTTCCCCTCGCCCAGACCTTGGAGTCCAGCATCCTCCTCCTCCACTGTCCTTCTCAATCCAAATAACTGACTAACATGTCCACCGCTCAAACTGCTTTCATATATAACTATACCCATTCACCACTGATCCTTTCTGGGTTCCAGAGTAGTGTGTTATTTGCAGACAAAGCGCTTCAACAACGCACCAGGGGTAGCAAGCGCTATATGAATGCAAACCTTTTCCCTCTTCTATCCCGCCCCTATGCTTCTCAATTCTGACTAACATATCTCCCACTCAAATTACTTTCATATTTCACTATACTATTTACTCGCCGAAAAAGCGCTTTGACGCCTCGTCAGGGGTAGTAAGCGGTATATAAATGCAATTACAATACAGTACGTGAAGCACAGCCTCACCAAAACAGAGTTCATGCTGTTCACCGAGAACAATAACCAACAGCCAGTCCATGCTTGTTTCAACAACATGAACATGGGTGGGTTTGACTGCCAACCTTCACCCAATGCCACCCCAAAGTCGCCCTCAAGGAGCACACCACCAGGAATATGAGGGTGCCCGATGCCAGCTTGCTCTGCTGAGCAAAGTGAAACAGTTCCACCCAACAGCAACTTTAAAGAGACGGTTCAAGTTTAATACTATAACATCTGGATGGGCGCAGTGCCCTAGTGACCAGCCTTCCTCACTGTGCAGCGACCCAACTTTAGAGCACCCTACATGTCGCGACAGAAAGCCTCCCCAAGGCTCTCCATGCGACCCTCACAGCATCTTCAAAACCAGCCACATAAGAGACTATACCTTCACAACCGTCAGCCTATCTGGCTGACATCACTATATCCATATGCTCGTGCACATCTGCATCCGTGACGCGTCGTGCTGGAGACAACAAAATACCAAAACAAGCTAACAGGCCTTTTCCATCTGTGCGGCCCAATTGTGGAACAACATTTAACAATCCGTCAGGGCTGCCCCAACCCTGCGTCAGCGCAGCACAGAGCTGAGGTCATAGCTCTGTAAACAACACCACGCCTACTCTCAGAACCAGAGGCGCAACTAGAGCCAAATTTCGGGGGGAAGGGGGGGGGGGCTAAGAAAACATTTGGGGGGGGGCTGAATCTTTAAGCAATAGGCAGAGTGGAGCTGCAGGGGCTCTTAGAAAGGGAGAAACAACAGCGAGGCCTCATTAACATGCAAATGGTCTTTTAAAGACCTGTGGAGTGCTCGGGTGCGGCTGTGTGGGTGCCTGGGAAGCGGTCTCATCCCGGGCCCCATACACGACGGGGGGGGGGGGGGGGGGCTGAAGCCCTTTGAGTCCAATGGGTGTTGCGCGCCTGCTCAGAACTCAGCCACAACTTCACTCACTTGCTGAGTGTATCCTTGCCTTTGCTCGTGTGCACCACTCGGATGCATTTTGGGCAGGTTTGTGAAATGCAATACTAAATACATACATACAGGGAGAAACTAACATTGACACACATAAACAAAGAGAGCAACTGGGAGACAACAACACTGGCATTCGAAGATACTAACATTACTAACACTGGAAAGGAGACCCCTAAACTAGGGCATAAAGACACAGGGAGGCTCTGATACTTCGAAACAAAACACCGGAAACAGAAAACACGGATATTAAACAGGCAGACACCAACGCTGGGACACAGAGACATTGATAATGAGACAGGAAAACACTGGCATTGAAACGAGAAGAAATGAGAAGGTTGACCTGGAGACACGAACAGTGACATCGAGGGAGACACTGTGAGGCACTGGAGGAAGAAGAAGAGACCAACACTCGCTGAGGGAGGCCCCACCCCTGGGACACGGAGCCCCCTGGGCTGGGAGACCCCAGCAGTGGAACAGGAAGAAGGAACATTAAACCCAGGGACACAGACCCTGGGCCAGGGGGGTGCTACAGGGGGAGCAGAGGTGCTGATACAGACATAAACAGATGTTGGAGAGTGGAAGGCACCCGCAAATCTGAATGGCTCTATAAGAACCCCACCCACACCCCCATTAATGGGGATTCACTTTCTCCTATTACTCTGTTACCAGAGAATCCATGCATGAGTGTACCTGTTGAATAGTTACTTATACAGTAAAGCTTGGGGGGAAAAGCTAGTCCACTATAGGAATGCCAAATAGTAAAATAGCAAAAAGCAGACAGAATGTTGAAATCTGGGTACTTCCATGATAAGGGGTGGTTGTGCCGTCATGTGGAACACAGATGGTGTCATGCACTGTGGGCACTAGGTATGATGCCTGGCAGGGGCAGATGGAGGCACAGGCACTTATTCAAGGGGGCCTGGGTCTTAGTTTTTATCCTCAGTCCCTGTGCAATTGAGAAAAAGACAGAAAACTGTGAAAGAAAGAAGGAAAAGAGTGCCCGAGAGGGAAATCAGGGATGAAAAACAAACCCCAAGAGTAAGCTCAAGAGACAAGCGGTGTAGGGCGGAGGGAGAAAGAGGCAAGAGATGGAATCAAAATTGTCCAGCTGTGGTGCTTGCAAACCCCGGCAATTACCAACCCCGGCGTTTGAAAGTGCCAGCAGCAAGCTTCTAAAAACCTTTTTTATTTTTCAAAAATTAGGTACAAAGCTACCGACATGGAGCTGGGGAGTCCAGTTCGAGCCTTGGTATCAGCTCAGCATCCTGTGATCCTGGGCAAATCCTTGAATCTCCCTGTGCCTACCAAAAATGAATGTGTTCTTGTGTAACGTAACCGGTGCTCATGTAAAGCGCTGTGATGCCTTTGGGCTTCTGATGGCTGTTGTGATTTCTGCTCCGTATGACAGGATCTTGATAAATGTGTCCAGGTTACCCTAGTCCATTCCTCACGTGGCCTGTTGCAGATGTGCCACCCGTCTCAGTGCCCCGCCCTGGCACAGGAGGATCTGTTTGCATGCTGTCTGTGCCAGGATTAGTCTGGGAGCCAGCCCTCTCAGAAGAACCTGCAGATCATAACACATGTCCGAGTAGTAAGCAGTGGACCAGAAAGAAGCCAGGCCTGCAGCAAGACGGCTCGTGGCCAAGGACCTGGGGAAGGAAGAAAACATGTTGATGGCGTAAATAAAACGTGCTTATCAGTGAATTGGGGTTCAGCCAGCACATCTGAGACAGAGCTGTGTGCGCAGTTCAAGTCCACACCTGCCCAGCCCAAGTCAACACCCATGCAACCCTAACACTATCCTCCAAGGACTGCTTCTCATCAGTCCAGACACTTCCATTCCCCTCCCTTGACCAGGAAGTGGTCATTGTCCTGCCGGGTCACTGAATCCTCCGCTGGGTCCTACCGCCCACTGCAACTTACCAATTCAGACATCCTCTCCCTGTCTAGAAACAAGACCCCCAAACGCCTCAGCAGAATGGTGCTGTTCTTGGACTCCCGGATCTGAGCAGATTTCAACGATTGATCCGGATTTCGAAATAGTCCACACAGTGCAGCGCTGATGTGGCCTGGAGGGACCTCTGTTCTGACAGGATCTTCGGTGAGAGCTCGGCAAATCCACTTTACCAATACAGACAGCCCTACCAGGCTTCCCAGGTCATGCATGACGTGCTTCTCCAGTGTAGGCTTTTTTCTTTGAATTCTGGGACTTGTAGTCCTGTTTATTCCATTATAAAACAGGGCTACAAGTTCCAGAATTCAAACAAAAAGAAATGTGGACTCGGGCAGAACATCATGCGTGGACAAGGGGCACTTGCAGCTATGAACAGAATACTTTAGATTGATATGAGAATGGTGAGAAAAATATTTCAGTGGCGAAAAAACACATTGAGGTGAGATGAGAAAGAGTATAGGATGGTCAGTGCTGTTCTCAATAAGGAGTGCGTGTAAACAAGCGCCACAAATGAGCACACAGAGCGCTAATCAAAGCAAGAACCTTCTCTAGAGGCAGGTTCAAGATCTTCAACAGAAACCTGCAAAACTGGCCAAACTTCTTTAACTGGGTCTAAAGTCGCTGCAAAGAGCAGAGGTGGCCGAGCGAGCTGTGTCCTGAGCGAGCCTGGCTCGCCCCAAAGATCCGGCTCTGGCCTGGCTCGGGGAACTATTGAAAGACGAGCCAGGGCTGACCCGACCATACTTCAAATCACCAGTCACAACGGAAGCAAACACTATGACACCTTTTGAGGCTACTTAAAGACTAGTTAATCTGTTTTATTGCTTTTATCTTGTGCATTAGCACATAGAAGTAGATTAATATTAACTTATTAAGACAGTGTCCAGCTTTCCTTACTTTTAAGTTTATTCAGACAGAACAACACAGATACGTTTTCTATAGTCCATGTAGACAGTTTGCTGGAGTGCTTCTTACCAGTATTGCAAATAATCTTTTACATCTGACTCATACCCAGCCATATTTTTTATCGGATGATTTGTGTAGTTTGCATGTACGTTTTATGGAATATCTTGAACGCAACGTGTTAATTCAGGGCTAGAGAAAACAATTATGGGCAAAGCATTGTTTATTTGGTGAAACTAAATGCAAAAAAATATAGCTTCTGTGGCGAAGTGTAAAAAATGTTGTAAAACCCGGCTTGTAAGCCAGTGTTTCAGATGAGTCAAAATGCCACCGTGATTAACTAGCCTCAATAACAACATTTGGGCGCACCGACATCCTGGGGTTAAATATGTACAAATTCTCCTCATGTAATTATAAGAATAATATTGTAGATTCATAATACCAACATAAAAAATGCAGATGTTTCTTTGCTCGCACTTACTCACAGCTGCTGCCAATATGCAGTGACGGGGCGACAGGGCAGCAGTGGCGGCAGGGGATGGGGAAGTGTTAAATTAAATAAATAATAAATAAACAAGCATTTGCAATGCAATAGGTCTCGCATTTATAAGAGTTTGAGCTATTGGCATTGTAAAATTACAATGCCTTTTATTTATGTTTTGGTTTTAAAACAAATAAAAGGCATTGTCATTTACAATGTCAGTAGCATAAACTGGCATAAAAGCAGTGTGTGGAGTGCAGCAGTGTGTGGCGTGCAGCAGTGTGCGGCGTGCAGCAGTGTGCGGCGTGCAGCAGTGTGCGGCGTGCGGCAGTGTGCGGCGTGCGGCAGTGTGCGGCGTGCGGCAGTGTGTGGCGGGCAGCAGTGTGCGGCGTGCAGCAGTATGTGGCATGCAGCAGTGTTTCGTGTAGCAGTGTGAGACATGCAGCATTGTGTGGCGTGCAGCGGCGTGCAGCAGTGTGCGGCGTGCAGCAGTGTCGTGCAGCATGCAGCAGTGAGTAATGCAGCAGTGTGTGGTGTGCAGCAGTGTGCGGCGTGCAGCAGTGTGCGGCGTGCAGCAGTGTGCGGCGTGCAGCAGTGTGTGGTGTGCAGCAGTGTTTCGTGTAGCATTGTGTGGCGTGCAGCAGTGTGTGGCATGCAGCCGTGTGTGGCGTGCAGCAGTGTCTGGCATGCAGCAGTGTGTGGCGTGCAGCAGTGTTTCGTGTAGCAGTGTGCGGCGTGCAGCAGTGTGCTGCGTGCAGCAGTGTGTGGCGTGCAGCAGTGTGTGGCGTGCAGCGGCATGCAGCAGTGTGTGGTGTGCAGCAGTGTGTGGCGTGCAGCAGTGTGTGGTGTTCAGCAGTGTGCGGCGTGCAGCAGTGTGTGGCGTGCAGCGGCATGCAGCAGTGTGTGGCGTGCAGCAGTGTGCGGCGTGCAGCAGTGTGCGGCGTGCAGCAGTGTGAGGCGTGCAGCAGTGTGCGGCGTACAGCAGTGTGCGGCGTATAGCAGCGTGTGGCGTGCAGCAGTGTGTGGCGTGCAGCAGTGTGAGGCGTGCAGCAGTGTGAGGCGTGCAGCAGTGTGAGGCGTGCAGCAGTGTGCGGCATGCAGCAGTGTGTAATGCAGCAGTGTGTAATGCAGCAGTGTGCGCAGCAGTGTGCGGCGTGCGGTAGTGTGCGGCGTGTAGCAGTGTGCGGCGTGCAGCAGTGTGTGGCGTGCAGCAGTGTGTGGTGTGCAGCAGTGTGTGGCGTGCAGCAGTGTGAGGCGTGCAGCAGTGTGAGGCGTGCAGCAGTGTGAGGCATGGAGCAGTGTGCGGCGTGCAGCAGTGTGTAATGCAGCAGTGTGTAATGCAGCAGTGTGTGGCGTGCGGTAGTGTGCGGCGTGCAGCAGTGTGTGGCGTGCAGCAGTGTGTGGCGTGCAGCAGTGTGTGGCGTGGTTTGTAAACAACAAGAAAAGCGGACATCAAAGGAAGGGTGGGAGGGAACGAGCATATGGGGTGTGAGTTATAACGAAAGTTAATTGTTCTAAGAGGGGATGCAGGAAGTGAGGCAGAGCGCGCGCTGGCGAAAGCAGTCTGCTGCTTTCAAGTCCGATGCCAGATGCCAGCTTCGCGCTTGAATGCCTCACATGCACTGGCCATAAACCGCATTCCTAAGGTCTTGTGCCCCTTACTAAATCTCTCTGAATGCGTGAGGCGGCGCACGCGCAGGAAGTAGCTGGTGGCAAATGGAATGCGCGTGGTTGTGCACGTAACCACCACCCGATCCGCCTGGGAAGCCTTTGGGAGCATTTTCTGAAGCCCCTACATAAGTCTCGCTGAGCGATCGCTTACGCGATAGCCAGGCGAGACCTAATAAAAAACCTTAACTGATCCTGCGGCCGCCTCGCGCTTCAGTGCTCCTCCGTTCTTCTGCTGCTCCCAGCATTCCCTGGGACAGACTCCACATCCAATCCAGATGCTGCTCTCATACTATGAGAGGCGTGCCGGGATTTGCCTGAATTGGCTGGTTTGATGCTCCGCTCAGGCACGGGGAGTCTGTGCCATTTCTCCACCCGGCTGTGGAATACAGCCGGATTAGAGAAACATAAGTGCGCATATCTGTTTAGCAGGCCTAAGACGGCCGGCCAAAAAGACATGCACACTTAGAACTGCACATAGCACTTCATTCCTTCTCCCCTCCATGGCCCAGCGCGGCACATCCCTACAAACGCTAGTTCAGTCCGCAGCTGAAAAATAAAAAGATAATAAAATATTGTTTTATTTTTCAGCTGCTGGCTCGGAGCCAGTGGGGCGACGCTCCTCCGCCATTGCGGAGGAGCCGCCGCTGCTCGTATTTGACACAGTCGATCAGATAATCTTTGTGAAATCTTTAAAAAAAAAAAAAAAAAACTACGTGGGTTGTTTAGAAAATGACAGGCAGGTCGCTGGCTCTACATGGTGTCCGGCTCCTTCTTTCTGCCGAGGATCACCGGTTATATTTTCCAATCCCGGCAAATGTCTGCAGAATCATTCTCTGGGAAAGTGAAATGTTGGTTAGCCACCATGTCATTGCGGCTGCCCAGCAATTTTTTTCTGCACCACAAAATCATTTGTCCGCCCTCCAAACTAGCAGTTCATTTCTGTTGAGCAAAATATCAGTACCCTGATGCATAGAGTAACTTTTGTGTCCGAAAGTCTGCCTTAAATAGGGCAGCCTTCATACTTGCTGACAGCAGAGCCCATAGGAGTATGGGTCACTGTTAAAGATTGACCACTGACAATTAGTGGTTCACCCACTGCTCAAATGAGTGCGGGAACCACGTATTTCTTTCAGAAGGGGGCGTTTGCATTGGTATTTTTATAGAGCGCAAACCTAGTTGTGAAGCAGTGATGTGACATGAGGCGTTGAGGGATGATCATAGATCGTGTACATCAAGTGGGGGTTACACAAATATATTTTACACACATTTAGGCACACTGAGATTAAGTGATTTTCCCAGAATCACACAAGGTTGTGTCTAGAGCTGAGGCCACGATTCCAACCTAGATCCCCAGGTTCTGAAGGCGACAGCTCTAGCTGTTAGGCCACACCCCCTCCATGTCGATTTACAGCAGATCAACTGCTCCACCAGAGCCTAAGTATGAATTTTAAGAAATGGCACTCAATTAAGTGATCTAACGCCAATTATAAAACTCAAACACAAAATTCAAACATAACAGACTAGTTTCAATTGCTTCCATCCATTCCTTCAGCCACCTATCCATGTCTTTAAACTCTTCCATTCATCCTTTGACCCAACCCTCCGCTCACGCATGGATCATTTAACTCATCCATCGATGCATCATTTTACCGATTCATCCTTTTGATCGTCTATACTTCACGTCTCCATTCTTTCACCCATCAGTCTGACCATGCTTTCACCCACTATCACCGTTCCAACTGTCCATCAATTTATTCACCTATCTATCAATCCATCCTGCCAACTGTTCATCTATCTGGCCTTCTCCCTTCCATCCATTCACCCATTCTTCTTTTACTTTTACCCTCCGTCTCACCATGTTCTCCTTTGACCGTTCATCTTTTTTTTTGGCATTTCCTTTTTACATACACCCTTCCTTTTATCCTCTCTCAATCCTACCTTAGCTTCTTTCAACCGTCTTCCTTCCCTTCATTCTTCATTCATTCCCCACTTTCTTTCTCATCATTCTGTTTTTTGCTCCTTTCCATTTTCTTTTGTATCATTCCCTCTCTGCTGAATCTCTTTGCCACCTTCTTGGTTTTCTTTTCCATTTTCATTGTTTCTCTTCCTCTCTCTCTCTGTCAGTGCTTAATTTGAGCTGGTGGTTTCCGGTGCTCAGCACCGGCACTTATGACAGTCTGCCACATGGTGGTGCTGTTTGTCTAATTTAGAAATGAGAACAACAACAGTCAAAACACATTAAAATGACTAATACCGGCCGCCCAAGCCATTTTTATAGCTTTGGGAGTCTGTAATAGTCTGAATTGTCACAGTTGTAGGAGTGTGATGGTTAGTAGTTGTGTTGGCAGCGTTGGTAGTCGCAATAGGTAGTACACACTCCAGTGGCCTCCTGGCAAGGGCCCTGGCACTTTTTTTTTAAACAAATTAAGCACTGCTTGTACTTGGCATCCCTCGGTCCCTACCACTCAGTGTTACCATGCCATTCTTTCCCCTGCTATTCATGAATTTTTTTTTTTTACAGAGTTTTATATAGCGCGAACTTGACCTGAAGGTATCGGGTAGCAGAGCGCTTTTCATAGCACCAGTTGTGTTACATGAGGACACATTCATTTTTGTTAGGCACGGGGAGATTAAGTGATTTGCCCAGAATCACAGGATGTTCAGCTTCATTACCTACCGAGACGCGAACCCGGTTCCCCAGATTCGAGGTCGACCGCCCTAGCTGTTAGGCCAACTCCTCTTTCTACAGAGATGCAGGAAAAGTAGGCCCAAGACGCTTTAGTCCACATGTTAGTGTGACCGAAGTATGTAGCCCATTGGGTTCCTAAAGCGGTGGGGTGTTTGTGATACCACTCCCTTGTAGGCACTTCACAGTGTTTAAATGCAAAACTTGTGTTTTATTTCTTAACGTCCCTTAATAGGATCTTTCAGAATTTCAAAGTGTATAGTATTACTTTTATCGTTTCGCCTTGCTGCTTCTTTTGTTTCTATACATTCTTCTTAAGCTTTTACTGCATTTGAGCTCTTTCCACAAAATTCATGTTCCATCCTCTCAGAACGGTTTCCCCCTGTGAGTTTCTCTCTTTCGCCAGGTTTCTGTTTTCATCGACGGGCAGCTTTTAATGATAGAAAACATATGTGCAAAGTCTCACAATTGTCTCCTAGCAGAGTACTGCTGAATGCTGGGAGGGCTGGATGCCACGGTTTCATAGTCTTGATTCCACCTCAAACCTCTTTCCTCCTCCACCCTACACATCCTGTTTCTTTATATCACTCTTGCAAGTTCTTTTTCATTCCTGCTTTCTCCATTTTTTACTACTGTCCTATCACTCACTCTCTCCTCCTATTCTGGCTTTGTCTCATGTGTTCTCAGTCGAACTCTGATGACAAAATATTTGCCTCAGGCCCTAAAAATAAGAGCCAAAGTCCCCACGTGCAAACACTGGCACAGAATAAGCGCTGTCTCTGTATCTGACTTCTCTGAACTACATCTGTATTACTCTCCTGCTAATCTTTTCCAGCTACTTCGACCCTTTCGATTTGTAACTGAGACCCCACTTATGGGTCATTGTGAGCGGCATCTTCGGTTGTGATACCGCACCACCAGATCACTAGCTAGCCGGTGTTACTAGATGGAAAATCCAGCTGGTAACATCGTATGAGACCCAGGTCGCAACAGCATCCAAGCCTCGCCCCCTTGTCTCATTCGCTCTCTGGCCTCCCTCCCAGTTTCTACAGCATGACTCCGCCTCCTTTAGTCCTCCTCTACCCTTTCACCCGGTTCCATCCTATTGGCTTAATTCTATGACCCCGCCCCCTCCCACCAGTGCTTTAGCACCTTCTCAGAGCAGGTGGAAAATGTGGGTATTAATTCACATGGGGAAAAAAGTGCACAATTCTGCACAGTAAAGTCATGTCCACAAATAGTGCATCATTCTGTGGGGATTAACTCATAACAGCAGGAATTCCACAAGTAAATTCCAGACGGTAACAATAATTCTAGGCTTCTGAATTTTTTTAATGAAATTCTGCTGTCCTCGTAATCTGGGCCTTAATGTTATGTTATGTTAGGGGTTTGTTGAGCGCGACAGCTGCCCCAGCAACGGGGCGTCCCGGCGCTAAGAACCATAGCAAGACCTGTGGGGGGGGGAGGTTTATAGGGGTGGGAAAAGGTGGGTTTTGATAGCCTTGCGAAAGGCGGCAAGGTTGTCGAGGCAACGGATGTGGAGGGGAAGAGAGTTCCACAATTTTGCTCCCAGCAGTCTGAAGGAGCGGCCCCCAATACGGCAGAGTTTCGTGCGGGGGACCACTACTAAGTGCTGTCCCGTAGAACGTAGATGGCGTTGGGGGGTGTACGGTGTTAGCAGCGGGCGGAGGAGTTCAGGGCCATCCATTTTCAGGATTTTAAATGCCGTGGTCAAGGCTTTAAATTGGATACGGGCTTCTACTGGAAGCCAGTGGAGTTTGTGTATTGTGGCTCTAGCCGAGCACCTTCTAGGGAGGCCTATTATTGCTCTGGCCGCAGCGTTCTGTATTCGCTGGAACCTGATTTTCTCGGTTTTATTGGCGCCCAAGAGTAGGACGCTTGCATAGTCCAATCTAGCCAGGATGGTAGATTGGACAATGAGCTGCCGTGTTTTGTGGTTGAAGAAGCCTAGAATAGGATTAAGGCTTCTCAGCAACCCGATGCAAGTAGCCGCAACTTTTTTTGTGTGATTCTGGTAGCTCAGTGCAGAGTCAAGCCATACACCTAAGTTTTTGACCAAAGATTTAGGAGGGGGAGTGGGGCCCAACAGGGGGGGCCACCAGTGGTCATTCCAGCAGCTGGAGTTCCTGCCTAGGAGTAGCACTTCGGTTTTCCCTGCATTTAGCTGTAAACAGTTTGCTGTCATCCAGTTGGCGACTGCGGCCAGTCCATCCCTGAATCTTGTGGCGGAAGTGGAGGGCACCTCTGTCAAGGTGATAACCAGCTGTGTGTCGTCGGCGTACGACACCAGCGTAAGTCCCCATTCCCTGGCTACTGCCGCGAGGGGCTGCATGTACAGGTTAAAAAGGGATGGACTGAGGGAAGACCCTTGCGGTACTCCCTGACCTATAGTCTGAGATTGGGAGATAAATGGGGGGGCTGACACACAGAAGGACCTGCCCGTAAGGAATGATCGGAACCACTCCAGTGCCAGTTCTTGTATTCCAAAACTTTCCAAACGGCTTAGGAGGATATTATGAGAGACCGTGTCAAAGGCTGCGCTGAGATCGAGTAGTATCAGCGCAGCACTCTGACCGGAGTCCACAATCTGCCGGAGGTGTTCAGTGGTGGAAAGGAGGGCAGACTCCGTACTATGTCCAGGCCTAAACCCGTGTTGGGAGGGGTCTAAGATGTTATTTTCAGCTAGGTGGTTCATGAGTACTGTATTAGCGTGGGTCTCTGCCAATTTGGATATCCAGGGGAGCAGTGATACGGGCCTGTAGTTCTCCGGTTTAGTGGGATCTAGGGTGGGTTTTTTAATAATGGGCTTTACCCATGCTTGTTTCCAGCCGGTGGGTACTGTGGCCGATGAAAAGGAAAGATTGAGAAGTGTGGCCAGTGAGGGGAGAAAAAAATCTAGGACTCCTAAAAAATAAGCTGGTCTCATGGGGTCAGAGGGGGCTCCCGATTTCACCCTTCTGCAAATTTTAGCTAGATCGTCTTGGGTGATAGCTGGCAGATGTGTAAGCCTGGATCCCTTAAAGGGACAGTTAGGGGGGCTGGTGTAGGTGGAGGAGTTTGGTGAAAAGGAATTATAAATTTTCCTCACCTTGTCAGTAAAGAATGTAGCGAGGTCTTCACACTGTTGGGTGGAGGAAATAATCGAGGCAGGGTTGCCCCCGGTTTGTAGCTTTTGGACTAATTTAAAAATTGTTTTTGTGGGGTTGGAACTGGACTCAATTTCCCTGGCATAGAAGGAAGCGCGGGTGGTGCGTATAGCTTTATGATATACTTTGAGAGTGTTCAGATATAAGTTTTTGTCCTCGTTCCTGTATTCTTTTCTCCATTGGCGTTCCGCTCTTTTGCATTTTTTCCTCAATGTTTTTAAGTTCTCGTCATACCATGGATTAGATGGAGTAGAACGTCCTTTAGTCCATTTGTTCGGAATGAGAATATCAAGTCCTTTGGTAATCCATGCTTGGAAGGCTGCATATGACGCATTAATAACTTATGATGTGCTGTACCGAGCTGTGACACCCAGCTGGGTGGACTGCGCACAATATAAAATAACTATAAATAAAGAAAATTATGCATGTGATGCGTGTAGCTAAAAATGTACCTTTAATCACTGGGTCTGGTCAGGAGCTCTGGAAGTAGGTGGTGCGGGAGGTTCTACAGCACCCCCAAAATTACCTTATAGGAGGTCAAGAGCGACAAAAGCAAGAAAAGGGCCTTTAAATGTGTTTATATCTTGTTGCCTTTCCTATGTGTTCAAAGACAGCAGCCATTTGTCAGACAATGTCTTCTGACAGATGGATGCTTATTCCTTTAACCCCTTCAGCGCGGCGCGGATTTCCGCGCCGTGCTGAAGGTTCCGTGCGCGGGCGGGGCCGTGACGGAGCGGTTCCGTCATGCGCACAGCGCAACCGTGGTGCATGACGGAACCGCTCCGTCACAAGCATCGAAGGGGTTAACAGGGAGATTGGTGTTTACTTTTCCTTTCTCTATCTCCATTGAGAGGGAAATGTGTAATGTGAGCCAAGTGACAGCCTTGCTGGGGTACAGGGAGAGTGAAGGGAAAGGCTTTAGGAGGTCAAATGTTTTGCATCACTAATATCTAAATAATTGGTTAGGAAACGGTGGAGGGTGATGCCTTCTTAATTGGTCCACGTCAGTGGATAATCAACATCAAGAGCATTGCTCAGAATGAAATTACTTGTGTTGTTTTTATTTCTGGCAGACAAAACAGGTATAAATTGTGAGAGGAAAAGCAACAAGCCGACACGTGTTTCGCCCTAGTGGCCCATTGGCCTTGGGCTTTTTCAAGGCTAGAGTGATTAGAAAACCAAGAATAAGTTGAATACAAAATGGGTGAGAAAAGTGAGAGAGAAAGAGAGAAAGAAAGAGTGTGGCAGATTTACCAAGAGTGTTAGTTTGGGGAAAAGGGAGAACGGGAAATTAGTCAAGGGAAAACAGATGGTGATAAGGGAAGAGGAAATCGACAATGCAAGGCAAGAGATAGAAAGAGGGAGAGAGAGGGAAGAAGAATGCGAGGGGAAAGAGAGAGACGATAAGAAAGACATGATGGTTCAAGGAAGAAAGAAAAGATCAAACATAAGGCTTATTAGCGGCGACATTCTGTTTTAACATAAAACAAAGTATGAAAGGCGAATAAATAAATAATCGGCACAATATTAATACAAATGTCTTATTGAGTGCATTGTCACATTGCTAATATGGTAGAATCATAGCATTGGAAAAAAAAAAAAAAAAACATCCTTGGCGCACCATCATACCCGGGACAGAACCAACAATGCTATACGAGAGGTGAATTGTGAAAAGAGAAAGTATGTGTCATAATTATAGGAAACAGAAGGTGAGATGATACAAAAGTCAATGAACGCATAGCCTGCAGGTTAATACGGTAAGGTCGCCAATAACTTTTAATAGTGACACCAGAAAGGAAAGTCAAAAGAAAATTGCAGGTGAAAGGAGGGGAAAAATTCACAAGAGCAACGAAAAAAACGAAAAAACAAACAAAAGAAAAAAAAGAAGAAAAAAGAAACAAACAAAGTGTCTCATTAGTTGTACACGTGGCAAGAAAGACTGCTCACCGGTTTTCAGTAAATAACAAGGTCTTCCTATATGAAAAAGCAAAAAATTCAAGAAATCACTCTTAAAATCGGGATTTATAATAAGAGTGCGCAAAATTGGGGGCTTAATTTGAAGGTAACGCTGCAAGTTGCAAATTAAGGGATTAAAAAAGGTTTAAAGAAACCGGCGCGCTAGCCAAGGGGGATGTGAGCGTTTGTCATAATATGTGATTTGCCAGTGAAATAATATAGGAGTTACATGGAAGTTAGATGGAAACGAAAATACATGCTGCATGAGGCGTTAATAATTCCAAAAATGGTGGCATTTAAGTTAAAACACAGTGATTAAAGGCTGCGCAAAATGTTGGAAGCCGGTTAGGTAATGAATGAAACTGACGCGCTAAGCAGGAGATCAAAGGGAGCGTTGTGACAGGGGCGCACGGAGATAAAATGTGATTGCCAGTGAGACAATCTAGGAGTTACATGGAAGTTAAATAGAAACGAAAATACATGCTGCATGAAGCGTTGATAATTGCAAAAACGGGTTGTCTTTAAGTTAAAACACAGTGATTAAAGGCTGCGCAAAAAGTTGAAGGCCGGTTAGGTAATGAATGAAACTGACGCGCTAAGCGGGAGATGAATGAGAGCGTTGTAACAGGGGCGCATGAACATAATATAAGAGGTTGCAAGTGCAGGGTTGCCTTTTGTGTTGAAACGAACACAAATATAGTTAAATATCCCAGAAGGGGAAGCAAAGCGGGCCTCTCTCACCTGCGGATGAAATAGATGAGTCTCTGCGGTCTCAGGGAAATCGGAGGAATGAGCTGTCAGAAAGGTTCTGGCTCGGGTTGCATTGACGTCAGCAAAATAAAGAATGCTGACGTACGAATGAGGCCACTGAAGAGTTACTATGTTACTAGTGACTATTGTCAGTAAAAAATTATGGGAAATATTATAGCAAAGGTTAGGCTTTAAGAAAATAATGCTAATATTAAGGGAAATGGTCTTGACGAAAATTAAGGGAAAGAAAAAGAAAAATTATATATAAATGTATATGTATTAATATAAATTAACACAAAAAACGGCTTCTCTGATTTCTGGTGTCAAAGGGGGGCAATGTTTAGAAAGTTTAGTATGAGTCTCTCTTGGGTCAGTAATTAATGTTAGTTTAGGTAAAGAAGGTCCGAAATGATAACAAAAGTGTGTTGCAGAAAAAGGACACGGAAACACATCAAAGTAAGGGATGGCAGATGAAAGTAATTAGTATAGTCTACAAATAAGGGAGAAAGGTTGTCAATGGCTCATGCAAAACATAATTATTTGCATTATAAGTAATGTAAAACATACTTAGCGTACAAATATAAATCTTGAGTTTTCAACTGGTTTACACAGTACATCACGAAATCTGTGAATGAATTAAAGAATGGAAAAGAAACAGCATAGTATAAAGAGGTATAACCAAGTGAGAAACTCGGAGCGACTAACATGCAAGGAAGTTAGTGATTGTTTTAAGGTCAGTCTTATTATAAAAAGGTTCATGAAAACAACGAGGAGAATTAATACAGCCAATAATGCATTTCTGCATCTTTGTTGAGGCCCAAGGTTGTCGCATTAAGGCGCATGATGTGTTCACTCTCTCTGCGTCTCATTATAAGTTCACGATTCCCTCCTCGTGACGCTGGTTTGATAATCTCCAATCCAAAGAATTTGAAAGTCTTCTGGTGTGGGTGCAACTCTTGGAAATGGTGGGAAGCTGCCAGTCTCAAAAAGTACCTTGAAGCAGAAAGAATCCCTAGAGGACTTCGGATCCTCATCTTTCCTCCAGTTGAAACAACGAAACCAGAACAGATCGTAAGATGGGAAGAGAACCTGAGGGAGGCTTCAAATAATATGATACGCCAACTAATAGATATAGCAGAAGAAGAACACATCAAACACAAAAAAGAAGTAGACGAATTCACAAAGAAAATAGAAGAATCCAATTGGGGTGAAATTACAACCAAAAATTACGAAATACTCAATAGAATCATTGATGAATATGAAGAAGACCTAATCCAGAGAAAAAACAGGAAATTTAGAAGAGACCAGATCGACTACCAACTAGGACGAGTCTACACTTTTGCCAAACGGTATGATAATATCCCAAAAGGCACTTCAACGCCTATGACCAAACAAACATACGACACAATCACAAGCTCCGAAGTAGACTCACCAGGAGTGGAAACTCCAGCTACAACATCTAAAGTAGGAGTTAATTTTTTAGAGGAAGTCAGACGACACCGACTTGGCTTTCGAAATCAAACTATTCAAGATACCAGAACCCCATCAGACAACATCCAAAGTATCACAACGCCAAGACCAGTAACAGGAGTGACGACCAGAGCAAGGAAAAAACAAGAAATAGAACCGAAGGAACGATCGACCTAATGGTTAATATCTCGGACCATCATAACACTAAGGCACAAGTGGAGATCCTCAATAAGGGTCTATCTTTTTGCCCAACGGCATTCTGGGATTTGACCAAGACCATGATAGACCTATACAAGTTCACACGAAAACTCAAGCTAATGTCTTTCTTTCATAACAGACCACCAATACAGAGGGACAAGACAACACCAATTACGAGTCACCTATCGATTCAAGACTTGGAAAACATACATCTGTTAACTTCCCTAACAGATGACCCGGAAGACCAAACTACTTCTCAGACATTGGCACAAGAATTAGGCATAGACACATCTTATCCCAACACCAGTGGGTTGACCTCAAAATCCATCTTCTGCCCCCAACTACCACCAGGCAATACCATTGATCTATTCCATACAGCAGTTTCCAAAGACTTAACTACCGAATACTATAAATACCAGAAAAAGAAAAATTTCCTTCCAAGAAATCTAAGCAAAAATGAAACCAATGCACTCAAAGAACTAAAGAACCTTCCTGGAGTGGAGATCAAGGAAGCAGATAAGGGGGGTAATGTAGTTCTGTTACATACAGATGACTATATAGCGGAAGCACATAGACAACTAAAAGACACATCTTGCTACAAAGAATTATCCTCCAATCCGACAGTTAAAATTCAAGGAGACCTAAAAAGAAAACTAGACACATGGTATACAAAAAACCTACTAACCCGCATGGAACGAGAGGAGCTCTATATAGAACATCCAACTATGCCAACACTCTATCTTCTACCCAAAATTCATAAAAATAAAACCAAACCACCAGGGAGACCAATAATTGCTGGTATCAATTCCATATGTTCTAAGTTGGGTGAATATGTTGACCACCAATTGCAACCTCTAATGAAAGACCTCCCATCATACATTCAGGACACGAAGGATATTCTTTTGAAATTAAACAACATTCCATGGAATGAGGACTGTCTCCTGGTCACGATTGATGTAGTAAGTCTCTACACCTCAATTCGTCATCAAGATGGAATGGAAGCAGTACAAAAATCACTATCAACCAAATCAGTTCACTTTTTGGAATCTAACCAAATGACCCTTGAAATGCTTCATTTCTGTTTGACAAACAATGTTTTCACATTCAACTCGAAATACTACCTACAAATTCAAGGCAGTGCGATGGGAGCCAAATTTGCGCCACCATATGCATGCATTCTTATGGGACTTGTGGAAAAATTCTGGTTATGGGATGACACCTTTGCAGAATATACCGCCCACATAACTTACTGGGGACGATATATTGATGACATCTTGTGCATCTGGCAGGGATCCGAGCACTTACTTAAAGAATTCCTACACAAAATCAACACAAACAGATGGAATATTAAAACCACGAATAACGTCTCACCAAACCAAATAGACTTCCTAGACATAACCATATATGTAGAGGCTAACAAACTGCAAACGAAGACCTTCCGGAAACCTACCTCGGTCAATTCAATACTCCGAGCAGACAGCTGTCACCCTAATAAAACAATTGATCACATCCCAAAAGGGGAATACCAACGCATGAGAAGGAATTGCAGCAATTTGGATACCTTCAAAGAAAGTTCGAATCTCCTAACTCAGAGGCTTCTGAATCGGGGATACCCCAAGAAACTCCTTGACAGAACGTACAAGGACTGTGAAAAGTTGTCCAGGGATGACCTTCTCAAACCCAAAGACATTACAAGCAATGAGAGAGGGAACACAATTAGGTTCCTGACAGACTATCACAATGGACATCAACACATACGGAAAGCCCTAAAAAGACACTGGTATCTTCTGACCTCCAATTCCTCACTAAACAACCAGATGGAAGAATATCCCCAAATGGGTTTCAGAAGAGCCACGAACCTCAAACAAATCCTATGCAAGTCTGAATTCAAGGACAAAAGGATCATACCCAAGACAAATTTTCTGACGAAACCTCCTGGCTTCTACACCTGCCATGATTGCAATGCATGTAAACTGGGAGTTAATAAGCAAACTGAATACAAACACGACCCCACTACCACCATTCGAATTAAGGATTGGATCACATGTACATCAACACATGTAATCTACATCATAATCTGCCCTTGTAACAAATTCTACATAGGGAGCACGATCAGGCCGCTCAAAACCAGAATCTTGGAACACTATCGCAACATTAACAAAGAAGAGATAGGACCACCTTTAACTGAACATTTCCAAGAGTTGCACCCACACCAGAAGACTTTCAAATTCTTTGGATTGGAGATTATCAAACCAGCGTCACGAGGAGGGAATCGTGAACTTATAATGAGACGCAGAGAGAGTGAACACATCATGCGCCTTAATGCGACAACCTTGGGCCTCAACAAAGATGCAGAAATGCATTATTGGCTGTATTAATTCTCCTCGTTGTTTTCATGAACCTTTTTATAATAAGACTGACCTTAAAACAATCACTAACTTCCTTGCATGTTAGTCGCTCCGAGTTTCTCACTTGGTTATACCTCTTTATACTATGCTGTTTCTTTTCCATTCTTTAATTCATTCACAGATTTCGTGATGTACTGTGTAAACCAGTTGAAAACTCAAGATTTATATTTGTACGCTAAGTATGTTTTACATTACTTATAATGCAAATAATTATGTTTTGCATGAGCCATTGACAACCTTTCTCCCTTATTTGTAGACTATACTAATTACTTTCATCTGCCATCCCTTACTTTGATGTGTTTCCGTGTCCTTTTTCTGCAACACACTTTTGTTATCATTTCGGACCTTCTTTACCTAAACTAACATTAATTACTGACCCAAGAGAGACTCATACTAAACTTTCAAAACATTGCCCCCCTTTGACACCAGAAATCAGAGAAGCCGTTTTTTGTGTTAATTTATATTAATACATATACATTTATATATAATTTTTCTTTTTCTTTCCCTTAATTTTCGTCAAGACCATTTCCCTTAATATTAGCATTATTTTCTTAAAGCCTAACCTTTGCTATAATATTTCCCATAATTTTTTACTGACAATAGTCACTAGTAACATAGTAACTCTTCAGTGGCCTCATTCGTACGTCAGCATTCTTTATTTTGCTGACGTCAATGCAACCCGAGCCAGAACCTTTCTGACAGCTCATTCCTCCGATTTCCCTGAGACCGCAGAGACTCATCTATTTCATCCGCAGGTGAGAGAGGCCCGCTTTGCTTCCCCTTCTGGGATATTTAACTATATTTGTGTTCGTTTCAACACAAAAGGCAACCCTGCACTTGCAACCTCTTATATTATGTTCATGCGCCCCTGTTACAACGCTCTCATTCATCTCCCGCTTAGCGCGTCAGTTTCATTCATTACCTAACCGGCCTTCAACTTTTTGCGCAGCCTTTAATCACTGTGTTTTAACTTAAAGACAACCCGTTTTTGCAATTATCAACGCTTCATGCAGCATGTATTTTCGTTTCTATTTAACTTCCATGTAACTCCTAGATTGTCTCACTGGCAATCACATTTTATCTCCGTGCGCCCCTGTCACAACGCTCCCTTTGATCTCCTGCTTAGCGCGTCAGTTTCATTCATTACCTAACCGGCTTCCAACATTTTGCGCAGCCTTTAATCACTGTGTTTTAACTTAAATGCCACCATTTTTGGAATTATTAACGCCTCATGCAGCATGTATTTTCGTTTCCATCTAACTTCCATGTAACTCCTATATTATTTCACTGGCAAATCACATATTATGACAAACGCTCACATCCCCCTTGGCTAGCGCGCCGGTTTCTTTAAACCTTTTTTAATCCCTTAATTTGCAACTTGCAGCGTTCCTTTTACCTTCAAATTAAGCCCCCAATTTTGCGCACTCTTATTATAAATCCCGATTTTAAGAGTGATTTCTTGAATTTTTTGCTTTTTCATATAGGAAGACCTTGTTATTTACTGAAAACCGGTGAGCAGTCTTTCTTGCCACGTGTACAACTAATGAGACACTTTGTTTGTTTCTTTTTTCTTCTTTTTTTTCTTTTGTTTGTTTTTTCGTTTTTTTCGTTGCTCTTGTGAATTTTTCCCCTCCTTTCACCTGCAATTTTCTTTTGACTTTCCTTTCTGGTGTCACTATTAAAAGTTATTGGCGACCTTACCGTATTAACCTGCAGGCTATGCGTTCATTGACTTTTGTATCATCTCACCTTCTGTTTCCTATAATTATGACACATACTTTCTCTTTTCACAATTCACCTCTCGTATAGCATTGTTGGTTCTGTCCCGGGTATGATGGTGCGCCAAGGATGTTTTTTTTTTTTTTTTTCCAATGCTATGATTCTACCATATTAGCAATGTGACAATGCACTCAATAAGACATTTGTATTAATATTGTGCCGATTATTTATTTATTCGCCTTTCATACTTTGTTTTATGTTAAAACAGAATGTCGCCGCTAATAAGCCTTATGTTTGATCTTTTCTTTCTTCCTTGAACCATCATGTCTTTCTTATCGTCTCTCTCTTTCCCCTCGCATTCTTCTTCCCTCTCTCTCCCTCTTTCTATCTCTTGCCTTGCATTGTCGATTTCCTCTTCCCTTATCACCATCTGTTTTCCCTTGACTAATTTCCCGTTCTCCCTTTTCCCCAAACTAACACTCTTGGTAAATCTGCCACACTCTTTCTTTCTCTCTTTCTCTCTCACTTTTCTCACCCATTTTGTATTCAACTTATTCTTGGTTTTCTAATCACTCTAGCCTTGAAAAAGCCCAAGGCCAATGGGCCACTAGGGCGAAACACGTGTCGGCTTGTTGCTTTTCCTCTCACAATTTATACCTGTTTTGTCTGCCAGAAATAAAAACAACACAAGTAATTTCATTCTGAGCAATGCTCTTGATGTTGATTATCCACTGACGTGGACCAATTAAGAAGGCATCACCCTCCACCGTTTCCTAACCTTACCTTTTCAATGGCTCTTGGGTGTAGCCATTTACGAGGATTGTGCCACATATAAAATTGGGCCCTAACAACTGTAGCGCCGTAAGTCCAGAACTTTCCACCCATACAGCTTCTCATCTAAATAATTGGGAAAGAACCATTAGAATGTTTCAAAATATATCAGCAACAAGGAAAGTAAAAATTATACTGTTTTTTTTTGGGGGGGGGGGGTAATTCTCACGGGTGATGGAAAAAAAATATTTCAATTGGATCAAAACAAACCAAGACACTTTATTAGTTTATTCAAATGATAAAATGTGCTGAACCCCAATTTTCAAACGCCACTGTGCCTGCGCCCTGTATGATTAACGGTAAAACTGCAGGTCACATTCAAATTCAGTGTCCATTCCTCAATCGGTAAATGGTTCCAACACTATTGAGTTCTGTCTAACCACATATTTTTTGCAAATTTATATAGCACAGCATGGCCCGAAGGCATAGAGCACAACATACAAGATACAGGGTTACAGCGGGTTACAGTACTAGTAGTTAAACTTGGGAGTTTACATCGGTGGATGTGTGCAGGAGTTACCACAAGAGACAATTACAACAATTGGGCTGAGGGCACAGTTAAACGAAGGCAGATCAGGGCACAATCGAGAGATTGCTTAAGTCTGGTCGAGGGTGAATTAACCAAGATGTCTGACAGACAGGGGGAGCTTGAGTTCCGCTTTGAAGGTTGCCAGGCAGGTGATTAGACGAAGTGAGGGAGACGAAGAGTTCCAGATTCTAGTGGTGTTACCGGAGAAAGACTAGTTGATGTATCGTTCTCGGCTGAAGGTGGGGGGTTCCAGGAGCAGGGAATGGACACCCCTATTTGCTCCAGAGATTTTCAGTTTCTCGTTTATATGGGAGGGTGAGGAGGGGTGCCCGCTACGGCCAGTCTGGCCTTGAATGCAAGCAATGTTGAATTGGGCTCGAGCCCCAATGAGGAGCCACATACGCCTTACAACAATCTTGTAAGTGAGGTGCACTGATTAGAGACAGTCTCCATGGAAGGCCTCCGTCCTGCTGCTTTTGTAGCACGCGCTATACCTCGCAGTTTGTTGGGGTTAAACTGCAGCTCAGTTGTTTTCACAATAACGACCCTCGACCCTCGCCCCTCTTGCCTCAGTAGTATTTCCGAACACTGACTCAGACGTGGAAACCGCGCCAAGTGTGGCCGACTGCTGCCCTCTGCTGGAGTCTGCTGACTACTACAGCTACTGAAATCAAACGCTGAAATCTCACTGTAAACAGCACGTCAGACTGAATCAAATTGAATTCAGTTTAATTCATGATTCGTAGTTGTTTATTTGAAGGCCCAACTAGAAACAGCGAACACCGCAAAATGACGGAAGATAAGAACAGTGACTTTGGGGTGAAGAAAAAAAAGATTTACTTAAAGCGTTTTAAACTAGACAACCCGACTCGTTTAGTAACCGCTATATAAATACAATTACAATACAATATTGACAAAATATTTATATTTTCAACGTCACGAGGAGAGCTTAGACGGAGAGGAAGGATAGATATTTTATTAAATACTAAATACTAGTCAACCATCTCGATTTAGGTGGGACTCCTTATCTTTAAAGCAGAAAATGGCTTTATTTCAGCTTTCCCCTGCTTAAAAAAACTCCACTTCAATGCAAGTTAATGGGAAACTTCAATTTCTGGAAAGTTCCTTTCTAAATCTCCCTCTTATCTGTTAACAACGGTTAGCATATATGTTTTCAGGACTCGCAAGGTGTTGATTTACGATTTACAATATGGAGTGCACCTGTGGTGTCCTGAAGTGACCCCTCCGGTGTACCACGAGGACTGATCGGGGCAGCGTCCAGTGTGTTCTTTAGTCAAATAGGCGCAGAGGCGCTGATGTCCCACCAGGAGCAGAGCGTGTTTCCAAATCACTGAACTTCCATTCCAGCAGTCTAAGCACAGAGAGCAAGTACACGTCACCGCATTCCACATAGACCAGGGCCTGGATTTACTAAGGGACTTTTTAGTAACACGTAAGTCAAATTTGCTTTGTGCCAAACAAGCTTCTGCCCGAAATGTTAATAATTACCCGCCAGGGCTCTCTCGGTTGACAAGTTCTCCCTTCCCCTTACAGAATAACAGACATGCATCATGAATGCATGAAACAGGACAGCAGGAGTACGGGTACCCCAAAACACAATTATTTCAACTGAAGAGTTTAAGAACTGTGTGTTAGCAGAATAATGACACACTGCTCTTTGTATCTTTTGTATTATTCAGGTGATTACTCATTGGCCGTTCCTTCTTCTTTATTTTGGAATGTGGAGCATTAATCATGGCATTTGCTCATTTCAGTTCTGCTGTTGTGTCCAAGTTATCCCCATCACTTCCTCCCTCCTCTTACCACAACCTAACTTTTGTTTTCCGGCACCTATATCTACCTGTGTTCACCCTCCTTCTGCTTTACTTTATATTATATATTTATCCAGGTTTAAACAGACATTGTTTTTTGCTGTGGTTTTTCTGTACTCTTAGATAACAAATTCGACTGATGTATTTACCCATGTAATATTCCGTTGAAAAGTGTATGATTTGTGGAAAATAAAATATACACATACGCCAATTTAAATTTAATTCATTACTAAACGAGATATGTAAATGTAAATGCAAATGTGTATGTGCTTATATAGCGCCGAATCACCCCTAGCTGTACTCATACTGCTGAAGGAACCCTTCCTGGCTTTTCCGTGTGAAGTGTCCACTCCTGGGCACCCCCATGGTGAAGCCAGGCATCCCAGCGCTGTTGGGGCCGTTGTGGAGATTAAGCAAGCTATTGCCCAGAGTTGCAGCGTGGGACCCATGATTAGAATAGGCATTGAGGCGAGAATATCTGGTCCGAGGAATATATAGCCCAAGACCCTGCCGCGGCGGGAATCGAACCCTGGTCCCGGACCAGTGCTCTGCATCGAGATCTACCGCTCTAACCATTGAGCCACACTTCTCTATTATAGATATATTATCTGCAATTAGAATATTCAGCTTACCAAATGGTCCCCCAGCAACCATAGCATATGCAAGCTCCCAGGCAATGTCCAAACACAAATTCGTACTCCTGGGAAGAAGAGAACACTGTCTCTCGTCGTTCCACACCCGCCCAGATGCACCAAGGATGAGGTGTCTGGGCACCAAGGGGCCTGTAGAAACCCCCCGGCCCTAAGCACTGTAATACTAACACCAAGAGACGGCCGTACCATGGGTGTGGGCTTCTAAAGCCAGGTTTACAAGTTAAAATAATGCCTTCTTGGACATATGCAGCCTATTTGATTGACTCTTCTTTCTGAATGGCTGTGGTGTAGTTCACTGAAACCTAGTGAATTCTCTCTCTGTAGCCAGAGAGACGGTCTTTGCAATTTCAAATCTCCCATATCGCAGACAAATTAATAAATACCGAAGGATGGCACTCAGCCAAGCAATACTGAGCCTTTTTAGGTTTTACCTGCAAACATAGCTTGCGCTGTCCACAGGGCAAATCTCTTGAAGACTAAAAGCTGACTCCCTGCCCATTATTTACTATTGGTTGGTTTGCATGCCACTCTCACCTCCTTGCTTCTTATTGGCTAGCAGCTCCCTGCTTTTTCCTTTGCTTCGAGTTTCTGTCCCTGCAGTGGAGCCTGGACCAACAACTGTTTAATGGCTGCTGAGTGTGTGCTTTCCCTGGCCATGTGCTTCCAGAGGTAGCTATATTATACTTTTAGACATGCACTCTCTAAGAGTGCATGTGTTTGTACTCCTACTGCGGTCTGTGGTTTTCCTGACTCCCTCCCACCTCCTATTGTCCATGGTCTTCCCAGACCTACTTTCCCCACCCCGGTCTTGTTGCCTGCCTCCTCCCATTATCCTTTTTTTGTGTGCCCTCCCAGCCTCCTGCCTCTGTTCCTCATCTTCCACCACCCCTGCCCCAACCCCCTCGGGTTACTTGCCCGTCCCGCCCTACTCACACCTCTCACTGTCCAACCCCCCTTTTATATAGCGCTAACTAGACCCAAAGGTATCAGAGCGCATTACATGAGCACCAGTTACGTTACAGACGGACACATTCATTTTTGTTAGGCATGGGGAGATAAAGTTATTATCCCAGAATCACAGAATGTTGAGCGTCCCTGCCAAGACTCGAACCCAGTTCCCCAGCTCTGGGGTCGACCTTCCTAGCCGTTAGGCCACATTTTCTCCCCGCTTAAAGTAAACAAAAAAGTGCTAAGCCGCAGTCAACGATAGCCACACCAAAGCGCTTTGTTTTTATTTACTTTAAGCCATGTTATACAGTAGCCCGCGCTGTTCAAGGTGTCTATAAAAAAATAATTTACAATGACAATAGGTCTCGCATAGGCAAAACCTATTTGCTTTGCCCATGCTTGTTTTATGAGCCAGGTGCAGGGTTCCTAAGCCACGGTAAAATCAGGTGGGAATGATATAGTCAGGGTCGATCTTTGAAAAAACTAAATCACAAAACTGTCTTAATGCAACATTGGAAGCACTTGAGTTAGTGAGTTTTTCCAGCTTTCCAACGGATGTAGTACTTGCATGTTCAAATGACCATGAAATAGGCAAGCAAACGTGGAGCATAAGAAACGGATTCTTTTATTTAACGCTCAATTAAATAGCATTAATGTTGGCGCCTTCATTTTCAAAAGGCACAATTGAACATGCGTTTTTATATATATATATTTTAAGCAAATGCACCAAGAGTGCATAGAATCGTAATTGTCGCAGGTTTTTAAACTCTCTTTTCTTATCCTTTCCTCTGTGTTTTAATCACCCAGTTGCTTTCTGGGACTTGTGGTTCCATGCTGAAATATTACCCCTGTGGGTTCCGTCCTGTTACAGCGATGTCTGTGTATCAGACCTCAACAAGTCCCAGAAAGCAATGGGAGAAGGAGGTCCATAAAGGACGTAAAACCACGCATTGAGACTTGAGAACCATTGCATCTGCCGGTCACATACCCGTGAACAAGGAATATTCAAATTCTGAAAGTCGTTGGGTTTTAAGAAATGTCCGGAAGCGGCAGCTGTTTGCAAAAATAAAGACCCTGCTATGAAAGCCGGGTTTTTGCCTGACATCGTGTGCGTCTTCATTTCTGGACAACTTTGGATGAATATATATATATATGTATATATATATATCTATCTATATCAACCAGCAGGCTTCTTAATTTCTCCAAGCACGAGCCACACCAATCCAGATTCGTGAAAGTGTTTTTATTTAACGGGCAAAAAGACGCGTTTCGAGCTATCCAGCTCTTGGTCACATGACCACAGTTCAAAGTTCAAGGTTTATATACATTAAGGTGAAAATAAAGAAAAGACTCTGGATTTACATCATCATCCAGTTTAACCGTGAGTATTCCTATACATTTAATTCTGTACAAGTAATACTGATTAAAACAATCGTTGGACAATTGCATCACAGAAAATATTAACGAATCACACACCCTGTGCATACAAAGTCAAAAAACATGTTTCTCAAGAAAAAGACCTTAAATAGCTGTGCCTGCGTTTAGTACAAATTCATAGTATACTTATAGCAAGTTTATCCAGCAGGAGACCTTCAACAGTAGTACCTGGGTATAGTACCCATTGGTGATACATTATATTATTTTTTAGTCCTCAATTGAGGTCCTATGCTTGATATTTGAAACTTATAATATGGCATGTATAGAGTACCAAGCGCTAGTTATCTAACAAAATAAGTCCTCTAGACAGGTATAGCACCTATAGTATGAACAAAAAATGCAAATATAAAGTAAAATACACACAATGTTTCAGTATGTCATACGACCAACCTTAGCGTGTCTATCATAGAGTTGCCCAGGTTTATATCTATCAAGGGAGAGTGTGGTTGTACAAACAAACACTTAACTCTCCGTGCTCGTAGCGTTTAGCAGTAGCTGGTGACACACACACTCCATCTGGTGCAATCTATATGGAGACAAAAGGAGACACAGAAGTTAAGTTAGATCTTCTCTAAAGACTCACTAAATATAATCCAATATCATAATTATATTGTTCACTATAGGTTTCGACCCCTAATACACAGAAATCACATTACTAGGAAATATTTTTGGGATCAGTTGATTAAATTAGGTCAAAGCACAGCTTAAAGTAGACATCTACTGCAGACAAACATGCTTAATTTTTTTTATATATAAATGAATACAATGAAATAAGTATGCACAAAGAAAAATGACCTAATGGTAGAGTGAAAATAAGTGATACAAAAAAATAGATAAGTCCAAATTAAAAACCTATCTAGAACATAAGTCCCTTAAATGCACAGTGGGAGGTTTCTGGAAATAAAGTTGAGAGATGCACATGCCTCTCTTCATCATTGTTCATCCCGAACGGAACGACACTGCCAGCTTGCAAAATGAATCTTGATTCGGATCTACGTAAGGCTAACACCCTATTGCCACCCCTGGGGTTTTTTGGGATGGTATCTAGTGCGAAGAACTTCGCCTTGGTCCAGTCACTCTCATGATTTTGAAAGAAATGTCTAGCCGTGCTGTAACTGAAGTCTTTATTGGAGATGGCTCGCCAGTGTTCTAATATCCTCTTCTTTACCGGGAAGGTAGTTGAGCCTATGTACCACTTACCACAAGGGCATGTGATAACATAGATTACAAACTCTGTGCTGCACTGCATGTTTCTCCGAATACACCCTTTTCTGTTGGTTCTGTGTAGTGTTACCTCCCTCACGTTCTCACTGTGACTACATGCTTCACATTTCCCACATCTGTGGAATCCTCCCCTCTTGTCTAGCCAAGTGAGTTGCTGGTGTTCCATATGACTCCTCACTAGTTTGTCTTTGATTGATTGGCATTTCCTGTATGTTATAGCTGGATGTGGGCCTAGTTTCTCTTTGAGTGATTTGTCCTGTAAAAGGATGTCCCATCTTTTTCTAACAATCTGGCTAAATTGTTCAGATTGGGAGTTGTATTTGTGATGAGTCTAATAGTGGAATCAGATGTCGTTAGGTTAACTTTAGGTGCTTTATACAAGGCCTCCTTTCTCTCTATTTAATCCGCTCTCTTTTCGCCCATTTTGAGCAAATTAGGTGGATAGCCTCTAGTTCGAAATCTTTTTATGATTTCATTCTTATTTTTCTTGTATTCTCCTTCTGAGCTACAATTTCTTTTTGCTCGGAGGAACTCTCCAAAGGGGATGCTCCACCTAAAATTAGGTGGGTAGCAACTTGCAGCGTGTAACACTGAGTTTCCAGCGGTCTTTTTTCTGAATAGATCAGTCTCAAGTTTATTTCCCTTTGCTTTGATCTAATATCTAGGAAATCTACACTTTCTTGGCTATGTTGGATGGTAAATTTTAAATTCACAGAATTCTCATAAAGTTCTTTAACAAAGTCAAGTAGATCGCCCTCTGTGCCTTCCCAGACAAAAAAGACATCGTCAATAAATCTGAGCCAAATATTGACTTTGTTGGTCCAATGTTCTAGGGATTCACTCCAGAGCACCTGCTTCTCCCACCAGCCTACCAAGAGATTGGCGTAGCTGAGAGCGAAGCAGGTACCCATTGAAGTTCCCTGTATTTGTTTATACAAAACTTCATTAAATGTAAATACATTCTCAACAAGACAAATTTCAATCATTTGTAGTAACATCTTAGTATGGGCCAATAGGTGCATGCTTCTGGTTTTTAAAAAGTGCTCACGCTTTCAATCCGTCATTGTGCCTGATGCTTGTATATAGACCCTCAACGTCTAGACATACAAGCCAGTAATGTATGTCCCAGTGTATGTTCTCAATTTTCTGGGGGAAATCTTTAGTGTCCCTAATGTATGACGTTAAGTCTCTCACATAGTCTGCTAAAAAATAATCCACATACATGGACACATTCTCCAGCAGACTATTTTTTGATGACACTATTGGCCTCCCTGGTGGCTGTAAAGGGTCTTTATGTACTTTAGGGAGGAGGCAGAGAGTTGGTATGGTTGGTGTCTCGTTTTTAAGGAATTTGTGTTCATCCCAATTTAGTAGGTTTTCATCTGTCCACCTATTAAGGAGGTCAAAGAAACTAACCTGCAGATTTGTAAGGTATGATTTGTCTACCCTAGTATAACACGTATTATTTAACTGTCTCATAGCTTCTTGAATGTAGTTTTTCTTCTCCCATAAGACTATGTTCCCGCCTTTGTCAGACGGCTTAATAATAGTGTTGACATCATTTTGGAGACTCTTTATTGCCTCTCTTTGGGCTCTATTTAAATTGGGTCTACTGGTTGGTTTCTTCAGGAGATGAAGGATATCCTGATTGACTAAATCGTGAAAGACGTCAATAATGTCTCTGGGAATCTGTGGCCTATATTTAGATTTGGCCCTAAAGGGGGTTGCTACGGGTCTCGTGGGGTCAAACCCCAGATTCTCTACTGCAGTGATTATGTTGGGATCAGACAAAGCAATTGTTTGCGAAGTATGCGCTTGTTGTTCATTACCTAGGCTCTCAAGCGTTCTCAGAATTTCTATGTCGTTAATAGAAGGTGTTAGGGGTGTCATATTGTCTGCCTGTATCAATTCGCCCTGCTGCCTGGATTTATGGATCTTAAAAAGTTTCAGTTTTCGTACAAACAGATACATATCAATTTGTGTCTGTGTATAATCAATAGGAGAATCTGGGCAAAATGTCAAATCAAGTTTAAGGACCTGTTCTTCTATGAGTGTTAACGGTCTATTGGAGTGGTTCATTACCGTTAATTCTTGTTCTTCCATTATTTTCCCCTCTGGTTCTGGCCTTTGGTTACCACGCCAGTGCTGCCGTTCTTTGCTCCGCCGGTCTCGCCTTCTTTTGCTTTTTCCTCCTCTGCCTCGATATCTCGTTCTTCCTCATATAGAGTGTTCGTTCACCTCTTGCATGAGGCGCATTTCCTCGGAAAAAGACGTGATTTCTGCTGGATTATATATATATATATATATATATATCTATCTCGAGCGCCCCAGGAAGCGTAAGCTGCACTCAAAGACTGGCAAATACTCTTAGTATCATAGATGCACGAACAACTGCGCTTTCCCTATGCGTTTCAGCGATAGGCATTGTTCATCAAGCATCATCCGGTTTGTTCCACCTGCAGTCAATATGAAGACCTCCAATGGGCTACCCCTTTTGGAGCGATGCATTGTGGTCCCGGTTTATGGTCCGTGGAAATAACATCAATTCAAAGGGCCAGTGATCCCTTCCTAGACTCATATGGAAGTCAAGAAGGGCCCAAGGAACGCAGAAATCTGCGATGAAAGGGGCCGCCCGTATTGAAATCCTCCAGGCGGTCCCATCTTGTTTTGATGGTTGTGCATACTTCTACTGGCACTTGGGCAGTGCCGTGAATAATGTTCCAAACATCATATATCAAAAAAACAAAATTTAAACCTTTGTTATAGTTAGGAAAAAGTTATTTATTCTTTCTATACAAACCAGCCCTTAAAATACACAAACATTACAAATTCTTAAGTTATAGCCATATTTTAAATTCATAATTTACACACCAGCTTTAAATTAATATAACTTTACTTTTTATCTACAAATCAAACATAAACTATATAAAAATAAAAATTTCCAAGCGTATACCTTTAATTTATAAGTTAAACAACAGACTCAAATTATTACAAGCCGGCACCTCCCTCCATACACTGTGTATTCAACTCAGTAGTCACACTACATTAACTATAGCTTGTGCCTTCTCCATGCACTGCTCATACTGTTTTATATTATCTCCCTTAACAGTTATGACATCCCAAATCAAATATTTTTTAGAACACTGCAAATTTCATACATTTCTCAAATCAGTGATAAAACAAGATTTCAGTTGAACGGGATTGAGACTTTGTCTGGAAAACTCAGCCATCTCCGACTTTTCTCCTTCACATTTCGTCCATAAAACCCTGTGCAAATGTGAACCGGAAACAGTGCCTGCAATGACAGGAAATTACTCAGGAAATACTTGTGCAAACACAGTTTTCTGTTATTACTACTTCAAAATCAAGGTCATAATGGTAATTACAGGAACCTACTATATGTGTAATTCCAGGCACGGTATTACGACACCACGTTGCACTGCAACTCGCAATAAGACCTTAGCGCCCTATTACCACTTCATATGAGGTTGCGCCATTCGAATGGTGAGAAATTTCAGAATCGGTGTTCAATCTCAATTTTCACTTGTCCGGTCACCTTACTCTGTTTACATTTTGTCTGGTTTTTCTTGGTCATGTGAGAAGAGTAAATACATCGCATGTCGTGGCTATTATATTGAACGCGTAATCCTGATAGGCCAAAAACTCAAGATTTGGCACTATCAGCATTCTGCAACCTTAGCATTTTTGTTGCACTGCCGGGGTAGCCGCAGACTACACACTCTTGCTTCCACCTCGTGCCTCTCATTCGCTACCCTAAACTTCCTGCCTGTTTATTTCACCTTTCCAGGTTATTTCGTTCTCCGCGTTCTCCCTTTGTCGCAGTTTTGCGGTCTTTTTCTTCCTTCTCTCTCAATTTCTATCATTTTTATACTTGATCAAAGTGGTATTGAAAGAGTGCTGGTACCCACCACTGCCAGCCACTGGCGTAAATTAAGCATAGGGTGACCAGCTCCAAAGATGGCAAAGAAGCAGAGGACGGACAGGTCAAACTCTGGCACAAAGTTTTAGTAGTCCCTCCTTGGAGTCAGGCATCTGTAGTAGTGGTCACCACTTGTGCATGCACACGGTCTGGGACAGGCCCATCGTTCATGGGGGCATCAAAGCCTGCATGATAAGTCAAAATGTGCAAAAATGTGATCAGAAAAATGAAAAAGCAAAGGGAAGCTGCAAGTATCACACAGCTCGGCATACTTCTGTCTAGTAATGTCTCTACATATGATGGAATGTGGGGCCTCCTACCATTTCTCTTTTCTTTGTAATGCTTTAACTCACTCCATGTATCCGTGATGTTTCAGTGATGGAGCGCCGGGCACCCATCATCTCTCTTCCTAATGTCGTCTCACCACGCTCTATCATCAGCAGAGTGTCTCTTTGATGGAGGGTCTCTTCTGGTAGTGCCACGTGTCTCTGAGTCCTTTCTATCTGTGATCAGTCCTCACAGGATGAATACACTAAGTCCAAAGATGCCTTGCTCTGTCACTCACTGCAGGCCTGTATTATCAACGGAGAAAGGATATGTTGAAATAAGTCTCTGATTAGTTAACAGAATTTTTCCCTTTGGGCTAGAATGGAGGAAAATGTCATGTATACAAATCTGATAACGTTTACTCACTTATGCACTCTCACATAAAATAACGAACGCCCCCAAATGTAATGTTAGAAAAAATCGGTAAAGAAAGTCTATTTCATAAAAACCATTGGTTTAGATTTATTGACAAGTTAAAAAACACTCATTTTCAAATTACATTCAATAAAATAGTCACAGACAAGTGGCTAAAAATCAAACCTCAAAGATGAGAATAAAGAGACAGTATATGTACGTTATATCTAAAGGCACAACACAATAATGAACTATCACTTTTGGTACAAATTAAAAAGACAATAAAACAAATATACAGTTGTATGGTAGGAGGAATAATAGCAGACAACAAAATTATGTCTTAGATGTGTGAATTCGTAATTACAGTAAACAGAAAAAGTCTGGTGACAGTGCACCCTTGTTACTTGGAGTTCTGTTCCGCAACAAATTCCACCCCACAACCTATGCGTCGACGCGTTTCGGTGGTATGCCGTGATAAAAACCACCTTCCTCAGGACTGACAAATTAAATCCTCCACAGCATAACTCTAACAATAATCCATTTCTGTCCCAATAAAAATTGATGACAAGTGGCTTTATGGATAAGGAGAAGCCTACTAGCAATGAATCACTTTATCTTGGATCAGTAAGATAGGGCCTCACTTCCTCCACGAGGTCATATTCATTGTTTAGTATTCCAAGGCGTTTATTTAAAAAAAGGAGAGTGTCTCCAATGTATTCGATAGCACTTCAGGGATGGTACGATCCTGTATATGGATACTTTAATAAGTTAGTTGTTGAGGTATCAATACATCCTTTATGCGGGCCGTCCTATTGAGGCGAGAGCGTAATTTTCTAATCCGCCCGGAATTCTGGGTACGGCTCCGTTCCTCGATGTGCGCGTTAAAACAAACGTCGCTGGCTTCTCATCGCTTGTGAGGTGGGCTCTGGGCTGCTCATGCCATAGCTGTATTGGTGCAACAGCATCAGCCCTCAGACAGCCCGCGGGGTTCTGTACTCGCTCTAGGCGTGCCTGTACACCAACTGGTAAATTATTAGTTCTACTAACATGAAAACTGAACTGATGGTGGAGAAATATCTGAAATAGGGTTTGAAGTACTTGGAAATAGCTTGCAGTTTGTAGCTTAAAACAAGATCTCAGCAGAAATTGTTATTTTATATGACGGAAGCAGAAGTATCCGCGGGCCTCAGGATCAGGTACACAGGACCATTGATACATTAAGGCTGTGGTAGGCAACTAATTTGCAACTAGCAACTAGAAGCATTATGGTTTTGGACCAGCGCGTCTGTAAGAGGAAAGTTACAGTCCAGTTCTCTGTTAGTGAGACTCCATTCCAAGATGGCCACCATACACAGACTCCATTGCAAGATGGCCACCATACACAGACTCCATTGCAAGATGGCCTCTAAACATTCAACCATTTCAGTATGTACCTTCCTGAGTCCAGCACCTTCCAGACAATTGGTTCCTGTTCAGAGATCAGCCCCTTCCTGCCAGGTTGTTCCTGTTCCACCAGTTCATAAAGAGCAACTGGCCAGTGTACTAATGCGTTGCAGCTCCTTCTGTTGGAGACTTTGTTCCAGCTAGCTCCAGATCCTACTCCGGCACCAGCTTTGCTCCGGTCTGATGCTTACCAATAACCAAAGCTCATCCAGACAAGAACTGATCAGCAATTGGGATCTGGCACCTTGGAGTTTTTTTGTGCCTTTGGACTGTTTCCTCCTGCTTCTGCCTGGCACTACTTTCCAGACTGCAACGTCCTTGGAAACTGCCTTACACCCGGGATGGACAATGTGGCTTCCAGAAAGGGCAGTCCTTCCCACAAAGAGGTAAAAGATCACAAACTGTGCATAAACCCTGACAATATGTGGGCACCAGACTACATCCAATTGTTTCTAAAATGGTCTTATTGCTAAGGGAGTGGCTTGAAGCCAAATTTTCATAACCACCCTCTCTCTTGCCATCCTCCCAAACACCAGCGTTCCACCCTGGGGCAGAAGAAAGAGCATTTGTACGTGCACTCATGCAAATGTGCGTGTCTCTCCCCCACCACAACCAAGCATGAAAATATTAGAGGCAGCTGATCAGTGTGACTGACTATCATTTCCTAGGTCGTTAGTACATAATTATGTTGTTCTCAGTTTTCAAGAAACAACAGATTCAACCTTCATACTAAATGATGCAAACAGCACTTAGCTTAAGTGATTTTCTAGCTTTTTGCTCAGGATAAAACTCTTCCGATGAAATACTCTGTTTATCAATATATTACCAGCTGATAATGCAAGAGCTAAAAGATAATATCCACTAGCCAGGGAAGCACTTTGTGTAATTAAAATATTGCCAGCGGGGATCCCAGTATCTAGGTATAAATCAAATAATTCAATGTTCACCTCAGAAAGAATCACTTGCTGTCCATTTTATATAAATGTTTTCATTTTCTACACCCTCGCGTTCGATGTTTAATGATTTGGGATGAATAAAATCAAGGATAAAATAATTAAGCTCACCAAAGAGATTGCACGAATTACACTGAATGGCACATTAGCCGGGGAGGCTTCACATTGATATGAAACAGCAAATTGTGCGGAGAAAAATGAGTGTGACGTGCTTGCCTGAACTTCTAAATAAGAGTTAGGTTAAAATCATGTACATGCTGGCAGTACCCCAACTAAGTCACTTGAGAATTTCAAGCAAACCTCATTTAGAGGGTCCCACAGCAAAGAGACTCACTTTTAATGAAAAATGCCCTCTTGGTGTTGAGAACCTGACAAAAGTTGAGGGATGCTAGTCTGGAATGGGACGTTCTTCAGTCCACAAGGGACAGGACTGTGATGGTTGAGCTATCACAAGAGTAGTTCGAGTCACTGGTGGCCACAGTTGCTGAGGCCTTCCTGGCCCGTGGCCATCTCCGCAGCGTGTGGTGGTCACCGGAAGGAAGGAGGTGTCATTGGGAACTCTTACATACCCTGAAGTGGGCAACACATGAGTCACAGCCATAGAGTTGGCAGCCCAGGTGGTGAGGTTAGAATCCAACTACAGTTTCAAGGAGTTAGGCCCTAGTACAGGTCTAGAACACAGCATGGTTCTGCGGTGCAAGGACTCTAGCCAGTGCCTGGCTAAATATTCTGTGGATACTGGGGTCGGAAGAGCTAGTCCCTCACATGGCTCCATAACCATTCAGAAGGTAAGAGCCCCACTGCCCCTCCCTGAGATGCATCTAGGATGAAGCGGCTAGACGCCAAGGGCCTTTTGGGGTCAGTAGAAATGCCCTGGTTCCAAGTATGGTAATATTAACTCCAAAAGACGGAAGTACCACAGGTGTGAGCTACTAAGGCCAGGTTTACATGTGAGAATGATCCTTCTTGGACATATGTGTGGCGGGGCTACCAGATACTATATATCGGTACCCTGCTAGATGCAGCCTGGTCACTGCAGCAGAATAATGGGACACGTACACATACTGTGAAGGTACGGGTAGAGACCCTGTGCGGTCTACGCCCCTTTAATATATAGCCTCTGGCCACGCCTTGCTGGAGGATGTTATAGGGTGTATATCCGGGGCAGTGAGCTACAGATGAGGAGGAGGTCTGGGTGACTCACTACATCCCTTCCCAAGTTGGAATTGAACTTGCCATGCAGAGTCTTTTAGCTATTGGCTCGACCAAGGGTTGGGTTTGAGTTCGTACTGCTGGTGGCAAGAGCATCCATTGTCTCTCCAGAGCTCCGGCTTCTGCGTGAGTCAGAGCCATTGCTGACTGGTGCTCCGATTGTTTCAGGAGAATTGTCGACTGGTGTAATGATGGCAGGACTCTCACCCCTGGATGTAGCTTCCAACATAGTCTTGTCTGTTTCCGCTTATAGCTCCCATTGGCCCGGGAAGTCTATCTTCCGAAACCGCATGATGTTCCTGACAACTGTCTTATTGCCCTTGCGGGCCATCACGCCATCGACACGGATCACAGTCCACACTCCTGGCTCGAAGAGTGACCTGAACTTCCACCTAGGTCTTTGGTCTTTGATTAGCACCTTATCACTTTGCGAGATCAGCCGGTTTGCGGCTCGTTGCTTCAAGCTTGCGCGCACGTTTTTCTGCATACGCCAGGCTTGGGTGTTTAACGGGCCGTAAGGTGCTGGGGTCCAGTCCAGGTGAATGGGGATGGTGTTACGCCTGGGTTTTTTCAACATCAGAGACCATGGAGGGTATTTTTCGGTGCAGTGCAGTGTTCCTAGGTATTCTCACAGGAATCTTTGAAGACTGAGCTCATGTTGTCTCCTTCCACTGTGGCTATCCTGAGGGCTTTGTTAAGGGTGTGCATTAATCTCTCTGCCTCGCCGTTGGCCTGGGGTTACTGTGGCATTATGCAGCGATGTCGGATCCCTAGGTGTCGAGTAGTTGTTGCTTAAACTCTGACCCCTGGAAGGGTGGGCCATTGTCCGTCTTGATCTCCTCGGGTAGGCTGAATTGTGCAAAAGTATTTTTTAAAACCTGTGCCACACTTTCAAAAGCTGTTGAGTCGACCACTTCAATGATGGGATACTTCGAATAACTATCTACTAGAACAATGGTTACTCTCTCATAAGGGAAGCTACCGAAATCTAGGCTCACTTTGGACCATGGGGCTGTGCAGGGTTCTTCTGTGATGATGGGTGCAAGAGCTCCGTAGGAGCAGGTGAGTTGAAATGAGGGGCACTGCAGCACCATTTTATCTATGGCGGCTTCAAGGTCTGGGAACCGCCCTTTCTTTCGCAACCCAACTTCATCCCCTGGTGTCCACCATGTGCCAGCGATGTCACCTGGTGGTGTAGGGTCTCTGGCATTACTAGCCATTGGCCCCGCAGTATGAGGCCGGCTCCAGTGGCACTGATTTCATCGTGCACTCTCCACATCTTTGTGAGCATCTACTTGCTTGGGCCATGTCATCTGTTGGCATCACAGAGGAAGTTCTGCCACGAATCTCTCTGAAAGGCATCTGCTAACTTTGCTAGCATGGTCTCTTTCTTGGTGGTTTTTTCAATCTCACTTAAAGTGAGTGCCTTAGGACATGCTCTTTGTGACACCATGCTGACATACTCTTCAGTCTCCTCCGCATTATCATCATTTCCGTCCATGAGGTGAGGTGGGTGGCATAAGAGGAATTCTGCTGGGTTCTTGGACCCTTGACGGTAAACCACCTCCATGTGGTAGTGCTGTAGGTGGATGGCCCAGCGCTCAATTAGTGGAAGTGGGTGTGGCGCCGTCCCCCGCAATACCAGGACGAGTGGTTAATGTCTGCAGGCTCATTTGATGGCAAGGGCTTCCCTTTCGATCTGGGCATATCGTGCTTCAGTCTGTGTTAGTGCTTTGCTGGCGAATGCCAGCGGTGCCCGTCTTCCTGGCTCTACTTCCTGAGTGAGCACAGCCCCTAAGCCTACAGGATTTGCATCAACGATCAGTTCAGTCCGCTTCTTCGGGTCGAAGTAGGACATCGTTGTCTTGCACAGTAACGCTGTCTTTATCTTCTGGAATAACTCTTCCTCGCACAGGCCCCATGTCCAGGGGCATGTTGGTCAGTGCTCTCAGGGGCTGGGCATTGGTCGTGAGGTTAGGAATTAACCTGCCACAATAAGTGGCAATGCCCAGGAAGCTGCGTACTTCAGAAACGGTGGTCTAGGTAGTAGCCTCTTTAATAGCCTGTGATTTTGCATGGGTCAACCTTCACTCCATCCTGATTGAACACGTATCTGAAGAACTCTATGTATGTTTGGATGAAGGAGCATTTTTCCCTGTGCAGGGTGAAGCTGTATTCCCACAGACGTTTTAGGGTGGCTCGTAGGTGTTTGTGATGCTCCTTAGTGGTCGCGGAGTAGATCAGGATGTCACTACTCACATTCATGACATCCTCGAGTCCCGACAGCGTCTCTCGTATGGCATCTTGGAAGGCCTCCACTGCTGAAGAGATGCTGAAATTCAGTCTCTTGTATCGGCGTAGTCCACGATGCATGGAGAAAGTTGTTGTATAGATGCTCTCTTCCGAGAGGAGCAGACGGTGGTTGCTGGTATTTAAATCTAGTTTGGAGAACCAACTTGATCCATTCAGATCAACAATAATCACGCCCATCGTGGGCGTGAAATGCCTCTCCCACTTGATTACTTGATTAGGGTGGCGCATATCAATGCAGAGGCGTACTTTCCCTGGTTGCAGGAGCGCAACGCCCATTGGGCTCAAAGGGCTTCAGCTCCCCCCGTCGTGTGTGTCAGCCCGGCTGAGACAGCTTACTGGGCACACACACAGCAGCACCAGAGTACTTCACAGGTCTTTAAAAGACCATTTAATTGTTAATGAGGCTTTGTTGTTCTTTCGCCCCTTATTAGAGCCCCTGCATCTTCACTCTGCCGATTGCTGGAAGAATTAGCTCCCCGAAATTTCACTCTGCCTGGTTGCTTTGGTTTTCCCGCTGTGACCATGGGGGACACCCAGGAGGTCGGGCCAGATACCTTTTCAATCACTCCCAGGCTCTCAAGCTTGTCTAATTCCTGTTCTACCAGTGGAATCAAGTGGAAAGGCACGCGACGATGATGAAGGGTCACTGGCTGACTGATTTATCAGTGTGTGGCTTAATGGGTGGGGCTTTCACACATCCAAGGCTGTTGAATAGCCCAGGAAAGTGGTTTAGCAGTTTGTCGGTCTGATAAGCTCATACATTTCATGCAAAGGACACAAGGCCTAGCTCTTCAACTGTGTGGTTCCCTAACAGGGTGTCGCCTTCTTTGTTGACCACGCAAAAGGTCGTCATGATTTCTTGGTCATCTGCCTTCACACTCCTGATTATGCGCCAGTGGGGTCTGGCTCCCATACGTCAAGGTTTTAGTGTTCTACGGGGGAGAGTGTCCGCTTGGGCCTGCGGCACCGATACTGTTGAATGCACATTATGTTCACTGATGCACCGGTGTCAATGATGGACTTGACTTCTGACCCAACAATTTCCAACACGTACCAGGGTTGTGGCCTTCTGTGCCTTTTCAGGCAGATTGTGAATGAGATGAGGAAGGCCGCCTACCCTCCATCCGGTGACAAGTCTCCCAGACAGTTTCTGTAGTGTGGAAGCTGTGTGGAGGCACCCTGCATTTCTGGTTCATCCAGGGATAGCTGTGGTATGGCTCTGGATGGGTCTCACCTTCCTCTGGCGCCTCTCCCTCTTGACCCCCCTCTGCTCACCGTCACAAAGTGATTCAATTTGCCACAGTTCAAGCATGTATGGCCTGGCGTGGGGCAGTCGTCTAGGAAATGCTCGTCGCGCCACAATACCTGCAGGGAGATCCATATTGAGGAGGGACTGGGGTCCTAAGCATGCTTGATTTCCCTCTAGTGTACACGGCATCCGCAGGCTCCACTTTCACCCCAGGAGCCTTATCGGGCGGTTGGGTAATGTCGATGTTGATTTCGGTGGATTTTGAAGCTGACCGGTCACAGGACCTTGCCATGAAAAGGATAGTGTTGAGGCTGATTTTTGGTTGCCGCAGGATGATGCCTCTGAGTGTCTTTTTTTCCGGCACCTTTGGAGGTTTTGTGCCCTTTTTTCTTTTGGCTGGTCTGCTATGCATGTGCTAGCCAGCTTGCGTAGATGGGCGTAGAAGGCATCAATGGACTCGCTTTCTTGCTGGCAAGCTGGGCAGAGTTTGAATTGTTCGAAGTCTGGATTTAATTGCAGATCAAAGTGCGCGTTGAGAGGTCTTATAGCTGCGTCATAGTCGGTCGCCGCTCCCGTGTTAGGGAGATGTTCAAATAGCTTGTAGATTTCATCTCCTGTGTAATGGAGCAGGAGGAAGAGCTTGATGGCCACATCAGTCTCACGGGAGGTGAGAAAATAGTTTTCCAGCCTTCCTACCCATGTCTTTCAGTGGGGAGAGGCTGTAGAAGGATCTGCAAGCTTGCTGAATGGTTGAAGTACTCCTACCAGCATATGTTGCAGGAGAAACTGTCCTGGTGGTTACCCCTGTGGGAATGCAGAATTTGCATCATAGGCTGTGGCTGGGCAGAGTGTGCAGTTCACACCTTCTCTCCCTGTGAGGTCCGTTGCCGGCGTTAGGTGCTGCCGCTGCTGGCACTCCTTCACATATGGTGCATTGCGCCCAATTCATCTTCTGTATAGCTGTTTGTGGGATGCAGGGGTTTGTGCCCAGCGTCCTTTGGCAAAATTCAGCGAGTGCCCCCTTGCAAGTGTCACTGCCTCTCTCTGGTTGCGTGTACAGTAGCAGGTACATTTATTTCCTTTTATTCATTTTCTTTTTTGTTTCCCCGCAAATTGTGCCAGGGCAGAGACCTCCAGCAAGTCCAGGATGGTTACACTGCTGCACCCTCTGTCGAGCACGCACATACGTACCTTGTCAGATGGAGGAAAACACCCCTTTCTGGTATCGGTGTGCAACTCCCGGTTGGTGCGATTCGGGCCAGACACATGCCACATTCAGAGCAGACTGTGCTGCCGACAGCAGAGGAGCACGTTGTCTGAAGGTGATGGGGGTGCAGGCCATCGGGGTGAGACCGCTCAAAACAGCAGGCACACTAGGAGATAGAGTCGCGGCTCCAGCCATGTTGACAGGTCACAGCTTCTTCCTCAGAGCAGGGCACCATCGCTCAATAACCAGTCCACGCTGATGTTAAGCGTAAAAGGCCAGTTATTAGGACCAGGCTGCACAACATATTACATAACCAATAACCTCAAATAACCAATAACAAACCCCCCAACATCAACCTTTTCATCCACTCACTCCCTTCACACCACTCCGAACTCACCTCTCATTCGACTCCATGACTCGTTCAGTTCTTCATCCACTTCTTCACTTCTCTTCTAGCATCCTCCTCTGTATCACCTGGCATTACACTCATGCCTCCAGCCCCCCCATCATTCACTCTTCCCTCCCCGAGGGATGGGTGCACCCGTGAGTGACTCCCCCACCCCTAGCAAGTACCGCCAACCAGGGAACCCCCTTTAGGGTGGTTACCTGCCCCCCCCCCGGGTCATACAGTGCATCTTTCGTCCCCTTACTCAGACATTCCTTTTACACCAAATAGCCTCATTCCACATCTTGCTGACCACAACCCTCATCTCCATCATATAATATGCGTTTCCCAGTCTCAAAAGATGTACACCGTCATCCCTGAACAATAGCGGCTCTTCCAGTCTCAGTCCAGTATGAGCAATCACCTTAATGTGACTCTCCCCACAGAAGACCCTCATCGCTTTGTTAAGCTTTCTCCGGGCTTTCTCAACTGCCCCATGCTTTATTGCCCCTCTCCATACACTCCGAGGAACAAATTCTGTCCATGCTATGCAGGTCCCCGCCATTGTTTGTTTCATGATCTCCAAGTCTCTTTGCATCAGCTGTAAGAGCGCCAAACCCGCCAGCCGAATCAGATTGTTTTTCCCCAAATATAGTATTAATAAGTCTGGGCATTCTTTCTGGGAGACCATCTTTGCGAGCCAGGGCAATAGTGCCCCCCATCGCATACCCCCTTTTCCCCACCAATGCACCTCATGATGACTTCCTTTGAGTCCCAGGTTAAGGCCGTACACCTGTTGCTCCTCATACTTGGAGGCCAAATGCACAAACGAGTGACCGACGATCCACATGATCGTCTTGGACCCTGGGCCACCCACGCAACCTACGGCGAGAAAAAGCATTAGTACCACACTCTTAAACCCCAATCTCCCCCCCACCAGCCAATGCCCCCATCCCGCTCATTTACGCACATAGCGTTCGCAGCACCTAGACTTCCACCGCCCAATCTGTCGAATCCTGTCCCAGGACCACCCCAGACGTGCTGCCGCCGTTGCCGCCCCAATATGGAAAGAGTTTGTCCCAAAACCAGCCGGATTCATACCCAACCGTCGCAAAACCATGCGCAGAACTGCCAATAGTTGTGACGCCGTCACCCTCGCCCCAGACGCATGACAAAAGACTTGCCCCCCTCGGAACTCGTGTCACCTGCAGAAATCTCTGCCATTCCGCCACCGGACATGCTCCCACGCAGCCACTTTTGTTCAACCAAACCCATTTGCCATGTCCCAACTGATCCGTCTTGGACTGTCCCAGCCAAATACCCAGGTGACCTCCATCCAACCTGACCTCCTCGTGCCCAGCAATTCCGACACCCTGAAAGCCCCAAAAAACATCCACACCATACATAAACGGAAAACCGCAACCTCAAAACCGGCGTAGCAACACAAAGGCAACGCCTCAACCAGCCTGACCAACAATTCAAAAGTAATCGCTTCCCGTAGCACCCCTTTCCTCCCCCCCCATCCCTGTCCCAACCCTTGAGTACTCTGCTAATGATCACATCCTTTGTTGGATCGAACCCAAAAAACAAACTGCAATAGAAAGACACTCCTGCCAATTTCCCTGCTATCGTCGCGGAAGACAAACCCTTGTCCATGCAATGTAAGACAAACTGTAACACATGTTCCATGGATGAGTGGGCTTCGGGGCCCATGAAAGGATCCAAACTCTGCCCAGGCCAATCTGCAGGTCCGTCTTGTGGTGTCAGCTATAGACTTCTCCACCAGGCCTATCACCCTCACTCCGCCCAGGCCCAGATGCCTTCCGGCAGCTTGGTCTTGTACTGATCCGCTCCAAGTGCCAGTCGCCGGAACCGTTGCCACCGCGAATGAGACAAAAGAAAACCGCAATGTCATTATTTGCCCCAGGGACATGCTTTGCTCAAAACACCACATTCAATCTCAAACATTTAAGCATAAAGCTCCGCAACAGTCGCAGCACTCTCAAATCTCTTGCTTTCTGCTGGTTGACCAACTCGACCACAGTCATGTTATTCCACATGAAACAGTACTGACCGTTTCTGAAATTCAGAACCCCACACCTCCAGCGCTACCAACGGGGGAAAAAATTCAAGAAGCGCAATGCTTCTCCCTTGCTTCACCCAATGAGCCGGCCAGTCCTCCGCGCCCCACCTGCCATCCTAGAAGACCTCAAAGCTCGCTGGCCCAGCTGCATAGGAGTGAATTTGCACTTGCCAAACCCTTTTTTCTTCCTCAAATTCCAGTGACACCCCATTTAAATCAGTCAAGAAAGTCAGCCATGTTCTCAGATCAGCCCGGACCCCAATGGAAATCCGAACCCTGTGGTGCAGTAAGACTGCACCCGACATGACCATGCCGAGTCGTCTGCAGAACGTCCGTCCTACCCTTGCCACCCTTCACGCAAAGCTCAGGAAACCCAAAAGTTGTTGCGCCGCCCTAAACGCGATCCTCTTCTCCCCAATTGCCCATAACAGGCACGCCTTTATTTTTGTCACCTTCGCGTCAGGGAGCTGGGCCATCCACTGAACCGAGTCCAGTTCAATTCCCAAGAATGCCAGCCTACAGCTGGGCCCAGCCGTTTTCTCAGGCGCCAGCGATGTGTCATCTCCCGAAACTGTGACAGTGCCCTGCCACAGTCCCCCAAATGCGCCCTTCCCAAAAAGAGAAAGTCATCCAGGTAGTGCGAGACCTCCCAATGCCCGCTGATCTGTGTAAAAGCCCATTGTAGGAATGTGCTAAACATCTCGAACAGCGCGCAGGAAATCGCACACCCCATGTGCAGCACCTTGTCCACGTAGATGGCACCTGCAAATTGCATTCCCAGTAAGGAGAAATCCTCAGGGTGTATGGGCAGCAGGCGGTAGGCCGATTTCACGTCGCACTTCGCCAGTTCCGCCCCCGGCCCACACACCTGCACTAGGCGGATCGCATCATCCACAGAGGCATAGAGCACTCTCGAGTCTGCTTCAGTGAAGTAATCGTTCACAGACTGCCCTTCTGGCTACGAGAGGGGATGTATCATGCAAAACTCACCCTGCTCCTTTTTAGGCACCACTCCCAGTGGGGAGATGATCAAGTCGTCCACGGGCCAGTCGACAAACGGGCCCGCTATCCTGCCTTCATCTACCTCTTCCTTCAGCTTGGCAGCCACCACTTCGGGCCCTGATACCCCACCCGAAAGCCCTCCGTGAAACCCCACTGAATCTTCAATGCCGCCTCCCTACCGGGGTAACGCGAGAGCCAAGGCCCCATCTCCTCAATCTTAACTGGTGTAGGTGCCCTTCTGCCCAGCTTGTCCCCTCCCCTTCGTGGCTTAACATTGTTCTGAGGGTGTGGCCATGGTAAAGCATTGTGTAATTGCATGTCGGCCTCCACACTTGGAGCACTCATGCTTGAACTTACAGTGGTAACGTGAGCAATAACCCCTGTTGTAACTCCAACATGCTCCTGTATTGCTGCCTCCCGGTTTGGAAGGTGTCCCTGCAGTCCCCGGACTGGCATTAGTTCCTCCCGCCCCACCGTGTTCAGGACGCGGCGGAAAGGACCGGTAAGAGACCGGCAAGCCACTGGCTGTGTGGGTGGATGCGGATGATTGCATGGATGACATCCACTGCATCCACAGTTCCTGATCCACTTCACCCCAAGGCTTATCGGGGTTCACGCTAATCCTTGCCCGGAATTCTTCGTTATAACTCAGCCAGGCAAAGCCCCAAAATGCATCTGGGATTTCCTAATATCCATATATTTCAGGAGTGCTATGGCCCTGTCCAGATGCTTCTCGAAATAGATACTAGCATAAATGATAAAGGCCGATGTCCAGTTTTTCATACTCATCGGGACCCTAGGCCGTCTTGTAAGTTCCCATTCTTCCTCCTTAGAGCCCTCCGCTTGTATCTCCCTGTGTAATAGCTTAAATACGTCCACATATTCGTGTTTCCATATTCAATTCGTAGTCTTATCCGACAAATGCGACCCCAGTGGCATGGCCAATCCCATATATGGCAATTTTTTGTGATGCTTGTCATCGCCTTTCTCCCCTTTGTCCTCCGTCCCATCCATCTTGTCAGTCTGTAGTCCCTCTACTGACACCTTCTTGCCCTCCCCGTCCGCCTTAGCATCCCCACCTGCTCCGCGGTATCACTATGGCGTCCCTCACTGACCCATCTCCCACACCTACCGACTGGCAGGCTTTCTTCCGCCCCTCCTTCGGCCCACCGTCCCAAGCCGCCCACCATGCCCCCTCACCTGTCAAGGCCGTCTGTGTCTCTCCAGTCCTTCCTTTGGCGCTGTTCGATTTTGGGTTATTCACCTTCGCCTTGCCCTTCGTTGGTTTCGCTACCTGCAAAACACCAAGTCTGCTGTTGCTCTTCACCCCCCTTGTCCTGTCCTCGTTATCCCTCAATTCCCCCTTTTCCAACTCCTCACTCTCTGTGTCATAATCCAATTCCACTTTAGGCTCCACCTCAACAGGCGTCCACAACACCTCTCGCACCGCTCTCTCTACATCTTTACTCTTCTTCACACTCATCCCACTACCACCTGCCACACACGACGCCGTTGCCCGCTCCCGCGCCAGTGGGAAGGCCTCCGCAGACCCCCCTACTGCTTCAAGCCGGCACCCAGAGGGCGTCCTGCACCCCGCCGTGCCACCCAACACTCTGCCGACCTCCGCCGGCTTGGATCCCCCCCTGCCCCCCAGGTCGCTCCAACCTGGGTGGGCTCCGGCACCATCGGGCCTCAAAGCCGTCCTGGCTGTCCCTGCCTCTGACTGAAGACGCCCATTGTCCCCTGCCCACACCCATTTGCCCCTAGCCTCCCTGTCCCTCTCCTCCTGTTCAGCCCACCGTTCCTCCTCGGAGGTGGGCGTGGGGGGCCCCACTGCCTCTTCGTCCCAAACCGCCCCACCCCTGGTCGCATTCATCGCCGCCCACCGCGCCTCAGTCTCCTGGATGATCAGGCGTTGCTCCCTGATCTTTTCAGCCAGTGACATGCCTTCCCAACGGGGGAGGGTGGGGGAAAAATACCCCGCTGCCCCAACCCCTTGCTCTAGGTCCCCGGGCCCCACCCCAGAAGGAACCTGCCTCGGGACCCCCCCATTCCCCACCAGACCAGAATCCCCTTGCCCCTTCTCTGCGCCCCCCGGGCCTAATGCAGCTCACTTTTGCTCATTGGGAAAGGTCAATGGGAGCGTCCTCCCATTGCCCAACCTCGCTGCCCTGTTCCAAATCGCCCAATACCAGCAGAGGCAGCTGCGTCCCACTCGTCCCCCCCCCCCCCCAGGCTCCTCAACTGCCCCATACTGTCTCCGGGGCCATCCGCCGCTAATAGAGTCCCCCCCCTTCCTCCCAGCTGTGTCCCGCATGCCTCAAGGCCCATGCAGCCCTCCTGGTCTTCCCCCATACCCTGGGGGCCCTCCCGCCTCTCCCATGCTGTCTCCCAAGCACCGAGGCAGGCTCCAGCGCCGACCTCCCCGCGATGCCGCCTCCTTCTTGGTCCCGCCCGCCCCCTCCCAGACGTACCTCTCGCGGCTGGTGGTGGCTCCTCCATACACGCCACCACCGCAGCTGCTACGCTGGCGGAAGCTGCGAGCGGGGCCCGAGACAGCCCCACCCACGCCTCTTCAAAAACGCCGAGCCGAAGAAGGTCCTCTCGGCTGGCGCGGCCCAATATTCGCAGGGCCTCCCTCACCTCGTCGGCAGACACGCCTGCCATCACGCGACCCTCCTGAAGATCCGCTTGCTCCTCCGCTGCACGCAATGCCACCAAAAACCACTGACCAGTGGCTCCACCGCAAACCGTTGCCCGCCTATACTCCTGATGCTACCTAACTCCCTTTTCTTAACCTAACCCTCCCAATAGTGCCAGAATGCAGGAAGAGGATGTCACCTTCCTCTCCTGCATTCTTATACCCCACCCCAAACCCCACCCCTTGACCCCAGCCTGGCCCTCCTGAGCGAAAGACCCCGGGGGAAGACTAGTCTGCGACTTTGTTTCCCCCGGGGCCCACCAGTGCGAGCCACGTAATGAGGTGCCGCGTGCAGTTGTTGGAAGGGCCGCAGAAGTACTGGCGCTCGGGCATGGCACAGTGCAGTATAGAACAGCCTATGGGACCACGCAGTCATGTGGAGACACACGTGGTATGCCCTCGTCACCAGTGTGGCGGGGCTAACCGGCACTATATGGGTACCCAGCTAGGTGCGGCCTGGTCACTGCAGCAGAATAATGGGACATGTACACACATTTTATTTTTAGGAACTTTCAGGAAATGTTACATTTGTGATGATCGCTTATGTTCTTGTTTTTTCCCCTGCTTATTCTGTATTCTGTATTCTGTCCCAGCCGGTTCAGGCTGGTCCCACCAATGCAGTCTTCTGTCGCCATCCTACACCCCGCCCCTCCTGATTACTGATAGTACCTGCCCCCTCCTAGGGCAGCCCAATAGAGGGCGCAGCGCGGCTCCAGTAAGCAGCCCTTTACCCTGGTACTGATCGCCACTCCCAGTGCAGGCTGCGTAGCTCAGAGGCGCAATACCAACCCTCTTACTACACCAGGGCCCAGTTCAAGCCACGGTCCCCCGCGTAACGCTTTCTGTTTTTTTCTTTTTTGTTGTGCATTTATAGTACATAGAACTGTCTGACTGATGATCATTTTATTTTTAGGAACTTTCAGGAACTGTCACATTTATGTTGATCGCGGTCGTACTTGTTTTTGCTTCTCTGCTGCCAGCTGAATCCGTCCCAGCTAGTTCAAACCGGTCCCACCTACGCTCTCTTCTGCTGCAGTCCTACACCCTGCCCCCCTAACTCCTATTAGCCCCTCCCACCTCCCAGGGCTACTTAATGGTGGCCGGGGCACGGCAGCGCAGCAGTACAGCAGGCGTGCCTAAGGCAAGCCCGTCTGCGACCCTCTGTGCTTACACCGCGCCCAGCACCAGGAACCCTGGTCCTCCGCAATCCCACAGGTGCTCCACCACAGAGCTCCGTGCCCTGGCACCCGCATGCAACAACTGGAACTGTACCTCACCACATTCCACAGTGGGACAGTTCAACTGCATCCACTGCGATTCAATACAAGCACCACCCCACTGAACAACACCGTGCCTAGAACGGAGACCCCTCTGATGCAACTCAACTGCTTGTTGATCAATGCCAGATCTCTCTGCAAACACGCCACTGAAGTCTGTGATACCATCATCACCCTAGCTCCCAACATGATCTTCATCATGGACACCTGGCTCACCCCCACATCAGCCCCTGACCTCGCCACTGCAACCCCCACTGGATACAAGATGAAACACCAAGACCGCACCACGGACACAGTGGAGGCATTGCCATCATACACAAGGAATCAATCACCTGCTCCATCTCCAACAATGCCACCACACCTATCATGGAACATATGAATTTCCGGCTCCACACTGACGCCAAAACGACAGTCAGAGGTACCCTTGCATACAGACCCCCAGGCCCACGAACAGGCCACAGAAATGCCATCGCCAAATTAATGTCCCCCTCGCCATCTAATCCACACACTATGTCTTCCTTGTGGACCTCAACTTCCACCTGGACAACCCTACCAGCGCCAAGACTATTGACCTCCTGGAAATACTAGACAACATCGGCCTGCAGCAGATCGTTACCGACCCCACATACAGAGCAGATCCCATCTTCACTTCCTGCAAAATAATCAAATCCAGCCACACATCAGAACTCACCTGGCTGGACCACACCATCGTACACTTCACCCTAGCCAGCCCACCGCACACCACCCCTATCTGATCCAGCGCTCCGTACCACAGTTGGACGAAAGTAACACAGCAACAATGGACAGACACCCTCAGCACCTCTCAACCCAACATCACTGCCAACCTGGGCAAAACAGTTGAGAACTTCATAGCCCGGATCACCAACACTGCCAACCAGATCATCTCATCCAACCTTCCCAAGATGCACAGACCCAAACGAGCCAGCTGGTACATGCCAGAACTCTGCACTGCAAAACGCAAGTATAAACAACTAGAAGAACAACCCCAACCCAACCACCTACAAAATCACTCTCAGCAAATACCACCGCCAGCTCAGAGCCACAAAAAAAGAGGCACTCACACGCCAAATTGAAATTGGTTCCAATGAAACCAAGGAGCTTTTCACCATCATCAGAGTATTCTCCTGACCCTCAGCCACAGAAAACGCAATCCCACCCTCACAAGCACTCTGCGACTCCCTCGCCGACCACTTCCACAACAAGATTGCAACCATCTACACGAATTTTGAACCGCAACCCTCCAACATCCTCAGCAACCCGTCGACCACACCCACCAACCACGTGCTCACCACATGGGAAAAACTCAGCACAACAAATACCACCACCCTGATGAAATCCATCCACTCTGGAGCACCCATCGACCCCTGCCGCCATTGGCTCTTCAACCTCAAAATCAACAAGATCAGCCACCAACTCACCGCCATCCTCAATGCCTCCATAATCACAACTACCTTCCCCGACACATGGAAGCACACAGAAGTCAGGCCCCTCCTCAAGAAACCGGCAGCAGACCCCACAGATCTCAAGAACTACCATCCCATCTCCCTCCTCCTGCTCCCCGACAAAGTCCTGTCGAAGGCAATCAACCTCCAACTCACTAATCATCTGGAAAGAAACAAGCTACTGGACACATCTCAATTGGGCTTTAGAGCCAACCACAGCACCGAGATGTACCTGATGGCCGCAATAGATGGATGACATCCAAGCCCTACTTGACAGAGGAGAAACGGCCGCCCTCATCCTCCTGGACCTCCCTGCTGCATTTGACACCACCACACACTCATCCAACAACTTCGCTAGATTGAAATCACAGACGATGCACTCAGATGGATGGCGTCCTTCCTAACAGGATGTATTCAGAGAGTCCGCCTTCACCACCCACACCAAGCACGCCATCTGCGGAGTACCCCAAGGTTCATCCCTCATTCCCACCCTCTTCAACATCTACATGACACCACTCGCAGAGATCGATGGATCTCCCAACATCAACATCATTTCCTATGCTGACAACACCCAACTTGTCCTCTCTCTCAGCAAACCCCACCCAGACAAAGACCAACTTTCACAACTGCATGAAGAACGTAGCGACATGGACGAGAGACAACTGCCTCAAACTGAACATGGACAAGACCGAAGTCCTGATCTTCGGCAGACACACCACCCTCTGGAATGACCCCTGATGGCCTAAAGAACTCAGACCCACCTCGTGCCGAAAGACCACGCCCGCAACCTCGGCATCGTACTAGACAGTAAACTGACTATGAAACGGCAAGTCGACGCTGTCACCTCAGCCTTCTTCCACACAATCCGCATGGTCTGCAAAATCTTTAGGTGGCTCCCAATCAACACCAGGAAAACTGATGCAGGCCCTTATCACCAGCCGACTCGACTATGCAATGCACCCTATGCCGGCACAACCTCTGAACTCATGCAATGACTCCAGACAATCCAGAACGCAGCAGCTAGTCTGATCCTCAACCTACCCAAGAGGACACACATCACCCAACACCTCAAAGACCTCCACTGGCTCTGCATACAGAAGAGATGCCTTTTCAAGCTCCTTGGCCAGGCCTAAAAAGCCCTCCACAATCTCCCACCACACTACATGAACCACATGTCCTTCCACCAACCTCCTAGAAATCTTCACTCTCCACACCTCGCCCTTGCACAGACTATACGTATCCGCCGCACCGGAGGACGCTCTTTCTCCCACCTCACCGCCAAACCCGAGGTCGACCGCTCTAACCGTAAGGCTACATCCTCTCCCAAAAATGGGTTAATTGAGGCTCAGTCGCTTTTAGGTCGATTTTTGAGAAAAAAAATCACAAAACCGCCTTACTGCCCCCTTAGAAGCCTTTGAGTTAGTGAGTTTTTCCTACTTTCAAACCGAGATAGAACCTGTATTTTTCGATGACCATTAAATAAGCGAAGCAAACGTTGAGAGAAAGAAACGGATTCTTTATTTAGGGCTCAATAATGAGCTGTAATATTGTCACCTCCATTTTCAAAAGGCGCAATTGAGCGTGCGTTTCTGCATGTATTTTAAGCAAGTACCCCAAGGGTGCATAGAATCGTAATTGTCTCAGGTTTTTAAACTCTCTTCTTCTATCCTTTCCTCAGTGTTTTAATCACCCAGTTAGTGTTCTAACTCAAATACCTGTTTTATCTCTATTTTAAGGCGCTAATTACCGGTTGTCAGTGAGTTTCTATGGCAATGGTGTGTTATATGGACCAGTAAATTGACGCTTGTTGTCAATCTATTCCAGTTTCGTTCATTCACTCCTCATTTTATGCTCTCTTGGGATTCAGAGCGCTGTGCAATCTGCAAGCAGGAAAACATGGCCAACCAGCCCCATGGCTGAGCCCTATTTAAAGCTTTGACGAGCACTGACGAGCACCAGTACTGGAAGTCAAACTTTCAAGTATCTTAAACATTCACTTCAAGCCCCATAAAGCATATGCCAGGCCTCCAAGATGGCACATTACCAATCTAATGATCACTGACTGACCACCTTATCAAGATGCCTTACTATGAATCACTGCAGTGCCAACAAGATGATGGATAATAGAATGCTTGAATTGATCTCAGCCACTAGGGGTCGCTCGGGTAGTGTCACAGTCCCAGAAAAACGATGGAATAGAATGTGGCCCATGCGCTTGACAGTGGCTAAAATAAATTAAAGCATTCCACCTTGTTGTTGTTGTTAATTACATACATGCATACACACCCTCAAAGATGGCACATTTGAGCTTCACACACCAGCATAGCATAACATAACTTAACAGTGACACCCCTATACAATACCTTTGCAAAATGAGCTTCGTTCGCCAGCACTTTCTTTGGGTTGTATGTCAAAATATTGGAACTTAGTGAGAGACTGGCAGAAAAAAGGTACTTGATAGGTACTCAACGAGAATATTGTGTTGAAAATATTTTTCTACAACAATATTCTAGCCAGAATATAACAACTCTCGGACCCTTCTAGGTGAGTTCCTCCCGAAAATTGAGTGTGTCAACCCAAGCGATTCCTGGGTAACCCACTTTTTAAATATTTTTGGCCCAAAGGCACAGAGGCCAACACCAAAAATAAATCTTACAACTATTAGCAATCTCACTTCCACCTAGGAACTGAGCCGATCCATTAAGGTCTCTGATGTTATTTTAGCAATTGAAAATTGTCCTTCTGAGAAAGCCCCAGGACCCAATAGAATTTCCCCGGATATTTTTAAATCCCTACAACAGTTTTGGGTACCCTTTAATAACAAATGTCCTAAGAAGTGCAATCATCGGGCCTCTGGTCAAAAACTGGGAAGAGGCCACTATCATTCCAATTTTCAAAAAAGGTGATAAAAGCCAGCCACACTGCTATCGGCCAATTTCACTTCTGGATAGTACGGTAAAGATCCGAGGAAGGGTCATATTGGCCAAACTAGAAAGCTGGGCTGCAGAGACTCAGGGGCTATCAGATTTATAGTTTGGTTATTCGACCAAGATTGGGAACAGTGGAGCAGACTCTAAATCTGAGCGTTATAGTCCAAAAATACATAAAGGCTAAAAAAGGATGTCACATCTTGCCTTTGTGGACCTAACATGCTTTTGACTCAGTGGATCGCTCCAGCTTATGGTCAATAATGTCAGAACTAGGCATAGACAGTGCAATGATCTCCCTGCTGCACAGGCTTCACGCACATACCACAGCTAGAGTGCGTTACACTATGAATGGGGACCTTACTGAAGAATTTCCGTCAGTAACAGGTTTGGCAGGGCTGTGTCCTGGCCCCATTCCTATTCTTAATTTACATTAATGCACTCGGAGACCACTTAGTAAATGCCGTAAAAGATATCCCCATAATCAAATCACGAGAAATTCCGGTCTTACTCTATGTAGACGATGCTGTTCTTATTGCCCAAAGAGCCAATGGTCTCCAATTATTGTTAGATGCTTTTAATAATTTTATGGACAACCTAGGGCTTGAAAGTAGCCGAACCAAGTCATTTATAATGAAATGCGGCCCCAAAATGTTGAAGACCGGAAAGCTTTTGCTTGGTGGTGAAGAAGTGGAGAAAACCTCTCACTTCACTTACCCAGCCACGGCACGTATAGGGCATGTTACCGGGGCAGTAACGTGGGGCGGAGGAGGGGCAGGGTGGGGGATTGCAAAATGCGGCCTACGGCCGATTTCAGCTAAGTTACAAAAAAAAAAAAAAACGATTTTCGTTGCGCACGCTGCATCACCAAATGCGATGCAGCGCGCGCAACGAAATTCGTTTTTTTTTTCTCGTAACTTAGCTGAAATCGGGCGTATGCCGCATTTTGCAATCCCCCACCCTGCCCCTCCTCCGCCCCACGTCACCGCCCCGGTAACACGCCATATACGGGCCGTGGCTGCACTTACCTGGGTGTCCCGACTGACTTTTAATTGGAAGTTTTTTTTTAAATGTGAGAGTCTTGCAATTTCAAAGGGCAATAGTAGCAGTTTTTAGATTTGCAAAAAGGCTGGCGCATAAACCCATAAGTGAGCTGCTATGTATTTTTAAAACTAAATGTTTATCGGTTGCAACATTTGGGATGGGCTACTGGGGGCACACAAACTGTACAACTCTCTAGATTGCACAAAATAAATGTATAAGGAGACTTCTGGCTGCCCCACACTCCTCTCCAACTTCATTTTGACACAATGAGGCAGGGCTAAACTATTTCGAGGATTACATCAAACTACAACCCCTCTTACTGTGGCGGTGTATTTGGAAACAACCCAAAGCACAATTATGTAGATCAGTGTCGTTAGATTGTATGAATCTGAATAACTGCTTTGATATCCCCTGGCTCAACTTTGTCAAAAAAAGTTTTGAAAGCCTGGGCACCCCAGCTTTTTTGGTCTCGCCTGACCCAGCGCATGCGCTGGTCTGGCGAGACTTATTGAGAGGGCTCCAAAAAGTGCTACCATGCCAGCCTAGAGCTACAGTGCATGTGCGCGGGCGCGCGCGCCGCGCTTTACCGCGATTACTTTCACTTTCGCGGCCGCTTTGATGTTTAATCGGGATCACTTTCACTTTGCCGCTTTGCATAGCCAATAGGTGTCGCTTTTGGGACCTTATAAGTATTTAGTTATGCAACTGTTGCATGGCTAAACACTTAAAAGGTCCCAAAGGCGAGACCTATTGGCTATGCCAATGCTTGTTATCATATCCTGGCTGTTCTATCTAACATCCCTTTAGGGCATATAAAATACCTTTTTTTATCAACATGCGTAAAAGGCAAGGCAGGGTGATGGCGGGGAAGAGAGTGGAGCCATCTCTTGGGCCCCACTACTAGACACAGCATTTTATTGACAATTTATTGCAGATGAAAGACAGTTCTCACTCACAAGGTTCCGACTTCACACTATACACTTCTTGGTAGCCTTGTCCACTAAAGGAACCTGTTTTTTTATCCCTCACCCCTTGTCACTGTGAAATCGCAATCGAACAGAGCACGCTGCACTTTACTTTGTTCTGCACATTTTACTCACACCAAAGAAGGCAGTTACTACATCCCATATTGCGTGCTCTGGATTTTAGATCCCACACATCAGCCTTTTCCTATCTGCAGTGTCTGGGAAATAAAGCTGTTATAATCGCTGTTTTAAACTACATCTTAAACTCTTTGAGATTACGATCTAAATATTGAAATTTTTACTGAATTCTGCTGCATTTCAATGGATTTTTTGTGATTTTATTGAAGGATTTATGATCCATTTTTATAATTGCCTTTTTCCTGACCTTTTAATCATGTATTAACCATTATGTATTGTGTATTTTTATGATGCAACTTTTATGGCTTGGCAGAGCCAAAAAAAGGATTTTGACTGACTGTCACAATATTGTGAAGGGTAGTATTTGTAATACTTCTACATAGATTGGAATTTGCTATATTGCGCTTGAGGGGATCATGTGACATTTACAAACTACAAGGCTAAACCCCAAGATGACAATATAACACAGGTTACTTGTTATGTATTGTTAATAATACCTGATTTATGAATTGATTTTAGTACTATTTCCCATTAGTACGCGTTATTTGCCTGACACTGTAGATATGTCTGTCAATGTTTTTGAAAATGTGTATTTTTGGTGGGCATAATGTGCTAATATTTAACCTGTGCAGCAATATGCATTATTGTAAATCAAATTCTAAATGCAAAGCGCATTGTATGGAAATTAAAAAAAGAAAAAGCATTCTAAAATGTGCTCTTCGTTTGTAGTACATTGACACTAGAGATAGTTTAACAAACATAAAGAAAGAAAATAAAGTGAAATGTGGGTCAGAATAACTTTTTGCTGACAGTATTCCACATTTACAATGTTTATTTCCACACACAGGAGAGGTTTAATTAGTAAACGCTTGCACCAAGTATAGGGCAGCATGGGCACGTTTGTCAAGTCTGCTGATTAATGGGCTACGAGCATCACTCGTTGTGAAAGCATTTCTTTTCTTTTAACCAGCACTAAAAGAAAAACAAGCATTGGCATAGCCAATAGGTCTCGCCTTTGGGGCCGTATAAGTGGTTGTTTTCAGAAACAGCAATGGAGCAATAACAGCACTCTGTTCATAATGTGCTGCATTGATATTATAGCCAGATATTGATTATAATTTGTTGTAATGGGGGAAAAACAAAAGCAATATTATTTAAGTAAGTAATAAAGGGGCATAAAAGTAAATTACGTAGGTGGACGGGCACGGGCAGTCTGAACATGCAAGCTGTAGGGAGAGATGACGACGGTGTTGTGCAGCTAACGCTGCATTAAAGTGAACTTTTACCCAGTTTGTGGTGTGCAAAGCACAATAGCAGTGAGAGCTGCCGCCCTCCCTGGAAACGCCTGCGGCTTTTTAAATGCAGAGTCCGGGGTGGAAAGTGTTGTTGGGGCGAGCCGGGGAGATGAAGCAAAGTGCCTAGTGAGCAGTAAATCATCACCAGCACTCCAGTCCTCAGCAGGCATGCAGACAGAGTCTGAAGCATGTTTGAAGGCGAGGCGTGCACTAAGCCTCCCGATCCGTACATTACATGAATGCTACTTCCTGCAGCACAAGATAAAGCATGGCGCACGATTTATGAGCGTCCCGCTGAAAGTGAAAGTATGAACTCAAGTGCGCCGTGCACAACAAAAGAAAGGCACAGCCACTTTGTTTAAGGATAATCCTTGACATGCCACTCTGTAATAACTAGAATAAAGCATGGCACCTGTTTCATGAGCGCCCTGCCGAAAGATAAAGTATGTTTCAAAGCGAGCCACGCAGCGATGCAACAATTAAAAACAAGCGTGGCCGCGAAAGTGAAAGCAACCGCGCTGTGTTTCATTAGTAATATGATCCACAACAACAAGGGAGGAATGCAGCTGCCAAAATGCACACCGCTGCTCACTCCCGACACCAATACGCTATAGGAGTGAACATTTCAAGAAGAGGTAGAACATGCACTCGCCTCTGGCCATTTGCGTGCTTTCATTACTGAAAGACACGCAAAGGCCAATCAGATGTGTGGGAGGAGTCTGACCCACACAGAGAAGTTTGAGGTGATTACATGAAGCTTCCCATAGAGCGCTGCGCTTAGCTCGACCTACTGAAACGCTGTGTATTCAAAAAGCGTCTTTTCTTTATATATATATATATATATATATATATATATATATATATATATATATATACACTTTTTATCCTTGGATTGAACAAAAGGAAACAGACGCAATGGAGCGTATAAAGTGCTTAAATAAACCACATGCCCCAGAATGCACCTAAACAATATTAACTCGACTGCGAGGGCACACCGGAGGCTAACTAAAGCAATCATGAGTGCATAAAGGGGGTGTGGCAGCAAATGAAATGCTTCCTGACGTTGGCCTCTGATGAGAGTCACGAAGGACTCGAAACGCGTAAGGCCGAGGGATTGATTTCAACGAGATGGGAAACTGCATGTTTCAATAAAATTGGTTTGTAACCCACCTGAATGCGGAGTGCGGCCTCAAATCTGGGCGTTTTTGGTGATGACATGAATACACGGCGGTTCCGGCCGTGGAGGCGACGCACCACCCAAAGAGGAAGAAAGGGTCCGCCTGGGGGGCACTGTGCCTCTCTGCCTGGGCGCTGACGGTGATTGGATGTTAAAGATGCAGAGACTTATCTGGGGCCCAATGGAGGGCTGTAAAACTTTTTATCCTTGGATTGAACGAAAGGAAACAGACGCAATGAAGCGTATAAAGTGCTTAAATAAACCACATGCCCCAGAATGCACCTAAACAATATTAACTCGACTGCGAGGGCACACCGGAGGCTAACTAAAGCAATCATGAGTGCATAAAGGGGGTGTGGCAGCAAATGAAATGCTTCCTGACGTTGGCCTCTGATGAGAGTCACGAAGGACTCGAAACGCGTAAGGCCGAGGGATTGATTTCAAGGAGATGGGAAACTGCATGTTTCAATAAAATTGGTTTGTAACCCACCTGAATGCGGAGTGCGGCCTCAAATCTGGGCGTTTTTGGTAATGACATATATATATACATATACACACATATCCCATCCTGCATCTTGTGGCTGCTGAACTTCCCTATGATTCATCAACGTGCTATATACCAGTAGACTTGAAGACAAAGTAAATCGGAACCATCAGCATCCTTTAGTAAGTTTTCTTGTTCACTTGATCAAAAACTCAATTAGTCCCTCATTGCTTCTCTGCCTTGAAACCAGGCAGTGTGCAACTTGCATGCTCTGCATTCAATCTTGTGTTGTACGATTTTTTAAGTAATTCAATTAATTTCCTTAGGAATGATGCTAACCTGAGTCCCATCTTTCACGCAGATAGCTCCCTGAACATCCATATAGGCAGTGAAGGAGAGCCATTCTTCAAGAACAGGTTGCGAGGGGAGTGATTGTTTTTTGTTTTTGAGACCTACCTTAAATTACTCATGAACGCTCCTGCAAATGTCCTCTGTCCTACCACCTAACAGGCCATTGCTAGCCCATTAGCTAAGTAATAAACAGAACCTTGTCTTGCTCTACAAGTCCATCTTCTCGTTTGTAATTCTGCTCCTGTTGGGCACAAGGGCCTTAGAGAATTCAATAGGCTCTTGAAGGAGAGCTCAATTTTGTCATCTAGGATAAGTGTACACAGGGGGCTAATGAAATCAAGGCCATCGCCTCTGTTCAACCGCACTCAGGGGCTATGCAAACATCTCCGTTGCTCCTGGGTAATAAAACGCTTTAAGAGGGTTTATTTTATAAAGTGCAGTGGAATTGAGCTTTCTTGCATAGTGTACGGATAATGTGCCAACAGCATCTCATAATTAGGGCTCCCGGTTTTAAGGTATTTTTTTTGTAACATTTCCATCTGTATTTATCCATATTTCTTTTTGCCCATTTTATCTGTATTTATCCATATTTATTTAGTTTTGTGTAAAAATGAAGTTGTAAAACTGTACATTTCCATATTTATTTAACTGATTGATGCACACTTATACTTTGATGTCTGTCGTGTTTCAACTATTTATGCTGCCAAATATTACATAAAAATACATCCATGGTAAATATTAGCATTATACCACAAATGTATATTGACATATGCCATTTTTAAAGACATTTCTGTATTTATCCACCTTAAAAAATGAATGCAGACAGAAAACACATTGTTTTCTGACTGTATTTATCTGTAAAAATCCGTAAAAACGGAAAACAGGAAGCCTTACTCATAATGCATGGTCTACTTGCTTCTGTGCTACTTCGAATATAAGGCACACCGTGTACTCTTGTCTACCAAGTGTTTGGCTGCATTCTCTAGCTTGTGTATTTGTATAAAACCAGTGGCGGCTGGCAGGGAACAGGGGGGCGGGCGCAGGGAGGAGGGGTGACAAAAAAAACATACCTCCCTGCGGATGTCCCAGAACGGAAGCAGGAAGCACACACAGGCTCCCTTAAGCCAATCACAACACTGCAATGCAATCTTGTGATTAGTCTGAGCACTGTAGCTCGGTGCTCAGATGGGGAATAGGAGCATGGGTATGTTCTCTACCCAGGCTGTAATGCAGCCTGGGTGGAGAACATGCGAAGTGTGCATGAATGTTTGGCTAGCCCAAGACAGCCAGCCAAACATTCATGCACATTCTGTTTACCTGACTATTGGTGTTTACCTTTGTGTGTTTGTATGTCTGTGTGTGTCATTGTGACTATGTCTCTGTACCCGTCTATCGTTGTGTGTGTCCATCCATATATTTCTCTGTCATTCTGTGCATGGCTGTGATCCTTTGTGTGACTTTGTGTTTGTATTCATGTGTCTATTATTGTGGGCCTGTCTGCCTCTGTGTGCGTCTCTAGCTGTGACTCTGTCATGGCGATTTTATTAAATTGGTTTGGGAACTTTACTGAGTGGTTTCCTGATGCACGTGTATTCCTGGTTCTGTGAACATTAACACACATTCTCTGAAGTCGCCCTCCCTCTTCGTCCTTCGCCACTAAGGGATAGGCGAGGCTGCTGTCTCAGTGAAACAGTGTTTGCCTTCTAGGAGCTAGTTGTGCAAGGCGGTGGAAGGATTTGCCACACTGGGCAATCCAGCTTCCTACAGTGTGCATGTCTGTGTACCCATCTGTCTTATGTGTGTGTGTCTGCCTCTCATTATATATCTCTGTGCCCATGTGTGTGTGCATGTCTATTTGGCCATCTTTCAATATGTGTGTGTCCATATCAGCGTGTCCTTCGTTTATTGTGTTTGTCTGTGTACCCATCCTTCGAGGTGTGGGTGTGTTTCTATCTGTGTGTCTGCCTCACATTGAATGCCTCTGTGCCCGCCTGTAAGCGGGTGTCTGTATGCCATCTGTCAGTGTGTGTCTGTCTAACATTGTATATATGTGTGCCCATTTGTGGGTGTATGCGTGCCTATATTTCTGTGTCTGTCATTTTATGCCTGTTTCCATCCATGTATCAGTGTGTATGTCTCTGTGCGCATCTGTTTGTGCATGTCTGTTTGTCCATTAGTCAGTGGGTGTGTCTGTATCCGTGCATCTCTGTCATTGCATGCCTGTGTACCCATCCGTGAGTGTCTCTACCAGTGTCTCTGCCTTCGTTGTGTCTGTCTGTGTGTGTCTGTCTGTGTGTCTCTATCAGTGTGTCCACCTTCATGGTGTCTTTGTTGCTTTTAAAAAAAAAATTTAATACGGAGCACAGTGCTTGCTTCAGGGACACCACGCTCTGCAATACAATAGGTCTCGCTTTTGCCAAACTTTGACCTATTGGTATTGTAAATGACAATGCATTTTAATATTATAAAAGGCATTTCCATTTACAATGCCAATAGCTGAAAATATCGCAATTGCGAGACCGATTGCATTGCAAATGCTTGTTTAGAGCTGGCTTAGAGACAGCTTTTATTGCTTCACCAGTCTCATACTTTCCAAATCATCATCATATAAAATACAAATGTATATGTGTACAGAAGGTTCCAGTCCGCTCTCTTGATCAACAGATCTGTTCAAGCGTCAGCCACATTTTTTGCTTCTGCCCACCGCAGCAAACAGCACGGGTGAATGAGTCAGCCCACTTCGGCCATTTGCTCTCCTACACTGTCAGCAATAGCATTTTGCTTGTGCACACCTGCCTAAAAGCGGTCCGTTCAACGCCGCGGTTGGTGAACCAGCCTCTGCTCACATTTCCATTTCATACTTTTTATTTATTTTTTGTTGTGATGGGTCATTTTAGGTCTTGACTATAGACAGCTTTTGGCTTACTGAGAAAGACCTCTTGTGGACCATACTGAAAACGTACATAATAAAGCTTCCCTATTCTTACTATTGTCTGGCTTTACTCTCATTTGCTTGCTCTTATTCAGTATTCTTGTATTTGTCCCATTTTGGTTTGTCCCTCCACTGGAGCATAGCCTCTTTACCATCCTTCTGTTTGACTGGCTGTATGCTTCCACCGCTTACATTCAGGCACTACTTTTGTTCTTGTTCTTTAAGCACTCCCTGTGTGATGCACGTGTTTTCTTGCTCTTTCTTGCATGCTGCTCCCCCCTCAAATTTGCACCCTGCGACCACAGTATTGCTACCTCCTTTCTCTTCTTGTCATCTCCCTCGTATGCTGCTTCTCTCTTTCAATAACTGTCGCCCACCCCAGATGCTCCCTGTTGCCTCCTCTTCCCCCATCTCCTCCATTCTTTCCCCCACTCTTGCTTTTTTATGACTTTTTTATTTCGCTCTTACCTTATGTTTGTCCATCGTTCACCTAGTCAATCTCCATTGCTTCTGCCCCCCCATCTCCCAAACTTCTTCTTCTGCATGCCTTCCTTTCCTTTGAAACACTGTTGAAATGTTTTGGAAATCCTAGCAGCTGCAATTTGGTGGCGAGTCCCTCTGCTGTCAAAAAATCTATTTCTCTTATTTACCACTCCAAGTAATGTTGTCATCTTGGATCAGTAAATAAAATAAATACATAAAACTGTACTTGTGTCATTCTGTAAATGCACGCTTGCGTGGTGATGCATGCATGTGAATACAAGATCACTTGTGCACGCCTGTGGAGTGATGCAGCTGCCACCAGTGGCTCGGTCATGTGGGTGTTCGAACATCTCACCTTCTTTATTTATTTATTTATTTTTTTGATGATGCTGCACAGCATCGGCAACAAGCAATGGCAAAGCCAATAGGTCAACAAGGTGAGGACACAAAATGTTCATATACCTTTCTGTTCGTATCAACAACTGTGATTTCGATTTAATAGTACTTGTTTGTAGCACACTGAGGCTTTAGCATTATTGCACATTTACACGTACTTTAAATGCACTGACATTTTGTGATCCGTGTTGTACACTGCACATTTAGCCTAACTATTCTAGTAAGTTGAGCCTTGGTCTAAAGCAGGAACACCAAAGCAAGAACTTTTATCCGTTTTATCCTAGCATCCTGTATCACATTCAACAACTTCGCGCATTCTTCCCGCGAGAAGAGGAAGAGTCCTTCTCATTGGTGTCTATCTGTAATTTCAGTTTTATTGCATGTTCGTTCCTTTATTTGTTTTCATTGTGAAACAATGCATAAAAGTAGTGGCAAAATGTATGGGGACAGATTTACAAGAACTGATGCATCTCTGCATATTAGCAGAGATGCGTCATTTCAATTGCGTCATGCAAGAAAACGTTTGCGCCACCATGGATGCGTCACATTTACAATGCGGTGTATCGTGGCGCAAGGATTGACAGATGCGTAACGCATCTGTTGGCGCAACGTAACGCCTTGCTGGAGTTGTTTTGCAAGCACGATGCAACTCCAGCAATGCTAAGGAATGCCTATTCATATTGTGCTGCGTCACTCCTTACACTTGCTTCAAGCAGGCGTAAGATTTTGATGCTGTGGCGTCGTAGAAGTGATGCAGTAAAATCTTTTACAAAGCTTTCTTGCATCGGAAAGCCCACCCTGCTTGCATTATACCTGACGCAGGTATAATGTGATGCAGAGCTTTACAACATGACGCATCTCCCTATATGCATCACAATGTAAATGTGGCGCAACGTGGCACATTGTTTATGATGCCGCTGTGCCACAAAAGTGACACAACAGCGGCCTAAAAGTGTTGCAAGGGGCTTGTAAATCTGCCCCATGATATTTAGCATTCTAGCATCAGCTGGCCAGGGGCAAAACTCTTGTTCATTGTTATAGCAATCCACACTTACCATATTTTTTATATTGCTGGCTATTTTTGCATTAAACATGTGTTAAACTTCTATGAGCTTTTCTGAGTGGCTGTGTCTTTTTACAAAAGCAAGATGATTTGGCTGTGCCAATACTTGTTCTTTTATGTTTGCAACCAAATGCACGCTACCTTTAGACAGCAGCATTAAATTGCTGGACCACAGGGATCCTGGTCCTGATGAATGCTACAAACCTCATTGTGGCCATCAGGCAGTAACATGTCGACCAGAACGATGCTGGAGTAACTGATCTTGTGGGCATTGGTTGTTATATGTTTTAACTATCCCCATGGTCCTCACTAAGATGTAATGTAGACACCTAGGGGATTTTTAATTTCCTGGATCCCCACCTTCTACTACATCCAAACAAAGTACTTCCCTGAAATCTAGGAAGCCCATTTGTTTATAAACACTGTTGACGAATGAGGAAATCCAAGGGATGAAGAGTGACAACTGGGCATGTGTGTGAGTTCTTACCTAACAATTTTTTAAGTTGCCTTTTTTTGGACACACGCATTGCACATTTATGAGCATACCATACGATTTGGATAATATCTTTGGTGCACTGTTGTGTTTCATCGGGATTGCTTTTTCTTATGTGGTCTTAAAAATACAGCCTGATCAAACTAAATGGTCTTTACCTTTTTCCGTAAAGCACGTAAGAGAAGAGAAGCATACCCTGCAATGTAGCGTAATTCCAGACACAAGTAGATTGTGCTGAAAAGGTACAGCCTGCTTTGTATTTTGAGACTGCATTTAGGTACAGATTGCAAGTCGCTTTACTTTACTACACTAACTTCAAGAAGGCTCTATGGAGCTAAATTGTGGGGCAATTGACAGGTGTTGATGCGGTAGGCATCTAATGTGAACCTGTTGAGTTTGCACCATGAAGGCTGTGTAGCGACCGGAAGAGGATTGGTTCTTCCCAGGCCAGTTATAGCTGACAGTTCCTTTGGGCTGAGAATGCGAGAGATGTGCATGGATAGAGTCTACAGTTAGTTTAGATTCGCCCAGGATTCCTGCCCAGGCTACTCAGGCTGAGGGTCCCACATACGGCCCGTCTCGAGCCTGAGCGGGTCGCCCCAGCACGAGCTTGGATATGGGTGAAAGAAATATCATTTGTAGACAGTACTCCGGGGAGCTCCTGGGCTGCAGTGTCTGTGGGCATGAAGGTGTCTTAAGTAGGACTTTGTTGTTGACAAAACACTGTAGGCTAGTATAGGACAAAGTAGGCTAGTATATGACGCCAACGTGATCGTGAATGGCCCTCGCCTTCTTCTCTCAAATGGGTTAAGCAAGAACGACGGGTCTCTGTTAGCCAGAGGGCTATTTACTTAAACTCAGTTCTTACTGAAATTAAATTTCTTTTCACCCGTGAAGCCCACGAGGAGAAAAAACCCTACAGCGCTGCCAAGTCCTTTAGGTGAACCCATACGCATGAGCAATGTGATTAAAACTAATTCTCTCAGCAGGGAATGTTGACTATTACCCAGGGGGATAAAGAAACAGAATTGTACTTAATCAGTAATAAAGCTAAATGAGCTCAAAGAAGGAAGTCTAAATTCACTGCTGTGCCGTGCACAATTACCCCGGCTGATAAAGAAGCAATGCCGCAATGTCAACGAAGGAGAGAAGAGGTGACATTATGAAGTATCATTGTACAACAGACGACTGGTCAGCGCTAAAGCGAGGTCAGAAAGAGGGGTACCGTGGTGCCGGCTATAGCTACAGAGACCATCCGCATGAAATAGGTAAAGAGCGAATAAACACCCAATCTGACATAGCACTTCCCCTATGCGACATCAGAAGAACCTAAGAAAACCTTCTATGTAACTCTACATCCCAAACACCCGCCTTTCCACAGACTAACACAAGAATAATGCATGGCCCAACAACATGTCACATAGGGACATCTGTGGTGAGTTAAATGCTCTTTCAGGGGGCCTTGGTTGTGTCCTTGAACTGGGGCACACAGAGATGTTTGAAGGAGGTCAGGGTCTGGTGTCTGCCTAGAGACGTTGTCCTCTTAACCTTGGTCAGGCTGGCATCTTGCTTCTAAGATTTTCCTCCAGGGGTATGGTGGATCCTTCTGGCAGACTCCTCTGAATTGCAGAGTTCCATACCTATCCTGTGAATCTCTTTAAACGGGCAATTGGCTTGGGTAATCACTGGAAAATATTATTATTGCTTTCTTGAGTGGCAATCTGTAAATTCTGCAGTGACTTTGGTGTCATATTTTGTCATTTTGTTAATTTGATTTCTGTTTATTGAATACTGTATTGCAGCATTTTCAGAGGATTTAGCCAAAGGAATTAAATTAATTTAGAGCCCTCTTCTCACGCCAGTCAAAAGTACATCACTTGGTGTATAGCAGAGGTGCTGTGGAGGCAGCTTAATTTGTTAAAAATAAATAAATACAAAATTGCTGCTGGGGACTAAAGTTTTTCTTAGGAGCCCTCTGCCAGGGATACCAAATGTAGGAACAACCCAATACCTAGGCAGTTTAGTTTTGTTTCTCGTTATTGCGTCTTTCTTCCACCATCTAATTCTTCCTTTCGCTTTACCTTACTCGCATGTTCTTTTCAGCTATACTTTCTTCCTTTCTTTTCCGCCTTCTTGCTCTCTTTCCTGCCTTTGTCTCTATGGGTCACAGTCTGAGGGTGAAGAATATAACCCGATGCTACGAAATGAGTGCCGGTGCCCAGCACCAGCACAAATTAAGCCCTAGATCTCTTACTCAGCTGCGCCCTCATGAAACCCCGAGATCGCTTACGTTGTCTTTAAGAGGCGTTCTGTGCCACGCGCTAAACACTTTCCATTTTTCGCCCTGAGGAACAAAAGGCCCAGACGGAAGAGTGTACAAAAAAACAATCTGATTAATTACACTCATTTAAACCCAGACATGGCTCATTTTAAATCACATTATCTAGAAGAAATATTAGCTTTCCAGACAAACACCTCACGCGGTGTCTCTCACAAACAGGCGCTTTGTGCTTCCGACCACAGCGGTTCAGAGATTAACAGTGACTCACGCGCTCACAAGGGAGACTCACTCTTAAAGGTACAGCGAGTGCAGATATTAAAGAAGGTGTTGTTGACATGATATGCCAGCGAAACATTACTCATCTGTCTTTTTATTACATAAAAATTGTGTGTTCATTAGAAGAGGAGGACATAGTGCCCCAGAACAACGCTCAGAATCGAAATTATTTATTCCACAAACTGTCATAATTTAATGGTTCCCTAAGCATATGGCTGAGAGAGAAATGTTCGGTAAATGAAAGGAGGATGTAAAAAAACACAATGAGAAAATAATCATAGTTATGTGCACTGTCGCGTCCACCCCAGCTGTGAAGCACACAAATGAGCACGCCACACATGGAGCTCGGTAGCACACGTCTTTATTCTTCGCCATGCAACGATAGGTTTTATTGACCACACCCAAATACCTTCCGACTGATTACGTAACTTTGTAAGGAGACCATAGAGAACCACAAGAGGCCTGCTGCACAACACTACATCTCCCCCTTTGTAAAATTAAAATCCACATTTGTAAAGCGCAAACAATCACCCGTAAGGGTCTCTAGGCGCTGGGGGCCGTCGGAAAAATTAAGCAAGCTAATGTCCAGAGTAACATGGTGCTGGGCTAACCTGCTGCCAGCGAATGAAACAATATGATCCCCAGATTCCGGAGTCAGTCGCCCTGGCTGCGGTGCCACACCTCTTCCCTTTGTTAAATAAAAAGTACAAGCAACATATATACAAAGAGTCGTCAAGGTGCTCGCACCAATCTTCCAGATCGAGTTGTACAAGGGGAAGGAGTTGCAATATCATGTGGCATCTTAGATGTAGACTCAGATGCTTGACTTGGGCATCAGGTGGACATGTCTCACTCAAAAGGACTGGAGCTGATAAACATCAACACAGATGCTTGAAATGCGACGAGTCTCTCTTAATTGACTTTTCGGTATGTTAAACGGTCATCATATACCCTTCACTTGTCATGGCTTTCAATGGATCAGCATCAAACGGAGTGTCAGTCTTGCGTTCGACTTGGAAAATTCACACAACCTGAAGGAGGTAGAGGTTACATCCCTACTCCAGCCTCCCCGTTCAATAACTAAAAACACACTAAAAAGAGTAGGAAAATATACATAAAAATAGTGGATCGAGTTCAATGTGAAAAAACTGCAATCACGCACAAGATTGTGACATGCTTCATAATAGGGCGTGCTACTGACACCCCTGCGCAGACCAACTCCTGGGGTGGAGCAAAAGGATTCCTTCACCCCTCCTTACTGCCAAGGTGTTGACATGTTTCTGCCGAAGGGTCCTGATGAATGACGGAGTGACCTGTTACTGTGGGCACGATATTTACGGCAGAAACATGTTGACACCTTCTCCTTTCACTTTCATCCTTCACGTTTTAAACCTAGCCGGATGGCCCCGGAATACATTTTTGAGTGGGTACACTTCTTTGAAAACCGTGTCCCAAACTCATCTGTGCTTATCTGCATAGGCCTTCATCTTACTTTTGAAGAAGTGTCTATGACACGAATCTTGTCAGTGTATTTTGCTCCGCGCATGGTCCACTGTGGTAGTTTGTCCCAATGGCTCTCCCAAACAGCAAGGTGGCAGGGCTTTCACCTGTTGTAGAATGGGGAGCTCACTGTGCCCCTGGAATCAAGCTATCCTGGCTGATGAGGGGTGAACCCCCCCCCCCCCAAAAAAAACATTCCGTCCATCAATTGTGTGTCTTTGGGTATGCACGTAGGGCTGAATATAAGGCTGACTTGAAATCGATTCCTTCGAGGGCAGCGACATTGAACCACTTCCTTCAGGGCCCATAGATCGTTCAACAACGCCGTTGGCCCCTGATCTGTTCTCATTCCCCCTCTTCAGAGTCTGGCGATTGGTTGGGGTCCCCCACTTAAGGAGCGCGTGCTGTCACTTGGGATTGCGGGTTGCCTTGCGGGTGTGGTTTTTTGTGTTGTTGTGTTTCGACAAAAGGAAACCGTATTGTGGGTTTGGAGCTATGTGGCCTGCACTACTGATATCCCCTGTTTTACCTTTTTGCACCGCTAAGAGATTTTTCTGTATACATGCCATATGCTTCTGCCACTCTAGCGGCCGGCCAGACGGTTGTAGGCCCATACCTGTAACTATTTGAGATTGCAATAAACGGTTTCAAAAAAAAAAAAAAAAAAAAACAACGCCGTTGGCCTGTGCCCAGAGAGGTGTGCTTTTCTGATGCTTGACATTCAAGCGACTAAAAAAGTCCTTAAACTCTCTGCTGTTGAAGAGTGGACCATTGTCAGACTTGAGAATGGAGGGAACACCTCACACTGCGACAATATCATCCAGCCTCTTGATGACTTTGTCTTGGGTGATCGATGATAAATCTTCCCATAAGGGAAAACGTGAGTTCTCATCAATAACTACTATGAGATGATGGCCATTGTTTAAGTGTCCAAAGAAATCAACTGCAATTTCCCCCCATGCTCTACTAAGGTCAGACATATTTAGTGGATGCTGTGTTGAAATGGGGGATAAGCAGTTACATAGGTGACATATTTTCAGTTACTTCTCAATTCGTTCATCAAGGGGAGGAAACCACACTCGGTCTCTGAGGGCACTCTTGGTAGCTACAATGCCACAATGTCCTTTGTGTGCCAGTTCAATGGTGCCTGACAATTCACAAACCTCTCAGTTTGATACCTTCCTGCATGACTGAAAGTTCTTCCTGCACATTTCTTAATTTTTTGATATTCAACGTCATCTGTGAGAGGTTGAGTATGTTTTCTCCATGATTGCGTTGCAATGATATCCTTGAGTGTGAGCATGTTTCAGTCTTTGTTAGTGGCAGCAATGTTTTGCTCAATGGATAGAGCTGTGGGAGTGCTCAACCCTACTATGAAGTTGACATATGCTTCAGCCATTATAGAAGTTGTACTGTGACACTGTAACGGCACTCGTGAACAGTAATCTGCGGGGTTTTGATCTTTACCTGGCTTATGCACAATAGTGTAGTCATACGATTGCAATCTCAACCCCCCCGTCTTGATGCAAGAGGGCATCTTAGCTTTTAGATTTCTGAAAATGGTGAACAACGGCTGATGGTCAGTGACATGGGTGAAATGCTTTCTGTACAGAAACACATGAAAATGTTCACAAGCCCACACTACAGCCAGGCTCTCTTTTTCCGGCTAAGAATAGGCATGTTCAATCTGAGATAAACTTCTGCTAGCATATGTCGCAATGTCTCTGAGCATTTTGATGTCCATTGTGTTGAACAAGGATCAAGCCCAACCCCACTGGGCTTGCATCAACTATGACCTCAATATGTCACTTTGGATCAAAATAAGCCATTTCAGTTGCATTTTCACTTGCATGTTTGATTTTCTTGAAACTATGGTCACATTCAGAAGACCACTTGAAGGTAATATTCTTCTTTTTCAGCTCTTTTAATGGGGCACTCACCGTGGCAAAGTCACAAAAATATCTGGAGCAATAGCTGCCCATGCCTAAGAAGGATTGCAACATGGTTACATCCTGAGGGAGACAAGTGGATGACAATCCTTGGACCTTTTCAGGGTCAGAAGTCATTCCCCCATCTGAGAAAATATGGCCAACGAATTTGAGTTTGGCTTTGTGAAACTCACACTTTCTTGCATTTAAAGTGAGACCTGCATCAGCAAGCAGATGGCGTTCTTGTGTAAGAGCTTTGTCATGCTCCTTTAGTGTGGCCCCAATTACTAGTATATCATCACTGTAGCATGTGTGACAGGTTGAATGACTCGGCAAATGACATCCTAAAAGATTTCTGCAGCCGACAACACTATGTGTGGACCTGGATGTCTTTCTCTCTCAATTGCTTTGTTGCCTGGCGCATATCATCACAAATACATACTGAACTGCACCTGTCCTTTTCTGGTACTATAACTATAGGTGAAACCCATGGTGTCAGACCAGTAGAGTGCTCAATTATGTCATGCTTTAACTATGTCTCTAATTCTTTCTCAATGGCCGCCTGTAAATTAAAAGCAATCTGACCATGTTGCTGAGCAACAGGACGAATGTCCTCATCAATGTTAAGCTGTACCTTCATTGTCTTAAGTTTTCCTAGTCCATGAAATAACAACGGAAACTGAGTTACTATTTCTGAATGGGCAGTGAGGTTGTAGTTGATAAAAATCCGTCCTATGTCAGCAGCAGTGCTGAAACTGAGTAAACATACACTTGACGAAGTACCTTGGAGGATATGAATCGGTGCTTGTTCTTGTGCCGCATGGTCGCTACAAATGACCCTCAACTTTGTAATGGCGTAAGAAGCCCATGTGTACACCTTTGTTTTTGATTGCATTAGACATAGTACCAGAGGCAGTTCATTATGTTTTTCCACCGGCAAGAAATTGATCCATGTACCACTCTGTATAATAAAGGTTGTAGGGCTGCCATTCACCTTTAGCGTGATCTTGGGTCAGTTTCCAAATGAGTTTGGTTGCTTCGCATAGCGATCTCTCTTTGAATTGTGTTCTTCTTTGCAAGCAGCCACTCCTACATGTGCATACTGTTCTGCAGTCGACATCACCACAGCACATTCATCTCCTTCACTGTTGCTCAATGATGACGTTGACGCGCCTTTGGAAGATGAAGTTGATGACGATCAACTTTGTTTAGTCTCTATTTGCATCAATTGATGTTGCCACTTGGCCTTATGAGTGTGGCTAGAATGCTTCTGGAAGTTTCTGGCGCAGATTTTCTCTTCTCGTCGTGACGCACTTGGTTTCTGTTTTGCTATGCAGACTGTTATGAAGTGGTTTTCTTTCCCAAATCCCTTGCATATCTGTCCAATGGCTGGACATTTGCCTTCGTGTGGAAACCAGAATTTACATCAGAAACACCATTTTTTTCTCTTTGGAGACATTTGTCTTATGGGCCTCCACTTTGCGTTTCTGCTTACTTTTCATGGTCAACGTCGATTCATTCTGGGCCAGTCCAGCTTTGATATCAGCAGCTAGTCAATCTGCACATTCTTCAGCTCTTGCAGACATGAGTATCTTTTCCAGACTGAGTGGATCTCTCAGCATGCATCTTCTGAACCAAACGGAAAGGGACCCATGGATGACTCTGAGCACCATGGCTTCTTCATCAATTCACTGAACTTGCAGTGTTTGACAAGGGCATCAAGTCTCTCGACAGACTCATGCATCGTTTCGCCAACCTGCTGTCTTGCCTGGTTGAAAATGTACCTTTCATATTTGGCGTTTGACATTAGATTGAACTTGGCTTCCAATGTTTCTTTGATTTGACGGTGCGATACTCCATCAGCTTGTGGTATTTTCTTTATCCCTTCTTTCACTCCATCTTCTGCAAGGTTCTTTAAATATTTGATGATCTTTTTGTCATCTGCTTCTTCTAGCGCATCTATGAAATCATTGAACATTTCGATCCATGCTATCCATCTGGCGCCAATATTTAGCTTTTTGTTGGTATCGAATGGCAGTTGTGGTTTCAGAAACGCAGCAACATACTTCATGTTTCTTTCGACAGCCATTAAAGAACTTCAATTTTTTGAAGACCTTTTGAATTGTTCTGAATGCTACAAGCTGCCTCTTTGGTCGTTTCTGCAGGAAATACCGGCTTCGTTAACACAACCCTGGTTTGCGCTCGAGTCGCCTCGCCGTATTTTGAGGTTGTGAGGCACTTTGTCTGTTTTCCGCTAGTAAGTAGACTTTCATTTCTTGTACCTGATTGGCGCTGCCATTAGCGCTTCTTCATACCTCGCTGTTGCTGCCTTTATCGTTTGTGCTTTGTACGGACAATGGCTCTGTGTTATGCAGTGGTGCAGTATCTCTCCTTTGGGCTCAACCAATAGGCTTCTGGTGGGCTTTCTGACTGTGCTTCTCTGAAGGGCCTTCACCTTCTTCAAGGGCCTTGTAAGAGCTAGAGCGGCGCTTGACTCCACAGACGTCATCCATAGACCGCTTCTTGCAGCGCACGTGGCACACACAAGCAGGTTTGCTGCACATCGGGGAACTCTCAGGGAGAGCAGTCTTGCTTCTTCGGGGCATGCATCCCCCTATTCATCGCCAGTTGTCGCGTCCATCCCATCCCAGGGGGGCACACAAATGAGCACGCCACGCAAGGAGCTCGGTAGCACACGTCTTTATTCTTCGGCATGCAACCGTTACCTGAATGCAATACGTTATAGGCTTTATTAATCACCCCCAAATACCACACCCAAATTCCTCCCAACCGATTACTTAACTTTGTACAGAGCCCTTCGAGGACCACAAGAGTCCTGTTGCACATGATCACATGACACTATATGCACCTGTTTTAATTCCTATTTACCATATATTGAATAGAAACAATAGTATTTGTTTAGATTGCTTCTTACCATTGTTAATGCATTTTAAAATATGATCCCTTATGAGGCACTGTCACTCTTGCCTAGCACAGAGGCAAATATTATCTTAAAACACCTTATTTTCATATATTAACAATAATGAAAATTGGCAACAACCTGCTTAAAAAGTGCTCATGTTTGTTTAACTTTTTATTAGAAAAGCATGCATTGCACTGCTGACTTGATAATTTTTTTTTGCATTTTTATCCAGCGCAAACTTGACATGAAGGTATTGGAGCATGTTACATGAGCACCAGTTACATTACACAAGGACACATTCATTTTTTGTAAGCACGGGGAGATTGAGTGATTTGCCTAGAATCACAAGATATTGCGCTGACGCCTAGACTCGAACTTGGCTCCCCAGCTTCAGGCGGCAGCTATGGCCGTTACGCTTCCAGTTACACCACATCCTCACATACATTTGACAGAAAAGAAAGGGTAATAATGCATAGAATCCAGTGAAACTGTAGATAATATACAGTCCTCCTCAGGATACCATTTACCCTCTTTTCTTGACACTGTTTTGACATCTCTGATCTCACAGCACTGGCAGATGTTGCAAACGGCAAGCCAGGAGTAGCAGCTGCTGCCTCTGGTGACTCCCTACATAGCCTCTACATGTGGGACATTGCACGCCTGATGACACCCAATCAAATCACAGGGTATGGTCTTCGTACAGACTTTTAAAATCAAAAACCAGGACTCTTCACAAAAACAAAAGTAGGACTACAATTTCACATCGACTAAGAAGTGCAGAAAGACTTAAAAGACTGTGCTCATCAATGTAGAAAACTGGTGCAACAAAACGCAAACTTCGGGGAGGGCTAACACTTTGAACGATGGGGCAGGGAGCCATATTTAGAACCTGCGTCGGAACGTCTTGTAGGGGCACACTTCACTGTTGTTGTATGCTGGATAATATGGGAGCGTTTTTCCGGACAATATACAGTCATTGATGAATGTTTTGTTATGTTATAAGGATTTGTATAGCGCACTTATCACCTAAAAAGGGTATCCAGGGGCTTGGGCAGGTGTGTAGGTGTGAGGCCCCCCCAAGTGCTTATACAAAGAGCCAGGTCTTCAGCTTCTTGCAGAACTCAAGAAGTGAGGAGGAGGCTCTGACATGTTGAGGGAGGTCAGTCCATGTCTTGGGTGCGATGCAGCATTGTAAAGCATACTTGGCCAATAACATTGGTCTCAATTTAATATCCTTTAGTAGGGTTTAACGGTTCTCCATCAAGGAATTTTAGCAGACTGAACAGTGAAAGGTACATTTGGCCAGTAGACCAAGTAAGATGTGCAATTTTGGAAACAATAAACAGCAAATAGTGCATTCCAAAATGCACTGCGCCAGTTGAGTTGGTCTGAACCTATTGGGAGTTAAAAAAACAAAACAAGATATTTAGGCTTACTTGTACAAAGGAGATTTTTCAAAATTTGTAGCAAATGGTGCAGTTTAACTGCATTTGTCTTGTCATTGTTCTGTTTGCAGCACATTTCTCAGCACACAATAGGTTTGTGTTAGAAGACAAACTTATTAGAAGCAATAACTCTCTTGCTGTCTCTTAAAAGGATTCCTCATGCCCATGCACTGTAACTCAGAAAATAGTGAATCTATATTCGGTGGTAGTGCACGGTAATCTTGGGTTCCATCTCTCATCAAGTAGTCATTGTTTTGATACACTCCACTAGTGCCATTGCCCGAAATGAATCTATCATTTGGAAAACATGTGGTGTTAACAGCGCATGGAGTGCAGAAACTGAGCATAAAGTGTGATTATCAATGGTACCGCTAAACATACCAATTAGACTTAACTAGCATAGCAACAGGTCAACCCTGTTAGCCCATTTAGTATCATGGCACTGTCCTGCCAGCTGCTGGTTTTGGGGTTCATCAATACAGTGGCAAGATCAGAAATTAACCCAAGCTCAAAAGTTCTTTGGTTCACACTCCTATTCTTCCAGCTCGAGGAGTCAATGGGAGCCTGGTGAGGATCTCAGTGTAGGTGAAGGTGTCAACTGTAAGTAGCCATTTGTGGTGAATGTGTTTGATGTCACTTCCACTTTGGTATTTCAGTCATTTGAAGTCCATAGCAGCACAGACCCAATACCCAAGCACGTGTCACATACATGAATATTATCATCAGGAGAGGTTTGAATACTAATACTTTCTAGAAATATGCAGCTACGGTGCATGGAGAAGAAAATGCTACAACTTAAAATCTTACTTCTGTGGTATCTAACTTAATGTTTTACACACAGCATGGTATATATATTTAATCAGAATCCTTGTGTGGGGCAAAAGGATCATGAAATATGACATTTTGGGGTAATGTCCAGGAGAAGCATAACATGTATTTATAGAACAATGGCAGACTGGCTTCTAACAGCAGTGATATGTGGAAATTCAGTACATTTAACAAAACTATTGTGGATAAACATGACTAATGATCACTGCTCTTCCACCTAACCTAACTCATTCGCTCACACACCTTAAACAATTGTAAAAAGACCATATACCTATCCTTGGTGCCGTCTCTGCCCTCCTAGGACCCCAGTTATTCCTCCAAACCTTGCTCCATCGTCAGCAGTGGCCCACAGTGAAATGTTACTATTAGGAGGAGGCACATGCATCTGTCAGCCTTTAGATATTGCAGAGCAGCTGAGCAGTTTCCTGCCTTAATGGGACATGTTCTGACCTTCCTTAGCATCACTAATAGCATACCATGATTTACAAAGCACTGTCACTATCTGATTTTCGCACTGTCACTCCCATAAACCTACTTCCCTCCAATTATCCCTCTTGCTACCCACTGCTTCTGCTTTTCTTCACTCCCTACCTGTTGTAAGATGCCTAAGGTTGGTTACTTATACATCATTGGTACCTAGACAGTGAGATACCAATGTCTTGGGTAATACCTGCTTCACCCACAAGCATCCTTTCTTTTTGTTTTGTCTCTGCCTTGCCCATGTTTTCTCTCTCCTTAGATGATCTCATCACAGCTTAAAAGGATATACAAGTAAGCAATGTGACCTCTTAAGACAGAGACAACAATGGAAGTCCCTTCGTTCTAAAAGTATAAGTTAACAGTTTCTTTACTATGAACCACTAATATTTTTCTCTCTCTTCCTCTTTGTGTCTCTCTAAGTATCTCCATTATCAACTTAAAGTTTTCCTTGGCCTGTGTCACTTTCTCTGGGTCTCTGTTTTTGGGCTTCTTTCAGTCTTTCTTTCTTTCTCTCTCAATCTCTCTTTCAGTGCCTCCTTCTCTAGATCTCTCTTAACTACTCCATCTTGGCATGGCATAGTGACAGAGTAATGCAGTCGCTGCTGCCTTTCTCTCTATCATCCTCCACCCAAAAAGTCCCAAATTCTCAGCCACAAAAAGTGCATCATCATCTTGTCGCAGAGCAGCAAGCCCTTCCGCATACCTGTGAGTCCCTCCTCTGCTCCTCATTCTACAACCACGTATCACTTCTCCCCTGATCCATATCCCCTTAGCGATTGGCTTACTCTTACTTCCTCCTTCAGATCTAGCACAGAGATTTCCCTTTGCTGCTTAGCCTTGCTCATTCTTTCGCTGTCCGCATCCTTTATTCTTACACTCCTTCCATCTTCCACTACAGTCCCTTCTACTAGTCTCTCTTCTATCCTTTCTCCAAACTTATTCTCAACTGGAAAACTGTTTTGCTGTCTTCATCAGTCTCCCTTCTCCCCAGTCCTTCACCACACTGCAGTGCAAAGCCAGCTACAAAAAATCCTGTTAAAGGGGATCTCTCGGGTGAGGTGCAAGTGGTATTTACATCAAACGCAGATCGCACAAAGTCAGAAACTTAACCACCTAGCTGGAGGGAATGCTTGCCACTGGATGGCCACCATGTTTCCTGCCACCAGTCCTTTAACAGCTGCATGGCTTTTTTGGACTCATGGGCCACAGAGTTTGCCAATGGCCTGGCTACCCCTTTGGCAATGCTGTTCCAAAAGCGTGAGTATTGGAATGTGGCAAACAGCATACATTTTAATGCAGTGGTTTTCAAACCGTTTAGGCAGTCACCATTGAGTAAAAATATTTTGGTACTCGCCACTCTCCCATGAGGTAACCGACTACAATGTTGAACAATGAACATTACTTATGTTATTAGACGTTTCACATTAGAAGTTTAGGGTACTCGATTGTACTAAAATCAAAGATAGGAAAGCAAACATTATATTCTCTGGTACCTTATCCTAATTAACCCTCCAAACATGTAAAAGGCTGGGATTTCACAGCAGTTCCATAAGCACCAGCCAGGCCTGGGTGCACACTCCAGCGACATTCATGGAACCTTTTTTTCATTTCACAAATATATAAGGGCTTGCTACAGCAGAGTTTGCAGAAAGCAAACAAGTGTTTGGTAGAATGCTTGAGTTATAGCAGTCATTTGTAATTGCTTGGGACTATGTTCCAGTCCATTGGTTTTGTTTTTTGGCCACCATGTCATCTCAGACAGGAACAAGAAATATGTATATCAGCCTTGGTCCTGCTGAAATAGGAATAGCCTAGGTAAAACTACCAGGCCTGGAACCCTATGAATGGGAACACAAGTGACCTTACACCAGTTTCAACCTATTTGGGCACTAACAGTAGGGCACAACTTGAGTGCTATAGGCCATTGAACATAGGAGAAGTAAATAGTTAGTCAATGTTGACAGAAGTGTCAATTTCTTTATTTTTTTTCTTTCGTAGGTCCACCAATCTCAGCCAACACATGTTTTGTTGCTAATCGGGTATCAAGTTCCGCAATGTCTTCAGGGCTCAATAAGTGGTACGACAGAAGACACGGAGCTTACACGCTTCCGCCGACAGCATTCATATATGAATGCGATAAAAACATAATATTGAGAGACGGGTGACTTGCGTATGAAAAGAGGATATTGTGACACACACTTGGACACTTTTGTGCCCTGATACTTGGATTACCCGGCTGTTTAACTTTAGGAAAACGGATGCACATAGTACATTGCACCAAAATACAGCGGTACAGATAGCCTGCGGTTTGGAATTATCACCGTGAGCAAAGTACTGAAGAAGTCGCAGGACTTGATATCTGATTAGCAACGAAACATGTTGAAGAAGATGAAGAAGAATAAAGAAATTAACACTTCTGTGAAAATTGACTAATTATTTACTTCTCGGAAGTCTTAAAGCGTGTGCTGTGGAATTGTGTGTTTTAACTGGGTGTCCAAGCCACATTACAGGGAGACGGGTGGTTCTCTCTACCTTACGAGCACCTCGCCACAGATATTGAGCACCAAGATTAGGTGTACTTTCGCCAGGAGCGCCACTACCCTGACAATAAACCACCCCATAATTAGAAATAGTCTCAGTTTTAATCAGGTGCATTCAGCAGAGGGGTCTTCTCCCCTATGATATAATTTGCGAATATTTTAAAATATAGGGTGAGACCACTTTTAATGCCAAGCCAAGTGTATTGATTCTTTGTTGCCTCCAGAGTCCAGTTGTTTAGTGCGGCTCACAATAATGACCTTTCATGTCCTGCATACATCCCATGATGTGTTCATGTCTTATGAGAGATCGCAAGAATGGGCTCGGGCATGGTTGGCACTCCTGGAATTGTTCAAGCGCTCGGCTGTGGAGGACGGGGGGGATCCGGTGGAGGATGATGAAACCCCGGCCCCTTGAGAACCCTGTAACAGGCTTCCCCCTGTGCTCGTGAGGCAATGTCTGCTGTGGTATGTGGGAGACGGATCCGACAAGTGGCAGGGGAGGCTTTGATACGCATGTAATTATGATAGATACTGGCGACATGCTTGGGTGGGTGATTAGGGTGGGGGGGGGTATGTTGGGGGGTTACTGGGGGATGGGGCGGGGGGCATATTGGTTATATCGCACACTCGCTGTGGATTAATCCTTGGATGGATTACCTCGTAGCATAGCTGTTGATGGGGTGAATGCTGTACAGTTATGATCAGTTTGGTGGATTGGTCACTGCTCTACGCTCTGAATTGGCTGGAGGGCGGAGTAATGGGGAAGGGGATTGACAGTATTCTGTTTTGTGACCCAATAAAGTCTGTTTAAAAAAAAAAAAAATTATGTGTTCATGTCTTTAGAGGCTATAAGGGGAGGAGGCAGCTTCCCTTCCCCAAGCACAAAGTGAAATGGATGTTTGTGCCCTGTTAACTGACTGCGTTCCTGTCACTTCCATCAATTCCCCTGACCCCGGGAGTAGCAAGGACAGTGACAGGGGTACAAAAGGGCGAGGCGGGGATAGGAACCACTACACCGGGCCACCTCTAGCTGACATCTGTGTCTGAGTGGCATTTTTTGTTTGTCTGTAGCAGACAAAGGATAAGAAGGAAATGGGAAATAGGCAGAGGCAAAAAGGGGCAATGAGAAAAGATAATACAATGAGTACTCACAGAGAAAAAGCTCTTAGACAAGAGGAAGATGTGAATAACTGAGAACAAAAATTATACATACAGAGGAAGAATGACAGGGCAGGGTGTGAAAGACAAGCCGAAACATGTGAGGGTTGCAGCCAGACAGAAGGGTCATGGAGATACAGGGAAAAGACAGTGAGTAAAGCAGAGGAGAGTGCCACAGTAAGGAACGAGGCCTGGGAGAAGAGCACTATATTAAAGGACCCTTCGAACCTAGCAGGAGCATTACATGAGAGCCCTGCCCACCCACCATTCAGGGACACCCGCTTAGCCCAAGGAGTTTGTATTTCTGATATACGACCTTAATGAGTTCTTTATTAGAGCTGGTGGGTGCTACATAAAAACCACTGTTGGCAGGTGCCTTACCTCAACACAAGAGGGTGCTAGATCGTAGCAAAGGGCCTCAAAATGGACTTGTTGTAAAGTGCGGGGGAGTGCCCAAAAAGTAACAACGTAATTTCACATCTAGCTCAGAAAATCCTGAGAATGGTTCTCTGTGATGCCAGTGGGGCACTTGCATCTCAGGAAGTGGAAATCCTGTGGACCCCTGGCTACAATTTGCCAGAGAGTGGCTTTATTCTATTTTGTCTCAACCATGAGAAGGGAGACAAAAGTTTCTCGGTTGAGTTCACTCGTCTTCCAATATTTCATAGCATATAACCTAAGGGAGTGAACGCACCCCAAATGGGTATCTATACTAATTTACATCCACCTCAGGCATCCCTATTGTTTTTAAAAAAAATGACACTCACCCACTGTAGTTCGTTTAGTGGTATGCTTCATCATCAAGTCCTCGCCAAGATACATAAGCTATCTGGGCAGGTTCAACTTTGGTAATCAAGGGAGCTCTTGTTGTTACTAGGGAGATATAGGTCTAAAATGGACCAGGTGTACCCTTAATTATTAATAGGTGTAGTTATAACCCCCAGGCAAGGTTAAAAACAAGGTTCAATGCTACTGGAAAAAGTTATCCACGCCCGCATCTACGGTCAACATGTTTCAGCTATGGTTTGCCACAACTTGTCAGTTGGCTTTCATCAGGATCACATCTCTAGATCCCTATTCAAAATATCATCTTTTGGAAATAATTAGTGCATCCCACTCAGTGCCACATAATTCTAATAAACACATTCATTCGTGCATGCCACATTCTACTAACCCTCTGGAGGGACTTCCTCAGTCTAGATCTTGAAATTAGCTTAAGTCAGGCCCCACAGGGATACAGGTAGGGTTCAGCCTCGTAGTCCCACTTTCATCAAAGGTCCTGACCCGCCGAAGCACCTACAGCTCTCCCTGGTACCTGCATGTTTTATTTTATTTTACACAGCTGTCCCCGCCTACCAAAGTGATGATTTCCAGCAATTCACCAAAGACCTTTGTAGCAACAGAATTCTTTTTTGCCCATACCACCATGAAGACCTCTATGATGCCGACTACATCAGACAGTTACCAGTGTGAGTCCTTAAGGTGTGGGGCCACCCTGATTCAGGAAGGAACTGCAGACATGTGCGGACTACCACCGAACAAGTGTATTCCAAAATAGAGAATGGCGCCATCAACATTTTGTGGGGATGCAAAGGCTTGCTGGATAATGTTGTGTATTAAGCAAAAACCAAAGGAAATGATGGACGGAGTGTTGAACATTGCAAGCACTCTGCCACCCCAGTTCAGACATGGCCATATGCAAATCAGTCTGACCCTGTGCCTCATGGGAACAGTCCAGCCCGAACTGCCAAGCCATGTTTTCCCTGGACCGGAAACAAGTTTCCTAGGACCGGTTTCTGGCATTTCAGCCGTCTTCAGCCAGGCTTGCTTGAATCCAGTGGCAAAGTGAGCAAGGGACTCACGTCTGAGCATACCCTGCCAACTTATGGCGAACAAAGCAAAAACCAAAGGAAATGATGGACGGAGTGTTGAACATTGCAAGCACTCACCCCCAGTCAACTGATCTGGGTTTAATCCATCACCGTTCTTTAGCCCACTCTGCCACCCCAGTTCAGACATGGCCATATGCAAATCAGTCTGACCCTGTGCCTCATGGGAACAGTCCAGCCCGAACTGCCAAGCCATGTCTTCCCTGGACCGGAAACAAGTTTCCTAGGACTGGTTTCTGGCATTTCAGCCGTCTTCAGCCAGGCTTGCTTGAATCCAGTGGCAAAGTGAGCAAGGGACTCACGTCTGAGCATACCCTGCCAACTTATGGCGAACAAAGCAAAAACCAAAGGAAATGATGGACGGAGTGTTGAACATTGCAAGCACTCACCCCCAGTCAACTGATCTGGGTTAATCCATCACCGTTCTTTAGCCCACTCTGCCACCCCAGTTCAGACATGGCCATATGCAACACTCCGTCCATCATTTCCTTTGGTTTTGCTTTGTTCGCCATAAGTTGGCAGGGTATGCTCAGACGTTGTTGATGGTGACCTCAGCTAGGCCTACCAGTGCAAGGGGTTCGCCCTTCTCTGCACAGAGTCCTCAGACCAATAGGAAGAAGTTGGCACAGAAACTGGAATAGAAAATACAAAGTTTAATAAACCTCATGAGGTGGAACTACATTCACACAGCACCCTTCGGTGTTGAGTGAAGTAGCACACTGAACAGAAGAAGCATGGTCCTTTTATACCCACACAGGGGCTGAAAAAGGCGGTACAAGTACACATGAGAAGAGTTATGCACATAGATGGTCATACAGAAACTGCACAGTCAACAAGTAGGAGGAGTGATAAGTTGCTGACATCAGTTAGAACAGTCTGACAGTTCTATACTAGGAACAGGTGCACTCTACTAGCTAAGCACATCTGTGCATGTGCAAGACTCTGGGAGAGGGAAACAGCAAATGTCCAGCACATAGCTAACTAAAATGGCTGCCAAGTACAAAATGGCTTTCCGCTCATGCTAAGAGATTAATGCAATCTTCAACAACGTGAGTCCCTTGCTCACTTTGCCACTGGATTCAAGCAAGCCTGGCTGAAGACGGCTGAAATGCCAGAAACCGGTCCTAGGAAACTTGTTTCCGGTCCAGGGAAGACATGGCTTGGCAGTTCGGGCTGGACTGTTCCCATGAGGCACAGGGTCAGACTGATTTGCATATGGCCATGTCTGAACTGGGGTGGCAGAGTGGGCTAAAGAACGGTGATGGATTAAACCCAGATCAGTTGACTGGGGGCGAGTGCTTGCAATGTTTAACACTCCGTCCATCATTTCCGTTGGTTTTTGCTTTGTTCGCCATAAGTTGGCAGGGTATGCTCAGACGCGAGTCCCTTGCTCACTTTGCCACTGGATTCAAGCAAGCCTGGCTGAAGACAGCTGAAATGCCAGAAACCGGTCCTAGGAAGCTTGTTTCCGGTCCAGGGAAGATATGGCTTGGCAGTTCGGGCTGGACTGTCCCCATGAGGTGCTCCTAGACATTTGCGCTTGTGCTGAAGTGTGGACCCCTCTGTGTGGACCCTCTGCCTATCCAGCCAACACCCTCAACTTGCCTTCGCTGTCCCTGCTCGTGTCTCCCTCCCGCCGCCGCATTTGCCATCCTCGCAGCCGCTGTGTGGAGGGAGACTACAACTCCCAGGCTCCCTGGCTCCTAATCCCGGAAGCTCCCATCTACCACCCGCGCCTGGAGGTGCTTCAAATATCTCTCAATCCTCGGCGGAGCGGGTGCTCCTAGACATTTGCGCTTGTGCTGAAGTGTGGACCCCTCTGCCTATCCAGCCAACACCCTCAACTTGCCTTCGCTGTCCCGGCTCGTGTCTCCCTCCCGCCGCCGCGTTTGCCATCCTCGCGGCCGCTGTGTGGAGGGAGACTACAACTCCCAGGCTCCCTGGCTCCTAATCCCGGAAGCTCCCATCTACCACCCGCGCCTGGAGGTGCTTCAAATATCTCCCAATCCCCCGCGTCGCAGGATCCGCTCGCGGGCAGCGCCGGGCTAAGCCCGGGCAAAGGGCGGGCAGTCTGTGGCCGTCAGGGGCTGGCAGAGGCTGGGCTGGGGCCCCCCTCTTTCGTTCGGTGCACGCCTCCTTGCATAACGACAGGTACTGTAGTTTACATCTGGCTGCACTACGAGTAATGTAAAGGACTGTGGTGGCTACCACTAGACATTCTGTGCGGCAGCTGCCCTATTCAAATATTTTATATGTTCTCTTTCTTATTATCATTATTTTTGAGTCCATGTTACATCATCTACAGACTCTCCTGTTTTGTAAAATTTGTATACGTTCTGTGGGAGCCTAAGATGGGGAAGAGGAAAGACATGGAGGGAGGTAGTGCTGCTGGTAGCAAAAAAGGGAAAAAAGCCAAACAAAGCCCACATGCTGCTCTCAACTGTGTTTTAAGCAGAATTGAGGGCATTGTTAATGATTGAGAGGAAACGCTGGGCTGTAATACCTCAAGGGGTATTGAAAATGCGGAAACGAGGGTCGCTAATTCCACACACAAACCTCAAAAGAAAACTATCTCCACAATGTTTGCTAATCAGCAAATTAGTATCCAGCTTTCGCAAGCATCTTTATCGACAACACCCGATATCCATGAGGATGTTGTCTCATCCAGGTCTTCTCCCCTGCTATTAGATCAGGAGTTGGCGCCACAGCAGGCCCAGATAACTCCTCTCCCAGTCTTATGCTCAAATAGATTCTCTCCCCTTGACCCTGACATCAACAATATGATCACATTGGCCCCAAAGGATAACATGGACTTAATCCCAACAGGAAGGGCAGCCAGTGGCTCCGGGAGCGGGTCTACTGAGTTGGACTTGTTGGCTAGGATTAGGAAGTTGGAGATTATGGTGGCATCGTTGACAGAGAGGTTGGAGAGTTTAGTGCAGGGACAAGTAACATCACCCGTGACTCTCGCCTTACCCTCAACACGGGGGGACACTGCCCCCATTGGGAGAGTTACTCAGGGGATAATAAAACATACTTCCTCAAATGTTTCTTTAGCATCACCTCAAGGCCCCAGGAATAAGGGGGTTGGCAACAAGGCACTCACTAATGATAATGCTATAACATATGCAGACATCACGAGAAGCAAAGCTCGGAATGGGGTGCACAAATCTAAATCTCAACCTAAGAAACATATTCACATTAATCCTCCCTCCCCCTAGCTCAGACTAGATTACCACTCTCTAGAGCCGCCCATGGTCCTCGTCCACACTACCCCCCCAATAGGGCCACGGTGTATATGACTAATGTCCCGAAATTAGCTAACTCGGGGGGATTTGAAAGCAGGGACTCAATACACAATAAAGCTATCCATTGGTTGCGTCATGTAAGGGGGTGCAGATCCATTATTAGAGAAGATATGGTAAGAGTAAGAAGGATCTCCAGGTCAGATGCCCCATTGGACTGTCTAGAGATCGAATTTAAGGATCCCTCCCTAGCAGAAAATGTATTTTGCTACAGCTTAGGACATCCCCACCGGAGTATTCTTCGATTCAGATCCGTTCCTCTCCCTCCTGGCCACAATTGTAGGAGGGTGACGATTCAGGGCTTAGACAGGTCGACTGACTAGCGAATAATTGTCTAGACAACTCTTTATCTGTCCCTGAACGACAATACCCAGTGGAACATAGCGCACCAGGATATCCCTTGTCTCTGGACTGGGAGGGGGTCTGTGTTGACAATTCTGATCAGACTCAACCAGTTAGAGGAGTCACCCACTTAAATGGGGTAAACAGCGATATCTCCCAAAATAACACAAGGCTAATTCACTTTTTATCATGGAACATTGCGGGTTTGGAAAAGAATCTTGCTGACCCACTTTGGAGCGACTTTATCAATAAATTTGACATCCTTTTATTCCAGGAGACATGGAGCCTAGTTCCCCTTTACAGGTCAGGCTATTCCACCTTCCATATTCCAGCGATTAGCTCACCCAGAGGCAGGCCATCAGAGGGGCTCCTTGTCTGGGTTAATATCCACTTAAATTGGTTAGTTAAAAACCATGTAACCCCCTCTCAGGACATTCTCCGTATCTCTATAGGTGGGTCAGATTTAAAAGGAGGCTTAGAAATTTTTAACATCTATGCCAGAGGGACCCCGGGAGCCCAAGTAAGTCCCATTATATCGTTCCTGGACTTTGAGCTCACGGCCATCACTTCTGCAGCGGGCATCATTGTCGCAGGAGACTTTAATTGCACTTTTGAGCCCCTTTGTGATGAGGATGTCCAGGGCACTGGGGATTTAGATACTAAGTGGGAAATTCCCTGCCTTAGTCTCCCTCCAATAAAGAAGTGGTCCCAAAGAGTCATCCAAATCAATGCCCTGATTTTAGAGCATAACTTGAGGGCAACTAATGGTAGAACAAAATCAGATCCCATGGGAGCCCCCACTTTTACTAGAACCAGGGTGCCTTCGCGTATCGACTATATCTTGCTGGACGTTGGGTCATGGGTCGATCTCATCGACATGGAAGTTATCTCAAGAAGTGAAAGCGACCACAACCCCTTGTCCATGCAATTTTTTCGCAATTGAGACCTTACACAAACTGAGTATGTTCGCACCAGGAGGCCCTGTATGAGGGAAATTGTGCCCTCTAACTGTAATCGGCGCCTTAAATGGCCCAAGGTTGCCAAACGAGAATTGTCTCTGGACGGCATCAGGAAGATTATGGATGCCAGTATTGCAATTCTCAACAGTGTTCCCAATACTCGCCCTGTACCTGATCATTCCTCAAAGCTTAAATAAATATATCTTTTAACTGTGGATAAGGTGGGTGAGTTTTTTCAGGCTAAAGATAAAGGGGGCCGTAAGCAATTTTCCCCAAAGGCCGAAAACCTATGGTACTCTGATGATTGCAGGAAAAGGAGGCAGGACCTATCGAGAGCTTTAAAATCCAAGGTCCAGATAAATATTGTCACCGCAAGAAAATTGTACTATAGGTCCATCGATATAGCAAAACGAGTTTGGGAAGAAACCCACTGGAAGGAACTTAAATCCGCCGCCCTGATGAAAGACGCAACTTTTGGGACCTCATCAATGTTAGCACGAGGAGGGGGGCTGACCCAATGTCGAATCATATAGCAGGGCGAGAATGGTATGACCATTTCCAGAAACTGTACATGGGTGGCGAAGGGCCCGTACCATTGGAGCAAGGGAGTGATCCAGAGCCAATTGTACTCCCACTTGAGGGAGAGCACTTTGGGATCAATGAGGTACAAGCAGCCATTGCTCTGATTGTGCCCGGTAAAGCAGCCGGACCTGATGGTCTCCCAGGAGACCTTATGCTCCATGAAAAAGATCTCTGGGCCCAATTTATTTGTAGATCTTTAAATCTTATAGCGAATGGCCACCCTGTACCAGATTCCTGGAAAGGGGCGGAGGTGGTGACTATCTTTAAGAAGGGGGATAGAGAGGGCCCTGCCAACTACAGACCGATTAGCTTAATTGATGTCGCCCAAAAAGTGGTTGGCAGGGTCCTCCTAATGAGGATGAAAGAATGGATTGATGAGGAGGGTGTGTTGTCCCATTTCCAGGCAGGGTTTAGATGTGGCGTTGGTACAATGGACCAGGTATTTAGACTTTGCCTGATCTACTGGAAAACTGTAACCATCGAGAAGGGTAGCCTGTACTTGGCATTTATTGATTTAAAAACAGCTTTTGACCTGGTCCCTCGCTCCAAATTATGGCAGATTTTGCTGGACCTTGGAATCCCTCCCCTGATCTTGAATCTTGTTAAACGTCTCCATGAAGATAATTTTGCTAGAGTGAGGTGGGGCAGCCAGGGACAGCTGACTGAGAAAATAGCAGTCAAGAGAGGGGTCCGCCAGGGTTGTGTATTGGCGCCGACCCTCTTCTCTCTCTATATAAATGGGGTGGCGGACCATTTGAGAGAGGGCATGGCCGATGCCCCAACCCTGTGTGGGGAAAAAACAACGACTTTACTTTTTGCGGATGATACCCTCCTGATCTCAAAAAGACCCATGGGCTTGCAGAAACTCCTTGATCGATTCACTAAGTTCTGTGAAGCCAGAGGCCTGGTAATTAATACATCCGAAACCAAGTTAATGGCTCTGGCACCGTCAAAAAGCTTCAGGAACAACATCAAGTTGAATGACTGCCCTTTGGAGCTTGTGGAGGCATTTGACTATCTAGGGGTAAGGGTGAATAACAAAATTAAGTGGTCTCCCCATCTGACAAAAATGCTTTTAAGTCATAAACAGATTTCAGGAGCCATAGCCAGGCACCAGAGACTCTCCTATAGCTGGCCTGTAGCCCCAGCTATTAAAGTATACGAGGGCAAGGCCTTGCCTGCGTGTCTTTATGGGGCGGAACTGTGGGGTTTCGAAAATCTTTCTGAGCTAGTAAGATCTGAGAATAAATTCTATAGAGATTTAGTCTCGCTCCCTCTGTCGACCCCCCTAGTTCCGCTCCGCTACGACCTTGGGAGACACCCTATAAATGAAGTGGCAAGGCTGCGCCCCCTGCTATACTGGACCCGGCTTAGGAGGTCTTCTGATTTAATCCACTATGCCTCTGGCCTAACCGAATTGTTACATCTGGGTGCAGGCTATAAAATTGGTTGGGTGTTCAATTTGAAAAAACTGGTGGGTGCAATCGGTTTGGACTCGGCATGGGAGAGCCAGATGCCTCCGCCTAAACATCTAGTAAAAAAGCTGTACTGGGACTGGGTTTCTGCTACTGCTAGTAAGAACCAGAACGGTATTTTGTCTGAGAGATTCCTAGATGTTAAACCTGTCCCCAGATTGGAACCTTTCTTGGACCTCATTGAGTCCTCGGGAGACAGGGTGCTTTACCTAAAATTTAGGTACGGCACACTTCCTCTCCGCGATTTTCAAGGAGGCTGGAGTGACCAGAAGGAAAACGATATGGGCTGCCCGGGCTGTGCTTCCCCCACGGAATCCATTGCACACTTTATGTTTGCTTGTAGGGCATATAGTCAAGTGAGGTCAAGGTGGTTAATACCAGTCTGTATCAATCAGGGTTGTTCATCCTATAGGGTGGCTCTACGTATTTTAACATACGAGACATTAATCTCCAGCGTAATCTGTGGTACAGCAAAGTTTCTTGGAAACGCATCGAGGATAAGACAAAAGCTTATCAAAATGAAATAATCGATAAATAAGTCTGTTGTGAGCTAACCTCATTTTATTTCAGCTGATGTGGCTGGGTTTTAATGTATTGTAATCTGTCCACTGTATTACTATTATCATGTATGTCATATTTGTAATTGAATGTATAGTATGGCTACATTGGGGAAAGTGGCTACTAGGTCATTATACTGTACAAAGTCTGTAAATATTGAAGAGCCTTTTTAACTTGTTTTATACTTTTATGATGTTTTTCTACATCGAATAAAGTTATTCGTATCGTATCCTTCCCATGAGGCACAGGGTCAGACTGATTTGCATATGGCCATGTCTGAACTGGGGTGGCAGAGTGGGCTAAAGAACGGTGATGGATTAAACCCAGATCATTTGACTGGGGGTGAGTGCTTGCAATGTTCAACACTCCGTCCATCATTTCCTTTGGTTTTGCTTTGTTCGCCATAAGTTGGCAGGGTATGCTCAGACGTGAGTCCCTTGCTCACTTTGCCACTGGATTCAAGCAAGCCTGGCTGAAGACGGCTGAAATGCCAGAAATCGGTCCTAGGAAGCTTGTTTCCGGTCCAGGGAAGACATGGCTTGGCAGTTCGGGCTGGACTGTTCCCATGAGGCACAGGGTCAGACTGATTTGCATATGGCCATGTCTGAACTGGGGTGGCAGAGTGGGCTAAAGAACGGTGATGGATTAAACCCAGATCATTTGACTGGGGGTGAGTGCTTGCAATGTTCAACACTCCGTCCATCATTTCCTTTGGTTTTGCTAATGTTGTGTATTATCACAGACCTCAAGCCTCTGACACCATTGTTTTGAGAGTCTACACAATGTTCTCTTTTCTCAATCAATATTATTAATTAGAGGCTCAATTCCAGCCTGAAATGGGCTCCCCGGTTGAACACATGCCTCAACATTCACAATCTGCCATCATGGCAGAGCAGGCACAAGCTGATAAGATGGAGTAAGTATGGTTACAGAAGTGGTCTAAAGATTGACAAACATCATCTAGGCCACATGTTAGTATGTGTTCCTTGAGAGAGTCATGTCTTCTTTCCAGTACAACTAGGGGAAATTCTACTGGAGCACAGCCTTGAAACTGCTCACTCGACTTACTCGGCTCCAACCAAAATGCATGTAGGATGAACATTAACCAAAATCAGTTCATGTTGCAGCTTCTGGCCCCCATTAATTCCTGCCTTGGCTGTTGTGGAAATCAAATAAAAATAAACAAACAATAGGAGGAGTATCACCAAGAGACCACTCAAAGTCTCAAAGTTTTGGAAGAGGTTGCACAAGAAAGGAAATTGTCCTTTCTTAAGAAGACCCCTCACTCATCAACCTAGTTGGTGACATGCTTCATCATCGGGGTCCCACCCGAATAGCTGAATGCCATCCGGGTGTGCTGCGACACCTGATTACAGTGGAGCGGGTTGTTTTTGTGTAGGTGAGTGACAAAGTGGTTTCAAAATTGGCCAGATATAACTCACTGAAAAGTCTTTATTCTGGAGCAACTGGACAATGTTAAAAATTATTGATTAGATACCTGCTTTGGTTAGATTGACCTCTGGTATCTGTAAAGTGAAAAAAGTGCCAAAAAGGTGCATTAAAAGGTCTACATGTGTCAACCTGTGGAAATCAAATGAAAACACCAGAATCAGATCGAAAACCTTGCAAAGGCACACCTTACCACTCCAGACTGATCTCTACTCCTCTGTCGCCATCCTCTCTCTTGTCATTACTCTGAGGCAGATCCACCCCATGCAATGTCCTAAACTGCAAACCACAACATAAATACCACGGCCCGTCTGCCTCTCTTTCTGCAAGCGTATATCATACAGCCCACCGGCAGCTGCTTCGTTTGTCTCTACTGGCAGTTGTGATCCTGGTGGCAGGATTCGTTTTTAGGGCGAAGGGTAAAGGAATCTGCTCGATCCACTTTCTCGTAGACAAAGCTTCCGGAGACTTTGGGTCACTTCTGGATGAGAAATTAGCCAATCATCTGGTGAAGACCATCCATTTCAAAATGAACTATCTCCAGAAAGTAATTCCAATGCTTCTGCAAACAGTTTTTGGTCTCTCTAAAACTTGCAGGATGTTGATATACATTAAATTATCTTCCATGATAATCGAAGGTTCCTTAGGTTTGCAGTCGAAAATCAACTCTCAACTCGCTGTTCTTCGTTTTGGCCTCAAATCTCAGCCCAGAGATTTCACCAAGGTGATGGCTCCTGTGGTCAGCATTCTCCACAAGGAAAGGATACTTCTGCATCCGAACTAAGACTACTTGTTGATCCACTTGCCCTCCAGTATCCAGTCCTTACTTCGCCTCGGGCTCTCCGACTCTACCCCAGTCAGTAACTACCTTGGAGTGCCACCATCCTTGATAATACTGCATAACTCAGAAACCTATATTAATAGTATTCCCCTGGAAAAGACATTCTTCGCAAAGAAAAGTTAGCAAACAATTCCATTAAAGAATTATTGAAAATGTTAAAATCCTTGGCCCATCCTACAGCTCATACTCTTCATTGATCTGCCCTCTTCTGGTGTCTTTAAAATCAGGACTTTTTCCTTAAACAAGATCATGAAATGTATGGATCTGATCCCGTACGTACAAGGCATCACCGTACACAGTGCTTGTCTGACATTTACTCAAGCATTATTGAGATTACATAAGCACTCCCATCCTTCTTTTGAGTTTCATGACGTCACCCAGGCAGAAGTTAATATTAAGAAGAAAGCGGCTGATTTGAGATTTGGCAAATGGGTAAAGTAGTCACAAACGCGACGGATCTCCAGCCGCCTTATCAAACATGCATTTTATCGTATGGCACTTGTAATTAGGCGGAGAGAATATATGGCATGGAGTAACCCTCTGCCAAACTCTAAATGAGGCCCTTAGGGTCTGATGCACAGAGACAGGTTGCAACCCGGCTAGTTTTTTTTATGCAATGACTGGATTGGGATTTGCGCTTTATTTTTGCGATGCAACTAATGTACTAATCAGCTCCACTGAGAAATGCACATCCACAGGAAGTCGTAAAACCTCCTGCCTCATTAATGAGGCATGAGGCACACTGTAAGAGCCAGCATAGGCCTTGAAATGCAGTGATGCAGAAATGCAAGGGACAGCAGATGTCCGTCTTTGCATTCACAGTACCTAACTGCAAACATTTTTAGGACTGGTGTTAACAAAGACATTTTGTTTTTAATAAAATTATATACTTATGGGGTACTGTAGGTTGCTCTCTCCATCCATTTGCATGTCTGTGTGTTAATTACATTGTTGCTCCACCCACCACAGAATAGAGGCAGGGGCACAAGTTCAGCCCACTATAGTCATCTGCTTACCCCTCTGTGAGTTGCTGCTTTCGGCTTCATTACAATGTTCACTTGCACACAAAAAGTAGTCCCCTTCCTGTAGCGTCTCCACTGTCTGAGCCTGCGACAACATGGCCACTGACCGTTTGCCAATGCTTGTGAATGTGTTTTGTAACACTGTACCTTGTGGCAACAACATAATGGGCATTTGGGAGGCTTGGGAGTTGGTACTAGGGCAGTGCTGTGGAAGTCATATCATTGGTAGTTTAGATGTAGTGAAGGAGGGACAAGGGGAAGGGGCATGTGTGTAAAAAGAAGACCCGGCAGCAGGGGTTCTGGGTCAAGACTTACCTGGCCTTCACAGGCGCAGACAACAATGATGATCTGCATGGCCTTCACAGGCCCAAACAGCGATGATGATCTGCATGACCTTCACAGGCCCAGACAGTGAAGATGATCTGCATGGCCTTCACAGGCACAAACAGCGGGGATGATCTGCATGGCCTTCACAGGCACAAACAGCGGGGATGATCTGCATGGCCTTCACAGGCACAAACAGCGGGGATGATCTGCATGGCCTTCACAGGCCCAGACAGCGGGGATGATCTGCATGGCCTTCACAGGCACAAACAGTGGGGAAGTTCTGCATGGCCTTCACAGGCCCAGACAGTGAAGATGATCTGCATGGCCTTCACAGGCACAAACAGCGGGGATGAAGTGCATGGCCTTCACAGGAGCAATCAGTGAGGATGATCTGCATGGCCTTTACAGGCCCAAACAGCGAGGATGATCTGCATGGCCATCACAGGCACAAACAGCGGGGATGATCTGCATGGCCTTCACAGGCGCAAACAGCGAGTATGATCTGCATGGCCTTCACAGGCACAAACAGCGAAGATTCTGTGCATGGCCTTCACAGGCCCACACAGCGAGGATGATCTGCATGGCCTTCACAGGCACAAACAGCGTGGATGATCTGCATGGCAGTCACAGGCACAAACAGCGAGGATGATCTGCATGGCCGTCACAGGCACAAACAGCGAGGATGATCTGCATGGCCGTAACCGGCACAAACAGCGAAGATTCTCTGCATGGCCTTCACAGGCCCACTCAGCGAGGATGATCTGCATGGCCTTCACAGGCACAAACAGCGAGGATGATCTGCATGGCAGTCACAGGCAAAAACAGCGAGGATGATCTGCATGGCCGTCACAGGCACAAACAGCGAGGATGATCTGCATGGCCTTCACAGGCACAAACAGTGAAGATTCTCTGCATGGCCTTCACAGGCCCACACAGCGAGGATGATCTGCATGGCCTTCACAGGCACAAACAGCGAGGATGATCTGTATGGCAGTCACAGGCACAAACAGCGAGGATGATCTGCATGGCCGTCACAGGCACAAACAGCGTGGATGATCTGCATGGCCGTCACAGGCACAAACAGCGAGGATGATCTGCATGGCCGTCACAGGCACAAACAGCGAGGATGATCTGCATGGTCTTCACAGGCCCAAACAGCGGGATGATCTGCATGGCCGTCGCAGGCACAAACAGCGGGATGATCTGCATGGTCTTCACAAGCGTAAACAGTGATGATGATCTGCATGGCCAACACAGACACAAACAGCGAGGATGATCTGGATGGTCTTCACAGGCACAAACAGCGAGGATGATCTGCATGGCCTTCACAGGCCCAAACAGCGAGGATGATCTGCATGGCCGTCGCAGGCACAAACAGCGAGGATGATCTGCATGGCCGTCACAGGCACAAACAGCGAGTATGATCTGCATGGCCTTCACAGGCACAAACAGCGAGTATGATCTGCATGGCCTTCACAGGCCCAAACAGCGAGGATGATCTGCATAGCCGTCGCAGGCACAAACCACGAGGATGATCTGCATAACCTTCACAGGCACAAACAGCGAGGATGATCTGCATGGCCTTCACAGGCACAAACAGCGAGGATGATCTGCATAGCCTTCACAGGCACAAACCGCGAGGATGATCTGCATGGCCTTCACAGGCACAAACCGCGAGGATGATCTGCATGGCCTTCACAGGCACAAACCGCGAGGATGATCTGCATGGCCTTCACAGGCCCAAACAGCGAGGATGATCTGCATGGCCTTTACAGGCCCAAACAGCGAGTATGATCTGCATGGCCTTCACAGGCTCAAACAGCGAGGATGATCTGCATGGTCTTCACAGGCACAAACAGCGAGGATGATCTGCATAGCCTTCACAGGCACAAACCGCAAGGATGATCTGCATGGTCTTCACAGGCCCAAACAGCGAGGATGATCTGCATGGCCATCACAGGCACAAACAGCGAGGATGATCTGTATGACCTTCACAGGCGCAACAGTGAAGATACTAAAGGAAAATGCTCTTAACCTCTCTGCCCTGTACCAAGATGCCATGTTTAGACCAAATCTGATGAGAAGTTAAGTAGGCAGAGGAAGAGGAGGACGAGGGGGGGGGGAAGGCCTGAAAGGAGGAGGAGGAGGAGGAGGGTAAAACGACCAGTGTAATGGAGAAACTTGGACAGGTCAATCAAGGAGGCATTGTTGCCAAAAAATATGAAGCCGGCTGGATCAGGTGTTAGCAGGGGGATTAAAAAACACCTAATAAAAACATACACAAAACTAATTCAGCACACAAAGGCGTCATGCATCACTGCCTAGCAATACTGCCAATGAGACTGGGGAATGGCGGCCCAGCACCTAGCGGAGACGGTTGGGCGGCTTGGCATCACGCAGGCGGGCTATCGTCTCGGTAAGGAAAGGTGAGACTGCGGTATCGTTTGGCACCTAAGATGGGATTGCAAGAGTCAAAGGAGCTGAAAAACCTGTCATTGTTTGAAAATGTGAAGCGTGGTTAATTAATCTGCTCTGCTCAGACCGCAGCTATGTACTCCTGGCAATTAGCTACAAGTACTTCAGATGTAGGGAAAAAAACACGTAGGAAAGCATCTAGGATTCACTGCCAGACCTGCCAACCCACACCGTGCCACTGTGTGTCACATAATATCAGCTCCCTTCACATGGTCACCCGGTGAAAAGGCGAAATCACATAGTGAACTAAAAGGCAGCGGACCAGCCTGGCACAGCGTGGCTTTCGAGTGAGTATTGGGAGGCACTGTAGAGGCGAGGTCCATTACCGCTGTAGAAACCTCCCAAAGACATGAGCTTCAGAAGCTTGTTTTTGGTGGGGGGCAGAGGATAGAAGTACGAAGTCTCACCCCCATCAAGACCTGCTACCTTCTCACACCCTAAGTAACTCTGGGAAGTTGGCGGGTCTGGATTGCACCTCTGGAGCTCAGGGGCCATGGTCAAAGGTGCTAAAAGAAATGTGCCTCATTCATGAGGCATTCGCGTAGGGCAGCGCCGCAAGTCTTCTTGCTACGCTGCTCTAAGCCAATGTGAAAGGGCAGAAATGCACCTAATTTATTAATATTGGCGCTTTCCTGTCCTTTCCCTCTGCGTTGGTGCACAAATTGCTGTCTACCACCACATAGGCAAGATTGTTTTTGTACAGGAGGGGGCACCTTCCTGCACAAAAACAATCCTGAGAGGGGGTTTCCTCGTTCTATGTGTACTGCACAATGCAGCACACATGGAAAGAGGATAAAACGAGGAGAAATGTTTCCACACCTGCTGTGGGGAGGCATAACGTTTTGGTGCTGCCCCAAGTTTACCTGGTTTTGTCAATCCTGGGCAGCGTCAAAATCCATGGGTGTTGCGTGGGAACACCCACCGCAATGCTTATACAACGCCAACTTGACATAGAGTAAGGTAACGCAGCGACTTGTGCTGCTTTGTCTTACTCCATATCTATGAGGCCATGCAAAGCCACGCAGGGGGACTTTGCCTCGCCTCATGGATCAGATTGAGACGCTTGTGCCGCCGCAGCTTCAAAAAATGTGACGCCCCCGCGGCGCAAGCCTCTCTTAAATCAGCCTGAAAATATTTTGTTTGTTTTTTAGGTCTTTCACCAAACTATCGCAGTTGTCTTTGTCCAAAAAGAAGAGCACATGTTTTGTATACCAGGCAGAAGAAAGGCCTGTAAACGCGCAACCCCCTTCCCAGGACGCCACAGCCCCCCCGGGGGTCGCGCCCCACAGATTGAAGACCTTTGATGTAGATGTTCACATTAAAATTTAGCATTCGTTCCCCTACAAAGGTGTTTGGAGAAATAGATTGATCAAAAGGTTACCGCTCAACCCTCCACAGGGCTTGGTCGCCCCACTCACTGCTGCCGCTCCTGCCTGCCTTTGCCGCCTCCTGCCTGCAGATTCCTTCGCTCGCTGCCCGCTGCTCCTGGGAATTTCCCGCTGCCCGCTGCTTCTTGGAATTTCCCGCCGCTGCCTCCCTGCGGCCCCGTCCCCCTGTGATTCCATTCGCCGCCCCGCTCCCGCCACCCAGCTGCTCCTCCCTCCCGGCTCCTTACTTAAGGGGACCGTAGGGGACCACAGAGTGTGACCGCTCAACCCTCCACAGGGCTTGGTCACCCCACTGACTGCTGCTGCTCCTGCCTGCCTTTGCCGCCTCCTGCCTGCAGATTCCTTCGCTCGCTGCCCGCTGCTCCTGGGAATTTCCCGCTGCCCGCTGCTTCTTAGAATTTCCCGCCGCTGCCTCCCTGCGGCCCCGCCTCCCTGTGATTCCATTCGCCGCCCCGCCACCCAGCTGCTCCTCCCTCCCGGCTCCTTACTTAAGGGGACCGTAGGGGACCACAGAGTATGACCGCTCAACCCTCCACAGGGCTTGGTCGCCCCACTCACTGCTGCCGCTCCTGCCTGCAGATTCCTTCGCTCGCTGCACGCTGCTCCTGGGAATTTCCAGCTGCTCCTGGGAATTTCCCGCTGCCCGCTGCTTCTTGGAATTTCCCGCCGCTGCCTCCCTGCGGCCCCGCCCCCCTGTGATTCCATTCGCCGCCCCGCTCCCGCCACCCAGCTGCTCCTCCCTCCCGGCTCCTTACTTAAGGGGACCGTAGGGGACCACAGAGTGTGACCGCTCCACCCTCCACAGGGCTTGGTCGCCCCACTCACTGCTGCCGCTCCTGCCTGCCTTTGCCGCCTCCTGCCTGCAGATTCCTTCGCTCGCTGCCCGCTGCTCCTGGGAATTTCCCGCTGCTCCTGGGAATTTCCCGCTGCCCGCTACTTCTTGGAATTTCCCGCCGCTGCCTCCCTGCGGCCCCGCCCCCCTGTGATTCCATTCGCCGCCCCACTCCCGCCACCCAGCTGCTCCTCCCTCCCGGCTCCTTACTTAAGGGGACCACAGAGTGTGACCGCTCAACCCTCCACAGGGCTTGGTCGCCCCACTCACTGCTGCCGCTCCTGCCTGCCTTTGCCGCCTCCTGCCTGCAGATTCCTTCGCTCGCTGCCCGCTGCTCCTGGGAGTTTCCCGCTGCTCCTGGGAATTTCCCGCTGCCCGCTGCTGCCCTCTGCTTCTTGGAATTTCCCGCCGCTGCCTCCCTGCGGCCCGTCCCCCTGTGATTCCATTCACCGCCCCGCTCCCGCCACCCAGCTGCTCCTCCCTCCCGGCTCCTTACTTATGACGCCCCCAGAGCGACCGCGCAGCGGACGCGCACAGCGGGAGCGCCGATTGAGCGCCGAAGGTGCGCCAAAGGTAAGCCGGTCTGCACCCGTCCGCGCCTGGACCGCGCCCAGTGCCAGACCCCCTGGTCCTCGCCCTCGCCAGCACACCCTGCACATCTACGACGCCAAAACCCTCCACGCACTCAACGCCGGCCGAAACACCGCCTGCTACCGAGCCACCCCGAGACGCACCCACGGACCCTTCACCTGCCTGACCTGCCGCTTCACCGGCCTCCGACCCAACACCGCACCAGCTAAACCGAGCCCCAGCAACAAACACCTGATGTGCATCCTGCTCAACACCCGCTCCATTCACAGGCATGCCGTCGAACTCTGGAACCTCCTCGACTCGACAGCACCAGACATCGCCTTCCTGACGGAAACCTGGATGAACGCCTCCTCAGCGCCCGACGTCGCCATCGCCATCGCCGTCCCGGAAGGCTACAAAATCACCAGGAAGGACCGCGTCAACCAGACAGGAGGAGGCATCGCCATCATCCACAAGAACACCATCCGCATCACGACCAACTCCGATGACACCTTCACCTCCGCCGAACACCTCCACTTCCAGATACACACCGACCCCAAGACCACGCTCAGAGGCACCCTCGTCTACAGACCATCGGGACCACGCACACAGTTCAGCGAAGACATCACAGACTTCGTCAGCCCGCACGCCATCAATTCCACCGACTACATCCTCCTGGGGGACCTCAACTTCCACCTGGAGGACAACAAGCACCGCAACACCACTGCTCTGCTGGACAACCTGGCCAACCTCGGACTCAAGCAACTGGTAACCACCCCCACCCACTACGCCGGCCACACGCTTGACCCAGTCTTCTCATCCAGAAAATACGTCACCTTCAGCCACTCCACCAATCTCCAGTGGACTGACCACAGCTGCGTCCACTTCAGCTTCAGTAAAACGACGACCCACCACCACCCTCAACAAGCCCCCCGCAGGAGCTGGAACAAGATCACCGGCGACCAGCTCACCACCTTCCTCAGCCAGAACCCCCCACCAGCTCAACGGACCCCAACGAAGCCGCCAACAACCTCACACAGTGGATCACCAACTGCGCAGACGCCCTCGCACCACTGAAGAAGAACCCCCCCCAGCAGACACGGCAGCAAGAAAGCCTCCTGGTTCACCGACGAGCTCATCACCTCCAAGAAGAACTGCTGCTCCCTGGAGAACACCTGGCGCACCAACCAGACCACAGACAACATGACGGCCCTCAAACACTCCACCCGCAAACACCACCAACTGATCTGCGCCACAAAGAAGACAGCCTTCAAGGAACGACTGGACAACAACACCCACAACAGCAAGGAACTCTTCAGCATCGTCAAAGAGCTCTCCAACCCCGACGCCGGAAACAATGACATCATTCCCTCGCAAGACCTCTGCGACTCCCTCGCAGCCTTCTTCCACGACAAGATCGCCAACATTCACAACAGCTTCGGCCCACCAACCACGAACCCCACCACCGAACCGATGCCCCCCACCGCCACCCTCCGCACCTGGACCCCAGTCAGCACCGAAGACACAACACGCACAATGAACACCATCCACTCCGGATCCCCTACGGACCCCTGCCCACACCACATCTTCAACATTGCCGACCACATCATCGCACCCCACCTCCGCGACATCATCAACGCCTCCTTCAACACCGCCACCTTCCCGGAGTGCTGGAAACACGCCGAGATCAGTGCCCTGCTGAAGAAACCAACTGCAGACCCCTCCGACCTCAAGAACTACCGCCCCATCTCGCTCCTCCCGTTTCCTGCAAAAGTCATCGAGAAGACCGCCAACAGACAGCTAGCCGCCTTCCTCGAGACCAACGGATCCCTCGACCACTCGCAATCCGGCTTCCGAGCCAACCACAGCACGGAGACCACCCTCATCACAGCCACAGACGACATCAGATCCCTAATGGACAACGGGGAAACTGCGGCCCTCATCCTCCTGGACCTCTCCGCAGCGTTCGACACTGTCTGCCACCGCACCCTGGTACAGCGCCTGAACAACACCGGCATCCAGGAGAAGGCCCTGGAGTGGATCACCTCATTCCTCGCCGGAAGAACCCAGAAAGTCCGCCTCCCCCCGTTCCGGTCAGCGGCCACCGAAGTCATCTGCGGCGTTCCACAAGGGTCATCGCTCAGCCCCACCCTCTTCAACGTCTACATGAGCCCCCTCGCAACCATCGCACGTCAACACAACCTCAAGATCATCACCTACGCCGACGACACCCAGCTGATCCTCTCCCTCACCAGCGACCCGGACGCCGCCAGAGCCAGCCTACACGAAGGGATGAAAGACGTCGCCGAATGGATGAAGAACAGCCGCCTGAAACTGAACTCAGACAAGACGGAGGTCCTCATCCTGGGATCATCACCCTCCGCCTGGGACGACTCCTGGTGGTCCCCCGCCCTGGGTGCCACCCCCAAGCCAACGGACCACGCACGCAACCTAGGCTTCATCCTGGACTCCTCCCTCTCGATGACCAGACAAGTCAACGCCGTCTCGTCTTCATGCTTCAACACCCTGCGCATGCTTCGAAAGATCTTCCGGTGGATCCCCACCGAGACCAGGAAGACGGTCACCCAGGCCCTCGTCACCAGTCGGCTGGACTACGGGAACGCCCTCTACGCCGGCACCGCCGCCAAACTCCAGAAGAAACTCCAACGGATCCAGAACGCCTCAGCACGACTCATCCTGGACATCCCCCGACACAGCCACATCTCCGGACACCTGAGAGACCTGCACTGGCTCCCTGTCAACAAAAGAATCACGTTCCGACTCCTCACCCACGCACACAAGGCCCTCCACGACCTGGGCCCCAAGTTCCTCAACAGCCGCCTGACCTTCCACAAGCCCACCCGCCAGCTCCGCCCCGCCAGCCTCGCTCTCGCCAATGTCCCCCGCATCCGCAGAGCCACCGCCGGAGGAAGATCCTTCTCCTACCTGGCAGCCAAGACATGGAACTCCCTCCCCATCCACCTCCGGACAACGCAAGACCATCTCGCCTTCAGGAAGCAACTCAAGACCTGGCTGTTTGAGCAGTAGCGTTCCCCCCCCCCCCCCCCCAGCGCCTTGAGACCCTCCGCGTGAGCAGTGCGCTATACAAATGCCTATGATTGATTGATTGATGATTGAAAGATAATTGTTCCCTTTGGAGATATTTTACATAGAGTTCACTCACTTGTCGGTGCTCTGGCGTATATTCAATCGAGACCCCATGTCAAGTGGGCCACAGCTCATTGGCAAATGCCTAGGAGTCCCTGTGCCATGCTGGGCATGGCTCAGGCATCGGTCCAAATGGAGGCCTCATCCCACCTGCGGTGCAGGTCAAGGTGGAGGCACCATGCCACGGGAGCCGGAGTTGGACTGTAAAGTCCGTGCGGGTCTTGAAGATCCAGAGCTTCATTTTATTATTCTCTGCTCCAAATTCCAAAAATAAATTCTTGAGTCTTCTTGAGTTGAGTATTTTTTCCTTTTATTAAACATCAAACTTTCCAGTGATAATATCTTAATGCAGACCTTGTGAGCACAGGCATTTCTTGGCCACTGCGCTGGCTCAAGAGACTCTACCGGCCTTTTCAAGGTCAGTGCTCAGCCATAAGTCATGAGACATCCTTCCACTACGCTAGGCGTGACTCAAGCACAGATCACAAGAAGATCCAATGCCATGCTGGCCACAACTACGCACAGATCCTTTGCCAGGCCGCCACACCTCAGGCGCCAACCGAGAAAGCGCGATAATGAGACACTAATTTACAAAGTCCCAGAAGGAGGGAGCTCTGTTTGTTTGCTGAATTCCTCTCTTAATAAATGGCCGTAGTGTCTCTTAGGAGATCATTGGATCTATGACAATTGTCTCATTGTCTCCACTGCTCAGACCTGTTCTCTTCCCGGACTTTCCTCTTCCTGAAGAGAGTCTCTGATCTCCGCATCCCAGAGACGCTTGTGCACACATCTGCCCATCTAGGAAGGGACTTTGGTGGAGTTTCGGCTCAAGACCAGTAGCAGTGCCGCAGACCGGTGGTCATCACCAGTCTACCCTTTGGGTCAACTAATTTATTAATAAACGTAGGTGAGTTGCTGATGTTTCATTGTCTTCTTACCACACAAAATCTGACCCACTGTAAGTCAACAGAATGTCACACTTCTCTTCTTAGTTTTCACGGAAAGCCATCTGCTGTTAACCCTTCCATTGCTGCTCGGAACACTACCTCAGCTTCTGTGTCCTACCTTTGGAACCCGTGTGTGAATCTACACTTATTTCAACAATCGACCGAGCTGTATACATGACCTTGAAAATAACAAATTGTCGTATTTATTAATCCCTGTTGTTACAAAGTAGCTTTCCTCCGTTCCATTCATTAATTGGATTTCCGATTTCAAAGCAACATAATTTCAGAAAGATAATGTAATTTTTGACTACTTGTAGCCATTCAATGCATTCCAATGTATTTACAATCGAATTAGCATATTCTAGAATACTGAAGGTATTCACCAAGGATTGATATGGCACATCCCTGGAACTTTATAGATCCGAAATGCATTGGAATTAAATTGAATGTCGTCAATTTAATAAATGAGGCAGAGCCGTGTAGGCGCACTGTTGGCCTCCTCAGTGACGCTTGCGCAGTGTAACCCACACTGGTTGGCTGCCACCCTTTAAACAAACAAGTGCCACGTAAAGATTTCCACAGCTGGAGCATTTAAAAACAAGAAGAAATCTCATTAGTGAAGCTTCCTGGCTCACAACTAATGCAGCTCAGCATGGCTGCATGACAGTCCACCATCTGCAGCTGGACTTATTCAGTCCTCAACCAATCAGAAGCCATCTGAAGGTTACTGCCACTGGATCTCACTAAAAAGCTAGGATCTAGCCCTGGAGGCTTCGCACGCACCATCAGATCCACCACAAAGCATGGTCACACAACAACAAATCAGGAGCCACCTGAAGGTTCACACCACCTGCGACTTCTTACAGAGGAAGCCGCAGCCTCCAGAATCCTACACACACAACAGGAGCTGCAGCGGAGCACAGTCGCATGTCCGGCGGAGCACAGTCGCATGTCCGGCCCACCACCTGCAGCCCTTCTTGACTCATGAGCAGCCTAAAAGTCATTTTATGAGTATTTAAGGGGCACACCACAGTTTCATGGCGCTAATGACAAAAATACTCACAACAACCTTAAAGTTGGCAAAAATTAAAAATCTAAAGTCTCATTTATTAATAAGCAACATTTTCTTTTTTTTATATATATATTTTTAAAAAATGTAATTGAAGTTAAAGCATGGTACAATTATGCATTCAGTTATACAGTTTGACAACTAGATTTCGACAGATGTCAACGTTTCATTGGTACATAAACAATGCATGGATCATAGCATTCCTCTTGGCATGTAAACAATCGTTTTCGCTGGCTTATGCATAAGGCATGGTGTCACCCTGTCGTGCATTAGTAGGACTGTCTCTGTCTAGGGTTTCGTCCGTGACCAGGGCCGTGGGGCTCAAGGCGTGGCCGGGGGGGTCCTCAGAGCCAGCTTCTAGGTGGAGGTATGAGACCAGGGGAGTCCAAATATCAAGTGGCCTACTAGCCATGGGCATTAAATTCCAATATTCACTTAAGTGTGTCTGGCAATACGCTGCTTCTGCTAGCCAATGTTTGGACTTGTGGTGCCGGTCTGCGGCCCCAGTGTATCACCACCCTGCGCTTGGCCGGTATCAGCAGCATAGCAACCAGTCTGCGACTGGCATCAGATCATCCTTGACGTGTCCTAGTAAGCAAGTGAGGGGGTCAGGCGTGATGGTTTCAGAGGTTATGTCGCTAATAATTTTGCACACATATTGCCAGTAGTTCGCTACCTTTAGGCACAACCAAGCCAGGTGTGTAAATGTTGCAGCAGGTGCCGCGCAGTGCACACATCTCGCATCCTCGGACAGATCCATTTTATGAAGTGCCTTGGTGTGCGGTAGAGCCGGTGTAGAAATTTGAAGTAGATCAGTCGCAGCCAGTAGTTGGGCGAGAGTCTTTTAGTTTGGTTACAGCAGTATTGCCACTGTGTTGGTGAAGGGCCCGCTGCTAAGTCAGACTCCCATGCACAGCAAGCACGCTCATTGTCTACAGGTGAAGCCGCTAATGTGAATGCATACAGCCTAGTGACGAGCTTGGGCGTGGATGGCGCCATGTGGATGTATTCAAGGGCTGCATTCGGCTGGGTAGCGTCCGGAAATGTGTCGTTAATGTTTCTGCAGGTCGCTCTAATTTGATAATTTAGCAGGTTGTCAAGTGGTGTTGTGTTCTCAGGGAGAGGGATGAATTTACCTTTGGGATAGAGGTCAGCGTTGGTTTGTATGCCCAGGGATGCAGCCCGGCGTACCATACCAGCAGTTTGCAGTGGTGGGAAGGAGGGATTGTTTGCAAGTTGCATCGCCGGTGCATACAGGCCTTTGTCCCCTACGTGTTTGCGAATCCCTCCCACCTCCAGCGCATACACTCCACTTTGTTGATTTCAACTCGAGGGGGTTTGTACGGCAGAAACAATGCCATTTGTAAGGGCCATGGGGAGGAAAGGTCCGTCTCAGCCGCCACGTGTGGCTGATAGGGCGTTGGGTGTAACCAGAAGTGAAGGCAGCTGGCCTGAGCACAGTGTGCATAAAGCTTGGAGCTCCCATCCCTCCACGAAAGAAGGGGAGCATCAGGATTTCGTAGGCAATGCGGGGTTGTCGGCCGGCCCAAAGCAGGGTGATCACGTTGGAGCGTAGTCTTTTAAAAAAGTGTGAGGTGAGTGGTATCAGGATATTTAAAAACAGGTAAAGAAATGTAGGCAAAACAATCATTTTGGCTATCGCGATTCGGCCTGCCAGGGAGAGTGGAACATTTTTTCACATCAGTACCTTGGTTTCAAGCCACTCCCTAGTTTTACCAAAGTTTCCTTTCCAAAGTTCTTCCATGTGTCTGCTCAGCCATATGCCAAGATACTTGGTCAGTCCTGTAGCCCACTTAGTGGGGAATGGCAGTGTTGCGTCGGTGAAGGGAAAAATAATGGATTTACGCCAATTTATTTGTACCCCAGAGTAGCATCCAAAGCGTTACACCTCTCTCGTCATCGGAACCAGATTTTCTTGTGGCTCGCTTATATACAATGCGACACCGTCCGCATATATGGAGGTTACCAAGCTGCGGGTCGAGGAGCCAATGCCACGGCGCGTATGGTACTGTCGCAGCCGCGCAACAATGGGCTCCATGGCAATAGCATTGGCAATAACGGGCAACCCTGACTGGTGCCCCTGGTGATGGCTATGGGATCTGTGACTTGTCCATTAATTTTAATGCATGCTGATGGCATTGTATGGGGTAGGTTAATTTTTGGGATGAAGGCAGGGCTGAAGCCCAGACGATTGAGCAGTGAGAAGAGGAAGGGCCACTCTAATGTTTTAAATGCCTTGGTGGCGTCCAGCAGAGCCACTACCGCTGGCAAGGCAGGGTTGATCTGGTGCATTATAGAAAAGATGGTGAGCAGGTTGTGCGATGTGGCACGGCCCGGTATAAGGCCAGAGGCATAAGGGGGAGGAGCAGGTTGGCCAATAGTTTGGCATGTATCTTATTATCTGTGTTTATTAATGATAAGGGGCGATACGAGTCGCATCATTCAGGTGCTTTGTCGGGTTTGAAAAGAAGAGTGATCAATGCCTCACGGAGTGTGGGGGGAAATTTGCTGAGCGTGACAGTATCATTGTACATTTCGGTGAGGTGGGGGATGAGAAGAGGCGCATATTCTTTGTAGAACGCGGGAGTCAGCCCGTCCGATCCTGGTGCTTTATCGCCCGGGAAGCCAGCGATAACTTTTGCTATCTCTTCGGTGGTAAATGGCTCATCAAGATATTCGCTGTGCTTGTCACAGAGCCACAAGAGCTCAATAGAGTCGAAATATTGTTCTATGACCTCGCGGGGTGTCTCAGCACTGGCAGTGTATAGTTGGGAATAGAATGCCGAGATTCTGGTGATTATTTCACTGGGGGACGTGATCCTTCCCGCAGTGGCATCACATAGCTCCGTTATGTATGAAGAGGCGTGCAGCTTCCTTAATAGATTTGCGAGAGTTTTCCCAGGGCTGTCAATAAGCAACATTTTCAATTTGTTCTGAAAATGAAGTAGTGAGGATAGGGGGTGCGATTATGGCAGTAGGTTGTTCCACTCTTTTGCTGCAGCAATGGAAAACTGCCTGTCCCAAAAAGAGACCTAGTAGCATCTAGTGCTTTTTAGGTCTCGCCTGACCCAGCGCATGCGCTGGTCTGGCGAGACTTATTGAGAGGGCTCCAAAAAGTGCTACCAGGCCTGCCTAGAGCTACAGTGCATGTGCGCGGGAGCGCGCGCCGCCCTTTACCGCTCTTTACCGTGATTACTTTAACTTTCGTGGCCGCACGGCCGCTTTGATGTTTGATCGTGATCGTGATCACTTTCACTTTCGCTGCTGCACGGCCGTTTGGCATAGCCAATAGGTCTCGCTTTTGGGACCTTACAAGTATTTAGTTATGCAACTGTTGCATGGCTAAATACTTATAAGGTCCCAAAGGCGAGACCTATTGGCTATGCCAATGCTTGTTTTTTTTTTATAGAAGATACTGGCCAGAGGAGAGCATGGTGTTCTGAGGTACATATACCTGAGATTTTGCCTACATAAAAGAGGCAGTGATTTTGTCGACTGCATGGTACCGCTACCAAGGATTTGAAAAGTATCCTTTTCCTTATTGGGAATCAATGGAGAGATCTGAGAATAAGTGAGATCTGTTCACCTCCGGAACCAGTGAAAAGCCCAGCTGAAGTTTCCACGAGCTTCAGTCTTTTCGGAAGCTTGTCTGGAAGACACAATTAGACAGAGTTGCTGTAGTCACACCGAATTTGTTTTAAAGCACCAAGCAAGTGAATATGACCTTGAGCATCAATGTAGGTAGGTTCATCTTCAGAAATGTAATTTGCCAGGAAGAGGCATCAGCAACTTTTGATACCCGGTGTTCCGGAAGAGGATCTGCATCCAGTGGTGACTCATCCGCTAAGGCTGAGGAGCATCGCGTCGCCCCACGGCTCCGCAGCAGTGAAATTAAGGAAAAATAAAGTGATAATAATTCGAGGTTTTTATCATTTTATCTTGTCCTGCTGTGGCAGTTTTGCTGGGCGGGCGGAGCTGCTTTGAAGACAGGAGCAGGGGGAGAAGTGGTGAGCACACTTTGAAAGTGCGCATGAATGTTTGGCCTGCACGGGCTGCATTACAGCCTGGGTGAAGAACATGCCCAGGCTCCTGTTCCCTGGCTGAGCTCCGAACCGGGGCACTCAGACCAATCACAACGCTGCATTATGATTGGCTTAGGGGAGAGAGGAGGAGCGATGAATGCGAGACGCAGTGGTACGGTAAGTTTTTTGTCTTATTATTTTCGATCCCCTTACAACTCCACCCACGCTCTGCCACCCGCGATCCGTGCCGGCCGCCACTGTCTGCATCAATAAAGATGCTTACGTTGGAGACAATCTGAGCAGCTAGTCGTGGAGAGCCCATGATCTCAGGATAAGAGGAAGGATTTAATTTACTCAAGGAGTTTTCTCTATTTAGAAGCTCGGTCTTAAGGAATTAGATTTCAAGAAATTGGAAACCATGCACCAGGTCATGGTGGATAACACATCCGAAAGATGGATGTAAAAGGACTTGAAGAGGAGACCTGGTAGACAGTGTGAACATCAGCAGCATATCACTGGTGTACATGTAAAATTTGAAGCTCTCAGAGAGTAACAAATGAGCCAGGGATAACACATAGATGTTAAATAAGATAGGGGAAAGTACAGATTAAGGGGAGACAGCGCCGCTAACATGTCTAGCCTAAGAATTTAATTGTGAAAGAAAAGTGGTCTCGGATCAATTGGTCAGGGATAATTTTAGTTATTTAAATGCAGAAGCTTTAATGCCAATATCCCTTTGTCTGATCAGAGGGAGACTGTGAAGAATGGTGTCAAAAGCTGCAGGTAAGTCAAGGAGGACAAGGGTCCGACATTGGCTCTATCAACCAGTATGAGGAGGCCATCTACTACAGAGGTCAGGACATATCCAGGGCCACCATCAACTGAGTGTCCTCAGCTAACAGAGGATAAGGTCAAGGTTAGTATCCTGTTTGAAACTGTTAAAGCCTGGAGCAGTTCTAGGATCAGAGACACTGCGCCGGCACCCCACTCAGCACCCGACTTCACATAATCAGGTAATCAATCTGTAGGCAATATTAATCAATGAGACCTGTAGCACCAGGCAGGGTCGGGTTTATGGCGGTGCGACTGGTGCCACTGTGCCGGTCGCTGACCTCGGGGGTGCCGAGTTTTCAAATATAATATTGATTTAATCGCACCTACTACAGAGCTCCTTGTCTTCAGCAATATTCAGGCAACAATAAAAATGTCAAGATAACTCTGGTGATTAGTGGACCTGCTGGAGAGAGAGAGCAGTTTTGTCTAGTGGAAGTTTTGACTCATCATAAAGTAGCGCAGAGGGTACATATGCCTTCTGCAAACCACATATACTATGGAGATCACAAAAGTGCATTTAATGTAGATCGTTTAGTGGGTTACTGCTTTTGTAAAACAGGTTATTTTGTTACTTGCAGTTCATAAGTTACAATCCTAATATAGCACAGTGAGATATTAACTGTGATCAAAGAGCTGCATTCAAACTTCATGCTATAGGCGAGGAGCTATGATTTTTCTTTCCCCAGTCTTTCATTATCGTAATGTTGCTAAAAAGGTTCGTTTTGGTGGAAACCAATTCTTATTAGTAGGGTCAACCCCAATCAGTCCGGCACGTTTTAAATCCTGAGTTTGTGCTTCTCCAGACCAAGCACTCTTAAAATATACTGCCTTCTATTACTGGACACATGTGATCCCTACATCTTCTAATCTTCATTGTCCTATATAACGTTTTCTATAGACTGATTTATACACGTGTGATTCATTGTCCCTATATAAAGTGTGTGATGTAAAGTGCTCCGACATCCTACACTGGTGTGAGTAGCGCTATAAATCAAAAGAAATGCATGTGAGAGAGGTTATGGAGCAATGAGGGCATTGTTGGAGGTGGTAGTGAGAGGATTTGTGGAGAATGAGGTCATTGGGGGGCGCAAACACTGTTGCACTGAGTGCCACCGACGCCAAAGCCGGTCCTGGCACCAGGAAATAGCATTCTGCAATTCGAATGAACACACAAGAATGGAGGCAGCCTCACAGCCGTTCACAGCTCCCTGAGAATAGCGTAGTGATGTCACCTGAGCTCCTTAATTACCATTTTTCATACTTAGCAGCCCAATCTGTCAATTTTTGACCTCACTTACAGACCACCCGGGCCTAGGGTAATCTTTCACACTAAAATTTCTGACCAGATCTTCGATGAAGTTTTCAAGCACATATTCATCAGTGACTTCAAACTACCAAGTATCACAGCGACCAAGAAGGAAAGATATATTCAACCATCTGAATTCCAGGTACATCTCTCTCTCTTTATGCACTCCAGATTCCAAACCCTTGACTTTGCCTACTCCTCCAGACCCTACTTACCTGCCATCCACTACTACTTCTGTCCTGGGGAGACCACAACACAATCCCCATCAGTCTCAGATGTGCCAGCCCAGGACATCATGAATAAAGAAAGCGAACCATTTACAGGCCACTCCTTCAAGGACTACCACAGGAAAACTCATCACCCCAGCCATCTATGCAGACATCAAAGGCAAACTCAACCCCCTGTAAGACCACCTTCAAAACCACATGGAAACAGTCGCGCCTCTGCAGAGGTGCAGAGAAAAACCGAAGCTCTCTCCCGCATGGAACCCCAAGGCATTCATTTGAAGGCAAGAGGAATAGTGGAGAAAATCGCTGATCCAGGAAGCCAGATAAAGCTGTTAAGCAAACAGCATTGTTACAGACACAAACAGAAGCAGCAAGCTCTTTAACCAACAAAGCCCTGCACCTGCTTCCCCTTCCCAGATTCAACAATAGACAACTTCCCGGAGGTTATTCACTGACAAACCTGAGAGGGTCATCACAGAAAATAAGCAGCTTAGAGGCAACAACAATATTCCCGCTCACTAAAAGGCTTATGTGTTCAGGCTGTTGGGACAATATTCTCGTTCCTCTGTGAAATTCTATGCAAGCTTTTCTTTGTCTTTGCAATGCCAATAAAAACATATATTAAAAAAAATACATATTCCCACTCACACTACCTCAAAACACACACAAACTGATCCATCGGGTCAGCCTCTACACAGATGACGTCTCTATCCATCAAACAGCCATCTACGACAGAACCTACTAAGAGGACAACATTTAGTTTTTTTATTCTTTTCAAACCTTTCAGTTTTATTTATATTTAATGTTTAATTCATTTGTTAATATTTAGGTGTTGAGCTTACATTTGTTTAGAATATTTCAACGTTTATTTCGTGGATATAATTATGAAACCCACATTTCACAGGGAACCCTGATATGTTTCCCATATTTCAAAATTCCCTATGGAATGTTGTTTTCTAAAATACTGCATTTTGCGCAATAAAGGTACCCAAACATGTAATCTATAGAAATATATAAGGACACTGAAATATATATGTGTGTGTGTATGTATATATATATATATATATATATAGTATATATTTCAATATTCTTGTACAGGTCTATAGATTACATGTTTTGGTGCTTTTATTGCACAAAATGCAGTGGTATAAAAACTGATATTATATAGAGAATAGACTCTGGGAATTCCCCCCATTCCATAATGCAATATGCCTGGTGCTACAGACGAGACGCGCCATGAAACACTGACTACAATGAATTTGGGCAGTGATTCAAAGATAGGATTAAATGTTAATGAGTTTAATGTTTCTGATTATACTACAGAACCGTCTCCTGCGGATCATACTTCTGACTGAGACAGTTGCTGATGCAAATTAATGTCTTTGGGGTTGTACACGTTTTCAGTATGTCAGGGGACTTCCGTATCCTGCTGATTATTTGGGAATAGTTGCGTTTTTCAGTATAAAACTAAATTAAACTGCTTTCAACAAATTTCAACTGTTACCATATCATCAGATTCCACAGATTGCAGATTCACAGACCGAGATAGGGAGAGAGACACCACGCGTCTTGCCCTTTCAGGAGCACAAACAGCCAACATATCCACCCACTACACCAAATCAAACGTGAAAAAATATATAAAAATACCCCTACCAACACATCATCACATTCCACAGGGGCTAGAGCTACACAGGCCAAGATATGGAGGCACACACCAAGCGCAATATACCAAATATCTTCCCCCTTTCAGAACCACAAACATAGGAACAAACATGCTCACACCAGACTGACCCAAATCTAACAAAGCCATCTCAAAATATTCCTACCACCAAATTTTCACATTCTGCAGGGACTAGAATTACAGTGACATGAGATGGGCGAAAACACATGAAGTACAAGATATCACATATCTTCCCTCTTTCAGAACCACAAACAAACTAACAAACATATACACACAGTATATCAAACTAAGAGTAACAAACCCATACCAAAATACACCTACCACCGCATATACAAATAACACACACATACATACTTCATCACATGCCAGAGACTACAGCAAAACAGAACTCAGATTTGGAGGAGCACATCAAGCACAAGATACCACTCCTTTTAGAACAACAAAGAAGCAAACATACAAGCACTGCACAAAACCACATTCAACAAACCATATCAAAATGCACCCACAACCACAGATACAAATAAATGACCCATACAAATATACATGCATCAGCGCATTCTGCAGAGCCGCAAGCTACACAGAACTGAGATCCAGGAAATACACAAAGCACAAACAGCACCAATCTCCCCCCTTTCAGAACAACAAAGGACCAAAGAAATAAGCACTACATCAAACCATATGAAAATACACCTACCGCCACATACACTTATAACTCAGAGATACCTACATCATCACATTCCGCAAAGGCTAGATCCATACAGAATTAAGATGGAGAGAAACACAAAGCACAAAACACCACCCATCCTTCCCTGTTCAGAACAAGCAACAAACAAGCACTACATGAAACCACATATAACAAACCATATCAAAAGACACCGACCACCACATCTACACATTCTCAAAAGATTAGAGCTACAAAGACAAGATCCAAATAAACACGGGAAGCACAAGGTATTGCGAGGAGGGCAACATTGAGTCAGTCATTAAATAATTGTGACCTAATAGATGTGTCAAGGGAAGGGGCAAAAGACCTGTATGGTGTATGCATGACGTAATTACCATGCCTGAGAGAGATCACTCTTATCCTAAAAGAATAGCTGCATGTCCGGTCTATTCATAATACCTTCTTTCTGACAAGTTGTTTTGTTCACGCCTGAAAGCCTAAATAGTTTTGCCCCATCTGTATATTATTTGTAAAAATCTAATGCCTGCACAGAATCTATTTTCTCAATAAATGGCAATGTCAATAATTTAAAAAAAAACCACATGCCTTTATTGACCCAGGAGAGGGAGCTGTAATTATCTTCTCTAAAGAATATGTTAATACCTTGGTCATTGGTTTGAGACAGAAAGAGCGGTGTCTGGTAGTCAAAAGTAGCATGGCTGGGTTCCCGTGGGAGGGGGTAACATGGAGCCCTTCATTTCTTTTCAGAACTGAAGATAAGTTGTGAGTTTCTTATTCAGGTTAAAGTATGTGTCATAAGTTGGATGTGTAAAATGAGAAGGACGAACTACCCTTGGGGCTCTTTAGGGTTTGGAAATGATAATTAGAGGTGCTGCCTTTGAAATCGAGAGATTAGCTCAAAGCTTGTTTTGAAGGGAGATTGAGCCTACAGTGTAGGTTTCCCACTATGCCTTGGGGTTCTGAGGGTATGGAAAATGATCTAAGGTATTAGCCGGGACTCTACGTTCATGAGGACTTTGATGTTCCAGACCTTTCCTGATACGGTATGTAGTGTTCAGATTTCCTTGGGTCACGGAGGATAGGGCTGGGCAGAGGACGCATTTGCAGATATTCACATTTCTGTATTTGCTATATAGGGATTCAGGAGATTTCAGGTTCACCTGTTCGGGGATGCCAGTAGGACTTCATAATTGTTTCTAGCTTCTGTATGATCTGGGTGTCATCAGCATAGGAGAGGTTTCAAGTTTTAATGATGTTTGAGAGGGGGCTCGGAAACGCACTAACCGGGGCGGGATCAATAGTTGAGTGTGGGTTAAGGTTGGGTGGATGAGCATATGTACAGCAAGGAAGAGAGGTCTAGAAGGACATGGAGGCTGAGGTGACGGTTAGGCCTCATTGACCAATTGGATAATTGATTATTCTGCAATCGCAGTATCCCAACTGGCTTTATGCAGTAGGGCATTGGTGTTCATTTGTTTATGCAGCGGGACTGTGAACTTCTCCACTATGACCCAGTCCATGCGCGGGATGCTGGTGAATGGGCATTAATGCCCGTGTTGTGATGTGCAGTGAATGTTGACTTCAGTCAGTAGGCTGCCAATTTTGGTGATGAGTCTGTAGCATGCACACTCCATTGGGGGTGTTGTTGTCTTGTATGGCATGAGCAACACCTACTCGAGGCGAGCTGATGCAAGTTTTTGTGGCTTTGCCTAGAGAATGCTTATTGCTTTAGGAAGGATGCCCACTGCTGTGTGTCTCGGTTCGATGGTCATCGTGGATGAATGGTGCAAACTTAATTGGGTGGGTCCTCGTCATGCAGATCAGTGATGTGTTCCACATATAAGAATACCTGTTTACTTTCCTTTTGCGTTTTTCTCAGTTAACCATTACATTGAGTCAGGATGCAGAAGGCTCTTGTGCTGTTAGGTGAAGCTGAAGTTAATTCATGGTTTTTATTTTCTTGCGAGTATGTTTGAGTTTTCAGTTATTTTTTGTGATGTGTGAGTATGGTTTATTGATCATGCTGTCTGTCATAGAGATTCTTTTCTGGGTGATGGTCACCTGGTGTGAGTGTTTCTGTTTTGGATTCAGAGTACTGTATGCATTCCTTTTAGGTCGAGCCTAGGCAGCGCGCATGTGTGGTCTGCAAGACCTGTTATCATCTCCTCTATCGGCCATTTGCTCTTTGTTGTGCCATTTAGAAATACAGGGTTTTTATTGGTGCATTGGGTCTGATTCTTCCGCCTTTGCGTGCTTGGGTCACGCCCAGGCGATTTTACTCATTGTTTGCTTTCGTTGGCAATCCCAATACATCCTGATCTGCCTTTTTATTTTGTAGGCTATCAACATCGTTTTAGGCTTTCAGGCCGTTTCACAGAGCAATGCTCTGTTCGGCACCTGCAAAGTGGCAATTTGGTAGCTGTTGAGCTATGCCAATAGCTCTAGCCCAAAGAAATGCGAGACCTACTGCCTTTCTAATGCTTGTTTATATATATATCTGTTTGGGTGTAGAGGTAAACTCTTTGTTCCTTTTTTTCCTCCTCCTTTCGTTGGGAATAGTTCATTTTTTAATGGCAAAGCGGAAGAACTGAACAGCACATCAAAGCAAGTGTCAATTGTAAATAATCGCTTTAGTGTAAACTGTAAACACTGCAGCCATTTTGATTGCTCACAGTAACTGTGCGTAAAGGAAGTGCCTCCTGTATCTGAGGATTCAACCCTCTCTTCTACAGCTTGGCTCCACAGACAACAAGTGTTACCTTGCACAGCTGAAAAGGTTTACATTCCAGTCACATTTGAAGGTCGTCTTCCTTTCTCATGGTCTCAGCCTGCACCACTCTTTTGTTTTGTGACGTCATGTGATTTTAGTTGAAAATTTGTATTAACATTTCGAACACTTGGCTTGTGGGCAGGAACCGGATAATGGAAGCCAGTGTGAGGTACTAGCCCTCTGTTCCCTGAGTATGCACAGCACAGTCAGTCAGCACTGGCTTAGCCCTTGCACCACAGCGCCATGGTGTGTCCTGGGCATGTGTCTGGGCCCATCTCTGGGCCCATCTCTTTTGGATTTGAGCTGGATCCCAACCTCACCGTTTGGGCTGCTAGCCCAGTGCCTGTGACCTATCAGGTGTTTCCCCAGGGTACGTAGGAGCTCGTAATGACTCCTCTTGACTTCCAGTGACCATGACACACTGCAGAGATGGCCAGGAAGTTCTCAACGGGTTGGACCACCGTTGGCTCAAACCACTCTGGTGCCAACGCATCTACCACAGCCCTATCCCTTCTACACCGAGGACGCTCATGTTCCACACTGATGTCCCTCAAGCGTTGTCGGGTTCTTGGGCGCCTCAGCAGGAAGGGGGTCACTTTTACTAAAAGTGTGAGCCCATTATAGGACCGTCTGAATGAGGGCTGCTAGAAATCCTCGATTGGGACTGAGGCGGGTTGCGCCCAGCATGTACATGATTGTGACCAGGCAGCCATGTTACTCTCATTATTCTCCCAAAGTAGAAATAAACGAGCAGCGCGAGCCCACTGCACAACGTGCTGTTTTCTACTCATGTGGAATCTCACCAGCTAATGTGCTAATTCTTGCAATCTGTTTGTTTGGTAAGTTTAATTATTTTGTCGTTAATTGAAAATCATTAAACATCTAGCATGAGAGCTTAGAAATGAAAACATAAACATACAACGGATAGAAAGGGATTCCTTGTGAGGAGAACATGGGATTACTCGCTTTACTCCTCGATGCTGTGATCTCCGATCGCAATATTTGAATCACACAAAGTGCTTCCTTGTCTGCTGGGTTATGTCTTTTATCTCCTGCATTATCTGAGGGCAATTTGTTGATAAACAGAGCAATTTTTCAGAAGCGTTTCATGCTGAAACAATATTCTGGAAAATCACTTAAGCAAAGTGCTGTTTGCATCATTTAGTATGAAGGCTGAATCTAGTGTTTCTTAAAAACCACGAACAGCAACATAATGATGCACAAACGACCTGGGAAATGATAGTCAGTCACACTGATCAGCTGCCTCTAACTTTATCATGCTTAGCTGTAGTGGGAGGGATGCACAGACACATACAGACACTCACACCCACACACATGCATGCGTGCGCACACACACACTTGCATGCATACACACACATTTGCAAACATGCACACACACACACATCCCCCTTCTTCTGCCCTAGTTTGGAGCGCTGGTCAGTGGCAGTATTTCAAGAGGGAGGGACGACTATGGTTGCTCTAGGCAATACGAAAGTTTGCCTTTAGTGCACTCCCCTACCAATAGGAGAAGTTTAGAATTTGCGTCACTCTTGCCACGTATTGTACATAGTTGGTGATGGTTTATCTCGTTCTTTCCTGTTTGTGGAAGGCGTGGCCCTTTCCAGAAATCACGCTGTCTATCCTGGGTGCAACATGGGTTACAAAGAGGGTGCCCTATGGAAAGCACCGCCAGGCAGGAGGAAAAAGTCCAAAGTCTCAAAGAACGTCCAAGGAGCTGGGTCCCAATTGTAGAGCAGCTCTTGCAAGGCTGAAGTTTAGGTTAGTGGTGCGATCAAGACCGGAGCAGAGCTAGAATGACTGGAGCAGACCAGGAGCTGAGGCACTTGGACCTGGCATGAACAAAGATTCCAACCTCCAGAGCAAGCGTAAGGAGTTGCAACGCACTGGTACACTGATAAGTTGTTCTTCATATATTGATCGAAGAGGAACCTTCTGACAGTGTCGTGTAGTTTCCCACGTTCCAGTAGGAACTGCGCATTTGTTGGGCAACATAAACAAAAGGATGGTGCCAGACTGATTCCTTGCATCCCTCAGGATATGCCGTCCTAGAGACCAGCTAGCTCACAGTGCCACCATATGCCCCCTACACCTAGACAGGTAGCAAATGGTTTTGGCAACCACAGAACATGACAACCCTGAGCCCTCCCAGGGATCGTGGTAACAGATCTAGGACCCTTTCGCACAGTCACTCGTGCTCTCTTATGATCTGTTGATTGCTGCGTCGCCTTATGGATGAAAACATTTAACAACATTTGCACAATGAGCATGAAGGCCTTGTATGTGATGTTCAAGGTGTCATGATAATGTTCTTACTAAGTGGAATTTGTGAGCCATGTAGTTTTAGAGAAACTAATCAAGCATTGTCACACACTCAAATGTGTGTCAAAAGTCATTGTGCAAAAGTGAAGGCAACTTAGGAAACGTGCTCATGGTAAATATGGCAGCGTTTTTCCCCGGGCCTAACTAAGACACATGACAACAGGAAGATGTTGGATTCAAAACGGGACAATCTGGAATGGTTGTAACATTTGCTGGCCATCTTGCAGTGCAGTCGGGGTATGGTGGCCATCTTGCAGTGTAGTCGGGGGTATGGTGGCCATCTTGCAGTGTAGTCGGGGGTATGGTGGCCATCTTGGAATGGAGTCTCACTAACGGAGAGCTTGACTTTAGTTTCTCAATTATAGCTGTGCCTATTTCTGGTCTGAACCAAACCATTCCTGGCTGCTTGTGCTTACACCTCAGGGTACCTGCCTACCACAGCCTTAATGTATCAGTGGTCCTGTCTACCTGCCACAGCTACTTCTGCCTGTGTCACATTAAATAGAAATTTCAGCTGAGAAGGTAGACCCTCTCTTAAGCTTTAAGCTATAGGCTGCTCCCTAGTGCTTCAAATCCCCATTTAAAAAATGTCTCCATCTCCAGTTCAGTTTTCATTTGGGTATAGCTAATAATTACCCAGTTGATATAAAGTCACACCGGAGCAATTGCCGAACCCTGCAGGCTGCCTGAGGGCCGGTGTTGCTCCTGCTGCCCCCAATAAAGCACTGGCATGAACAGCCGAGAGCCCTTCCGTGCTTCAAAGAGTTTTTTCAAAATATGACTTCTCTGTTTATAATACAGGTTTGCATTTAATAACAGCGGCACCGAATGTTAGTTATTCATCCTGTGAGCTGCAGGCTCTGCCAGGGAGCCCCTGATCACAGATAGAAGGGAATCAGAGACACGTGGCACTACCAGAAGAGACCCTCCATCAAAGAGACACTCTGCTGATGATAGAGCGTGGTAAGACGACATCAGGAAGAGAGATGATGGGAGCCCGGCGCTCCATCACTGAAACATCTCGGATATATGGAGTCAAAACATTACATAAGAAAGAGAAATGAAGGGGGCCTCGCATTCCAACACAGATGGCGGGAGGACGAGACGGCAGCATGCCCAGCTGTGTGATACTTGCAGTTCCCTTGTATTTTTCTTTTTTCTGATCACATTTTTGCACTCTCCGACTTTTAACATACAGGATTTGATATCCACGTGCTAAATGGGCCCTTCCCAGAAAGTTGGCGTGCACAAGTGGGGATCAATATTGTAACACCGAGGGACTCCTGAAACTTCCTACCAGAGTTTCCTTTGTCCGTCCACTGTTTTTCCTCCACTTTTGGAGCTGAACACCCTGTGCTTAATTTGTGCCGGTTACCGGCAGTCTTTCATCACACTTTGATCAAGAGAAAGAAGGCTAGACATTGAGAAAGAAGGAAGTAAAGGTACGAAGACTGTGGCGAAGGGAGACAGCAGGGATGAAAAAAACCTGCAAGGGAGAGCTTAAGAGACAGGATGTGTAGGATGGTGAAAGAAAGAGAGGCATGGCGCCTAATCTTACATTTTTGGCCAATCAGGTTTACGGGTTCAGCTGAAAAACCTCCTCCACATGTGATGTTTTTTTCTCCTCTTTTTTTGACCAAGAAAAAACAGTCAAAATGTAAACAGGATGAAGTGACCAGAATGAACGAAAGTAATAAAGATTGATGCTCTGACTCCCATTTCTGCCATTGCAGGCACTTTTTGCCCCTTCACATTTCTACAGTTTTTTTTAACCAAATGTGAAGGAGAAAAGCCTTAGATGGGCGAGTTTTCCATTTTAACTCTTAACCCCGTTCAACCAAAATCCGGTATTTAAGAAATTTAGGAGCAACTTGTAAAGAGGATCGAAGGCATAATTCAGCTGCCAAACAAAAGGGTTTTTTATTACGGAAATGGCGCCCCAATACATTGGCGCTGAGACTGAACATGGTGGGCTGCTGTGGAGAGTCTTTAGTATTGTTCAGGATAACAAATGGATGCAAAACTCCTTTCATTTTGAGGTCAGCGAGGAAGAAAATATAAAGAGGATATTGAGTGAGGCTAAGACACCTGGATCCAGGCGGGCAACTAGAGATCAATTTCGGGGGGGGGGGGCTGAAAGAGATTTCGGGGGGGGGGGCTAAGTCTTCCAGCCATAGGCAGAGTGGCTGTAAGAAGGGGTGAAAACACAACAAAAGCCTCATTAACGAGTAAATGGTCTTTTAAAGACCTGTGAAGTACTCGGGTCCGGCTGCAATTAGACGGATGCCAGCCCGTGAGGCTGTCTCAGCCGGGCTGACACACATGACAGGGGGGGGGGGGGGCTGAAACCCGGTGAGCCCAATGGGTGTTGCACGCCTGCCTGGATCCCTTCTAGTGGTTTATGGTGGGCGAGCACAACGCTACAAGCTGGATCAGGGTGGAACCGTCTCCACTAAGGATGTCTTGTACAGACCATGAAGGTGTCACATGACTGCTGGACAATCAAGTATGTCCCCCTTTTTCAGTGATCTCTTAGCCCCTAAATCAGAGGTCTTCAAACTGGGGGGCGGGCCCCCCTAGGGGGACCTCAAGTGATCCCAGGGGGGGGGGGGGCAATGCTGTGGCCAAAAGAAGCATTAAGCTCACAGCAGTGCTTTGTTAGTTGCATCACTAACATCTTTTGTCATTTATATCTGGCTGGGAGAAGGTGTCAAAAGGGAAGGGACTCAAATATTCTTCTACACCCACCCACCCCCATTTCTAATAATCACGCTGTGGGTATTTTTACAGGTTAGCAAGGCCTGCCTGAACAGAATAGTATGTTTTTCATTCATTTATTTGGTTGCATTTTTTAAACAGTAAGATAATTTAACTGTAATGTTTGAATATGTCTCCTCTTTAAATAAATCAAGACATATTCAAACATTGACAATATAATGGAATGATTGTTAAAAATTCTGAGGGGGGCCCGATTAATTACATTTTTTCACTGGGGGGGCGCGGGTTTAAAAGATTTGAAGACCACTGCCCTAAATGATTAGTCTCCAATCAGCTAAGCCTGCAGAACAGAGGTGACCACAGGAAAGGGCAAGTGCATTTCGTAAAGGGTGCTGTGATGTCATCCAGCACCTTGAGACCCTCACAGGTGAGTAGTGCGCTTCACAAACCCTGATTGATCCAACATGCTATTTGAGGATCAATCAATAAGACGTGGGAAACCCAATAGACCCTTGGAGGCTTGGGACATATAACAATAAATAGGTACGAGTGCCAACAAGGGATTTACTTTAAAGAAATCAAATAAACACCAATCACTTGAATCAATCCATTGTCAAACCCAGCAATGGTGGCTGACTTGTGAACAATCAAAATTAGCATCAACTTATTTATACTTTGAGAAATCTTCCAGAAGACAATTTAAACACAGATGTGTATAGTTTAACAAATCGAAATATTTAATGCAAACAAATGAACCGGGTACAAGATACTATATCTACATACAGAGACCAAGGTAAATTGATTTTGTACAACAATTGTGACCTCAGGGTCCAGTATGTTAACATCTATTCCAAGATTTCTATGTAATGGAAAATGGATCTTAAACCACAGAAAACAATTCCAGAAAAACAAATTATTGTGGAAATAGATGCGTTAGTCGATGTTTTGGTCTCTATGGCTGATCAGTCCGTTGGACCATCTTCAGGACGATGAGTTAAAAGTTAAATGATTGACCCTTATATCTGGTCAAAGAATGTAAATTCTAGACCAGTGGAATCCTAATTCAATTGAGGATTCCAAAAAGCTAGCGCCGGACGGGTTATTAAAAGCTCCAAGCTCATTGAAAGATTCGTAAACAGCAATCCACACCAATACTGAAACACCCTACAAAAACAGATGCATCAATATGCAAAGGAACCATACTATGGCATAACTGCAACAACTGCAATAATATCATCCAGGGATCCAACATTACACATACACGAAAATGTTATAAAATCAAACTGCGTGTTACAGCCACATGCGATACTATGAACGTTATTTACCTACTCAAATTCCCATGTGGACAAATATATGTCGGAAAAACAGAGCGAAAAATAAAAACAAGGTTTGATGAACACAAATCCAACATTCGCACGAAAAATATGAAACCTGTCGTCACAAGTCATTTTTTGGAACATCATCACAACATCAGTCAATTAAAGTTTTTGATATTGGAAGTTATAACCAACATAGAGGACAGAGACAACAATAAACACCTGTTGCAAAGGCAAAACTTTTGGATTAAGCAACTTGAAGCTCTTAAACCATACGGGATGAATGAACGCATGGAATATCAATGTTATTTATAATCATCACCCAACTGTTTTTGGACGTCAGCCCATATACACTTTGTCATTTATTTTTCATTTATTTTTCGTTATTACCATTCAAGCTTTTTAGGTTACATCACTTGTACTGCTGGCTTCACGTACCAGTACCTATGAAGCAAATAGATACTGTCTATTCAACTTGTTTTGAATTTAATAAGCTTACGCCACACAACGGTGAACAAACCTCATCTGTATTGAAAGAATCCTGTTTACACCACACTGATTAGAATGTATGTTTTTTTCTGTCTTCAATACAGCATTGTTTACGTTGCATACACGCGACTCTACGTCACTTTGACTAGTTTTAGCATGTTACAATATGGCCACCGTATTTATGGGTGGAGAGTAGTCCTACCTCATTTTTGTTAGCCGCATCACCTGCATATATCACCATGCAATATACACCGAGTATGTTTGTATCAGAATCCAGCGACCGCATTGGCGGGATCACCGTATTAATGCTTTAAAGAGAATACTATCACTGCATTCAGAAAGTTCAAGAACAGGCTTTATTGCCTTCACTTTCACTTTGCATTGCTAAATGATATCACCACCATATAAAGTCGGGACTTTTTGATACCCAATGATTGAATCACAAGCACTATTGAGATCTTTTTTATATAGAAGTGTTTTCGCCTAATATGTAGATATCATCTAACACTTGTACAATATTCATCGTTCTCGCCATTTAAATCGGGCACTTATTCTCAGCATGCTAAACCACAATGATAATGCCACTAACTAAAGTCTGGCACTTTTTAAGTTACCGCATCACGAACATTTCACATTATCGGTATCACTGTGAGTTTTTTTAACACACGGCTAACATGTGATTGTATAGTCATAATCCCATCGAAACCAGGCACAGTTTTTACCAGCATGTTAAAACTGCGCATTGCTAACATATTTTTAGACGGTATTCACCCTCTTACTTAGCAGCACTCACGCAGCTAAATCCTCGATAGTGACCTTCACCGTTTTCTCTGAACCAAGGCATGTTTAAACAGCAACTTTTTTCAGTTTAACATAGTGACTTTTTAGTATAGCAACTAGCATATCGCAAACGTGCATAGCTTTTTCACCACAGCATTAATCGTCCTGCATGGATCATTTATAGTCTTGTTCTTTTTGACATCTTTTGAGATAGGTTAGTCTCCTCAATGTATTTTTTGTTAAGTGTATTACAGCATTCTTCCCTGATGAAGGGCGGAATGCCCGAAATGCATTGGAACAATATTTGTGTACAAATGCAAATTAATGATTTGATCTAAATCTATGTATATTGTGGATTGAAGAATAAAACCGATACTATGGAATAAATATTCGTAATAACCCACAGAATCCTTTGACTCATCAATCTTTTTAAAAACAAGGTTTAAAACTCAAGGAGCAACGTAGAAACCCTACACAGGACAGAGATAGTGCCATGGGACGCATCCTACACATGGAAGCGCAACCACATTACTAAGCCGTAGAAAAACACACCTAAAATTACAAGAACAACATGTCGGGGAAGTGCGGTTCAGGCAGTGTGAAGCTATTGTGCCTGTAATGGCAGTCACACCGAAGAAGTCATTAACAAAAGAGTGCTCACAAACTGTAAATAAAACATACTGAGTAACAACACATGTAATAGGGGCAGTCCTTATGGGAGGTTACAAGAGTAGAAAAGGAGGCACTAGTAAGCAAAGTAACCAAAGACAATGAAGCATTTAAAAAGGACAGTCACAAGAGCCAATTGAAAACATGGGCGGGCAATGGGCGGAGCTTAAAGCCCATATCCTGAACACAGCATGTCTTGAAGAAACAGCAGTAGCACTGCCTCGGCGAGACCTAAAGAGCTCAGGAGATAATATACATCCAGCTCCTTCAAAGAGACATTACTATAAGACCCCCCCCCCCAGGCCCAGATGCATTCACCAGGAGCCTAGGGACACCATGCACATAGCTCATGCACTTCACAGCAGAGATGTCACCAGCAGAGCATTTATGCAGAAACCAGGCATATGCCACATACAGCCAGTACACTCCATTGCAAAGACATCCCCAGCAGAGCACAGATACATTCACTCCGAATCCAGGCACACCACACAGAACCTGTACACTACATTGCAGAACCATAGGCACTAAATCCACCCCAGAGTTGTGTTATTACCACTGCCTACTAAGGTCAATGAAATGATATAACTGATATGGACAGGGTTGCAGAAGCAAAAGGCTGAAACTTTGTGAGAGCAGGAAGCCTCGCTTTTAATCAGAGGAAAGCACTGTGTTTTGAGAAAACATAAAGCCAGTTGGAAGAGGTAATACCTTTCATTTAGGCTAATGAATGTTTTTGATTGTATACTCGCAGGACTACAAATGTCCCCGCCGGCCGCTAGGCCGAAGGGCGCACTTATCTTCGGCTATGCTGGCACTGTTCAGCCTCCCTTTATCTAGTACCTGTAAGTTTGTTTGCAGGGCGCTTGGAGAAGGAGGGGGCTAATGAATAGAGCCTCTGTGCCTGGTGCTCAGCCCTTCAATACTAGGCCTCCTGCACGTGCATTCAGTCTGGCTGGGTCTGATAATGTAAGTAAACAGTGCTGTGTGTGTGGGGGTAGTTTCCAAAGCATGTGCCCATCCTAAACCAATTTCCAAAAAGTGGCAGTGGTGATCTTGAAAGGTCAATGTCCCAAATATTCTCAATATACTGTGCCCCCTCCTAGAGTTCTGACTGACCACGAAACTCAACATAGAACCTAAATGTTTTTTAATAGGGGGGCAACATTTATTCTCCTTGTTCTCATCGAATATCCAGGCTTCTATTGCTTATAGCTGTAATCACTTTTTAGATCCAAATATACATAAGTAAAGTCATTCTTTTTGTTGTTAATCAATATCCAAACGCTGGTTCTCTTTTTCATACAAATTTCTTTGGCCTTGCGCTATTCACTGTGCAAACCTAAGTCGCATGAGAGAACTGAACACACTACCTCCGCAGTGTGCCCAGCCACAAGGTGTGCCCAGCCACAAGGTGTGCTTGGAGCCAGCATTAACTCTCATCTCTGAAGGCCCGGCCAGAAGGCTCTTTCTTGCCTCTAGCACATCAGTCAACTGAAACAACAAATCACCAACCACTACCAATTCTGTGTGCTAACCTGGTGCTTGCAATGCGAGCCCAGCACCCCGCCTTCTCGCTGGGCCTGCAACGATTGTCCACTTCCGTAGCCTGTACCCCCTACTCGATGTACCAAGATGCTGTCCAGCCCCAGACACGGGCACACCGCGTACGCAATGTGCCCTAGTACTGCTGGACCCAGGACCAGGCATGCACCTCTTAAAGGTGCAAAAATTACCCACAGCCTAGTACACATCCTCCTTTCTCCTCAGTGTGAAAGCCAGGCTGGCATGTGAAGATGATCACCCTACCACCCCAGTGTACGCAGAGCCAGCACACTACAGGACCCTACATCCTTCATGTATCCGAATGTCACTTCCACCTGGTTCCCAGCAGCCCCCCTCTCAATGCTGAGATACAGTGCTTGCTGCAGGACCAGGGTACCCCTGGTCTCTGTATACGCACCCTTCTCACGCGAGGAAGCGAATACCTGATCTCTGTAGAGTGCGCAAACACTACTCCCCTCAGTGGTCAGGGTCCAGTCTTTCACGCTGTGGCTTTTGGCAGAACCAACAAATGAGTATTAACCCTAGCGTGGAGGTGGAGAAAACAGCAACTCACCTGCATCCCCAACATGATTATTATTATTACTTATAATCATGTATGCAAATGACATGTTATGTACATACAGGTGTAGTGTCCCAGAGTTCAGACCTCTGCATGGAGAAGCAGCAGATTACAAAACATGCAGCCAAGGGCAAACAAACACAAAAGGTTCTATAGAAAACCCACACTCGCCTAAAAGGCTGCCTATAAAAGTGACATCACTGGATCTTCGGATAGAAGTTCTCCATGTAGAATACCCAGGGAGGGTTCATATTTATAGTGCACTTTGTGAACCAAGCCGCCTCTCGGCGCTGTACAACAGTCAGATGCCGCATATCTATTTTATCATTGAAAGAAGCACATAATATCGGTTGGGCAAGGGGAAAATATTAATACCTGTTCGCATTAGGACTGATTCTGCAGAACCGAAATATTAAAAAAGTAGCTCAGTGCAGCACCGCTGCATTGCACTAATGGGAGACAGCATCACAGAGCCATAGTGCAAAGGAGTGTGCATGGTGTCAAGCATAGGGTTTGTACAGGACGGGTTCCCTTCCAGTACAAAATACTATTATTAGATTATCTTTAACAAATTGCATGTGTGCTGTTCTTTGTAGCCAACATGCAATTTGTGAAACATTAAGAGAAATTAAAATATTTCTCCTTCTTAAGGTCCCCTGTCTAGGAGGCTCATTTTTTGCCACAAAACCCTGCTTTCCAATTTTGATAGATAGGGCTTTGCATCAAAACCCATGAGTGGCAGCTTGGGTACACCCATGGACCAACCATGGGCTGCCACCTGACGCTAAGTAACACAAAGCAGTGAAAAGAACTATCACCGTTGCGTTTCGGGCAATTTTCCTGAACAAAAAATTGTCTGCACTATAAACTAAATACATTATCAAGACTTTGCACCGATTTGCCCGACTTTGCGGCACTCGTCAAAAATCTGCCCCATAAGGTTTACATTACAGGAGAGTATTCCAGAAGGTTAAGGTGGTCCTGGTTAACTAGTTATTTTTTCTAGAAACTTTAGGCACTTAAGGAATACTTTGAAAATTCTGATCAGCAGCTGTATCATAGGAGTACCAGAAGGCTTGACTTGAAGAATGTTTGGTACTTGCCACTGACCTTCTTAGTTGTTAACCGGGAAGTTAAAAAAAAAAAAATTTGGGACGCCAGTAGCCAATAATTCTCTCTTCTCGCCAAAGGGATCTAATCTTGGCAGGAAAGGCCTTCAGCCAGGTGCATCGTGGCGCAATGTTGGACTTGCGTACGCCGGCTCTGGTTAGCTGATAGGACTTGGTATAGATGTCTCCACACTATTGCAGAATTGAGTTCCTAGTGGTCCAATCACTGTCACTGCCTCCATGCTATCCACAAAATGAAGGGTTCAGTCCTCTATGGTTTGGCAGAAAGACACCCGCTTTTTATGTAGCCCCACAGGGGATTTGAGGGAGAGTTTAACATCCAAGCAGACCTCTAAAATGTTATTGTCTCCTTTATTTTTAACAGGGTTAACAGGAGAGGTTCCCCAGTGCATACTTAATTTTAATATTAGACTTTGACTTTGTCGAAAGAGAGAGAGAGAAAGGCAGGAATGGGAGAAAGGAGGAAAAGAAAGCTAGGAAAGTAGTGAAAAGGGGACAAACATTGGCAAAGCCAATAAGTTTGACCTTTGAGAGCTACTGGCTTTTGCAATGTGTTCTAGTCATGCTGCTTTGAAGCATGGCTAAAACCAAGTTAAAACAAGCATTTGCAAAGCCAATAGGTCTTGCCTATGTGATATGTACTGGCTTTACTAATGTTCTGTAGCTATGTTGCAAATGGCTGAAAGTAATGTAAAAAAAGCTGTATGACACAGCCAGTATGGTCCGCGTTATAGCACTTTAAGTTTTTTACTTCAGTTATGCTGCTCTGAAGCTAGCGCTGCTGTATAATGTGACTAAAAAACATTGACAAAGCCAATAGATATTGCATAGGCTAGCCCTATTGCCTTTGCCAATGCTTGGTTTGGAATGCCATATGGTAAGTTATAAGTATTTATACAGGGTTCACAACGACTGAAGGGCTGATGTTATAGAATGAGGAATGCCCTTGCCAAAGTGTTAGTGGGTCCAGATTCAGACGCATTTCAGGGCCATACAAAAACGGTGAAAATTTGTCATACAAATATTCTGAATGTAACGTAAGTTGTAGGAAGACAGAAAAGTCCAATAGGTTACAGCTTTTATTACAGGGATGCTTTCGGCTGCACGTTACTTTGGGTGCAAGGGTTAAAAAAAGAACCAAAAAAGCACTCCTGACTGCTTGTTTAGTAGTAAAATATAGCAAAAATAGATGTTCTGTGTGTTTTCTAGACCTTTTGAAACCTGTGCCACTGCAGCTGCTGCACCATTCAAATCATGACCCTAGTGTCTGCAAGGTAACCGCACTTGTGGCTACTTGTTTAGTACTAAAATATAGCAATAATCAGTGTTCAGTGGGTTTCCTAGAGAAATGAGGAAATCCTTCGTATCTAGTAATATATGTGTTACGAAAAAGGCACAGTTGCAGACAGAATACATAATTATTGTGTAGCTACACATAAACACAAATGCTTTTATAACAAGTGCTTTTAAACTTATCCATATCTCCAAAACGAGTTGCCACAGACGTCCTAAATAAAGCATATGCGTAGTAATGAGAGTTGAGGTAGTCAAAGTGTAGTTTAAGATGATTTATTTAGTCTTGATTGCAGGTTGGTAAATCCATGGAGAGCAGCCCCCACGAGGAGCAGCCTGCCTGCTGCTCAGCCCATACTCCAACTGTCTCACTTCACCTCACAGGCACCCAAACATTCCATTCACCATCACCACACCAACATTACATGCAGCACATTCACACTGGCTAAGCAGTTAGGGCCAAATCAACAGAGGAGAAGCATAAATACTTTAAGGGTGGGCGGTGCAGAAAAACTCTGAAATTCTGTGGAGTTCCACAAGCAGGCGGCATTGCTCCACTGCCCACCCTAGCAGAAGAGTACTTACCGTTGTGGGCTCTAAACCGTTGCAGCATGAAGTGCAGTGGCAACGCTCCGGCCAGCGAAACCTGGGGTCCCAGGTAAAGCAGCCCATCCTGACGAGGTCCATCAGTGCACCCTGGCTGCCTCCAGGAGTCCAGACCGCTCCCTGGTCACCCACCTGCCGAACAGTTGAAGGGCCCAGCAGCTTCAATGCCCAGAGTGACCAGCCTGAGCTGGCCGAGTGGCTGTGCAGTCCCATGGTGGACCCCCACCAGCCTGTACTGTCCTTGTACATCCCGGGCCAAGCGAGGTGGTAGCTTCTCCTCAGGGCTAGCCTTATTGCCTGGTGCCTGGCGCCTGCACCTGCAGGCCGGGGCAAAGAAAAGTTCAAGCCTCGTATTCAGTCCGTTTCTTTTGCGAACTGACAACGAGGCTTGAACTGCACAACACGTTCCAGCTAAGAAAGCTGCAGCCCTAAGTCGTCACATCACTCGTCGTGACTTGCTGAAGGCTCCCGTAGATGGGGCAAACTCTGCTACACGGTTGAATTTGAGTTTTTTGATGAACTCTACGAGTCGCAAAGTTCCGCAAACTCCCTCCACGGAGCGGAGTTAACCGTCCAGACTTAAAATACATATACAAGATACTAAAATATGCTTTACACATAAAAGTGAAAACCAAGCACTTTTAAATTGAGTTACAATGTGGCTTTCTCTTGCCTGTGAAAATATCTTATCCTTTGCTTGGGCCACAAACAGTGTAAATTGCCCAAGATGACCGTATTTTAGACTGACGCTGAGAGTGAAATGCGGTTTTGTACCTTGTTCCTAAAAAGGGAGTTTCACAAATTAAATAGACTCAACAAAGAAGAGGAAAACATGCAACTGTTTTGTGCAGCTGATGAACGAGATACCTTTTGAGATTGCTATGTCTTAAATTTTCTTTACAAAAAGGCACAAGCAGGCTCCATGGAGAAAGTATGTTGTGTTCCTCTTTCCTATAAATTCTCTTACTTTGAAGTCAGCCAAAAACACAGTAAACACCAGGCTCCCAAGGTTGCTCAGCAAATGTGACGAGATAAGAACAAGATTTAAAGGCCTGTTTAATACAGAAAACGAGTTCATGGAAAACTACTGTAAATGCCACTTTCGCATGGGGAGGTACGAACTCAAGCTGCACAGCCTAAAGCAAATAAAGCCAGCAATGGAAAGACAAAAAATTGAGTTACAAACCACAAAGCCAATAACAATCCACAGGTGGAATGCATTCCGAGGTCAACTTTCTGAAAGTCACCAAGATGTCTTTCACATAGCCAGACAGCTGTGCTGTCTGGTTGGCGCCGACCTAAAAAGCGCTATGACTTTGCTAATTCTAATGCATTTTTTTGTTTAAAAGTGCATTAGTGTTGGTTGTGTCATAGTGTTTTTGGGTCGAAGCTTACCAGAGAGCACAGTTCTCTAGTTTGCTGAAGTCATCTTGGGGACATTTGAAAGCTTCCCTGGGAATGCATTAGACCCATTGCTTAACATTGACTTAGTGGTTTTTAACTCACATATGCTTGCTTTCTTTTTGCTGGCTTTATTTGTTTTAAGCTGTCCAGCTAGAGTTTGTCCTTCCTGCAGAGCATACCCTGTTAACTGTATTCTTCCACCAGGGCTGGTTTTCAGGCCTTTAAATCTTGTTCTTATCTTGTCACATTTGCTGTGTAGTCAAATGTCAGGCTCTGTCTTCCAAGGTAGTTTGGTGTTTACATTTCTTTCCCTGTCTTCAAAGTGCAAGGATTTATGTGACAATCTTGCTGTAAAAGGAATGCATTTTTTGTTTTCTAGCACCCAACAAAATTTTAATGTCTGTAAATGAACTGTGCAGATTTTCAGAATATATAAGAATTAGGAAAGCACAAATGACCATTTTTGGTAATTCTGAAGTGTGGTGGAAACAAATATTTTAATGCAATCAAAACAATACACCAGGTGATTACATTTCCAAACATTATCATTTGTGCGCTGTAGCACACCATGCATACTCTTCTCTGCACTACTCCACTCTACTCTATGCAGCTTCACTCTGTGTCACTACACTCTACGCCACTATACTCTGCATCTCTCCACTCTATACCACTACACTCTATTTCACTTCACTCTACGCCTCTCTACTCTGCACCACTCTACTCTATGCCAATGCACTCTACACCACACAAGTCTAGGCCCTCCACTTCACTCTACACCACTTCACACTATGCCACTGTACTCTGCAAAACTGCACTCTGTGCCACTGCACTCTGCGCCAATGCACTTTACTCTGTGCCATTCCAATCTACGTCACTGCACTTTACACCATTCCACTCTATGCTACTCTTATCTACTCTGCACCAATGCATTCTATGCCACTGCACTCTTCGCCACTCTGCTCTACCCTGCACCCCTCCACTCTGACCTGCATCACTCCACTGAACCCCACTTCACTATAATCTGCACCACAGCATGCTATGCCACTCTACTCTGCACCACTACACGCCACTGCACTCTATGCCACTGCAATCTACGCTGCACCAATCCACTCTACATCACTGCACTTTACACCACTCTCCTCTAATCTGCACCACTCTACTGCAAACCACTGCACTTTTCTATACTGCACCCTACACTGCTCCAGTCTAGGCCACTCCACTCTGCAGCACTCCATTATACCCACTCCCCTCTACCTCACTCTACTCGGCACCACTGCACTCTACAACACTGCTATCTACGCCACTCTACTCTGTACCTCTGGATGCCACTGCACTCTATGCCATTCTACTCTACACAACTGCACTCTGTTCTGCAACATAATATGCCACTCTACTGCACTCTCACCAATGCACTCTATGCCATTACACTCTACCCTGCATACCTCCACTCTACGCCACTACACTCTATGCCACTCTACTCTGTACCACTCCATGGCACTGCACTCTAACCCACTCTACACCACTGCATGCCACTGTACTCTACTTTGCACCACTCTATGCCACTGCACTCTACCCCACTCTACTCTGAGCCACTCTATGCCACTGGACTCTGCCTCTCTTCACCACTGCACTCTACTCCACTGCACTCTATGCCACTCTAGTCTGCACCACCCTACTCTACGCCACTGCACTCTACTCTATGCTGCTGCATTCTACGCTGCTGCCTCCACACCACTGCACTCTCTGCCACTCTAATCTGCACCACTCAAGTCTATGCCAATGCGCTCTATGCCACTCTACACCATACTACGCTAGTCTGTGCCACTGCACTCTACTCTACACCACTACACTCCACGTTAGGCCACTCTACACCACTGTTAATCAATCAAACTGCATTTGTAAAGCACATCACTGTCACCCCTAGGGGTGTCTGGACGCTGTGACTCGGTGGAAGAGCCAGGTCTTGAGTCTGTTTCTGAAGTCTGCCATGTTCTTCTCTCCTGCCCTCTCTCTCTGTGTGCTGCGTTGTCCCTTTGGGAGAGGAGGGAAGACAGAGGAAGGGAGGGTGGCAGAGAAGGAATCAAGTGGAGGGAGAGGCCAAGCAACAAGGGATGGGGGAGCATGTGGACATCAGATGTTTGGAAGTGGGCAGGAGGCAGGCACACAGATAATGGAGGTTAGGTCAGAGGAGCTCGGGGGCAGGCACATGATCAAAAGCGGGTGGGCTGGGGAAGCAAACGGAGAAGTATCCGGGCAGCAGAGGGTGGGCAGGAGGAGCTGGGCAAAGAGCAATTTCTAAAAAGCAGAAAAAGCATTGGCAATGCACTAGGTATTGCATTGCATTGCAAATTATTCGCTGCACCCGTGCTTTACCTTTAAACATGTTAAGGTAAAGCACGGCTGCCGGGAATTCTCCAAAAGTAAAGGAATAGAAAAAACATTTTCTTTTCTATTTCTGTACTTTTGAAGCAATTGCGTCATCCGCACTTTAGCTTAACATGTTTAAAGCTAAAGCGTGGGTGCTGCCATTGTAACAAAAGTAAATAAATAGAAAAAAAATGCTTTTTTTCTATTTGTTTACTTTTGTTACAATGGCAGCACCCACGCTTTAGCTTTAAACATCTTAAGCTAAAGCACGGATGCCGCGATTGCTACAAAAGTAAAGAAATTGAAAAAAATACACAATGCAAATTCAGTTGTAGGAGGCTCCTGCTTTGAGGATGTAGATCTACATGGGTCTCTACTTAGATGTAAATCTTCACTTGGAAATAGTGAATAGCAAAAAAGGAGCGAGTTACATCTAGGTGCAGGAGTAAATATACATGTGAGTAAATATACAGGTGTTTATTTACCTTTGTGAATCTGGGCTTTGAGGTTTGCTTTGACAAGTTTCGCCATTCAGTGAAAGATTAGTGGTATAAAAACAATATTTCAGCATATCTCGGCCTAGCAAGCATGCCCCTCAGAGGACTTGCAAATACAAACCCTCTTTGGACGTAGTGATTCAGCCGAAGTGAAGTTCCAACTCAGTCATTGCCACAAAATGTGTGAGATTGGGAACAGGAGTGTCTGCTCTTGAATTCTCTACTGGAAGCTGGGGAGCAGCTGTGTGGCAGTGGGTGCTGGGTTGATGTGTTACCAACACGTCTGTTCGTGCCCACAGGAGTGCCCGCGCTCCTTCACTAGCACTGCTCACACCTCTCACAAAAACCTGTCAGGAGAACTTGGCACAGGTCACTGGGAAGCAGAAAATAATCACATGAAAAGAAGATTTCTCTGACACGGATTCTTCGTGGTAGCTCTGCATTTCATGCACATACAAGGCAAACCTGCTAATAAATGCACATCATACAACTACTAATAGTTACTACATTTACATGGCACACTCACCATCTGTCTGATCTCAGGGTGCTGGTAACAGGTGCCAATCCAGTGGTGTTCATTTCATTGGTCTCGGTGGAAAGAAAGGCTGAGTGACCCACTGGACTTTTGTGGCCTTCATGCTTACAGACAGCTCTCCGCAGGGGATGCATGAACCCAATGAGCTATACATGATCTATGTTGATATCTGTTTATTAAGTGTTGTTTATCGAGTGGTGCTTCGTGGCAGTCTTGCAGCGCTTGCACGTTTTTCGATATAAACGTTGCCTGGTGAATCCCTTGTGCTTTTGTGTTTTATCAGAGAGCCTGGGGAGGAAGGGAAGGGCTTCCTCAATGGCCACAGTCGCCTCCTCATCACGGTCACAGCTTTTCAACCTAGAAATCAATTTACTAAAACTGGGGCCTCTGGAGGGAACCCAGCAACAAGGAAGCAGGGGGGCAGTTTCAAAGAACGTGCCCTTATCTATGACCCCTTTGGCTGTGGGTGGTGGTGCCCACTGAGGGTGCCCCCTGTTACTCTGGTGCACGACTGATGAACAGTGTGAAAGCTGATGGAGCACCTTGGAGTGATCTCAAAAATAGGGTCAGCCAGAAACCGGAAGCAGGGGCATAAATGGCCCAGCAGTCCACTCAGAGCAAGAATGTTTCAAGCCAGAGACTTCCATAGACTCAGTATCTTTAAAATAATGTCCCTTCCAGCTTTGGCTCGCAAAAGGGTTGTATGGCATTATGCCAAGGTTGATAGGATATTGACCTACGCCATTTTTGCATCCATTACATCACCTAGCACTGCATTGTCAAGATAGATATGCAGTTCTTATGCTTCCATCCACATCTGCGTACCTGGACATACCTGGCGGCGTAGCAGTTGGGTCCATTTATTGGATGTCGTGTGATTTATCGGATGTGATATAGCTTTAACGTGTAGTACAACGGATGGTTGGATATATGCTCAGCAGTATTATTGAATTTCTGTCGGGTATTTATTTTCTGTGAACTTTTTTTCCTGAGTCCCTTCCTATTCTTCCTGGGCCCACACAGGGCTTCTTGCAAATATGATTGGCTGTTCTTCTCTACATCTTATGATGCTTGTAAAACGTATTCCACCTCACATAAGCATTTTCGTCTATTGTTACTGCCATTTATTTTCTAAATGTCCACAATAGAAATAGTAAAACCACAATTAAGAGTAGCCAATGTTAGAAAGCAGCACTCAGGTTTGTTTTTTGTTAGTCCTTTCTGATAGATACGTCTAACTGCAGATTCCTTACCTTTTGAGTATTCATCAGGCTTGGGACTGAATCTGGAAACTCTTCTGTGGTACCCGTGCGGACCAGCAGATAGCCTCATGATACTATGCTGATGTCGTTCCAACTACGTAAGGGACCTGCGGAGTCGCATATAAGCGCCACCCATGTGCGCTGACATCAATTCCTTTCTTACTGGATCAATTGCAGATGCAGCTAGCACAGCAAACTCCTCAGACCATGCCGACAACAGTAGCAGCGTGCAGCTCAGTCTTCCACCCCTCTGGCTGCTGCAGCCTCAAGACCTCTTTAGTGTGCCATTCATGGCACGCAGCCATCCTGTTGGAGTCAAGATCTGGCACTTTCTACATGGTTGGCAGGTGGTGACTTTAGCAAGTGGGCCCTACAGATTCTGCAGCAGGGTAATGTCGTACCAGTCATTGCCACCCTGCCCCGTCTTCCCCCATCCTCAGATCGGTTCTTAGAGGACCATTTGTCCCTTTTGCAGCAGACAGTGCCAGTGTTTCTGCCCAAATGGGCCATAGACAGAGTGCGGGCATCAGATTTAGACAGTGGTTGTTATTCCCTCAGCATTCTGGGGCCGGTGACGGACAGATGCCTTCACCCTGTTTTAGACCTACGCCCTCTCAATGCTTTCCTGCAGAAGGACAAATTCAAGATGCTCGTCTTGGCTCAGGTCTCGTCTGCCCCGCACCTTTAGGATACCTATTTTCACATCCCTGTCCTTCATGCCAGCAGGCACATTGGGGCAAGAGCATTTCCAGTTCACTCCACTTTGGCCTCACCAGTGCCTCTCAGGTGATCACGAAATTGATGGCGGGGGTTACAGGCCGTCTTCGGAGGTCGGGGATCCTAGTCTTCCCCTACTTCGATGAGTGGCTGTTGAAAGTGGGCTTTCATCAGGCAGTCATTATCCACCTCCAGACTATGGCGAAGCTCCTGACATTGTTGGGGTTCACTATCAATGTGCCACAGTCACACCTGATTGCTTCACAGATGCTCCCTTTCATCGCAGCCATTCAGGAAGCAGTACAGTTTCATGTCTTCCTTTTGAGAACAGAGAGTCCCGAACATTCTGGTCGTGATACTGATCTTTCAGCCACTGTCCTGGATCTCACTGAACAGGACTCTGAGGCTGCTGTGGCTGATGGTCTCGTGCATCTTCTTGGACAAACACCCCGGTGCCGTATGCGGGCTCTGCAGTGGGATCTGCAGTATGAGTGGGCATATCATCAGATAAACCTCTTTGCTTACTTCCAGATTTCGCAAGCAATCTGCAGTGGTGGTTGCTGGGCCACAATTGGGTCAGAGACGGACCCCCTCCCTAACCCACCCAGAGCTCACATTGGTGACCGATGAGTTGCTTCTGGGTTGGGGAGGCCATGTGGGAGAGGTGGAAATCAGAGGCATCTGATCCACGGCAGAGGCCCGGCTCCACATCCACCTTCTGGAGCTGTGGGTCTTCCACTTGGCTTTGGAAGCCTTCCTACCATCCATCAGAGGGAGGTTGGTACAGGTGCTCTCAGATAACACCACCGCCATGTGGTACTGCAACAAGAAGGGTGGGGTGAGGTCATGAACCCTGTGCCTGGAAGTGTTATGCCTCTGGAATTGGCTGGAATACTAGGAGATTTTTCTGGTGGTACACCACCTGGCGGCATCTCTAAAAGCTTGGGAAGACAAACTCAGCTGCCGCCGCCTAGCAGATCCTGCATCGAAGTTACACCCTGAGGTGGCACAAGGTCTCTTCCATGAATGTGAAAGACCGTCACTCGATCTTTTCGCCATTACCGAAAATTCACAAAGTCAGCACTTTTGCATGTTGGTATTTCTAAGGCAGTTATCTCTCTGAGATGCTGTCTGTTTAGAGTGGCACTCTTAACAGACAGCCGATACCTCTCCTGTCCAGAGTACTGAAGAAGATCAGGAATGATCTGTCCCAAGTTATCCTAGTTGCCCCAGATTGGACGAGTGTGCTTTCCGGAACTCCTGAGCATGAGCATCTGTTTTTCGATCAGGCTGCCACTTTTGGGGGGATTTTCTGTTTCTGTAAAATTGCAGGGTCCCTGGTCCAGGCCTGCACAGTCTCCATCTCCATGTGCTTGGAGATTGATCGGTGAAGAGTTAAGAACAATGGTTCAAGGATGGCCCAAAAGGGTCCAATAGAAAAGGTGACCCAGGCAGGGTCACTTGTTTTTTAAGATAAGTGAAATCAATTCCGTAGGGAGCAGGAGACAAAGTACGTAAAGGGTCATGTAGGTCAAAAGATAGCAGGTATTTATTTAAACAAAGTCAATTTTAGAATGCTCACAAAATAAGAAAAGCGTGGTGTGAAATAGTGATAGTAGTTTTTAAAAAGACATCGCATTGACAACAATATAGTAGTTGAATTCCATAATTGATCTTTACAAGTTATAAAGAATTCATGTTGTGGGGTGGTCGACGGCGTTTCGAACCCAATTATTGGGGTTCATCTTCAGGACAGTGGTGAGCATGTATTTTGAAGTTAAACTGCCCGTAAAGTTCCTAGAGTCGGTGGCAGCTGACTGCTTATGAGCATCTCCCGAGGTTGACAATGTGATCTTGGCAGCCAGGCGTCCTTAGACAAAAAGGGTAAACTCCTGCTATTGGGATACATCTGTGAGATGGTGTAGGGACTGCTGGATTGACCAGCTTCACACCACGCTGTCCTATGTATTCTGTCTGCGTACCTTTACCCCAGCATGGCCTTGCTGTGGACACAGTTAAAGGGTGCCTGTCGACTCTTTCAGCTTTTTTGTGGTTGCTGGATCACCTTTTTTGTTTCAGTCACCTGTTATGATTCGTTTCTTGAAAGATTTATAACCTATGTTTTCCCCTTTCCCGTTCATTATGCCCTGGTGGGACATGAATTTGGCCCTTACTCATGTGCACTCCTTTTGAGCCGCTGTATAGCTGTCACCCTACAGCTTCTCACACTCAAGACAGTCTTTCTTGTTGCCATAACATTGGTATGTTGGTGAGTGAGCTGCAAGCCCTTTCCATCAACCTGTCACACAACATGTTCAACCCAGACAAACTGGCCCTGAGTTTGCGGGTCTCCTTCTCTTAAAAAGTGGTGGACCCTGTTTCACGTCGGGCAAAGTATCACTCTGCTGACGTTCTTCACTCCACCTCACCTCTCGAAGGAGGAGGAGAGACTTCATCGACTGAAGTCTAAAAAAGTTCTTAGCTTTTACATTGATCATACCAGAGAACATCGTGCGGACGATCAGCTCTTAGTGGATTTCGCTAGAGCAATGAAGGATAAGGCAGTGCAGAAGAGGGCCATCTTTCGGTGGATTGTGCTCTGCTATGCACAGACCAAGAAGCAACCCCGAGGGGTTGTGGGCTCATTCCACCAGCACCGAGGCTGCAGTCACTGTGTTGGTATGCGGGGTGCCAGTCCTGGATATTTGCCAGGCTGCTACATATGGGAGGGGGGGGGTCACTCCATACATTCATGAAGCACTAGTGTCTGGATATCTAGGTCTATCAAGGCAGGCACTTTGCCGGTTCAGTCCTAGAGGGCTTTCTGGTTTAAGCCAGTTTTCTGACCCACCACCTGGGCGGTACTACTGTCTATTCAAAAGGTGAGGAATCTGCAGCTAAAAGTGCCTATCAGAAGGATAAGTTACGTACCTTCAGTAAGCCTCTTTCTGGTAGATACTCTGTCTAACTGCAGATTCCTCACCGATCCTCTCATCCTCCCCTTCTGTAAATTGGACACTTTTCCATCTAAAAAGATCCCAAGCAAGGAGATCGCCACGGTGGTCCAAACCAATGGTGTTGGGCTCTGCATCGGGGGCGCGTACAGCCTTGAAAGCTGCTGAAGGCAGCATGCACGGGTGGCGCTTATATGCAAATCCACACATCACTTCCAGAGCAGAATGACGATGGTGCAAATCCACATGATGCCTCCTACTAGTGCACTGGGGCATGATGAAATTTTTGCAAAAGGTAAGAAATCTTTCCTGGTGTGTACATGATAAGGCTACTTTACGCATGATTTTTTCTTAAAAACAGTTAATCTGAAAGTAGAAAACACTTGGAATTATTATGTAGGTTTCTCACTCAGAGGTGATTTAGGATTCAATTAAAGAGACATTCAGCGGAGATGCAACGTGTTTGGGATTCTTCTCAGGCTGAGAGTCCTACTGAATTAACTGCAGTTTTGAGAACAGTGTCTTTGATGTGAACCTAAGTGTGTGTGTAAATAGTGAAATGAGAAAAAACATGGCAAAGAGGAGGTCCCGCTCTGTGATTTTCTTTAATTACATTCATATGTTTAACTTGTGTGTCTTGCTGCAATTAAAAGCCCCGCCCTCAGTCCCTCCAATGGGGGTATTCATAATACCTGGACAACATTGTCAAGTGTTTAAATGCCTGTTTAGAGGCAATCCAAGGGTGAAGGCGACCTGTTCGTTTGCGCAAAGTGTCTTGTAATGAACTGAACACTAAGCTCAACAACTTCATTACCTTTTGATACGATTGAGAGCGAAACATGGAATATTGTTTTTAAAGTGTGCAAAGTGTGCCGCAGCTGTTGGATTATGTGGTCAGAGCGTCAATTCATATTTATGTGAAAAATGGTGCAGCTGCACAAGCAACTTTCCTAGTGGCCTTCCAAGGCCCTAACACTACATCAGCAAATAGGGAGGTGTTTAGCGGTAGATTGAGGTGAGCCACACAATGGCATTGATTGCCATTGGGTTTGTGATGTATTGTAACACTGTATTTAAAGAGCGCTTACTACTCCTGCGTGGGGCACTGAAGCACTTGCCTACATGAGTAGCATGCTACACCAAGTAGGGTGTGTGATTGGAAGAATATTGTCTTTGCTTTGATCCTATGTGGGAAGTGTTTCCATGTCATGCATGATGGCCACCACCGAGGTGTGGTCATTGTGTTATGACACGCAGAGCGTTGCAGTGTGTTTGGTGATTTTGCTACTCCTGGCACTTTAAGGAGGTGACATCCATGAAAGACAGGCCTGGTGGTGTCCATCTGCTGTTAAATTCTAGATGTCGTCGTTGGAGGAAAGGGGAGAGATTTTGTCAATCTCTTTGTCCCATTTTGGATTATGTACTGCTAAATCCCCGCTGGGCCTACCTAGCTTTCATCCTTTCAGTATATCCATGATAGCTCACATAAGCCTATCATTTTTACCAGCTCATGCGAGGTCTGGGAACCAAATCAACCTGGAAAATCCAAGCAATAATGCTGGCTGGGTGATCTGGGGCTTATAAAAGACCAATCTTGTCTTGCTGACGATGGGCTACGGTAGAGACGTAACACTCCACGAGGACAGGAATCCTATCGCACATCTTGGTAGGCAGGCACCACAATGCCCAGGTGCCCTGCCGCACATCTTGGTAGGCAGGCACCACAACACCCAGGTGTCCTGATGCTTATCTTGGTAGGCAGGCACCACAACACCCAGGTGCCCTGCCGCACATCTTGCTGGGCAGGCACCACAACACCCAGGTGTCCTGACGCTCATCTTAGTAGGCAGGCACCACAACACCCAGGTGTCCTGACGCTCATCTTGGTAGGCAGGCACCAAAATGCCTGGGTATCCTGCCGCACATCTTGGTGGGCAGGCACCACAACGCCCAGGTGCCCTGCCGCACATCTTGGGCAGGCACCACAACGCCCGGGTGTCCTGCCGCACATCTTGGCAGGCAGGCACCACAACGCCCGGGTGTCCTGCGGTACATCTTGATTGGCAGGCACCACAACACCCAGGTGCCCTGCCGCACATCTTGGGCAGGCACCACAATGCCTGGGTGTCCTTCCGCACATCTTGGCAGGCAGGCACCACAACGCCCGGGTGTCCTGCGGTACATCTTGGTAGGCAGGCACCACAACACCCAGATGCCCTGCCGCACATCTTGGTGGGCAGGCACCACAACTCCCGGGTGTCCTCCCGCACATCTTAGTAGGCAGGCACCACAACACCCAGGTGTCCTGATGCTCATCTTGATAGGCAGGCACCACAACAGCCAGGTGTCATGCTGCATATCTTGGTAGGCAGGCACCACAAAGCCCAGGTGCCCTGCCGCACATCTTAGTAGGCAGGCACCACAACAGCCAGGTGCCCTGCCGCACATCTTGGTAGGCAGACACCACAAAGCCCAGGTGACCTGCTGCATTTCTTGGTAGGTAGGCACCACAACGCCCAGGTGCCCTGCCGCACATCTTGGTAGGCAGGTACCACAACGCCCAGGTGCCCTGTCGCACATCTTAGTAAATGCAAAAACAACAGTTGATGGACAGAATGCATAACAATGTCATACATTCACCCCAGTACAGAGATCTGGGCCTAAATCCATCGTTTTTTTGCTCACCATGCCATTCCAGTTTGAAACCAGCCATATGCAAATCAGTCTTGACCCTGTGCGTCATGGGAACAGTTCAGCCAGAACTGCCAAGCCAGGTCCTCCCTGGACTGGAAGCAAGCATCCTAGGACCGGTTTTGGGGTTTCACCCCTCTTCAGCCAGGATAGCTTCATTCCAGTGGCATGGAGAGCACGTGACTCACGTCTGAGCATACTCGTCCCACTCGTGGTAACAAATGCAAAAACAACAGTTGATGGACAGAATGCAAAACAATGTCACACATTCACCCCAGTACAGCGATCTGGGCCTAAATCCATTGTTTGTTTGCTCACCATGCCATTCCAGTTTGAACCCAGCCATATGCAAATCAGTCTTGACACTGTGCCTCATGGGAACAGTACTGGGGTGAATGTATGACATTGTTCTGCATTCTGTCCATCAACTGTTGTTTTTGCATTTGTCACCCCGAGTGGGACGGGTATGCTCAGACGTGGGTCCCGTGCTCTCCATGCCACTGGAATCAAGCTATCCTGGCTGAAGAGGGGTGAAACCCCGAAACCGGTCCTAGGATGCTTGGTTCCAGTCCAGGGAGGACCTGGCTTGGCAGTTCAGGCTGGACTGTTCTCATGAGGCACAGGGTCAAGACTGATTTGCATATGGCTGGGTTCAAACTGGAACGGCATGGTGAGCAAAAAAACGATGGATTTAGGCCCAGATCTCTGTACTGGGGTGAATGTATGAGATCGTTTGCATTCTGTCCATCAACTGTTGTTTTTGCACATCTTAGTAAGCCGGCACCACAACGCCCAGGTGGTGTCCTGCTGCATTTCTTGGTAGGCAGGCACCACAACGCCCAGGTGACCCGCCGCACATCTTGGTAGGCAGGCACCACAACGCCCATAGGGGCTGGTGAACACAGAGCCTGCCATTGTTTCCAGCACGCACCATGAAGGGGTGTCTGAAAAGTACAGCTGCCCCCCCCCCCCCCCCCGTGAGTAAACCTTCATCACAGGGCACCTGTAGTTATTTCCCAGACGTGCGCTAACTCGCTCTCTCAGACTGCAGGAGGGAATGTGCGAGTCAGTCAGGCAGCAAATTAAGAAGGAAAATTAGCAATTTGTCATTATTTGCTTTGAAGACTCCGACAACATAATTAGGCTGCGATTTTGAAGAACTCTGAATCAGAATGGACTTTCTCAGAACCACGACAGACATGCGATTGTGCACATTTTTGATTTATTTCACCACCCGGGTGATTGAAGGCGTTCCTAGGCACTTGTTCGTGTCTATGTGGACCCCAGCGGGATTTTTTAATATAGCGTTTTAATGTTTCTCATGACTCGAGGCGAGATGCTACTTATTTCCTGAATACAGTGTCAATTACATGGCTGCCAGCTGCCTTCCCATGTGTCCACGATCACAGGTGCAACAAGCCTGGGCTTTTATGTTACAAACCATAGAAACCGGTAGCAATAGTACAGGGCAACTGTAATTATGTGGCAATGAAAAGCCAACTTGTGGGAAAGGGATGACTACACTGTGCAGAAAAAAACGGAAAATCCGCAGCATAATGTGGCACATTCTGGAGCAGCATAATGTCTGATTTTTTGATATTTTCACACATATACTGCCTGAGCAAAAGTTGCACCTCCTTAGAACCCATTTAACACCTGAATACCTCAAACTGCAATTTATATGCATGGCCACTGGAATCATGTGATTCTGCGGCCGCTGCGTTTTCCGCATCATAATGGCTTGGCAGCATTCGCCACATAATTGGCAGATTGTATCCTGGAAAAAAAATCTAGCCCATGCGAATAAAAAAAAAACGTGGTGGCGTGTTCCCGTGCAGTAAAGGCCCTTGGAACAGATTGACTGGTGATTTTTCAGTTGTTTGAGGTGAAATCTTTGTAGGGACAGTATCACCATGTGTGAAAATGACAAAATAATGTAGCAACACAGCAAAGTGTGACACATTATACTGCATAATTTGCCTATTTTACGCATAATTTAGTCAAATTTACCACATAATTTGATGGTCTCCAACTGCACTGCATGTGGCACTTTTTTCATAACTTTCTATCCTCTTGAACTAGGAGCACATTTTTCTTGTTGAATTCTGCCATTTATGCCACTTATGGGGGGATTACATAGAAAGTGTGGCAAATGCATAATTTGTAAAAGAATATGTGCTGGAGTCCAAGGTTTTGTTCAGTAGCCCTGGGCCAGTGCTGTAGAAAGAAGGCCAGTGTGCCGAACACCAAGGATGAGTAGTCTTGATTCCACTTTATGTCTCTTTAATCCATCCACAGATACTCCCTGCCTCTTTGTCTAATTCCTGTAGAATTTTTCATTCCTGCTTTCTCATTTTGTCATTTTTTTTTTTACATCTTCCGAAACACTTGCTTTTCTGTTTTGCACTTTTAAGCTGGATCAAAGTTTGTTGAGGGAAAATCGCAAAAAATGAGTGCCTGTGGGCCCCACCTGTAACTACTGGCTCAAATTAAGCACTGGCTTGTGTGTAGTAATGCTGGCCGTCATCTCCTGCTAGGAGACTCACCCTCCGGTGCACGTTTACGTGATGGTAGATGGTGACAGCCAGTACCAGTAGCAAATGATTTTCTGTTGCAGGATGTACTGCCCCTCGAAGGCGGGACTTCCTGCTGCAGGAAAATATACCGCCCCTAAACAACACCTCAGGCGAAGTTGGAGAAGTTTGCCCACATTTGGGAAGGGCGAAGACGTCTATCTTTGCAAGTGTATTTAACTATGCCTGTCCTGCTTAAGGGTAGACATGCTATAGCTTGTACAAGTATGAGCATGAAATAGTTTTATTTGATTTAATGGAGATTGGTCTTGCTAGCATGCCACTGAAACTGAATGAAATTATGGTGGTTGTAATGATGCTAGGTGCTGTGTACACTTACTGCTTTCCCCAAAGACTTGCTGGAGGCTGCATAGAGGGTATATATGCCTTTTATTTAATCAAATAAACAATTCCCCGAGAGAGCGCCGGGCAAAACGCTCCAATCGCTTTCTCTCGCGCCGCGCTACTCGCGCATGCGCAGTAGCGTCCAATATGGCCGCTACTCGCATTGCTGCCCTGACGTAGTGCGAGTCAACTAGACCGCGACACTACATATCTCCCCCTTTTTATACCACCCAACACAATGTACCCCGACCAGGTGGTCAGTCCATTTCATAGTCTCTAAACTTGGATGGTCTCACCACAGCTCTCCCCGCCCGGGTGTGTCTTACCGGGGTGGTATGTCCTTCTCGGCCTCCTTCTGCGACCGGGCCTCCGCTCCTTCCTTCCGGAGTGCCCTGGCCCTCTCTCTCTCCTTTCTCACCGTCTTCCCGGGTCCTTTCCTCCGGGGGCCATCCGTCCGGTGTGTCTCTCTCTCCATCCTGTTCTTCCCTCATGTTCTCTCCGCACTCTCTTTTGGACATTCCTGCGTCCCTTGTCGCCCCTTCTGTCGGGGTTTCCCCTTCCGTGTCCTCCCAGGGCCATTGTAGGATTTTGTTGCACTTGGCCATGCGATCGTGGGACCACACGTTTCCGTCGCTGAGCAACGCTGCCCGGTCGTACACTTCTTCTACTCTTAGGGGTGGGGAGTACTTGCTTTCTCCCTTCCGCTTCAGAACTGCCTGCTTCACTCTGACCCACTCCCCTTTTTCCAACGCCGTCTCCTTCACCCTCTTGTTGCGGTTGTAGTGTTCCGTATAAATGCGTTGCGCCTTCTCCAGGTTATGTTGTAACACCGCTGGAGACCATTTGCTGGTGATGGTCTTCTCCTGCCAAGCAATATTGTCTCTGGTGAAGGGTTGCCTTCCTCGTAGGATCTGGAAGGGGCTGTACCCCGTACCGGTGGGGGTGATGCGATATGCCCATATAGTACTTTGCACTTCTTTTTCCCAGTCTTTGCCCCTCGTGATGGCCGCTTGTATGGAGCCCATGAGCACCCTATTGAACCTTTCTACTTGTCCGTTGCTGGCCGGATGATATATCGACGTGTGCCGAAGTAGAATGCCATTCCTGTTTGCAAATTTGACCCATTTGTCCGAGGTGAATTGGGGGCCATTGTCACTGATTATGGTCCTGGGTATGCCTTCCCTGAGGAACACTGCCTTAAGGAAGCGCAGTATTTCGTCCGTGTCCATGACCTCTTGGATGTGTACTTCTGGCCACTTTGAGTACTTGTCTACTAACGCACAGAGGTATTTGGGAATCCCCTGATCATCCAGTATAGGCCCTAAGATGTCCACTGCCACCTCTTCCCATGGGTTACTGGGACTCGTGAACTTCCCTAGGGGCGGCCTCATAGGCTTCAGTATCTTGTCCGCTCCTTGGCACTGCACGCAGTCTCTTACGTGCCTCTCTACTTGCATATCCATTCCTGGCCACCAATACGTTTGTTTGGTCCTGGCCTTCGTCTTCACGATTCCCAGGTGTCCTTCGTGTAGTATGGAGAGCAGATCCGGTATTATGTTCTCCGGTGGTACCACTCTGTTGCCTCTGTATACGAACACCCCGTCGTTCCCCACCGACAGCTCTTCTCTGACCTCGTAGAACTGCCGGACTTTGGGTCTCTGTCGTCTCCGTTCCGGCCACCCTCGTACAATGTACATCTTGATGTCGTCCATATCTTCATCCGCCGCATACGCGTCTTTCCACTCCTGTCTACTGATGGCTTTTTCCGGGTCGTCTGTCAGGGCTACCATCTCGTCTTCATCTTCCGTGCCATTGGTGGCACTGTCCATCGCTGACGCCCTGCTGAGGTAGTCTGCTATCTTGTTTCTCGAGCCCGGTATGTACTCCACGTCGTACCGATATTCCAGGAGTTTCAGCGTCATCTTCGCAATCCGGGGAGTGGCACTGGCATGGCCATCGGATGTCAAAACCTTCACTAGGGGCTTGTGATCCGTCTTCACCTGAAATCTGGTGCCCCACAGGAACTGACGGTACTTCCCCATGGCCCATACCACAGCCAGCATCTCTTTTTCGATCACACTGAACTTTTGTTCCGGCGACGTCAATGTCCTGGACGCGAAGCTGATCGTCTCTGTCCCTCCTTCTGGTCTTTCTTGCATGAGCACCGCTCCTAACCCTTTGTCACTTGCGTCCGTCATCAATATGGATCGCCCCTGAGGATCGTACCCATGCAGCGGGATCGCTTGGCTGATTTCTCGTTTCACCGTGTCGAACTCATCCTGCGTCTCTTCAGTCCACACAAACGCCGTCTTGTCCCTCGTGAGTTGCCTCATGTGGTGTGTTTTCGTGGCGAAATGGTGGACGAACTTGCTGTAGTATTCCGCCATCCCTAAAAATGACCGTACTTCTTCCTTGGAGGTGGGCGGGGGTGCATCGCAGATGGCCTTCACGTTCCCTTTCTTCGGTGTTATTCCATGCGCTCCTATCTCATGCCCCAGGTATGTGACTGATGTCATCCCGAAATGACATTTCTCCCATTCTGCCGTCAGGCCGTTTTCCTCCAGGATCTTCAATACCGCTTCCAGCTTCCGGTCGTGGTCTTCCAGCTCTGTCCCCATTACCAGGATATCGTCCTGGAAGTATTGCACTCCCTCGATGTCCTTGAATAGGCGGGCCATCAGCTTCTGGAACACCGCTGCTGCCGAAGCTAGACCGAAGGGCATGCGGCAGAACTGGTAGCAGCCAAACGGCGTGATGAATGATGTCAGTTTCTTGCTCGTAGGATGCAGCACTACCTGGTGGTACGCCGATTGTAGGTCGATGGTGGAGAACCATTTCACGCCTTTCGTGCTGGCCAACATTTCCTCTATGCGTGGTAAGGGGAATTTTTCTACCACGGTGCACTTGTTTAACTCTCTGAGGTCCACACATAGGCGCACCTTGCCTGACGGTTTCATGGCCACTACCAGAGGCGCCAACCACTCCGCGCTGTCGATGGGTTCGATGATTCCCCCGTCCTCCAGCCGGTGGAGTTCCTGTTGTACCGCCTCTCTCACTGCGATCGGTACGTTCCTTACTTTGTGCACTACCGGGCGGGCGTTTTCTTTAAGGATGATCTTGTGGGAGAACTTCTCGAGTTTCCTGATTTTTCCGCCAAAAACTTTCGGGTGTCCACTCCGCCATTTCTCCGCCGTCGACTCGTCTCCGTCCAGGGTTACCATCACTTGGGTGTCCCCTCCTGGATTCAGCTGTACGCCCAACTCTCCTTGGTCCATCCATCCCAGGACTGAAGGTCCCTTCTCTGCAACGTACAGTTTGCAGTGGGCGCTTCGCTCTTTGAACTGGAACAGTAACTTCTTGAACCCTACCATCGGGATGGGTTCCCCTGTGTAGGTGACCGGTCGTATGTCGGGGGGTTCTAGATGTGTGCCCCACGTGGGTTTGAACCTCTCGTTCCACACCGATCTTTGGACAATCGTGTAAGGAGACCCTGAATCCGCCACTATGGTGATTCCTACTCCTCCAATGATCATGTCGCACTGGGGCTTGCGCGATCTCCTCCCATCGATGCCCAGCACCTGGTCCTCCACACACAGGACTTCATCGTCTTCCTCCTGACCCTCTACTTCTTCTCCTGCGTCTTGCGCCACAAATTTCACCGCGTATTGTCTCCCTTTCCTTCGGCATACTTTCTCGTAGTGACCGACCAGGCCGCAGAACGCACACTTGGCTCTGAAGGCGGGGCACCGTTTGTCGTGCGCTGCGTGGCTCGAGCTTCCACATCTGTAGCACCTCACCGTTTCTCCCTTGTCTTGCTTCCATGTTTGTCCTGGTTTGCCTTTCCCTTTGGGTGTTCCTCTGTACTCCCCCGGCGCCGTTTTTCCTCGTCCGTGCTGGTCCGCGTCGTCCACCTTGTTAACTGTGAGTCTTGGGGCTTGGTCTCTCTTTGCGGCCTCTGCACAGCGCTGGTCAGTTCTGCCCTTTTCACTATGGCGATCACGTCTTTCAGCGTCGCATCTCCACTCGCCCACAGTTTATCTTGCACCGTCTTGCTTGTCGTATGCATTACGATTTGGTCCTTGATGAATTCTTCCTGTAACGCTCCATACTTGCACGTTATCGCAAGTTTCCGCAGCGCCGCCACGTAGTCGTCTATCGTTTCCCCCGCTTCTTGCTTCCTCTGCTGGAAATTGTAGCGGTCGATAGAGGTGCACACTGCAGGCCGATAGTGGTTATCCAAGTCTTCAATGGCGTGTTTGAACACGTCCGTGTCCCCTGCCTGTCTGGTGACCGGTGTGAGGTTCTGGAATACCCGTATTCCTTCTGGTCCTAGATTGTGTAAGAGTATCCTCTTCCTCCTGGCACTGGAGAACGCCTCCTCGTTCTCATCTTCCAGCGCTTCTAGGTAGTTTTTGAAGTACTCCCTCCAGTCTTCCCACTTCATTTGGGGTTCTCCAGGACGTGGAAGGAACGGGATCGGTGTCGTTAAAGCTGATGCCTGTGCGCTCATTTTGGCTTCCACCTGTTTCCTCGGGCTACCTGGCGCGTCTGTCCTCACTCCCCTTCGTCGGGTTCCTGGGACTTCGTTAGAGCTGCCTGCGCCGTCGTCACCCGATTCCGCCAGGGTCTCCGCTGCCGTCCTGCGGTCCGCCTTCGATATTCCTCCGCCTCGTGGCCGGCACCCTCACTGCCCACGTGCCACCCTCTGGCGTCTATCTGCCACTGCCGCGCTCTCCCGGTGCGTAGGCGTCTGTCCTCGACCCTCTCGGTCCTCTTACCGTGTGGGGTGACGTCCCTCCTTGTGGGTTTTCCTCCCTGAAGCAAGTTGGGGGGGCACCGTCCACCTGGGTCACACAGGGTCCTCACCGTCCAAGCCTCGTCGCCACTGTAATGATGCTAGGTGCTGTGTACACTTACTGCTTTCCCCAAAGACTTGCTGGAGGCTGCATAGAGGGTATATATGCCTTTTATTTTATCAAATAAACAATTCCCCGAGAGAGCGCCGGGCAACACGCTCCGATCGCTTTCTCTCGCGCCGCGCTACTCGCGCATGCGCAGTAGCGTCCAATATGGCCGCTGCTCGCATTGCTGCCCTGACGTAGTGCGCGTCAACTAGACCGCAACACTACAGTGGTGTCTTCGGAAGAGGACTTCGACGCGGGGGACGGGTATTGTAGGTCAGGTTGCCACTTGACCAGTTTTCTACCAGCACCACTGGTATTTTAATATCCTGATCTGTACAAAAATAAGTAAAATCACCTAATGAACCCTTATGCCGGTATTTTTAACCTTTATCTGTACATACTTCACACAGACAATACAAATAGAAAGCACTTTTAAATGTGTTGTAGAGATGCGTTAATAATCCATGACTAATAATTAAAGTAAACAAAGACAGAAAAGTCATGTTACAAATGAATACATTCGATGTTGTCCACAGTCCTGTTTAGTACCATTGCCCATGCCTATGCCGACTCTTAAAGCAACAACAAATGGCGGGTGTTTTAACTGTTGGAAAGGTGGCAACCCTAATCACTGCACGGGGCACGGAGTGGATCCGTGCCCAGGTTGCATTTCCTCCAGTGGCGTAGCTAGACCCCATGGCGGCCTGTAAGAGCGGCGGGGGGGTGGGGGGGGGGGTGCTGGCGGATTCCCACAACGGCCCCAGGTACGAGCAGGGGAGGAGCTGGCCGCTGCCCCCAAACGCGTGTCGCCCGGGGATCTGCCCCCCATGCTGTGCCACTGATTTCCTCTCTCCCCATACATCTCGTCACCACTGTGTGCCTTGAGACAGATGTTCACCTCATTATTAAATGAGCAGAAACTCTATCTCCATCCACACACAACAGTGAAATGTAACTGGTGCTAGATGGCTCTTACTGGAATTAAGTGGCAGGACAGTTTTGTTCTGGGTTTTAAAAAACAAACCAACTTTGGCAAATCCAAAAGTTCAAAACTGCCCCTTTTTGGGGCGGTGTAAATATTTTGCAATATGAAAAAAATGATTTGGCAAAAATATAAAAATAAAGGAATGGCCCAGCAGCCCTGGCACTAAGTTGTTGTCTTTTTCATGTGGCTGTCCACATGCGATCAGGCAAAATGTGTTACTTACTGGCAGGATAGCCTGTAGGTGAAGTGGTTGATCCATTGCACAGGCAATGTATGCTGTGGGGGAGGAACCACAATGTGATTGACATGTGAGCACACCAGTGGATGATGAGGCCTAACTGAAAACCCCTGTAAGTATGTATGTATGTGAATTAAGAATTTGTTTGGAAAACATGACGCTGGGGAGGTAGCTACAGCTGTCTTTAGGCCATGTCTAAAAATTCTAGTAGTAAATTAAAACAACAGCTGCTTATCATGCCCCATTTATTTATTCCCCACCATCTGCACATCTGCATGTTTGTGATTTATCTGTCTGGTCCCAAGTCCTGTGTTGTGATTAGCGCAGTCACAGATTATAGTTTTAAGATAGTGCACATTTTATGAAAATACACATTTATTTCCACGTTCTTATTTGGGAACAACTTATAAAAATGAGTAGTAGTTGATGAAAAATGTGATTTAAACACCTGTGCGTACGACAATAAAGATTGTGCACAGACTGATAAACGGACGCATGAATCAGAGAAAGGCGATGAACCTGAAAATGCGGTGCACAAAACAATGTTTGCACAGGCGCACATTGTTCATGACATGGACCCTGATGTTTACATTTCCTGTAGATAAGCTTGTAGGCACACGGTACAAAGATCTGTGGGATTGTGGCAACTTGGCCTTGCCTTCGTCTAGCCGCACCAGCATTCTGGTCCGTTCAGAGACAACACAGTTACACGGGCAGTGAGGGGGTCAAGGTGCTAGGGGTTTACCTGCTTTCTGGCCATAGGTAAGGCCGATGAGCATGGACAGTTACTAGGGCAGTGAGGGGGTCAAGGTGCTAGGGGTTTACCTGCTTTCTGGCCATAGGTAAGGCCGATGAGCATGGACAGTTACTAGGGCAGTGAGGGGGTCAAGGTGCTAGGGGTTTACCTGCTTTCTGGCCATAGGTAAGGCCGATGAGCATGGACAGTTACTAGGGCAGTGAGGGGGTCAAGGTGCTAGGGGTTTACCTGCTTTCTGGCCATAGGTAAGGCTGATGAGCATGGAGTTAGTGCCCCTGATTCTAGGCCGTCAGTGGTTGGAAGGCCTGCAAGTCTGACACTACTAAGAGTCCTCTAGCTAAAGTGAAGCGGTCAGATATCCAGGCCGCTTTACCCAAGGGTTACTGAGTGGTCGTCGGGGCAACCCAATGTCTTGGCTATGCAGGAAAAGGGGCATATTGTGGGAACCAGTACTGTGTGCAGGGCCGTCACAATGGGGAAGGAGGAGGGGGGGGGGGGGTTGTGCCCCATGCTTGTCATGGCCTTCTGGCCCAAAATGTATTCATCAGTTTTGAAAACAAAACCTCACCTACTGATGAGGCAGCCAAGACAGACACACTACCAGAGATGCCAGGTGCTGGAAGGAAAAGCATGTTTTTCTTTCCCTTGTAGACATTTCTTAATATTTAAAAATAGATGATTGTTTCTCTTGGCATAAACGAAGATCGCCCAGGGGTGGCTCCTCCGCAATGGCGGAGGAAGGACGCCCCACTGGCTCAGAGCCAGCAGATGAAAAATAAAACAATGTTTTATCATCGTTTAATTTTCGGTTGCTGGCTGAGCCAGTGTGTGTAGGAAGGGGTGGGGCCATAGGCCGGGAGAGGAGAAGTGGTTGGTGCACTTCTAAATACGCATTTGTGTTTGGCTGGCCATTTTAGGCCAGCCAAACACACATGCGCACTTCGGGTTTTCCAACCCAGCTGTATTGAACAGCCGGGTTGAAGAAACAGCACAGACTCCCTGTGCCTGCGCGAGCGTTAAACCAGCCCACTCAGTCCAATCCCTGTGCTACGTTCACAGCATGAGAGCAGCGCGGGGATTGCACAGGGAGTCTGCAATGGTGTCCCAGCATCTGCTGGTTCCTGGAAGAAAAACACTGAGGCGGCAAGCAGCCGGCTACTCCAGGTAAGTCTTTCTTTTTTAAATAATTTATTATTATTAAACTCCGCCCCCCCCTGCCTTCCCCCTCCAGTGTTTCCTCCACCTGCCGCAATACGTTTTGCTTGTGGCGGCCGCCACTGAGATCGCCCAAAAAGGATTCATTTAGTTTTTGACCCAAGTCCAATAAAACCACCTGAAAAGCCTGTTTGTGAGTGAGGGAGCAGGCCCTGCTACTGCCTGCCCTGCACCCTCAGTGTATGTGTGCGCATAAGGAAGCTCGCACTGCTGCCGACATGCTGTACCGTGTGTCTGTGTGAAGCTTACTGCTGTCTATGGTGTAGAGAAACCTGCACTGATTCCGCCCATGTGTATTTAAGTGAAGCTAGTGACCCCCAAAACACTGTTTCACTATACAAACAGCACAAGCTATTGGTTTTGACAACTCTTGCATTAAAAGTGATTGTCATGTGGCACACCACCTTGTGCTAGGTGTGGATGTCATATGTTCACCTTTCTAGAAATGGAGCAGTTGCTGATACCTTAGAGAATTCCTACAAGCCTGAAGTTCAGGAGAGTCCCTTATCCAGGTTCTGTTGCGTTGATAAAGGGGCGGTTGGTCAGGCTGTCCCTGTCCACACAGGCACTGTGGTCTCCTTTTCCATCAGGCCTTCGACAGAACTAGGACTGGTGCTTTCACAATCCAAAGTAAGGAGACAGCTATCGCACTCCACCTGCTGGAGAGTCTGAATTACTGCAAAAGGCAAAAATATTTTTCAGTCTACGTGGTGCATTCAGGAACATTCAAATTCCTTGAACCGTTCATGAGCGTACCGAAGGAACGGGCCTGAAATGTGGAGTTCGAAAGTCTGCATTATGATTTAAGGGCTTCTGCTACCCTGCTACACTAGGCAATAGCAGGCACAACTGAGTAAATGCTACATGTGTTGCATGAAGGCATTCTATTGTACTGTGTTGGGTTGTATTGTACATTGTATAGTGCTTTCTACTGTTGTGGGCCTGAGGCACCGAGAGGACTATGACCGTTTTGTTGCAAGTCAGGTCTTTGGTTCATGGTTTGGACAGAGTGTATATATATATATATATATCCGTTATGTATCTTAAGAGGGAAACTTTGGGAGGGGTTCGTTCTTGAGGGCAGTTGGTGTTTTTTTGCCTTATTCCTATTTACACTAATCCCCAGCCTCGCTTCTTGTATGAAATAGGTAGTCCTAGCTGGCAGCATGGCTTGTCGAATATGGCGACAGAAAGCTTCTTGTCCTTTTCCGACACTCACAAGCCACTTTTTTTCATGGTGCCAAAAGATGTCTATCCTTTATTATACTGCGGCAGGTAGTTGGGCTGTTTGTCAATGAGTAAACAAAGGTTTCCCTCCCACCACAGTCTTTTGGGGTACTTTGGTCCAGTGTCTGACGGGCACCCTAAATTCAGTCTGGATAGGAAGTGTATGGTGTGCTAGGGAGTTTCTACTTTGAGCTTCATTCTGTTGTGTGGATGAATGTAAGCAAGTGGGCCTCACCTGCGGATTCAAAGAACTTGGAATGATCATGGATAAATAGATACACCTGGGATAGGGCATGGCGCATTAACAGGGGACATAAATCAATGCGTGGCGTCTGCACAGTACCAATGGCATGCATTACAGGCTGCAGCAATACACGCCATCTCCAGTACATGGATGAAACTCTTCTAACTGAAAGAATCATGTTAGCCACCAAGCAGCCTACAGAATGCACCATGGGTCTGAAAAGCAAGACCTGCCCTTCTAAGGTAGAGTTGTTCTATCCCAGCGTTGCACTCCTACCCTCACAGTTAGGCCTGATGGAGCCAAAAGGTGGTACACATAGGAGGTGTCATGCACTGTGTTTCCGGTGTTCATGGTAACATTCCTCCAACATGGTTTCTTCATTAGTGATTGGTGAACACTGAAAGACTCAGCCCTTCGTCTTCTGCTGGAAAACCCACCTTCCGTGCACCATTTACTTGATGTCTGATGGTGATAGCTAGCTCCAGGAGCAAATGATTTCCTGCCGCAGGATGTTCTGCCTTTCAGAAGCGGGACTTCCTTGTGCAGGAGAACATCCCCTACAGCTGATTGGGTGGCTGGCTACACATCACCTCAAGCGAAGTTGGAAAGGTTTGTCGACTTTTGGGAAGGGCGAAGATTTCCACGTTTGTGAGAGAATTATTCTAACTGCCTGCCTTGCATACTAGAGTTGCTACAGTGTGTATAGGCCGGAGCATGGAGCTCATATTTGGGTGGCCAGATCTTGAGAACCAAAAACCGGGACATTTGGGGAAAATAGTAGAAGGACTACAATTTTTCATCCACAGAATGGCTCAGAGCGCAGAATGACAGCTGTCATCAACACAGGATCACTGAAGATGCATTAATAATGTAAATACAACGTAATTTCTACAATCAAAATCATACCTATTAATTAAATGGCTTACTTATAACAGTTGCTAACTAGCAAAGCTTTAGAAAGAACACCCAAAAAGTGCCTCTCACTGTTTTCAGTCAACCCCTTCTAAAAACCGGGACATGAGACAAAATTGCTCCAATCTGCCCGGACAGCTGGTGAAAAACAGGGACGGTCCGGGCAAATCCGGGACGTCTGGTCACCCTAGCTCATGTGGTTACAGAGATTTACATCACAGCTCTTCGTTAGTGTCCATAATTACTTAATGTCTCCCTCCGCGAGCGCGCGGGCTAGTGGAGCACTTCTGAAATGGAAAGCCCAAACGAAGCAAAAGTGAATGACCATGTAAAAATTACATTTGCTTTCAATTATGATCTTTGTATACAAATGTAAAAGAAAAATAGGAAAAATGCCATTAATAAGCCAAAATGGGTTGAAAATACGCTGCAGCGCTGCTGCCAAAAACCTTTTAGCATTTTTCCCTTTTAGAAAAGAGAAAAAATGAAAGGCAGCTATTCCCACAGGCATGCAGGCGCACAAAGAGAACGCACAGTGCTAACACATCCTTTTTCTTTCAAATAAATATGTTTATGGAGCGGCTTGTTTACTCTTAAAAAAGGTTTATATGTCTCCTACTTCAGTCTGATTTTTTTTCATGTGAGGTAGGTTTTCTAATGCCCCCCCTTTTACCACTCACCTTCTCTTCCTGTTGAAGGAATATCAGAGACCTGGTTGGGTGGAGAATTTTTTTTTATGGGTCCTCACTACATATCAGGATATAAACATTTCTTTCTGGTAAAAGTAAAGGCCTTTTTTCCCCCCAGAAGTGTAGTTTGTGTTAAGAAACAAATTGATTTTATCTGCTTCTTACCCATCTCTGGCTAGGATAGCGAGGCGGCCATAGATGTGCAGTGCTTCGCCTATCCCCACACGTACCTCTGTGACATCTTGCAAAAGGTGCCTTTGAGGCTTTCCTACCATCGATGTGTCACGCAACACCTCGAAAACAAGTAGAGACCTATTGCATGGATGGACTCTAGAAGGAAATCCTCAACCCTACAATGAGACTCATGTTGCTAAGGAGATGGCCCCCAATGACAAGGAGATGGTGGACATCAGAGAGGAGGCCCTGGATACAGGGAAAACTTCTCTATGGCCCAAAAAAGGTAGTGCATAGCAATGTGCGTGATTGGTTGCCTTTCAGGCCGACCTGATACATTTTAAGAATGTACGGACAAATGTGCTACACTACTTGCAGGTTGGCGCAAGATGCTTGCGATGTCTCCACTGCCATATATGTACTTAATGTGATTAATGCAATATGTAATCCATTGCTCCTTCTAATGAAAAAAATTTAATAAAGTTTGTTATAAAAAAACAAAAAAATGACCCAAAAAAGGTTTCTAGGTTGAGAGAGGACTCTCAAATTCAAGGAGTTGCCATAGGGTCATGTATGCTATGTTCTGACCGTCCTCATCCTCAGAAGAGATGGCCGCCACCGGATAGGGTGCTTTATAGGCCACAAGGCAACAGACACATGCACTGTATGCAGGCCTTTGTGGAGTTTTTCCATGGGTCAGTCATGACATCTCCAGGAGAGCTGGCTTCGATTTCTAAGACCCTTACGGTTGTGAAGTCTCCATACTTTCTCATAGCCGGTGTATATTCCATGCCGGTGAGCATCACCAGATTACTGAAGACTCAGAAAACGCATAAATGCTCACGCCGCCAAAATATGCGGTCATTTAGTCGCGGTGATGACGGTGTCCACCCAGTGACTTGACCATACTACCATCATGTCTCCCGGATTTAATGTCACAGAGATTTTCATAAAATGTATTGGCCTCATGTAGCTGAGCTAGACAGCCTGTGGGAATAGAAGAAAGTGAGACTGACATGAACCTGCTGCTTCACATCTATTATTACAGCTTCTCCAGAGAGCTGCCTCTCCAGGTCTGCAGAATGTGCTGATCTGATGACCTCCGCGTAAGGCAGCCATGAAAGCTGGTGGGTCCAGGAAGGCCTTTATTCCCGCCGTCGGATGTAGCTGATCCAAGAACGAAGGGAAGTTAGCCCCTGTAAGCACAAACTAACCTTTGTCATCATTTGGAAAACATTCCCTTGTCATTTAAAGTGCACACAAATGCCATGGTATTTACTAAAACCCATTCAATGTCAAGAAACATTCAGGCTTAAATTATTTAATATCCTCTTATTACGGTTTCAACTTCTGAGGTGATTAAAGCAGCACTAAGTGATATACACCATATTATTTATATTTGCAAATTGATTTTTTCATGTGTTAAATGTCTGGGTTGATAGCAGAACTTCTTATTCAATCTTTAACCATAATGTGCACAATATTCCCTCCCAGATTTTTAAAAATATATTTTAATCAGATAGGTCTTTACTTTGGTTGACATATTCTGCCAGATGCCCTGTCGATCTGCAGTGCCCGTGTTACTGCCATTCGTTGTTTTTCCCATTGTAAGCTTGATCAGAACTACTTTTAACAACAAATTGCAGCCTGTATGGCTATTCCTCTTCTACTTCTCAAAAGTTTAGAATTTATGGAAAGGCTTTTATAACTTCCTTAGATAGCAGCAGATAATAAATCGCCTTCTCAACAGAATGTGTGTTTAGCCTAAGCAACATTTTCCAATTGTTCTCGACAACAATCATGCCAAGCTACAGATGCCACATCCCACTTAGGAATTCTAACTTAGTTTTGTGTTGTGAGTTTTTAGCAAGTTCAGCTTCTTCATGAGGAACAGTGTTGTGGTCACTGTAGGGCGCGTTCTGATGATGATGTGCATCAGTCTGAACTAGACTGCCTCGCACTCTCTGGTTTGTTCTTCTTGGGTAAGATCCAAAGTGTATTTGGAGCAAAATTGTTTATCATAGTGTCCTGAGACTCTCTCTTCAGTCCTGTAGGAAAGGAGAGAACATCCTTGTTTTCCAATGTACCCGATTGCTGCAGCAAAGTTATTTGTGTCTAGTACAGTGATACTCAAAGAACGGCCTGGGTGCCGCATGTGGCCCTCCAGACTTTACATGAGGCCCCCTGGGCAGCAGCAGCTCTGGGCTGCTGTTTACTCGACTCAGCACTAACATGGAGAAAAAAAGTTACATATACAGGAAGTACTTATGTAAAGGTTAACTGCAGTTAGGGAAAGGAGGTAACTAGGCCCTTAACTTTAGGAACACCTTCATTTTTAAAGACAGACACTAGATATACATGCTTTGCTTTCCCTACACCCACTTTACACCCCTGCCCCGCTGACCTCAGTGAGGCCCTCGGTCACATCATACACCAAACTTTGTGGACCCTGGTAAAATGTTTGAGAGTACCCATGGTCTAGTAGGACCACAGTTTTCACTTTATATGTTCGAGCAAAAGAAGAAAAAATCATTTTGTTTCATAAGTCTTTAACTTAGTAGGTTTTCTCCTCTTCAGATTTATCCATGATATCATCTACATCATTCTCATAAGACCTACGTTTGTCTTTGCTTAACTTCATAAATAAGTGTAATACAACACCTCCACGAAAGCAGGGTGGATTTCTTTTTCGGCATTAAAATGTGTTCGCTGATGGCAGTATGGCTTTGGTGTTCATGAGACTGCCTTAAACCAACTCAAGTATCAGTTTTCATCAGAAGCCTAGGACGCAGGCTCTCAAATTGTCTCTGATAATGAATTACAAGAAGACAGATGGGATGACACTCAACTGTGTAATTTTCTATACTGCAGTTCAGACCCATTGGGTGAATGAATGTAACAGGATTTATAAAGCGCAAAACTACTCCTAGGAGTGTCCCGGCGCTCAGCTAATAGGCAGGACCACTAATTTAAATCAGCCCATGTCTTCAATCTTTTTTTAGGTCAAGCCTGGACAGCACATGTGCTGCTCTGCGCGGCATGCTGTATTTGAGTATAGACTTGAAGCCCGCCCACTCTCTGCCCATATTTGTCATTGGCTTGTGTCATTGTCCTTTGTAAATGCTGGCTTCTGATTCGTTAATAGGCTTGTTAGTCCCTCCTTAGTTTCGCCTTGTCTTCATTTGTAACCTCCCATGAGGCCTGCCCCTTTACTTTTGTTGTTACGTGGTAGATCTTATTTAGTCTGTAAGCACTATTTTCTTTAATGAGTTTCTCTTATTGCAGGCATGACATGCTTTACTGCAACATTCAGCGCGCAGTGCGTGCTTTCACTTTCCAAGCAGCCCAGGACAATGGCGGCCACTTCTTTGAAATGCAATAGGTCTCGCGTTTATAAGAGTTTCAGCTATTGGCATTCTAAATGACAATGGCTTTTATTTATGTGTTAATTATCAAAACAGATAAATAAAAGCCAAAATGATATTTGCATTTACAATGCCAGTAGCTTAAACTCTTGCAAATACGAGACCTATTGCATTGCAAATGCTTGTTTAAAATGGTGATTGATTGCATTGAGCAGAGCTCAAGAGGGGGCTTATCCCATGCGGGTGACCTCAAATAGGAAAAAGTGTGCCCTCCTGCTCTGTCGCAGCGTAGCCTTCCATTTCCATTGGAACTTTTATACACATTCTGGTCTTCATTATCTTGTCCCCTTAAACTCTGAGGTGGGGAAGTGCAAGGAAGCCACAGTGAGAATCCAGCACAAGAAATCATTAGTTAATTTGGTTTAGTGCAGTTTAACAGAAAGGACTCCTGTTGTGGGGTGAAGACCAGTTAGATCCTCGTAACTGGGGATGCCAGAGTGGATGGAGCACTAGATATTTTCGTAGGACTTTGAGTCAGTCAGCGACCCAAGGATTTACCTGGCTCAGAGATGTGCCCAATTAGCTGACTTAAATTTGACCAGTCAAATTTAGCTTTTTAAGTATCTGTGTGGAACTCGGATCTTAATAGCAGGGCCCCTGGAAATATTTGCCACATAATCCATCATCTGCAGCATAATCTGCAGATTTTAACAAAATTAAATTTGTATCTAACTCCAACGGTTCAAATGTTATTAAAAATGCAGCGACATGTGTTGCCGTGCAGTGGAAGGCCCTTTACAAACCGGGACGGGTCACCTTTCTGTTGCTTATTGCTATATTTGGGTTTTAAACTAGTACTGATGTGCAACCAATCCATAGACAGTGTTGCCAAGTTTAAAAATGATGAAATAATGAAGTAATACTATTACAAAATGTGCCGCATTATGTTGCATAATTTGCCCTTTCTTGGCGCATAATTTACTCAACCCTCCCGCATAATTTGGGCTTTTCCTGCTGCATAATTCCAATGGCCCTGCTTAATAATCCTATCTCAAAATGGCCTGATATTCTGAATATTTTTGTAACCCCTATGGAACAGTGCTTCAAGGAGATTCGCGCAAAGCCTGTCATAGAAACAGCAAAGCCCAATGTCTTTCAAATTACCATTCACAATCAAAAATAAGTGTTTTGGGTTCTTAAATGCTTGGGTTCCTGTTTGGATAAGGTCTGGTGCCCCCATGCAGGGAACCTTGCAAATGTTTAGTCCTAGTTGTAGTGGGGATGATCAAAATTTAAACTGGTAGTCGACCACTACATCCCTTGCTTTTCACCTTTGCTAGCCGCAGACCCAATGTCCAATATGGCCACCTGATACATGGCAGGAATGGTCCACTCAAACATCAGTCTCCCTTTGGCCCCCCCCCCCCCCCCCCCCCCCCAGTATAGCACTAGCTGCCCTGCACGTCACTAGGGGTAAATACTGGAGGATGGGGCTATCTCAGAAGACATCTCGTTTCCATTCCTATGCGATGCTGTCCCTGGAGAAGAAACTGGAAGGGATTTAGACACACAAGTTTTGTCTAAGCAAACAAATTTCACCTGTTGGCCAAAGCCAAAAGTTGTCCAAGTTAGGCCCACCTGGCAGAAAGCTTTACTCGTTTTCATCCATTCTCTTTCTCTCCTGATCTATGCCACGGAAGGCTCCGACGGAAGACTCCTTCCCCAACAAATGGCTACGCTTTGATTGCTTGTGGTCAGGTAATGGCTATTCTGCGCACACTTGCTTCATTGTGTTAGCGCCCATTGCATCACTTCCTTCATACAAAGGCTGGATGGAAATCTAAACCTTGGTAAACAAAAAAGAAAAACAAAAAACCACAAGCTTATTCAAGGCAAATATCACATTGAAAGTTGCTCAAATGGTTTCCATTTCCTCTTTCATAAGAACCACTGCACAGCTCCCTGGCAACCTCAGATGCTCAATGCCCTGTTTGGCGCTGCTGCATGTACTTCTGCCCAGGTTCCCAGTGACCCCTTGCTGCTCCTACCCAAAGACCTGCTCCGCGTGCACATGATCTCCACCCCTCTGTGGCACCCACACCATGCTACTCCATCCGACCACTCCTGAAGGCTCCAGCACCTCCATTTCATTTCCTTGAATGTTGTTATGATTTCTGGGTACTCTGTACTTTAATTTCACTCTCATTGTGTAAGGATGAAATCAACTCTCTTTAGTTACTTATGTGTATTGCATCTTTATCCTCAGAACAAGTGCCCTCCCCGCCCCGACTCCCATACGTGCTATCGCCCTCTCACCAACCCTGTCCCTTTGGTAGGGTTTACAGTGCTGGTGAGTAGGTGATGCCTTTGCTGAGGCAGTGCTGGAAAGTGGTGCCACAGAGAGGAGAGAACTGACCAGCCTTGGGGATGCTACAACCTTCATGGAAACAAGATCTCTACCCTCATCTTTATTCCAACTGCTAACCCTTCAGTCTTCTTTTCCTCCCAAGCTTCCCTCTTGTAAATGTCTCTTCTTTTCACTTTTGTTCTTCTGCTGCAGGGGCCACTACATAGAGGCAAAATAAACTATACCCCTATTTATTACACCAGGGGAATGTTGAGAGTTGCATTGAAGACACAGGGGTGGCCCAGGGCCCATAATGGCTGCTACAAAACCTCTGCTCCAACATTCCAACGTTTGTCTTTCTATTTCTCCCTTTTAATTCAGATCATTTGACCCAGAGTGGGTGGAATGTTCTAATAGTCTTCTAGCCCTCATGCCTCAGACTGTACCACTTGATGACCATGTATCATTCATTAAATCTGATGAGGAGTTGTTACTGGATAATGTAATCTCCAAATTCCCACAGATTTTTTCTGAAAAAATTGGTAATATCACTAAATTTGAACACCTCATAAAAGTTAAGTAGGCTTCTTATCCTGTGGTTCACAGTGCGAGACCTGTTCCTATGGGTGTTAGGAGTGAGTTGAAAGTGTTGTTGGACAAGTAATGCTCAGAGGAGGTTATACAACCCACTGAAGCCTCCTAGTGGGTTAGTCCAGTTGTAATAGTCAGAAAAGAAATTAACGAGATCCATCTTTGTGTGGATTTACGCACACTAAATTGTAATATCATTGACTGTCCTTCATTGCCCAAAGTACAGGAACTATTGGCTAATTTGGGAGGGTCTAACTAACTTTACTAGACCTCAAATCAGCGTACCACCAGGTTCCGCTTGCTGCATAGTGTCAAGACTTACCACCTTTATTGCTCCATTTGGTGCTTACAAATGCCAGCATATGCCCTTCGGTTTGGCCTCTGCGCAAGTGTTTTTCAGACATTTATGGGCGCCATCTTGTCTGGGATTCCTGGGGTTTAAGCCTTTTAGGATGATCTGATATTTACCATCTTTGTCAGGGAGCACAATCTGATTTTGGCGAGGGTTTATGCATATTTGAGGATGTTGGCCATTGAGGAGGGAAAAATGCAAATTCCTAGTTAATTAGTTAGATTACTTGGGACACTGTATTTCAGATCCGGGTATTAAACCCAGAATGTCATTAGTACGGGCCGTACAAGAAACCACTCCACCAGGAAACAAGTACACGTTGAGTTCTTTTCTTGGCCTCTGGGAATATTATTTGCGGTTCCTTCATGGTTATGCCATAGTGATTCAGCCCCTCTGACTGATTCTCAAACAAGCATTTGCAATGCAATAGGTCTCGCATTTATAAGAGTTTGAGCTATTGGCATTGTAAAATTACAATGCCTTTTATTTATGTTTTGGTTTTAAAACAAATAAAAGGCATTGTCATTTACAATGTCAGTAGCATAAACTCGCATAAAAGCAGTGTGCGGCGTGCAGCAGTGTGCGGCGTGCAGCAGTGTGCGGCGTGCAGCAGTGTGTGGCGTGCAGCAGTGTTTCGTGTAGCAGTGTGAGGCATACAGCACTGTGTGGCGTGCAGCAGTGTGTGGCGTGCAGCAGTGTGCGGCGTGCAGCCGCGTGCGGCGTGCAGCAGTGTGCTGCGTGCAGCAGTGTTGTGCAGCATGCAGCAGTGAGTAATGCAGCAGTGTGCGGCGTGCAGCAGTGTGTGCCGTGCAGCAGTGTGTGCCGTGCAGCAGTGTTTCGTGTAGCATTGTGCGGCGTGCAGCAGTGTGTGGCGTGCAGCAGTGTGTGGCATGCAGCAGTGTGTGGCGTGCAGCAGTGTGCGGCGTGCAGCAGTGTGTGGCGTGCAGCAGTGTGTGGCGTGCAGCAGTGTGTGTCGTGCAGCGGCATGCAGCGGTGTGTGGCGTGCAGCAGTGTGAGGCATGCAGCAGTGTGTGGCGTGCAGCAGTGTGTGGCGTGCAGCAGTGTGTGGCGTGCAGCAGTGTGAGGCGTGCAGCAGTGTGAGGCGTGCAGCAGTGTGAGGCATGCAGCAGTGTGAGGCGTGCAGCAGTGTTTCGTGTAGCAGTGTGAGGCATGCAGCACTGTGGCGTGCAGCGGCGTGCGGCGTGCAGCAGCGTGCGGCGTGCAGCAGTGTGCGACGTGCAGCAGTGTCGTGCAGCATGCAGCAGTGAGTAATGCAGCAGTGTGCAGCAGTGTGTGGCGTGCAGCAGTGTGTGGCATGCAGCAGTGTGTGGCGTGCAGCAGTGTGTGGCGTGCAGCAGTATTTCGTGTAGCATTGTGCGGCCTGCAGCAGTGTGTGACGTGCAGCAGTGTGGGGCATGCAGCAGTGTGGGGTGTGCAGAAGTGTGGGGTGTGCAGAAGTGTGGGGTGTGCAGAAGTGTGGGGTGTGCAGAAGTGTGGGGCGTGCAGCAGTGTGCGGCATGCAGCAGTGTGTGGCGTGCAGCAGTGTGTGGCGTGCAGCAGTGTGTGGCATGCAGCGGCATGCAGCAGTGTGTGGCGTGCAGCAGTGTGTGGCGTGCAGCAGTGTGTGGCGTGCAGCAGTGTGTGGCGTGCAGCAGTGTGAGGCGTGCAGCAGTGTGAGGCGTGCAGCAGTGAGGCGTGCAGCAGTGTGTAATGCAGCAGTATGTAATGCAGCAGTGTGTAATACAGCAGTGTGTAATGCAGCAGTGTGCGCAGCAGTATGTGGCGTGCAGCAGTGTGGGGCGAGCAGCAGTGTGTGGCGTGTAGCAGTGTGTGGCGTGCAGCAGTGTGTGGCGTGCAGCAGTGTTTCGTGTAGCAGTGTGAGGCATGCAACACAGTGTGGCGTGCAGCGGCGTGCAGCAGTGTGCGGCGTGCAGCAGTGTGCGGCGTGCAGCAGTGTCGTGCAGCATGCAGCAGTGAGTAATGCAGTAGTGTGCAGCAGTGTGTGGCGTGCAGCAGTGTGTGCAATGCAGCAGTGTGTGGCGTGCAGCAGTGTTTCGTGTAGCATTGTGCGGCGTGTAGCAGTGTGCGGCGTGCAGCAGTGTGTGGCGTGCAGCAGTGTGCGGCGTGCAGCAGTGTGTGGCATGCAGCAGTGTGCGGCGTGCAGCAGTGTGCGGCGTGCAGCAGTGTGTGGCGTGCAGCGGCATGCAGCAGTGTGTGGCGTGCAGCAGTGTGTGGCGTGCAGCAGTGTGCGGCGTGCAGCAGTGTGTGGCGTGCAGCAGTGTGAGGCGTGCAGCAGTGTTTCGTGTAGCAGTGTGCGGCGTGCAGCAGTGTGTAATGCAGCAGTGTGTAATGCAGCAGTGTGCGCAGCAGTGCGTGGCGTGCGGTAGTGTGCGGCGTGCAGCAGTGTGCGGCGTGCAGCAGTGTGCGGCGTGCAGCAGTGTGTGGCGTGAAGCAGTGTTTTGTGTAGCAGTGTGAGGCATGCAGCACTGTGTGGCGTGCAGCAGTGTGCGGCGTGCAGCAGTGTGTGGCATGCAGCAGTGTTCGGCGTGCAGCAGTGTCGTGCAGCATGCAGCAGTGAGTAATGCAGCAGTGTGCAGCAGTGTGTGGCGTGCAGCAGTGTGTGGCGTGCAGCAGTGTGTGCTGTGCAGCAGTGCTTCGTGCAGCAGTGTGCGGCGTGTAGCAGTGTGCGGCGTGCAGCAGTGTGTGGCATGCAGCAGTGTGTGGCGTGCAGCAGTGTGCGGCGTGCAGCCGTGTGTAATGCAGCCGTGTGTAATGCAGCAGTGTGCGCAGCAGTGTGTGGCGTGCGGCAGTGTGCGGCGTGCAGCAGTGTGCGGCGTGCAGCAGTGTGCGGCGTGTAGCAGTGTGCGGCGTGTAGCAGTGTGCGGCGTGTAGCAGTGTGCGGCGTGCAGCAGTGTGTGGCGTGCAGCAGTGTGTGGTGTGCAGCGGCATGCAGCAGTGTGTGGCATGCAGCAGTGTGTGGCATGCAGCAGTGCATGGCGTGTAGCAGTGCGCGGCATGCAGCAATGTGAGGCGTGCAGCAGTGTGAGGCGTGCAGCAGTGTGAGGCATGCAGCAGTGTGAGGCATGCAGCAGTGTGCGACGTGCAGCAGTGTGCGACGTGCAGCAGTGTGCGACATGCAGCAGTGTGTGGCGTGCAGCAGTGTGAGGCGTGCAGCAGTGTGAGTGTTTCGTGTAGCAGTGTGAGGCATGCAGCAGTGTGCGGCGTGCAGCAGTGTGTAATGCCGCAGTGTGTAATGCAGCAGTGTGCGCAGCAGTATGTGGCGTGCGGTAGTGTGCGGCGTGCAGCAGTGTGCGGCGTGCAGCAGTGTGCGGCGTGCAGCAGTGTGTGGCGTGCAGCAGTGTGTGGCGTGGTTTGTAAACAACAAGAAAAGCGGACATCAAAGGAAGGGTGGGAGGGAACGAGCATATGGGTTGTGAGTTATAACGAAAGTTCTGGCGAAAGCAGTCTGCTGCTTTCAAGTCCAATGCCAGATGCCAGCTTCACGCTTGAATGCCTCACATGCATTGGCCATAAACTGCATTCCTAAAGTCTTGTGTCCCTTACTAAATCTCTCTGAATGTGTGAGGCGGCGTACGCGCAGGAAGTAGCTGGTGGCAAATGGAATGCGCGTGGTTGTGCGCGTAACCGCCACCCGATCCGCCTGGGAAGCCTTTGGGAGCATTTTCGGAAGCCCCTACATAAGTCTCGCTGAGCGATCGCTTACGCGATAGCCAGGCGAGACCTAAAAAGGGCAAAGATTTAGTTGGACAGAAGAAGCAAACAACATCTTTCAGAATATTAATAGCATTAATTACTTCTGCACCCACTCGGTCTGCCTTTTCAGCTGGGAAACCCAATTTAATAATGGTTGATGCTACCCAGTTAGGTCTAGGGGCAGTGTTATCCCAGTGGGTTAATATGAAGGAACACACCGTTGCCTTTGCTTCCCGTTGTCTAACTACTACTGAAACTAAATACAGCACAATAGAACAGGAAGCACTGGCCTGTTCATGGGCTGTGGAAAAATGTAAGTCTTTCCTCTGGGGTACAAAGTCTTTGATGTATATATGCTTAATGGAAATAGCACAGGGAAGGCATCCGCAAGATTGGTGAGGATTTTGCCAAGGCTCCAAGAATGCAATGTTGGTATTAAGTACCTGCCAGGCATCAAGAACGCTAGTGCAGACGGTCTATCGCGAATATTTTTGAGAGTGGAAGCTGAAGATAGTCAGATGGATGATATTGTGTGTGTAGAGGCATTCACTGGTTTATTGGTGTGCTGGTTGAAATGGTGTGCTATCAAAAAAAGCAATGGTTAGAGGCTCTAGATAAAGATGCAATATTGCAGGATGTTATCAAATGTGTGAGGGCTGGTTGGCCTATAGAAAGGAATCTGATATCAGGGTTTCAGGCCTTTGCGCAGGTGTCTGATTGTTAGAAATGGGGGTCTCTAGTTGGCAAGGGCTTGCACCTTTGTCCAAGTAGGGACCCTTCTTCTTAGTCAGGATAAGGGAGTTAGACTCCTAAAATAACCCCTGCTCACCCCCTTGGTAGCTTGGCACGAGCAGTCAGGCTTATCTTAGAGGCAGTGTGTAAAGGATATTTGCACAAAACCAACAGTAATACAATGTAAGCACTACAAAAGGACACCACACCAGTTTAGAAAAATAGCCAATATTTTTATATACTTAAAACAAGACCAAATACGATAAAGAATCCACAATACAGTACTTCAAAAATAGTTACTTCTCAAGATGTCTTTAAATTGCAAAAATACGTTGAAAACACAGTTCGTACGAGTCGGTAGCTCGGTCCGAGCCTACTGCGATGCTGAAAACAACAGAGTCTTGCAGTTTCAGCTGACCGCGTCGCTACGGGCCAGCAACAGCGTGAACAGACTCGTTAACAGTACCTTTCTTAGTGCGGCTCACATGGAGATGCGAGTCGGTCTTGGCATCTGTCGCGGTTGCGATGCAAAGTGGAAGCGGTGCACGGTGCGGTGTCCTCTCGATGCGGTGCAGGCAGCCGCTCGGTGACGATCGTGTGGACGGCGTCGGTGAGACCAAAGTGTGCGGTGCAGGGGAGACGGTGCGGCCTGTGGTGCCTACAGGACACCAGGCCAGCGACGGAGTCGGTGACAGAGTCGGTCGCGGTTCCCTCTTCTCTGTGGCAACTGAAACAGCAGTTCCAGGAGCGGTACCCAGAGGTTGGTGAAGTCTTTGCAGTCCCTGAGACTTCTTAACAGGAGGCCAGCTCGGTTTCAGGCCCTTGGAGAAACTCAGCACAAGTAGAGAAAGTTCAGTCCAGTCCTTTCACTGCCCAAGGCAGAAGCAGCAGCTGCAGGCCAACCCAACACAGCAACAACACAGCATAGGGGCTGTACTCCTCCTGGCAGCTCTTTCAGCTCTTCTTCTTGGCAGGTTCCTTGATCCCAGCGAGTTCTAAAATTCTGAGGTTTGGGTGCCCCTTTTTATCCTCAATTTCTCTTTGTTCTCTGAAGGAAGAGAGGCCTTTGCCTAGTCCAAACCAGTTCTGGTCAGTCCTGGCACACTTTTTGTTGACAAGACTCCTTCTTTCCTTTCACAGGGTAGGTCATCAGACGCACCACAGGAGATGGAGCCAGCATTGTGGAGGGAAGGCACAGCCTATTCAGGTCCCAGGTGCAACTCCTCCCACCCATCTACATGTAGATCTTGCTATTCTGTCCTGTGCTGACTCCTGGAATCCCCCAGCCCCTGTCACAAAAACTCCAGACAAGGAATACACAACCTAGCAGAGGCAGGCTTGGATGGTTAGGAAAAAAAAAATACCTACTTTCTAAAAGTGGTATTTTCAAACACAGAATGTTAAAACCAACTTCAATAAAAGAAGCATTTTATCATTCTGAGTTCAGGCATACTAAACTCGACTTTCTACCATGTTCCCCGGGTCAGTTAGGATTATAGGATGTAATAATCAAACTGCCCATTCTGGCCTATAGGGAACAGGTAGCCTTGCAATAGTGAAAAACGAAGTAGGCTGTAATTCACTATCAGGACATGCCACACACACCAGGGCATGTCCTACCTTTCACATACAATGCACCCTGCCCATGGGGGCACCTTGGGCCTACCAGAGGGGCAACTCACATGTAGGAAAGGGAAGGTATAGGGACTTGCAAGTGTGTGCACTTGCCAAGTCGACATGGCAGCCGCACGCGGCTCCCAGGCTCTGCAATGGCAGGCCAGAGTTACACTTTACGGGCTGTTTGCGTGGGTGGCACAATCCAGTGCTGCAGCCCACCAACAGCATTTGATTTAGAGGCCCTGGCACTCGCAGTGCAGTTTACTAGGGACTGACACATAAATCAAATAGGCCAATCATGGAAACACCAATCCATAACACATTTTATACAGGAGCACTTGCACTTTCCCACTGGACAGCAGTGAGGAAAGTGCACAGAATCATTATACCAGCAAAAACAGAGTCAACAACGGATGGTCAGAAAGCAAAAAGTCAGGGGAAACACGCCAAAAGATGCCAAGTCTAACACAGATGAACTTTCCATGGTTGATGGTTTTCTTACTAGACATGATCTATTTATTCCACTGGTAACTATTAGAAAAATGTTGTTCAATATTTCCAATGAAGGGCATTTGGGCGTGTCAGCAACAACACACAACATCAAACAGTTTTATTGGGGGTCTGAACTGGATGCTCAAGTTAATAAGTGGATAGCTGAGTGTGATATGTGTTTGGTTTCGGACAAACACTGGAAAACTACTGAAACCAAATTACATGCTGTTCATCTCCCTTATGGTCCATGGGAGAAAATATTACCGGATTTTGCAGGTCCTTTTGATCGACTCCCTAGTCACATGAAGTACATGAATTTTCAAAATGGTACTATTTTGTACTTGCGTTATCTCTTGATACAAAAGCTGTGATTTCTTTTCTGAAGAGGATTTTTGAAATTGAAGGGCCTTCCAGAGAACTCGTTTCTGACAATGCAACACACTTTAAAGCTTTCCAGATTGTCTTTCATTGAAATATTTCACATAAAGCATCTGCAAGTTGCACTATATTCCCCCATCTCCACTGATCTTGAATGGGTCCACAGATTTTTGAAACGGCGGGTGCAAACTGCAGTGTCCTCTGGGGTCAATGTGGAGGCATTTTTAAGGAGGAAGACAAGGAACCCCTTGGTGACTCCACATAGTGTAACTGGTTTGTCTCCTTTGCAATTACTGTGTAAACGGTTACCAAGATGTGCTTTATGCCGTGATTGGGTCAAGGGTCTTTTTGGGTCAGATGATAGTGCAAGTGTCAAGAAAGCGGTTAAAAGAAAACAGAGTGCCATGGAATGTTATTTTGACAGCAAACATCGCACCAAGGATGTAGAGTACAGAATTGGAGATTGTGTTATTATATAAAACAAGCATTGGCATAGCCAATAGGTCTCGCCTTTGGGACCTTATATGTGTTTAGCCATGCAACAGTTGCATAACTAAATACTTATAAGGTCCCAAAAGCGAGACCTATTGGCTATGCCTCGCGACCGCCAAAGTGATCGTGATCAAACACCAAAGCGGCTGCGAAAGTGAAAGTAATCGCGGTCAACACGGCGCCCGCGCACATGCACTGTAGCTCTAGGCTGGCCTGGTAGCACTTTTTGGAGTCTTCTCAAAAAGTCTCGCCAGACCAGTGCATGCTCTGGGTCAGGCGAGACCTAAAAAACAATAGAGTAAAAAAGGGGATTCCAAGTTTACCCTTCCCGTTAGGATTTCGAAAGTGTCCAAGGGTGTAATTCTGTTAGAGGACAGGGAATGGTGGAGCAGGAGGAATCTCGTCAAACTTTAATCTGACCAGGCGGATAAAATTCAAAGAGCTAAAGGAAAAGGTTTTGTGAGATATTCTGATCACATGGACAGTGCCTGCTGGTTTGGGGTTGACTCTGCGTGTGCACCTTCAGCTCCTAGTTGTGGAGGGAGTGGTTTGGTGACAGAGGCATCTAGTTAGAGTGTCAGGATAACTCTTTGAGGAGTCCTGGTTCTGGGGTTGGGTCAACTGCAGTGTCAGTTTCTACAGGGTTGTCTACTCATGAAGGTAGCAGTACTGCACAGAGGGCTTGTCGGAATGTCTCTGTTCCTGTAAGATGTAAAGATTACTATATGCAGTGAAGTAGTAAAATATGTGCATTTTTAATGTAAGTGCATGCATGTTTATTTCTTCATTTGTATGAGGGGCAGGGTAGTGCAGTATGTGTAGTGTGGCTGTGCCTCTCGTGCTGTGTCATGAGATGCACAGCTGTTGTTCTATGCTTGGTGTTGGTTTGATTCTGGCCGACGCTCCAGGTTGGAGCTCGTAGAAAGTTGTGGTTGGAGTTTTACTCTTGCTCTGGACGAGTAGAGACCTGGTCGTGGACTCCAGTGATGAAAGAGACAATAAACATGTCTCCAACATTTCCCTGCGTGGTCTCTTCGTTTAATACTTACAAGTGTTCTCACAGTCTTCTAGCCCTGGTGCCTCACCCTCTCCCTTCTCATAGACCCGAGCCACTCAGTTTAGGGCATTTAACAACCGGTCCAGCCCTGGACTGCAGGCTACACTTCTATATGATGCCAGATTTTCTTCCACTCTCATCCTGCAGCGAGGACACTCCTTAATCACCTGTTCAGATGTTTGTTTCATCTCTACCTAAGTGGTTCTAACTCTGGACTTGGAGCCAGGAAGTCTTGTGTTTGGATCACAGATCCCCACGCGCCTTTAACTAAGTCTTCAGTTGCTAAGGCCCCTGGCTCACTGTCTGTGACCCACATCACCTGAAATGGATTCTTTTCCACTTTAGACAGCTCCTCTGCTGGCAGGAGGTTCTGTACACTCCCTGCCCGATAAGCCTGTTATCGCACTAGACGTTTACTTGGGCGCAGACATTGAAGCAATGGCTGGGCGCCAAGGCTGCCTGGTCCAAACAGCCTTTAGACCAACCCTGGTTTGACCCTCCTCCCCTTCCATATGGCACCATGGGGCTTTGCTCACCAATAATTAGTGATATGCATTGGAGCGCAGCCAGCAAGCTGATTAATCATAATATATCTAGCACATGGGGATTATGCGCTGGAAAACATTTATTGGTATGAGAGAGGAGAGCTTCTGCAGCTGAACACTCCCACTGCGCCTCACGTGCCAATGCGCCGGTGAGGTGGGTTATCATTAATTAGATCAACGGTGTCCAACCTAGGTACAGGAGGGCGTGTTTCAGGCCAGAGTTGGCTTATAATGCTCCAAGATGGAGTAACAATTGGTATCGTTATTACTTTTAGTACTCCTGTGCACTGCCCTACAACTCCTAGGAGCCCTTCAGATCTAATTAAGATCACTAGACACTCTTTTATCCAGGAAGAGACTCAAACCAGGGCCACTGGAATTTTGCGGCAGTGGAGGGTCAAATTATGTGACAGGGTTGAGTAAATTATGCTGCAAGGAAAAAAAATTATGCGGCACATTTTCTAATTTTTACACTTGTTAATTACTTCCTGGGCATTGGTTGCACCTCGTTGGTACCAATGTAATATTCAAATACAGCAATAAGCAACAGAAAGGTGACCAGTCAACTTTTGCAAAGGACCTTCTGCTACGCAGCAACACGCGTCACTGCACTTTTAGTAACTTTTGAACCGTTTTAACTAGAAACAACATTTTTTTTAAACATCTGCAGATTATGCAGCATATAATGGAATATGTGGCATATCCATAATAATGCAAAAATCACCGCAGCCAATCCCAGTGGCCCTGCTCAAGACAAATCTGTTCACAATATACTCGAATCTGGCCCTCCCATAATGAAGTGACCGTTCGCATGAGGCCGTAGACATCCAACGCTATTGTAACTTTCTTTACTCCTACTCCTCGAATCCTTTAGGTGCCTTAGAGTTTGCTGTTCACACCGAGTTATTCTCTGGTAACTCTTGCTCAGCGCTCCTACCTTTCCTGCTCCTTCCAGCCACCCACAAGGTGCCCCTCATGCAGTACTTAATTTGTGAAAAAGTAAAAAAGTAAGTGCCGGGGCCCTTCACGGGAGGACGCTGTAGCTTGCACCACCCATTGCCCCCACCAGCGCTGCCAATGACAACACCTACACAACGAGAAACCCTCCACGCCTACAGGTTTGAGAGTTCAGACTATTCCAAGCCACCCAAAGCTATAGTAATGGCATGGGTGGTATTATTCTTTTTTAATGTATAGTGACTCATTAAACACTGTTGTTGTGCTCATCTGAATATTAGACAGACAGCCCCACACATGTGGTGCACTGACATTAGAGCCGGTGCTGACAATTAAGTGCCAGCGCCGAGCACCGAATACCACCGGCTCAAATTAAGCACTGCCCTCATGTTACTGTGTTAAACATAAGGAGTTACGGCTGTTTGTAAAGAGAGCTAATACCTGCTGGTGAAGCAACTCTATGGAAAACACACTACAAATAAATGCATTGAACTAAATCATCTGACTAGTGATCCTTAAAGTATGATTTTAGCCTTTATTCGTTTGAAGAGGTGGGTTCGTTCCTTTGTAAATAAGGCTCCCTGTTTTCTGTTATTACGGATTTTTACAGATAAATACAGACAGAAAACAATGTGTTTTCTGTCTGCATTTATTTTTAAAAGTGGATAAATACAGAAAATTGTGCTTCTTTTAAGTGACTCTCCGTGCAGTCTTTCATGAACTATAGGCCAGCAGCTGAGCAGATGGACAGCAAGGGAAATTAAAAAACAGGATGACATTTATTTAAATAATGGCATATATGAACATATATTTATGGTATAATGTTAGTATTTACCAGTGGATATATTGTTGTGCAATATTTGGCAGCTTAAATAGCTAAAACACGACAGACATCAAAGTATGAGTGCGCGTTTATCAGTTAAATAGATATGGAAATGTAAAGTTTTACATCTTCATTTATACGTAAAGTACAAAATAAATACGGATAAATATAGATGGAAATGGCCAATACATAAATACCATAAAACCGGGAGCCCTATAATTGTAAAGTACTGTTATTCCCCATGCTGCCTCCTCATTCAACCTCTCCTAATCCTTCCTTTTCATCATTCATGTCTTTCAGCGCTTTGAAGTGGCCATAAGGTGTCGAAACATGCCATGCAGCCAAGAGATGTAGCATTCTGTCGAGCTTTCAACAGAAAAAAAGGTACAGTTACCAGTCAGCAAGAGTTTGCAGTCATGTGATGTCATTTCCTGCAATGTCATTAGGGTCAGTTTCATGGTTTGTGGTGTTATTTCCGCTACCGATTTCAGCCTGGTGAAATGTTGCCATTTACAGCACACAGGAGTATCCAAGCTCCAGAATGGACTTGGACTGTACAGTGATCCACGCGTGGAGACAATCCCCATCTTTGGGAAAATGTGAAAATATGCACAAATCTCATCACATTTCTTCATCAGTTTAAAACAAAAGTTAAAATATGCAATGGTAGAAAATCATACCAATGGAAAAAATAATGATAAAATGCATCAAAAACACTCAATATATGTTTACCCCCTCTGAATGTTTAGGAAACAAACTTATTGAAATCTGAAGGGTTTCTTGCCACCTGGCACACATCTCCTCAGCGTACTTACCTTGCTGCACCAGAGCATCCTTGCTGCACCACTGCAGATGCACACAGCGCCAGCCCATGCACAGCGCCAGCCCATGCACAGCTCAGCAGAGCCGCTATTCAAATGAATGAATACTTCAGTCAGTGCATGAGGGTTGCTAGCAAATCGTGATATTTCCTTCTGCGGATGCTACTTCTTGTCCCAGGTCATTCCTCCTTTCTTTCTATTTCAGCAGTCTCTCTTTCTGACTGGAACTTCGGGCTAAGATCGAAAGTCTTCAGGTAATTTCCAAGATTTCAAAAATCTACAGAAAGTTATCAACATGTTCACAATCTGCATATAACAAGACATTTACTGAAAACAAAGAGATCGGGACTATAGTCTTGAACTTATCCTACCCCTAACCAATGGAGGTCAGTAATTAATCCTTATACTCAGATGTCGGGACCTTGCAGGTAGGCCCAAGCTCGCTGCGCGCTATGATCACAGGCGCTACTGTAGTATGAGGAATAGACACAGACACACACACACCGCTACTGGGTGCCGTCCGGAAGTCCCGAGTGACCCCGGCACCTTTATTTAAGCTCTCTGGCCACGCCTGGCCAGAGAGTGATACATAGTGTGTAGGTGCTTCCGGGGTATGGGCCACGCTGGGGCGTGCACCTAGATAAGCTAGACCGCTACATCCCATCCCAAATCAGTTCTTTAACCAGGAGAAACTTAATAATAGTTAACCCACAAAATCAGCAAGTCTTCGGTTTGGTCTGCGGTTGGATCTGAGGTCGTATCGATGTTGGCGACCATTTTGGTCCCTTTTTGGGCTGGCCACTTCCTGTCCGCCAGCCGAGGTTCTGGGGCTGGAGTCTGTAGCTGATGCCGATGTTGCAGGACTCTGGCTTAGGTCATCAGTTGCGTCTCTTCACACGTGGTCCCCCCCACTCATTGATTGCTCTGAGTTCTGTACTCAGACATCTGCCACAGGGACCCTCTTGAACCATAAAATGTTTCGGGTTATTGTCTCTCCATTTCGCTCGGCAGTGATAGCAGTTCCTCAAGCTGTCTTCACAATCCTGACTCATAAGGGGTGCGGAATTTCCCTCCTCTCCTGCGGTTCTTTATTAGAACGGCGCATCCTGGCGTCAGCGCTCTGGTTCGTGCTCTCCTTTGTTGACTGGCTTTCTCGTTGGTCAACAACCTCCTAGCTTGGGTACCTGCTCGGTCATACGGTTTTTGCTCCCAGTTATCAGCCATGGGAAGAGTGTCCCGTCGGGGTCGTGCCAGCATCTGCGGTCACGGAGATCTTTGCGTTGTGCAGTGAGGGGTACTGCTGTACTCCCGCAGGAATTTCTGGAGAGTAGCTTCTGGGTCCGTTTGTTCAGCCACCGCTATGCGCAGAACTTTGTTCACCGTCCGCATGAATCGTTCCGCTTCACCGTTGGGTTGTTGCCACTGTGGAGTGATGCGGTGATGCTTCACTCCTAGCCGGGTTAGAAAGTCTTTGAATTCACTGCCCTGGAACGGGGGACCGTTGTCTGTCTTGACTACATGCGGCAACCCCCAAGAGCGCAAATGTCTTTTCCAAAACTGGCTGCAGGTGGTTGAACGCAGTAGATGGCAGGACTTCCACGATGGGATACTTTGAGTAGCTGTCAACCAAGACGGCCGTGACTCTTTCATCCGGGAAACTCCCAAAATCGAGGCTCACCCACAACCAGGGCGACGGAGCAGGATCTTCGGTTATCTCGGGAGCTGGTGCTTCTGGATTCCCGGTGAGATGACAGCCTCTGCAGTTCCGCACAATGGTGTTTACCGCTTCTTCTAGACCAGAGAGCCACACTTTTTCCCTCATTCTGGATTTTATTCGTCTTGTGCCCTGATGTCCTTTGTATGCCTACACGGTCGTCTGCTCTTGGAGGCTTTGTGGGATGAGGATGCGTGATCCTCTCAGTATTACGCCACTCTCAGCGGCGTTAAGTTCGTCTCTGACTCTCCAGACTTTTCCCAGCCCGGTCCGGTCAGGCTCATTCCATCCGTGGACATCTTAGAGAAAACCTTCCCAAGATCCTTTCTGCAGAGTGTCCGTTACTCTTTTGAGAACCATGTCAGTGTCTATGTGGGCCTTGATCTCTTCTATGGAGAGTGCTCGTGGACACGACCACTGGGAAATCATATTGACAAAGTCTTCCGTTCTCATTTCTTGGTCAGAATTCCCGTCTGCGGGGTGTGCGGGATGACGCGACAGGAAGTCGGCTGGGTTCTTCGCACCTGGCCTGTACACCAGCTCCAGCTGATAATGTTGAAGTTGGATTGCCCACCGCTCGATTCTGGGTGGTGGGTGAGGTGCAGTCCCCTTGAATAGCGGGAGCAGTGGTTGATGGTCTGTTACCACCCTGAACGGATGTCCACTGACATACAGAAGGAAGTGGTTACATGCCCATTTAATAGCAAGTGCCTCCCGTTCAATCTGAGAGTAGCGGGTTTCGGTTGCAGTCAGTGCTTTGCTCGCAAATGCCAGCATACCCAGGTCCCTGGTTCGGTTTCTTGTGTTAGCAGGGCTCCTAGACCCACCAGACTGGTGTCCACTATCAGTTCTGTTGGTCGTGTTGAAGTAGGCCATGGTAGTGCTTTCCAGCAGCGCCAACTTTACTTTGCGGAATGCTTCTTCTTCCTCCCGAGTCCATCGCTAGACGGTCTCCTTCTTGGTCAGGTTCCGCAGTGGCTCTGCGATGGTGGCAAGGTTCGGAATGAACCTCCCGCAGTATGTTGCCATGCCCAAAAAGCTTCTGACTTCAGATGCGGTTGTGGGAGCGGGAGCGAGCTGGATCTCTTGCGATTTCCTGGGGTCCACCTTCACCCCATCCTGACTGCACACGTATCCAAAAAACTTGATGGTTCTCTTGAAGAATTGGCATTTTTCTTTGTGGAGAGTCACTCCGTGCTCTGCGAGATGCTTTTGGGTGGCTCTGAGGCGACGGTCCTCTATTGTTGCTGAATTAATTAGAATGTCATCACTGATGTTAATGACACCTTGAAGCCCCGACAGGATTTCTCTTACAGCATTCTGGAATATCTCTGCTGCTGATGATATTCCAAAATTTAATCTCTTGTAGCGTCAAAGCCCTAGATGTGTTGAAAACGTGGTGATATACCTGCTTTCTTTTGCCAGCTTCAACTGGTGGTAACCGGCGTTTAAGTCTAGTTTTGAAAACCACTGGGAACCGTTGTCGGCCAGGATGTCGTCAACTGTCGGTGTCAGATGTCTCTCTCTCCTTATTGCTTGGTTGGGCATTCTCATATCAATGCAGATCCTATTCTTCCCTGGTTGCTTTGGTTTTTCGGCGATAACTATGGGAGATACCCAGGGAGTTGGTCCTGTCACTTTCTCTATTACTCCCTGCTGCTCAAGCTTCAGGAGTTCCTCTTCTACTAGTGGCCTTAGGTGAAATGGTATTCGTCTATGCCGTAGGGCGACGGGCTTCACTGATGTGTCAATATGCAGTTTCACTGGCGGCTTCTTCATGCTCCCTAGACCCTCAAATAACTGTGGGAACAGCTCCAGTTTGTCTTCTGTTTGAAGTGACTTCACTGCATTTGCAAATGTGACCAGGCTCAGATCTTCGGCGGTGTGACTTCCGACTAATATATCTCCTTCTCTGTCGACCACGTGGAATGTAGTCGTGACTTCGTGATTTTCCGAATTTAATTTGGACTGACATTTTTACTTTCAGGGGAAGCGGTGTCTGACTTCCGTATGTGAGAATTCTGACTTTGGACGGCGTGAGCGCTGGTCTTGGGTTTAACTTCTTGTAGTGTTGGCACCCCATGACGTTCACCGATGCTCCGGTATCGATAAGGGCTATTACGGGAGATCAAGCGATTTAAATGGCGCATGTTGGTTGTGGACGTCGTCTTCATTTGAGATCGTTCACGAAAGATATGAGGTGGCATTCTTCCTCCTCTTCTGAGGATGAGTCTTCCAGACACTGTCTGCGGTGTGCCGCTACCATTGGTGTCCTTGATGTGGCAGGTTCTTCCAGCGTGAGGTGCCTCACTGCTCTGGATGGCGCTCTCCGTCCTGGAGTATCTTTGTTCCGCGTTCCTCCTCGGCATACGCTCGCAAAGTGGTTGGGGATTCCGCATTTCGTGCAGGTTTTTCCCTTTGCTGGGCATTCGTCTTGAGGGTGCTCTTCCTTCCCACAGTATCCGCATTGCGGCCGTCGCAAGCTTCTAGTGGGCCATCTCCCTCACCCACCGTGAGTCGGCGTACGAATAGCATCTACTCACTCCGTCTTGACTGTTACCTCCTGTTCAGTCGGTTGGTTGAGCGCGGCTTCCATGGCAGTCGCTCTGACATCTGACAGTTCATGTGAGCATGCTAGAATCAGTATGTCCTCTAGAGAGATGCGTGGCTGTCGAAGAATGAGGGTCCGCAGGGTCTTGTTGCGGCATCCCTGGATGGCCTGTGCCCTTACTTCCTTGATCTGATCGTCTTCGGTGCACGTGCTGGCCAACTCTCTTAAGCGTGCATTAAACATGTCCATGGACTCCCCTTCTGTCTGACGGGCTTGTCTGAGTTTAAATCGTTCATAATCAGGATTGAGTTGGGGGTCAAAATGGGCGTTCGAAGCCCTGACTGCGGCATCGTAGTCAGTGTGCGCTCCTGTGTTCGGGAGATGCGCGAATAACTTGTATATTTCGTCTCCTGCGAAGTGTAGCAGCAGTGACCTTTTGACAGCACCATCTGTTTCCCTTGTTGCCTTTGAAATAGTTGTCGAGACGGCCAATCCACACTTTCCACCTAGGTGACGCAGTGGCAGGATCAATGAGTTCGCTAAAAGGAGGAAGTGCGCTGACTTGAGAGTGCAGGTGAGGTGGCGGTGCCGCAGGGGCTACTGGTTGCGTGGCTGCTGCTGCTGCCTGATCGACCATGGTAAGTCTCTGTTCTTCAAGGCGCCTTTTCATATTGTAGACTATTAGGTGTGATGTGGTTGCCAGAGCTTCTTATTTCTTCTTCATGCAGCAATTGGTTGTGCCTGTGCTTGTTGTTTCAGCTATTGGTTTGCCAGTGTCTGTTGTCCTTGCTTTATAGGGCAATTGTTTTTGCCAGTGCTTATTGCTTTTCTCCTTGCTGTGCAAGCTGTGGCAGGCTGGGGTGTCTCTTAGCGTGCTGGTAGGGCGCTATCAGCGTGCCTTTGATTCAGTGTCTGTTGGGCCTGGCGGCATCAGGATGTGCATGCGCGCACTTCCAGCATTAGCGCAGGCTCGACCGGAGTCTTGCTGGGAGCACCAGCGCGCTGTGTCCACGGATGGGGATTAGTGTGTAGGCAGGTGCTGGGGGTTGCCGCTTGCTTTTCACTCACCGGCTGGTGATTTATGGATATCGTCTCCTCTCGACAGGCCCCTAGTCGAGATTCTTTCTTCGTCATGCGCTGGCCGTGTCTCGCGGCTCCGGTTTTCTTCTCGGCAATCTGGGCAGATCTGGAGCACTTCACCACCTTCTGGGGACCCTGTCATCCCACCCTCGTCGCCAGTGTCGGGACCTTGCAGGTAGGCCCTCGCTCGCTGCACGCTATGATCACAGGCGCTATTGTAGTATGAGGAATAGGCACACACACCGCTACTGGGTGCCGGCCGGAAGTCCCGAGCGATCCCGGCCCCTTTAAGCTCTCTGGCCACGCCTGGCCAGAGAGTGATACATAGTGTGTAGGTGCTTCCGGGCTATGGGGCACGGTGGGGGGTGCACCTAGATAAGCTAGACCGCTACAGAGTACATCAGGAAATTAGTACAAGCTATCCCAAAGTAATTATCCCTAAAATTCGTTTTCAGTGGTGCCTAGAGCCCCAGCTGGGTGAAACATCTGAATCCCTCTTGCCCTTCAATGAGGCAGTTACATGTACCTTTTTAGTGGCCTGGGTCAGATTTTGCTCTGGCCCCCCCAGTCAATTGCTAAATTGTAAGATGCCACCACCCTGATCCGGGCAACCCTGCATTTTTGTCTCCGCACCCTCCCCTGAAAGCTTGGTGGTGCATGTGTCTCTCTACAAGTCAGACGAAACTGAATACCTTTCTGACGACTCCCCCCTGACAGAGAGTACAAACGAGGGGAGACCTTTGGCCAGAGGGTATTTTTGTTTTCCAACAGCTTTGCCCTCAGGTCCATGAATGCCAGCTATCTGCTCCAGAGCTCCTGGAAGACCTCGGACCTCCCCTAACCGTAGCCATACAGGACGGTTGTGATGCGGCCAAGTTCACAATTCATTGTAGCTTGGACATCACTGATTGCATTGGGAAAGCCGTTGGCACCAGTGTCACCATTTGCCGCCACGTCTGGCTACGGTCACCTGATTTTACCAGGTGATGTCTAATTGTCCTTTATGGCCATGCCCTTTGATGAGACTCCTCTGCTTCAGGATAAGGCAGATTCCGCTCTGGAGCAGTTCAAGGACAGCAGGGCTACAGCATGCTCCCTGGGCTTTTCTGTCCTGCCTTGCCAGCAGCATCAGCCCAACCATTTCTTTTGCGGCTTCTGTAGAAATACCCCATATGGTCAGTCAATTCAGCCGCAGCAAGGTGCCCAGCACATTCATGGCCGAGGCACCCACCGCCCCATCCCCCCCAACAATCCTCCCCAGTCAAGGTCAGCGAGTCACTCATTCCACAGGCCCCACCCCTGGCAGGCCTACATGCCAAACACTTATGGGATCAGGAGCACAGGATAGCACATCTGGTTGGAGGCAGGATCCGACTATTCTTGCAACATTGGCAGACGGTGGGTCCTTCAGATGGTGTAAAAGCGGTATTCCTTACCATTCATTTCCTCTGCTGCACCTTCCACCATCCCTAGAGCTACTGATGGAAGACCATTTGTCCATCATAAGGCAGAAGGTACAAGCCCATTTGGCCAAAGGGGCTATCAAGAGGGTGCCTGCACCAGAAGTAGGTTGTGGTTGTTATACATGTTACTTTGTGGTGCCAAAGAAGGACAGATGCACTTGTCCTATTTTAGACCATCTCAGCGCCTTCCTCTGGAAGGAAAAACTCAAGATGCTCACAATGGCCCAGGTCTTGGCTGCCCTCAACACTGGATGGTGCCGTTTACAGCCGCAGGACGCCTGTTTCCCCATACCCATCTTGCAGGCCCATCATCACTACCTGTGGTTCGTGGTGGGACAGGAGCATTTTCTGTTTGTTGTGCTCTCCTTTATATTCTTACCAGTGCACCTCAGGTGTTCACAAAAGTGTTGGCGGTTGTAGCAGCACACCTTTGGAAGTCAGGGGTTCCATTATTTCCTTACCTCAGTGGATGGCTGCTGAAAGTCGGCTCGCCCCAGGCAGTCGTCAGCCTCCTCCAGACTACGATGAACATCCTGTCACCTTTGGGATGCACTATCAAAGTGCAAACATTTACACCAGACTCCTTCTCGGACGCTTCCCTTCATTGGCTCCATTCTGGATATGGTTTGATTTCGTGCCTTTCCACTGGGAAGGAGAGTCCAGAAAATTCTGCTATGATCTCGATCTTTCACCCTATGTCCTGGATTTCAGTGAGGTCAATTCTGAGTCTACTGGGACGTTTGGATCTTGCTTGTCTAGCACGCCAGGTGCCATATGCGGATTCTGCAGTGACATCTGAAGTCTCAGTGAGCCCAACATCAAGGGAACCTCTCAGACCATGTCCGGATTTAAGTGGAGACAGCAAAAGATCTGCAGTGGTGGTTACTGGACCACAATTGGGCCAGCCCTCGTCGTTTAAATCACAGTTTGTGATGAGTTTTTGTTAAAGTTCTCCCCTTTCGTCATACTACTGTGGGACCTTAACTTGGTCATTACATGTTTGATATGGACTCCCTTTGAGCTGCTTCACAGCTGTCCTTTCCAGCTTCTTACCCTCAAGATGGTGTTTCTCATCACAAGACGTTGGTGCGGTGACTGAGTGGGACGTAGGCTCTCTGTGTCAATCAGCCGTATACCACCTTCTTCACAAGCAAAATGCTTCTGCGGCGCGAGCATCCTTCTTACTGAAAATGTTGACGACATTCTACGTCAGCCAAACCATCAGCCTGCCGGGCGTTCTATGCTCCACTCAACCTTTAAAGGAAGAAGACTCCAGAAGAGCGCCGAGCTTTTTAATCGATCATATCAAAGGACACTGGATGGACAATCAGCTTTCTGTGGGGTTCGCTGGCTGTACCCAACAATAATATCCCAACTCTAGGAATCTGCACTCTGGTCAAAGCCAATTTGCTGTTGGAGCTCTGCGTTTGGGGGCCCAGACAACCTCGAAAGCAACTGACATCAGCGCCTGGAGTGGCGCCTATATGAGCCTTCCACGTCCTTTTCCAGAGCAGCGTCAGTGCGGAACCACGTGGTGCTACCTACCCGTGTACAGAGGTACTGCTGAAAAAGTTTCCGATTCCAGTCTGATGCCTGGGGAATACTCAAAGGTGAGAAATCTGTGGTTAGAGTCTCAACCACAAAGAGTGTTTCCGAAGGCCAGTAACTTGTTCCTCCCATCGGATAATTCCTGTTGCTTTGTTCTTAAAAGAACGTCGCATATTCCTATGGGCTCTGGTTTGTTCCACACCTGGTGTAGCACAGTGACTAATCAGATGAAACGTTTGCCTAGACAGTAATAATGTATAAAAACATTTAAAATGGAGAACCTATACTGCCGCAGAATGTTCTGCATTTGGCCGCATAATTTGCCTTTTCTTGATACATGATTTAGTCACCCAAGCCACTTAATTTCAGAGGCCTTAATAAAAAAAAAAATACTATTGTTGCCCAATTTCCCAGAGTGACGCTGGGATGCCGTATACATAATGTAGCCTGTAAATACAATTGAAAACAATTATAACAGTGCGGCGGAGAGCCCAACTTTGGCATTCAAAATAAATTTGGATTTTTATTTTTTGCACAATTTTACAGTCCTCGTTTTTCGGGCAAACAAAGAGGTCCTTCAGGACGTTGTTTGCTAAAGCCAGGGCGCATGGCACGGGCGAAATATATCTATTGCATACATTACCCCCTACGGAGCCATCAGTCTGACAACTTTTGCCAAGGGCTCAAAGGAAAAACAAAAACAAACCAAAAATCGGAAAAATGAGAAATGCGAGTGTGTGAGAGGTGGCGCGGTCTCACGGCCTTGAACAAAGCGGCTTCCTGTGTTTACCAGACACTTTGTTATCGCACTTAAGAGGTTTCCCTTCAAAGGCACGTGTGTGGTAAGAGCGCGGGTGTTTGGGGCTGGGAATACGAGGCGAGAAGGGAAGGCGCAGGCGGGGATGGTGGAGAGGACGTGACGTCAGTGAGGAGGGGGCGGGAGGGCTGAGGAAGCAGGAAGACGGGCATAGATAGGTGTTTTATTGATAAATTGTTTTTCGTAAACGCACCATTTGCGATTACAGTAAAGAGGCAGTAGCTATGGTGTGTGTGTGTGGGCGGGAGGAGTCACTCACTTATAATACAGTAAACAACTATTCGCTTCTCGGCTCCTTCCTGCTCCTCGTGGCTGCCTTCAGTCACACCTCCGCTTCACACTTGGCTCAGCAGAAGCAGGGTGTGTGGAGCGGCCCTAGGGAAGCGACAGCTCTGCAACACAACACAACATGGGATGACACCAGAAAGAAAAGAGGGGGTGAAGAAGCGAGGAGGTGCAGCTGGACGCCCAAAGGAGAAACCAGTGCACTAAAAGAAAGGGAAGGGGCAAAGACGAAAGCCGCACTGAATTGTATTGTATTGTAACTGCATTTATATAGCGCTTACCACCCCTGATGAGGTGTTGAAGCACTTTTTCGGCGAGTAGCACGCTACTCCGGAACCTAAAAGGATTAGTGGTGAATTAGTATAGTGAAATATGAAAGTAATTTGAGTGGTGGATATGTTAGTCAGTTATTTGGATTGAGAAAGGACAGTGGAGTGATAGAAGAGGGAAAATGTTTTGCATTTATATAGCACTTGCAACCCTTGATGTGGTGTTGAAGTACTTTTTCGGCGAATAGCGCGCTACTTCGGAACCCAAAAGGATTAGTGGTGAATTAGTATAGTGAAATATGAAAGTAACTTGAGTGGTGGATATGTTAGTTATTTGGATCGAGAAGGATAGCGGAGGGATAGAAGAGGGAAAAAGTTTTGCATATATATAGTGCTTGCTACCCCTGATGGGGTGTTGAAGCGTTTTTTTTGGCAAGTAGCGCGCTACTCCAGAATCCATAAAGGATTAGTGGTGAATTAGTATAGTGAAATATGAAATTAATTTGAGGGGCAAACATGTTACTCTGTTATTTGGATTGAAAGGATAGTGGAAGGATGGAAGAGGGAAGTGTTTGGATTTATATAGCACTTGCTACCCCTGATGAGGTGCTTGAGCACTTTGCGGCGAGTGGCACGCTACTCTGGAACCCAAATGGGATTAGTGGGGAATACCCGAGCAATGGCCTGCCACTGGCTCTTATCACACCATGGCACATGCAGGATACCAGCTCAGCTGGAGCATGGGCTGCATAGTGGCGCAACGCAAAAGGATAGGGGCCCCCTTGCAGAATTTGAGGAGGTGTCAGAGTCTTCCATGTTGTACAGATATTCATTGGCTTTGGGCGGAATGGTGGCCCCCTCTAAATGGTTGGGGCCCCCTTTGCACTGCAGGAGCATGTGATACACCCCTAGGGCAGTGCCCTGTATGCCAAACTAACAGTATGCCTGCCCTATTGAGACGCTAAGGACCGTAAATATTCTGTCGACTGAGCACCACTTGACTCTGTCCACAGTACGGTGTACGGACCACTGCAGGAAGGTCATTACACCGTCCAAACTATTTAGGGTGGAGGGTGGAAATGCTTTTTTCCAGTCCATCAGGACCAAGAATAAAACAACAATGACCCCTTACACCCTGGGAGAAAACTCCCTCACACCCTGGGAGTAAACTCCCAGAGTGTGGGGCCATTAGTTTTTTGTTTTTTCAAAAACAAACTCCCACTTTGAAAACTTTGACAGACGGCCTTCATGGCTAATGGTACCATTCGACAAACTTTCATGCATTGACAGACTTCAGACTTCTGCTACAACAATTCTTGCTAATAAAAACCAGTGCAAAATTTGTAAGTGACAAGTTTTGGGACTGCACTTATAACTTTTAAATAATTTAGGGGCATATTAACAAGCCAGGCGATAAAATTATCGCCGCTTTAGCGGCAGAAAACTGCCGTTAAAACGGCGATAATGGGCTTGATAATATGCTCTATGGAATCCCAATTGAAGCCCATATTAGATGTGAAGGACATCTAACCTGAGCTTCAATTGGAATTCCATAGAGCATATTATCAAGCCCATTATCGCAGTTTTAGCGGCAGTTTTCTGCCGCTAAAGCGGCGATAATTTTATCGCCTGGCTTGTTAATATGCCCCTTGATCACTACGCACGAAGGGCCAGTTGTACGATCATTGTGATTTGCGACTCTCAAATTGCGAGTCGCAAATCACAATGTACAACAGTGTCTGAGACACTGTTTGCGATTCCCAATGGGATCGCAAATTGCATGCCTCATGAATATTCATGAGGCACTAGCAATTTGCGACCCCATTAAGAATGGCTGGCCCTTCCAGGTATGGTGTGCTGCTGGGCTCAGCAGACCTCCCTGAGACTGCTTTTAAATAAAGCAGTTTTAAAAACAAAAATGCAGCCCGTTTTCCTTAAAGGAAAACGGGGTGCATTTAAAAAAAGAAAAATTAAATGTTTTCGTTTCATTTTTTAAGGGTAGGTAGTAGTCCCGGGGACCACTGCCTGCCCCTAAAAATATTTACCCCTGCATTGACAGAGGAGAAGGGTGGTAAACTGCGACTGTTTTGCGAACGCAATTGAGGTCACAAAACAGTTATACCTAGGACTCGGACTCACTATTAGGAAGGGACCCCCTCGGAACGCCCCTTCCAAATAGTGCGTCGCTATTCCTATTTAGCGAGTCGCAAATAAATTGAAACTCGCTAAATAGGGTTAGTACATGGCCCTTTAGTATTTTGCATGTGCAAACAGGTCGCAAACCCGTTTGCGCATGCAAAATAGGGTCGTACATCTGGCCCTAAATTTAGTATCCACATGGCTTGATATTTTCACAAACGTTCTCCGACATTTGGAACACACTGGTCAAATTAAAAGGTTATTCATTGTGGAAAAGGGGAATTTCTTATGAAGTAACTCTTGCTTTAACTGTAGTAATGCAATGACACCTCTGTAAATAAAATGTCTTACTTCCAATAGATATTTCCTTTGTTGTTTTACCTTTTAATATCCCATACAAAACTTTGTTGAAAGAAACTGAAGAGCATGTGAGGCATAAATGGAGTGTGGTTATTCCCCCCTTGATTGGCCAGAGATAAGTGGCTCAGATTGATGGGAGAGTGCGCCAGGGTGGCCACACAAAGGCACAGAGACCTGCCCAGACTGGAGGACAGAGCCCCAGTGCAGGCCCTAGGAGGCCATCAGTCCTGTCCAGACTGGAGGACAGTTCTCCAGTGCGGGCCCTAGGAGGCCCTCAGTCCTGTCCAGACTGGAGGACAGTTCTCCAGTGCAGGACTAAGGAGGCTCTCACACCTTCCTAGAGTGAAAGGACATTCAACTAGTGCAGGCTGCAGGAGGCCCTCAGACCTGTCTGGACTGGAGGACAGTGTTCCAATGCAGGCTGCAGGATGCCCCTAGACCTATCCACTCTGCAGCACAGTGCACCAGTGCAGGTCCGAGGAGGCCCTCAGCCCTGCCTGGAGTGGAGACTGATTATCCCTGTGCATGTCCCAGGAGGCCGTCAGACTTGACCAGACTGGAGGACACATCCCCAGTGCAGGTTTTAGAAGGCCCTCAGTAATGCCTGGAGTGGAGACAGAGTGCCCCAGTGCAGGTCTCAGGTGGCCCTCAGACCTGCATGGAGTGGAGACAGAGTGCCTCAGTGCAGGTCCCAGGATGCCCTCAGACCTGCCCGATGTGGAGACAGAGTGCCCCAGTGCAAGTCTTAGAAGGCCCTCCGACCTGCATGGAGTGGAGGCAGATTATTCCTGTGCATGTCCCAGGAGGCCATCAGACTTGCCCAGACTGTAGGACAGTGCCCCAGTTCTTGTCACCGTTGGCCCTCAGACTTTTCAGGACTGGTAAAAGAGTGCACCAGTGCAGGTCCTAGGAGATCCTCAGACCTGCCTATGGGGAAGGGACAGTATTCCTGTGTAGGCCCCAGAGACTCTCAGACATGCCAGAAGTGGAAGGAGACCGTCTCTGTGCATGGCCCAGGAAGTCCCCAGACTTTTCTAGAGTGGAGGGAGAGCGCTCCAGTACAGGTCACAGAAGGCCCTCAGAACATCTTGATGGTGAGGGAGAGTTCCCCGGTGCAGGTCCTTGGAGGCCCTCAGACATGTGGAGAGTGAGCTTTTCAGTGCAGCCCCCTGGATGCTCTCAGATTTGCCTGGAGTGGAGGTTAGTGCCTCGGTGCAGGCCCGCAGATCTGTCTGGACGGGAGGACAGTGTCCCCATGCAGGTCACTTGGAGGCTCCTAGACGCGCCTGAACTAGAGGAGAGCGGCCCAGTGAAAGCCCATTGGGTCCATTAGATTTGCCTTTATAGTACCCTGTGCAGGTCCCAGGAAACCCTCAGACACGCCTGGAGTGGAGGGAGTGCCCTAGTGCAGGCCCCTGGATGCCCTCAGACCTACTTGGACTGAAGGACAGTGCCCCAGTGCAGGCCCCGGAGTCTCCAGACCTGCCTGGAGTAGAATAAAAGATATCCAAATGTACGCCACAGGAGGCCTTCAGAGATGCCTGGAGTGGAGGACAGTGCGACAGTGCGCCAGTGCCGGCCACCCTGATGCCCTTATGCCTGCCTAAACTAGAGGAGAGTATTCCAGAGAAAGCTCACAGAGTCTCTCAGATCTACCAAAATAGTGCCTTGTGCAGGTCCTAGAAGGCCCTCAGACCTGCTCTAACTGAAGGACAGTGGCCCAGTGTAGGCCGCGGAGTCCTTTTGAACTGCCTGGAGAGGAGTACAATGCCTCTAAGTGTAGGCTACAGAAGGCCCTCAGACCTTGCTGCAGTCAAGGGACAGTGCCCCAGTGCAAGCCCATTGGGGCCCTTAGAATTGCACAGACGGGAGGATGTCCCAGTGCATGTCCACCCTGGAGGACAGTATCCTAGTGCGGGCTACAGGAGCCCTCAGACATGCCTGTTTTGGAGGACAGTATCTCAGTGCAGGCCATCTGAGAGGCCTTCAGAAGTGTCTATAGTGGAGGGATAGTGCCCCAGTACAGGTCGCAGGAGGCCCTCAGACCTGCCTGGAGTGGAGACCAAGTTCCCCAGTGCAGGTCCCGGGAGGCTCCATGACCTGTCTGGGATGGAGACAGTGCCCCAGTGCAGATCACAGGAAGCCCTCAGACCTACATGGATTGGAGACCAAGTATCCTTGTTTGTGTTCCTGGAGGCTCTCAGACCTGCACGGATTGGAGGACAGTGCCCCTGTGCTTGTCACAGTTGGCCCTCAGACCTTTTAGGCCTGGTGGGAGAGTGCACCAGTGCAGATCCTAGGAGATCCTTAGACCTGCCTACAGGGGAGGAAGGGACAGTATCCCTGTGCAGGACCCAAAGAGACTCAGACATGCCCAAAGTGGGAGAGAGCCCCTGTGTATGGCCCAGGAGGTACTCAGACTTGTCCAGAAAGGAGGGAGAGCACTCCAGTGCAAGACCCAGGAAGCCCTAAGACCTGCGAGGAGTGGAGACAGAGTACTCCAGTGCATTTCGTGGGAGGGCCTCAAACCTACATGGAGTTGAGACCAATTGTCCCTGTGCATGTCCCAGTTGGCCCTCAGACCTTTCATGAGTAGTGGTAGAGTGCCCCAGTGCAGGTCCTAGGAGATCCTCATATCTGCCTAAAGGGGAGGGACAGTATCCCTGTGTAGGCCTCAGACATGCCCGAAGTCGAAGGAGAGATTCCCTGTGCATGGCCCTGGAGGTCCTCAGACTTGCCTGGAGTGGAGGGATAGCACTCCATGCAGATCTGAGGAATTTCTGGGACCTACACTGCAGCGTATGCAGAGTGCCCCACTGTATGTCCCGGAAGTCCCTCAAACCTGCGAGGAGTGGAGACAGAGTACCCCAGAACATGTCCCAGGAGGCCCTCAGACCTGCATGTACTGGAGACAGAGTGTCTAGTGCTTGTCCCAAGAGGCCCTTTGCTCTGCCTGGAGTGGAGACCAATTATCCATGTGCATGTCCCAGGAGGCCCTCAAACCTGCATGGAGTGTAGACAGAGTGCCCCATTGCAGGTCCTAGGAGGCCCTCAGACCTGCGTGGAGTGGCAACAGGGTGCTTCAGTGCATGTCACAGGAGGCCATCCGATTTACATGGAGTGGATTCCGATTATCCCTGTGCATGTCCCAGGATGGTGTCAGACCTGCCCAGACTGGCGGATAGTGCTTCAGTGCAGGTTCCAGGAGGCCCTCAGATGTGCCTGGAGTGGAGATAGAGTGCCTCAGTGCAAGTCCCAGGAGGCCCACAGACCTTCCTAGGGTGGAGACAGAGTGCCTCGATGCAGGTCCAGGGAGGCCCTCAGACCTGCCCGGACTGGAGGACAGTGCCCCAGTGCTTGTCACAGGAGGACTTTAGACCTTTCAGGACCGGTGGTAGAGTGCACCAGAGCAGATCCTAGGAGATCCTCAGGCCTGCCTACAGGGGAGGGACAGTATCCCTGTGCAGGCCCCGGAGACCCTCAGACATGCCCGAAGTGGAAGGAGAGAGTCCCTGTGCATGGACCAGTAGATCCTCAGACTTTTATTTTTTTCAATGTTTTTATTAGGTTTTTGTCAAGAAGAAAAGAAACAGCATACATTTTATGCAGCACATAGGCAGTTTGTACAGAATGGAATAGTAGACAGTATTTATACATCTTGCACACTTCACATATCATATTTAAACATTATTGGGTCGAAGGTCAGCTTTCGTTTATATAGTCCAGTGTTGCGTTCACCTCTCGTGTCCGGTCGTGTGGTCCGCAGAAGTGACAGAATTAGAGTCGTTCAGGAGGGGGGAAGGGGGGGGGGGGGACCCAACATAACGCCAATATCCCCCTCCCTCCACAGATGCCCCACGTCACACAATCTTGCAAATACCTCCAACTGTGCGGAGGGGGGGGGGTACAGCAACATGACCACATATCCAGTCCTAGGCGCCGTTTCAACCCACATGAGCCTTATTCCCAGTGGTCGTCGTAATTGTATCTTTAGCTCGCCTCACGTATTGTTGTAGGAGATAATGTTTGAGGGGTCCCCATATGTCCTTGGGTCGGGACTTGCGAGGTAATGTTTCTGCATAGATGGCACCCTGGTCCTGACTGTATATCAGATCATCTAACCATTCTTTAAATTTGGGGGCACGTCCCCTGCCCCATCTGTACGCCACTCTGCGTTTTGCTAATAGTAGTGCAAGTGTGACATAAGGGCGATAAGATTTGGGGAGCCGCTCCGTATATCCAAGCAGCACCAAGAGTGGATACATTCAATGATATTGGATGTCATTTGTGTCAGTGCCTCAAATACCTTCACCCAGTATTCCGATACCTGCGGACATTCCCACGCCAGGTGCATAAACCCAGCCCCTGGGCTACCACATCTGTCACAATTATCTGTGGCTCTCAATTTGAATTGATATAGCTTGGTGGGAGTGCAGTATATATGCTGTATGTATCTAAAATGGATGATACGTAATCTGCAGGTAGCGGAAATGTGTGCGACTTGTAGACAACAGTATTTCCATTGTTCAGGTGTTATGTCAATGCCCAGGTCCAGTGTAATAATGCCGCGTGTGTAGGCTCTGGCTGTTGGAGACGTATATTATGGTATAGGGTGGATACCATATGCACAGAGCTATCAGCACTCAGCATGCGATGTAGCGGTGCCAGGGGCTCCGGCTCCTGGGGAAATCCCGGGATAATGGCTCGCATTCCCTGTCGCAACCGTGGGTATAGGAATGTGTCTAACGGGGTGTGGGTCGCCTGTCGGAAGAATTGCTCAGCTGAGCAAAACTTCCCATGTAGGAAGAGATCCCCCCATGTAGTGATATTCAGTCGGGCACATAGTTTACGAAACCCCATTTCTTGTAGTAACGGCATCTGGGGATGGTAGGAGAGAGGTAATAAGGATGAGTATAGGAAAGCGGCGTTAAGGCGATGACCAATTTTATGCCATGCGGCCACCGTACTGGTGAGAGTTATGAGTGGCATATAGTAGGTCCTCAGACTTGTGTGCAGTGGAAGGAGAGCAGTACAGGACCCAGAAGGCCCTCAGACCTGCATGGAGTGTAGACAGAGAGTCCCAATGCATGTCTCGGGAGTTCCTCAGACTTGAGTGGAGACATAGTGCCCCAGTGCATGTCCCGGGAGTCCCTCAGACTTGACTGGAGTGGAGACAGACTGCCCCAGTGCATGTCCCAGGAGGCCTTCAGACCTGCCTGGAGTGAAGACAGAGTGCCCCAGTGAAGTTCTGGGGAAGCCCTCAGACCTGCCTGGAGTGGAGACAGAGTGCCCCAGTGCATTTCATGGGATGGCCTCAGACCTACATGGAGTTGAGTTCGATTATCCCTGTGCATATCCCAGGAGGCCGCCAGACCTTCCCAGACTGTAGGACAGTGCCCCAGTGCTTGTCACAGTTGGCCCTCAGAACTTTCAGGACTGATGGTAGAGTGCCCCAGTGCAGGTCCTAGGAGGCCCTCAGACCTGCATGGAGTGTAGACAAAGTGCCCCAGTGCTGGTCGCAGTTGGCCCTCAGACCTTTAAGGACTGGTAGAAGAGTGCACCAGTGCAGGTCCTAGGTGATCCTCAGACCTGCCAATGGGGAAGGGACAGTATCCCTGTGCAGGCCCCAGACACCCTCAGACATGCCCGAAGTGGAAGGAGAGAGTCCCTGTGCATGGCCCAGGAAGTCCTCAGACTTGCCTGGAGTGGAGGGATTGCACTCCAGGGCAGGTCCCAGGAGGCCCTCAGACCTGCATGGAGTGTAGACAGAGTGCTGCAGTGCAGGTCCCAGGAGGCCCTCAGACCTACATGGAGTGGAGACAAGAGTGCCACAGGTCCCAGAAGGCCCTCATACCTGCATGGAGTGTAGACCGAGTGCTGCAGTGCAGGTCCCAGGAGGCCCTCAGACCTACATGGAGTGTAGATAGCGTGTCCCAGCACATGTCCCAGGAGGCCCTCAGACCTGCCTGGAGTGGAGACCGATTATCCCTGTGCATGTCCCAGTAGAGCGTCAGACCTGCCCAGACTGGCGGACAGTGCCTCCGTGCAGGTACCAGGAGGCCCTCAGACCTGCCTGGACTGGAGACAGAGTGCCCCAGTGCAGGTCCTAGGAGGCCCTCAGATTTGCATGGAGAGTAGCTAGAGTGTCCTATTGTAGGTCCTGGGAGGCCCTCAGACATGTCTGAAGTGGAAGGAGAGTCCCTTTGCATGGCCCAAGAGGCCCTCAGACCTGCCAGGAGTGGAGGCAGAGTTCCCCAGTGCAGGTCCTGGTAGGCTCTCAGACCTGCATGTAATGGAGAGACAGTGCTCTAGTGCTGGTCCCAGGAGGCCCTCAGACCTGCCTGGATTGGAGATTGAGGGCCCCAGTGCTGGTCCCAGAAGACCCCATACCCACCTGGACTGGAGACAGTGCCCCAGTGCAAGTCCCAGTAGGCTCTCATACCTGCGTGGAATGGAGAAAAAGTGCCCCAGTGCAGGTCTCAGAAGGCCCTCAGACTTACATGGAGTGGAGACCGATTATCCCTGTGCATGTCCCAGTAGAGCGTCAGACCTGCCCAGACTGGAAGACAGTGCCTCAGTGCAGGTCCCTGGAGACCCTCAGACCTGCATTGAGTGGAATCAGAGTTCCCCGGTGCAGGTCCCAGGAGACCCTCAGACTTGCATGTAGTGGAGACTTATTATCCTAGTGCCTGTCTCGGGAGGTTGTCAGACCTTCCCAGACTGTAGGACAGTGCCGCAGTACTCGTCACAGTTGGCCCTCAGACATGCCCAAAGTGGAAGGAGAGAGTCCCTGTGCACGGCCCAGGAGGTCCTCAGACTTGCCTGGAGTGGAGGGATAGCAGTCCAGTGCATGTCCCAGAAATTCCTCACACCTGCATGGAGTGTGGACAGAGTGCCTCAGTGCCGGTTCCCAGGAGGCCCTCAGACCAGCCTGGAGTGGAGACAGAGTTCCCCACTGCAGGTCCCAGGATGCCCTCGGACCTGCTTGTAGTGGCGACTGACTATCCCCGTGCCTGTCGCAGGGGACCCTCAGACCTGCCGGGAGTGAAGACAGAGTGAGTCAGTGCAGGGCCTAGGAGGCCTTCAGACCTGCCTGGAGTGGAGACAGAGCACCACAGTGCAGGTTTCAGGAGGCCCTCCGACCTGCATGTAGTGGAGATAGAGAGCATCAATGCAGGTCTCAGGAGGCCCTCAAACCTGCCTGGAGTGGTGGCAGAGTGACCCATTGCAGAACCCAGGAGGCCCTCAGACCTGCATGGAGTGGCAACTGACTATCCCCGTGCATGTCCCAGGAGACCCTCAGAGCGGCCTGGAGTGGAGACCGATTATCCCTGTGCATGTCCGAAGAGGCCGTTGGACCTACCCAGACTAGAGGACAGTGCCCCAGTCGTTGTCACCGGAGGCCTTCAGACCTTTCAGGACTGGTGGTAGAGTGCGCCAGTGGAGATCCTCAGGCCTGCCTACAGGGGGAGGAAGGGACAGTATCCCTGTGCTGGCCCCAGAGACCCTCAGACAGGCTCAAAGTGGAAGGAGAGAGTCCCTGTGCATGGACTGGTAGGTCCTCAGACTTGTCTGGAGTGGAAGGAGAGTTCTCCAGTGCAAGTCCCAAGAGGCCCTCAGACCTGCATGGAGTGGTGACCGATTATCCCTGTGCATGTCCCAGGGGGGCGTCCGACCTGCCCAGACTGGAGGGCAGTGCCCCAGTGCAGGTCCCAGAAGGCCCACAGACCTGCCTGGAGTGGAGACAGAGTGCCCCAGTGCATTTCGTGGGAGGCCCTCAGACGTACATGGAGTTGACACCAATTATCCCTGTGCCTGTCCCACGAGGCCGTCAGACCTTCCCAAACCGTAGGACAGTGCCCCAGTGCTTGTCAAAGTTGGCCCTCAGACCTTTCAAGGCTGGTAGAAGAGTGCACCAGTGCAGGTCCTAGGAGATCCTCAGATCTGCCTAGAGGGGAGGGACAGTATCCCTGTGCAGGCCCAAGAGACCCTCAGACATGCCCGAAGTGGAAGGAGAGACTCCCTGTGCATGGCCCAGGAGGTCCTCAGACTTGCCTGGAGTGGAGGGATAGCACTCCAGTGCAGGTCCCAGAAATTCCTCAGACCTGCATGGAGTGTAGGCAGAGTGCCCAAGTGCATGTCCCGGAAGTCCCTCAGACCTGCAAGGAGTGGAGACAGGGTACCCCAGTACCTGTCCAAGGAGGCCCTCAGACCTGCCTGGCGTAAAGGGAGAGTGCGCCTGTGCAGGTCTTGAGTCCCTCAGACCTGCCTGGAGTGGAAACCAATTATCCCTGTGTAGGTCCCAGGAGGCTCTCAGACCTACATGGAGTGGAAACAGAGTGCCACAGTGCAGGTCCCAGGAGGCCCTTAAACCTGCATGGAGTGTAGATAGTGTGTCCTATTTTAGGTCCCGGGAGGCCCTCTGACCTGAATCAAGTGTAGACAGCATGCCCCAGTGCGTCTCAGGAGCCCTCAGACCTACATGGAATGAAGACAAAGTACCCCAGTACAGGTCTCAGGAGGCCCTCAGACTTACATGGGGTGGATTCCGATTATCCCTGTGCATGTCCCAGGAGGGCGCAGACCTGCCCAGACTGGCGGATAGTGCCTCAGTGCAGGTTCCGGGAGGCACTCAGACCTGCATCGAGCGGAGACCAATTATTCTTGTGCCTGTACCAGGATGCCCTCAGACCTGCCGGATAGGGGGACAGTGCCCCAGTACTTGTCACATTTGGCCCTAAGACCTTTCAGGATTGGTAGAGGAGTGCACCAGTGCAGGTCCTAGTAGATCCTCAGACCTGCCTAAAGGGGAGGGACAGTATCCCTGTGTAGGCCCCAGAGACCCTCAGACATGCCCGAAGTGGAAGGAGAGAGTCTTATGCATGGACCAGTAGGTTCTCAGACTTGTCTGCAGTGGAGGGAGAGCGCTACAGTGCATGACCCAGAATGCTCTTAGAACTGCATAGAGTGTAGGCAGAGAGCCATATTTCATGTATCAGGAGTCCCTCAGACTTGATTGTAGTCGAGACAGAGTGCCCCAGTGCATGTCCCAGGACGCCCTCAGACCTTCCTGCAGTGGAGACTGAATATCCCTGTGCAAGTCCCAGGAGGTCGTCAGACATGCCCACACTGGCGGATAGTGCCTCACTGCAGGTCCCAGGAGGCCCTCAGACCTGCCTGGAGTGGAGACAGATTGCCCCAGTGCAAGTCCCAGGAGGCCCACACACCTGCATGGAATGGAGACAAAGTGCCCCAGTGCAGGTCTCAGGAGGCCCTCAAACCTACATGGAGTGGAGACTGAATATCCCTGTGCATGTCCCAGGAGGGCTTCAGTCCTGCCCAGATTGGAAGATAGTGCCTCAGCGCCGGTCTCAGGAGGCCCTCAGACCTGCCTGGAGTGGAGAAAGAGTGCCTCCGTGCATGCCCCAGGAGGCCCTCATACCTGCATGGAATGGAGACGAAGTGCCCAAGTGCATGCCTCAGACCTACATGGAGTGGAGACCGATTATCCCTGTGCATGTCCCAGTATAGCATCAGACCTGCCCAGACTGGAGGACAGAGCCTCATTGCAGGCCCCAGGAGGCCCTCAGACCTGCCTGGAGTGGAGGCAGGGTGCCCCAGTGCGGGTCCTAGAGGTCCCTCAGACCTGCATGGAGTGGAGACAGAGTTCCCCAGTGCAGGTCTCTGGAGGCCTTCAGACCTACATGGAATGGAGACCGATTATCCCTGTGCATGTTCCAGGAGGCCCTCAGACCAGCCTGGAGTGGAGACAGAATACCACAGTGCACGTTTCAGGATGCCCTCAGACCTGCATGTAGTGGAGGCAGAGTGCCCCATTACATGTCCCAGGAGACCCTCAGACCTGCCTGGAGTGGAGACTGCGTTCCCCAATGTAGATCCTGGGAGGCTCCATGACCGGTCTGGGATGGAGACAGAGTACCCCAGTGCAGGTCCCAGAAGGCCCGAAGACCTGCCTGGAGGAGAGACAGAGTGCCCCAGTGCAGATCCCAGGAGGCCCTCAGACCTACATGGATTGGACACCCATTATCCTTGTTTGTGTCCCAGGTGGCCCTCAAACCTGCCCCGATTGGAGGACAGTGCCCCAGTGCTGGTCACAGTTGGCCCTCAGACCTTTCAGGACTGGTGGGAGTGTGCGCCAGTGCAGATCCTAGGAGATCCTTAGACCTGCCTACAGGGGAGGAAGGGACATTATCCCTGTGCAGAACCCAGAGACGCTCAGACATGCCCAAAGTGGAAGGAGACAGTCTCTGTGCATGGCCCAGGAGGTCCTCGGACTTGTCTGGAGTGGAGGGATAGCAGTCCAGTGCAGGTCCCAGAAATTTCTCACACCTGTATGGCGTGTAGACAGAGTGCTCTAGTGCATGTCTCAGAAGGCCCTCAGACCTGCCTGGAGTGGTGAGTGAGGGTCCCAGCGCCGGTCCCAGGAGGTCCTCAGACCTGCCTGGAGTGGAGACAGAGTGCCCCAAGGCAAGTCCCAGTAGGCTCTCAGACCTGCATGGAATGGGGACAAAGCGCCCCAGTGCAGTTCTCAGAAGGCCCTCAGATTAACATGGAGTGGAGATCGATTATCCCTGTTCATGTCCCAGGAGGGCGTCAGACCTGGCCAGACTGCTGGACAGTGCCTTAGTGCAGGTCCCAGGTGGCCCTCCAACCTGCCTGGAGTGGAAACGGAGTGCCCCAGTGCAGGTCTCAGGAGGCCCTCAGACATGCATGGAGTGGAGACTGATTATCCCTGTGCATGTCCCAGTAGCTCGTCAGACTTGCCCAGACTGGAGGATAGTGCCCCAGTGCTTGTCACCGGAGGCCCTCAAACCTTTCAGGACTGGTGGGAGAGTGCAGCAGTGCAGATCCTAGGAGATCTTCAGACCTGCCTACAAGGAAAGGGCAGGCCCCAGAGACCCTCAGACATGCCCAAAGTGGAAGGAGAGAGTCCCTGTGCATGGCCAAGGAGGTCCTAAGACTTGTCTGGGGTGTAGGGAGAGTGCTCCAGTGCAGGTCCCAGAAGGCCCTCAGAACTTCTTGGAGGTGTGCAGAGTCCCCGGTGCAGTTCCTAAGAGGCCCTCAGACCTGTGGAGAGTGAGTTTTCCAGTGCAACCCCCCCCCCCCCCCCCCCCCCCCCCAAGATGCTCTCAGGCCTGCCTGAAGTGGGGACCGTGCCCCAGTGCAGGCCACCCTGAGGCTCTTAATCGTGCCTGAACTAGAGGAGAGTAGTCCAGAGAAATGTCACGGAGTGTGTCAGATGTGCCTAAATAGTGCCTTATGCAGCTCCCAGGAGTCCCTCAGACCTCCCTGGAGTGGAGGTAGAGTGCCCCCATGCTTGTCTTGAGGGCTTTGGACCTGCATGGAGTGTAGGCAGAGGGCCCCAGTGCAGGTCCTGGAAGGCCTTCAGACCTTCATTGAGTGGAGACAGATTGCCCCAGCTCATGTCTCAGGTGGCCCTCAGACCTGCATGGAGTAGAGACTTATTAACCTGGGGACTGCCTCAGGAGGTTGTCAGACCTTCCCAGACTGTAGGACAGTGCCGCAGTGCTTGTCACAGTTGGCCCTCAGACATGCCCAAAGTGGAAGGAGAGAGTCCCTGTTCATGGCCTAGGAGTTCCTCGGACTTTCCTGGAGTGAAGGGATAGCACTCCAGTGCAGGTCCCAGAAATTCCTCACACCTGCATGGAGTGTAGGCAGAGTGCCCAAGTGCATGTCCCGGAAGTCCCTCAGACCTGCAAGGAGTGGAGACAGAGTACCCCAGTACCTGTCCAAGGAGGCCCTCAGACCTGCCTGGTGTAGAGGGAGAGTGCGCCTGTGCATGTCTTGAGTCCCTCAGACCTGCCTGGAGTGGAGACAGAGTTTCCCAGTGCTGGTTGCAGGAGGCCCTCAGACTTGCATGTAGTGGAGACCTATTATCCTGGGGCCTGTCCCAGGAGGTCGTCAGACCTTCCGAGACTGTAGGACAGTGCGCAGTGCTGGTCACAGTTGGCCCTCAGACCTTTCAGGAGTGGTAAAAGAGTGCACCAGTGCAGATCCTAGGAGATCCTCGGAACTGCCTAAAGGGGAGGGACAGTATCCCTGTGTAGGCCCCAGAGACCCTCAGACATGGCCGGAGTGGAAGGAGAGTCCCTGTGCATGGACCAGTAGGTCACCAGACTTGTCTGGGGTGTAGGGAGAGCGCTCCAGTGCAGGTCCCAGAAGTCCCTCAGAACTGCTTGGAGGTGTGGGAGAGTTCCCCGGAGTCCTAGGAGGCCCCCAGATCTGAGGAGAGTACGTTTTCCAGTGCAGCTCTACGGGTGCTCTCAGACCTGCCTGGAGTGGAGGGAGTGTGTCCTAGTGCAGACCCCGGGAAGCCCTCAAACCTGCTCGGACTGAAGGACAGTGGTCCAGTGGAGACCCTGAGTCTTTCTGACCTGCCTGGAGAGGAGTACAAGGCCTTCAAGTGTAGGCTGCAGGAGGGCCTCAGACCTTGCTGCAGTGACGGAACGGTGCCCCAGTGCGGGCTCCAGGGGCCCTCAGACAGGCCTGTACTCGAGGACAGAGTCTCAGTGCAGGCCATCTCAGAGGCCCTCAGACCTGCCTAGAGTGCAGGGACGGTGCCCCAGTGCAGGCTCAGGAGGCCGTCAGAGCAGCCTGGAGTCTGGGAACTGTGCTCCAGTGGAGGTCCCAGAAGGTCCTCACACTTGCCTGGAGTGGAGCACGAGGCCTCCCAGTGCAGGCCTCAGGAGAGGTTCCCAGACCTGGATGAAAAGACGGGACAGAGCCCTAGTGCAAGCCCTTCAGAGATCTGCAGACCTGCTTGGGCGGAAAGACAGTGCCTCAGTGCAGCCCCCCCCCTCCTGGAGTAGTGCCCTTGTGCAGCCACATTGCCTGCCCCCACCGGAGGCCGGGGGAGTAGCCCTGAATGGAGGACAGTTCCCCAGTGCAGGCTCCCAGAGTCTCTCAGGCCTGTCTGAACTAGAGGACAGTTTCCCGTTACAGGCGGCAGGAGACCCTCAGACCTGGCGATAGTGAAGGGACACCACTCCCCAGTGCTGGACCCAGCAGGCCCTCAGACATGCCTGGAGTGTAGGGCGAATGCTCCAGTGCAGGTCCCATGGGGCCCTCAGACCCATCTCGAGTGAAGACAGAGTGCCCTGTATTGGTCATAGGAGGCCCTTTGGCCCGTCTGGAATGGCGTGCTAGGCCTCCCTGTGCAGGCCGCAGGAGATCTTTAGATCTGGCGACAGTGAAGGGACTCTGCGCCCCTGAGCTGGACACAGCAGGCCCTCAGACTGGCCTGGAGTGTAGAGAGAATGCTCCAGTGCAGGCCTTAGGAGGCCCTCAGACCTGACTACAGTAAAGGGACAGTGGTTCAGTACTGGCCAGCACACCTGCCCGCACTAGAGGACAGTGCAGGACCCTGAGGCACTCAGACCTGTCAGCAGTATGGAGGGGCAATGTCGAAGTGCAGGCCCTGGGAGGCCCTCGGACCTACGACGGTGCTCCCAAGAAGCCCCCTGGCGTGCCTGCAGTGGTTGGACAGTGTTTTTTATGAAATCACTTTTATTGGCATTTTCTTTAATTAAGTACATCACATCAGTATTGGTGGCATTGACATAAAAAGATATAGCACATACATTTTACACCTTGACATGAGGCTGAATAACTGCAGTGGTTGGACAGTGTTACCCAGTACAGGACCCAGGAGGCCCCCTGGCCTGCCTGCAGTGGTTGGGCAGTGTTACTCAGTACAGGACCCAGGAGGCCCCCTGGCCTGCCTGCAGTGGTTGGACAGTTACCCAGGAGAGGACCCAGGAGGCCCCCTGGCCTGCCTGCAGTGGTTGGACGGTGTTACCCAGTACAGGACCCAGGAGGCCCCCTGGCCTGCCTGCAGTGGTTGAACAGTGTTACCCAGTACAGGACCCAGGAGGCCCCCTGGCCTGCCTGCACTGGTTGGGCAGTGTTACTCAGTACAGGACCCAGGAGGCCCCCTGGCCTGCCTGCAGTGGTTGGACAGTTACACAGTACAGGACCCAGGAGGCCCCCTGGCCTGCCTGCAGTGGTTGGACGGTGTTACCCAGTACAGGACCCAGGAGGCCCCCTGGCCTGCCTGCAGTGGTTGGACAGTTACCCAGTACAGGACCCAGGAGGCCCCCTGGCCTGCCTGCAGTGGTTGGGCAGTAGTACCCAGTACAGGACCAGGAGGCCCCCTGGCCTGCCTGCAGTGGCTGGACGGTGTTACTCAGTACAGGACCCAGGAGGCCCCCTGGCCTGCCTGCAGTGGTTGGACAGTTACCCAGTACAGGACCCAGGAGGCCCCCTGGCCTGCCTACAGTGGTTGGACAGTGTTACCCAGTACAGGACCCAGGAGGCCCCCTGGCCTGCCTGCAGTGGTTGGGCAGTAGTACCCAGTACAGGACCCAGGAGGCCCCCTGGCCTGCCTACAGTGGTTGGACGGTGTTACCCAGTACAGGACCCAGGAGGCCCCCTGGCCTGCCTGCAGTGGTTGGACAGTTACCCAGTACAGGACCCAGGAGGCCCCCTGGCCTGCCTGCAGTGGTTGGACAGTTACCCAGTACAGGACCCAGGAGGCCCCCTGGCCTGCCTGCAGTGGTTGGACAGTTACCCAGTACAGGACCCAGGAGGCCCCCTGGCCTGCCTACAGTGGTTGGACAGTGTTACCCAGTACAGGACCCAGGAGGCCCCCTGGCCTGCCTGCAGTGGTTGGGCAGTAGTACCCAGTACAGGACCAGGAGGCCCCCTGGCCTGCCTGCAGTGGTTGGGCAGTAGTACCCAGTACAGGACCAGGAGGCCCCCTGGCCTGCCTGCAGTGGCTGGACGGTGTTACTCAGTACAGGACCCAGGAGGCCCCCTGGCCTGCCTGCAGTGGCTGGACGGTGTTACTCAGTACAGGACCCAGGAGGCCCCCTGGCCTGCCTACAGTGGTTGGACAGTGTTACCCAGTACAGGACCCAGGAGGCTCCCTGGCCTGCCTGCAGTGGTTGGGCCGTGTCTCTGTGCAGGGCTCAGTTGACCTTCGGACCTGCTCTGACTGGAGGAGAGAGCCCCAGTGTAACCTTGGAAGCCCTCAGACCTCCCAGGAGTGAAGTGCAGGGCCTCTCAGTGGAGGTCACATGAGGCCCTCAGACTAAGATGAAGTAAAGGGACAGTGCTCTAGGACAGGCCTGCCTGGAGTGGAGGGAGAGCATTCCGCAGTGAACAGCCCAGGAGGCCCCCTGGCCTGCCTGCAGTGGTTGGACACTATTACCCAGTACAGGACCCAGGAGCCCTCCTGGCCTGCCTGTAGCGGGTGGACTGTGTTCCTGTAGTAGGAGGGAGGGGGGGGGGGGCGAGTGCCCCGGTGCAGGCACTACTAAGCCCTCAAACCTCCCTGGAGAGCTGTGTAAGGCCTCCCAGTGCAGGTCGCAGGAAGCCTCCGCTTGGCTGCAGTGAAGGAACAGGGTCCCAGTGCGTTCCTCCTGGAGGCCTCCGGCCTGCCGGGACTTGAGGGATAGCCCCGGCGCAGGCCCCTGAGACCTTCCTGCAGTGGGGGGCAGTGCAACAGGGCAGGCCCCGGAGGCTGCTGGGAAGGAGCAGCGTGTTACTTTGCACCGGATGAACTGTCTGAGAAGTCCCGCGAGACAAGGTGAGTAACCCGCACTCACCGTCACCGACCGGGGCTCTGGCATCGCTCACGGGCGGGGAAGACTCATCCCCGGCTGCCCCCTGCCGGCATCACTCACTGCGCCAAGAAAAGGAATCACCTGTGGTGGAAGAACGCGTTTAAACCCGCAGCAAAGCAAGAAAGCGAGGCCCAGCGTGGAAACCAAACCACCATGATTGGAGCTCAGACCATCCGCTCGAGCAGAGTCAGATACACGCACCGCCGCCTGGGCTTCCTTAGCGCTGCGACAGCAGACGGGGGACTCCAGGCACTCGATTTCGGGAATAAAACGTATTTTTCACCTCCAGGCTTTGCCCAGTGCAATAGATGTAAAGGCAGAGAAGGGAGGTGTGAGATAAAGCTATGAAAACAGACAAAGGGAGAAAGGAAGGGAAAAAAGCTGGGAGTGAGACACAGAGGCATGAAAGGCAAGGTGTGGGAAGAAAGAGGCAGGAGGCGGAACCGAGACCAGGCTGCCTGGATATTCAGCACCCCAGAATTCCACAGCGAAGTTAGTTGTCACAGTATGGGTCGCCAATGCTGTGTTTTTAAGTTGTTGGAATTCTTTAAAGGCTATCTTTGGTAAAGGCGCCTCGCCTCCTCCATCACATCTGTGGTCCAACATGCCAGAGATTAAAAGGCGCCTCGCCTCCATCACATCTGTGGTCCAACATGCCAGAGAGGATGAGTTGGGTGTCACAAACCGCGTCCTCGGCAGAGGACCCGGTGGACAAAACCCTGTCCTGGTGGAAGTAGGACACGCATGAGGCGAGTCTCCTGCAGCCAGGCAGGAAATGAACAGGAAGAGGCAGTCGAGACCGGGTGTCTGCTGCTGGAGGTTGGCAGTGAGACTGAGGCGCTGCTCATTCTGCGTGTCTGCTGAGGGCCTTGAGTGCACTTTTGAGGTCCTTTTCCTAATAGCAGCCTATAGTGTTTCACCCTCGTTAGCCTATAGGGTTTCACCCTCGGCCAACTTCTGTGACAAGCAACAGAAATGGAAATTGGCACTTGAGGGCCAAAGTATGGTGCACTGTTGGGAACGGCCATGCGTGTCCTTCCCAAGCAACTAACCAAATACTCACCCTAGTCCGTGCCCTAAGCCCTCTACAAAGAAGACAGAACAAATGCTCCACCAACTAATATGAAATCAATTCAGTCAATTGATGCAACTTTTTGGAAATAGTGGTCATTTGATTTCTCAAGAAGTTCTTTCTACACTACCATGTTCAGTATTAAGGGTGACTTATAACACAATAGTTTAAACACCAGCATAATACGGGGTAATAATTGCAATTCACCCCTGTTCTGATCAAAGGATACTGCATTGAGATAGACAGGGATGCACCGTGCTAGTACAATCTTCAATGCCAGAATGCCTGGCAGCATCCAGATGTGGTAGGTACATCAGTCAAGAAGGACCAATAGGGACACTTAACCTTCTGTATGGAACAGTGGTTGGAAATGGTGGTTTCAACCATAACACAGTGTAACAGCGCTAAATAGTGACATTGCATGCAAATACTTTTTTTGCAGGAGCAGAGAAATTTCATGATAGAAACTAGGTGTGGTTCTAGGATAATTCCCTCCGGTTAGACCAAAGCTTTGCGCTCCTTGGGACACATGTACTATTCCATTCACAAAAAGTAGTTTCACATTGCCCACTTAGTTTTTGCAAACATTACGGTATTTTGCGACCCAACGAGGTACAAATAGGTTGATTCACAAACAGATCGAATCGCAGAACGACCTGCTTAATTAATATCCATTAATTTGCAATAATGTTATTCCATTTGCCACCCATTGAAACTGGCCACCATCACAGGGTAGTTGTCTGCAAGGGTGAGCAGACAGCATGTCTGTGATTATGTTTAAATGGAAACACAAACTACTGGCTGTTTACCTCAAAAGAAACAAGACTGCTTTTAAAATAGTTTTCTTGTTGTAATTTTTTTACTGAGAGTTGGCACGGATCCAGTGGACCTTTGGGAATCTTTTTTTCCAAGATTACTGACCCTGTTGTGCTTCAGCTTCTGCAACACCATCGCAGACTTCATTGTGCCTCTGGCCTTAGACTCCAAGGAGGACATCTTCCTCAGCGACCTAAATTTCCACATTGAGGACCAACGACAACAATCCTGCACACCTCCTTGACAGTATGAGCAGCCTCGATTGACCCAGATCATCCACGACCCTACACACTGCAGGACACACAGTGGATCCCATTTCACCTTCAGCGACCGCGTCAAATGCAGCCATGTCACAGAACTCACATCGACCTATCACTCCATCGTCCACTTCAGCATCTCCAGCCCCAAGATGACCAGTACCCCCAACCGGAAGTGGAACAAAATCTCAGAGACCAGCTAGATGGATGTCCTCAGCACCTCCAACTCCGTTACCGTCACCACCCTCGAACAGGGAGTGTAGAACTTCAATGCCTGGATCACCAACTGCGTCGTCGGCATCATCCCCATCAAGAGCAACATCCAGCCAGCTGATACACCCAAGAACTCATTACAGTGAAATAAGACCGCTAACAGCTGGATAGGAGATGGCGTGCCAGCAAGGACAACTCCAACAGGGCTTCTTCCAAGACCTTCCTCAACCTCTATCATCGCCTGCTGAGGGCAACAAAGAAAATAGCCCTAGCTGCACGCATTTAATGAGTGTCAAAAACCAAGTAACTTTTCAACATCGTTAAGGAATTCTCCAACCCGGCTGCCAGCGAAAACAACATCACACCCTCACAGGAGATGTGTGACAAACTCGCCGACTTCTTCCACAACAAGATCGCAACCATATACAGAAACCTTGAACCCCAACCAACAGCTACGGACATCCTCAACAGATACACAACCAACAGGAACCACAGACTGGCCACCTGGAACCTCCACTCCACCCAGGACACCACCTCCACCATAAAATCCATCCACTTGGGTGCTCCCTCAGACCCATGCCCGCACCACATCTTAAACCTCGGAAAACAACAGATTGGCCAGGAACTCACCACTCTGCTCAACATCTCTATCACCACCGCAACATTCCAGATGCCTGGAAAATGCCAAAGTCAGACCACTACTCAAAAAACCCTCCACCGACCCCAAAGAACTCAAAAACTACCGGCCAATCTCCCTGGCCCCATTCTCAGCAAAGGTACTCAAAAAGATCACCATCAAGCAACTCATGACACACCAAGAGCAGAACCAGCTACTCGACGCCTCCCAATTCGGCTTCTGCAGCAATCACAGCACAGAAACCACCTTGATCACAGCCACCAATGACATCTGAACCCTTATCGACCAAGGAGAAACAGCAGCTTTGAACCTCCTTGGCATTTTGGCAGCCTTCAACACCGTATTCCACCGCAGGCTGATCGAAAGACTCCACTACATCGGCATCCAAGGGAAGATGCTCAGATTGATCACCTCCTTTCTCACTGGAACAACCCAGAGGATCCACTTTCCTCCTTTCACCACGAACCAAAGAAGTTCACCTACGGTGTCCCCTAGGGCTCATCCCTCAGCTCTTCAACACATATATGCTCCAGCTGGCCAACATCGTCAGATCCCACGGTCTCAACATAATTTTCAACACAGACGGCACCCAACTCATCCTCTCACTCACCGATGACTTCTCCACCACCAGAACCAACATCCACAGATGCATGGCTAGCACCACCGACTGGATGAAGAACAACTGCATACAGCTGAACACAGAAGTATTGATCTTCAGCAACAGCAGTAACACATGGAACAGCTCCTGGTGCCCATCAGACCTAGGACCCACTGCCACTCCTTCCAACCATGCCAGAATCCTCAGAATCATCATTGACAAAAAGCTCACCATGAAATCACAGATCAACCCCGTCTCCTCCGCCTGCTTCCTCACTCTGCACATGCTACATAAGATCTTTAAATTGTACCCCTACACACGAGACACAAAGTGACACAGGCCCTCCTCACCAGGCGACAGGACTGCAGCAACGCCATCCTACATAGGAATCACTGCACAACCCTTACATAGACTTCAGACCATACAGAATGCCGCATCCAGACTCGTCTTCAGCATTCCCTGACAAACCCACCTCGGGCAACTCCACTGGCTCTCCATACAGAAGAGATGCCAATTCAAGCTGCTGACCCACGCATACAACCAAGAACCCGTCTTCAATAACCACCACCCGAACTTCCACCAACCGTAGGGAAGACTACGTTCTGCCTTCTTTTTAGTTGCCAATACTCCCCGCATTGCCCGAAGGAGAAGTGGAGTACGCTCCTTCTCCCACATTGCATCAAATACCTGTAACAGTCTTCCCAAGAAACTCCACACCATCACCTCATTTCTGGAATTCCGAATGGCACTCAAGACCTGGCTGTTTGAATAAGCCTCCGGGACCTTCAAGCACCTAGATACCCTATCGGGTGATTAGCCGCGCTTTATAAATCCTGATCGATTGACAGAAGATTAACAACGAGGACTCCTTCCCTAGCGAATCAGTTAACACGCGACCTGGGAGTCAGTAACTTTTCAAAACATTGACACATTAGGATCGTAAAGTACATTTGTAAGGGAGGCCGAAAACACAACCCTTCCAAATAGTGATTTTGAAACCATTCCTCTACTCATTTAGATATATGTAGGAGAGTAGGGTCTGCTATCCTATGGTCACCCCAAATGTTTGCTTTTTGCTTCACTGGTTTTTGACATATTGAGGCTGTGGGCCTGCCAATCAGACCCCCAGCCTGCTGTTCTCTCTACTAAATTTACACTATGCACCCTAGGTGCATAACCAATTGGAAGTGGATCACCCTGTGAGCCCCTGTACCAGTGTACACTAGGTACCCAGGGCATTGGTGTATCTAAGGCCTGCCAGGGGCTGCAGCATGTATTATACCACCCCAGGCCTGGCCTAACAAATTTGACACAACTGGCTGATCACTCAGCTGGGGTAAGTTGGTGTAACCACCTCTTACTTAGGTGTAGTATACCTATACCTAACCTTAAATGGGACACATGTTAACCTATAAGTCACTCCTATGGCAGGCCTTAACAATCCTGAAGGCAGAGTGCTTGGTTCCATGTGAGATGGTGCTCTGGCATGAGCTGAGCCTGTCTGCAGTGGTCGGAACAACTTCCTTCTACTGTTTCCAGATATCGTCATACCATATACTCTTAAGTGCATTATGAACCTCGCGGTTAAATGCTATCTTTGGTTTGGCTTTATCAAAACATGTCGAGTAAGGTGTCATACGAATTGGAATACTAACCCCTCGCCAATTCTGGCGACGGGGTTAGCATTCCACCCTTCTAGAGGGACACGACATGTACAGTACCTGAAACCCGGGTAAAATCAGACATGGCCTCAGCTCCACAAAATGGATGCTGCCACCACAGACACAAGTCTGCCCTCCTGCTGCTGGGAGTCCTTCCAGCTTGGGAGGTGTGGACAAAGGGTTTCCTGCCAGGGGAGGTGCGTGCACCACCCCAGACAGGATTTTGTGTATTGGTCAGGTAGGGCTTGAAAGGAACCAGACATGCCTGAGGCTCACAAGGAGCCTCGGTGCATATGCCAGTTCAAACCGGTCCTGTGGCACACCAGCCATCGACCTGGGGCGAGCTGGACAAAAGATTGGGGGTGTAACCACCCCCCTTCCTGGTCCCACCCTTAGGGAGGGACCTAGCAGGTAGTCCGGCCCCTAGAATCCGCTTAAAGGTAGGAGCTGTGTCCTAAGACTTCAGACATCCTGGAATCAACTTGAAACTAAGAAGAAGACGGGAACTTCGATGCTCTGACACACAGAGGACTGAAGCCAATCTCCCCTGTGGTCAGGGAGTGACCACCTTGCTAACGCAAGCACCATCCAGCGAATCAACGTCTGCTTTGCCGCCGCCTCCCGCCGGAGCCCGAGCCCAGAGACTGACAAGACCTGGACCTCCAGACCTCTCACCGCCCGATCCACAGTCCCTGAAAAAGAGAGACCCGTGGAGGCACCGAGACACGTGGAGCCAGCCATCTTGAAACGACCACGACAAGCTGCAAGTGCAACAACCGAGGCTCCCTCCAAGTTGTGCTTTGGGATCTGAGAAGCCCAACCCTCGAGCAGCATCTGCACCAAAGGTGAGCCCTCCAGCATCTCCACGATCTGCGTGGGGCCCTTCTGCATTTTGCCACTCGAAGCGCCTAACCGGTTGCTGGCCCGTTGGCTAGTGGCCATCTTGGCGACGAACTTCAAGAACTACACCGCTGGTCTGGTTGCTCCAGACAGGCCCTTGCTCCCCTCCAAAGGAGCAGTCCCTCTGACCTTGCTGGTCAGAACCATCAGCTTATTTCGTTTTCCACAACCATTGCTTTTGCCAAGGCTTGTTTGCTTCGATCAAGTCGCCGACACCGCCGACAGCGAGAGCCTGCGTGGGACAGCTCGTGAGCCGACTCCTGGACGTCGTCGACCTTTAGGGACCACGTGGCTGCAGAGACAAGCTACACCTTTCTTCCTGTTTGCACCCGACATCGCCTGGTACCCACCTGGTGCCACGCTGGTCACTGGCTAGTGACTGTGAACACTGTCCCCTCTGCTTACAGGTCTTCTACAACTCCGATCCACCCTTGGATCCACCGCATCTCTTCCGGACCGACCGCCTGCAGCATCTTTGTCTTCAGGCTCCACTGAACAGATAGAAGAAACCCGACGCACTTCAACACCTACGCACCCGCTTCCTGTGGGTGAGGTAAAGCTGGCACTCCGGTGCCCAAGTGTAGAGTATCATCTCTAGTGTCTGTGTTTCCAATCTTGAGTTCATATTCCATCCGGAAGATCCTTTTTGCAGTAACTTTGTAACTTTTACGCACCCATTGAAAACCTATGGGAGCACGCGTGTGACTATTTGCTCTGCACACGCAACCCGTGGACCTCCTGGTCACTAACTAAAGTTAGCTCCTTGTAGGCCCAGCGATTCTAGAGGCCCTAGGCCTTTTCCCTTTTCTGTTCGTGGTACTAATACCACTATTTTAGTATATGGTTTGAGCGGCCACCAGGGCCTATCCATATAAAGTGCAACTTCTGTGTATTCTAACGTATTCTTGTTTAACGATTTGTGTTCCTGTGCTCATAAAGAGTCTAGGGGATACTTTGAGAAATAAATACATATATATTTTCAATATATATCTGTGTGGTGTCCTTTCATTGGTATAAAGGGGGGTTACATTTGGTAAAACAGCCTGCTTAACACGTTTCACGAGTTTAGCCTCAAAGACTGCTTAGCCTACGCTACCACTAGGGCAGCTGGTCCGAAAAGGTTGACTTACAACCACACCATAAGGGTTGCTTGGCATGGTACAAGGTGGTCACTTTAACTAGTGAACATCATATACCAGGCCAACTTCTCACATTGGTGAGCAGCGGTTGGATTTGAGCTTGCTGTGTTTTACCATTGTAATCTCTTGGTTATCAATTGAAAGATCACATAGGTACCTATAGGTATATATAAAACAAGATTAGATATACTTAAGTTCTACTGAACTTAGTGTTGTAGAGCAAAGGGAGTAGCACACCCTGACTACAACTACTAGATAGGTTTAGTAGGTAAACCCAAGTGTAGGTAGATTGCAACACATCCACCCACACTTAAGAGCAATGGCTGGGGCAGAGGGGTCCACTGTACCCATCTCTGTTGAGAGTGACCCCCAGAGGGCACCATCCATCTTTGCTACCCTTAATCAAAATGAGCTCAGGCAGTTGGCAAATATCAGGGGCCTTAAACAGCCCAAGAATCCTACTTCTGCTGAACTCAGAGCTTTTACAGGCTGATGAAGATCAGAAAGCTCTCAGGAAAGCCTCCCAGTTAGGCCCCTTAGGGACAGGAACAGGAGGCCCCCCTTCTGAAGATGCTACTGAAGTACCCCTTTCCAATAGTCATCCCTTAGATGAGAATCATACTACAGAGGAGGAAAGTGGTGGGGATACAGAAAGTAGTGAGGATGAAGGGAGAATTAGCCCAGTGCCAAGTGTTATACTTGGCCCAGCTAACTTAAGGCTACTGGGGACTGACAATGGGATCACCCCATTGGATCTCCCTAGTGGACTTAACCAGGGGTCTGGGAGGCAAAGGAATCACTCAGGTGAATCTAATGCTTCTCATACCTCTAGAGGCTCTCAAGGTCACTCCAGGAGAAGGATGACCACCCCTCAGAGGAGGGAGCATGAGGCCAGAATGCAAGAAGCCCAGCTGAGGATCAGGAAGCAGGAGCTAGAAGTAGCTCTGATGGAAGAGAAACTGAGCAAGGCTATGCAGCATAAAGAGAGTGGGTCTATACCCACTGGTGGCAGCATTGTCCCCAAGGACAAAGATAGGGTCTTTGATAATAGGAACCTGTCTAAGGTTGTGCCCCCCTACAAAAGTGGGGATGACATCCACAAATGGATGACTGCTCTTGAGAGAGCCTGCAAAGTGCAGCAGGTTCCTGAAGACCAGTGGGCAGCAATCCTCTGGCTCTCCTTTGAAGGAAGAGGCAGAGACAGACTCCTCACTACTAGAGAAGAGGATGTCAGAAATTACAGAGTCCTGAAGAGTGTCCTAGTTGATGGGTTAGGCTTAACCACTGAACAGTACAGGTTAATGTTCAGAGACACCCAGAAGACACAGACTCAGGACTGGTCTGAATACATTGAATGTGCCACTAAGGCTTTGGAGGGTTGGTTGCTGGGAAGTAAGGTATCTGATTATACAGGATTGTACAATTTGATGATGAGAGAACAGATTTTAAATAACTGTCAAAACCAGCAACTGCATCAACACTTGGTTGACTCTGATCTGACCTCTCCCCAAGAATTGGGAAAGAAGGCAGACAAATGGGTCAGAACCAGGGTTAAGCAAAAGAACCAGAACCAGGGCCAAGGGGGTGATCAGAAGAAAACAGACCAAAAGGGTGGAGATCAGAAATCTAAAGACCAGAAGTCTTCAACAGGGCCCCAAACTACTGCTAAGGAGGGTGGGTCCCAACAACAATCCAAGGGAAAGAAGAAAGAAGGTCAAAAGAAACCCTGGTGCAATAATTGCAAGAATACAACTCACTGGACTAGTGATTGTAAAAAGGGTGGAGCCCCCAACACTGTTGCCCCTAAGGCACCTGCTCCCAGTACTACTGTTAGCAGTGTTGGTCCCCAGACAAAGGGTGTAGTGGGAATCACTATGGGAACTGAAGGAGATTCTGACTTAGACAGAACCCTGACACAGGCAGTCTTGATCTGTGATGGGGACATTGATTTGTCCCCGACTGTGAGCCCCAGTAACCTGGGCAAGTACAGACAGACTCCTTTAATTAATGAAAAAGTGGCTCAAGCCTACAGGGACACATGTGCCAGTGTCACTATGGTGACCCCAGGCTTTGTGGACCCTGGACAGTACATACCAGGTGAGAATTACCTGGTGACCAATGCCAGCAATGCCACTACTTCACATAGTGTGGCAGTTGTTAACTTCTCATGGGGAGGGGTAACTGGCCTCAAAAGGGTTGTGGTTAGTGCAGACCTCCCAGTAGAATGTTTGTTGGGCAATGACCTAGAGAGTTCTCTATGGTCTGAAGTGGAGTACAGGACACATGCAGAGATGTTAGGTATATCACCACATGTCCTTGCTGTGACCAGGTCACAGGCCAAAAAGTGCCTTACTGAACCTCAGGTCTTGGATCCTGGAACAATGGACCAAGCACCTACCAAGAAGAAGAACAGGAGGGTCAAGGCTGTGCCTTCCCCCCTGCCTCAGAGTGATGATCAACCTTCCCAGGAAGCTGATCTAGAGAACCCTGAAGGAACTGTCCCTGAAGAGCTTGAACCTGATCAGGTTGAGTTTCTGGGGACAGGGGGACCTTCCAGGGCTGACTTGAGGCAGGCTCAGTTATCCTGTCCCTCTCTTGAACCCCTCAGACAGCTGGCTGCTGCTGAGGCTGCTGGGAATGCTCAAGGTACCCATAAAGTGTATTGGGATGAAGGGCTCCTTTATTCAGAGGCTAGACACCCCAAGCCTGGTGCAACCAGGAGGTTGGTTATACCTCTGCAATTTAGGGGCTTCCTTCTTACCTTGGCCCATGATATTCCTTTAGCAGGACACTTAGGCCAGAACAAGACTTGGGACAGGCTTGTCCCTCACTTTCACTGGCCTCACATGAATGAAGATACCAAGGAGTTTTGTCGCTCCTGTGTGACCTGCCAAGCCAGTGGCAAATCAGGTGGCACAACAAAGGCCCCCCTAATACCACTACCTGTGGTGGGGGTCCCCTTTGAAAGAGTGGGAATAGATATAGTGGGTCCCATGGATCCCCCCACTGCATCTGGGCACAGATTTATACTGGTGGTAGTGGATCATGCCACCAGGTATCCAGAGGCAATTCCCCTTAGGACCACTACAGCACCTGATGTGGCCAGGGCCCTGCTGGGAGTATTCTCCAGAGTGGGGTTTCCTAAGGAGTTGGTTTCTGACAGAGGTACCAACTTCATGTCAGGATACTTGACAGCTATGTGGAAGGAATGTGGTGTCAACTACAAGTTCACCACCCCTTATCACCCACAATGCAATGGGCTTGTTGAGAGATTCAACAAGACCCTAAAGGGTATGATCAAAGGATTACCTGAAAAGCTCAGGCGAAGATGGGACATCCTTCTACCCTGCCTTCTGTTTGCTTACAGAGAGGTCCCACAAAAGGGGTTTGGCTACAGCCCCTTTGAATTGTTGTTTGGGCACCCTGTAAGAGGCCCACTGTGTTTAGTGAAGGAAGGATGGGAGTTACCTCTCAAAAAGCCTAAACAAGACATAGTGGACTATGTACTTGGTCTCCGCTCCAGGATGGCTGAGTATATGGAGAAGGCATCTAAAAACCTTGAGGCAAGCCAGGCCTTACAGAAAGCTTGGCATGACCAAAAGGCTGTCTTGGTTGAGTTTCAGCCAGGACAGAAGGTATGGGTGTTGGAGCCAGTGGCCCCAGCAGCACTCCAAGACAAATGGTCTGGACCCCATACAATCCTGGAAAAGAAGGGAGAGGTCACCTACTTGGTGGACCTAGGAACTCCCAGGAGTCCCCATAGGGTACTCCATGTTAACATGTTAAAAGCATATGTTGACAGGGCAGACATGGGCTTGCTCATGGCTACAGATGAGGGACAGGAGGAAGAGAGTGACCCTCTCCCAGACCTGTTGTCTCAGAACCCTGAGGATGGTTCAGTTGAAGGAGTGACCCTGGGAGGCAACCTCACTGATCATCAGCAGACTGAATGTAGACAAGTTCTACAATCATTTCAACACATGTTTTCCTTGATACCTAGCCAAACTGACTGGTGTACCCATGTGGTGGACACTGGTGACAGTCTGCCTGTGAAGAACAAGCTTTACAGACAACCTGACCACGTCAGGGACTGTATAAAGGCTGAGGTACACAAAATGCTGGAATTGGGTGTCATTGAACCCTCAGAGAGCCCCTGGGCTAGCCCAGTGGTTCTGGTCCCCAAACCTCACACCAAAGATGGCAAGAGAGAGATGAGGTTCTGTGTGGATTACAGAGGACTCAATGCTGTCACCAGGACAGATGCACATCCTATTCCAAGGGCAGATGAGCTCATAGACAAACTAGCTTCTGCTAAGTTTTTGAGCACATTTGACTTGACAGCTGGCTATTGGCAAATCAGATTAGCTGAGGAGTCTAAGGCCAAAACAGCATTCTCAACCCCAGGTGGGCACTACCAATTTGTGGTGATGCCCTTTGGTCTGAAGAATGCACCTGCCACCTTCCAAAGGTTGGTGAATCAAGTCCTTACTGGGTTGGATGACTTTTGCGCAGCATATCTTGATGACATTGCTGTCTTTAGCTCCACCTGGGAGGATCACCTGATCCACCTGAAGAAGGCTCTTGAGGCTCTGCAAAGGGCAGGCCTCACTATCAAGGCCACTAAGTGCCAGATAGGGCAGAGTAAGGTTGTGTATTTGGGCCACCTTGTAGGTGGAGGCCAAGTTCAACCACTGGAGAGTAAGATACAATCCATCAAGGACTGGTCTCCTCCAACCACCCAGACTCAAGTTCGAGCTTTCTTGGGCTTGACTGGGTACTACAGGAAGTTTGTTAAGAACTATGGGTCCATTGTGACTCCTCTTAATGATCTGACATCCAAGAAGATGCCCAAAAAGGTTCAGTGGACAGTAAGCTGTCAAAAGGCATTTGATGACCTGAAGGAGGCCATGTGCTCTGCACCTATCCTGAAAAGTCCTGACTACTCCAAAGAGTTTATTGTCCAAACAGATGCTTCTGAGTTGGGTGTGGGAGCTGTGCTGTCACAACTTAATGTAGATGGTCAAGACCAACCCATTGCTTTTATTAGCAGAAGGTTGACCCCCAGAGAGAAGAATTGGTCAGCTATTGAGAGGGAGGCCTTTGCTGTGGTGTGGGCCCTGAAGAAGCTGAGGCCATACTTGTTTGACACACACTTCAAGATTCAGACCGACCATAAGCCCCTCTTGTGGCTAAATCAGATGAAGGGTGAAAACCCCAAACTGCTTAGGTGGTCCATTTCCCTACAGGGGATGGACTTTACAGTGGAGCACCGGCCAGGTACTGACCATGGGAATGCAGATGGTCTCTCCAGGTACTTCCACTTAGGACATGAAGACGAGACTGGTCAAGGCTAGTTTAATGTCCCTGCGTTTGGGGGGGGGGGGGGGTTGTGTAGGAGAGTAGGGTCTGCTATCCTATGGTCACCCCAAATTTTTGCTTTTTGCTTCACTGGTTTTTGACATATTGAGGCTGTGGGCCTGCCAATCAGACCCCCAGCCTGCTGTTCTCTCTACTACATTTACACTATGCACCCTAGGTGCATAACCAATTGGAAGTGGATCACCCTGTGAGCCCCTGTACCAGTGTACACTAGGTACCCAGGGCATTGGTGTACCCAAGGCCTACCAGGGGCTGCAGCATGTATTATGCCTCCCCAGGCCTGGCCTAACAAATTTGACACAACTGGCTGATCACTCAGCTGGGGTAAGTTGGTGTAACCACCTCTTACTTAGGTGTAGTATACCTATACCTAACCTTAAATGGGACACATGTTAACCTATAAGTCACTCCTATGGCAGGCCTTAACAATCCTGAAGGCAGAGTGCTTGGTTCCATGTGAGGTGGTGCTCTGGCATGAGCTGAGCCTGTCTGCAGTGGTCGGAACCACTTCCTTCTACTGTTTCCAGACATCGTCATACCATATACTCTTAAGTGCATTATGAACCTCGCGGTTAAATGCTATCTTTGATTTGGCTTTATCAAAACATGTCGAGTAAGGTGTCATACGAATTGGAATACTAACCCCTCGCCAATTCTGGCGACGGGGTTAGCATTCCATCCTTCTAGAGGGACACGACATGTACAGTACCTGAAACCCGGGTAAAATCAGACATAGCCTCAGCTCCACAAAATGGATGCTGCCACCACAGACACAAGTCTGCCCTCCTGCTGCTGGGAGTCCTTCCAGCTTGGGAGGTGTGGACAAAGGGTTTCCTGCCAGGGGAGGTGCGTGCACCACCCCAGACAGGATTTTGTGTATTGGTCAGGTAGGGCTTGAAAGGAACCAGACATGCCTGAGGCTCACAAGGAGCCTCGGTGCATATGCCAGTTCAAACCGGTCCTGGGGCACACCAGCCCTGGACCTGGGGCGAGCTGGACAAAGGATTGGGGGTGTAACCACCCCCTTCCTGGTCCCACCCTTAGGGAGGGACCTAGCAGGTAGTCCGGCCCCTAGAATCCGCTTAAAGGTAGGAGCTGTGTCCTAAGACTTCAGACATCCTGGAATCAACTTGAAACTAAGAAGAAGACGGGAACTTCGACGCTCTGCCGCACAGAGGACTGAAGCCAATCTCCCCTGTGGTCAGGGAGTGACCACCTTGCTAACGCAAGCACCATCCAGCGAATCAACGTCTGCTTTGCCGCCGCCTCCCGCCGGAGCCCGAGCCCAGAGACTGACAAGACCTGGACCTCCAGACCTCTCACCGCCCGATCCACAGTCCCTGAAAAAGAGAGACCCGTGGAGGCACTGAGACACGTGGAGCCAGCCATCTTGAAACGACCACGACAAGCTGCAAGTGCAACAACCGAGGCTCCCTCCAAGTTGTGCTTTGGGATCTGAGAAGCCCAATCCTCGAGCAGCATCTGCACCAAAGGTGAGCCCTCCAGCATCTCCACGATCTGCGTGGGGCCCTTCTGCATTTTGCCACTCGACGCGCCTAACCGGTTGCTGGCCCGTTGGCTAGTGGCCATCTTGGCGACGAACTTCAAGAACTACACCGCTGGTCTGGTTGCTCCAGACTGGCCCTTGCCCCCCTCCAAAGGAGCAGTCCCTCTGACCTTGCTGGTCAGAACCATCATCTTATTTCGTTTTCCACAACCATTGCTTTTGCCAAGGCTTGTTTGCTTCGATCAAGTCGCCGACACCGCCGACAGCGAGAGCCTGCGTGGGACAGCTCGTGAGCCGACTCCTGGACGTCGTCGACCTTCAGGGACCACGTGGCTGCAGAGACAAGCTACACCTTTCTTCCTGTTTGCACCCGACTTCGCCTGGTACCCACCTGGTGCCACGCTGGTCACTGGCTAGTGACTGTGAACACTGTCCCCTCTGCTTACAGGTCTTCTACAACTCCGATCCACCCTTGGATCCACCGCATCTCTTCCGGACCGACCGCCTGCAGCATCTTTGTCTTCAGGCTCCACTGAACAGATAGAAGAAACCCGACGCACTTCAACACCTACGCACCCGCTTCCTGTGGGTGAGGTAAAGCTGGCACTCCGGTGCCCAAGTGTAGAGTATCATCTTGTGGAAATTTAGCGTGCAAACTGAACATTATCTGCGCCATCTTGCCTCTCCCCAGCGCCACGCATAGCAAATGCACGGCCGCCATTTTAGGCACCCCACTCTCTCCCCGCTCACTCTCGACCGCCAGCGCTTTCCCCTGGCGCTGCGAGCATCCCCCCGCGCGCCGGCCACCCCCGCTCTCTCATACAGGCCATAAACCCTCTCCTTCTGCGCGACCCTGCTACGGAACCACTTCCGACCGACAACCCATACATGGTCATGCCTCTCCTTTGATAACCCCCTTCCTCTGCGCCCCATTGTCTGAACTGGTCCCAGGCCATCACCTAGCCCTGCGGATGCAGTTTATTGCCCCTACTGTAAGGGAAACACCCCACATCAAAGGGATTACAGTAGATCAAAGCCCCTACCCCCTGAGACCCGGCCGGTTGCACACACCCCCGGGAATTAGCGGAATTCCCTGCTGCGCGATAGCCATCTCCCACTGCGGGTAGGGTGGGAACCTCTACTGTAACCATGTGTGGGATCGGATCTGAGCCGGGGCTTCAGGGGATATTTCCCCGCACATCAAGGGAATCTCAAGAATGTACTATGTATAATAAAGCAATAAACCAGTGTATAAGAGACCAGGTCTCAGAGATGCAGTTAGAGCACCTCGTGACGATACCTTGCTGTCTGATCTGATGTGTTCTGCTCCGACGGAATAAAACCTTGTTTCCTGCCTTCCAGTCTCCAGCGCCTGCCTCTTTTATTGGTAAATTATCGAGTGGTATGAGAGGCGATTACCGCCGGGCAAATACTTGAAAGGATACCGACTGAAACTGCCGCTACCATTTAACAATTGGCGTCCCAAACGTGGGGCCCATCAGCGACACGTGGATCCAGTGGGAGAGGTCCCGACGACAGAGTGAACGACTGCAACGATCGGGAGAGCTCCTGCCCAATAGACCCTCGTCTGGCAGCCGATCATCCGAACTTCACTGGTTCCGAGCAGACCTCTCTCGAGTGATCTACGGTCCTGACTGGGAAACATCAGGAGTGCCGCGGCAAATACGGAGAGTAGAGGACGATCGGGCGCTGGAGGCGGAAGACGAGAAACTGTCCACGCGGTCCGGGTAAGGTCGTGATACACGACAAATTGAGAAATAATTGATTGATTGTTTAATGCTCTGGAAATACTAGTATTGCTCATTGATTGTTCTCTTTGAGATATTCGCTGTCTACAAACGGGGAGGAGTAGAAATACTCTCTCTCTCTCCCTTTGCAGATAGTGAAGGGTAGGTAACGCAGACTTTTGTCCCCGTTGAAACCCGTCGTGCCTATCTTTATCTCCCCATTGATTGATTGTCCGAACATTGATTGTTTTGAAGAAAAGTGCTTTTTGAGATATTCTCTGTTTGCAAATAACGTAGAATAGGAATATTCTGTCTAGTCTTTGCAAATAGTGAAGGGTAGGTAACGCAGACTTTTGTCCCCGTTGAAACCCGTCGTGCCTATCTTTATCTCCCCATTGATTGATTGATTGATTGTCCGAACACTAGTTGTTCGATATTGGTTCTTTGGAGGTATTCTCTGCTTACAAATAACGAAGAATAGAGATATTCTGTCTAGTCTTTGCAAGCAGTGAAAAGATAGGTAGTGCTGACTTTTGTCCCCGTTGAAACCCGTCATGCCTATCTTCTCCCCACTGATCGGTAGTTGGTTCTGCCCGGACCGCTTATTAGAGGTGAACCATCCGGCTCCACTGGAAGGCACCCCTAATAAGGACATGTTCACTAAATATGGACTAGTCGCCGTAGCTTATAGCAAGCTGTGGCATAAATATACCAAGAAGGACCCCGAAAGTCAGTGGCCACTGATGGGATCCTTCGACGACCATAAGATAGAAGCGCTAGAAATAGCTCTGCGTAGCAATAAGACGACGCCTACTATGCTTGACAGTATCGGCATGTGGCGCAAAGAAGCAACGCAACGGAAAAAGAGGGAAGAAGTAAAAGCAGAAAAGGAATTACGAAAGGCAGCTCACCTTGCCGCTAGAAAGTTAGAAGAAGACATAAAAGAGAGAAGGGAAACTAAACTAAGACAGGAGCCCGAAACCTCAGGCCAGTACGCTGTTAGGACCCCTTCTCTGCTCTACCCTGAGTTGTCCTCCAAGCAGCGAACGAATGACGAATTACTGTTAGGTCCCCCGATCATTTACATGCCCCCTCCGTATGCACCCTCCCAATCAATAGTACAACACCCACAACCCCCGAACACGAGCGAAAGCAGTACAAGGGCCTCGGCCCTCACGGCCTCCGCGCCGGCTGAGCCTCTTGTGCCGAACCCAACGTCAACCACAACGCCAGTCGACCATGAGATAGGAAAGAAAGAGTCCACCAGAATGAATCGACTAACTAAGAATGAACGAGCAGGAATTGACAAGATAGTAGGGACGCTGGTGGAACGAAAAGAAAGTGAGGAGTATATAACAGACGTGTACAACTCGTATGCCGACAGCCGCAGACGACACTTCGTCGTACGGCTCTGTTATCACGCCCTGAATGCATATGAGGATAGGTACCACGATAAAGGTCCCGAAGGCTTAGCGGCCCTATATAGGAAGGTAGACATTGGGGAAGAAAGAGAGGGCGATGTAACGAACCTCTTCACTCGTACACTCGAGGTCTACCGACACCTTAAAGAACATGGACAGACCACCAAAACAGAAACCCCCATAGCAATTAATCCCCAGGGAGGAAGGGCCGATGCCATGATGCCCATTAAAGAGGCTGCCCCCTACTGGGTCCCCCCACGGGGTCAGGGAACACACGACGACATCAACAACCCAGATGCGAAGGGAAGGGTTGTATATAACTGGGTCTATCAGCCGTGGGACCGGCAAGATATTTTGACTTTTAGAAAGACTCTACCCGACTTAAGAAAGAACCCGACTGCCTTCTACACGGAATTGGGTACAGCCTTAGGCTCAACGATAATGACGTTAGCAGATATCGACTTGTTCTTTGGGCTATGTCTGCCGGCTGATGTGTGGAAACAAATCCGGAAAGTTGACCACGCTGAGCCGTTCGGATATACCTGGGTACAACTCGATACCATAGATAAACAGCGAGAGCCAGGACAGAAACCCCCGAAAGCCATCTTAGAGCTCCCAGACAAGATTGTACAAAAGCTGAAGACTCTAATCCCAGAAAGAAAGGTAGATTGGTCGATAGTGACGGCTTGCCGTCAGAAACCCCAGGAAGATGTGTCTGAATACTTCTCCCGATTCGAGACTGTGTTTTCCGATTACAGTGGCCAAGACATGACCACCGCAACCGGACACCACCTCTTTGTCCAGAATTATGTAAAGGGTCTGTCACAGGAAGTTTCCCAGAAGCTACAGACCAGCGAGAGTAGTTGGGCAGCCTCCAAACCCGCAGCGATTCTCCAGATGGCCCAATACTACGAAAATCAGAAAAACGAGAACGATAGGGCATCAGAGAAGAAGAAAAAGGAACTGAAGGAGAGAGTAATGATAGCACAGTTGCAAGGGGTGACCATAGGAAGGGAACCCCCGAAAGAGAATTACCAACCAACCGCCCCTAGAAAGCTACCCCCTAGAGACCATACACCTGCACCCTACAACGGACGGAGAGACTTGGATGGGAATCAATGCGCGTTCTGTAGAGGGTTCGGACACTGGAAATCCCAGTGCCCGGTCCTTCTGGAAATGAACAAGAATAGGGACCCCAGAGACACAACATATGACCCCAGAAACAGAGGACAGGGACGAGGGCACACGAACAACACCATCAACGACAGGCCAGGCAGACCAAACACCTTTGATCGCCCCCGACAAAACCAGTATCAGCAGTCCGACTACGAAAGCACCCATGACTTCGCATAGGACCGCCAGGGACAAGGGAGGGATCCAGTCGAACTCCGTGTTGACCAGCAAGGTTCTTACGTTACCGCTAAGGTCTTGGGCACAAAATCTCCATTCCTGGTAGACACTGGGGCGACACGTAGTGCGTTATCTAAACGACTGATTCCTAGGGCACCCTTGTCTGGCTCACACGTAACCTCAATAGGCTTTGACGGAACGCCCTCCACTAACCCCTTATCAACACCAATCTCCTTTGACTTAGAAGATAACACCACTGACACGACCTTTCTGCTCTCCTCCAACACCCCCGATGCTATTATGGGACTTGATTTGCTAAAGCATTTTCGAGCCACCATCAGATGCTCCCCAGATGGAGTTTGAGTCATCCTACACGATAACCCAGATCTGTCCAGACCCTGTCACACACGGCGTATGCTCTCTATAACCGATGCTGATATGTCCCTACTCGACACATTACCTTCACATCTATGGGCTAAAACCGACTCAGATGTAGGGCGCATGGTGATCGACCCGGTACACATAACCGTCCGACCGGACGCAGTGCTCCCGAAGCTTCCACAGTATCGGATATCACCCGAAGGCGAGAAGGCATTGGTGGAAATCATCGAGTCCCTGGTCGAGGCAGGAGTGGTGGAAGAAGTAGTCAGTAATGTTTGCAACAGCCCTATCCTACCCATTGTAAAGAAGCAAGGCGAGGGGGATGAGAAAGCCTACCGTTTCATTGTTGACTTGCGAGAGGTTAACAAAGTAGTCATACCCCAGTACCCCGTAGTCTCAGACATCACCACCATCCTCACCCTGATTCCATCCACTGCCACCATCTTTACTGTTATTGACCTCAAGAACGCATTCTTTTCCATCCCCATCCACCCAGACAGCCGCTACCTGGTCGGCTTCACTTTAAAAGCCCGTTCGTACAGATTCTGCAGGGCACCCCAAGGCTACACTGAGAGTCCCAGTATTTACAGCCAAGCCCTCAAGAGGCAACTGGATGCAGTCCAACTACCCGATGGAGTGGTGTTGATACAGTACGTTGATGACATTCTTTTGGCGGCCGACACCACTCCTCTCGCCGTCACAGCCACCATCCACCTCCTCCGCTTCCTTGCGGAGAACGGTCACAAGGTCTCCAGAAAGAAATTGCAATTCTGCCAGCCCCAGGTAACTTATCTAGGCCACCTACTATCCAAAGACGGGAGGAGACTTACCCCTGACCGAATTCAAACCATCCTAGAAACCCCTGTTCCCAAAACTCAGAAGCAAGTACGATCCCTAGTGGGCCTCACCTCCTTTTGTCGACAGTGGTTGCCAAACTTCAGTCTTACCATAAAGCCTCTGCTTTCCCTGCTGGCTAAGGATGTCCCCTTCCCCCTCCCCTGGACATCTGAATGTCAATCCTCCTTCAAAGAATTACGAGACGCCCTCTGCTCGGCCCCAGTCCTAGGAACCCCAGACTACACTAAACCTTTCTCCCTCTACACCCACGAAAGGGAGGGATGTGCGTTGTCTGTCCTAACCCAGTCCATAGGCCCTAAGCAACGCCCTTGTGCCTACTTCTCTGCCACTCTTGACCCCGTAGCCAGAGCTTTGCCCGCCTGCCTTCGAGCAGTAGCCGCCGCTGCTGTCTCTATCCGGCAAAGTGAGGGGATCGTGCTCTCGAACCCCCTCACAGTATTGGTACCCCATGCTGTTGATACCCTCCTGAACCAAACCAAGACTCAACACCTGACTAGCGCACGACTGACTGGGTATGAACTGACTCTGCTTGCGCCCCATATCACATTGAAACGATGCACCACTCTGAATCCAGCTACTCTACTACCTCTCCCTGACGCTGACCCCAATGCATCCCCTATACATGATTGCGTGACCCTCACCGACGAACAAACCAAGAGTAGGGTTGACCTCCGGGATACTGCCTTCCCGGACCCTGACGGAGAACTGTGGGTGGATGGCTCATGCATCAAGCTCCCTGATGGCACCACCTCAGCTGCCTATGCAGTCACCACAGCTCGAACAGTTGTTGAGACAGCCCGCATCACACAGCGATCCGCACAGGCGGCTGAACTAATTGCCCTCACACGAGCCTGCATCCTGGCAGCAGGGACAACCGCAAACATTTACACAGACAGTCAGTATGCCTTTGGGGTAGTTCACCACTTCGGGCTCTTATGGAAAGAGAGGGGATTCTTGACTTCTCATGGCACACCCATCCTGCATGGAGATCTAGTCTCTGCCCTGACCGAAGCAGTCCTCCTCCGCACACGGATAGCTGTGATCAAATGCCAGGCACACAAGAAGGTGACAGACATTATAGGTCAGGGAAATGCACTAGCTGACATTACTGCCCGAACCACAGCCGAGAATAGGTCCACGACCCGCATGTACGTGACCAGGTCACAAACTGAGAAATGGAAGGATGCTAGGGAAACGATTAGGGATATCCAACTAGCCAGCACACCACACGAATTAACTGAATGGGCCCGGGTGGGATTGAAGGACGATGACGGTTGTTGGCGAACTAAAGACTCGAACAAATGGTTACTACCCGACTCATACTTGATCCCCATGCTGACCATGGCACACTCCCCCGCACACATAGGGTCTGCCCCCATGATCGAACTCATCTCCAAAGTCTGGCACAACGACAGAATACCAGACTCAGCCAAACGTCTGGTCCAACAATGCCTAGTATGCCTCCAACACAACCCTGGGAAAGGAACTGCTGTACCCCGGGGAGGGTTTGGGGTCCCCAATCACCCCTTTGAAGTCCTACAAATGGACTATGTCCAGCTAGAAAGGTGCCAAGGTTTAAAGTATGTGCTTGTCGTTGTGTGTGCCTTCAGCAAGTGGGTGGAAGCCTACCCGACCCATGACAACACCGCTATGACTACTGCAAAAGTACTGCTGAAGGAATTCTTCCCCCGATACGGCCTTTGTCGAATTTTGTGGAGCGACAATGGCCCCCACTTCGTAGCCGAAGTTATCCAACTCATCTTAAAAGGGTTGGGTGTAAAACAGAAGTTCCATGCGGTCTTCCATCCCCAATCTGCAGGCCTGGTTGAGCGACACAATGCCACATTGAAGCTTAAGATAGCAAAAATAGTCGCCACCACAGGACTAAGATGGCCAGACGCTCTCCCACTAGCATTGCTATCAATGCGTTCCACCCCCACCAAACACCACTTAACCCCCTACGAGGTCGTCTTTGGGCGGCCCATGAACCTTTGGACTGCACCAAAACCATCATCCATCCACGACGTCCCGGACGTCCTCATGTCTGACTATTTGTATAACCTAACTAAGACATTGTCTGTTATCCATCAGCAGGTGCTGCACGCCATTCCCGATGTTTCCAGGGGCCCGGGACACGACATCCAACCCGGTGACTTCGTCTTAGTGCGTAACTTCCAGCGCACCAAGAGTTTGGAGCCCCGGTGGACGGGCCCCCTGCAAGTCCTGATCACCACCCGAACAGCTCTTCGAGTGGAGGGGAAACGCAATTGGCTGCATGCACACCACTGCAAGAAGGTATCACCGACCCTGACAACCACGGACAACATCACCGCCCAAGAGGAACTTCTGGACAAAGACCGACCATCCCTGAGCCGCTGCCCGGATACAGAGACACTTGAGTTGATTGAATATCCCGATCCCACTGTGCCATCCAAAGAAGGGTATAACTTGCGACGAAAGGAGAGAACTTCGGCTAAGCAGACCACAGGCTAAGTGGAAATCTCAGAACGGTAGCCTAGGCACCTCAAAGGCCACCAGGAGAGAAACTAAAACAAAGTCTGTGGTTCTGCCCGCTACCGAGTCTCTTGAAGGTGATGGAAGCGCCCGACATGAAGATGATGGAAGCAACCGGACGTCCAAAGATCCACTTCAAAAACCCAAAGACTGACCGAATGCACAGCTTTAAGACAATAGCACTTTTCATTTCCCTTCTCTTTTGCCTTCTCCTCGTGGTCACCTTCTGGATCGTGGAGGAGAGCACACCCGCTCATAAGACATTGCTGACTACCGTTCAACCTACCACCACGAAAGAACACCATCTGATCTCACTTTCACCCCAACTCCGAGAAAGGCGTAAGGAGTTCTGGAATAACTCTTTTGTGCAGTTACTCCACCAACACAATCTTGCCACCAACGCCACTAACTGCTGGATCTGTGGATTGCTGCCCCATGCCACTGGGCACTCAATCCCCTTCATCCCTTCACCTTTTTCCGTCCATGGTTCCTGCCTCGCCTGGCTGATCCTCCTGCAGGAGAGCTACAAGGACAATGCCACTTCCGGCAGAACCATGTCACACTTCTACCATGGGTTCTGGCTGAACAAAACTGGTAGAACCTCCGCCCTCTTCTGCCCTCTGAGATCGAACACTTCCTTTCACATGGACATCCCCGCCAAAGAACGAATTGAAATGCAAGTGTTCAACAATCCAGCCAGACCCACCTTCTCTTACCTCCGAAAACGGACAGCCGCCACCCTAACAGTGGCCCTGTCCGTCATCAACATCACTGGATCTGTATGCCTCGAAGGCCTGGGGGCACAGCTGGTGGGCCACAGCTCCTGCCTCATCACCCGAACATTGGACTCAGTTGACCCACCTTCCTTTGTTGCCTCCCCGAATATGTACTTCGTGTGTGGTACTAAGGCCTACACCTGGCTCCCGAAAGGTTGGGGAGGCACCTGCTACATCGCCTTTGTCCTTCCTCCGACGTATGTGGCTCCAGCAAACCATCACCGACAGAAACGTGCCAAAGACATTGTACAAACCGACTCCACCAGAGCACAGTTCATGGACGCAGTAAAGGGTCTTGTTCCGCTCTGGGGTCCGATGGCAAACAGCCGTGCCATCCGCCACTTAACCCAGGCAGTCGAAACAGCAATGAACATTACAGCTGGCGCCCTCACCAACAACACCGCTGAGCTTCAGGCCGTCCGCCTGGTGGCTCTCCAGAACCGCCTTGTTCTAGATGTGGTTCTGGCTGACCGCGGAGGAGCATGCCGCATCATTGGGTCCAGCTGTTGTACCTACGTACCGGATAACTCACCCTCAGTCCACAAAGCAATTGAACACCTCCACAGACTGTCCACAGAGGTCCATCAAGAACAAGAAGAATGGTCACTGGGGAGTTGGTTTTGGGACGCTATTAAAGGTTGGGGATGGAGGCTGTTTTCATTTATCCTCATACCAATCATGATACTATGTGGATGTTGCTTGGGGATTCAGTGTCTGCCACCTTTATGTTCGTTTTTTATGAACTGCATCTGCCCTAAGACTTTGGACTTTGAAACTGAGCGGATGAAAGCTCTGAATGAGGTGGAGGTACGGGGTATTATGGGGATAGATCCAAACTAGGCAAGCTGGCGAGACATGTTAAAAGGGAGGACTGTGGAAATTTAGCGTGCAAACTGAACATTATCTGCGCCATCTTGCCTCTCCCCAGCGCCACGCATAGCAAATGCACGGCCGCCATTTTAGGCACCCCACTCTCTCCCCGCTCACTCTCGACCGCCAGTGCTTTCCCCTGGCGCTGCGAGCATCCCCCCGCGCGCCGGCCACCCCCGCTCTCTCATACAGGCCATAAACCCTCTCCTTCTGCGCGACCCTGCTACGGAACCACTTCCGACCGACAACCCATACATGGTCATGCCTCTCCTTTGATAACCCCCTTCCTCTGCGCCCCATTGTCTGAACTGGTCCCAGGCCATCACCTAGCCCTGCGGATGCAGTTTATTGCCCCTACTGTAAGGGAAACACCCCACATCAAAGGGATTACAGTAGATCAAAGCCCCTACCCCCTGAGACCCGGCCGGTTGCACACACCCCCGGGAATTAGCGGAATTCCCTGCTGCGCGATAGCCATCTCCCACTGCGGGTAGGGTGGGAACCTCTACTGTAACCATGTGTGGGATCGGATCTGAGCCGGGCTTCAGGGGATATTTCCCCGCACATCAAGGGAATCTCAAGAATGTACTATGTATAATAAAGCAATAAACCAGTGTATAAGAGACCAGGTCTCAGAGATGCAGTTAGAGCACCTCGTGACGATACCTTGCTGTCTGATCTGATGTGTTCTGCTCCAACGGAATAAAACCTTGTTTCCTGCCTTCCAGTCTCCAGCGCCTGCCTCTTTTATTGGTAAATTATCGAGTGGTATGAGAGGCGATTACCGCCGGGCAAATACTTGAAAGGATACCGACTGAAACTGCCGCTACCATTTAACAATCTCTAGTGTCTGTGTTTCCAATCTTGAGTTCATAGTCCATCCGGAAGATCCTTTTTGCAGTAACTTTGTAACTTTTACGCACCCATTGAAAACCTATGGGAGCACGCGTGTGACTATTTGCTCTGCACACGCAACCCGTGGACCCCCTGGTCACTAACTAAAGTTAGCTCCTTGTAGGCCCAGCGATTCTAGAGGCCCTAGGCCTTTTCCCTTTTCTGCTCGTGGTACTTATACCACTATTTTAGTATATGGTGTGAGCGGCCACCAGGGCCTATCCATATAAAGTGCAACTTCTGTGTATTCTAACGTATTCTTGTTTAACGATTTGTGTTCCTGTGCTCATAAAGAGTCTAGGGGATACTTTGAGAAATAAATACATATATATTTTCAATATATATCTGTGTGGTGTCCTTTCATTGGTATAAAGGGGGGGTTACATTTGGTAAAACAGCCTGCTTAACACGTTTCACGAGTTTAGCCTCAAAGACTGCTTAGCCTACGCTACCACTAGGGCAGCTGGTCCGAAAAGGTTGACTTACAACCACACCATAAGGGTTGCTTGGCATGGTACAAGGTGGTCACTTTAACTAGTGAACATCATATACCAGGCCAACTTCTCACAATATAGAAAACATTTTCCGAATTGCTAAGTTAGTTTAGTACATTTGAAAATGGGTTTTAGCATTCAGAAAACCCTTGACTTACTGTGTCTGAGCATTTTCCAATTACTAAAACCCATCGTACATTAGGACCCTTCTCGGTGGCCCTACCAGGGGATTTTTCAGCCTGCTTTCCTTCTCCTTTTCCCCGTCCCTTCCTCTCCCAACCAGTAACATTTAAAAAAAAAAAAAATAATTAAATACTTTTTTTTGTTTTTGTTTTTTTAAATGCGTTCATGAAGCTCTTTTGGAAACTGTCAGCATATGTATGGAGGCAGGACAAGACCTAGAAGCAGAGACAAGACAAACAGCCCATCTTCATGTACTTGCTAACCTCACCTCGTGTTTTAAATTTTTAAAGAAGGTGCCCACACGGTTACATATTTTTGCATAGGTATTTTTTATCCTGTCTAGACTTCCATCACCTTTCTCTGTACCAGCTTTCTATTGTTCTGCTCAACAACTGTTTTTTAGGACTAGCAAAGTACACACTGCAACTGACTGGTTGCAAAAGACATATTGTGGGCTTTCCAAGAACATAGTGCAGTTTGCAGCCTGTCAGTTGCTTAGGATTGGTTGGTTTTACTGTCACTCATTTGCCTGCTTTTTATTCGACGTCTATTCTACCTTGTGAGTGTCCCTCGCTTGGAGCATATCCCCTTTACTTGTGTCCTTCCACTGCTCACTTTTTGGAAACTACATCTTAGGTCTCATTGACTAGATATTGCATGCATGGTCTGTTGCAATACATATTGTTAGCTTACATTGGACCGGATAGATGATGGGGCTGTGGAGAGGAGGAGTTTATGGATACCCCCAGATAGAGAAAGAATGGCAACAAAACTTAGTAGTATAAACAAAACAAGCATTTGCAATGCAATAGGTCTCGCATTTACGTGAGTTTGAGCTATTGGCATTGTAAATGACAATGTTTTTTATTTATGTTTTAAAAACGAAAACAAACATAAAAGCCATGGTTATTTGCAATGTCAATAGCTCAAAACTTGTGTAAATGTGAGACCTATTGCATTGCAGCAAATTAATTAAATATACAAGCGCTGACGCTAAATTGAAAGTGGACCACGCTGCAAATAAAAAAAATAGTGCTTACCGACTTATGAAGGAGACCGTGTAACGCCACAAGTAAAAGATCCAGTCCTCATGGGAGCTAACAAATAGCGACAGGACGGTTACAAGAAGGAACTAACGAGCCTCATTATCAATCGAAAGCCAGGATTTACCAAGGACAACGACACCAGCCTATCAAAAATATGGGCGGAGAGAAGGCGAGACTTCCACAGCATACTCGACTACTGCATGCCTCGCAGAGAGAGCAGTGCATGCGCGCTGCCGCTAGGCTCGACCTAAAAAGTAGCCATTAAGTCCAAACAAAGATTAATACAGTTAAAAATCCTTCATGAAGCGTACTACGGTAGAAGCAGACTGTACCAAATCGGAAGGGCTCCAAACCCACAATGTTTGTGATACAAGATGGGCGAAGGTACATTTATGCACCCTCTCTGGTACTGCCCCCTTGTTGATCGGTACTGGACCGCCATCATTGAAGAAATAGAAGCTGTCCTTGATGTGCCATTACTACAATGCCTCAGTTTATCCGATTGGAGTCCCATGCAACGATGACCTACATGCGCTCTTCTCCTGTTCTGTCATTTAGGATTCAGGCTAGCAAAGAGGGACATTGCCATGCTGTGGGTTAGGCAGCAATTGTCAACAAAGAGAAAATGGTTCATGGGAAAGGATATGTGTATGGAGGCAGAGAGGGTGGTCTACACCAGGAGAGGATGTCCCAAAGAGTTTGTCAGGGTATGGGGCAGATGGCGAGAACATTACGGTCTAGGTTAGGAGAGGTGAGAAACACCATCTTAAAGTTTACTTTAGCAGCGTCATCATGGAAGGATTGGTTCCCTACACCGCCTCAGGGGGTGTGGAATCACTGAAGGTGTATGAGGACGGGGGAGCATATGAATCCACTTCCCACATGAGTTTGCCCTGCTGTTATAGCGCAATAAACAAGCGTTCCGTCATGTTTAAGCACTTACAATTGTTCGAAGTAAAGGTAGTTGGGCTTGGGGAGCTGGCGTGATTAGCATGTGGTGTGGTACCTGTGGTGTAGCGTTCTAGTGTTTAACACCACGTGACGGCCTCGCAACCACACTCTACAGTAACTACTCGTCAAGCTCCATGGATGGTCATTCTTGCAGGAGGCCGCTTCTCTTGACGCCACCCTGGCTTGTCATATCAGGGGGAGTCGGTGAACTGGCAGTAGCCCCTCTTATCTGACTCTTACCTGGGGTTCAGGGAATCCCTGAGCCTCGGCGGACCGCAAGCACCTTTCTCCTCACTTCCACTAAAGGGAGTTTGTGGGACTGCCCCCTCGCCTGCACTGTTGGTGTCTACATGAAACCACAACTCGCAGAAAAGGTGCTCCGCTTGAGGCCCTTCTAACATCTCTGTTTAATATGGGCAAGATGCGAGGACTCTTCCATCACTATTAAAAACACAGTTCTACTCTGTGAAAAGATGAATATTCTAGTATGTTGTTTATTAGGCGAATACAATTGATTACGTTTCTAACCTACAAGGAGGAATAAAGACTCCAAATGTGAGGGTGGGCATAGTTTGGGGGGGGGGCTCTGTGGACAAATGGGCAGTGCGGGGCACCAGAAGATGAAATACGGCACTGCCTGTGGGGACAGCAGAGTGTTCCACAGCCTTCAAAGCGCAACCAAGGGCATGCCTGTTCTCAGTAACCCTTCCAGTTGCCATTGTCGCTCTCTTGTCACTTAACAACCTGCCCTGGCCCTGAAGTCACCCGTAGCATGACATAACTTGAATGGTATCTTTCGCACGCACCAGCTGCTTTTTTGTCAGGTTCGCCGTCCAGATGCCGTGACACGGTGTGCTTCTTCTTACAGGGTGGAAGGCTATTCAAGTCTCTGCCTTTTCCACTTTTTCCAGTGTTTTCCAGTGAAGCACTAAAATGAATATGCTACTTACCAGTATGCATCTGTTCTTGGCATGTAGGGCTGCTGACATTCATATCTGTGCATAGATCGCCGCCTAGTGTTGGGTCCGGATGTTTGCACGTTGTTGTCCTGGAAGAGTCTTCGAAGTATCCTTGGATAGGTGACTCCTCCCCTGGACTACAGTGCGCATGGGCATCCTCTCCATCCTCAGATTGTTTTTCGCCATTGTGGCAGTGATGGAGTAGATACAGAAAGTGATGACCATGCTTGCAGTAATTCTGAGAGCTGCAGCTGCGACAGGCGCCGGGGAGGAGGGAGGGCGATATGAATGTCAGCAGCCCTACATGCCAAGAACAGATGCATACTGGTAAGTAGCATATTCAGTTCGAGGCATGTGGGCTGCTGAATTCATATCTGTGCATAGAATACATAGCAGTGCCCTCTATTGGCGGCGGCTACCCGTGCCAGCTGCAGCGGTCTGAAAAAGTGTTTTGAGAACAGCCTGTCCTACAGCTGCCTGCTGTTTTGACTGCACATCTACGCAATAGTGTTTTGTAAATGTGTGTGTAGTGGACCATGTGGCTGCTCTGCATATATCATGCAGGGGAATATTTCCTAGGAAGGCCATGGAAGCCCCCAACTTACGTGTTGAGTGGGCTCGTGGTGGAATAGTTAATGTGCGTTTTGCTTTTTGATAACAGATTTGAATACACTTAACTATCCATCTGGCTATCCCTGCTTTGGAGATGGCGTTACCTTTGTGGTGTGGGGCAAAGGCAACGAACAGTTGTTTTGTCTTCCTGAAGGGTTTAGTCCTATCGATGTAGTACATGAGGGCCCTCCGTACATCTAGTGTATGTAGTGCCCTTTCTGCAACAGTTTGTGGGTTTTGGAAGAAAACTGGCAGTTCAATAGTCTGATTCATGTGGAACTGCGATATTACTTTGGGCATGAATTTGGGGTTGGTACGTAGTACGACCCTGTTGGCGTGAACCTGTATAAATGGCTCTTGAACGGTTAGTGCCTGGAGTTCACTAACTCTTCTTAGGGAAGTGATCGCTACAAGGAAGGCCACTTTCCAGGTAAGGAATTGAATCTCGCATGAGTGTAGAGGTTCAAAGGGTGGACCCATCAGGCGTGTGAGGACCAAGTTGAGGTTCCACATTGGAGCCGGTGGGTGGCTTGGTGGAATGACTCGTTTGAGTCCTTCCAAGAATGCTTTGATGGCAGGCACTCTGAATAGAGAGAGGTGCTGCCTAGTTTGCAGATAGGCTGAGATTGCGGTCAAATGGACACGTATAGAGGTGTACGCCAGATTGCATCGATATAGGTGTAAGAGGTAACAGATGATGTTTTGGATGGATGCGTCCAGCGGGTTGATGTCATTATTACCGCAATAAATGACGAACCTTTTCCATTTGGCTGCATAGCAAGCTCTGGTGGTGGGTCTCCTGGCCTCCTTGATGATGTCCATACAGTCAGGTGGCAGGTTGAGATAGCCAAACTCTAGGACTTCAGGAGCCAGATCGCCAGGTTCAGCTGTTGCGGATCTGGGTGCTGAACCTCTCCATGGTTCTGCGTCAAATGCGCGGGTTTGATCCGCAGCCTTTGATGCGGCACCACGGAAAGATCGAGGAAGGTGGTGTACCACGGCTGGCGTGCCCACGTGGGAGCAACTAGGACGAGTGTCAGGGAGTGTTGTCGGAGTTTGCGAGCCACCAGCGGTATCAATGGCGCTGGGGGAAAAGCGTACGCAAATCTGCCGGACCAGTTCATCCATATCGCATTGCCCTGCGACTGCGGGAATCTGGCGGCGAAGCTTTGGCATTTTGCGTTTTCGCTTGTCGCGAATAGGTCTATCTCCGGATGACCCCACTGCTGGAAGTACGGTTGGAGTACTGATGGGTGTAACTCCCACTCGTGCATCTGGTGGCTGTGTCTGCTGAGCAGATCCGCCATCTGGTTGTCCTTGCCAGGGAGGTGTTCCGCCATGAGGAACATGTTCCTTTGAATGGCCCACTTCCACATGCTCTGAGCCAGATGAGACAACTGTGGAGAGTGTGTTCCTCCCTGTTTCTGTATGTAGTACATTGCGGTCATGTTGTCCGTCCGGATCAACACGACCTTGTTGCATAGATGTACTTTGAATGCCTTCATGGCTAGGAAGATTGCCATCAGTTCCAGAAGGTTGATGTGCAACTTCTTTTGTTGTGTTGTCCATAGTCCCTGCACTGTGTAGTGGAGTACATGAGCTCCCCATCCCTGGAGAGATGCGTCCGCTGTCAGTACTATCTGTGGGACAGGCTCTTGGAATGGTCGGCCCTTGCAAAGGTTTTGTGGATTCCACCAATGCAGAGAGTTGTATGCCCGACCACTCACCAACACTAGGTCCTTCAACTGTCCTTGAGCCTGATTCCACTGACGTGCTAGGCACTCCTGAAGTGGGCGCATATGTAATCTCGCGTGCGGGACTATGAAGATGCAGGAGGCCATCATGCCTATCAACTGCATAAACACTCGCGCTGGAAGTGAGTGATTGGGTTTGAACTTGGAGATCAGCAGTTGTATGCTGTTGATCCTCACTAAATTTGGCTGAGCTGTGGCCGCCAGAGTGTCTATAGTCGCACCTAGGTACTGTTGTACGTGCGCGGGCTGGAGATGGGACTTTGGGTAATTTAGTGAGAATCCCAGACTGTGAAGAAGGTGAATGGTGCGGGACATGTGGCTTGCACATTGCTGGGCTGACTTCGCTTGAACGAGCCAGTCGTCTAGGTAGGGGTAGACGTGTATATGCTGCCTCCGTAGATGTGCTGCCACCGTAGCTAGGCACTTCTTGAAAACCCTGGGCGCTGTTGTCACGCCGAAGGGAAGGACTTTGAACTGATAGTGCTGCCCTTGAACAGTGAACCTGAGGTATTTTTTGTGTGAGGGGTGGATGGGTATGTGAAAGTACGCATCCTTGAGGTCCAGTGTGGCTAGGAAGTCTCCCTGCTTGAGAAGCGGAAGGACTTGCTGTAGAGTGAGCATGTGAAAGTGCTCTGAAAGAATGTACTGGTTCAGGGGTCTCAGGTCTAATATAGGTCTGAGCGACCCGTCCTTTTTTGGAATTAAGAAGTAGAGGGAGTACACTCCCGTACCCTGCTCGTGGATGGGTACGACCTCTATAGCGCCTTTTAGAAGCATACTTTGCACCTCTTGCTGTAAGAGCGTTAAGTGCTCTGAGGACATAGGACGGCTTCTTGGTGGTATTGTGGGTGGAGTGGAGGTTAACTCCAGACAGTAACCGTATTTTACAATATCTTTGACCCACCTGTCCGTGGTGATGGAGTTCACATGGACAGGAACCTTTGTAGCCTTCCCCCGACAGGTGTTATGTGGTCGGGAGGAAGGGAGAGGGCGTCACTGCTTGTTCTTGGGGGAGGACCTGGTGTTGCCGTAGCCACGTCCTCTGCCCTTTGTACTGGAGCCACGATATCCACCTCGGGTGTTTTTATCGTAGGTGGTCTGTGTATTGCCTTTGTTATATGTTTGTTGTGACCCCTGTCCTCTACCTGCTCCCTTGTTTCCGGGGCGACGAAAGGAGCCGCTCCGAAAGGACTGAGTTTGTAGGGCGCCCATGGACTTTGCAGTGTCCGTGTCCTTTTTTATCTTTGAGGGTGGTGTCAACCTCTGGCCCGAATAAATAGTCGGGGTTGACGGGCTGGTTGAGTATATTGTTTTCGCAGCATGACGCTTGTGTTTATGGCTCTGGCAGCCGTGTCTGCAGCATCTAGTGCACATTTGATGGAAGCGTTCGTGAGTAGCTGTCCTTCTCTGATGAGCATTTCTGCGCCTTCCTTGAACTGGTCAGGGAGATGTTGGAATATTTGCTCCAGTGTGTCATAGTGCGCTCTATCATAGCGAGCAAGGAGCGCTTGAGTGTTGGCTATGCGCCATATGTTGGCAGCTTGGGCGGCAACTCGCTTGCCAGAGGTCTCTAACACCTTGGACTCTTTGTCCGGGGGAGGAGCGTCACCTGTCGTTTGCGAGTGTGCCCTCTTGCGTGCATTCGCTACGACGATGGAGTCGAGTGGTAATTGGCCTCTGATGTAAGTAGGATCCCCAGGTGCTGATCTGTATTTCTTATCAATCCTGGTGTTTATCACTCGTGCCCTGGTGGGTTCCTTGAAAATGTCCTTGGCTGGTTTGAGGACCCCCTTCAACATTGGCAGAGTCTTTACATGTCTTTCTGAGGATGCAAAGGTGTCCATTAGAAAGTCATCTTCGATGGTATCAGAGTGAAGCTGTACCCCATGGTTATTTGCAGCACGTTCAATAAGAGCGTTGAACGCCGCAGTATCCTCCGTAGGAGATGTTTTTGCCCCATAAAGTTGTGGGTCCTGTGCATCGAGAGGTGCACTGGGGTCTGCAGGGTCGCCCCAAGTTTGATCAGGGTCCTGCTGGTCATCAGGGTCTGTGTCTACATGGTAGGGGACTTGGTCATCCATGTAGTCCTCCAATGCATCCGTGTCGGAGCGTGTGGGGGAGAACCGGTGTGGATCCTGGTAGGATGAATGGAAAGGTTCATAAAGGAGAGTTCTGATTCTACAGGCAACTTCCTTTTTAGTGGGATCCTGAAAGGGTCCAATGGCGGCTCCGAAGTTATCCTTCGGTCGTGGAGAATCATCCTGCCAGTGTCGGCGTCGATGACCCGTGCCGGAGACGTCTCAGCAGGTGTGACCGTAGTTTGGGTGACCCGTGTCCTGAGTTGGAACATTTTTGGGATTGTCGACGGAGGCAAGCCGAAGGTAATGTTGGCCGGCACCGAAGAGGCTGCTGGAGCTCCGATCGAACCGGAACCCGACGTGTCCTGGAGGACAGCTGTGGTTTTGCTGCCTTGCGTCGCACCAGGTCGTACTTGGGGCGTCTTTGAGGCTTTGGCACCGGCCAGGTTCGTAGAGGCGGCCGAGGATTTTTTCGGCGCCGGCGGTTCCTCGAGTCGAGGTGCGGAGATCACCGTTGAAGTCTTCGATACGTGAGGCTTAGGTGTCGTCGAGGGAGCGATGCGAGACGCAGCAGGCGGTACGGCCCTCGGTGTCGTTGGTGCCGGTAGCCGAGCAGGTTTGTCGGTGCCGATGGCCTTTTTCCGTTTGTCGACTCCGACGTCGCCCGCTTCAAGTTCGGTACCGAAGTCTCTCTTGGTGCGGTCGGTGCCGACGCGTTGCGCTGGCGTCGAAGGCGTGGAAGGCCTCGATCCGACCAGCGCCACTTTCAGTTTCGGAGGAACCGAAGCAGCTTTCGGTTTCGGTTTTGCGGTAGGGAAACCAGCTGGTTTATGCAGTAATGGCTGCCGCTGAACGTCCGAGGCCGGGCCCGAGGGCGGGGCCGAAGAACTGCGGGATGGGTCTCGGGTAAGGCCCGAAGGCGATCCCTCGACCGGAGCCATGGGCTGTGGCACTGGTGTTTCTTCGGTTTGAACAGGTAGGCCTTGTTCATCATTGGAGCTACTCTCTTCGGCCCCTAAGGCCTCCTCGTCGTCTCCTACCTCGGTGTCGTCTTCACCTCTGTGGAAGAGTGACTCGTCTACCTCGTCCGATCCGGGTTCGTGTTCGGAAACGGGACTGGAGGGCAAGACTTCTAATTCCTCGACGTCTTCGGCCTCGTCGAAGATGTCTGTTGGGGCCGGTTCCGCGTGCTGCGCCTCGAGTCTCGCCGCTCGTCGATTCCGTAGAGTCTTCTTGGAACGGAACCGGGCACAGGCCATGCATGTCGATTCGTCGTGGTCCGGCGAAAGGCATTTGTTGCACACCGGATGGACGTCGATGTGTGGGTACTTCGCATTGCATACCGGACACCTTTTGAATGGCGTCCTCGATTCCATCGTCGAAGCAGTCGATGGACAGGTAAATGCGAAAAAAGTCGGTGCTGAAAGTTAGTAAACTAACAAGATTGTATCGAAACCCGATCGATAAACAGTACCGACGCAAACTAAAGGCCTTTTGGCCTCGACAAAATATTTTCCTAACTTTAGCTAAGATAGCACATCCGAACCCAATGGCGGAAAAAAACAATCTGAGGATGGAGAGGATGCCCATGCGCACTGTAGTCCAGGGGAGGAGTCACCTATCCAAGGATACTTCGAAGACTCTTCCAGGACAACAACGTGCAAACATCCGGACCCAACACTAGGCGGCGATTTATGCACAGATATGAATTCAGCAGCCCACATGCCTCGAACTGTTTAAAAGTATTGTTTTTCAATTAAAAAGGATGAACGTGTTGCGGGAGTGGGCTTGGGGAGAGAACTGGGGTAGAACGAACATCATGGGCAGCGGGAGAAACAAGACAGGAGAAAGAGAGCAACGTGGACTCTAGATGGGGGAAAAATACACAGAGGCAAGAAAGCGGAGCAATCTCATAAAGCACTTAAAAAGCAGAAAAAGAATAGTTGAATGGGAGCGTAGAAGCCAGCAAGTCAAAAGATTGTTAAGCAGCAATACACAGACAGTAAACAAGCTGATTGCAGCAAAAACACAGAAGTGGATGCTTGCTTGTGCCCCGGGGGAACTGCAGGACAGCTGATCGCAACATAAACACAGAAGTGGATGCCTGCTTGTGCCCTGGGGGAACGGACAACAAAAATAACAACAAAAAAAAACAAAGCACACGCAAAGCCGCATTTTCGTTGCTATAGCAACAAAATGGCGTGGGACTGTCCACAGTCCCTACGGACACACGCATGCTGTCTGCTATGGACAAATGGCAAGAACAGCCATGTTTGTCCATGCAGGCGCGTGCATAAAAGTCCTCGGCAGAATCGATTCCAAAAGGTACTCACAATAGCGAGAGCAGCGCATGCGCTGCTTTCGTTAGGCGAGACCTAAAAATGACCACGGAGTTCTTTTTTTGTTTTTGGGTATCTTGATTCTGTCACCCTTAATCATAAAAGTTAATTGAATTCACCTCTGCAGAAACTGAAGAGAAGTCAGCTTACAAACTCATTCAGGAGGGATCACTGAAAAGCACAGTAGTCTTTAAGCAGCTTTGGCAAAATCAGTAGGGCTGGGATAAACCACCAGCCTTTTAGTTGTCAAATATTCATTTTTTTAATTATGGATTTTGCAAAACCTTATTCTAAGGGAAGCGGCTGGGCCCTCATCAACTTAAAATAAAAAATGGCTAAAATCAAAAATATATTTTTGCTCTCAAAAATAATGCATTGCCAAAATAATCCCTGGCACTTAAGGGAACTACTTTGTGTGTGTGGGGGCTCTTGTGAAAGGGCAGAATACTGTCACACACAGTGAATTTAGCCAGTGTGTGAAATGCGCTGACCTCCTGCCACATGCTGTATGTGGTAGTGGGCGGAAGAAAAAGCTGAATGAAAGAACAGTCCAATCGATGAAGAGGACGGACTGAAAGCCGTAATAAGGAAAAGTATATTATACATAATATTTTAGTAAAACCACAAGGTTTTGGCCGGAAATTAAAATGGATTTCTTAAAAGCAAACCAACTGGCTATCCAAGCCTGACGTTTTTGAAACTAAAAACAAACCTTGATTTTATTATTTAAAAACAACAAAACTGTAATTTCATTTAAATTGAAATTACATGGATTCTAAGTATTCCAAAATTCAAGGAATATATTGGCGGATTAAAATTAGCAAAATCGACACTGCTTTAAACACACCAGGAGAGGGACTCACCTGCAAACTCTTTTCAAACTAGAAATTCTTCTCAAAGACATTTTTTGAGTGTACAGCTTCATCAACATGGATGTGAGAACAATATTTGTAAAAGTAGCTAATATTCCAAACACAAACAAAAGAGACGGGTTTTAATACATTTTATTTTGTAGACTAACAGCAGAATATGAAAATGACGGCCAAAGCAGTTCTTTAAAAACGTTATTTCCCCCCCAAAAAAGTGTCTGTGCTTTGCATAGGTCGGTCTTCACAGAAGACAAAACAAAACCAAATACCAACGAAAGAATACAAAAGAAATCAAACACTTTCAAACGTATTTACACGTTACAATAGGTCGGAAGCTACATTTATACATGTGCTCTGAATACATCTATAGAGGGATCCGTTCCTTCTATATAGATTTATGTATATATGTATATATAGATCTCAGAGATATGTACATTGACTGCTCCGTGGTATCTTGGGAGGGGAACGCAATGCTGAATCCGTCAACAAAGTCAGATGTTAGCTGCTAGTCAGTCGTCTGGTTCAAGAGGGGTGTTGCCCACCCAACTGGTAGTGTGGGTTGCCCAAGGCAGAGCAGCCTTCATCTCAATTTCACAATAGTAGTTACAGGAAAAGACCAAGCTCCACAGGTTGAACTATCATCGTACAGAGATGGAAGAATGCTATAGGCGAAGGAGAGTGGGGAATGTATATGTACACCATGGCCCATGATCTACTCCACCTACTTCACAAATTATTTGCGCCCACGCTGGAATAGATCAAATGGTTGTTGGGTAATTGCTCCGGAAACAAGTGTTGTTGGACAAAGATAGGGGAAAAAATGAAGGAGCGGTTCTCTGCTTGTAAATAAACACCTTCTCTCCTATCCACATTAGATATTTGTCAACTATGGGGGGGGATCTTGCACAGGAGAGGTCATGGCATGAGCCCAGCCCATAGTCGCATTCTTGATTCTTGGCCGGAAAAGTGCTCACACTGCGCTGATAACAAGGAAGACCTAGAGGGTGCATTATTGCTATTAAACGGATTAACAGAGGGGTTAGAGGGGAAAAGCAAAACCACTGCACACATTTTCACTCTTCTCTATACACCAATACGCTCTTTCTCAAGAAAGAAAGGCACAATGCAACAATCATGAGCTACAGGCTTTCAAATCATTAGTTCATTTGGCACGGCAACACAGGTTAAAAGACAGCACCAAGTATTACATTACCAGCATCATGGTAACTGTAATTTTAGAACATTTGTTCATGAATTGATAGTAGCTGCCGTCCCTCACGAGATTACAAACTTTGCGCTTACCATTCACAGTAAGATATAGGACAACATTTTAGCCACGAGTCAACTTTGTGACTTCAAGCAACGCTGGAGTTAGACATTAGCTGAGAAAAACATTTAGCTAAATTAAAGACAGATCACTCTCTAGTTCTATACCACAGGTTCTCTCCTATCACCACTGGGTGAGATCAGAGTGGCAGTGCCATGCAACACTCTTTTAAAGAATGGGTCTAGGGAGGCCATGCACACTTTGTCCTCACACCGATGACCTTGCCACAACACCCAATTTCCAGTGTAAGTCTTTCTGCTGGTTGGTCATTTAACTCGATACCAAATCAAAGAATGGTGGTGTTGATGAGTGATAATGACATACTGTCCTATGTTTTGTTAATAATGCCAGCTTCCACACTGCGCCATCTCATAGTGTTACTATTACCCAACCCACGAATAACCCTTTTATCACCATAGGGTAGTTGGAAGGCTTTAGGGTCTAGCCAGAGAAGTGTAGCCCTCAGCACTCTATTGCCTGGAAGTTACTCCCCTTTCCCGCTAAACCAAGCCTTCCCGTCCACTCTGTTGCTGAATGCTGGACTGGCGCCCCATAGAAAGACACTCCTTTGAAATATGCAGCTCTGAAATTGATGACCTGCTCAGTGTCATTCATCTTTCAATTGTCTTCCTCTGAATTGTGCTATTTTTGCGTCTCCTCCATTTCTCTCCCAATGGCACCATTCTGTGTCCAGTGCACAGATGTCATCACTGGTGGCCACTGTGTTCGAGTGCTGCACCACTGAGCCGTGCTGCCGTGAAACATGTCGCGACGAAACGCCTTTCTGTGAATTTCACTGCCCTGCATACGGCTGCTCTTCTTGATGCTTCTCTCTTACCCCATCTAGCTATTGCTCATTCCGTAACCATTATTCAGTACCTGCAGTGTCACTTCCAGACCAACTCATGCTCCACCTCCTTTTGTTTCCACTCCCATATGTACAATCGCACACCCTACCTCACGCTCAAACTTATTTTTGGTCATTTCCCATAAACCTATCCTAAAATGCATTTGCATGAACACAATTGATACCAGTCAAAGACCTAATTCTCAACTATTCATTACTGAAACTTGGCTCAGGCAGGATGAACCACTGCACACAGGCACTCATGAACTTTCTCAGTAACCCCGCTAATAAACAACGGTGCTGCCTTACGCTTTTTTTTGTAACGATTCCATTACCTATAGTTCCTTTTCTACACCAGAATAGTCCTTGCAGGCAGATGGACTTTAATAGCTGTGGCAACCCATTCATTTCTTCTCATATACTGACCCCCATCTCTATGTGCAGTCTTCACAGAAGCTTTTTACTCACTCCATCATCAGAATATAAATCTATCATCCCAACAAACGTAACTGGGGATACTTCTTTTACCAATATGTGGGGTCATCAGGCACTCCAGATTCCGTTTGAAGGTCAATCGTGCACGATTTCTGAAATTATGGGTCCCACCCTTTCTTTAAAGAACCTATCGGTCACTCGTTTGGTCAGAAAATTCGGCCACAGAGCGCATTACTTCATTGATGACAACTAACACCACCTTGGTAGACTCATGGTTCAAGGATGCTTTTAACTCCAATATCACACTTCACATCAGAAAGCAGAACTGCTAAAACATGCAGAGCAAAATGATTCAACATATCTTGCTTTTCTTCAAAGCCTCCAACACAAAAGAACATACAAAGCCTCTGTATCTCTGAAGCTAAATGTCCATCCAAACTACTATTTAGGATCACTGATGAGTGTCATTCCTTAACAACATCTATACAAGGTCTTAGCAAATCACTTGCTAAGTAGAGCTTGGGTGCTGGTTGTGTGCTTAGCCCCTCCCCCCCCATAAGTATTAGTTGCATCCATTCCAAGAAGCCACAGACAGATACTCCTCTGTGCCGAGGCACATACTCTCCGATGTACCAAATAAACCTATGCTTGTGACTCTAATTTTAAGTGCTTACGTCTACCTGGACTAATTAACTAATTTGATCTTACCTGCCACAACCAAGACTACGATACTCAAGTAATCTTTAGAATGAAGAAGGCACAAGTTGGAACCCTTCTGTTCTCTAAGTTCTTGTTTGTTGGCAATTGAAGTGGATGAGTGTGAATCCCCTCAATCTTAATGTTTCCAAAGTAGACATCCTCAAATTTAAGTGCCTAATCTCTTGGCTGGATGGAGCACCAGTTCCAACCTATAAAATAATACTCCTGGATTGATAATGGACTAATGCCTTTCTCTTGCCCAGAAAGACAACGTGGGAGAACATCTTCTCTTCACATACTGAGCCTACTGAGTAGCATATTCCTGTTCTCTGGCATTCCATAATGTAAGCAGGCTACCATGGCTCTAGTTCTATTTAGAGTAAACTATGCAAGTGAGTTATATTTAAGAGCACCAGCATACATATTGTAAAGACCCCGATGGATGCAAAACTGTGGAACAAGACTGTATCTGCACCTACATTCCTGTGACCACATCTCTCCTGTCGCACAGAACTTCCTAGCCTTAGCTAAGAAAACCTCATGTGAGAGGGACATCACATCATGGGCAGAGCAATCATCCCAAAACATTGAATTCAATACCATTGCATAGTCTGAAGTTAACAGACCACGTGCCTGCGAACATGCCATTCAAGTCTCTTCCCTCCTCCAGGCTTTGTCCCCTACCAAGGCTTTGTCAAGTCCCTTCAAGTTACCCCAAATCCCTCACAATCCTAACATAGACTTCCGTCTAAAGATAGTCACTCGAATAGTTCAAAACGGCTCTACATACAGCATCAGCTAAGAACCTAAAAAATGACAATGATTAACTTACCCAGACCCAAACTAGGCTGATACACCACCTTCTATTCCCCTGATGAACTGGTACCTTGTTATTTTCAGTGCAGTCATTGATCCTGCCTGAATAAAAAACTGGTTTCAAGTCACACTGATATCGTCTAAAAGACTATTGATCATTTTAGGGTATCCCTACCATATCTCCCAATGAAGATCATACAAAATCATGGGTTCAAAGGGAAGCTCTTACCACAGATACAAAATTGGTAACAAAATATCACAATGCCATTCTTGATATGGCTCTTTACCAAGTGGGAGCATGTCCCTCAAAAGTCCCATCTACAGCCATGCTGTGAAAAGATGCATCTAGAGTGCGTGATATTGGGCCTGTGTTGAAGCTTCGAGTATTAGCCAGTCGAAGAAAAATGAACTAAAGAGGGTAACAAACTGCATAGTGGCAGGAGAGGGAGATATAGATATTATTGTATCACCAGTCCTAAAGTTTATCATCACAGTAAGACGTTCCAGAAGCAGCGATACACTACAGGGGGTAACCCCTAGGTGGTACTGGGAGAGCGATGAACATCTCCTTCCCGTCAACGGTTAGACATAGTGCAGAAGTGGTGTACCGCATCCTCAGTAGAAGACCTGACAAACCATGTGGTCTTATATGTCGGCAAACATCGTTAATGCACTAGTAATTTTCTGCCTGGAAAAAGAGGTTGATACAATGGCAAATTAGCACCCCCAAACCCCACGTGAGGGGCACCATGCTAGAAGGAAGATGCTTTCTGGGATAACATGTAGAACGGGAAAACGTTAAAGGACACCTCAAACAGAATTAGTAGCTATGCAATGCCGAGTTGTCACTATAGGAACCAATGAATGTGGTAGCCTGTCTAAATACAAAGAGAGTCTGCCGAACGGGGACAGCTGAAGTTCCCAAAGTCATTTACTGCCGCCCGTCTGCTGTATGGTTTTGATGGTTTAAACAATTGGGCCCTTGCCGATACGGTGCATTATATTCTATATATATATTAAATATGCACAGAAGCATTCCATGCCAAATGGTGAAACACAAGGCACAATGTGCATTCTTATGGCTCTCCCTGGTTGCCCAAAGTATGATGCCCCCAAAGCAGCAGCCAACAGTGGGGGCTGGGATCCTCTCCCGCCGCGGTTACTTTTATCTTGCCAATTGTGTAACCAGACTTGAACAAGCCAGGGGCCTGAGTGATCCACCTGCTAGCTCAAAGACTTAGCATGGACAAAGCTTACACCCCCCATACACAGTTACATCAGACAGTCAAATGTTTCCCAGGCTTTTATCTACTCAAGGGCAAATTTTATATCGCAGAACAAGACAATACAGACACTGGTGGTGCAGTCAGTGTCTGTCAGCCAAGTGCCTCTGGCAGTCTCTTCGTAAGTACGCCCGGCATCATTTGTTTATAACAATGAATCGCTCCTTAGAATTCGACAGCTATTGCCAAAACAAGAAGAAAAACGCACATAAGTCCCATTCCATTATCAGGCAAAAGAAAGACCGGAGGAAAAAAATAACCTTAAGGTACCTGGTAAATACAAAAAAACAGGAACTCCTACTATCACAATTCCATGGAGTTACAGAATGGAAAAATGTCAAATTCTGAAGGATATCTGGATGGAAAAAGGCCTTTCCAATTCGACAGCGACGCATCCACCTGGCCAGATGGAAAGATAAGCTAATGAACCATTAAAAAAATGGAATATTATTAGGATTTACTTGCACGATAGTATGGTTTCTAGACTTGATAGCATAGGTCCTGTTAAGCAAGACATTCTAGACACCTCTCTTGAGCAGGGTGAGTGGGAACACATACACAGGAAATAGTACAAGAATCCGGCATTACCTTCTAGGAGTCAACCAGGTGAAAAGTTCAAAAACAACAGTCAGGTTTACCAAGAAAGAGAAATCTGAAATCTACTCTGAAAGACTACAGGCTGCAACACAAGCCAAGTAAACCAATGGGTAAAAAAAAAATATTCAGTTGTTATTTTAGAGACAGGCTAGAAGGTATTCTCGGTCTTCATCTTTGCCTTTTCCTTATGTGAACTCCGTAGACCTCGAAACAACAAAACAAAAGCTAAGATGTTTACAAAGATTTCACTTTTACTCCAATTGCTTTGATCTACCCATTTACATCAGAACATGTCAGTCAAGTGGCCTAGTCACTCACTATGCTTCTGCGATATCAGTTGTCCACTTTATGTCGACTTACGGATATAAGAAATCCAAGGAGGGCCGCTAGAAGAGCTTTTTACTTAATCCTTGAGTCAGTCATCAATCCTCTTTTTTTTTTTTTTTACCCCCACTCGTAGCGTAGAGCGACACAACAGTGTCCCTCTTTGAAAGCATAACCCTCACTCAGACACAGCGGCGTTTGCCAGCACCCGAGGCAAGTATCCTTCCACTTTTCTTTTAAAATTTTGCACCCCTAAGAATTTTGCAACTGGGGAAACCACCCCAGTGGCCCCACCCATGCTACTGCTCAAACATCAGCCTATACCACATCTGCAGTATCATACAGTTGGGAACTTTGAGTGTTCCACCGTCATATTGTCTTGTAACAAAACTAAACATTACTTCACTGGACCAGTGACAAGATCATACAAGGTGGGACTACCATGTTACAACTCTCGAAAGACAAGTTAGACCTTTACAAGTGGACCACTGAGTAATTAGGTCATTCGCACCAGCAGAGGTGACTTACTATGTAGGGGCTGCTGCACGCTGAAGCAATACCCCTAGAAAACATAAGAGTGTAAAATTGTGCCGTTTCTTGGTTAGGATGGATACAAAATCCAGTTTCTTCAAAATATTCACTCCGTGGAGGTTTACGCTTTTCCTGCAACCACCAAGAGAGCCACGTGCAGGTGATGGTTGGTGGGGAGTAGAGACCAGCAGAAATTTGGTTACAAACAGGGTAGGGAAATTACGACCATGCTAGTCACTCTGGTCAAAGCAAGCACCACAGATGTAGACGGAACAAGATGTCACTCGCAAACAGTCATAAAGAAGCACTGGTAAGTGGCGCGAGACTGGGGAACTGGTACGGACAAGGGTCCTTCTTGAACACTTGACTCACAATTAGTGCTGGGAAAAGGGGTCCAAAGGGAAAGCTGAGGAGAACTGATTCAGCATTGCTAATGCCCCCCATGGAGCAAACGTTCCTTGCCCCTCACCAGCCAGCATTCAAGCGCTTACTGTCCATGCAGACTGGGAGGGAGATAGGCACTCTTGTTTCAGGAACGCTTCAGGCAACAGAGAACATACCCCACTGCTTTGTTCAGTCGCTCTCTCCCAGGGCAAAAGCCTCGTTGGCTACAGGAGTTTTGCTAAATTGGACCACCAACGCCTGGATCTTGAGATAAAGATTCCTAGGATTTAAAAAAAAAAAAGCAAAATTGGCCATTGTGGATTCCCGATATGTTCTGAATAATCCTTTGGCAACAATTCTTGCAGAGACCTTCTCACCCCACGTCTCCTCACACTAGTATCCCTCACAAGTGTGTTTCACAGTCTGACACTTCCTGGTTCCAGGAGCTGTGACTGACAAGGAAGGCGTGGTAGAACAGTCTAAAGGCCCACAAATTTTCGAGCACATTTCAAGATGCAAGTTTCGTCTGAGTTTGTTTTGTTCTTCAAGCAGGATTTCCAAAAGCGTTCAAGAAATGGTGGTTTTGTGCGCACTTCGTAGAGGAAGGCAGATTTGGGAGAAGGGGTAGATAGTCTTGTAAAAGTCAAGGGTCCCATCTCGCTCTGGCACTTCATCAGTCGTGCTTGGTTCGTTGGCATTGTTTCACAATCGCCTTGACTTGATTTTCAGCCTCAACGTTTTTGTTGTTTCTACGAAGGCCTCAGATTTCTGGTCCTAAGGCAGCACAGCTAGGAGGCCAGGAGGGCCATGAGAAAGAGCGAGACGGCCACAGTCAAGTGTAAATGTTCCCGTTTGGGGCTCGTCCCGCTGATGCTCTTCTCCAGTTTTGGAATTTCAGGATTAAAATTATCTAAGGGAAGAAAAAGAGAAAAAAAACAGTCATTTCTTAGAGAAATGGGTGGAAACACAACTGGCAACACAATTAAAGCATTACGGTGCACAGGTGGAAGGGAAACTATACTTTGGAACACAATCAGCATGGAGGGTCCATGGATGAACCCTTCATACCTGGCTTCTTACATATCTGGACACAAGTGAAGCTTCCAGGATGCGGCGGACTCTGCTGTACAAACAGCAGCCAACACATGCATTGTTGGCTACTGTCTGTACCATCTTTCACCGGAGGGACTGAACCAGCCTATATCAATGGAGTGTGCACATTCTATGAACATGAAACATGCGCATGTGCAGAATTAGTGACTACAAGCGAACATGTACAAGTTTCTCACATCAGTAATCTCCGTATGCATCCTTAATTCTTACAACAGACTACCAATCCATCAATTCCAATATGTTGGATATATTACCACTTACTCAGAGCACATCATTCCTTCAATTAAAAATCAGAAGTCCAGGTACAAGTGCATCGCAAGCTTCAAGTACACACACAAGCTTCGACGTCCTCAGTGCTTTCTTTTTGAGAGAGGTGAAGAGGAGTGGAGGTGAGAATGTGGCTGGTAGGTTGTCACATTGATTAACTAGGTGAAAAAAAGCTCTAAGGAAGCTTGAATTTAACTATTATCTCAAAGCAGTTCCTTAAGCCTCTTCACAACACAGAATTGATTTCGAACCCTACTGGTGGACACGGATCAAGACATTAAAGTGCCCAAGCTCAAAATACTTCTTACATGGCTTCACTGAAATGAGTGTAGAGTAGATGCAATGAATAATGCTTCTTGTCACTCCTTGCCCACGCATCCCCGTTCATGGATGCTGCTTGTGGGATTGGGTGGATTGTGGGCATGGATGGCATTAGCATAGGGTTGAGGGTGTGTGAAGTCCTATAACAAAAACATTCCAGGATATGAGGCCGCTGCTATAAATTCTTAGGAATTCTGCTTGCATGGCCAGTGTCCACCATCTGTGACAAGGAATCCATAATATGCTCATCAGAAACCAAACAATTCTCCCAGAATATCTCATTGGTCCCACACAGACTATGGGTGAAGCCATCACAAAAGGAGCGTAATTCCACTTACTGGAACAGCCTTTGGGCGGTCTCCTTCATTACCTTTCTAAGGCTCCAAAAAGCCAAGAGATTTCATTAAACTCAATCTGAGTACAACTGGAACAACTTCGACCGGAATCCATGGCCCTGGTTAAGATCACTGCACAGACTATAGTCTGGTATTTTTTTCCTCCAATTTGTTACTTCGTTCAACTCAATCTCTTTTAAAAAGGCTTTGTTGATGCTCTGAAATAGTTCTTGCCAATGCGGCATTGCAAACAAAAAGTTTTGTTGTGTCTGCCCAAAACAAACACCTGGCTCTCTACTGAGTGTACTGATTTAAAACTAGAAGGTCAGCCAAGCAAAAAAGTGGAGGAGTTGCTATGCACCTAGCCTAGGAACATTTATGGTGTCATAGCAACCATGTATAAAAGCTAAATTAGGGAAGCAAAGAAGCTCATCAAAATAATGGTTTCATCACTGCTGAGCTGCAATCCCCTAGAGTCAGCTATTCTGGTTTTTTACTCACACCTCAGCTCTGCAAAGATCTTCCACTCCTCTTCACAGAGAGAATCTCAAACATTTGTACGAATATTAGCTTTGAGAGGGCCTGATAATTGTAATTTAGAGATGTTAACCCAGCATCTGAATCCTGCAGAACAATTGAGTTACTCAACGAAAGGCAATTCATAGCCACTTCCACAGAAAACTGTCCTAGTTTTCTGAAGGATCTCTGCCCAGTAAGAATTACAAACGGGTCCATTCAGTTCTTATAAAGACATTTCATACGTTGTTGAAGAACTCTGAGTCAAGGTCCTGTCACTGGAGTCTGGAAAGCTCTAGTAGTAAAACCCTTACTCAAAAGGCCCTCCTTAAAACAGATGCAGGTAACTTTAACCCTATCTCACTACCTCTTTACTTGGGAAAAGTTGCTGCAAAAGCTTATTTTTTGCAAGTTACATAAACTCTGGTGAAGGAAATGACCGCTCGGACCCTTTTCAGCAGCCCAGGCAACAGCATCACCATGCTTCATACTGGACGATCTTTGCACACTGGTCGGCTGTACTGATTTCAGAGCAATCATTCTTGTAGATTTGTCAATTGCCTTAGACAGGATCGACCATAACAACTAGATCAGTACTTTGGCCAAGCTGGCTTATTTGGGATTATTAAATACCTAAAATCCTAAACATGAACAGCACAAGCTTTGATCTTTTGCATCCGAAACCAGGCCAACTTGTGTTCTAAATCAGGTGATCGATACAGTGGCATGCATTGATTTACCTTAAACTTCCACAAATGACTCACAATCAAGCATTATATTGTATGGCTCATGCTCTTTACAACTCTTATTGTCCTGATGATGAACCTCTAACCTTGACAGGTCAAAACCACGTTGAGGTTTACGGCAATTGGAACGATTTGTTAAGAGATTCTTCCGCTATTTAAATATTTGTGACTGAAGCAGTGCAAGTGACAAAACACTTCTTGTTCCATTGCCAAATTTGTAAAACACACATTGCATTAGCTACTTTAAAAGTTTTACTCCCTGTGTGATCACTTGAGCACTATCGTGAAGCGGTAAATGTCGTTGTCCACATAAATCTCTATGGGCCTCTGTCATCGCTTATTTGCTTTTGAATGATCTCAACTGAAGTGTTTTTAACTGATTACCTCATACTCAACAGTTGATATGTGCTGAAAGGGAAAAATAGCATCTGAGACCGACTTCAATCGGACGTGCAGAACTCTATACTGCTAGTGCTCGTTATATACAAATATTTCCTAAATAATTATATATAATATATTTTGAAAGTCTGAAAGCACCAGAGTTCTACATTTGTTTTACACACTTCTTAGAGATTGAATATGGGATGAGCTACCTACTTCAGATCTCTCCCTTTGAGCACAAAGGAACTGCAGTATACCCTGCTCAGTTAGTGTCTTTCTGGGTGGAATTAGGTGTTTCGATACAAGCCTCGTTAGGGAAACAAGCATTGGCAAAGTATATATATATATATATATATATATATATATATATATATGTCTGGCATTGGCTGCCAGCCTTTTGGCAATTCTTTTTTTGTTTTGCCATGGCTTTTGCAAAACCTTATTGTTCCGGAAGCTGCCAGGCCCTCATTAAATAAAATAAACATTGGATAAAGGCTAAACTGTTTTTTTCTGGTCTTAAGGTAATACACATTTCCATGGTATACCTGGCACTGAACAGAACTACCTTATGTGTGAAAGTGCTCCATGTAAAAGGGCAGCATGCTGTAACTCATAGTCAAGTCAGTCAATACCTTAAGTGGGCAAAAACTGCCCCTTGATGCATGCTGGAATGGGTCGAAGAAAATGTGAATAACACAACCACAGACTAATGGATGAAGTCTGTTTGAAAACCCCTACAAGTAACTATGTTATACATAATTTTAGCAAAACCAAAAGGTCTTGTCTAACACAGACCTAAGTAAAACTAAAAAATCCATCAGTCTGGCATTGGCTGCTAGCCTCGCCTTTGAGAAAGGAAGGAAAAAGACAAGAAAGAAGGAAAATGCAAAAAAAGTCACAAAAAAGAAGGCAAGAGAAAAAAAATGGCAAGAAAAAGGAATGAAGACAAGAAACACGGAAAGAAAACGAAAGAAAGGGGAAGAAGGCAAAAAAGAAAAAAGAAAGAAGGATGACAAAGTAAGAAGGCACAGAAAAGAAGGAAAAAAGTAACGAAGACAAGAAATAAAGATACAAAAACAGAAAGGAAAGAGGAAAAAATTTAAAAATTTAAGAAAGAAAAGGCGGCAAAGAATGAAAGAAAATGAAAAGTAGGTCAAAAGAAAGATAAAGGAAAGCAAAACAAATAAAGGAGGAAACGAGAAAGAGGAAAAGAAGAAAATAAAGAAGGTGAAAGAGAAGTAAAGAATGAAAGAAGTTAAGAGAAGGTTGGAAAGAAATCAAAAAAGAAGACGGAAGCAAACAGCAAATAAAGAAGACGAAAAAAAGAATGAAGTATAGAAAGTAGGGAAGAATGAAGGCAAACCGAAGGAAAGAAAAGAATAAAGAAGGAAACAAAAGACGAAAGGCTAACTGAAAGAAAGAAGGAAATTAAAAAGGAAAGGGACAAGAACGAAAGACAAGAAAGAAATAAATATACAAAAAAGAAAGAAAAGGGAGAAAGAATGCAAAAAAATAAACAATGAGAGGAAGAAAAGAAGGCGCTAAGGAATGAAAGATGGACAGAAAAGAAAAACGGATAGTAGGATGGAAAGAATGAATGAAAGGCATAGAAGAAAAGAAAAAGTGTGAAAGACAGAAGAAATGAAGAAAAAGGGAAGAAAGCAGGAAAGAGAAATGAAAAGATGAAAAAGAATGAAAAAGGGAAAGAAGGCCAAAAGAAAGGAAGGAAAGAAGACAAAAGAAGAATGTAGGGAAGAAAGAAATAAAACAAAGGAAAGAAGACACAAAAGAAGAAGGAAGAAGATAAAGAAAAAGTGATAGCCGGAAGAAAGGAAGAATGAAGGCAAACAGAAAGAAGGAATAAACAAAGAAGGAAACAAAGAAGGCAGACAGACAGAAAGGGAAAACATGCAAAATAGAAAAAAGGGCAAAAAATAAAAAATGGTTAAAAAAAGGCAATAAGAAAAAAGAAAGAAAAGGCAAAAACAAAGAAGAAAAAAGTTATAAGGGAAGAAATAACTACAAAAACAAAGGAAAGAGGGAAGGAAAATGAAAGAATGCACAAATCAAAGATAGGAAAGATGACCATAAGGAAAGAAAGAAAAGAAATGAGGAAAAGGAAAGTTAAGTAGAATGAAAGAAATAATGAAAGAAAGCACACGAGAAGTAAAAAAGGAAAAGAAGGAAAGAAAGCAGGAAATAAGGAAGAAAAAGAGAAGGAAAGAAGACAAAAAAGAAAGGAAAGAAGAAGACTAGAAGAAAGAAAGGCAGGAAACAAATCAGGAAAGGAAACAAAGGAAAAGACAGGTAAGTGAACCACAAAGAAAAAAATACAAGAAAAAGGAAAGAAAGTAAAAGAAAAAAAAAGGGGGAAAAAGGCAAACAAGAAAAAAGGGAAGAGTGAAGGCAAACAGAAGGAAAGAATTAAAGAAGGCAAACAGAAAGAAAAGGAAAAGAGGCAGAAAAAGAAAGAAATGATAAAAGGAAAGACGACAAAAAGAAAGAAGGCATGAAAGAAAAGAAAAAAATATACAAGAAAGAATGGGGAAAACGGATTAAATGCAAGAATAAAGAAAGGAAAGAAGAAAAGAAGGCAATGAGGAAAAAAGAAAGAAAAAAGAAATTAGGCATAAGAGAATGAAAGGAGGAAAAGAAAAAAGGAAAGAAAGAAAGAAGAAAAGAAAAATGAGACTGCAAAAAGAATGAAAAATAATGAAAGAGGTAAAGAAAGCAAAAGGAAAGGAAGGAAAGAAAGAAAAGACGGCAAAAGAAAGGAGGGATGAAAAACAAAGGAAAGAAGGAAAGAATACAAGAAGGAAAGAAAGAAAGAAAAAGAGTAAAAAGAAGGAAAGAAGGCAAACAAAAGGAAAGACGGCAAACAGAAAGAAAAGAAAGAAGGAAACAAAGAAAGCAAACAGAAGGAAAGGGAAAGACGGCAGAAAGGGAGGAGACAGAGGAAAAAAGGCAGAAAATGGAAAGAAAGACGTGAACAACAAAGCAAGAAGGGAAGAGATGGCAAAAAGAAAGTAAGATGGACAGAACGGAAAAAGTAATTAAGGCAAGAAATAAAAATACAAAAATAGAATGAAAGAAAACAAAACTTCAAGAAAGGAAAGAAAGACAAACGGAAAGTAGGCAAAAAGAATTAAAGAAATTAAAGAAGGCAAAACAGAAAGGAGGAAAGAAGGATGGAAATAAAGAATTCATGCAAGAATGAACGAAGACAAGAATGGAGGAAGGAAGACACACAACGAAACAGAAAACTAGAAAAAAGACGTACAAATAAAATAAATTAAGAGCAAAAGGAAAAAAGAAGGAAAGAAAAAAGGGGCAAAGGTAAACAGGAAAGAAGGAAAGAAGAGAAGAAAGAAGGCAAACCGAAAGAAAGAGAGAAAGAAAAAAGGCAGAAAAGATCGGAAAGAAAAGGTAAAAACAAAGAACTAAAGATGACAAAGAAAGAAGACACGAAAGAAATAAGGAAAAAAGTAAAGAAGGCAAGAAATGAAGATACAAAAAAAACGGGAAAGCAGGAAAAAAGGAAGAGAATGCAGAAAATAAAAGGAAGTCAAGAAGTAATTAAAGAATAGAATAAAGGAAGGAAAGAAAAGTAGGCAAGAAAGAAATCAGGTCAGAAAGAAAGTGAAAGAAGACAAAAGAGAAATAAAAGAGGAAAAGAAAGAATGTAAAGGAATGAAAGAAAGATAAGGAAAAGATGGAAGGCAAAAAAAGAATGAAAAAGAAAGAATAATAGAGGGAAAGAAGGCAAAAGGAAGGAAGAACAGAAAAAAGGCAGAACGAGTATGGAAGAAAGAAAAGAGGAAAGAAGACAAGAAAAAAGAAAAGACAAGGAAAGAATAAAAGGAAAGAGTAAAAATAAAGTAAGAGCACATAAAAAAGGGAACGAAGGGAAGAATGAAGGGAAACAGATAGAAGAAAAGAATATGAAAAGACCATCCAAAGGAAAGATGGCAGAAAGAAAGAAAGGAAAGAAAAACAAAAAAGAAAAAGACTGCAACAAGAAAGTAAAAAGTAATGAAATAAAGATAAAACCAGAATGGGAAGAGGGAAAGAATGCAAGCATAAAGATAGGAAAGAAAAGAAACAGGAAAGTAGGCAAAAAGAATGAAAGAAATTATGAAAAAGCAAAAAAAGGAAGGAAAAAGAGAAAGAAAGAAGGAAATAAAGAAGAAATGAAGGGATAAAGAAGACAGATAAAACGAAAGAATACAAGAGAGAAGGAAAGGAAACATTAAAGAAGGAAAGTAGACAGGAAAGCAAACAGAAAAAAAGAACAAATTAGGAAAAAACTAAAAAGGAGGAAATATGTAAAAAAAAGGGTAGAAGTCAAACAAGAATGAAGGAAATAATGAAGGCAAACAGAAAGAATGAATAAAAGGAGGCAAACTGAAGGAAAAGAGGAAAAGGGGAGTAAAGAAAGAAAAGGTAAAAAGAAGGGAAGAAAGACGACAAAATCAAAAAGGAAAGTAAGAACAGAAAAAGGAAAGCAAAAGGAAAGCAGGAAAGAATGAATGAGAGAAGGCAAAAGAAATAAAGAAGGAATGAAGGAAAGCAAAAAGAAAAGGCAAAAAGAAAAAAGGCAAAAAAAGGAGAGAAGAAAGGCAAAGAAGAAAGAATAAAGGAAAAAAAGGAGGCAAAAAAGAAAGGAGGAAAGTAATAAGGTAAGAACAAAGGATAGAAGGAAGGAGGGAAAAAGGGTTCAGAGTATAAAATATTGGATGCTAAATTCCAAATGACACCCCACCTACGTTTAAATAAAACTGTTACAAGTGTCCTGCAAATGAAACACAATGTAGTTTTGTTTTCTTTCTGGCAGAGTTTATTAACGAACTATTGGTGAGACAGATTCCCAGAACACAATGTGGTATATTGTGAAATAGCTGCTGTTCACTGCAAAAGGAATTTACAACATTGGAAGGAGATGGTAACTGATAAAGCTGTCCCACTGTCACGAGGCAACACTGCCATTATAAGGAACCACCTTGTGCATGGATGTCCACTGTATGAAAGAGCAAAATGCAGTCACTCAAAGTAAGGCTTAAGTAGGCTGACCCACTGCCCCATGCTGTAAGCTGTAGTGGGTGGAAGCAAAATGGGAATGACAACAGACCAATTGGTGAAGAGAGGTGGCCGGAAGCCCCTTTAAGTAAGCATTTTATACATACTATTTCAGTAAAATCAAAAGGTCTTCTCGAAGTCCTGGGTGTCATGTTCAGGGAGGAACTGTGAAATTGAGCTTTTGAGCCTTCTGTACATATCTGGCATGTGTTTTCTGCTATACTCTTATTCTGAAAGAAGGTCCCTCCCCCTGGAACGCTGAGTGTTGGCGGTATTGTTCATTGGTTGTAGTAACCCTTTACAGCCCTGCTGAATGTGTGTGGCTTCTTCTGCTACTGGTATATTGCTTTTGTCATTGTCGATAAAAAGCATTGCTCCGATTCATGTAGAAAGTATGAAAGCACGAATCGAAGAAGCGTCTCTCACACTTGACTGAAAAACTTTCTAGTCCTCCAATTCTAACAAAGTCAAAGTTGTATTTTTTATTTTCTGGTTCACCCCAACCACATGATCCAAGGAGTATATTCCTGTAGAAAAGGTCGTGATGGATATTTTGTACGATACAGCCACGATAAACGTTTCAAGACCACCCTGTGACAGTATCAATGGTCCAGGAGATCCAGCAAGCCTTTGGCAGTGCTCATCATGTATTCACAAGTGACTATTTACTAACTAAAGGTTTTACCAGATGTCTTTTGTACCATCTGCAGGAAGACTATAAACAGCTTCACAGAGTCATGGTAAGTATGGATGCAGCAAGCAATGCCTGCTGCAGAACTTACTCCTCAAAGTGATGTGGGTGTTTTGTAAGCCCTCTTGTGTAGAAGGTCTAAATATCTATTCTCTGTGGAGGCCATTGACAAAGAAGAATGTGAGTTCCTGTATACATCCCCATCAATTAAGACATCTGCAGTGGAAAACTCTCTTAAGATAAGGGGGCCCGGATCAGAAGATTTGCATTTTTCGTCCTGTCTTCATTAAACGGATGGAAGGTGATGAGACACAAGAGGTCATGCAAGTGGTCCAGCATGAAAAGTCTCAGAGATGCGGGTACTTGCGAAATGAAGATGCCAGTGTTAAGCTTCCTCAATGCCCGGTTTGTGCCCTCGCAAACGGTGTTCTTGGTACCTTGATCCCGCATGACAAGTGTGTGGTGTTACCTAGACTCTATCCGATGGCCAGCACTCACGAGGAGTTCAGCCCCTCTTTCCTGTGGCTTTGAGATCTGTGGCCCTCTGCAGTGGAGGCATGTCTATGGCTTGTGAACCACACCACAGTGACCTATTGCTGCTCAGGAGGAGACAGTGTGATTTGGGAATTTGCAGGTTTCTGGTGCCATGACAATGCGGACAGTGGCTTCGCCCTTTCGTCTTTATGCTCTCCGACGTCCTTAGTCAGATGTCAAACGTCTTCTCATTGCCGTGCTTCGGCATTAAAGACCTCTGCAGTGAATGTGGCTTAGATGTTGCAGAATTCGCTAGCGAGGAACTTTACTTACTTTTACCTGCAGATCCCTCACCTACTGAATAATCTTGATTCAGAAACTCATTAATAAGTCTCCTAGACCGGTAGGGGGGTGCCAGCTCCACTTTGTCGCCATATGTGACACCTCGTGACTAGGGGTGGGCGTAGCTCGCATAATTCAGTGTAGTGTAATCATGCGGAATTACCAGAGAATCCTGCGACATTACGCATAATCACGTGAGAAGAGTAATTCTGAGTTTAGCGCTATTTTTAGTGCAAAAAAAAAGCCACCTTGCGTCCAAATAGGACAGGAGAATGTATTTTGTGCTAAGAAATAGTGCTAAATGCAATAGAACACAAATAGTGGGCATGAGCAGTCTCTTGTGCTCACTCAATGTGCTCTTTGGGTTGGATGATCCCCCCCCCACACATGCTCCCAGTATGTGGCGCGATTTGCTTTGCACTAAATGCATCCTTGCGTCCAAAATGAATGCATTTTGCATCAAGAAATAGCACTAAATGCAGTAGAACATGAATAGTGTGCTCTCTAAATGTGTTCTCGCTGTAGGATTTCTCCCACCCAAATTCCTCATAATTACACAAGCAATTGTGTAATTATCATTCATTTCGGATTACTCTGACGTAATTTAAATTAAGTTGGGCCTACTCATGACGTCAGTGGAGCCATAAGGCACCATTTCGGCGTGATGATGTCAGTTGTGGTGCTGGTGGTGGCCAGGAGCTGAAAATGTACTCTTCTAAGCCTTTTGGAACGAGGTGCAGTTACAGTCCCCAGTGGTACCTCTGAGAAAGCCGCAGTATTAGGCTGCACAGTCAACTCCGGACCAAGCTTGAGGTCAGACTACACAGGTACCCAATAGCTGCCTGACAAGGCATGTGCATGAACCAGCCTCCCTCTCACTGCGGGAGTACATCTCCGAACCTATTGATGAAGCCAGAAAGAACCGATAATAGGATCAGGGGCAAGTGTGTTAAAGGGTCAGCTCTTGACTGGTGCAGCACATTCAGAATACTCCTGAAAAAAGCAATGGATAGACCATATACGTGCATGATGTAGTTACACAACATGTACTCCTTGTGGCCTAACTCTGGTAAACAAGACTACCTGGATAGTCACTCCTAAGCCGCACAATGCGAGGAAGGAAGAGGCTGAAGAGGAAACAGCATCTCCTGGCTGCTAAAGTAAGTACTGAAGTTTTAGGGGCATGCTCACACCCACTCCCCAGCGCCTTGAGACCCTCATGGGTGAGTAGTGCACTTAACAAACACCTGATTGATTGATTTATTGATTGCTTTACTGAACGTGAGAGAAAGCACTAGCATCATGGTGACCTGGAGGGAGTGATCAGGGAAGGGCATGGACTGCAGGGACCTAGCTTTAAATAGAGGCCTAAGTTGATCAAAGGTAGAGTTTAGCTATTGTTGTTTTCCCTGAATGGACAGAACGGTGTAATAAAGTACTGTAAGTCATGTACTATAAAAAAGATATATAATAGAATGGTTCTCGAATAGCACAAATCTTTCAGCTGGTCTATTAAATTTGACTTTTTTACCATACAGCATCATCTGACATCATTGGACAATTAGACCCTCAAATGAATATTATAGCACCTTTGAAAATGTGATACCTCGTGGACTGAAATTCCTAAGGTGGGATAATAATCACTTATTACATGTTGTACCCTTTAAAAAGGGGCATAACGCGCTGATTCTGGCTCCTTGCGCATCAAAATCTGCATGTTCCTGTATTTACCGGGAATTTTTTCCTGGTAAAATGCGGCAGGTTTCACCTGCCAATATGTATCTGGCGAAAATTGCGAGGCGTGTGGTACCTGCCACAAAAGCTGTATTTCTGTGTTGCTAAAGGGATCAGAAAAGAATGGGCCATTCTTGTTTAGTGCCGCAACAGAGCCCTATGACTGAAGACTGCGACGTCATGGAATCCTAGAACTGTATAATGGGCACAGGTAGGAAAAACTGCGGAACCTGCAGTGAGTACTTTCGTCTAGAATATAACCATACGACATAATGGTGCAAACGGAAATATTGCTGTATGAAGAAAAGCATGCTACACAATGGAAGTAACAGCATGGATGGAGATATACCTGTGGAACATACAAAAAGCCCACTGTGAATAAAGGCAAGAAAGTAAGTCAATGAAAACTGCATGTGGAGTGAACCATCAAATACGGAACAGGCAACTGACGGGAGACCAGTGACCAGATCTGTTCGAGGAGCACGTCACCATCTGCAATACAATACTGTGGAACACACCACCGTACCATACAAAGAACACAAAGGGAGCTGTCGCCCACCATCACCAATACTAAAAAGCATCCATAACGCTTTACACAAAAGACAAAACACGTAACCATCCCTCAGACTATAATCTAGGATCTTTTTGGCTAAGCAAGCTCTTCATACAATTTAAGAAAATGCCCCACACTGCCGCCAGATTGCACAATTTCTCAGTTAACAAGTATTCTATACAGAAGACGCATCACAAGGCTGTGCACACTTGGATGCAATGCAAGAAAATAAGAACTAAAATTAAGAGTTTTTGTTAGTCTAATCCAACTGATCTCCAACAACAGACGTGTGCACAACCACAGTGTCTGCACTGGACAAAGCAGCATGTCACATTTATTGAGGGCTCTACGGAGCACCAGAGCGGACTGAAAAATCTCTAGATTAGGAAATTATTGCATCGGGGCAGAAAATGACATTTCTGGCTTTACCACTATGGTCTTCCTTCGTGCTTTCTATTTTTATTCAAGGATGTTTTCTGTTAAGGAGAAATGGGCTCTATAATATGAAGTGCATAACAGTGCTCTTTTTGGAGAGACTGCGTCTATTTCGAGGGCACTTTAATGCACTTTTCTGTTCCTGGACTCTTACTAAAACATTGCAACAAGCCCAGTACTTACTGACTAATGAAGTACGACTGTGCGTACTGTTAGCTCAGCCACAGACCTGTAGATGCCATTGAGAAATTTCAGTAAATCTGTCCTGCATTAGTATCATGGACAGATGGCCGGACGTTTAGTGAGGGTGCCTGTGTCCCCTTTCCTCCACGGCCTCAGCATCTGTGTCCATCAAATATCCTGCACTCAACAGGTACATCCCTCACCCTCAGCACCAGGACCCCTTCTCTGAGATAGCAGCGTGCTTTAGAAGCAGCATTCATTCATTCACCCATCCTCAAAACCCTTAAGCAGCTGATAAGGGAGTTATAGATAATGACACTTGGGTGGGGAGTGAACAGATCTCCCATCCCAGACGCAGGCATTCTGCTTCGGGGCCAGATGGCCCCTCAGTGGACCAGGCTGAATATTAAACGAAAGCAACCATCTATTTGAGGCAGCCCCATTCCTACAACCTCGCCCTGTGGCGGCGAGGACATTAATTTCGAGCAAACTAGCAACAATACACCTGAAAAATCTGCACAAAAGCCAAACCTGAGCAAAACGACAAAGGCCACAACATGGCAAAAACAAATAAATATTTTATTCATGCTTGAAAGGAGGACCATCGAAGTCTAACCAAAAACCCTGATGTAGTCAATACAACTCTTGGTTTTAGAAACAGGAATAAATGAACCAAAATAGGAGGCTTTGAAGTGAAAAGCACAGCCCCCCCCCCCCCCCCCTTGCCACGGCTCATTGGTATGCGGCCCATCGCCTTCAGACTCCTCTAGCAGGGCTTGGAAGGGAAGATGGGCTTTGTTCTGCTAAGAGCTCTGGCTAAGTTTGTTTTAACGATCAGCTTGTTAAATGCTTTCCTGGTCTGATCCCCTTTTACAGTCTTTGAAAGGAGAAATTGTGTTTAATGCTAAGAATTGTGCAAACATTTTAAATTATAAAACAAATACCGCTGAGGGCCGGGCGGGGGTAAACAAACCTGCTGTTTGCTTTCTTTATTTAGTCGCTGCTAATGTAGCTGTAAGTGTGCCAAAGGGCAACATATTTCCCATAATTCATTCCTTAAGTTCGAGCAAAAACTCCAGAAAATTAACTTGTAACGCAAGGGATTTACTGTCTGATCCAGCTTAAGAAAGCGAGGATCTTTTTACACGTAAGCGGCTAAAGAGTCGTGCAACTCCAGGGCCCTCGGAGAACGAGGCACTGGAAGGAAATATTCTTGTAGTGTTGAAAGCAGGGACGGCTTCAAAATCTGTGTTCTCAACTCTGCCAGTGGAAGATGGAAATAAGGCTGGGCCTGGAATTTGGCTGCAAAGGACCAACAAGCATCTGATGTGCAAGAGACCTCTCCCAGAAGATGTCTCGGCAATGGAATAACACTCTGCCTCCTGGAAGTCTTACTGTTTCACTACCACCAATACTCCTGAGCAGCAGGAGCTGAACTAAGCGCTACAGAGCCGTGATCGCCCACCCTACGCAGATCTCCGTCCCTACACTCGCACCAGCTTCTAGTCCCATGTGGAGAACAGAAGATGCTCATAGGCGGCAGGGATCCAAGTGAATTTGTCAAAAGGAAACCTGGGTGTCTTCTACCTCACCCCAGTATAGAACACGCAACATTTGCATACTGGGAAGATAAATTGTGAAATGCACTCACCTAAGTCCTCAATCTTTACTTCTGGTCCTATTGTAAACTGGGGGAGGGTCGGAGAGAACTTTTCCTTGGAATACGAATCTAAGGAAATAAGAAGAAAATAATTATACACAGACTTTCAAAGCGCTACTCTACACTCAAGTCAAAGCGGGAATCATTTTGGGCAGTGAAAATGGGCAGCAGCCACCAGGGTAAGACAGATCACTGAAGCGGCCATGTTGAATACATTCATGACCAAGCGGCCATGTTGAATACATTCCTGACCAATCGGCCATGTTGAATACATTCCTGACCAAGCGGCCATGTTGAATACATTCCTGACCAAGCGGCCATGTTGAATACATTCCTGACTAAGCGGCCATGTTGAATACATGCCTGACTAATGTGAATTCTGACTTTTGAATCCTTTCTCAAACTGGGGATTTTGAACAAATTGACAAGCACCTCCTCAAACAAGATACCGCTGGGCTTCTAGGGCTGCAAGACTACAGAAAACATTTTGAACACAACAATTTACATTGGCGAACACAAAGCAGAAGGCCTGTGGTAAAAGCAGGGCAATGCGGTGCGCAGCATTAGCGAATGAGAGACGTATGGCTCAAAAGACATCAGTGATGAGCAGATGAATCAGAGTGAAAAACAGACCCACAGAGCACATGCATCACTTTTGAAAAAGTATACCCTGTGTTATGATTGCCTCTGCTAATGTCTTTTCTGCCTTTGCACAAAGTCACGTTACTTTACAAATTACTAGCTGTAGGAATGTCGGTGTAAACTAGTGCAGCCTTGCAAAAGAGGGCAGTGTGTACAACTCTATAACCACCTCATCTTCCACCCACACTCTGATTTCTGGAATTCAAGTTCTCAACCTCTGCACCCTCGTTAAGATGCTACTAGTATTAGCACTTTCCTCTATAAATGTTTTCAGTTGAGGATACCACTTATAACAAAATCGAACTTCATGCATAAAGTGGCCAGAATTTAAAAACAAAAAAAGGGACATTCCGCAAACAAAGTAGTAGGAATAACATTTTGCATAAACCAAGGGGCAAGGAATGACTTTAGTGATTGCACTCTCCAACATAAAAAACACAGCCACTGTGTTGCAAAGGGTTATTAAATATCACTTTTACACACAGACTCTTGTGTTAGCTAAATTGCTTTATTCTAGGGGCTTACTAATTCTGTGCAGGAACACACACAAAAAAACCTATTTGTGTGTTAGTCGCCCTGATCTGAAAACCAGGTTACGTACTAAATTTGCTGGGCTGTGTGTTTAAAATGAGGGTTGTCTGGTCACCCCATTCAGGCATGACACTCTTTCTAAAGAATCTTGCTGTATGGGGTTGCAATGTGTCCTAAACTGACATCTTCCAGCTGATCATTTTCAGCATCCTTTAGAACAGATTTAGGATAATAACCTACGCATTCCATAGGAAGGGAGGAAGCTTGCTTTCTACACTCAGAGAAGCTTATCAAGTATTACCACAGGAAGGTAGGCGGGTTTCTCAGCAATGAGCTCAGACACTGACGCTGGAGGAGCTCTTGGAACGCCTCAGTCCTTGGAATGTCACTCAAGAGTGCTGGAATAGCGCCATCGCTCTTGTCGAGTGTGCTTGGCGGGAGCTGATGAGTACATTTTATCTGCTGTGGAACACGACGGACTCAGGATACATTCCAACTTTGTATCATTTGGAAATGGTGCAAAAGGTAAAGACGGGATTTATCTCTCTGAATTCCTGTCCTTTCTGGCCAACACTTTAGGACCGACTGCTTCCTATACGTGCATAGTGCTGTGCAAAATGTAACACACGCGTTCAGAAGTAAGTTTATAAACCGCATCCAGAATGCGTAAAGAAATGTTACTCACCTGTGAATACGGACACTCAACTGGCCTCATCAAGCTGTTGAAACTTTGGCATTAGGTCTTTATACTTACGGGCTCAGCCAGCCAGTGGCGCAAGATTCATGTGCCTGCCAGCCCCCCCCTGCCAAATCCTGGAACAACCTACCCCTCCCACCTGCGATCTTCACCCTCACTTGCAATGTCTGAAAGGGACTCAAGACCTGGCTTTTTGACTAGCGAGATCTCAGCACCTGCATTCCCTCAGGAGTGATTAGCCGCGCTCTACAAAAACTAACTGATTGATTGATTCCAATCCCATCTTCAATTTGAAATATGAAAACCTATCCGGAAGCACAGATATCGCCCACTGCTGTCCATAATTAAAGAGAGCAGCCGAGTTTTTTAACTGGACAACTCTACCGCTGAGCTTTGCTCCTCCAATCCCTAACCTGCGGGCAGAGATTACAAAACAGAGACCATTCGGAGACTGTGCCTTTCCATGGCCAAGCTTGGCTGACAGGCTACAGAGTGTCACCTGAACAAAACTAACACCCTGTACTAAACCTCGAGTCCAGTCATTAGCATTAGTACAATGCCGAGCTATGCGTAGAGATTTGAGAAGTATCAACAGGTTTCAGAGAACTCGAGCAAACTTTCTTTATACTTATGGAGGAGTAATAAAATCAACAAAACACACAAGATGATGGACGGAATGTTGCACATTGGCAAAACATTCACCCACAGTCACAGATCTGGGTTTAATCCATCGTTATTTTGCTCACCACGCCACCCCAGTTCAGACATGGCCATATGCACATCAGTCTTGACCCTGTGCCTCATGGGAACAGTCCAGCCTGAACTGCCAAGCCATGTCTTCCCTGGACCGGAATCAAACATCCTAGGACCGGTTTCGGGGTTTCACCCCTCTTCAGCCAGGATCGCTCGACTCCAGTGGCGTAGTGAGCATGGTACCCACGTCTGGGAATACCCTTCTCACATAGGGCGAACAGCAAAACACACAAGATGAGGGACGGAATGTTGCACATTGGCAAAACATTCACCCCCAGTGAATCTACAAGGATTGGAAGAGTAGCATGATCAATTAATGTGCATGGACAAATCAATTCCAAGGACATTCTCTTCCACATGAATGCGGATGACACGCAACTATATCTGAAAATCTTTCTCGGAAAACATCATCTCACTCAATACAACCCTAATGTTTACTCAAAACTGGTTAATGGAGAATCATCTCCTGCTCAACACTTTTAAAACAGAATTCCTGCTCATCTCCCCTTCGAACCTCATCCCCAAGCTAGACCTGTGGCTGAGTCACCTCACTGCTTTCAACTGTACTCCTCTCATCGTAGACGCAGCCAAGTCTCTCGGTATCATCATGGACAAGCACCTGAACATAAAAGGTCATATCAGCAATGTATGCAAAGGAGCTAACCACTTTATGAGATCACTCAGAAATATCAAACCTTTCCTTCCTCTAAATGATTTCAAGCAAGTGGTCCAAGCGCTTGTCTTGCCGAGATTTGATTACGGCAGTGCTACCCTCTGTGGCCTTCCCAAATACGCCCTGGCTCCACTAAGGGCTTCACTTAACTCGGCTGCTAGACTGGTTACAGATACTGAGAGAAAAGATCATATATCCCCAGTCCTAAAATCCCTCAATTGGTTGCCCTTCGAAGCACGAATTCAATTAAAGATTGCTGTTCTTACACACAAAGCCCTTCACCTTAACACTCCTACGTACCTTGCGCAAAAACAAACTATCCTGTGGCGTAAGAGCTTCAAGAAGCGCCTCTACCCTCCTCCTGAAACCACTCATCCTTAATAAAAAGAGAAGTTGTCACCGAGCCTTCTCCGGAGCTGCCCCGAAGATTTGGAACTCTCTTCCACCGGAGGTTCGCAGAATCTTCTCATTGACAGCGTTCAAAGTGGAGGCCAAAAGATTCCTAATTAACAAATTCGTACCCTAATAGGGTTAGACTCACGGGCCCGTTGACATTGCTCCTGCGGCCTTTGTTCTTACATTTGATACAGCTCCCCCTTATTGTACACTGTGTCTCACCCTTGCTGCCCGCCTACCCCTATTTATTGTATTACCCTCCTAGTTGTATTTTGCACTGTATTTTCTTTCTCTCCCTTACTCTTATGGATCTTGCTATAGATATTGCTTTTGTCCTTCCTACCATCATATTGTAAAACGCTCTGTTATCCCTCGGTATCTCGTTCGCGCTATATAAAACTTTATAAATAAATAAATAAAATAAATAAATGTCTGTCATAACAACGCAGGACGCTGTAGATGCCTGAATGTTACCTGGTGGCCATCTCCTAAAGCAAATTTTAGTCAACATCACAGAGTTGACAGTCTATATCCTCCTTCATAAATCGATACAAAGCCGTAATGCCCTTGTTGTCTCTCAACACGTCACAATGTGTTTAAGCCTCAGACACTTGGAAATAAGAATAAAAGCAGGAACTGACATCTACTGATAACTGTGAAACTCAAAAAAGACTTTCCTAATGAATGGCTGGATCCAGAGGAAGACTCAGCTGGGTGACAGGAGGGAGGAAGCTGCCTTCCAGGTCAATAACCTGAACAAGAATGAGCAACAGTGGGTTTAATCAATCCGTGATACGGCGGGAAATAGCAGTAATATGGGCAGCATTATTATGGGCAACATTATTTTTCTTCCTTCCACGGAGAGTGTTTTTCCCCAGAAAATCTCCCACAAGTCGCGAGCATCCACTGAAGAGATCTGCCATGACGTAGATAGGCTCTTGGGAAAGATTTTGGCAAGACTGACATACTTTGCACAGTGATCGCGATAATCAAAATTGTAATGAAAATGTTAAATAGCAGCACAGGGAAACATCTACAGCACCAGAGCAGTTTACATTCCACTCCACAGTTGAACAGTAACAAAGATGAAGTCTGCAACACGAATTCAATTTTAATGTGGCCACATCTGAAGGCGTGAAACAACAGGGAGTGCACAATGTTCTACATAGTCTGTCTCACTCTTAAAGGAGAGATGTTAAACAAATGAATATTAATGGTTTCAGACCAAAACACTTTGTGCCACTGATGATACCAAAATGATGATGTATGTGATGTCAGTGGGACTACGAATAATCTTTTTATTCCTGAGACGGGAGCCCAGACTCCGGCGGAGGATCAACACGGTTACTTACTAGCAATTTTATTCTACCACCGACAGAATCGACTAGCATACAAAGAATTTTTTTATTTTTTTTTTAAATAAAAAAGGTTTACTGAGTTTTCAATGATTATGGAGGACAATGTAGACAAGCCATCTAGCTTATAGTAAACATACAGAGAGGTATGGAACATTTGTATTGCAAAGGAGGTCCCTGGGGATTGGGGTTTTATCCTTGTGTCCACTTTTAGTAAATTGTTCGGACTGATTCATCAAGGCCTAAAAACACTGCACCTTTCTTATAGACTATTGATCACTGCAAATAAACCCAGCCTTTCGCAGGGAGGTGTCTCTCAAGAAGTACTCAACGTTGTACCTTCAGGACCTGCACTCGGTAGACGCTTGTGTATTGAAGTAGTATTTGGTGACAAAAGATAACTTGAGTGACATCCTACACCTTGAAATAAAACACTGGGAGACTTCCTCCCAGTCCAGACTGTCGAGGTGCATAACGGAGAATGCCGTAAGCCTTTCTGTGCAACCGTGTCCTTTACAAAATAGATGGAAGCTAAGGGAAGGCAATGAAAGTTCCGGTGCCCATACTCAATGGCTGGCTTTCATAGGATAGTGAGTGTTGTCTGATGCCAACTGGTCCAATTTGTTTTGGAATAAACTAGAATGGCCTCCTTACTGCAGGTCATTATGGACACGATCGCAAATTACTGATTTCAGGTATGTTAAGTCTACGTAGTACAATATAGCCAAAACTAGCCTACAACACCCAGAATGCATTAGGCTGTCACACAAAAGTCCAGGACTGGAAATAGTGCCTATAGTGACCTGGAGGGAGATCTCCCAAGGGTAAATATCGGAAGGACTTCAGGTTTGGAATGACGGCCCTCGGTTATATCATGCCCATGTGTACTGAGTTATTGGAGACACTGCGGCGGAGCTTCGCAGCGGACTTTTTTGTTTAATCAAGTGCACACACATAACAAATTCAGCACTATGCACGATGAAAGCCACAAGGTGCCTTATAAACAGCTTTTAAAAGATAACTAGCACACGGGATGTAAATGGCTGAGAAAGAGGGTCCAGAGTTTTAGCTTCCTCGTAGTCAGTATACAGTTCTCTTGAATAAAAGACATTTAGTTGTCTGTGATAGTCCAATATTAACACTTTGGGGACTGCCCTCAATCTGTTCCCTGTAATCCGAATTTGAGCAACAATAATAGTAATTCAGAGAAAAGTCAATGTGTACACTAACAAGTTTGTACCAAAGAAAATACTCAAGTTTGTCTTGAATATTAGGCCAATACTTCTGTAGTGAATGACTGGAAGCAAAGATAAGAACCACGTCAGAGATCCCCTCCACCTGTTCTGCATGTCTATACTGCATATTTTTAATTTAAATAGCTTAGAACGTGTACTAATGCTTAAGTCAGTTTTATTAGTGTATGATCTATATTCAGGGACTTGTTTAGTCAGTGAATGGATCAGAGGAAAGTTCTACTCCATTTGCTGACCATGCTGGGGAGATCAATCAGTGGCTTGCGCCAGGATATTTACTGATGGAAAAGTAACAAGCATGTTCTTCTAAAAAAGAATTATACTTGGTCAGCAGCCTGAGTTGTGGCTGCATGACGGTCCATGGTGCTGACTGTATCGTATGACCTGCGTTCACTGCAACACTTCACTCTGATGACTGGGAGAAGTAAAATGTGGCATAAGCGAACATCTTTGAAAGCCATGATGGGTAAAGATTTTTGAGAGAGCTGCACCTAAGCCGGACAGCGGATGCCTTAGTTGACTTCTGTTCTGAGGACCCACATATTAGATAGTATCAGTGCCTCTTTTGATAACCGGACATGCTTTGCCGCGCAGAGTGCCAGGGTAATGGCCTTACCTTTATTGGAATGTAATGGGTAGGTTTGCGTATTGGGAAGTCCTAATAGAATGTAGCTAGGAACACTGGGTATTTCAGTGTCGAACATCTTATCGATGTCCGCCAGGACCTCGCTCCAATATCTGTGGAGCTTGGGGCAGTGCCATAGCAAGTGGTTGAGCGTACCTGGAAGTGTGCAATGGCGCCAACATGTGGGTCTGGTGGCTCAGTGGACTAATGCGTCCATTGCAGGGGCCTGTGTGAGACCTCATGGTCACAGGTTCTAAACCCGGTAGAAAGGTCTGTTCCCTCACCATCCGAGCCCGCTTGCCGTCCCAAGTTTCTCCTTTTTAAAGGGGACGGGAGAGGAATTAAAATACCATCCCCGATTGGACTGGCGGGGAGAGAGTGCCCTGGGGAGTACATACACAGGTGATGCTCTGTGTAGAAGCACATGCACCAGACGGTAAATGCCATAGGATAATGTGTTCCTCCAGACCAGCATCACATGGTCCATTAGAGTTCATACCACAGAGGTGTTTCCAGCCACGTATTGATAGGGGGGTCGATGGCTAGGACTTCAGATCTGGCACCGTGGTTCAGGCCCTCCAAAATCAACAGCTCACACCACAAAGTGTGGGAGGAAGGCATAGGAGACGCCCCTCTGGAGCGGAGGCATTTATGGGTACCACGATGGGTCGCGGAACACTTCAGGCTGCTGAAAACGGCCAAAAAATAAGTGAGCGAATGACCTGGGGAGAAGTCTGTGCGGGATATTATAAAGCAAAGGCACTAAATGACCCGTGCCAAAAATTAATTCCAGCATTAACTTTCTCTAAACACACTCATCCTCAAAGTAGCCACTTAACCCTCCTTAATCACTCTGTAAAATGACACAGGCAGGTACAGCTCTCATGCCTCGGCTGCCATCAGTCTCGTTCGCTGTAGATCCAGCCCTGGGCTGCCTTTCTCACTTTTCATTGGCAGCCAACTCTGCTCCCGTCAGGTAAGACAGAGCCCTCGAAAATGAGTCAATCTGCTGCAATGTAACCAGACGACACGGCCTGGCCACGTCCGCTCCAGTGATGACAAAAAGCATGCGCACTCGGGATGCTCCCAGCAGGCTTGGACCGGGATTGTGAAATGTCAGCCCGCAGAGGAATCCGGCTCCTGCTGCCAGCAACTCGAGGCAGACAAGTGCGTCCAGCAGCAGGCGGCGCTCACCTGCACGGATCCCATGAGGGCCCAGGGGGGTCAGGGCACAGCTTCCTGTTCTTCATCCGTGAGTCATCAGGCTCACCGACTCATTTTTAGTGATTCACGGATTTTGTTCTTTTTTAAACCATAGCCCCGTCCCTTTGTAATTTCTCGTAATCTTCTACAAACACTGGTCACCTGAGGGGGGTCAGTTGTTGAGTAACAAGAGAGGATGTGGCCTCACAGCTAGAGGGGTCGATCTTGAATCTGGGGAACCGGGTTCGTGTCTCGGCAGGGACGCTCAACATCCTGTGATTCTGGGCAAATCACAATCTTATGTAAAGAGCCCGGATCCCTTTGGGTCAAATTCGCGCTAAAAAAACTACCAAAAACAGAAGAAGAGACGTTGAGCTCCGGAAGGGAAAGTTACTCTTCTCTAGACACGAGTGTCCTGTTAATACAAAGGTAGCTTGTGAGAACCCTGTGCCATCCTGCGAGGAGGCAGTGCCCGCTCGTTGTCCCTTGCAGAAGGGCAGTGGACAGCTGGCATACCCATTGTATGATCAACCTTGGTCCTCGTACCCTCAGGTCAGAATCTTAAAAGACCATCCGGCGACAGGAGGCGGCGAGGGCGGGCGTGTGACAGACATCCAGAAAGCATACTTTTAGAAGGATGCCACGTTTGTTTAGGAAACGCATGAAAAATGATATTACAACTTGTAGGATCAAGTCCATGTAATGGGTTTTAAGTCCGTCTCGCACCATCCTCGGTGATGAACTGCAGAGGGGTTTCTATTGCATGTCGGTCCATGAAAGACGCAATAAATTGCATTAATATTGCAACTATATTCTAATATAGCGGGGACCTTCTCACCAGTCCTCACAGCATCTATATAGAAATCTGACAGCTATAAGGGACAAGCCCCGCCTCCTTTTAGGAACTAAGGAATGATGTTCAGCTAAAGATTGTTGATGGTTTTCAATTTCTGAAACAGGGCACCCAAACCATGACGCAAGCCGAAACATATCTTCTTAAGTAAGTAGTCCAAGATAAGGCTTTAGAATGCTGGGGCAGAGATTATCAGACTGAGTGCCACTTAACCACTACTGACATTCTAAGCGGAATTCAGGAATCCACTCAGTGCAGTGAAGTGGGCTGTCTGGTGGATCAAGTGTCGGCTGGGCCAATCTTTAAGGTCAGTCCGCCCTAAGTAATCAAGGTGAGCTCTGTTGGGAGAAAGATATCCTGCCACATATAGGGTGAAGTGGGCACCTATGGATTCCCTTCTAGAAGGCAGTTTTGTTTCTTCGACTGTTCTCCTTCCACTTATAGGGTGAAGTGGGCACCTATGGAATCCCTTATAGAGGCAGCTTTTTTTCTTCGACAGTTCTCCTTCTACATATAGGTTGAAGTGGGCACCTGTGGAATCCCTTATAGAGGCACCTTTGTTTCTTCGACTGTTCTCTTACAGATTGTAGGAGTCCGTGTATGTAGCTACCTACCACCTTTTGCTGCATTTTACACTGAAGCCATGAAAGTGACAGGAATGATGGAAACCCAATACAGGGGGCAAATCCTGGACTGCAGGGGATTGGAGAGTGGTCTGGAGCTTGGCTTTGACCACACAGCTCTTGCATGGGAAAGTTTCTCATGTGGCTGGGGAGTAAAGTTCATGCTATCTAAAGGAACAGCGAGGAGCTTGTCTTGAGCATCCCGACAAAAATTGGATGACTTTAGTTAAGTCGGTGGACACGACTTGCAACTGCAGCCAGAGCGCATTTTTTGGTTGTATGTGCCATACACAGCTGTGTCCTGCAGCAGTTACTTCCATGCAGTATTTATTCTCAAATTAAAAGCAGAATCCCGCTTCTGCAAACTTCAGCTTATGAAGAAGGTACTTACTTATACCTCAAAAACAGTGCTTCAAAAGGTGTCTCGTCAGACATCAGCCCAGTGCACTTTCTTGCCAGTTATCTAAGCAGTACCTTTGAACATTACAAAACCGGTCTGGTATTGTACTGCTGAAGTTCTGTACCTGACATACAGCTGGTACCTGCAGCCAACTAGGCATGCCTGCACCAGCACGGGGCCCAGGATAGGCCACTCTTCACTAGATCTGGTACCCAGAGCCTTGGAATTATGGCACGTACTATGGGAGTAGGTGCATCTTACAGGGGACGCGTCATGGAATGATCATCTAGCCAACAGATCCCCGCTTTACAAAAAATAGGCTTCTTTTAGCAAGGAAAACCTTCCACTTTCAGCAGAAAACAGATGCAATATTATTCACCAACATGTTGCAGTGTAGGGAACTATTTTTTTTATTTAAAGCATGCAAATGCGAGTGAAAAGCGGGTTAAAATTTAAATATAACGAATGCGAAAAAGTTAAGAGATTTAAAAAGTTCAAGGGTTCCTCCAGTGAATGATGCCACAATGGATCTAAAAAACCTAACATGATATTAAACGACAGAACGTTCTAGAATGCTTGTTGTTCGAGATGCAGGACTGGTGGCCAGAGAACGTTTTTTTCTCTACATTTAATGGCCTCTTTCAGACAGTGCTGGTTGCAGATAGGGTCATGGCCTGCTTCCACTGAATCCATTGAGTAGGCACATCTAATGATTTGTAACAGAAAATTTTAGAAGTAAGAACAGTTATCAGACGAGATGGAGGTAGGTGGCAACCAAGGGCACTGGAATCATGAGCCTGTGATAGATCAATTTTGTGGCAAGGGTGACAAAATTATGCATCAAGGAAAAGCAAATTACGCGGCACAACCTGTTCATTTTGTAAGTTTGTTATTTTAACTATTCATAGTGTCTAGGTAAAGTTGTCCCTCATTAGTAGCAGTCCAAAGCCTGAATACAGCCATCAGTAACGGAAAGGGGCCAGCTATCCCTGCAAAGTCCATAACCACGTGTGGCACTTTTGGTTAGTAATTTGAACCAATGTGTGCTACAAAAACATGCAGCAAATGACAGATAATTAATATAGAAAACCCATAATGATGCTTAAAACACCACAGTGCTGCATAATTCCAGTGGCCCAGGAACCCTAGACCGAGGAAGTGAGTGTTTTTTTCTAACACTGGTCCAGGCTGGCAGTGAATGGGATTGAACCTGACACTCCCAGTACCTGCCTCTACTCTATGGGACAGGACTACCAAAATCTGCCTCCATCTTCCAAAAATTGGGTTAGATGACCACGTCTAACGAGCATCGGCAAAGCCAATAGGTTTGAAGTTTGTATGACCCACGTATCAGGAACATGCGCACTATACGAACCGAGAACTCACTGTAGTGAAGGGCCCACAAAAGCACATGGGAAATGGATGCAACAGAGAACAAGGGCTGCATATTTTCTGTTGCATCCATTTGTAGATGTCTCAGGTTGTTACCCAGATCTGCCGGGCCCCCTTGACGACTGATTTCAGCTGTTAATTAGCTCACTGTGCTATCCAGTTCATGTGGAAGGATACAACCAAAGCAGCAATAGAAAAAATATGAGACCCCAGTGTACCGAACAAGGCGCGACTGACAATGTTTGAAGCAACTAACTAAAGGTTCCAGAGGAAAAGATGCCAATGGCTGGAGAAGGCTGACCCAAGCCCCTTAAAGTAAGTATAAAATACAGTATTTTCGCCATGGCTGGTGCAAGCTCCATACATAGTAAACCCCCCCAAAAAGTGGACAAAGTTTACCCACATATGACCACCTGTCTACCCAGCATTACGTGACTCCTGTGCGAGTGAGCTTTCTGGAGAATAATTGTAAATTTGATAGGGAGCTAGAAAGTGGGGTCTCTTCTTCTACTGAGCATGCAGGAGGAGGGACAGCATCACTGAAGGATCATACTTACTGGTGATACAGCAAACAAACACCTTCATCTTCAAGCAGGCCCGCCGGTGGTTGTGTGTCGGCGTTGCTGAAAGGAAAGGGGAAACCACTGTGAAGATCTGGTCACCATAAAACACAACCTGGATCAAACCGCACTTGCTAGCTTTGAAGAAACACAACCACAAGGGAGGTTGGCTGCCTGTAGACCTAGGAGATACACAACTCCCACCCAAAGGCCTGTGCTGCTCCACCCGGACATAGTGCACTGCTCCATCCCATTGGTGAACCACCACCACTCTGGCAGGCGTGTGCCATGCCACTGCATAGGCTGTGCTCGGCCGGCAGGGTGGGAGGTGTTTAGTGTGGGTTAGGTGGGAAGTGTCTGGATGTTGTGCAGAATGACAGAGATGTAAGCTCTTCTAAATGAGGATAAGGGTGCTGCCTTCCAGACGCATGGGAGGGGCTCAAATAGCCTTATTCTAGTTTGACATACATTTACACAAATACCGACAATTTCAATATTTAAAACAAATTTTGCCCTGAAAACTAAAGTTACCAGATGACCATGTCAGCAAGGACACAATGCTCCAGTCCTACCTTATTGTAGTTTACTGTATATTTAAACAAATATCGACAAATTCAACATTTAAATAACTTTAGCTCTGTTTACTGAAGTTACCAGACGAATCCATGTCCGTGTGGACACCATGCCCCAGGCCTGCCTTTTACTGAAATTAACCAAGGCATTCTGGGAATTGTAGTCTTCTGGTTCACTGCGATGCAACCGACTGGGCCAAACTTCTAAATTGAAGCTTTGTAGAAAGAACAATAGAAGGGAGTAAGGTGTCTCGAACACATGCAATGGGTTCGCCTGATAACTATAGATTACATTTCTGATGCAAAAAGCGAGTGGTCCGTTTGTAAATGCTATTTAAAATATACACGGGAAATACACCACGAAGAAGACACATGGTGTAAAGGGGAGACCACCGTGATAATGTCACACTTTCCTGTGAGAGGGAGAAAAGAACGGGTCCCAGGGCGTGCCATGCACCAGGTGGCTGAATGCCAAAGGGATGCAGGCCGGTCTTCCAGGTAGAGGGCTCCCCCTGGTGGAGACTGCACGCACCACCATCCCCTCCCCCAGCATGCTGGCCAAGGACAGGCTTCCTTATCAGGAAGCCGGAGATGTGTTATGACTTGTGCTGTTTTCACTCACTGTAGGTTTTTATTTGCTCCGTGAGGTGTAAAAATGCAATGTTTAATCTGGCTATGGCAGGAAACCAAGAACTAGAACCGAGTCGGTGCAAAGTACAGAGAGGCTGGAGGATAAACATGTTCCAGCAATACCCTCCCCCTCAAACGTACACTCCGCCCCCATCCATCCTTGAGGCGGCTTTGGCACAGAGTCGACTCTAAGATTCTGTGCTTAATTTGTATTACAAAAAAAAACCATAAGTGCCAGAGCCCTCGTCAGGAACCCACGGCAGCTTGCACCACACATTGTTACCCACACAGCTACTAACAATCACACTTCTACACGTGTGACAATTCAGACAGTTCGAGGCCCCCAAAGCTATAAGAATGGCTTGGGAGGTAGGCATTAGTTGTTTACAATATAAATTGAATTAGTAAACAGCTGTTTTTTGGGGTTTATTCTTTAAATTACACAAACAGTGCACCATGTGGCAGCTGTCATAAGTGCTGGTGTTGGCAATTAAGTGCGGGTGCAGAGCACCGGAACCCACCAGCTCAAATTAAGCACTGGGATTATCCCTCAGCATGAGTGGTGTACCCTTCCCCCACAGCCTGTGTGTCTCAGGAGTCTGACAGTGGTTACTTATAGAGCCGCGGGTTCTGCGCAACGGATATTTGTGAGAGGCAACTGCACAGCCATCGGGCCTCAGTTCATGGGGGTCATAGCAAGTCTCAATGCGGGCTTTTTGCTGGGATTTTTACGTCCATAATGCTAATCCAACAAGCACTGGCAGAGCCAGTAGCTCTAGCTTTAATGTACCAGCGCATGTAAGTACAAAATTCACAAATGCTGATTGTGTGCATTGTACACAAAAATGCTGCTTATCAAAATAAAAGCTGTTCTATCGGTTGTGCAAGTGCTGGGGAAACACTGCAAAAAAAGATTGATAAGCAAATATTAGATAAATTGAATGAAACAAACAACGACATGACTGAACGTACGTTTCAGAAGTAAAACAGTCCTTTATGCATTCAAAGGCAGAATTATACGCAAAATAACCAAGAGCAGGAAATGAGACAGTCCTTTAAAGAATTGCTAGCAATACCCTAGCGACTTCATCAGGTACAGCCGCACCACAGAACTCACCTGGACCGACCACTTCATCGTTCACTTATAAAAAAAGAATGGGGTAACCCTGTGTCCCTCAGAACCTGGGTATATGTATCATATGGCTACATATAACACTTCATCGTTCACTTCAACATCACCAGCTCACACACCTCCGCCCCCAGTCTGCCCAACGCCCCCCCACCGCAGCTGGAGCAAAGTCTCAAAGGACACATGGACCAACGCACTCAACAACCCCCCCCCCCATCTCCTCCAACAACCTAGACCAGAACGTCAATAACTTGAACCATTGGATAACCAACTCCGCCAACAGCGTCACTCCCATCGGCAACAAGACCCCCTCAAGGTCCACCAAGCAGGCTAGCTGGTACACCTAAACGCTAAACGACATTGTGAACAACTGGAAAGTAGAAGGGCACAAGCAAGGACACAAACGACAAGACCGCCTTTAAGACAGCCCTCAACCTCTATCACAGACAGTTGAGAGAGTCGAAGAAAATACCTTAGCCTCATGCATCGAATCAAGCTCCAATACCAGCAAACAACTCTTCAACATCCTCAAAGAGTTCGCCAACCCTTCAGCTGCAACAAACATTAGTCCCTCACAGAACCACTGTGACAACCTTGCAAACTTCTTCCACGACAAGATCACCAATATCTACAGCAACTTCAAACCCTAGCCCAAAGCCACAGACTTTTTCAAACACAACAACCCCGCTACCACCACAAACATCCGACTAACTGAATGGAGCCAGCTCACTCCACAGGACACCGCCTTCATCATGAACTCAGTCGCTGGACCCCAACCGATCCATGCCCTCACCACATCTTCAGCCTAGGCGAAGCCAGAATCAACCACTTACTCATCACCTTGTTCAATGCCTCAATTACCAGGGCCACCTTCCCTGAGGACTGGAAACATGCAGACGTCAACGCCCTACTGAAACCATTTTAAGATCCCAGCAAACTCAACAACTACCTACTGGTCTCCCAGCCAAAGTATTGTAAAAAGCCAACAACTCTCCTCACATCTGGAACGGAACCTCCTACTCGACCCCTCCCAATCCAGATTCCACGGCACCGAGTCAGCCCCCACTCATTTTGCTACCGATGACATTCGAGCCTTACTTGTACGAGGCTCTGATCCTCGTAGGCCTCTCAGCAACTTTCTATATGAGCTCCGACCACACACTCATCACAAGGCTGCATGACAGGCATCCAACGAGCTGCTCTCAGATGGATTGCCTCTTTCCTCAGCGAAAGAACACAAAAATCCTCCTTCCCTCCAAACCCAAGGATCCTTGCTCAGATTTACCCTCTTCAACACTTATGTGAAACCTCTGGCCAGCATCGCCAAAACCCACAGATTCAACATCATATCCTACGCCAACTTCCACAACTGCATGACAGACGCTGCCAACTGGATGTAGGACAACTGCCTGAAGCTCAACATGGACAAGACAGAGGTACTGATTTTTGGAAACAAAAGCTCCCAATGGGACGCATCCTGGTGGCTCTCATAACTTGGACCTACTCCTACCGAGCACACTAGGAACCCTAGGCATCATTCTGGACAACTAAGCCAACCATGACTACTCTGGTCAACTCCGTCTCCTCCTCGTACTCTTCATCCTCCGCATGCTTCATAAGACATTCAAAGGGCTGCCCCAAAGCTCAAGACGCACCATTATCCAGGCCCTTATCTCCAACCAAATGAACTACAGAAGCACTCTCTAAGCAGGGATCGCAGATCACCTCCGACTACTATAGACCATACAGAACACCGCATCAGGCCCTTCCTGGATCTCCCTAGACAAACGCACATCACCCCCTACCTCAAGAAACTTCTGACTCCCTGAAACAGAAAATATGGCAGTTCAAGCTACTGACCCATGCGTACAAGGCCACACACACCTGCAAACCCGTCCACTTGAACCACTGCCTGGACTTCCATCAGCCCACCAGACACCTCCGCTCCGCATACCTTTCTTTAACCGTCACCCCCAAACGTAGCAGGTGCAGAGGTCACTCCTCCTACTTAGCAGCGAAGACATGGAACGAGCTGCCCTTTCATCTACGGACCTCATCATCTCTGCCAGAGTACTGAAGGCCCCTGAAGGACTGGCTATTCAGCTAATCAAATGGACCCTGCCAGCGCCTGGATACCCTCATGGGTGATAAGAAGCGCTCTACAAATCTAATGATTGATTGAATTCATGCAAATGGCTCTGCTGTCAAATCAGATCCAAAATTGATTGCTATTGGCTAAAAAGCTAGTATGAGCCGTACTGGGTAGAAAGCTCAGCTCTGTCGAGTCAGGACCTAGAAAGAAAGGAAGGAATCGTGGTGGCTCCTCAACAATAGTTACAGCGGATCGTGATGGGCTGCCTCGTCAGTCCTCACTGCAACACTAAGCTGGCCCAAAGAGGCTGCCCCACCTACATTTCTGAGTCAAACAATGATTATGTCAAGGTTAGCCTTCAGTTGGTTAGAATCTCACCACTGGCTAGCTCTACAAAAGAGACAGCTCCGCTTCCTTCATTTAGAGTGGGAGGAATCACACGCATTAAGTTGGTGCTTCCCTCCACCCAGCTGGTTCAAGGTGCTGCACATGCTACTTGCATGGAGCTTACAACGCTCGTCCACTGAGGAATCGCACATCTGGAAAGAAGCAAAAGCTTTCCATTCTGGAGAAGGAGTCTTCACAAGCATCATTAGATCATGTGTTTTCCTTCAACCAACTAATCCAAGATAGTCCACAACAGAATAATAGGACATAAGAGTTCAAATCAGCACCCCACACAGGGATTGCAAAACTACCAAGGAGGAACAGTCTAATCACAAAGTATGGGTGAAGTTTAATTTCACTTTTATCATCTAAGTGGCCCTGTGTAAATGTGGAGTGTGGTCTTGAAACCTCAAGGTACTTACATATGTAATAGTATTCATGTCCCGCATGGAACTCGTAGCCCAGCGAGAACGCGCTGTAACGCTGGAATTTCTCCGAGAACTTGATGGGGCTGTGCGGCGAGTGCGGCCGGTTGCACTCCCAGCGCTTGAAGCCCTGGCTGGTGTTGCAGGTCCTGTAGCCCTCGTAGTTCACCATGTACAGTATGTACTGCTCCATCTTGTGCTCGGGGATGGTCTCGTTGTAATGCGGGCAGTATATGTCCAGATAGTCGTTCACGTTCACCTGAACGGTGTACCCTTCTCTCCTCAAGCTGAAAAAGAAGGATACAGAGAGGACAACAGTTAGATATTGGGGAGTCACCAAGAGGGAAAGTTAAGCTGAACACACACTTATGAAAAACGACATTAACACTGCAAAATCTCTGCAACTGTGTTGAAGTGGTCAGTTTTGTTTTTTTAAGCATCTCTTTTTGTGCCTGAATATATCCAGCTACAATGTGGAATGCCATTCAATCACAACTTTATTTATAACTAAATTTGAAATGAAAGCTGGTCTCATGATACTTCTGCAAAATCTGCCCCCACCACAATCTACCTGGAATTAGAGCATTCCTTATTTTCCACCATCAACCACAAAGGAAGGTAAACCATCTTTAAGAAGCAGATTTATCAAAGGTTGCGTCTCACTTGCGCCGCGCCACAGACTTGATAAATCCAAATTGGTGCTTTGCGTTACTCTGCCCCAGGAAGGGGTTCCATGGGTGGATTGTGGGAGTTCTCACGCCTCCACTTATGTGTTTTGGTGCATTCCCAGGCCATTACTGGTAGACCTGGGAATGCGTCAAAATGCTACACCTCCCCAGGTGAGGCGTAACGTGGAGAAATAGCTTTATTTCTTCCCGTATGCACAGCACATAGAAAAAGGAACATGCCTCAGGGGATTGTTTTTGTGCTGGAAGGTGTCCCTTCCTGCACAAAAAACAATCCTACTTACAACGAAGGACCCTTGCACGTGCAAGGGTACCTGCGTTGGCACTAGTCAGCACATTGTGTACCAGCACTGGGAAATGACAGGAATGCGCCACACATTGTTAAGTATGGCACATTCCTGCCCTATCATGCAGCACAGCAAGTTGAATTGCTGCATGACTATTTGGTAAATAATGCCCTTACATACTTGAGAACTTGTTTGGCGCATCACTGTTTAAAACATAGTCACCCACAAAGTACCCTTTGTTTGGCAATAATTCTAGGACTTGGAATTTCTATCAATCCAAACATGTCAAACCCGCTCTTTATGAAAATTTAAGCCAGGCCTAAAAAATCATCAATTCACGAAGCATAGCACACACTCCGCCCTGACATCAGTGCTTAATTTGAGCCGGTGGTTGTAGGTGGGGCTTAAGGCACAATTTTTTGGCCAGCCATTTACAATTCCTTATCAGACTTTGACCCCGAGCAAGAGACAGGAAAAAAACAAACGGAGGAGGAAGAGAAAGATGGACAACAGTGATAAAAGGAGAAAGCAGGGATGACAAAGAACATGCAAGAATGAAATAAATGGGGAAGTAGTGTCTGGTAGTGGAAAAAGAGACATGAGGTGGGACCAAGACACTGCAGCATTGGTATTTGGCAATCCGGACATTCGTCAGCACCGGAGCCAACTTTGAGCACCGGCAGTTAATATTGTACAAAGTAAGCTATGTCTGACATCCCAGACCAGACAGAAAAACCCTCGAGTCACAAACTACTGAATCTGCAGATACCAGAGTGCCTTCTCGTTCACCCCTGACTACCTACTCTCCATTCCCCCCCAGACTCCACATCTGTAGCAAATATTCCACATCTGCGAAGGACTAATCTAATATTTCTTAATACTCGAATACCCAAGGCACTTTCACACCCGCAACACCTACATTTAATGGGATACATCTTCACCCAGCACCAATATGTTTAGCAAGTTAATATATATCCATGTCTTAGCTCTCAAAACCTTTACAGATGAATTGATTTTGGTCTGATCTTCACTACTGCTCGGCATTTCAATTCAGTGGTCAGGGTTTTGAATTACTGCGAAGGCAGCAGACAAAACTGGTACGACAGCGCCATCTAGCGTCAGCACAGAAAATAAGATAAACCAAACGAGGCTACATAAACAAGAAATGGCAAAGCCACCAGGCCAGACATTAGCACCTTGGATGGAGATTCTTGACAGAGGGGTATAATTGCAAAGTAACCCCTTATACAGTTCAAGCACAGGAGTGTGGGAGGGAGACTGAAACAGCCAGTAGCATTAGGTGAGAGAGCGATGGGTACTCCATGGGCTGAGCAGAGCAGACAGGCAAACCAGACTCAAAGAAGCTGGTCAAAGAAAGAGGCAGGCTCAGTATATTGTATATATATGTACACGTATACTGTTAGCAATAGGTCTACAGCTGAAGCGTCAAACCTCAGGCCTAAAGAGTGGCACGGTTAGGGATATGTGTGGTTAACTAATGCACCAGCGGGTCAGCTCTCCAAGCCTGGGATGTGTTTATCTGTGCACCTTTTAAGTCTGGGGTAGACTTTCTACCATGTTTCATGGCGGACGTCTCGCGCATTAAAGTTATGTGTTCTGTCACAGGAAATATTTTTGGAGGGAAATTTTCACCAGATGTCCTCTTGTACACAAAAGTACCGTCCTCTTAACTGCTAGTGGTTAGCGAATGCGGAGTTTCACGTGTAGGTTGGCTTTTACCAGTTCGCTTCTGCTGGGGCCATTCTGTTTCTTTTGCTTTTAATGTGCTCACCTATCTTTGACCTTGTGTGGCTCATGCCCCCGATTTGGTCAGACCACAAAGCTCCATGGCACAGCTCGAAAATACGTTTTAAATATATTCACTCTGCACAAAAGGAATGTCCGACTGGAAAAGTAACACAATGGTCCAATAAAGCCATTTTCTATTTGTAAACGTACAGTTCATAAAAGGACACCCCTCTGCTGCAAATCCATGTATTCACGCTAATTGTGGACAACAATAGTGTGCAATTATACGCAGGAGTAACGCACAAAACTGATGGGTAGCGGGCATTAGAACCCATGAATAGCCCTGCGGGTTTCTGGGGCCGGGTGTCAAAAATTTTGCAAAGCTGCAGAAAAATAGAGGAATAACGGCGGGTGAGAAGAAGCAGCAGAGGGAGGGTGAAAGGGGATAAGGAAAAGAATAACATTTTAGTTTTGGATGGAATTAATTTTCCAAGTGTAAAAATAACGACTACTGAGTCTTTGCTCTGTATTTGGCTAGTTGGCACAAAAAAGTGGGAATTAAAATAAATCAAAGTTGAAATTTAAGTTGAAAGAAGTTAATTTATTTACTGGATGCTGTCAATATGTTAAAGTTCAGCAGGGTTACCAGTCCCTCTAATGCTTGGTGACTGGGGCTAGGAATCGCTGGGGGATCCTAGGAAGACACTTCCAGTTACTCTGGTCGAAAAGTTTGGTGCTGCTTGGCTTCTTAAAGTTGCAGTCATTTCAACGTCCAAAGGCAGCCCACAGGATCAATTATTCTGTAGTGTCAGCACGTGCTCTCGGCCCAAAATAAGATTTGTAATCACCAGCCAGTTGGGGGGGGGGGGGGTTAGAGTCACATCCTGAATATAGGGGTGCATGGGCTGGTCAGCTGATGGGCCTACGGACAGCCCGGGAGGGTCAAAGGAGGACCCCTTGTGAAGCTTCTGAACATTATTCTGGACTGGCACCCATCGGAGCCCAAGGCTGGGTGGGAGATCTGCACGTGCTGTGGAAGATGGAGGCCAAGAGCTACTCAGATGGTGCATCTGGGATATCCATGTTAGCAACATTGTCATTTAGTTGTGCTGAGGGAGAGAGTTCCCAGGACAGACTCCCTGCTGGGGCGCCAGCTCCATTGTTGCAGTTCTCTCAAAAGTGTCGGGTGAAGGGTTTGAAGAGATTTTTTGTTGGGTCTTTATAGCTCCTGTAGGCTGCTTTCACCAGCAGAGGTTCTTCTCTTGATGATCACTGACAGTTAGTAGGTGGGTAAGCAACAGCTCAGCAAGCAGAATTTCATGCCCCTCCAGCCTTTAATACAAACAGCAAGCAGCTTTTGACCCAGTTGCATCAATAGTTCATGCAGGTCCATGTCAGCATGGTAGTTCTTCATTTAAGGAGTGGAGCTCCCGCTTACACTCCGGAGAGTCCATCAACAATACAAAATCTCACTGCCGATAATGTGGTTACTTTGTTAAAAAAAAGACTCCGAGTAGGCCAATCATGGTTACTGCAACTTTCCAAGTCATTTTTGTTCCATGAAAGATAGGATGGGTATTGTAGGCCCAGGGAGGCATATAAATGTGGGTATTCTAATGTTAAGTAGACGTACCCTCCTACCACCATGCTGCTTAGCCCTCCTGAGGTGCTTATGTGGGGCAGACTGGAAGTTAAGATGTGGGACCCTCAGCAAAGAGTGAGGAGGTAGAATTAGAGAAGATTGAGCTTGTGAAGTTGTTCTGCTAGGAAAGCATCCACCATTTTGATCCTGTACAAACGGGCCACTCAATTTTTATACATTTAGAAAAAGAGGGAAAAGGATCAGTTGAAAGGCTGCCTCTGCGGTTTACATGGAGGGGGTTCGTAAACGTTTAATTGGCTAATCACTGTGATTTGCGACAAGCCTCACAATAAAAGGGCTGGAGCTGCCCTTGCAAGAAAACATTGTGTGGGTCCTTTCTGGGTTCCCGTTGTGCAAGAAGCACTCCAGTCCTCTGCTGGGGACACCGGAGTAGGCTTTGGTGATTCCATCAGTTTGGGGCCTGTTAGACGTGCCAAAATATACTAAAAAAGGGGGAACAGCTATAAAAATCGAAAAGAGGCAGCATGGAACAGCTTGTGGAATTCGTCACTAGATCTACTTTAATAAGTCACAATATCCGAGATCCAGGGACGTTTTGCGGACATTACGCTGTAACTAGCAGTATAGTATTTTAGGCCAGGATACTGCCAAAAAATGGTACCTGGCTTGATACAAAACAGAGCTCTTGCCTTACAAACCACTACTCAGCCTTCCACCTGAAGTTCAAATTGCAGAACTGCGGGGGTGATCGCTGGAAGTCCAAGGGCCAAACCTCAAAATCTGACACAAAAGCGAACCCGACCACCTCAAGGTCAGGAAACCCCTGCAAATAAAAACGAATTGGGTCACCTTCAATTAAGAGCAGAAAGCAAAGAGCAACCAATCAAGAGTAGAACAGAGTTCAACACCTTTGTGGAAGTTGTAAACCCAAAGCTAAGAGCCTGATCTGAACCAGACAGCCCTATCTGGGAAGGACAGAGGCGGCAGGGCTCAACTGCAAGAAAGCTGCTTGCACAGAATTCTACCACGGCTGCACTGAACATGAGGGGTAGTGAACAACAACGCTAGACTGCAACACAGCAGTAACCAACCAACAAAGACCAACTGGTGACCCAACTTCAGATTGGTATCAGACTAAACCAGCTTGAGACAGACACTACTCACTCACCACACCCCGACAAACGTGATGCCATTCCACTCAGCCCCATTAACAATGATGCCCGGGGAGTGGCCCGACACCAAGACACTTCCAAATTATATTATTGACTCAAATGTATGAAAAACAACAGTAGGGAGTGGATATGAGCTGCAAGCAAGCCCTTCGAAGTGTTCAAAAGGTGGCACGTCGGCACTTAAAGCACCAGTAATAGATAAATATACAACTCGCTACAACAGTTTTGACATGAGCACGGTTTAGTATTACCCAAGCACCAGTGCTCTGTGTATGTATATGGTATTTCTATAGCGCTAACGTATCCAAAAAACAGCAGAGCCCCGAAAATGGCCAAAGACCAGCAAAACGTCAATGAGCAATAGTAGAGGAAGCTGGGTTGGGGCTGATAAAAGCATTGTGGTGGAGTGATGTTTAAAAAGTCTTTAAGTCTTTCCTAAATTGGAGCAGCATTGGGCCGTCCTGGTGGATAGGATGAAACTCCGGAGGCTTTCTGCTGGAATTCACACTTACTCTTTTGCAAGTTGTACATAGATCTCAGCAGCAAACACTTAATTCACTGATGCATATCACCATTGGCCCCCTACAGCATGTAAACCCGGGTACCGCAAGACACCATGAGCCACCGAAAAGGCCGTCAAGATGTCAAACAAAACCAAAACAGGTCATGAAAGAGTTTCTCAGTAAAGGCCCATGCTAAAAACTGTCCATGCGCATATTCTGCACGAGACAGGCAGGTTACTGCGTGACCTTAAACGGATGCACCACCACTGGCCTTAATCAACAAAATAATGGTAGTAGGTTACTTAAGTTCAACCAGAATAACCGCAATGCTAGAAAGGAGATTTAATGCTGGCAATCCTCTTTGGCTGGAGGCAACTTCTTAACAGGTGGCAGAACAGGTATCGGATAGATGGAGGGAAGCGGCCACTTCTCAAGGGGAAGATGTTGAAGTGTGAAGGACGCATGTCCGCCATTTTGCGCAAAAAGCATACAATTCTGTTGCCTCAGTGTCATGAGAAACTCGATGTCGTGATATTGCTAAGGCAGAGTCTGCTCCTTAAATTTCCTTAAGAAATCTGTGGAGCTAGAGATGGCTGGGCTTGGAGTAGTAAGCCTTCACCCTCCTGTCAGAAAGTGTTGGCCGGGCCTGCAGTAGTAGGCCTTGCCCCTGCTGTCAGAAAGCGTTGGCCGGGCTAGCAGTAGTAGGCCTCCCCCCCCCCCCATCCTGTCGGAAAGCATCCACTGGTACCCACTAATTCACTCTGGCCCCCAGCACCAGGCACTACTGCGAACGGGGGGAAACATGTAGAAAACAAAACCTGGATGTCACCTTGAAAGTGAAATAAAATGGGCCGCGTGTTGATGCTCAGCCGTATTCTAATTGCCAGCTGAATTATTTACAGCTAGGCCTGCCGGGGAGAGTCGGTGAGAAATACACCTCGGCTGTGCTCTTCCTCCAGGTAGGCGCTCGCAGCGCCGACGCCTGCTGACAGCGCAGTTAATAAAAGCGCTATTTCAGAGAGCCATGGCACGGCCAGAGCTGGCCAGCCCCTGAGTAAGGGTGTCAGGGAACCATAAACAAGGCCTCGCAGACTGGGAAGCCAAGGCTGATATTGCAAGTGTTTTTTATTAACATTATACCCTGCAGTTTTCAATCATTTAAATGATGTTTTCCAATTATCCTAGAGAGATGGCTCTGCGCACGCACTCCTCTGGCGGGGAGTGGGCGGAAGGGAGGTTGACCGATTCTAGGCAGAGTTATTTCGCAGGCAGTACGCTTAACAATTTTATTCCTTCATAAATACAAAGCTTCATTATGCAGTGACAGATATTAACACCTTTAACAAGCTTCAGTTGATATTGTTTTTCGGTGCTGCCCGTATTTTTATTTTTATGTGTACCCAAGCTCAATTTCCATCTTTAAAAATGGGGAAGGAACGGATTGAACAACAAATCCTCCACCAAATTGCCCGGCTACAAGGGATCCGTGTTATTGTAAATGCAGCACTCCTCCGGCGAAAGGATGCTAATGCCGAGTGGAGATAGGAAAGGTAAGAAGATGTAGGATTGGCAGGAGTCCATATTTTGTACCCTATCGCTGGCCAGGAATCTAAGCATACACTGCGCGCGAAGAAGGCCCTATTATTGGGCTTGGGAACGAAGGGTACAACTTACTCAAGGCAGAGGAAGTAGCCCAAATTGCCACCATGCCAATCGCCATGAAGGGAATATGATGCTAAGTGAAAGGTATACAAGGCAGTTCATGTGGCCGCCCGCCATATCTCCATAATAAAGACATGATTCTAAATAGTAATGCTCAACAAATGGATACATAAATACATATAATATCGCTGATCTTCATGATACGTACATGGTCCTGGCTTCCAATTCTTAAAATAAGGTGTATGGTTTTGCCCAGGTGATCACCCGCCTCGCCAATCTTCATGATGCGGACATGGTTGTGTGGGGTCATGCTTTCATAAGGGCACGTACAGCAGCCTACGAAAAGCTCTGCCTTTCTCCGGAATTTGGATGTTTCAAAGTAGGATTATTACAAAAGGCATGGTTAGCAGTGACTGCTCGCCCTGTCGATCGCCCAGAGAGAGGCGTGCTGTGGAGACACATTTTGCTCACCAAAAGCATCCCCTGGTATGCTCCCTAATACAGGCAGGGCTCTAAAGAATTACACTTAAGGCATCTCCAACAAGGATAAATCGATGAAGGGTAATTTCTATGGAAGCCATGTTGAGATAACCATGCTTTCGCTAGGCAATACATATATATCGAGCTCTGTTGGACAATGCCGGTCCACCTCCATACAGACATGGCATCGAAACTTAAGCCTAAATCGAAGCATGTGGAACTGACCAACGGACAACATACTAGGATACAGAAATACCGATGAATAATGATGCACCCTTAGGTGCAGCACCTGGCCAGTTACAAGGCTGAGGAAAAGGTTGTAGAGGAGGAAGAAGAAGGTTCAGAAGAAAATGGTGTGCCTTCATTCAGACCATGTGGATAGGATTTCTTCAGTCAACCACGAAAAGGTACTTAGAGGGGGTCATTTCTGCTCCATGCCTGCGAAGCTCCCTGCTTCTGTCTTGTCCCAAAAGCTCTCAATCAATCAATCAGGGGGGATTGCAAGCGTGCTACTCACCCGTGAGGATCTCAAGGCGCGGGGTGCAGCCCCGCTCCTCCCAGCGCCGATGCCATGATATTAGTGCTGGTCATGGGCACCGGTGGGGTTTCCTTTCCAATGACCATATTTTAATCCGCTCCATATTACAAGTCTTGCATTGCGTAAACGAAGGGGCTGCTCAAAGGCACTCTACACTGCAACAGTATTCCCGAAGGAGAGCTTGCTCTAGGGGCAATGTTAGAACATGTGCACAAGGCACTCACTCAGACAGCGGCTGCACGAGTGAGGGAGAGCCCTGGAAATACAGTAACCTGAAAGGCTTCTCGGTACAGCACAGATCCACCCTCTAGGGGCTCCCGGGGCTGTACATATCCGACAGTAGTACTGTTTTGATCTACGTTGGAAGCTTTAAAGTCGGACGATTTGATCCTGTGACTAGCAGGCCAAACTCCGGTTCCGGAAGCGGATGCATCAGTCCACTATGCCACCGGACCCGGCACCGTGTGCATGTGTACCGTGCCCTTTCCTGCGAGACGCTGCCCATCCCAGGAACACTGCAGGAGATTGTCATTTGACAAAGGTCACAGGGAGCATCAGCCACGAACAAGGACTCGAATACAGACTCGAAATCCCGTGCATTTCCAATGGACTCGGAACTCGACCTCGGCAGCCTTCGGCTCCAGTGCGGCTGCAGCCGAATCACTAATCCGTTCATTTGTCACAGCTCCTGACAAGTCAAGGTCAAAGGCTACACACAGCCTCTGAAGGGAGCGGAGGCGTATCTGGTGGGGGATTGCGTCCGGTTAATACAGGGTGATGACCGACAGGGGGAGCTCCGATCTCACATAATCAGCCTGATGCAAAGTCCCTGCAGCCCTAACCTGCCCGGCTTCTCTTCCCAAGCGCCCGCGAGACGGAGCCCTCATCTATTTTACAGGATAATTCTATTGTGCTGCAGCCTGCCAGAAGCACACGTGTAATGGGGCAGAGGGGATGGAGGGGGAGGGGAGGGCTCCCGCCAGACGAGAGGGCTGCTGGGAGAGCTGGGGAGAGAGAGGCTTCAAGATCAAGCGAGGGAAGAGGCGCTGGAAAATGACACGAGCAAGCACATTACACATCAAAGGGAGTGAAGGGGTGGGGGCACCAAGGAAGGGGGAGAGGGGAGCAGCGTGTGGGAGATGTACAAACATGGGAAGATTAACCCAAAATGGTAACCAGGAAAGGAAAACACAAAACAGCGTGAAAGAAAATGTAGGAAAGAGCTGGGGAAGGAAGGGGTTGTCCGAGGAGAGTGGATGGAATACACCGGTCCCCGGAGGGCACGAGGGAGGAGGTCCGCAGCAGCAGGTGCCCCGAGGGCAGGAGGACCCGGGAGGGTAGGCAGGAGAGAGGAGGCCATGGGGCGAGGGCAAAGGAGCGTGAGGAGGGGGCCCTTGAGAGTAGGAAGAAGAGAGGGGGCACCGAGAGCTTGGCGACCTAGGAAAGAAGCGAGGACTCGGGAGAGAGAGAGAGGGGTGGACCAGGGTGAGGGGGGCAGCAGTGAGCACCGAGGCGAGAGAACGAGTAGGACCCAGGAGAGAGAGAAAAGAGTACCGAGGAAGGAAGGAGACGGGCAGTGCCAGCAGAGAACGGGGGGAGGGGGTGGAGTAGAGAGAATGAGGAGGGTGAGCAGGACCTAGAAATGTAGGCGGGATACTGGGGAGAGAGCAAGGAACACCTCAGAGAGGAGGGAGTACAGAGGGGAAGAGCACCTGTGACAGCTCGGAGGACTTAGGGGACAGTGTAAGGACAACAGAAGCGAACAGAGGACGAGGCGAAGCACTGGAAAGCGGCAGAAGGGCGGCCATGATCGGCTGGGGAAGCGCCAAAGTCGACTCGTAAATAATGTGTCTGGCTTCAGAGGCCAGGTTACAACCTAGAACTATTTTATACAGTAATGTCTCTCAGGCAGAGTGTAACACACATACTATATATATACACACACACATACATACACACACATACACATACTATATATATATATATATATATATATATATATATATATATATATATATATATATATATATATATATATATATATATATATATATATATATATATATATATATATATATATATATATATACACACACACACACACACACACATTAACACGCACACATATACAAACACACACCAATCCTATGTATTCCCCATATAGGTTCACTTTTGAAAGGGCGGCACGCTCTCGCCCCTGCACGCGCGGAGCCCCGTACCACATCACCAGCCAGTGTTTCAGTGGCTGCTCGGCTGCTCCACTATTGGTAAACCACGCACATTTCTGCTGCCATGAGTGGCTGTCTCCACAGTGACGCTCCAATGTGTAGGCCATGCATGATTGGCCACGCCACCCGAATTAAAACTCTTTGGGACCTCTTTACACTTCCTCTGTTTGCTACTCCAGTTCTACCCATCTTCGGTCCGTTTTGCCACTCCGCGTTTTATTGTGATTTACAAGCTGTTCTGAGAGATTGTGATGACCCATGTAAAGGGGAGTATGGGAGTTATCCTGGGCTAACATTGCTTCTCATTAAAAAATATATTTTGTGCTCTCCTCAGAATATCCCTCGGTCGGTCCCATTAAGATCCTAATCTCCAGTCATCCCGAACTTAATTTTCAATTCGCTCACCTCTCCTGCCAACGACTGCTGTTGCCCTGGAAACCAATGCATTTAATATACTACAAAGGACTTTTCCACTAACTGCAATAAGTCTCTCTGAAAACAAAGCTGGTCTATTAAAGTATTCAAACAATATTCAAGCGACGTCGATCTAAACAAGATCCTAACTAAACTGTTATTTGAATTTCAACTTTTGCCTCCATTTGGGAAGTGCTGTCCCTGCAGAGTCACTCTCTAGTTATGACTAAATGGTCTTCTGTAAATTCGGAATTCCAGCCTGCTTATAAAGCGTATCATTTTTAAATCGAAGTTACAGTTGGCATCTTGCCGACTGAACCCATCAGGGCTCATGAAAGTGAATGCTGAAATCATTAAAAGAAAAAAAAAAGTTGAAGGGCTGCTGTGCGTAACCTGGACTGAGCCGAAACGCAACATTAAGGTCCATACAGTGATGCAGATATAAGCAGAAGCCCACGTGGCTATCTTGCAATGCCATCAGTGAGATTTGTCGGCCAAAAAATGACTAGACAGCCTTTGCTTGTTTTGTAAAGTCTTTCAGAGGCATTCTTCACTGTGCATCGTCTCTTGATCTTCCAACACCAGATGGTGGCTATCAGAATAGCAGAATTTCGCGAGACCAAGGAAAATGCTATTTGTCCCCCAAAGATGAGAGGTCACGGCTTAATCACTAACCCAGTGGCTGGTTTCTACTCGGATATTTGAGTAGGCGCTGAGCCTGCTGCATCTTGGAGGGCGTCTGCCCCACCGGATCAGGTGGACATACATCCAAGGTGCATGAGCCTTCTAAAGATATACAGACGAGGAAGACCGTCTAAAGATCCCTTCCTATGCCCTGGTTTGCAAATGAAGGAGAAACACCATTTGAGGCGATGCTGGTATGCTTTCCCTTTGATGTTACAACCGCCACTGAAGAGTTGGATTGTAGTTATAGTTCAGCTGTATCTTGGTAGACCTGTCCTTTGATTTGGTCGTTGGCATGTCCTCTTTTGATGGGTGTTTTGGTCAGTCCATGCAGCACTTTGCACTTGTTTACAATTTTTTTTAAAGATATATGAAGCACTTTTTACTTCTGCTCATTAAAAAACACAATATCGGGGGATTTTAGGTGCCATTCAGTTTTCTCTTACAAATGCCGGAAGATGAGACAACCTTATATGTCGGCTCTTTCCTTAAACCAGCAGTTCAGGCCTGGTGTACCGTGTTTTCTGATTGCGATGGCCCTGTTGAAATTGTAGTGATTATACATGCCGCCGAAGGTTGTTTTTTATTTTTGTGTGTAATGAATTGTGTTTATTCTCATTTCTCTCTTTATATTCAATTAACTCATCTTTTGAAACTTAAAACAGATTGCCCAGTTGAAACTGTAGTGCATTTATAGATCACTTTTGTGTTTGATGAATTGTGTTTTATTCCATATTTTATGCTTTATATGTTTTTGTGTGTCCTTAATGTGTTTTTTCTTTTATGGATATTTGATTATCCCCAAAAATATGTTTTTGACTGACTGATGTCCTCTTTTCTTCTTGGGGGAATTGAGGGGTTGCAGTTAATTGTTACTGTTTACCTTTTGTTTCAAGTACTATTTATTACTGTTTTTTAAATTAACAATGTAATAAGAGGGCAGATGTTCTTAAGTGATGATATATTGTCTAAGATTATTTTTCATTTTGCATGAGCTGTATTGAGAAATCCAATAAAGCAACTTTAATGAAAGAAGACTTAATTATATTTTTTTTACAATCCCCCCCCCCCCCCATCTTGCAAATCGCCAGGATCTCACCGTACTAACTTCTACATTTTATTAATAACATCTATATGATAAGAGAATGATCAGAACTCACAGGCTCATACTGTTGTCATGGAGGCACAATACCTCACTAGAGTCAAAGAAACAGAATTAATGACTTCCAATACCAAAGCTAGGCAAAAAGAGGTCTACAGCCACCAGAAGAAATGGGATGAACAGCAGCAGTATCTAGTCACTTACAGCTCGTGTGTGGTAGGAGAAACAGTGGGAGATTGCATTTTAGTGTATTTAATCTGAGGTGAATTCTAGCTTCAGTCAGCTGCATCGGAGCAGCATTCGGATCCACCTTGTTACCTACTGAAGCTTCGCATCAGCTGATGGATTGGAGAGCCGGCAGATGTGACAGTGGTTCACGGTGCCTCGGAGCCAACCCGCACCACAGCACGCGGGCCGCTCTCTCACCAGGAATGGTTGTTTGATGGTAGACATATTATGGCCTTTGTCGGATTAGAGATTTGGCTAACAACATTTACTTTAGGAAATTGAATGTTTACCATCTTCTTCTGCATGGTATCTACGGCACAATGGCCTCTACTTTTATGGCTACCTTCTATTCTGTATTCCGTAATTAAGATCTTTTGATCGTATTTAGGTGAAGTCACTGGCCTCAACTCTGCTTTTTACACTGGGTGTTTTCCCTTTTACCAGGACTTCTCGGATCATTGTCAGAATACTTCTTACGTCCCCTTTTTGGAATTTTTGATTCTGAAATTTGGCTAACCTCTATCTTATCATGTTTCAGACTACACCTATATTGCATGTGAGCTCCCTTTTTTTTCTTAAACGCTCAACTGGGATGGCCTGGGCCACTTTTGTAAACTCCACTTTCAGCTTCCTGATGAAGGTCTCTTAACCTACAGAATTGTTTCTCTTTCTCACCGAAACGTGCATCGGTGCAACTGTCAGTTTCTGGCCCTATCTTTGCAAGTGCAAACTATTGTTAACCTGTATAGATTGAGTATTATGTTACACTGATTAATTGACTTAAGGAAATAATATATCTATGCACACTGATGTTCATTAGCAATTGGCCATATAACTGAGTACTATATACATATGTGGGATCTTGAATAATTTTTTTAACTTGTGGAGAGCTTGTTTTTGTCTTTCTTCTTTTCTGTCAGTATGACGGTGTGTGAATGATTTCAACTGTGAGTATATGATTGTTTTACTTGGATATTGTATAGGGAGTCCAATATAATTTTGATATGTTTGAACGAAATATTTGATATAAATACATACCTAATAATAACAAAACATTAATGTAATATGTCTGATTCATGACTTATTATTGATGAAGTTTCATCTATTTGAAAATTAGTGGAGTCGCGCATTTTCTTGTTGTTGGTCTACCAATTACGTTCCCCCTAGTTTTCGCTTTCTCCTATATGTATAGTCAAGGGCCCTCTTGTTACCGGATATGTTTGATGGTAGATGACCGGCACCAAAGATGAAGCTCTAATCTGATCGGCATCAAAACCCTTGCAATATTGCAAAAAGAACTCCAAACCTACGAGCGGGGCTTATTTTGGCTAATGATTGCTCAGTACCAATAAATATATCAACTTTCGAGATGATGGCGACCTGGATATTTCTTGCAGTCTTGCTCTTTTCAGATTTTCTATACTTGGGTATAGCTTGGCTACCAGTTCCATGTATGTGTAACACGCCTGTTGCTCCTCCTTTTCCACCTGCTCTCGTTTGACATCTTCCCAATCCGGCTTTGCCAATCAGGAGGTATCGTGCTAGTGACGGGTCTCATCCCCGTTTATTCGGATACTCAAGATACGTACTCTCAAGTCACCCAGCGCAGGCTAGTGGCTCTTCGTACTTGGATTATTCACTTGTTCTTACACTATATGAAAAAGACGCTAATTAAGTTTTTGGTGCAAAAACTGGTGGACAAAGTAGAGAGTGGGCGGTGGAGGCTGGAAGTATATCCTGGCTCCAAATAAATCTTATGTTCCAGTCATCCACAGGAGAAACAGTTTCTTCAGACACACAAGAATACAGAGGGTTGAAGGTAGCACAGACCGCCAGTGGGAATCAGTGGAAGTCCTTCTGGCTCGCTCGTTGGTGGCTTGGATGGTGGACCAGTGGGTGTACGTGAATATCGTGAACATCTGTAAACATCGATGACACGGTTGCCCGGGAGGAGGTTGCTTTGAGTGTCTTTTAAAGTGCTTGAGTGGCAGGCTCTAGTGTCTAATGTCATGGAGTTACAGCTAGGTGGCGCTATGAGTTTTAAAGCTCGGCACTCGGGTGGGGGACCTAGTTTGCTAAAGCTGTGTGTTCAATAAAGCGGACATGAGAGGGAGGATGTTTGAAGTTGTAGATGGAAATTTGACGACTGCGTTTATGATTTTAAATAATGACCGGTCACAGAGAGAACCTCCCCACTTGGTAGATATGGGGTTACATCTGAAGAATTCGAGGAGTGAGAGGTCTGCAAAGTTAAGTATCATCTCTTAAATTGACTAAATAGAGAGTGAGGGCCAGGGGTAAACTACAAAAGTAGTCAGGCTGATGACTAGTGCACTGAGATAAGAATTTTGTTGAGTGAACTATGGGGAGCAGTGGTATTTCAGACATTTACCGGGTTGAGACTGGCTATAGTGCTGATGAGCGTTTGGCCTGGGCGCCAGTATCATGGTGTCTCTTGGTATGAAGATGAGGAGGTGATGGCTGTTGGGGCAGAGGGAAAGGTACCTATTTCCATATGCATTATTATTAGAAGCTTATAAAGCGCACTTATACCCAAGGGTGTCCTGGCGCTGAGAAACTGAGCATCCCTAGAGAACGAGTGTCTAATCCCTGAAGAACCAGGTCTTCAAGCCCTTCCTGAAAGAGAAAAGTTCCTCCGTTTTCCTCACATGTGCTGGCAGACAGTTCCATGCGGTGGCTGCACCGTAGGAGAACAGCTTTCCTCCCCAGCTGGCCTTTTTTGTCCTAGGCACCACCACTAGATTGCCCTCCATAGAGCGCAGTGCCTTCCCCGGCACATACCGCTTGAAACAAGCTCTCAAAAACTCTGGGCCAGTGCCTTTCAATGCCTTGAAAACCGTACATAAGGCCTTAAATTGAGAACGTCTGTGTATTGGAAGCCAATGAAGTTTCCTCATTCCTTCTCGGATTGAGACATGCTTAGGCGTATGCATGGAGTTGAGCATCGGCTACCTAAGAGCCACTGAATGCAAAATATAACAGGTGGGTTGTGAATGATGCTGGTTCGTGAAAGTGCAGGATGGGAGAAGATGTTGTGTGAATAAAAATGATAGAAGATGTATGCGATGGTTTCCAATAGAGAGGCTGAATATAGAGAGGGGACGGGATTTCTGAAAAGGCCTTTGAAGGCTCCTTTGGGTGGAGGGATGTCTGTGTAGTAGCATCATGGCGTGGAGCAGAAGCGTTCTGAGAGATACGAGGCTCAAGCAAGGATAGGGTGAGAACAAAAAGTTGAACATGGCGGCCAGACAATATTGAGATCTCCCGTGTCAAAGGCAGCTGATCAGTCGAGCAGGATGATTACTGAAAAGAGATGGTTGTGAGGAAAAGTGGTTAGAAATTTGAGAGGCACGTAATGGGCAGTTTTAACACGGTGCCTCTTGTACAATGAGTGCAGATGGTTTGTCAGGGTATGGTTGGAGTAGAATTTAGGTAGTACAGATATCTCAGAGACTTGAAGAAAGAGTGTGGACTATGGGTGATAGTTCAATTAGTAGAGGTCAGAATGTTTTAGTATAGGGATCACTACTGACATTTGGGGGCAGTGACAAAACGCTGGTTAAGGAGTTAGGAGTCGTAATGATATGTGCAGTGGGTGAAGGCACAGATGATCCAGCAGGAAAGGTGTGGGATGGAACACTGAAAGTTGTATGATAAGAAAGGAGGTACACTCTTGTGGAGGAGCAGTTTGAGGGATTGGTCATCTTACGGTGTGGTGACTAGATTCAGTGTGAAGATAGATGCGAGTTCCCACCTAAATAGTGTGCTTTTTGAAGATGATTAAACTGTGTGAAATTTGTTGAGGTGGCTTTTGTAGAGCAGGACAGTAACACCGCTGTCAATCCTAGTGAGGTGGGGGAGGTAAGTTTAACATGGGTGCTGTGCAGCGAGGTTGGTGATTGGCGGTCAGGACTGGGTGGAATGGTACACGAGAGCACACCGTTTGCAAGTGACTGACAAGGGTGAATACTTGTGGCCTAGAGGAGGATCAGCTCCAGGGTTGCAGTTAACATGGGGTGGATTTATGGAGGCTCGGTTTTTCCTAAGCTTCTTGAATAAGAAATTATAGACAAGGTGGGTCTGGCACTGTTGATCTGTGAGGCTAAATGACAACATGCTTAGTAGGGAGGCTGCAGCGTTCGTTCACAACAGTTACATGCTCGCTTCATGGAGGGAGGGGGTCTGTGCCATATAGCAATAAGTCGCTTGGGACACTGAGGTAGTAAACCACCCTTTACTGTGCTATTATCTAATACATTGTGGAAGAAGCGGCTAGGAACACGAGACCACCCTGAAGACGCACAATGTCAATTTACTGTCTTGAAGCGACACCAGTTTGCAAATAACAAAACTCATTCTTCAACAAACGATCCCAAGATGATGAATTCACTCCATGCCCAGGGAGACTGCACCAGAACTAGAGAAGACTGCCAACCACCAGACAAATGCACAGTCCATGACATTCAGACACTGTACACCCAACCACTTCCATGGCATCACTCCTAAGGAAGGATCCCTACATTCTGTGGATGCAATCAAGGTCTCAGAAGACTCCCTGCCAACACCATTAGCCTTGCCGAAGAAAGAACCGCTGCCGTACTCTCTAAGAAGTTACCATTAACCAGCGCATGAGTGCTGCGGCAACACAACGACGGCTGAGAATTAGAAGCCAAAGCATAATGACTCCTACAGTAAATAAAATGATATCAATAAGGTTAAGCTGTGATGTTAGTTGTTTTTTCCAACTCATTCCATGCTGCCGAGAGCGCGCGTCGGAACAAGAACAATCCGCAGGCCCTACTGCGCATGAAAGAAAGGACTAGCGGCCTCATTCTGGAATCCTTATTGGTGATGCACGAGGTAGGTTTCTACATTACTCTATGCAGGGTTTTCAAGAACATGTCTACTATCACAATCGTGGGTACCGGATCACTGCGCTGTAGCAGCTCTGCTGAAAATTCAGAGGATTGCCACTAGATGAGGGGGTTTCTAAATGGCTTCGAAGGTGGGGGCAGGTCGCATCTCAGACCAGGCTCAGACGACTAAATGCAGAACTAATCGTACAACCACATCTTGCTCTCTATAGGAGGAGGAGGATGATGATGATGATGATGATGGTGGTGGTGGTGGTGGTGGTGGTGGTGATGGTAGCAGACTATGGGTTGGGTGATCAACAGCATCATGTTGTCCTTCTGTGACTTTAGTGGTGCCTGGAAGACAGCACTCCCACGCAGACGCGGCTGTTTTATTCATTAAGCACCAAGGTAAAGGTCTGAAGTGTACACGCTGAGGCTCCCCCGCACAAGAACAGCGATAATAAGACGACGCTGAGTGGCATAATGCGCAGCCCCGGAGCTAGAGTTGACACATCTGGGGCAGGTTCTGAAGGAACGCATTGCACTGCTCCCAAAGGTAGAGGGGCAGCGGGGGAGGGGAAGTCGGGGGAAGGCATCGCGACAATCATTATTCCGCAAACCTCCATCACGTTTGGAGGTACCAAAATCAGCTGGGGTTTCGCGTTTCCACGAAAATAAAATGATAGATGGCACTTTCTCTCCATTGAAAAGAACAGAACGCAGAATTTGTGTTGCAGATCTCTGCTAAGGCTGTTTGATCTTGGGGAGAAATTTGTTTGTAGAAAACACAATAATTGCCAGCCCTTAAAAACCTAGCACTGCATTAATTAAGCCATGATAAGGCGGCAGTGTTGCACAATCCTTCTACTAATTAGTCTTTCCAAGGTTGCACTGTAATCAACTTGGAGTGGCTTTTAATAACTTCTGATCAATGCCTGCAAGGCCTTAAACTCGACTTCCCGATCTCTCAAATTCATGAACATATTAAGAGGGGACCTGACTTCATTACCCCGTAAGGAGCCCGCTGCAGGGCTCTCTCGGCTTACTGGTACCAACATGGGTGCACAATATCCAACAGAGCCCAAGAGACCTTCAGACTAACAGAAATACACGGACACAACCAGGAGCTGCTTGAAGAAATAGTTACTAGTGAGGGCAACTATGAATGGAAACCTGCCCCCTGTCTCAACAAGTGATGTGTTTCAGGCAGCATGACGTCTAAACCATCCTCTGAGCATACTTGAGGTTAGAAGTTTTCAAAAGCAGGATTCGGCTTCTGAAACGGGTCCTCCTTCAACGCTGAAGGACTACCCAAAGGAGGGTAGAGAGCAGTTCCCTTTCCCCACCCTGCATCTCTAACAGTAACCTATCTGGAACATTCCTTGGTTTGATGAGGTCTGTTTGGATTTTGAGTGCTACCGCAGCATTTTTCACATAGACTATTTGCTGTGATAGTTAATGCTTGGGTGTGTGGTTAATTGAGCAGTCCTGGGGCATTCAGTGCCTGTTGCCCCTGGAACCACAAGGGCCAGATGCCTCTGCGAGCTCACTGAATTGCCACCTCCCTCCAGTTTGGGCGGTGAAGTCTAAGAGGCAGCAAGAGGTGTGGCGCAGAGGCAAGGGCGTCTGACTCCGGAACACAGGGGCTCACGGTTCGATCGCCGGCGGCAGGTTAGCCCAGCACCATGTGACTCTGGGCAATAGCTCGCTTAATCTTCCCGACGGCCCCCAGCGCCGGGACACCACTTCGGAGGTAGCTGTGCGCTTTACAAATACTGGTATTTCATTTCAAGGTCAAACAGTTGTGGCTTAGCCTGGATAGCTGGTTGTGGGGGTGGAAAAGATAGAGAAAACATTTAAATAGTACACAATGAATGGGATTACTTGGTCAGTTTATTTTATTAAAATAAAACCCTATATTCTTATAGCCTAGTAGTTAAAACAATTTAAACGTGAAAAGCAGACACTGACATTCTCTGTCAAGAAAGGAGATACCCCAGTAATGACAGCATAAAGATTTTACCAAGCAAAGTCAGTAGGCAATCACTACACCCAGATGTGTATGTAAAAAGGCATGTGTTTCACCCCCAAATTATCAATAAATGGCCATCATGGCCTGGTCATGGGGGGGGAAGTAGTCACCCTTGTTAAAATGGGTTTATGGATGGTGGACCCCGTGCAGTCCGGGGGCTCCCAGAGCTCTACTTGAGGGGCTACACAAAATCCACATAAAATACCAACCAGATGACGCAGCCACTGGTCACCTGTGTATGAACACGCAACAGACGTGTCAATGTTGAAATGAGGAGCAGAAAGGCAAATGGGCTACCGCCGTTCTACCCTCCAGCCCTGTTTAGACTCTTGTATCAACATTCACAAGGACATGGCTCCATTCAATCCTGCAAGCAAATGAGCCACGTGTAACACTGGGCTGGTCAAGGCTGCTCACCAGGCACTAAACACAACAGAATACTTTGGCTTCTTGCAGACGTGTAAATGTTGAAGGTATGCTGAAAAAGATTAGAGGTGAGCACTCCAGAAACTCTTTATTGTTTAATGATTGAGTAGACTCATGCTAACGTCAAAACCTTAGTTTAGAGAAATGCGCTCAGTGTGATGTGTTGTGGTTCGGGGAGCTCAGTGCTCTGCACAACAGGCATCACTCGACCAGGCAGAGACCTGGGCCCCTTCCTCGAGGCTGCTCGGTGTCACACAGTGATGGCCCTCACATCTATCCTGATAGCTAACGTGATCCACGAGGGACAGGCATTATGGGTAGACGAGAGGGAAGAGAACAGAGAACAGGCTGATGACGCGGCTTACTAGAATGAAAGGTAAGGTCATATCTCTCAGTTTCTGCTTAAACATACAAATGTACAAGAGCTTTACTATAAGGTGCTGAACAACAGGCTTAGAGGCAACGGAGAGTCGAAGGTGTCAGCTGGCCAGACTCTGGACACATGGGTGGGTGTACAACTGAAGCCTGTCGAGGGTAGAGTCTAGACTCACAATGAGATAGGTCCTTGAGGTACAAGGCAGGCAATGTCTCATTCATGGAGACACGAACGTGTCGGGTACAGCACTTGAGGAAGCAGCGCTCTTGACTCAAGTTGAAAAGAGCCTGAATGCTCCCTTGATTGGGCAGATTTCTGGCCCCTCCATGCAGATGATTGGTTCTGCTGGCATGGCCTTGGCACTCCCTATAACCTTCTGAGCAAGGGAGCAGGGAAGTTCCCTTGGTTAGCCAAACAGTCATCTTTCAAATGCCACTTTGTCCTGCTCGATCCGATTTTTGGAACCTGCAGACAGGCCCTCCTCGGTTTCATGAAGAACTAGAACCCTGTACTGAAAGAAACATTTTTGAGAGACATTACTAGGAAGCCCTGTTATCCGATCAGAAACTCTTGCTTCCCAACCTTAAACAGACCCCGCGAGCAATAGGGCGATAGAGTGTTCAAATATGAAATGTACAAATACACAGGCAGGCTACTACAGAAAGAAGAATAAAGCAAACCACGCAAATATTGCGTCACCAAATCGATTGTGAAGTCACAAGGCTTATTTAAGGATGTTCTATCCATCTTTTTAAAAGTATTATCCCACGTGAACAGAGACTTGCTGAAATAGGCTACAACGACCCCGCATCCTTTGAAAACACGATGAGAAGCACATAAGCAATGATGGATTCACCTGACCACCATGAACAGTTTCGGATATTTTCATTAAAAGATCTGCCTCCATTTACAAATATTAAACAAGTCACAAAGCAAACAAAATCCTTTAGGTTAACAACCGGTGGGGGCTCCTAGCTAGAGGGGGGGCTGCAGTCTTCTGGCTGGAAGGTTTATAGCTGCAGTTTGATGGAATACCAGAGTATTACACTTTAAATCTGGGAGCCCGGTCACCAGGGCAACGCGCAGGGCACTGCTTGGGACCACCGACCAGGGAAAATTAATAACAGCGGAAGCGAATAAACATTTTACCTGTCCTGTAGGCCACTGAACTCTAAGCAGTGCTGGGGGGAAAACCTGTTAAATTCTGGACTGTTGAGAAAAAGATGGTACTACAGAAATTATTATATTAGGAACCTGCAACAGAAAACTAGCCTCTCTGGTGGAGAAAAGGCCCAGCTTTTAGCATGGGTTAGCTGGGCCCAGCAGCAGCCTGCAGAAGTCTCCCTCCAACCTGTGTTACAGCCTGAAGTCTGTTTTACCTTATTTCTCTTGTACCCCATCACCTGTCCCGTGAAACTGCAGCACTCCACAATCCTGTTTTTTTTCAGCAGTGCCCAGCTCGCTTTGCACAACCACAGCCTGTATTTAGCGTCTGAGATTGTGCAGGGTGGAAAAAAATGAAGGTGGCCTCAACGGAAGAGACAAAGATGAAAAAATGGAGTGAATGAGAGAGGATGGAGAGTGGAAGAGACACAGGTAGTGAGGTGGGCGAAGTGAGGAGGGATTAACCATGAGCACAACAGAACAGGAGGGAAACTGTTTCATGGAACAGAAGGAAACAATTTGGGACTTTGTGCAAGCAGAGTGATGGGCATGTTTATCTGGGCTAGAGCTGGTACAACCAGGGAAATGGCCATTGCCGAAGTGTCATCAGCATATTGAAGCAGTGCATTGGCACAACCAAGGGCAGCCGCGTAACTGAGTGGCCACAGGCATTTCACTTGTCCATAGCCACAGAGTCGTCTTTCGGTGTGAAAATCCTCCCACCACCGTCTACTGAGCAACGTGCAACTCTCGAGTCATTAATTTAAGGGTACAAGTTTGAGTTTCAGGGGAATCCCTTGCGTAGGAAAACAGAACAGTTCTCTTTGCCACTCCCACCAACACGCGTTATAGTGTTTATATGATGATGTCGCAATGGATCTCTAAACCCCTGCTTACATCACTCATTCATTGTCCTTTTAAACTCATGAATTTGACAGCCATCTCACCACTAGGTAGTTTGCACAGGGGTGCGCAGTTGACTTTGTAGCTTGACTCCAGTAAAAACCCAATCAAGTGACTGGATAATGTTTTTTTTTTTTTTTTTTTTTTTGTTTGAAACCGTTTATTGCAATCTCAAATATATACAAGTATGGGCCTCCAACCTTCCGGCCGGCCGCTAGAGTGACAGGAGCATATGACATACATACAAAAAAAAAAAAAAAGGCTCTTGGCGTTGCAGAGAGGTAAATCAGGAGGTATCAACGACGTGGGCCACATGACTCCGAGCCCGCAATACGGTTTCATTTTATAAAAACACAACAACACAAAAAAAAAACCACACCCGCAAGGCAACCCGCAATCCGAAGTGACAGCACGTGCTCCTTAAGTGGGGAACCCCAACCATCCACAAGAATCTAAAGAGGGGAGCGGGAAGAGAGCAGGGACTGGGGGACCCTGTGCCCGGGGCCGGGCGAGGGGGTCAACTAGGGGGACGGAGCTGGCGAGGCAGCCGGCAGCAGTGGTGGCTCACAAATACCCCCGCGGTAGGCGTTCCATGGGCCCCAAACTTTCACCCACGCCCCAGGCTTACCCCTCGCCACGTACACCACCTTTTCTCGGAACATGCAACAATCCATGTGTTCTTTCCAGGCCGACACCGCCGGGGGCCTCTGAGATCCCCACAGCTGCGCGATGTCACGCTTAGCTATCATGTATCCGAGAGTCACCCAGCGCGTCTGCGGAACCGAATAGTCAGTTGGTTCCCACACATTCAGCAAGCATCTCCTCGCTTCAGGCAACAGCGCGACACGCGTAACCACTCGCAGGACCTCATGCACACCACGCCAGAATCGCTCCACCTTCGGGCATTCCCACAGAATATGCAAAAAAGTCACCAAAGCACCACACCCACGCTTACACAGCCCATCCTCGGCATAGCCCATACGCAGAAGCCTTGGCCCCGTCATGTAAACCCGGTGGAGGATCTTTAGCTGGACGAAGCGAAGGCGAGCCGGTATGGCCACCTCCTTCGGAGAGGCCACCGCGGAAATCCAGTCCTCGTCGTCCAACTCCAGCCCATCGGCAACCTAGGCCTCGCGGAGGCCAGTTAGCAAGCCCGAGCGATCATTAATCAGTTTTTTGTATATGAGGGAGATCGTGCTGTCCGGAACATGGCCATCCAGCACTCTATCCTCCAGGGGGGATGACTCCGGAATGGAGGCGACGTCTGGGAAGACGGAGCCCAGTGCGTGGCGGACCTGCAAGTACCGAAAGTATTCACTGCCCTGTAGCTGAAACTCCGTCTGCAGCATCTCGAATGTTTTAAATCCCCCCCTCGTCCAGAGGTCCCCCACTGTACTGATGCCGATCGTGTCCCACTTCTCGAAGCCCTTCGAGGTCCACAGGGAGCCCAACCTCTCAGACGCATATAGCGGTGACGCCCGGGTCAAACGGTCCTTCCACCCCATAGCTGCGTTAGCTGCGTGCCATACTCGCACCATGACCCGCGTAGGCCCCGTCAGGCGGGGGGCAGGCGCGCCAGATTAGAGCGCTCGATTGTAGTCGCCACCAGGCAGGAGCAACTTGTCCATTTCAAATGCCGGGTTTAAGGCGGGCCCGTAAAGGCCATGATTAATTGCAGCTAGCTGGGAGGCCCAGTAATACCGTTTAATATCCGGGAGGTCAACCCCCCCGTCGTACCACGGGAGCGTCAACTTCGCCAAGGCAATACGCGGCCTCCCGTCCCAGAACAAGCGACGCTGTAGACTCTCCACCTCACGGAAGTAGCGCGCCGGGACCAAGTCCATAGTGTTCTGGAGAGCGTACAGGAAGCGTGGCAGCGACATCATCTTAAACAATGCCGCCCGGCCGAGCGGCGAAAGCGGCAGGCGCCGCCAACGCGCGACGTCCTCCTTCAAGCGCTGGAGGGGGGGAAGCAAATTCCGCTCGTAGCGGGCCTCCGGGTCCAGAGTGATATAGATACCCAGGTACCGGAACCCCTGAGAGGCAATCTGGATCGGACAGTCCCGCGGAAGGACGGGAGCCTCCCCGGAAAGCACATACACACATGATTTAGCCCAGTTGATGACAAGGCCTGAGTTGCGGCCGAAGGAGCGCAAAACATCAACCAGGACAATCAGTGATTTACGCGGGGAGGCGAGGTACAGAAGGATATCGTCAGCGTAGAGGGACACGCGGTCCTCATACTCGGGGGTCCAACGGAGACCACGGATGGAAGGGTGCCACCGCAGCCACTCCGCCAGGGGTTCCAAGGCCAGTGCAAACAGGAGAGGCGACAAGGGGCAACCCTGTCGCGTGCCTCGTCCCAGCGCGAATGGGGCCGAGACTCGTCCATTCACCACCACCTGCGCCAATGGGCCCGAATACAACAATTTGACCCAGCTGATGAATCCCGGTCCAAATCCAAATTTCGCCAGCATCGCCCAAATGTATGGCCACTCGAGTGTATCAAACGCCATGGTGGCGTCTAAGGACGCCAAGATGGCCGGCTCCCGCACAAACGGAACACGCGCGAGCACCCCGTGCAGGCGCCGCAAATTAAGGGCCGTGTTGCGATGGGGTATAAAGCCGGACTGGTCTTGGTGGACCAGATCGCCCACCACGCCGACCAGCCGGTTGGCGAGCACCTTGGCGAGGATTTTGGGCTCCGCATTCAAGAGCGAGATAGGCCTATAGGATGTGACCCGTTCTCGGGGTCTCCCCTCCTTGTGGATCACTACAATTGTAGCCAGACGCTGGTCCGGCGGGAGGGAGCCCCGCGAGCGGGCCGCCAGGAACATCGCGCGAAGGTGGGGTGCCAGCACATCCGGTCGCAGCTTATACAGCTCGATAGGGATACCGTTTGGGCCCATGGCCTTGCCAGATGCGACCGAGCGTATGGCAAGGGCAATTTCATCCGAGGTGGGAGCAGCCTCCAACGACTCCCTGTCCTCCACCGAAAGGGAGGGCAGCGCGATGTCCCGAAGCAGGGCATGGGAATCCTCCTCCGAGCAGGGAGAAACCGGGGAATACACCTCGCGGAAATAATCCGCGAAGCAAGAGACAATGTCTTCTGGCTCGGTGACACGTACACCATCCATTCTCTCGATCAGCGGGACCACACGATTCGCTCTCTCCTTTTTATCCAACCACGCAATCAATTTACCAGCCTTATCACCCACATCATACAGTCGCCCCTGTTGCTCTCTACTGAGGCCCCTGGCCGCCTCCGTGACGAGGGCCCTATAGGCCGCCTGCTTAAGGTGTAGAACATGTAGCGCGGCATCCGTCGCCCCACTCCCCAGGTCACCCTCTAGTTCAGTAATTTCGGCTTCCACCCGGGTCACCTCCTCCTGTTCGCGCCTCCGGGCATGGGAGATAAAGGAGAGGGCCTCCCCTCTAAGAACTGTCTTGAAGGCTTCCCACAGGGAGATAGCCGAAGGGACAGACCCCACATTCTCCTCAAAGTACCGCTGCAAGGATTTAATCAAGTCGGCACGAATAGTGGGGTCGCGCAGGTACCATGCATTGATCGGAGCTACCCTGCCCTCCCCCCTCGGGAAGACATCAAAATGCAACAGGAGCGGGGAGTGATCTGAAATACCCCGCGCCAGATGGCCCACCTCTCCCACTCTCCCAGCATAGGCCGCAGGGACAAGGACATGATCAAGCCGCGAGAGGCTACCATGGGCACCCGAATGAAAGGTGTACTGCAGCTGCGTGGGATGTTTTAGTCGCCAGCAGTCCACCAATCCCAATGTATCTAAGAGGCCGGGCAGCCACGCCTGTGCCCGGGGGAGGTCCCTAGGGGGGTAACGATCCATAGTCCCAGAAGCCACCGCATTGAAGTCTCCCCCAACCACCAGAAGCCCCCCCGGGAGGTCAAGGAGGAGGCGCCCCAGGTCCGCAAAAGTGGTAGATTGTAACCCCGGTGGGACGTACACTGATACAAAAACGACTACCTTGCCCTCCATTCTCCCCATCAAGACCGTGTAACGTCCCCTCTCATCATGGAGCACCTCATCTATTTCCAGCGGGAGCGAGTTCTTAACCATGATGCCCACCCCCGCGAGCCCGATGTGAAGCCCGAGTGGGCCACCAAGCGATAGCCCCGCCGATTCATGGCATAAAAGGAATTACCAATAAGGTGTGTCTCCTGCAGAAAGACCACATCTGGAGAAATTCGTTTCAGATACTGCAGGACCACACCTCGCTTAATCCTATCCCCCAGTCCATTAACGTTCCACGACAACAGAGTCAAATCCCTACCCCCCATCACATACAGAAGCCATCATTTGTCCCCCAAGGAGCACCTCAAAAACACAAACACAGTAAAGGGTTTGCCTTGCGGTAAAAACAAACAACACCCCACCCCAACCCACCCGTCCCAACAGAACTCCCCCCTCCCTGCACCCCTGCATGAGCCCAGACAGCCCCCCCAAAGTGCAGTGTGCCTGTCGCCCCATAGATGAAAAAACTAACTAGTCCCCCAGAGGAGGAGGGAAAGCCCCCAAGAGACCCCGCACGACCTCCACAGGAGGGGAACATACACGAGCAGGCAATGATAACAATAATATTGTCCCGAGCAAGGCCTACTATTTGTCCCTCAGTCCTGATCCGGCGGGCCCTCCCCACCAACCGCACCCCCCCCACCCCCGATCCCCGGGCAAAGTGTCCAACCAGTCCCCGGCCGCCTCGGGACGATCAAAAAAGTGCGTGCGGCCATCCACCTCTACCCTCAGCTTAGCTGGAAAAAGCATTGCGTACTAAAGGTTCAGGTCCCGTAGGCGACGTTTAACTCCGAGAAAACTCAGTCTCTGCTTTTGGACCGCCGGAGTAAAATCAGGATAGAAATTGACGTCCATGTTGTCGAGTCTGACCGGTCCTTGTAGCCTAGAAGTCTGCAGGATAGCGTCCCTGTCCCGAAAATTGAAAATCCGGGCAATGAGAGGCCTCGGCGGAGCTCCGGCCTTAGGTCTTCCTCCGGGGACCCTGTGGGCACGTTCCACCGCAAAGAGTTTACTCAGCCCCCGGGGCTGGAGATGGGTGAGAATCAAATCCTCCACAAACAGATCCGCCGCCTCCTCCTCTCGTCCCTCCGGCACCCCAATAATGCGGACATTGTTCCTCCGGGCCCGACCCTCGGAATCCTCCAGTCGACGGTCCATCAGGGCGCGCGCCTGACCAAGCCGGCGCACCTCCTTTTGGAGGGCCGCCACGTCCGTAGTGAGGCCCGAGGTAGTGTGGGCCAAAGAGTCGACCCGGTCATTCGTTTTGGACAAATCGGCCCTTACCAGGCCCACATCCACGAGGACCGAGTCTATCTTCTGCGCCAGAGTGTCGAAGCGCTGGTCCACCGAGGCCTTCATCTCGGCGATGGCGCCCATGACGTCTCGGAGGGTCAGATCCGCGGGCAGAGCAGGAGCATCAGTCGGGCCCGCAGGGGACGTACGCGGCGCCTCAGGAGATCCCTTCTGGAGGGTGTAGCGGTCCATGTTGTTGGACTGATGGGCCGTGCCACGGCGGGTCGATTTCACCTTTGCCCGGTCGCCATCTTGCTTTGTGGACATGGTTGCAGTCCCCAAATCGTGCCAATCTCCTCGAAAGGGCCGACAAACCAGTTCACGGGCTCCGGGGGGGGGGCGACCACAGGTCTGCAGGCCGATTCACAGACGGCGGGTCGGCCGGGCACCCGGGCAAGGCCACACCACCGCACACCGCCCCGCAACCCTACCTCGCCCGTCAGCAAGGAGGGCGCAAAAGCGAAAGTGAAAGTGCGGGGTACGCGAGTCGCCCAGCCTTGCCCGCCGCTGTTATTCACTTTGTCTCCGGATCGCCCCACTACTCCAATCCGGGGGGCCGGCGTGGAGAAGACCGCAAACCTCAATCGGTGCTCCCGCCGGTGTCCGAGGTCCGATTTGGAAACGGAAAACGGGTGTCACCTCAGATCGGGTTCACAAACACAGTCCCCTCATCTAGGACAGGATATAGTCAGGATTAATGCAGGAGGTCGCGGAGGTCCTCGGGAGCCTCGCACCTACGCGGCCATCTTGGTTGCGCGCTAGGCTCCTCCTCCGACTGGATAATGTTAATTCTGATTTGGCATAGTGATATGAGAATTAAACCTGGGCCGCGCGGGTTGTGGTGGGAGTGGCGCTCTTTACAAAGGCATGGTGTCGAGATGATGGTAACAAAGGTGCCTGATGTAGTTACAAGTGACTGCAGGTCTGTGCGGAAATGGTTTATTCTCACTTTGTCAGAACAGACACTGGCGGCTGAAATAGCCCTGAGAAGCACAATGTTGGACAGAGTGTGCACGAGTCACCACAGCCACCTCCCTTTGTAATACATTGGTGTCCAAATAACTCCTTTTAGAATCTTTAACAAACACCATAATCACAGGTGTGCCTAGAGGCAGTTCACTACACAGGGTGCCTCACACAGCGTGCCTCACACAGCTCACGCTAGCAACATTAACGCTAGTTGGATTTACAGATGAAGAAATAGGAGTTCACACCGTGGCTTCATTGCTGTCTAAATTATAGTTAAAGAAAGGTACTTGTAAGCCATGTAGGATGGAAAAATGAACCTGGTATCCATTTTGAAATAAAGGGCTGTCCAAAGCCAAGGGACATCTGTCCTGTGGCACGAGTCCAGATTTCCAATGCAGTGCAAAGAGGACTGCTTCTCTGACACAAAGGAGACCAAAAGAGAGGCAAGTGTTTGATTTCAGCTAACACAGGTATTCTGGAAAGTTTCAAAGGCAGAATGAGGTCACTTCTGAAAATAGAGACTCTAATAAAGTCAGGGACATAAAGTGATTTGCAAGGCAAATGTTGAATTGGGCTTTGCTATGAATCTTATGCTCATTCACATGAGCGGCACAGCTTGCGAGACGATTTTTCCTGCGGGCCATTTTGCTGCCAACATGAACTGCCTGCGTACGCCTTAAGACGCAATCTGGCGTTTGCCCCCTTGGGAGTGCGGGTGGCATATATACTTGTCTCTTGTAATGCCTCGGTTCAGTGACAACTACCTGCAAATCAGATTTCTGCATAATAATAATACATTTGTTTATGCCATGCCAGTGACCATAAACATGGCCCAATAGAACCTTTCACTTGGACCTTCCCACATATCCGCAATACCACAGCTGGATGAAGATCCTTCTCCTACCTTGCAGCAAAGACCTGGAACACACTACCCTCCACCACAGGCAATCACCCTCACTGTCTCACTTCAGGAAGTTCCTCAAGGCCTGGCTCTTCGACTGAACCACAGCGCCCCGGACAGCAGCCTTTAAAGGCCACTGGGGAAAAAAATCTGATCACCTGTCCTATGATATTTCAGAGATACTTGGAGTTTGTTTGAGAATGTTTAGGCCCTCAACAGATACATTTTAAATGTTATTTTAAAGGTACTACACATACAGACCTTTCACAAAATAGCCCTATTGTGATCCAAGCTCCATATTCCTGGAAATTTGGTATGATTGTCTCCAGTGTTTTTTTACTATTCACTGTGAAGGCGGTCTAAAACATGCAGGTTACTATTGTGGCTGGAGCTGCGGTCCGGAAAAGGGTAGCAGCACAAGCCACAATAGTAAAATGCATGTCTACAAACATCCATGCACCGTGCGTGCAAGGTACCATGTGGTGCCTGGCACATGGTGCAGGGATGCTTGGGGAGGGACCACATGTGTCCCCCTGGCCCCATAGCAGAGGCCCAAGGGGAATGGGGGCCCTGCTAGGGGCCCCGCAATGTCCCTTTCTGTTTGCCTTTACATGGCAGTGGGAACGCCACATAAAGGCAGAGGGAAAGGGACATCCTAATCTCTACGTCTGTGCCTCCGCAGGCACCATCTACATTGCAGAGATTAGGCTAAAACTGCCGCCCGACAGGCTCCTTGAGCCTTTCGGAAGCGGTGGTCTTTCCACCTTCCCAAATCACTCCGATAGCCAGTATCTTAATTCAGCAGCTGAACCGATACATGGATGTCTGGCAGTCCGCACAACATCCTAATAAGGCCCATATTGTTTTCCAACAGTGGGCTTAGAGGCTGTCAATTGCTTACGATTGGTTGGCTTCGCCGTCACTCATATGCAGAGTGCGTCTTTTTCAGCTGTCTCCCTTTGGTACTTCTGCACCCTCCATGTTCCACCATCGCCAACTCTGTCCCCCCACCATCTATCCGTGTTGACCCCCCTCCACCCATGCTCAGTTGTCCGTGTTGACCCCCCACCCACTCTCCCTCTGTTATTCTTGTTGCCCATCTGTTGTCCGTGTTGCCTCCACCTGCCCTTCCTCTGTTTTCCGTGTTGCCCCCACCCGCCCTCTCCCTGTTGTCCGTGTTGGACCCACCTGCCCTCCGTCCATCCGTTGTCTGTGTTGCACCCACCTGCCCTCCCTCCGTAGTGTGTGTTGGCCTCACTCGCCCTGCCTCTGTTGTCCGTGTTGACCCAACCTACCCTCCGTTGTCCCCACCTGCCTTCCCTCTGCTCCCCATGTTGTCTCCACCCGCCCTCCCTCTGTTGTCCATGTTGTGCCCACCTGCCCCCCTCAGTTGTCCCGCTCGCTTTCCTTCTGTTGTCCATGTTGCCCTCACCCGCCATTCCTCTGTTGTTCGCGTTGCCCTCACCTGCTTTCCGTCAGTGGTTCGTGTTGCCCAGACCCACCCTCCCTCAGTTGTCCGTGTTGACCCGACCCGCCCTCCTTCAGTTGTCCCCACCTGTTCTCCCTCTGTTGTCTGCGTTGTGCCCATACGCCCTCCCTGTTAGCTGTGTTGCCCCACCCGCCCTTCTTCTGTTGTCTGTGTTGTCCCCACCCACCCAACTTTCCTTGGTTGTCCATCTTACTCCACACCTGTTCTCCCTTGGTTGTCCGTGTGTGCCACCGAACCCGCCCAGCCTCCGTTGTCCGTGTTGACACTTCACCCCACCCTACATCAGGTGCCCAGCTTTGTCTCCCCCACCAGTGCTCTGTTGTCTGTGTTGTCCCCACCCACCCAACTTTTTGCTGTCTTTGTTGACCTTCGAACCTGCTGTTCTTATGTTCATGTTGCCACTCACACCAGCTTTGTCCTTCCCACCCTCCTCCTCGGTTGTCTATGTTGCCTCGTACATGCACCCTCCTCAGTGCTGCCTTTGCCACAGCGCCCCCCTCCACTGAATTTGTTGCCACCCACCAGCCATAAAAAAATAATAAATAGCACTTTGAGGCACCCAGCACTGGTCACTTCATAGCGCTTTTTTCGCAACACTCTCCGATGCCCATGTCGCCCCCTCCACACGCACTTCCTCCCTCAGTGTTGCCTCCCACTCTGCCCTACACAGAGAAAGAAATTGTAAAAATAATTATGCCGCAGCCAGCGCTGTCCACAGAATTTTAAAAACATTTTTTTTTGGTACTTTGTCATGCTGCACAGCAGTCGCGACTATTGGCTTTACCAATGCTTGTTTCAGAAGACTGCACGATTTTGTAGTCATCAAACTTCAGCATATTAAACAAGTCTTTCTCGGAGCTTGTTTTTGACTGTGTCCACTATACCGAATAAATAGAAGTTGATAAAAAAAAAATGTGATAAGTTAAATACAAGTGAACAACGCCTTGTTCGCTGTTGTGACTGTACCATCAATATTTAAATCTTAAATACACAAAAAGACGTGACACTGACCTATTTACACATGCACACTGTAGCTTAACCTCTCAGTACACGAAAATCTACACCTTTTCTTCAAATGTGCAAGTGCAAGGTTACCCAAATGAGCAGAGCTGCCCTCAAACGTGTGAAAGGTGTGATTAACAACACATGCAGATAACAGTTTTATTTCACACAAAATTAACCACTCGAGGAAGGTAGCAGGACCTCCGGAGGTCAGCATCAACAGCTTGGTGCTTCTAAGTGTCAAAGTACATTTAGAATTTGCCATTTTTAGGCCACTCAAAAAAAAAAATTTTAAATTGCAAGAACTCCTTAAAAGCTGCTGATGTTACTCGCCTACCTAAGGCGCCGGAGAGTAACGCAGCGGGATAAAAACATCCACCCGTTTTTTCATTTTTTTAAACTAATATCAATAACTAAGTTTAAATGAATGGCAGTGACGTCCAAAATAGATCTGTCCGAGCCCATGGTTTGGTGTCTACTACATAGGCTGGAAGCAAGTTTTCCATAAATCTATATTCCTAATAACATACACGGTTTCTTAAAAACAACGGAAGGTTTTCTCAGATGCCGTAACAATGGTCGCTTACGTGATACAATAGCTGGTTAACATAAAAAGTAAATGCTTCAAGCTCTAAACTCCTTTTTTCCAAGATCTCAACATTTATGAAACAAGCATTGGCAATGCAATAGGCCCCTTGGTGTGCATTTTAAGCCGACTACATTAAAAATACTGTTGCAGCGGAAAACAAACGAAAAAGAACAATTGCGTTCTGCATTCAACACATCGTTGATAAAAAATAAAAAAAAGTATGACAATTCAGTGTTACGAGATGTAAAATAGTCCCTCATGCATTGCAAGGGCACCACTTCAAAGGATCACCTAGCAGCCAATAGAAGGAGGTGAGAAGGAAATATTCCTCTGGGAGGAGCCAAGGCCTACTCTATGTACATCTTAAAGAACTGGCAAAAACCAGTCATGCAGGCAGCTGTGCGGACATTTCCCAACTAATAAACATTGTGTACTTCACTGTTGTGATGCCGATAAGCGTTCGAAATGTAAATCCTGGTCTAGTCAGGTACATAGAAATCAACCAGCGGCCTAGCTTTCTTGTCCCAGGGGATATGAAGGAAATATTCGTCCAGAAGCTGCTGGTCTTGACCAAGCATGGTAGCCGACTCACAAATGCACTCATTAGCTACCTCCTCACCAAACACATTGGGGAGGTGGGTGTGGGCGTACTTGTTCCCACAGAAGCATGCTAGTTGGCACACCAAGTGTCTTCGCTGTGTCTAACAGCGTCGATCAAAAAAAACATTAGGATCATACAGGATAGACTCACTTTCTGCTCGGAGTGCAGATCAGAGCGCACATCAACTTCTGCAGCGTGGATACGCCTTCGGTACAGCCGTAAAATTGACTTCAATCCCATGACTAACAAGCTACCAGTGAACTTTAATGGTCTCTTTAATGTGGGATTTGGAGTCTGCAAGCGGGCCTGCTCAGGTCTGTGCCTGCACACTGCTGAACATGGCAGTCTTCCTCCATGCAGATAATGTGATCTCCTCCGGAATGCACCAAACATCCTTCCACTGGTTCAGGATTAGCGAAACAGGATGGAAACGGCATGCTGCATTATTCATGAGCTCCCGCTCTGCTCCTTCATACTGGGGCAGGTGGAGTGCGCAGCATTCTAAGAGGTTTCCAAGGTGGCGAGCACACCAAACCGAAGACTGCGAGCTCTGTCAATCCAACATACACCCAAGACTTGAAGAGAAAGAGGCTGGTTTCTTTGAGAAGTGGCCAGTCACTCAATATATCCCTTCACAGGCTCTAAACTCTAAGTCACCGACCCGAAACTTATAGACAAGACTTCAATCTAGGTGGTCTTGGGCCTTCTGATGTCCTTGACAGAGATACAGTCCGAAGCTACAATGCGTTTCACCAAACCAACTTCTTTTACTATAAATTAGTTCTGCACTGTCATGCTAATAGCAGCGTGTGTGCTATATAAACACGTGCAGAACAACATGATACAATTCAACATTTTATGAGAAAGAACTTGAATCACAGACTAAAGCGATGACATCACTGAATTTGTATTTATTCAAAGAATTGCTTCTTGCGCTGTCTAGTAACCTTCCTAATAATAAAAATGTTAGAACTAAATAAAAAAAATATACACAGCAATTTGAAAAACAGTATTGTTATTCAGAATAATAAGTTATCACAGAATAAAGAAATTTGCAACCTACAAGTCATTGACAAATGCTCCTCACTGCTTTAAAAATAAAACATCAAGATACCAATGCGCTAAGCGGACCAATACTTCTGAAGAATTAAGAATTGGCAGAGCCAATAGCTCTGGTTTAAGCCAAGCCTCAAACACTTAAAATAGCCTGCTTCAGTCAAAACAAAACAAAAACAAACTAGTTACTGCGTACAATGAATCTTTGCGACAAACAATTTAATGTGCGATGACTCGGTGTACTTTTGATATGGAAAACAGCCCTTAGAAGCACTGCAATGCAAGTACTCAATTGGAGATGGAATGATACACCAAAGAGCCAATAGCAGGTGGTGAGAGGGTTATACTCTTGTAGGGCAGAGATAGAGCCCAGCGTATGTATATTTTAAAATACTGGGGACAGCAGCTCTTTCATGGCAGACCAAAAGTGTAAAAGCAAGGGCTTAGTCAGACACAATGTATAAGGGAAATATAATTTTTCAGTGGGTACCCAGGCAGTCATGCATTTAGTAATCTACGCAGCCTGAGGGTGTAGGGTCAAGCAAACCCTATGCGCAAGGCCCAGTACCAGCCACAAAAACAATCTAAAACCCTCCTGATGAACGCGTGCAATACCACTCAACCTATCCAGACCCATATTTAGTTAAGGAATTTCTGTGTTTCAATGGAAATATCTCTTTCGTCTGCTGACAAATAGAAAAATGCAACACAGTCTACCAAACGGAGACTCTGCTGTGAACAACTACGTCACCACCTGACACATCTTGCGATTGTGTTGCTGTGTCCATCAAATATCTGGTAGGCCTTAGAAGCCACGGTGTAGGGCATGCCCTCACGCCAAATCCAAGTGGTATTTGATGGCTGAACTGAACCATCCTCCTTCTGCTGCTTCACAGGTACCCAAGTCATTATCAAACAGTTGTACCGCGCAACCCTGATCAAGTTTGTGCGAGTGAGTGATCCTTGGCAAAGAAAGATGGTATTGACTTTGCATGTGCAAAAATAAATAAGTACAAATAGTAGATACTTCCGACGTGTTATTGATCATTGTGTCAAGCCCAGGTGCTTTGTCTTTCATCTCCCCTTGTTATTGCGCACTGAAGAAGGTGGGACCCATCATTGGGGTCACATACCGAAACACGTGTCGGCACTGGAGTTCTTCGTTTCTCACGTCTCCTCCTGAGATTTTCGACTTATGACATCAACAAAATTGTACAAATGAATTGTACTAACATGTTGTTTCAACAAATGAAATTATATTGTGTTGACGCCATTATTCTATTATATTACACACTGTGGCTATTCTAGTGCTGTCAACCTTGTTGAGGGGGGGTTATTACAAGATGTCATTTTGCAAAACTGCTGGATATGTATGGTTTCTTGGCATGTGCGAATGAATGAGTGCGCATTGGGTCGGACTGTGAGAGTGTTGTGTAGAGTGTATGTTGCGCCTGGGTATTTTGCTATATGTTATATTTATCTATTCTATATTATGACTTTTTTGTGATTTGATATAATAAAATTGATGTAATTTATTTCCAAAAATATTATTTGTTATCTCTTATCTTGTTCAAAAATTCTTTTGACACTCGTGTTTCTTTTTTTTTGGGGGGGGGGGGGTTTATGTGACTTCTGTACATCAGTGACGATTAGCAATTTTATTATAGCTGTTAGGTAGTGGAGTTCTTTTGTGAGTATTACGTTGCATTGAAGTGGAGATAGAAGACGTCGAACAAACCAATAGGGAAAAAAGTCGGGATTCCCGCCTGAATCAGGAGAGGTGTCCTGTATGGAACAGGTTACACTAGATTCACTTGATTTATTTTGTAATTGAGGCATGTTAATGGTTTTTAATCTCTTTTGTTGCATATATGTATTTACAAATCGCCAATAAACAGGATTCTACTTTGTAAGTTGTCTAGCATACAACACAGCACGATTATAGGCAGGGCCAATTGAATTATGCGATTCTGCAGCCAAAGAGTTTCTCAAACAATTATGGTTTTGCCCCATTTGCAACATAATCCATCGCCTGCTGCATAATTTGCAATTTATATTAAAAACAAATTCTAGCTCAAACAGATCAAGAGTTACTAAAAGAAAAAAGAAACGACGCGTGTTGTTCTGCAGTAGAAGGTCTTTTGCAAAGATTTACTGGAGATCTTTCAGTAGTTTATGGCTGTATTTAGGTGTAAAAGAGGTACTAATGGTGTGAAACCTTTGCTAAAGCCGTGTTAACATGGGTAAAAAATGACAAAATAATTGAGAACTACTATCAAAAAATGCGCTGCATGATGCCACATAATTTGCCTTTTCTTATTGCATGATTTAGTCCACACTGCTGCATAATTTGGTCCTCTCCTGCTACATTAATCCAGGGGCACTGATTATAGCACATTCAGTTACGGCGGTATTGCATGTTAGGAACAAAGAACCCAACAGGAGTCCCTGCCACTCCCGAGCTCGGTGCTGTGCCGGTCGCTGACCCAGGAGGCCGAGAACTGTTCACTCATTTACACTGAGATGATAAAAACTCTACAGCCTTCAGGCGTTTACCAGAGCTGCGGTCCGAGCTGTTTGAGGTTGCTAACGTCATAATCGTGTCATCCAGGACCCAGCCAATAGAGAGACCGGGGCATGAAAATATGGAGTCTCGCAGCATCTATGGAATGCATCCACCAGGCCACAGGACCACTAGGGACCCCCTGCCATTCATCACCTCCCTCTGGGATGACGCCCCGCCCCCTTCAATCCCACCCACTACACACCAACCCCCTCAGTGCTGGTCAGCACGTGCCGCCCCCTCCAGTCTAAACTAGTATGGCGTCAGACGTCTGAAAGTAAGTGCACAATAGCTCAGAATAATATGACACATCATTAATGCCATCACAGATATAGCTCTGTTGGGTGTAGCAAGGGTTATGTGCGGCATTAACCCCATACCATGCACTTCACGGGTAACCTAGTTCACATTAACAATCAACCACAGACATATGGGGGGGGGGGGGGGGGAACCCTTATTCACAGTGCTTCATCTGTATATAATTGTTCAGAGAAAACTCAAGATACTCAACATCTCTTCCAAAATTAATAACCTTAATAACCTACTGTGGACAGCCTTTATCTACATTAAACGTCTCACAGTCACCAAACCTACATTGAGAGATGAAGTGGATACGAGTAGAAAAGTAGGTACTTTAGACAGTGTTTACGCTAGGAAGGGAGTTCACTCTGTGCCACACTGTTTACAGACAGTGAAACTCTCATTAGAAATACACCAGAGTATTAAAAAGTTTCTACAAAGAACAGTATACACTCTATACAAAACTTGTCCAAAGAGACCCTATTCGCTTAAAATAACCACGGTCTGAAAGTGCTAAAAGGTCATACTACCTGCAGCGTTCATATTGTGCTAAACACTTAACACCATCTTCTAAAGATAACAAGTACATAGGTTAGTACCTGGTGCACACAGTCTTCTATGTTATGTAGAAATTGTCATGCTGAGACAATGCTGTCTAATAACTCAAGGCTGCTTACAATACTTACTGTCTACTACGTAGAATCTTTGCCCTGTTGGAAACTTTTTCTGCAGAGCCAAAAAAACTTGTGTGGAACATATTGGATAAAACTGGTCAACTGTCATCTGCACACAGAGTCACTCTTCAATACAAAGATTTAGAACGTGTTCAATACCTCTGCACATCTATGATGGATTATCCGTTTAGTGAACATTTACACCCAGTACCTGGATATAGGCTGTACAAACGTAGGTAGAAAGTAATACGGTAGCTACCCGCCACTATGTAAACTATAAAACAAACTAGCACACTCATTGGATGATGTCATGAGTGATGTCATAAATGTCATAGAACATGTCTTGAGTGATGTAAGGGTATAAGAAGTTCATGGCGAAATGGGCTGCAATAACTGGTGAATATCAGTTTTTCTTTTTTTGTTCAAAACGTTAATGTAGTCACGGACATATTCACCTAACTATAATGTTACATTAACCTTTGTTTTTTCAGTGACTTTATATATCAATTAAGTGGTAACCACCTGGCTTTGATGTAGGTAAGGACTATGCAGTGTTACACAGACGGATTTCGGAGACCAACACAGAGATTTCCATAATTCTTGCATTATGTTTCGGGTCTCACAGCCGCAGGTTTCCTAAGAGCTGTCGGAAACATTGAAGCTCACTGAGGGGCCATTTATAGAAGAAGCAATGCTCGATCATAATTGGGACATCACAGGGGACAAAATCTGTTGAAAGTCAGACTCATTGAGCACCCTGCTGACTACTGCGATTTCACTCACACAGTCGTATTCCTAGCTCCCTTTGTATAAATATGACCCATCCCCTCGAACGTATCCAGTATAGAAGATGAATTAAACCCAATTAAGTGCAAGGACACATCAGACTCTGTCTGCTAAGAAAGAACAGCTTTGATTGTATGTATTGGTATTTATAGAGTGCAAACCAAGTGGGTAAGTAACAGAGTGCTATAGTGATAACAGGATATTGCGTACAAAAACTTTGAAAGCAGAGGGAGGGTGAAGCAGTGAAAGAAAGAATAATCCTCACCTTTGGTCCAAACATGGAATCTTATCTGAGAAGGAAACACAGAGGGAGCTAGGAAATCCTTACTGATGATGGAAAAATTCTGTGAAGAAAGTGACATCCTTATCTGTTTTAGGGCACAAGGTATGAGTCCAACACGTAGAGGGATGCTTTGAGACAATATAGGCATGTACCCGGAGAAGGCGTGCCACTGGGAGATTTCTTTTTTTTAAACTATTAACTTCCAGTCTGGCAATGTCCAGACTCTGTGTGGCAATGGCTGTTGAGAATGTTCTATTTTCTTTGCCCGGTAGGCAGGTGTGGTATTCATTCCTGCAGTGGAAGTGATTCGGCACATCTTAAAGATGATGTAGGTTGGGAGAGACAACTTATGACGTTTTTTCAGGTTTGGTCTAGGTGGTCAAATGTCTTCAGTCGCTTGAGTAGCTGTTCCGCCGCATTGAGGATGGTTTCGAGTAGGATCAGGAAGACTGATGAGGCCTGCCACCAAACAAGGTGGGAGAGGACAGCTCTAATGGTGGTTAAGAAACTGCCTCAAGGAGGTATGGTTTGACACTTTATATCATGGTGTTCATTTGCCTTGTGGTGAGGGTTTTAAATAAATGGTCAGAGTCGACGATTCAGCCTTGCTTTCATCGCAGGATGTGGTATCAAACTATTCAAGTCTATACTGAAAAGGCCATCTTGGATTAGGGATTTTTTATGTCTTTGGTGGGAAGGATGATTTCTGACTGGGTTTGGTTTCAGGTTGGCTCTTAACAACTATTCTTGAAACATGGAGCCACTCTTTGATGGTTCAAATTCAACAGGTAAAGTGTGTATTTCCCTGGACTCAGTGGCATCCTTCAGATAACACAGCAATAATGGACGTGCAGGACACAGGTTCAAATACCTGTAAGCCAACTGAGCATTTCATTGCTCTGAGGTTGATCAAATGAGTTTTACTAAGTCAGGCAATAAAAGCAATTTCTATTTCAAGTGCCATGACAAAGCAGATCTGTGGAAGAAAAATCTACCTAAAATAAAATTTGGGAAATGCAGCTTGAAATTCGCCACACGGGCAAGAGAGAAATTACTGCCACAGAGGGGTTCAGAGATTCTCAAAAAATGTCTCCAACTACAACATCTTATGCAAGTATCTATATATGAAATAGATTTGTAAAACACAAAGCGGAGGAAAAATATCAAAGGAACAAGTTTTATGGAGTGCAAACTGTGTTTACAACCTGTTGCCAAGCTGGTGACAAACTAGAAAGTCAGAGGCTAATAGGAAAAGAATGTGAAAACACTAAACACACATCCAACAAGATGCAATAGCTGAGTCACATTAAAGTTGTACGTGGAAGACAACTTTACTGTTGTATCGAACACACTTTCTGTCAAGCAGGCTCCTTAGAGAATCCTTCATCTGTAATCTAGCAAGCAGGATACAACCACTCTCACTGAAACTGAGCCCTCAAAAGACAAACTATCCACCTGTTCTAGAAATGGCTGACCACTCTTCATCATTTAGGTATCTACCAAACCTTAGTCCCACGTGCGAAGCCGCTAACCTACATCTTGGACTAGAACCTAACCATAAATGACCACATTGCCATTTATGAAATCATCATCTATCAAATCCACCTGTTCAGAAAACTAAAGTCATCTATCGCCACTGCAGACTTCAGAGCCGCAGTAAAAGCCCTTGGACCCATCTATCTAGATGGCAAAAATGGATTGCAGAAGCAAAGAAATCTAAGTTTGAAGCGCCTTTATTGGCTCCCCCTCAAAGCACGAGATGATTCCAAGATTGTATGCATCATACGTAAAGTAATCTACACCAGCCTACCTCCCAGGCTGAACAATAAACTCACGGTGATGGGTTGTCAATGAAAAATGAGAGGGAGAGACTGCCTAATTCTTGAAATTAACAAAGCTCAAAAACCCTAAACTACAAAACAAGCATTCTCATTACTGCCTTCTAGACGGTGGAACTGTGTTACGGATCACTTAAAACTAAATCCAACATTCCTACTTCCAGGAAAAACATACCCATTTCAAATACCAATTCCCTTAGCGATGTTAGACTTACTCCATCTAATCTTTTCGATTCCTCATAAATCACAATTTACTATAAAGCAATTTACTATATACTCTATGCTTCCTTTCCTATACTAAATTCTCCCAGTTTCTTTTGTAACTGTTCTTATCCATCGTTACTTGCAAAACGCTCTGCCAGCCTGAGGCTAGGTCCACGCTACACTAAATACTTTATATTTTAAAAAAATAATAAAGAAATTTAATTTGTGCAGTCAACAAATTTCATCCAGTAAACTAGTCTACTTTTCTAGGCTTTGGTATCTAAAGCAAATCAGTTCCAGATCATCCATGCTGGCTTCTCATGGTCTTATGGGATGCACCATATGTTGTATCAAGTGGATCGCGTGGAAATCAGAAATTGTATACAAACAAAAGTAGTCTTATTCCATTGTGTATCACTTTGCTGCAAGTGCCCAATCCGGCTTATGTACAGATGTAGGTGGGTAAAAGCAAGACCAGCCCTTATAGACTACCGTCATTCCAATCTATCTGGGTATCCAATGTGGCATGCAATGCCCCTCTTCACCATGCCTTCCAAGTATAGTGAATAAGGGGCTATCTACAGCTCTCCTCTTTTTAAGCGCTTGGTATTCAGAAGGAATGTCAGAAATAAAGGGCCAAATTATATCAAAATAGACAGAATTGATGGATCCATTTTAGAAATGTGGAATTCCATGCTGGCCGACTCCTGCCTGTCTATTGCACCGGAGGGTTACAAGCACTACCGGTCTGCGCTGTCTGAAGCGATAAGCATTCCCAGGTATTCTGGCGACAATCTGTTGCAGCTGCAGGCATACTACACGGCGTCGGCTAGCAGTCCTCAAATGTTGTGCAAAGTATCATTTATCTGACTTTGAACTTTGCCGCGTACCATCAGGTCTACATTTGAGAACCCACCAGGGCGTCCCTAGAGGGTAGGGCAGAGGCTCGGCTCCTCAAAATGAAGGCCAGGTGTATCTTCGCCATTAACTACTACACCGCTAGAGCGGCCATGTGACTGGTTAAGAAGCTGTGATGGGATGACTGCACACTCGCGGTGTGATACCTCTTTGATAGGGTGGAACAGCGAGTGACAGGGTGTTCCATGTCCAATCACATTTCAGAATGTCCTCCTTACTACTTTACAATCAAGACATGCAGACGCGGCATATAAATACATATCTATATATAACCCATCGACGGGTCCTGCAGCCACATTAAAGCATATTCAAATGATTTCCCTTTGCAGTGTTCTGCAGGCCCGCTGCAGGGCTGTGCCCATAAATAATTGAGACCATATTAGACTGCCTATACATCAGAAAGGCAGCTAAGCCCTTGACTGACGCAGGAAGGAATTGCTCAGGACAGAAACATCAGCCGAAGTGGTCCCAGCACTGCTGACCCACTGACGTCCGCACCAAGCGGGAGGAGAGTGGTGCCCCCGGCTGCTTCGGAATTTATTTTTTTTTTAGCACATGCCCTTCCAGACTAAAAGGTAAAAAAAAGGAGATCATTTATAAAACATAAGATGAAGGCGGGTACGGGCTGTGCACATCCCTGCCTTGGTTAACAAAGAGGAGAGAGACAGAGGCAGGGGAAGGTTGGGGGTGGCCAATGTTAGATGGGTCTGGAGCAGGTTGGGACTGCCTGAAGGGCATTTCGACACCGAAAAGTAACAGATCCTGATTGCTTCCCAAAGGGGCAGAATCCCAGCAGTCTGGGAGAGTAGGGGTTGCAGATCTTAGCCCAGGCACCGCCCTACTGCAGCTGCGCGCACAGGAGCTCTGGTACGGAAGGGCTACCTCACCCTGCCAAAGATTTTTTTTCTATATATATTTTTTTTCATGGCAGTGATGCAGCCGGGTACCGAAAAGCGTTGAGGGGTAAACCAAGCACATAGTTCTGCCTACTGAAGCTTGGCACTGTCCTACTGGATATTAAGGAGTCAGGTGACCCGATGAAATGTACCGACAGAGGCCGGCTACTCATCACGGTACTCTGGCACATTTGGGCTTAGTGGGTAGTCAACCTAAGTGTTTCCGGTGGACCCAAACGTCACAGTTTTTACGACAAATCCGTGCATAATTTGGAGAGAAAAAATACGTGCCAGGGCTCTCATCAGAAGGCAGCTTGCACCATACGTTGCCCCTGCCATGCTGCCAAAGATAGTAACACAACTACTAACTATCACACTCCTACAAGCGTGACAATTCAGACTATTCCAGGACCCCAAAGCTATCAGAATGGCTTGGGTGGCAGGCAATAGTCATTTTTAATGTGTATTAAATGACAAATTGGCTGTTGTGGTCATCTCTAAATTAACTAGACAGCACCACCCTGTGGCAGACTGTCACAAGCACCAGTGTGGACAATTAAATGCCAGTGACGAGCACCAGAAACCATCGACTCAAATTAAGCACTGCAACAAATTTATAATTTGTTTATCTCTAAGAAAAAGTGTCCTGATTTGTTTTGATCCTATTAAAATCTTTGTTTCCATCACACTTCAGAATTACAAAAAAAAAAAAAGGGTTTCATTTTTGTTTTCCAACCTACTGCATGAATACACTCCATTTACAGGTATTTACATTTTGTTGTGTGTTACAAAAAATGACATCCTACAGCCTTTCCTTTCTCACTCTCTGTACCCCAGCAAGATTGGGACATAATTCACGTTACTGTTTTTCTTGGACGTAAAGAGAGGAGTTTGTAAACACCAGTTCCCATTTTAAAAAAGATAAGCAGCAATTTGTCAGAAGTCAAAGCCTTGTCATTTTACCTCGCTCATTGAAGCTCAGAAAATGTGTCAAGATAAAGATGCCTTTAAATTCTATATTTATTAATTGCTTGCACTTACACGACCCACCAAAAATCGACTAGCGCATTTTAAGCTGTTTGTTACAGCCACCCGGACTTATCAACCAACAGGAACATTCACCCACAACTCACTAAAGTTAACAAGCTCAACAACCCATTCATGCTACTCTCGGAAGTACTTCGGAACCTGAACTGGACTCCTCCAGACTGTGAATAAAACCTTTGGAACAGTCACCACCTGGCTACTGAAAGCACATTTTTTGGCACCAAATGTAGAACTTACTAGCTAAACCAAAACAATTACAGCTTCTTGACAAAATAGCACTTTCTTCTCATGGGGCTTTAAAAACAGCAATGCTGTGCAGAAGCAAGGTGGTCCCACTGCCTGCCCTTAAAAAATTTAAAGAAAACTTTTCATTTTTTTCTTTTAAATCTATCCCGTTTTCCTTTAAGGACAAACGGGCTGCATTTTTTTTTTTAAGTTGCTTTATTTAAAAAGCAAACAGACATGGTGGTCTGCTGTCCCCAGCAGGCCACCACCCTTTTTGATAATAGCCCATTCCCAATGGATCGCAAATTGCAACTTGACTCATGAATATTGATGCGGCAGGTCATTTGTGACCCCATTAGGAATCGCTAAATGTGTCTGGGACACATTAGTACATTTCGTTTTCCAAGTTACAAATTGCAAGTCGCCAAAAATCGCTTTTTGCGATGCCAAAACGGAATGGGCGTACATCTGGCCCCAAGCGTACTGGAATAACTATCCTTTTGCACTTTATAGAAAAGTGAAGTCCCTGTGCACACCGCCGAGGACCAGCCCCGCAGTAGGACTTGCTCTCCTTATCACCAGTATGCTCTGCACACATGAGCACTGGGTAGCAGCTTTATAGGCATTAGATCTCAGCAGAGTCAAAAACTCATGCTCCAGGAAAGGCAAGAACTGTGGAGACTTACAAACGAATAGTAAGCACTTGGTGAGTAGACCTTGATGCCTGGCTCATTCCCGGCTGAACGAGGAGTGAGGGGTATGTAAGGGAGTCACTGCCGCTCGATCCTGCAACCACCTCTGATATGTCCTGCAAGCCGGCTGCAATCAGCATGAGCACTGTGGAGTGTGAGCAGCCGTCCTGTTATTTACATTGTGGTTTGTGAAAATAGAAGAAAGACTGCCAACACCAAGAAAGGTTAAGAATCACAGTCCTCCTGTTTCCATGACCTTAGTGAACATAAAAGAGGGACTGATCTGCAGTCTCCACCAGTTGCAAATTAAGACAACTCTGGATCACGAACGGAACAGTGAGGCAAGTGGTAAAGGGGTCCAGTCCCCTAAAATAAAAGCCAGTGGGGGCTCACAGGCAGTCATCACACACATTAAGTACTGGTCTGGATCAAATGAATGAATGATTGTTTGGCCATTTCTTGCAAAAACAGGTAGGAGGAGCAGCCATGTTTGCTAAGAGAACCAACTGAATCAATTGTACCATGAGGGAATGACTACCCGGATTACTTTTTTTTCACCAAACCCTTAACATAGAGTATGGATTATGTGCAATTGTTCCATTCAGTTTCTCAGCTGCCATTTTGATACTGTATTACGTTTCGTTTAAACCACTGATAGACGCTATTTTCTTGCATTCGTTCCGACTATAAGATATTGACATTTTGTTTCTCAAATCATTCACAGGAAGAGCACGGTGGAGTATCATGGCCGGATACAATACAACAACTTTCTATAAGGTACCCCGTGATCATCCCAAAAAAAAAAAAAAAACAGAGTAATTTCCTGCAACACGAGTATGGCCTGGGAAGTGGTTCCCTCCTGCCAAAGCGCATCCTAATAGCAGGAAGAGAGAATTCCCGCCTCAAATATTGAAGAAGGCAAAACACAAGAATTATAAAGATAAATTTGGATACAACGGAGCAGTAATTAAAACAAATATAGATTTCTACTCCAGATTAAAAAAAATAAAAAAACAAAAAAAACACTTCATATTACAAAAAGCATGAACCAGCGGAGAGGATAATCGCGTCAAGTGGTTCTTCCACCAGCATCTGAAAAAGACTGCAGGCAATGATTGCCTCGGAGATGCCACACAACATTTTCTCTCAATTTCTGTGGGCGCGACTGGACTACAAAAGAAAATGTTTCCATAAAGCGGGTTGCCCTTGTCTGGTGATGCAGGATAATGTATCACAGCACATGAAAGGATGGAAGATGCAAAGCCAGGGCCCTCCACACTTTCCCTTGCTAAATAGGGGGAGGAAGGGGCTCTTTCAATCACCACTTGTGCCCGCTTCCATTGGCAAGCCACCCACGCAAAGCTGGCATGAGAGCCAGGTACTTCCACGCATGTTGCTGGAATGAAAGAAGGCACAGTGTGAAGAGAAAGAGAGACACAGAATGCCGGATGGTTAACTCCCCAGAGAGCGAAAGAAGGAACAATGTCCTGTGGATGAAAACAAATCTCATTATCACACTGGCACCAAGCCTCATTCTCCGGCTGGCATTGACACATCACCAAGCAGCGGTGTAACACTCCGCAGCCAAAGTGGAACTAAAGTGCCCTCTGCATGGTCTGGCCCGATGCTTGCCTCTTGTAGTACAACCTTTAATAGGGTCTTTGTGATGAAGGGGAATCCATTCTGTGCAAGGCTATTGTTGGCCTGTCATGAGGGCGATCGATGCAAAAGTGGGCCTGACGTGAGCGAGAACGGCTTCTTCATGGCTGGGACAAAGACAACAATGGCGTAGACCGGAAACCGACTCAGACCGCTCTCTTCCACTGTAGCTCCTCTCTTAACTCAGAAGAATGAAAAGGCAAGAATATAGAGACACTTACTTTATTCAAGCAGAGGTTTGCAGGTCTAGGAATGCATTAATGAGTCCTTTGTTTTTTAGGTCTCGCCTGACCCAGCGCATGCGCTGGGCTGGCGAGACTTATTGAGAGGGCTCCAAAAAGTGCTACCAGGCCAACCTAGAGCTACAGTGCATGTGCGCGGGCCACTTTTACCGCGATTACTTTCACTTTAGCGGCCGCTTTGATGTTTGATCGCTATCGCAATCACTTTCACTGCCGCTTGGCATAGCCAATAGGTCTCGCTTTTGGGACCTTATAAGTGTTTAGTTATGCAACTGTTGCATGGCTAAACACTTATAAGGTCCCAAAGCGAGACCTATTGGCTATGCCAATGCTTGTTTAGGTCTGACTTTAGCCAAGACAGTTTGATTTTGTAAAAGTTTTACCTAAAATATATAGATCGAGATTTTCATGCCACACTCGTCGTGCACTGGTTTGATGTTGTCATTCACATTTTTCTTCCGCCCACTAAATATAGCACGCGGCAATGGGTCAGCCACTTGTTCACTTCAGTGAGTGGTGCCATTCTGCCCTCTCACGATGAACACATCCACACAAAGTAGTTCCCTTCAGTACTAGAAACTATGACAATGTGTGCGTTTTGAGAGCATCTTTTTTTTTTTTAAAGATTGACAAGGGCCCTGCAGCTCCGACAGTAATAAAGTTTTACGAAAACCATGTCAAACAAAACAAACATTGACTTAGATAAAGATCTGGCAGCCAACATCTTAGCTATTGGTTGTGCCAATGCTTGTTTATATCTTGCTTGTTTTAGTGACTTTTTAACTGCATTGGGTGCAAGGTACTGCTTTGTTGTTTCATGAGGATTGTGCACTAGAGATTGACGCAATTTAGGAAGGACCTCAAGACGTGGTTCTTCGGATGAACTCAGCACTTAGTCTGATCCGCTGCGCCACCCCTCCCACAGCGTCTTGAGACCCTCACGGGTAAGTAGCCACGCTTTACAAACCCCGATTGATTGACTAATTGGTTGAAGTGGCAACCCACATATCCTGTCCTTACTTGAAGTGGTTTTCCATTACAATTCCAACTGTGTGCCCTAGGGCTTTCGGTGGACGCACAGTGTACAGATCTCCCTTTTGCAAACTGGTGGACCCCCATGGTGGGATGACAGCCACCACTATGAGAATGCTGACAAGTGCAGAATAGAGGGAATCTTAGGCGGGGCGCCCAAGGTTTCCTTTACAATTACCATCCAGGTCCAAGAAACCAGCTTGAAGACTGATGCTCTTCAAACTACAACGCAAGCGTCAAAGACTCCATATTCATTCAATCAATCATGGGTTTGTTGAGCGAGACTACTCCCCCGTAAGGGTCTCAAGGCGCTGGGGAGGTGCAGGTTCCAGTCTATCAGGGAGAAGGTCTATCGAAGAGCCATGTTTTGAGGATTCTCGTGAAGATGGGGAGTGATGTCGTCTGTCTGAGGTGGAGCGGTAGGGCTTTCCAGGCTCTGGCCGCGAGGAAGGAGGAGCGGCCTCCCGATCTGGACTTCTTGGTGCAGGGGATCACAGCGTAAGAGATCTTGACTGATCGTAGGGTCCTTTGGGGTGCGTGGAATTCGAGTCAGCTGTTCAGGTATTCATTCTTTAACGGATTGTCAGTGATCCCCCATTCAACCCTCTCCACCCAATGGAAGGTGCCTCAGCATCACTCTACCCTTCCGAGAGCCTGAATACCAGGAAGCAGCGGCTGGGAAGGCTGCTGTTTCTGGAGACACTGGGTGTGCAGAAGGTGGCAGACAGTGGGACCACCCATGCTGGCTCCCTGGGGACCATGTGTCAGTAGTCTCTTTATGCAGATGACACATCAACCACCCAGGGTGCAGAATGCATCAAGCATCCCCCCCCCCCCCCCCCCCCCCCCCAGTCACACAGCCTCATCACGAGCAAGCATTTTCCAGCCCCATGATTCTTGCATTGCTTCCGAATGCGTCCTTCTGGGCCGTATGCCTGATTTCACGCGCTAGTCAGGTTTGTGCATCAGTTTCCAGGGGGCTCTTCTTAGCTGTGTTTTCTCTGGAATGCCCTCCATACCCGAGTATGACCCTCAATGCTCTCGAGTAGTAAAATACAGCACTCATCGAGGTTCAAAGAGGCCCTCAGAGCTCTGGGCCCCGATGCCACTGCACCCTGCCCACACCTCGTCTGAAGTCAGTGAACTGAACATCCCTGCAATGAATATAACCAGTGACTCAAAGACCCTGGATGTGCCACAAATGCGGTCTGAGGTACTTTATCAGGAAGGAGCCACCATTTAGCACTGTAGAGATTTCCTGGGGCTGGCTCCGGCACCTGAACAGTTAATTCCTCGCCCAAATGTCATTTTTTTGTCGTGTGAAGCATCAAGTAAATGTCTGGCTCCATGGATTACTTCACTCGATATCATCGCCCAGACATATAAATATATATATCTCTTGCCTCGATCGCCTTCCGGCTCTAAACATCCCATTCTCCTTGGGGCGGAGCAGCAGGCCTCAGAGGCGGCTATCTGTGCCGAAGCACCGGCGAGTCGCGTGGATTCTGGGTTTCAGCTGCCTAAACGCACATTGTCAAGTGTTTAACAAGAGCGCTTTCTAAGGATTAAAGTCACAATGCCGCGCCTGCTGCGCGCCGGTATTCACAAACCCGTTCTTCTAGCAGCTCGATGGATCAAAGGGGCGCTCACGGCGCATGCGCGAGCTGGCTGCCATCCCTGCTCAGGGGCTTCAGATACAGGCGAAGTCACTTCAGCACCGAGAGATTCAAAGCCGGACAGGCCTGGTGCATTACCAGCACTAGAGAATAAAACATTGAATGGATTTATTGGGTACATTTAACCCCAAGCACTCTGTGGGGTGTGGAGTTTATATCAGTTTTTTACACTTCAGAATAAGGGCAACTGCGCTTTAAAAAAAAAAAATTCGTGCTGGGATTACTGCCCTAGGTATTCTTTTAAGAGACTTTTTTAATGGGCTGGATGGGCCTGAAGCTTGCACAAAATGCACCACGAATGTGTGTATTTACACGTATTCGAGAGTAGCTCTTGTCAAAGTTGGATGGAGTCAAAAGAAACTGATACAAAGGGAATACACCAAAAAAATGCGGAAAAAGGCGCACAATGGTGCATTTCTTAAGCACTTTTAGGACGACAAATGTGTTAAGAGTAACTAGAATCTATGTGCATAATAGCTTAAATGCAACACACACACATGAAGTAACCTTCACAACTGTTCTTGTGCGCGTAACCGTATCTCCTGCGTAACCTGTGTGCGCTGAGCATTAAATACAGATCCTCAGCTATGAAATTGAAACCACGTGACCCTGCTAGGCAGGGCTCGAGAGAGTGCCCTAGGGAGCGTGAGCGATTCTAGCAGTGCTCCCCCCGATGGATATTGGTCTCTCCCTCAGAATCTTTGCTTCTACAATTGCAATGGATTCTGCTCCTTTCATAAAAATAGCTTTTACAAGTTTTCACTTATTTGCAGTAAAGTGGCTTAGTTTTCAGGAGCCCAAGGAGCTAAGTTTTTAAAGTCTACGTGCTTCTAAGAGAATGAAGCAAATCTACATTCTAAAGACTCAGAATGCAACAACAAGGCTGTGACACAAATGTCAAGACTATATAGCGCTTACTACCCCTATGTGGGGAGCTGAAGCGCTTGCCTACATGGGTAGAACACGCTACACCGTGCAGGGTGTGTGGTCGGAAGGATGCTGTCTTTGTTTTGATGCTATGTAGGAAGTATTTTCACGAGGTGTGTTTATCGTGTTATGGGACGCACTGCCTAACGGTGGGGTGGATGATGAGGTGTGGGAGACAGACGTGCAGTGTTTTGGTTTTTCTGGAAGATGGCAGCTTTGAACAGCTCTGCAGGTCCCTTTATGGTATTACTTATGTTATCTGTTTAGGTGGTTACTGCTCTTGGGGACAATAAATAAAAAAGTGCCTCTTACAAGATCTAGGCAAACATTTTAATGCAGCGCCAAAGCCACGTGGATTGTCACTTTGCAAAACTACAAAGGGAAACTATTTCAACTCAACAGTGCAACGTGGAGGCAACCCCTATCACCTTTACGCACAAAACCCATAGCACCAAAAGATATACAGACATCACTCTATAGCATAGGTTTGTGACCTGAGGTCCAGGGACCCCTGGGAGGCCAGCTACTGCTTGGAAAATACATTATTATTAACAGATTAATAAAGTGTATATAAATAAAGAAGCGAAATTTGAACATTTTAAAGCGTTCTGTAAATCTAAAGTAATTTGAAATTGGGGCCTAAAAATGAAGTTCGGAAAACCACCCCAAAACGCCCAGAGGGAACGCAGGCTGCAGGTGGACTCTACAAGTGTTGATAGCATGAAACAAGCGATTCCAGTAGATTCGGAGCCAATATTTCGCCAAGTAATTTACAGACCGGGGCAAGACGAGGGTTTACAAAGGGAAGACTAGGAGCTTGGGGTTTTCTAGGCTGAGAAGGAGAGGGGTTGGAGTGCACCGGTTCAATAGAACCAGTTGCTCATTTTGGCAATGACGGAATTAGTGTGTCACTGGTTGTCGCAACGTACAGAAGGTCACTGAGAAAAGGATGCTACACAGGGAGAGGGAAGGTTCTGAGTAATGAAATGGGAAATCTAAGTATGTATTAAGGACATATAAAAGACTGTAGAAATATTGAACAGAACTCTGTTACAGATTTATGTATAGCTTTTGCGACCTTAAACATCCTTTGTTTCAAGGACCCATGTCCTGAAATGCTTTTCTGCAATAAATAAAGAGTACAGCTCAGGCGTCACTCTGGGGTGAAGGGAATCCAAGCTATGGTTATTATCAGACACATTAGGGTGACACAGAGATAAATCACTCTAATTGCCTTTATTTTAAGGCTCATTGTTTTAAAACGATATTAAAAATGGCAGGCAGAAAAAACGCTATTAAAAGAGAGAGTAGCCAGCCGCCTTCCAAAGGGCCATCTAATGCAAGCAAGCAATTTTCTCATCCTAAAAATGAAAAAAATATATATATCAAGCAGGACCTGCCTGGAATTAGACTGTGCATAATGGAAAACTTGTATTAGTTGGTGCTGGGCTGAACTGGAAAGGACCCGAGTGCAAACTGGGCTATTTAAAAACAAAAACCTGAATGGTAAATACCAATATCAAAAGTGACTTTGGTCAACAGAACCCATAACAAAATGAGGGATTTCAGCGTCCAAGCATACTTCCGCTTTGGCGTGACTATATAGCGCCGCGAGTACACTTTCTAAGCCGACATGCAGGTCTTTCATTTAGGGGCTCAATTAACCAAGAAGCACCAACACATTGCTTCCTAAGAACGTGCTTCCCTTAAAAGGTTGTGATGGTGCCAATGCGCAAAAAGTTTAAATGTGTGAAACAAATTTGCATAAAATAAAACCCTGCTTAGTCGGTTGTCAAAGCGATAGCTATGCAGAGCTGGTTTTTCAACCCCATCTTCTTTCTGTACATCCAAATAGAAGGTTTGTCCTGAGCAGCTCAACGGAAATGCTTGAGGTGTAGAGTCCTGCTTGGGCTGTCTGACCTATGAGAGTAAAGCCAAGACTAAATAAATAACAAAGAGTCAAGAAAGGTGGGTGGGAGTCTTCCATCATACATTTACACCTCGCGAGCCGACGCAAAGACAGAGTATGGAACTGTAGGTAACATTCAGAAAGTGTCAAAGCATCAAAGGGTTTTTGGTGATGACTACTGAAAGATAAAGATGTCCAACGTTAATAAACTGATCCATGAGTCCGGAGGATTAGAATTGCATTTAGATCGCGCTCACTACCCCCTGACAAGGCATCGAAGTGATCTATCGGCGAGTAGCACGCTACTTCGGAACCCAAGGAGGATTAGTGGTGAATTAGCGGTGGTTAGCACGCTACTCCGGAACCCAAACAGGATTAGTGGGGAATTAGTATAGTGTTTAGTATTACTAGAGGTAAAAGGGCATCGTCTGCCTAAGGAGGGACAACGGGTACTTTTCTACTGACACTGTAAGCGACCAGGAACTGAATTTAACCCCCCAACTCTTTCACCAATACATTACAGCTGCTTATATTGATGGGCATTGCTTCTGGGTTGCCCAGTGTTGTTCCCCCATATTGAACATAATCATAAATTGAAAAGCACAAGTAAAACAAGCAGGCGATCAGGTGAGTAGCTGTTCTCCATTCAAAGGCTGAACAATAAACAAGCACCTTTTGGGGGATCTGTCTTGTACCTTTTGAAAGTATATAAAAGCACTGACAAAGCCTATAGTTCTAGCTAGCATTTTGGCTGTATCAAAAATATTAAAAAATAATCTGTTACAGTGAAAACAAGAACAAATAAGATTTCTTTGAGTATACAATACACCTTAGCGATGAATAATTTAATTCAGTGATTTTTTTCAGTTTCATTTTTAGATAGAAGTCAGTCATGCATTGCAATACAATGCAAGCACTCCATAGGAGGTGCAATAATACACCAAGAGTCAATAGGATGAGGTGAGAGAGTTATGCTCCTGTAGGGCCGAGCCCACTCCATATATATATATGCTAAAGAATTGATAGCAGTAGGTAATCCAGAAAGCTGCCCTGTCAAGCCCGACCTAAACAGACATTGGCAAAGCCAACATGTTGGGCATTGGTTACCGGCTTTTTTAATGCTTGTTTTGTTATGGTTTTTTGTAAAACGTTATAGTTTGGGAAGCTGCTGATCCATAGTCAACCCAGACAGTAATAGGAATATTATTATTTGGTCTCAAAAACACGCACGTTGCCATAGAAGTGTCTGGCACTACTTTGTGTGTGGGTGTGCTGAAGTGGGCCGACCCATTACCCCATTCTGTATGCTGGGTGGAAAAAAAAACCATGAATGGCACTATAACAGAGCACAGGATGACAGACCCTGTAAATATGTATATCATACATATACTCTCAGTAAAATCAAAAGTGTGTGGCTAATGCCAGACCTAAATAAAAAAAAAAATAAGGGTGTTAAGTACCGATCGTCATCAAACTACAGCAGTTAGCGAGAAGGCTTAGTCCCCTACCTTAATTCACGGTTTACTCCCTGGGCGGAAATACAAGAAGGTGGCGATAGTTGGTACCATGTACCAGTGGCCCCATCAGCACATACTTTCAAGCCCTTTGGGCCCTGCCCTAGGGGTCCCAACACACCAAAAGCCCTACCTCACAGGCAAAATACACAACAGGCAGCAGCAGTGCAAGCTCTTCTCGCACACTGAATAAAGATGCCGTGGGTATTACATGTAAATCACCCTAGCTCACACAGATACTGCCGAATAGTGCGCACAATTCACAGACCGATCCACCCCTGTGCAAAAAGCAGATGTGCAAATTCATCTCTTCCTGGAAACAAGCAATAATTAATGGACCAAAGAAGGGTGTTTGATTCACTGACCTTAGATCGAAGGGTTACCAAGATTCAATCTTGAGAGCTACAGGGTAATCGCAGACCCCAAAAGTGAGCGTCTACCTCACCGCCTCATCTTTCACAAGAACAAGAGTGTGAATTTGCTTCAGCGACCACAGCTATGGTGTGAGCAGCTCCACAATGGCAGCTGCATTGGAAGAAACTCCAAGAACCTGAACATCCCCCCCAGCCCGCAGGCCTTCCAATGTTTCAAGTGCGTGGAAGATTGGGGAAGAGATGGTGCAAGGGTGACCAGAGCTACACTGGTGATTGGAGATGCAGCTTGGTGGGCCTGTGCTGCTGGGGTGGGAGAGGGCAGGGGAGTCTCGAACAAAGGGAAGTGAAATTAAAAATGGTTAGAAAAGGACAGAAGCGGGCAGGCGTGGCAGATTTGATAGTTTCCCAGAATGGGTGGCGTTGGCAGCTATGGTGGCAAGGAGAATCACCAGGGAGGAAGGGGAGCATATCACCAGGCATGGTTCTCTTGAGCAGCCAGAAGAAAAATCACTATTCTGAGGAAAGAAAGGAATAACTGTTTCAACACAGGCCAAAATGGTCTTTAAAAACACGAAATTGGTGAAAGACATTACACCAATGCATCTCTACTCATTCCTCGAGTTTCAAGAAAACTCATTTACGAGATGAAACTGTTTGGTTCTAGTTCTGCCCTTAAACATCACTACAAATATACAGTCAACAGCCACAAGACCTCCCTTCACCTGCGTCAGAGTTAAACAAGCACTTGCAATGCAATAGGTCTCGCATTTGCGAGAGTTTAAGCTATTGGCATTGTAAATGACAATGCCTTTCATTTATCTGTTTTGAAAACCAACACATAAATAAAAGGCATAGTCATTTACAATGTCAATAGCTCAAACTTGAGACCTCACTCCAAGCACACAAAGGGAGAGGGTGGGAGAGCGAAATGCTGCGGTGGGAGAGGCCCATGTGTTAAAGAGCAGTGCTCAGGTGTGTAAGTGAATACGACGCCACGACTAAAGAAAGGGGCACGGCTGCAATTAAAGGGAAAGCGCGGTATGGGACAAATTCACAAAAAAAAAGCATTTGTTTGTGAAATTGTAAAAATTACAGATAAAAAGGTGGAATTTTGGCGCCATTGGTAATATAAAAGCGGGCGCTCTGCTGAAACCTAAAGCACTGCGCCCAGAGGCAAAGTTTGCACCCTTTCAGGAAAGCCTGTTGTGCCTGCAATATGAGAAAATCATTAAAGAAAATCGTGCTCACAGACTGTAAATAAAACATACCGTGTAGCACAAGTAAAAAGGCCAGTCCTCATGAGAGGTTACAAATGTAAAAAAAGACGTTACTAAGGAGGGACTACTAAGCCTAATAATGAATCAAAAGCAGCCATTTAGAAAAGATAGTAACAGGAGCCAATTGAAAAGATGGGCGGAGCTTCAAGTCCATACCTGAATACAGCATGCCACGCAGAGCAGCGCAGGCGCTGCCCAGGCTCGACCTAAAAAAAAACATAAGGATTCTGGACGAAACAGAACTGCCAAACCTTTAGTATTAAAAATATTTGACTGGTCAAGAACAACAAATCAAAGAAAAAAAAAAAACAATGAAAGAAATTAGTCTCTTCTTTCAGTTTTCAAATCGATCTAGGAATTTCCCACACAAACCGAATGTATTCTTGGCAGAACTGGCTGACTTGTAACACACAGGGCAGGAAATGGATGAACTCCTGGAATTCTGCTACACTATTTTGCTGAGTGATGAAAAAGTTGAACGGCGCTCATCCTGGGCACGGAGACAAGAAAAGGCCGCCATTCCTGCCAAGACCAACACTGCAGACAGCTCAATGCAATTCTGCTTACTCAGATGCACTCTGCCAGGGACCCTGCAGGTGAGAACAGGAATGGCCTTTGGTAATGGACTCTTACATGCACAGGCAAAAGTACCTGAACAGCAACAAAACAGAGATTCAGTGCTCACCAAGAGCAAGAGTGTGATGAGTCGCAATACAAAAGCATAAACAGCAAAATCTTTAAAATGATAAAAGAAAGTTGGGCCTGAATTTCCAAGTTTTTTTTTTTTTTAACAGGCTGGTTTGCCTCCAATCCACAATAGGCTTGGTGGCTCAGCAAATTTTATTTAACAAAGAAAACTTTTCTCAGTGCATTATGGCAACGTTACTAAGCGTTCGTAGTAGACACCAGTTCTTGGCTAGATTCTGGCCAATGTCCTCCATATAAAAGAAGTAACAATGCTTGCCTAACAGCTAGAGCGGTCCACCTCAAAGTTGCGGAACTGGGTTTGAGTCTCAGCTGGAATGCTCAGCACCCTGTGATTCTGGCCAAACAAAATTAATGTGTCCGTGTGTAACGCAACTGGTGCTCATGTAAAGCGTTCTAATACCTCCGGGTCGAGTTTGTACAATGTAAATAAAAAATGTAATAAAAAAAAAAAAAAACCCGTCCAGTTCAAACTATGCCCCAGTAACCACACTGGTGGAGCTAGTCGAGACAAACTTGAATTTTTTTATTTTACAGAGTTTTATATAGCGCAAACTTGACCCGAATCGGGTATCAGAGCACTTTACACAGCACCAGTTGCGTTACATGAGGACACATTCAGTTTTTTTCGGTTTTTGTTAGGCACGGGAGATTAGGTGATTTGCCCAGAATCACAGGATGTTCAGCATCATTGCCGAGACTCGAACCCGGTTCCCAGATTCAAGGTCAACCGCCCTAGCCGTTAGGTCAACTCCTCTCCCCTGACATACATAGGTTAACAAAAAAATGAGGACATGCAATCTAAATATTCAGATAAAAGCTAGAATCGTGGTCCTGCTAATACAACTAAAGTTCCTTTACCCCGCAGACAGATTTCCAACACTTACAGAGATATCCTAACAGAAATAAATATTAACACCCTAATTGAGATCACTAACAGGTAGACTATTTAAAGCTTTCTACCTCTAAAGCAAATGTTAATCAAATTAAGCATGAAGTAAAGTTGAGCAGCATGAAAGGCAAGCTAAGGGCAGGCACGACAAAAAGGTACAACTGAAAATGGGAACTTCATGATATGCGCGAAACGTGTAAAGCATGTGAATGCCCTAAAGCGTCTAGGGGATGCAACTGTTTAATTAGCCAACTCTACAGAAATTAAACAATGCATGAACATAGAGGTACAAAAATTGTGCCACAGAGGAAGGACAAAGAAACCAATAAGTAGGGTGTTGTCAACATCAAAGATGATTTGCATAATCCAAAAATAATACTAGGCCGCACTAATGGAACATAGTGAACAATGCAATATAAAATCCCAATATCAGGTCCAGCTTCAGGCAGCTAGCCATTCCAACTCAATTACAGTTCAGGAAAAGCCAATACAGACTCAACGAGAATGGCTATAATAAGCGGGCAAGTACACCACGACGTACAGCACATCAGTACACAAAGAAGATGCCTTCAGCTAGGCAAACACTCAGAAGATTGACATTTCCCGAGTAATAAGTGAACTTGCTTTAGCTCTGGCAGGGTTACAGGGTCTGTTCTTTTGAATGTAGGAGTGCAGTTGCTGAACTCAACAGCCAGGAACTCACCTTGACTATGACACTAGACCTCCAGGCTTCCCTTAATACGGCGGAGCATGAAACTTTATTATATAGACTGAGAGAAACAGTAGCTCAATGAGGTTGGTTGGTTCAGATCCAAAATCTAACAGGGTTTCTGGAACCAAGAAGGAAAAAGTTCTTGTTCCACCAGTTCCATCAGGAATAACTTTAATCTTGGTGTCATCCTTCAGCCAGATATATTTCAACTTGAAAGCTTTGAATGATTTGTTGGTTTGCGAGTTTTCATATTCTAAATGACTCCGCTGTTTGTCCATATGTTAGGGAGGAATAAGCACAACGGAGGCCCTCCGAATTTGCACTTTGAGGTCATCAGCGATAAGATAGACAAAACCAGAGGGGCTGTAAATGCCAACAAGACCCACCCAATGCAGCTACAGTCAACAACTCTTGCATCGTAGTTGGATAAAATCCTGTAGATGATAGTAGATATCATTAAAATCAACCAATCAAAGTGAAGAAGCTGGGAGTGTTTTTTGACGAGAAGCCATGAAATGGAGGCGCAAGTGAGCTATTTAGCAAAAACTGTGGATTTTACATCAGACTCCTAGCACACTTGTGTTTTTACTAGGATAAAACAGGCAACCCATTGCTGGAGCAATAATTGGCTCCTTTCTGGAAATTACTAATGGGTTATTGACTGAAGTTCCATGTCATCGTTTGACTTCCTAAGTTACAATAAGATACAGAATCAAGACGCAAAAGCAGTGACTGGGTACCGATTTGGCAGCCAATACCTCCAGCACTAAAAAGACTGCACCGGCTCCATTGTGATGAGAACCAATCGGACATCTTAGGCATTTGGTGGTCCAAAGATCCCGATTGCATTGTGAACTGTGATATTCTACAACTAGTTTGTACTTTTAGTCGGTTCTAGTATAGTTCTTACTCCCTGGCCTTGAATCTTGTGGCTTGGTGGTTCATAAGTGTTTATGACTGCTCCGCTTATGCAACTTTAAGACTACTAGCCTCATCCCTATGTGAGGGCAGATTTTGCCACTCTATCTATGGATGGCCAGCAGTTGGCACTCAGTTATAGGGGCCCATGGAGATACAGTGTGTATGTATGGGTACTGTAACCAAAAATATGAGTTACACTGATGCGAGTGAACTCTTCTTGGCGTCTCGCCCCTTAGAATGTGGTTCTATCTTTGCGTATTCAGAGGCCCCGTTTTCCCTCCCCCACTCGCTTCTGTCTTGCTTTGGACACCTAAGGCATATAGCAGAAACACTGACCTGCTATACGGCACATAGAAACACTGAGCAGGGCGAGATGCTCTTCCTTTCTTATTCTTGATGTTAGCAGAGCAGCAAGAAACACCTACCCAGCAACAGGGGTGAGGAAAAGGGTCGTAGGAAACATGTGGCAGTAATACTCCCCTGACACGTTTCCTTCTCCAGCTTGTGGCCTTGTTTCCTGAGAAGTGCAAGGTGACGCCCTTCGACTCAATAGTAGTCACCTGAATTTTAATGGATAGCTGGTTTGCCTCCTGTGCCAAGAACGTTGGTTATCTACTGGCACCCACAGATATTAAATTACTACTCCAATGACTTGTGAACAAGCTCTCTACACTCGCACCGAGGAAAGAGTGGACTGTGTGAAAAACACAGTGATGTTGTGACCGACAACACCAGGATACGGCTTAAAGCGCAGCACCTCCCCCGCTGCTGAACTCTGAAAGATCCAAGATGGAGCCTTGAGCAGAAGATATGCACCCAGCTGTGACTTGAGATCCAGCTAGAGGTTGGGAGGAGAAGGAAATACAAAGGGCCCAAGATCAGAGGATTGACTACCCAGCTACTCAATGCAATTCAAGGGCCTAAACCTTAAAAATCAGGACTCTTGCGCAGGGCACGGAAGAAACATGTGGGGAAACTGTCTGATAATTGTCACAATGCACCTCTGACCCCAAGAGTAGTTGTCATGCCCGCCCAGTATCAAATGCTCAAAGCCAAGTTTCTACCCAGATCTATACACATAAAACATGAAAAATGGGTACCAACTCCTACTGGTGGTACTAGTGGTGTCATTCTGTTAATGGTACATTTCTCTACACAACTAGGGACTGGGTACGATTCAGATATTCTAGGGGTAGAACAATCTGGCTGTGCAACACATACTGGAAGGACTAGATGTGAACCATTACATGAAAGCCCTGGAGCACATTGGGCTGGTGTTGGCTAAGCTCAGCAGACAGGAGCAGAAAGCCCTCCATCCTTGAAAGGGGGGCTCCGTGGCATGAATAGATTTATGCTCCTCGTAGCCCCAGTCGGAACACGGATTAATTTTACCTAGGAAGGGGCTCATCAGGGCCAGAGGGCTAGAATAGATCATCTTGCCATGCACCTTTCTAAATTGGCTTTGAAATATTTGTTCTTACTAGCCAGAATGTCCTTGAATTGTCTAATGATGCCGGACAGATGCTTGTTCTTTACATGAAAAATGACAAATTCTTTATGAAAATCCAGACACAAGCCTGTGAAAGAGGCTCCCAGTGGACAACACCAACTCAGTGACCCAGCGGTCCCGCTTAGTCCACTTGTAAACTCTCCTCTTGCCGGCTAACCCGTGTCGGGCTGGACCATAGGACAATCCGGCAGTGCCTGATGGGCTGGTCTGACAGGTTAGTGTTTTGTCCGGTTCTCTGGCCATTTGTGGACCTGTTTTATGGCCTGGTGGACTCAGTTATTACTGATGATTTACTTCCCTGATCTTAAAACAAACATTGTCTGCAACCAGCATAAATCCATGCGTTCTTCTATACCTTACAAAACACTTATACAACGTGTCTTTACAGGTTGAAAACTGCCCCAAATTCGGAACATGGACCACTTTTCTTACTGTCTGAATCACTAGTGGGGCCACTTTTATTTTGGTGCCAGGGCCATTTTTTGCCCCAGTCCGACCCTGCAGCGGACATCTGGCAAGACAAGCTGGTGTCTCAGCTCTGGATGGGATATGATATTTTTTTTTCAAGTGTCAACCAAGAACTAATATCTCAGACCATCCTGGTTCATCATGTCTTTTGTCCATCTGTGCCAGATTAATAACCGGGTAATGTGCTGAATCGGCGCATCTCAAGATGCTCTTCATGATTGGGGTCCATTTGAACTGATTTTGTGACCTTTGTTTCATCTCTGTAGTCTCAGCAGTGACCTTAATATCTAGCTACAATTTGAAGAACTGCGTTAAAGATATGGTACAGTCCCCAATTTACCCGCATGAACAAAGTGAAGATTTTGGAAGCAACATTTTTTTTTTTTTTACTTATACGGAGTGTATGGTGGCGTGGTTAGACAGGCTTATATGACGTATTGTCGCACTTGAAGAGACCGCCTTGATCAGGAGGAATCAGGTAGCCAGTTCATGTAGATTTCCAGGCTTTAGATGCATGAACGTGTCATGGTGTATGAACCACTGCCCAAAACTGGCACTAGGCAACATCTATACTACTAACAGGTTGGCTAAATTAAAACTTGTCTCTAGTGAAAACTGGACTACTGAACAAACTGCTTCTCTCTTTCGATGTAAGTTCACAGCGATCCGTTGCCCTCGACATCAGATCTCTGCCATAGAAATGATCTAGGTTACCAGGTAAACTATAAGTATAAAGTTTACATTAAAATTTGTGCTGCAAAAAAGGGCCCGGTCTAAGCCTAAGAGGGTGTGGAGACGTGTCGGCAGTTTAAGATATACCGGATATTATGACGTGCAGGACCTGAAGCGGCCTTGTAGGACTAGGACGGTAAGCATCGAAAGGTCAGCATTGCAAGGGCTCCGGAGGGCCATGCCCTGACTCTACGTTACTGCTTCTTTTTATTTTTATCTATCTAATTTTTAATCTTTGTTTTGTAATCATAGCAGGCAATGGAGCAGAATGGCCAGAAGCAGCGCACTTTCCAATAACTGGAAGATTTTATCATCTGAACCATCTTTAATTTGTTCTGAATCACCTTATGTGCCGCGTGGAAGACCACAGGGCCTGGCCCTGAAAACGCATTTGGCTCTCATGGGGAATGAACAGACATTTATTTTTTTAATAAACACAGATGAGAACGGCCACTTGGGTGGATCACTGCAGCGAGAAACAAAGAGGCGGATAGTCTCCAAGCATGAACAGAGAACCATAGCGAAATCAATGTTTCTTAGTATCGACTCTACGCTGTGTCATTAAGACCCTTGAGTGTGAGTGATCTTTATATAACTTGTGTTCCTACTTTTCAAGTTCCATGGAACAAAAGCGGACACAACTTTTAAGACGTAGAGGGCTTAGGCTTTAAGACATACACCTTGCACAAGTGTTCACCACGGGTGGAGATTCCAGGGACTTGCACACTGTGCAATGCTACTCTGCAAGAACAAATACTCACTAGACCCATGCACATGGTATAGATCAGGGGGTCGCCAACTTTTTCTGTAATGAGATCTAGTTATGTTCAATGAAAGTCATCCTGAGCTACAAACAGTGACAACATCAGCCAACATACATTAGTGGCCACCATAAGAAGGATTACCAGCACTGTTTACTGCAGACAACCACGCCTGATGCACTGAAGTGAAGTAAAACATGCTTTGTCAGTGTGGCTGCCTCTACAAGGAGAATACATAAGAGCCATAGTTACAATATTCTTGGCACCAAGGTAATAAAATTAGTAATAGGTCTGCCTAAGACCAGATGATTTTTCATTCATTTCATATCATTCAAATTCCAGCTTTAAGTATATTTTGGAAATGTACCCATTTTTTCTCTAAACATTAGCTTATGAGTTCAGTTGTCTTGAATAAGCGCTTTTCAATTTTAGAAAACATACATTAATTCAACCAAACAAAATCTTCCAATTTAGTAGTCTGGGCTGCTCATAGGAGGGCTACTTAAAGGTGGCTGGTGAGCTACTAGCAGCTCACAAGCTACTTGTCGGAAAACCATGGTATAGAGGCAACTCCAGTCTATTTATGCATTTAGGAATGGATTCATCCTTGTGCAAAGCATGTGCATGTAAGAAACCAGTCCTCAAAGTATGGCAACACCTTCCAACACAATGTGTAGGCCTGAGTTCTGAGAGCAGTCAAAATAGGGATCACAATTCGCGCTATACAAAACTATGTAAAAGAAGAAAAATAAGTTCCTTATGTGGGCGCCTGCAGTAAAAATCTGTTTCAGTAACTTTCCCCTGCACAAGCTCCATGGTGGGCTTCGTTCTCCGTTCCTAGGCCCCTTACATCCCCCTGTGTCTCTTGTACAACTGAAAGCCGTAGTAAGCTACAAAGGGTTCTTGGTGTACACTGGATTCCTAGGTGTCCCTAGTAAAAGACCTTTTCCGAAAATACTAACCGTACAAGACAAGAGAAAGTCCATTGTGAAAAAAGGCACAGATATGAATACCACAACGTCTGTAATTCTTTTAGTAGCAACACAAACAAAGATGCCCTGGGATGGTAAATGTAATTCAGCCACACACCACCAGATAACGCCATGCTGCAGTTCAATGCTCAAGAGCCATGAGCACCCTTTGAACAGAAGGACAACCAAGGAAAAAGCAGGAACACTTCATTTTAAAACACTTATTCCCTGAAAGCAGTGGCTTTACTCCACACATATAAATAAGAGAATTCAGGAGCACGTCATGAAATTACATTCAACAACGAGCTTTCACTGAATAATTGAAAAGATGCTGTATCAATGCTCTGCGCATATATTGCTTGGTCTCTTTTTTTTTTTATTCAGGATTAATTATTTAACACCGCAATTATAAAAATAAATTACAAAAGTAGACAAGACAAACTGTTGCAATCAGAAGCAAGCCATACCCAACTGTTAACAGAAAAACTGCACGCGCCATCAGGCTGATCAACAATCCACACACAAAGGAAAGCGTCTGTCCTCCGATGGATGATTTAACACATGGCAAGGTCAACACAAGTACAAATCTTAGAATTGTTTCCTACATAATCCCATGGTTGGTTTATTTCTGTGGTGATACAAGTGGCGGCACCACCTCTAAGGCGGAAGAGCGTCGCCCTACTGCTTTTAAGCAGTGTCAAGTAAAGGAAAAATAAAATGATAATAAGTTGCCATTTTATTTTTTCCTTGCTGTGGCAGCTTTGCGGGGGGATGGGGCGGTGCTGCTCTGCTGGCAGAGTAGGGGAGAAGTGGTTTGCACTCCCCAAAGTGCGCATGAATGTTTGGCCAACCCTCTGGGGCAGGCCAAACATTCATGTGCACTTTGCATGTTCTCCATGCAGGCTGCATTACAGCCTGTGTGGAAAACATGCCCAGCCTCCCGTTCCCTGGCTGAGCGCCGATCTATGGCGCTCAGACCAATCACAACGCTGCATTGCAGCGTTGTGATTGGCTATCAGGAGTCTGTGAGCTGGGTGCATCCTGCTTCCTGCCCTGGAAGCGGGAAAGAGGACCGAGAGGAGGCGGCGGCGGGCAGCAGACAGGTAAGTGTGTATTTTTTATTTCATTCACTCCTCCCCTACCCCGCGACCTCCCACTGCCTTCAAATACCAGCCGCCACTGGGTGATACATTCTGCCAGTATTGGCCAGAACCTGATTCCACTGTGTTTACACAATATAGCTGAGGGCTTGCAAGGCCAGGGCACAGTGTTGTAAGGTGGCAGACCTGGTTTAAGCAGTCCTACATAACATGGGGATGCTCCACAGCTAGGCTTCACAGTGACCTCCAAGTTAGGAAGCAGCAATACGGGCCCGGCTAGGCACTAAGCGATAACTGTCAAACGTACAAAGGCAGCTTCAACCTCCTTACACCTTCAAAAGGATTCCCACATAAGTAAGTCTTTGGCTTGTAAATGTGTCATTTGTACTGCAAAAGCACACATTGACGCGGAGGCCATACAGTGGTTGGTCACCATGCCCCGCTTCCCTAACAGTCACCAATAATAGCCAGTGAAGAGTGTTGCCTTGGTGAAGTCAGTATTATTCAATCATTCACCAGATGGTCTTTAACACAGAAGTCACAGGTGGGAGTCGTGTGTGCCATTTTCTCTTCTCTCCATGGACCTCACCTGAATAGACTTGTGCGCACCGAGCGTCACAGGTCTTGAAGATTACCACGTGTGTGAGATCAAGTGCGAGGTTGTGTCCCACACTACTCTCCACCCCAGCAGCATTCAAGCTCTGGGTTCCAGGGCAGAACCCCCTTTTGCATACACAGATCTAGCAGGGTCCAGTCATGATATTCAGTCCCACCCTCCTGTAATCAACTTGCATTTCAATAATTAAACATTGACAAACGCAACCTGACGTTTTCTGAAAATTCAAGATAATTTCAAGAAAGATCATCTTTAAAGCACAGCGGCAGACGTCAAAAGGCCACTTTTTTAATTGAAAAAAAAGCTTTCATTTTTGGACATCTGGCAAGTGGGAGAATTGGACAGCCAATGACTTTCAATCAAGACCAGTGGCGGCCGCCACAAAGCTCCAGTGGGGGTTGTCGGGGTGGGGGTAAGGGAAAGACAAAAAAACGTACCTGTTGTGCCATCAACGTGTCAGTGCTCCTCTTCACTCCTGATGGTGCACCAGCAGGCCCTGGGCCACCAGCACAGGCTTCCCACCCAATCCGGAAGCGGTTCTCAAAGCATGAGAACAGCGCCAGGATTGGTTTGAGCAGCCTTGTGTGTCTGTGGCGTTTCTCCAACCCAGATGTGCAACACAGCCGAGTTGGAGAAACCCAAGTGTGCATGTCTCTGGTCGTCCTAAGACAGCTGGCCAAACCGACACGTTCACTTTACAGTGCACACTATCCCCGGTTATATTTTAATTTTATTTTCCGCTTACTGACTCAGTGTGGCGATGCTCCGCCGCCACTACGGATCAAGACACTATGAAGAAAGATTTTGCTCTCGGTTTGAAATGACCATGCCATTTTCCAAAGGCATTGCCACAGCTAGAACGAAAACGGTGCATGTATGCCCCTTATTGTTACCGCCCCACCAGGACACCACTAGTCTGGTGCATACGTAAGCAAAGCCCGATTGACGTCAGTGTATTTAGTGTGTGTGCTAAGAAAAGGCAAACTAAATGTGGACACAAACTGCAGGCCGGGGATGTCCAATGTAACCCAAAGAGAAAGATCCATTTCCATCATCTGTGATTACCCTGAAATCCTGGCATGGATCTGGCCACCCGCAACTGGATCCCTCCAACGCTTTCTGAGCAGGATTTGATTAATACTGGAAACCATTAACGGTCTTCCAAAACCATGGCGCTCATCGGACCCAGATCAAACTAATTTAAACTAAGGAAAGAAAGCACTTGCTGTCCTTGAACATCACACTTGTATCACAAAATGGGGCTTGAAACCACAAAGGAGGCAATAAGACAACACCAAGCCAAGGGTACGGAGTGAGTTCTTCTTTCTGACACTTGCTAACTGTACGTAGAGTCCGGAGGGCAGAAGTAGTGCATTCTGCATACTGGCCATCGACATCAGCCCTTTGACGAATTAAAAGGGCCTTGAATTGACGCGGTTCTATCAAGATCTGTAAAAGCCTCTAGAGAGACTTCCACAGACCTCGGATGTTGGCAATCTATCCACGCCATGGATAAAGACAGCAAAGGAACAGCTTGGTGCTAGGCTTTTAACTGGTGTGATGTACAACACCCCAACAAACAGTAAGCAGTAAGACAATCACCTACTATCCTCTGCTCTTGTGCTCAGTGGTACTCCCACCATTATCAGCACTTCAAAAACGTAGGGGTGGGTGGAATTTGCGTAGTCGGGCTACGCAAAGCTCCGCGAAACGGTAAAAATCTCCGCGAGCACGCAGAAATTCCGCGAACACGCGCAATTGCTTGTTCGCGATGCTTTTTTCCTGTTCGCGAAAGCGGTTTGCGGGCTCGGGGGGAAATATCTCGCGAACACGCATTTTGAGAACGCGAACAAGCAAAAAATTCTCCAAAGCCGCAGAACGCTGAATTCTGAGCAATTCCGCGTTCTCCGCGAAACGCGGAATTACCCAAATTCCGCGAGTGGAACGGAATTTACCGGTCAGGCCTACAAAAAAGGGTTCCAGGTCAGCCCACACACAGGATCGCGAAAGGGAACATTCCACTAGGGTCTCGCCAAAGCTACTCAAAACATAGATGGGGTGGTGGTGGGGAAGGTGGAAAGTTCATTCAGTTCCACTGCTAGGGGGTGCTGGTGATGTCAAAGGCTCCTAAAGTAATTTAGTTACTGAAATAATCACAAAGACGGCAAACCTAGATTCTCAATCGATATTCACTGAAAAAAGGATAATAATGCAAGAACTTTGACATCACCTAAACCAAACACAGATCCACCGGGGAAAAAAGTCGCTGGAAATCACATTGCATATCACTTTAAACAGATATATGAATGACCGGGACAGTGGTACAGAGGCCACAATTATTGTCTGTCATAAGACATAACCTACAACTCCCGGGCATTCGTCCTGCGCCGCTCCAGCATACCCATCATGGAAGCGCGAAGTAAGTGAGAAGAGAATAACCACTACTCCACTCATGTGTCAACAAATCACTTCCTACTCTTGTAGCAGTCATAGGACAATGTAGCACTGCCAGAAAAAGCAGGCGTAAACTACTGTTTGGCACAAGCAGATTACCCTTTGAATGCCAGGTAAGAGGGCGTGCAGGTCAGCGCGAGCTGCCGGCTGTGACAAGGGAGTGCAAGGAAGGAAGCCTGATAATGCTGCAATGTAAGCAATGCCAGCCGCAGCCCTACTCAGTCACGCTCATTCATGTCGAGGCAACCCTAAGTCCTCTATAAGCTGCCAGAATGACATAATATAATGCAAACCCGATGTAAACCACTGTAATTTCACGTAACGTAATCTTATAACTAGGACCCTCAAAACTGCACTGTTTTTGGGTACCCGGCCTCTTCGTGTGGTCCGCACTACATCAAAGCCCCCGACAACAAACACACTGGGCCATCTGCCAACCACCCTGGCCAGCCACCAGCAAGTGAGATTACCCCAAGAGCCTCCTTCACAGGGCTCCAGGCGCCCCACCTTCCCTTTCCATCATGAAAAGATTAGGGCAGCAAGTGAGCAAATTACAAGAGTGCACGGCCGTCTTATCAAAACTGCTGATTACAATTCAATTTAATGAGGAGCTTGCCACGCTGAGATCACCGCCTTCGCGCAGTCCACCCAACCAACACCGCCCCTGCTCATCCAGGAAGACGCTACCGAAGATGCAAGCACACCTGAAACTGTTAGCGAGTTATAATTTGTTCTGCTCTCACACGCCTTACTCACCTGTCAGGCACCAATGGTAAAATGTTCCAACCAAGGGTTTCCTGAACTAACCCAGTCCCAAACAAAAAGACAACGGCGCCTACGAGTGAACCACTCGCCAACCATGAAGCAATCTGCCAACCAAACGTTACCGTTCATATGCAGTCCGTCCTTCACTGTGAAGCAGCCTCGTAACCACGCGTGACACACTGAACTACACGCCAACCACAGATCAGATCATAAACAAGTGTAGCATTCCAACCACGAATGATACACGCCTGCCACACTCCCAAACCATGAGTCGAATCAGACTTCACCATCCACAAACCAGCGTCATACCAAAATCCCCATCAATTAACCTTCATTTCCTAAATACCCCTGGCCACTAAAACACTAGTCCTAAAGCAAGTGACTATCAATTCACCGCACTAAAAAAGAAGTGATGGGTGGACTGTTGTGTACGTCCCACGCATTCAATTCCAATAACTTTCCAACCGCCAGAGGCCATCTCTATTCCTTCCTACATAAAAAAAATACTGCCCATGCCAGGTTAGATTATACCCGCAACTTTCCGCCATTGGCGGCTAAAACTTTAATACTCATGCGACAAGCATCACCAGAACCACACAAAACCATGCTGTGAGGAAGGTGGAGATGGTGCAGTGTGTGTTGAAGAATCAGTCATGTCATGACAATGCGACTAGGGTATCGGACGCCCATTCTAGCCCAGAAACTCCCCCTATAGAAGCACTATCGATGTAGCCTTCCCCATCTGCCTGCCAGGAACCGCTTCGGAAAACAAACCAAGCTGGCACAGGAAGGCCCCAGAGCTCCGGGGCAGCTTTGACTTTTTCATGCCCTAATGCAAAAACACAGAGGCCTAATTAACTGAAAGGACATGAATCCCTCCGGGTCTCTGCCTGCCAACAGGCTCTGACTAGGGCAGTCGTAGAGGGAGGAAGTCTGACTGGCATCAACCTCAGCAGCTGAGCCCCCTGAAACGAGAAATTGGTCACCTGATGCCACAGTCAGGCGACAAAGTGGGATTAGCACAGCGCTAAGCTCTTTTCTGATACCTGGTACCACCAGATGCGGCTGGCAGCACCCATCGCACTTGACGCAGCAGCCGGTGAACAGTCAACAATTTTTGTCCTACAGTTTCTGCATTTTTCATTAGACTCTCCAAGAGACGTGTGTGAGGGGTGCAGGACCATTCTGCAAAGAGGTCGTACTAGCTGGTTCAACCAACATGGAATGGAATGAACTCCCAGGAACATACGAGAATTGACAACACACGTACGTGGGCATCAATGGATAGCAATGAACAGAGGGAGTTGGAATAACCTACAAAACAATAAACCAAAGGATCAAAAGAACAGTGGTAGAAAGAAAATGATAAAAAGAACAAATATTGCCTAGCTGATGCAAAAGTGAGAAAAAAGTAAACCAAGTTTCAATACTTCCCCAGGATAGTACAGGGCTCTCTTGCGGGAACAGTGGCCACTAAGGCTGTTTCTAGAAAGGGGTAAAGCTATAAGCAGTTAGTGTTCAGCAAGCACAAGCCCACACAAGGCTCAATCGACCTGTCCCCACTTACTAGGTAATTTGAAAGACCACCAAAGTTTTTTCTTGAAAGCCATGACTCTGCAGGGATTAGAAGCTGAAGCAGAGATGGTGTCAAGTACAAAAGAGTCTGGGAGGTCAGTGGAATAGTTTTACTTCACAAGAAAGTATAACGCCTGGCCTATTCTTATCCCCTAGAAGTTCTTAACCTATGGTCAGAGGAGGACCTCTGGGTGTTTGCGATACCCACTCAGGGGTTCCGCGACTGCTTAAAAAATGAAATAACTTTCACAGATTAATGAAGTGTATATAAATAAAGTACAATGTAATATTGTAAATTTTACAATGTATCGTAAATGTTAAAGAATTCAAAATTGGTGGGTGAACATTTTATGGTTTAAATCATCGAACTTTCTTACGGCGGTGACTCAATGAGGGTCCCCGGAATCCACTAGTGATTAAGTGGGGTCCACAGAAGTCAAAAGGTTGACAACTACTGCCATAGAATAACAATCAGAAGAACTTTTAGGAGCTGCAGATTCAACCGAGGATACAAGGGTACAGGTCGGGGGGTAACAACTTACAAAATCCATGCATCTTTGCTGAATGAGACGTCCAGGAAGCCATGGTCACGGGGAAAGATATGGTGTAGCCCTTGTGGCTGCCAGGCAAATCTCCTGTTATCTCCATCACGGCATAGACTATGGCTTTGGCGTATTATAATTACCAGAAGGGGTTTCAGAATGTTAGAAAGTTGAGAAATGCAAGAAATCATCCAAAAGACCACAGTAGCATCTTTGCGAAGATATTCGAACTGGGAGAAAAATGACCACCCCAAATGCTTTGCACCAGATCAGAAGACCGTGCCACAAAAGAAACTCCGCAAAGAATACAAAGACAAGAGAGTGAAATGTGGGCGTATCATTGATTTAATGAAAATATATAATAGAAACCAACCACTAATTCAGCTCTAATATAATTAAAAGGAAAAAAAGTGGAATTGGTGTCAAGTGCATCTTTTCAAGAACCGAACATGAGACCCCCAAGTCAAAAGGCTTCCCTGCAACAAAGATCAAAAATTGCCTTTTATTGGCTTGTCCTCCAATTGTACTATTCTTGCCGGTGTCTTAAACCGGAGTAAAGGCTGTCGATTAAAATTAATACTAGAACTCCTTTAAAGAAGTGATACAGCAGGAATGGTGGCCTTTGCCTTATATGCACATAAACCCTAACAGGACTCTTGACTGCACTTAACCCTGAAGATTTTATTTCAAGCTAAGGCCTTAAGATTCTACTCTACAGAAGAGCTGCTCGGTGGGCGCATTGAAGTTTCTCCTGGGTTATGGCTGGCTCATAAAACTGCTATTACTGCTTCCCCTCAGAAACCTCCCCAGCATGATTTGCGGCAAACTGTAAAGTTACTCCTCTATAAAAATAGATTTTAGGTAGGGGGGGGGGGGGGGGATCTCCTTTGGTGTCATGGGTGGTTCAACACTTCTCCAGACTTCAGAGGGGGATTCTCAGAAAGATCTCCCACTTTTCTTGCTCCTCCACTTCAATAGCAGTAAATGCCCTGGTGTGCCCACCTCTCCTCAGCCGACACCAATTTCAATTCTTTTGAAGGAGAAACGGATCTGTACAAGCAGGCTTTTTAAAGGAAGCTCGGTCACACGGCATTGAAGGATGTACCTCCTCCCATGCTGGGAAACTCTTCGCAGGGACAGCACCAGTGTCTGTCGCAGTGCCGCAGAGAATCATGCCGTTTACCATACGTTTGCTAGCGGTGAACCTCTTACTTGGGGCAGGGGAGTGACAAAACCAGTCTTCCTCAAACACTGCAGGGTGGTTTACCCAGCCTGGGCACCAGCCTCCGACTACGAGCATCAAACAGTAACTACAAGTAACCTTCATTCACGCCACGGAGTTGCGTATATTATCAATGACATTTTAACTAAAAGAACTCTGGTGGTAGTCTTGCCATCTAGGATGAGAAATTGGATGTCCCAGGAGTGGGCTGTAATTATTTGGAAATAATATTTAGGATCACACTATGGTGACCAGATGGGACAATGTCCCTGGGACACCAGTTTTTCATCCCTGGACTTTGCTTTTACATCTCAGTGCATTCTGGAAATTGTAGGTTTGGTTTATTTTAATGGAGCCCTTTGAACCAACACACAAAGAACTGTAAAAGCAAAGTCCTTGAGAGTAAAAGTGGTCTCCTGGTGACATGGAGCCATCTGGTCACCCTAGGAGCCAGTGAAAGATATCACAATGCATCTCACAGCCCCTGGTGACATTATCAAACAAACATTCTATACTGCCTCCTGATGGTCACTGTTGGCAGTGCAGAACAGGGTAAAAAGAAGTGTTTATTCTCACACTGGATGACACTTAATTGGGAACTGCTTCAACCCAAGGGAACTGAAGCGCAGCTCCAAAAACTTCACTACTTTTCAGGCTGATGTTAGCAAGAAACACTCCGGCGTGAAAATACGAAACAAATGGCATCAACAAGGCAATAAAACTTGGAAATAAAGATATCGGTGAGGTCACACCCACATCCGCCTCAACCTGTGGAGCTCAAGTGGAGATCCTTGTGAGACCAACTCACCCTTCCATCCTTCAGAGGTTGATAACTAGTGCCTCATTACATTGGAAATTGTACCCCCTGTTATTCACAGCATTTAGACACAGCAAAACCTAATTATAAAGCACTGTTAAAACCAAAGAACCATCAACCAAGCACAAGTCTCACTAACACTTGTTCAGGAGTTACCAAAACTTTTCAAGTTCTGTAACAAAATTCGAAACCCACACTGGTAACGGTAATTCGCCAAAACCCACACTGGTAACGGTAATTCACCAAAGCCTCATCTATGTAGTGGCAGAGGTGTGTACCCGAGGGAAGCCTGGCAACCACAAAGGCTACACCACATTTTTTCTGCGACCATTGCTTCCTGGGCACCTCATTTGGTGCAGACGGGTTTTCTAAGTTGTTACTCCCCACAGCCTGTGGCCTGGTATCCTCGCTTAAATCTGCACCTCCCAAAATGTCTTCTGCTTGGTATTCTAGGGGATGAGAATGAGCCTGTTATAATGCTTCGGTGTACCTAGCGTGTGGGGGAGGTGAATCAGGCATTGCATGAGCTTGTTTGCTACATGCGAACTGCTGATAGCTTTACCCCTTTTTCTAGAACCGTCTTTGGTGACCACTGTTCTCATTAGCTGACCACATTGGAGAGCCTTTTACTATTTTCAGGAAGGATTGAAACATGTTTTCCTTTTTCACATAGGAACAAACAGAAAAAGACACTTCATTATGGGGGGAGGATGTGGCCTTACACCTAGAGCGTTCAACCTAGACGCTGGGGAACCGGGTTCGAGTCTGGCAGGGATGCTCAACATCCTGTGATCCTGGGCAAATCACCTAATCTCCCTGTGCCTAACAAAAAATGAATGTGTCCGTCTGTAATGCAACTGGTGCTCATGTAAAGCGATCAGATACCTTCGGGTCTAGTTCACGCTATATAAAACTCCGGAAAATATAAAATAGTACGACTTATAAGGGCGTACAATTCTCCTGTTGGAGAGCCCTCCAATGAAAAACGGACACTTTTAAACCTGAAGAAGAGAGGCTCATTGATTTGGCAATAGCCTCTTAACTACCTCAAAATATCTAGAACAATCATCGACAACACTCTGAATTGCCAAGCTCACCCGACACAGTAACATACCAAAGAAACATATGGAGGACACATCTTCACAAGCCGAGCCAGACCCCAGCATGTGATGGAAACTTTGACTAGAAAAAGCAGTGAGATGCCAAGTTCATGGCAGATTGAGCACTATACAAACTTCTACACTATAGCATAGAGAACATGTCTTGGAAATGTTCCTTTGGTCTGTCGGTGCTCTTAAGGATGCTCCTGTGGGACACTTTTGAAAGAGGTAAAGCTGTGGCATGGTGTCTCCGCCTCACACAATGAATACCTCTTATATGGACTAAAGGCAAAATTCCAACCACCTGAAAGAACGTGGTGTTCTTTCCAGTCTTTTTCTGGTTTCTTTTAAGATCTTTACACAGACTGAGGCTTCTAAATATGCAGTTTGTTGTTTGTACAAAAATGAATTTATCTGAAAAGTCTGATCTGTCCATAGACACTTCTAAGAGAGGATGAGGCGAATAAAAGACATGCTAAGTCGAGGTTGGGGTTTCGGGATCTTCCTCCATTTAATTTTGAAGTTAAAGTTGCACTTAGTTTAGGAACCTCAGGGAAATGGTAAGAAGAAAAAACCCAAAACAAATTCTCTCATCAACCGACAGAAAGAATTAAACTACTTCTGAAGTTAAGTGGTGAAGGCTTGAGATGGAGTTTTTTTTTATTGCAGACAAGTATAAAGGGGAGAATTCAGGGCACTTTTAGGATACTATACAGAATTGCCTCTTGATGTTATGTTATAGTATTTCTAAAGCGCAAACTGTTACCCGAAGGTGTCCTGGCGCTATCTACAAAAAAATTGATTTGCTTCCCATTCTTCTTTATAATACATTGAAATGTATATATATTGCGGGCATTGGGTCAGCCCCGTGCTCATGGTTGGATGGCTTTCTTCTCTCTCTCTCATTAACCTTATTGGTAGTCAATGGCTTTCCTTCTTTGTTTGCCCTGCTTTAGAAGCATTTCTTCTTTACCATGTTTTGATAGGATGACTTGGTAAGGGATCTATTTTTTTCTTTTCTTTTCGCACTCCTTGTGAGTTCTTGTTAGGTCTCGCCTGACCCAGCGCATGCGCTGGTCTGGCGAGACTTATTGAGAGGGCTCCAAAAAGTGCTACCAGGCCAGCCTAGAGCTACAGTGCATGTGCGCGGGCGCGCGCGCTGCTTTTACCGTGATTACTTTCACGGCCGCTTTGATGTTTGATCGCATCGCGATCACTTTCGCGGCCGCACGGCCGCTTGGCATAGCCAATAGGTCTCGCTTTTGCGACCTTATAAGTGTTTAGTTATGCAACTGTTGCATGGCTAAACACTTATAAGGTCCCAAAGGCGAGACCTATTGGCTATGCCAATGCTTGTGTTTTCTTGCTCTCTCTCCCTCTCCTCTGTGTGCCGATTCCCCTTTTGCCCCCCTTAGCTCTCCATCTTGCTCTCTCACCCTAGCTTCTGTTGCTTCCGCGACCCCTGCCTCTCCCACTCTGATTTTTTTTAAACCCCCTACCATTTGTTGCTCCAATGCCCCTTGCCCCTTACTATGTGCCACTGTTTCCCCCTTTGCTTCTCCATTAGTTCCGAATTCATCCTGTTTTCTTCAATTTAATTTTTATTGAAGTGTTTGGAGAGCAAGGCAGCTACAGTTTTCTGTCAGGTCACTCCTTTCTAAAACCGGTCTTTCATACACCTTTTATTTATTTTTTAATTTACGGCTCAAAGAGCGTCTGCTATTTTGGAATGGTATATTACAAATAAGTGGCCAGTGTGTTATGACCCGTGTATGTGTACAAGTCACCACCCTGCGACCTCTGTAGCATCAAGATGTATTACACACATACATCATTGCGCTTGTATTTTTCTTTTATGCTTATGCGGATTACCATTGTCAATACATTTTTTTTTTTTTTAAACATTCACTGATGCTGAACACAATCAGCAAAGAGCATTTGCAAATCCAACAAGCCTACACTGGGAAAGTCAAACGGTGAAACCAATTGGCATTGCCAAGGTTTGTTTTTCCTGTACTATCTGACTTTTTTCCTAAATAGTATGCAACTTCTAGCACATCTTTGGAAAAAAGTGAGACATTTCCCCATTATGCCGACTCCCCCTTCCCGGAAACATGCAAAGCTGTCAAGGCGACCAACAAATGTTTTAATTAATCCCGATTTGCAGGGTGAGAGCTGCCAGACCAACTAGTCTGATGTCACAACTAGATTCTGTGCAACACTTTTTTTTTCCAGGGTCCACGATCCTTGGGTTGATCTAGGTCATCCATGCGGTTCCCATGCAAGCAAGTAATGTAACACACCTGACCACCTCTAGAGACGTGCCCTGAAGAAGAGGTATTTAAGGGTTTCCTTGGCTGAACGCTGGGAATTACGTCAGAGGGGAAGACGCATCGATCATCTCTCGATCACTCCTGAGAAGCGACTGGCCAACAGTCTTCCTTTCAAAAGTATGTATGGTCATAGACAGATACAGGATAAGCGGAGTCCCAGGATCCTAAATGACCGACACTGGTGGATTAGACAAGTCTTTTGGGCAGACTATCCTCCTGGTATGAGGGGGGACTGCTGCCCTTGGTGCAAACACTGCCCCCCATCACTTTGCATGACTTAGGGTAGTTACGCATCCTTAGACGTAAACCCCAGTTCCCAAAGGAGTTGAACTGTTTGCTGCCTCCTCGTCTCCATCATTCTGAGTACCAGACAATGCTTTGATTGACAGACTGTATAAGAATGGACACACGTGAACCCTTCCTTCACCAGTGACCCCCCCCTCCCCCCCGGCCATAGTGTGCTGGGGAACACACCCAATGAACCCCATGGTACTAGTGATAGTAAATGCTACTGCTCGTTTGGCATCTGTCCAATCCTCCATATCTGAATAGGAAAGGTACGAGTCTGAACATCCCAAACCCAACCTCCTCTGAAACCGTGATCTAAACCTGCAAGCACCACGGAGCCGCGGGAAGGAGTCACCCTCTTCCTGCCGTAGGGTCTGCATGCAAGCATCCTATGGCAAGAAACGTTTTATGAAATTTGGGAGGGGGAGGGGCAGCTGCAAGGGCTGTGAAAGGGGTTAAGACCATGCTTAATTGTAGACTTGACTTATTCCTGTGAACCCCTCCCAAAATATGGAACACACAAGTCCAACAAACTCATTTTTGCTTACACTAAACAACTGGAAGTTCCTCTCATTCATGTCAAGCATATAACATCTGTATACACTTTCAGTGTATTTGTCTGGTACATACTGGGCTGAGTTACAAGGAAAACAGGGACTTTAAATACATTTCTACATACGGCTTGACAGCACAGCGGTCTTTAATACCGCGTTAGTTGCTGTTGAGTAGTGCCCTGTTCCTTTTGATTGCGGGGCCACCTCTCCAGTGTGATTACTTATTTATAATACACATATGCCCTTTGGTACAGCCAATAGGAGCATTGCCCTCGGACTTCATGCCATTGGCTGGTTTGTGTACCCTTCCGCCTCCTATGCAGTGCTTGCCCTGCAGTGCATCGGGGAATATTTTACATTTCAAAGTGCTCTGCAGCATGACGAATTAAATTCTTTATCTCATAAATGCATAATATACAGAAACAAGGCATTTCATATCTGGTTTGTTTCCGCTGGCGCAGGCTGTTTTTAAGGTTTAGCCAGAGCTCAGATACAAGTGAGGCCTACTTGCCTTGCCAGTGCTTGTTGCATAGCCAGTGCATATGACATGCATGACCCAGGATACTATGGAGAATGCGGGTTCCGATGGAATACAGATGAGAAGTATTTTTGTTTTGGAGTAGGGCGGTAAAAGGAGAATGGAATGGAATGGAATTCACAGTGCATTTTCTTTACATTAAATGCAATTTGGGTCAGTGCAGAAAAGTGTATTTGATCAGAAGATGATTTTGTCAGTTCATAGCACCAGCAGTGGAACCCAGACTTCAGGTTTCACGGGCGGCCTCACTTTAGCTCCTGTCCAACTCGCCCTTTTACATAGCGCCTAGATACAACTTGAACTTCGGTGCACCATTCATGCACGAAAGCGCTAAGCTGGGCAGCCTACAAGCTACAGTAACGTGTGTGTAAACAGTCAGAGCAGAAAGCACGGAAGGGCAGTGCCCCCCATCCCCCCCACTGCCGGAGTGAGCCCGGTACAGCTCCAGCAAAGCTGCAGACATCAGCCACGACAGACAGAAACAGCTGCACCGTCACCGGCTTCCGTCAGGAATATGACAGCCAAACAAAACAAGAAAGATGATTTCATAACCTGCTGTTGGAAGCCGTCCAACATCCACGGAGGTAAAAAAAGAAGCAATGAAAAATAATAGGCCGAGAAACATTCAGGGTGTAAGGGGCGCGCAGGGAGGGGGGCCTCAGAAAGCCCCCGGTATTGACTTGTCAGCCGAGCCAAAGAGAATTGTAGAGCTGCAGAAACGGAATGCATCGCGGCGGGGATCTGTCGGAAGCAGTCGTCGCCGCTCTTCTGGAGGGGAGAGTTAACGTGGTTGTGTGCTCGCGGGGTCCCCCGGGACTGGCAGGCTGGCTGAAAATAAAAACATCCTCCTGGTAGAGAGCTGACAGCAGAGCGAGGCGGCAGCAGCAGCAGGCACACACCGGGTGATGTACGGCCTGCCGCCCCGTGCCATCCTCAGCCGTGGTACCCACACCAGGCGGCTCCGTGACTAGGAGAGACACCAGCCCACAGGGGTCTGGGAGCGTGGACACCAATGCTTCTGGGACAGGGACGGGATGGAACCGCGCCTACCCCGCCACTCCCCACATGGGCTAATACTGGCAGTAATGTAACACACACAACCACCCTCAAAGCACAGTACCCCACAACAGGCAGCTGTTACTAGGAAGTACACCAGCCCATAGGGGTCTGGGAGCGTGGGCATCAATGCTCCTGTACCAGAGACAGGTTGGAGGCGCGCCTGCCCCACCATTCAACCCACATAGTCCAAAATCAGGCAGTAACGTAACACACAACCACCCCCAAGCACAATACCCCACACCAGGCGGCTCCGTTACTGGGATATAAACCAGCCCACAGGGGTCTAGGAGCGTGGGCATCAATGCTTCTGTACCAGGGACAGGCTGGATACATGCCGAGCTCTCATCCCCTAAACGGTTCGATAGTTGGCAGCAATAGGATGGAGATACACCAACCCATGGGTGTGCCAGAGCCTGGATATCAAGACTTCGCTGTGCCAGGGACAGGCTATGGACATGCCGAGGTCTCATGCTCCACGTGGTCTAATACCTAGCAGTAATGCAGAAGTCTTGGAGTAAACAAGCATTGGCAAAGCCAATGGGCCTCGCCTACGATAGCGATTGACCTTGATAATATTTTGTAGCCACGCTGTACAGAAGCACGGCTGCTGTACAGCGTGGCTAAAACGAATTTTAAAAAAAGCTGTAGAGGACAGACGAGATGGTATGGGGGAGCACAGAGACAATGAAGGTTGGGCAGGAGTGTCTAGGGGCAAGCAGAGAGACAACAGAGTACGTGGGAGGGACATGGGTAACCACATGGATAACAGATAGTACGTGGGAGGAGTGGGTCAGCCACACAGACAATGGCAATTGGGTCCGAGGGGCGGAGCAAGCAGATGGACAATGGAATCCCAGCGGAAACGTCTGGGGCAACCACATGGACAACGGAGGGTGGTCGGGAGGGACTGGTGGCAAACATGTGGACAACGCATTGTTGGCAGGAGGGTCTGGGGCAACTACAGGGATGATGAGAAGGATGGGAGCAAGCAGATGGATAATGGTGGGTCGTTGGGAAGAGGGACAAGTAGACAGACAACAGAGGGGGGTGTGGAGGTGCTGGTGGCAAGCAAATGGGCAACAGTGAGTGGTTGGAAGGAGCTGGGGACAACCACACAAACAATGAATGGTGAGCGGGAGGGGCCCGAGGCAAGCTCAGGGACAACAGAAGGTTGAGCAAGGTGCTGGGACAAGCACACCAACAACGGATCGGACTGGGTGAGGGCACTGGGCAAGCACATGGACAACTGGCAGGACTGGAGAGGAACATGGAGGGAGGATAAATCCATGAGTGAGACAGCTGAAAAAACATATGCACTCTGGTAGACTGCTTAAACAAAAAGAAAAAAGTAGTTCCTGAAAAAACGAGCAGAGGAAGAACACAAGTAATGTACCCATGCGCCACTCACATAGATGAAGGGAAGGAAGGCTACTGAAGCGGACGAATAAGAAGCAAGCAAATGAGAGTGACAATGAAGCCAACCAATGGTAACCAACAGGCAGTCTCTATGCCCCTAGTATGGTAACAAAAGGTCCCACTGGGAGCACGTGTCTCGTGTTAGGCAAGGTCTAAAAAACAGCACTTATTGAAGTCAAACCCCCGCCCCCTTGTGGGATTCCTACACATCCATACCAATAACTCGACAAATTGCGATATTCCAGGAGGATAAACCCCTTAAAATACTGCAGCAGTGCAGTATCAAACTGTGGATTCTGTTGGAGGAAACCAATAGCTCAAAGTTTTCAAAGTAAACTAAAGATGAAGTATTTTTCAATAAAAGGGCTCTTACTAAAAAAAAGTGTTGTACTGGGTCATATAAATGAATTAGGTGATCAAACCAGCAAACATTACAGACAACAAAACAGTTTTAAAGAGGAGAATGAGATATGTCTTGTTTAAAATTAAAATAAAAACACTGGGTCAAAACATTCACACCTTATTTAAAGGGGCACCGATCCACTGCCGGACCCTGCCGTATTATTAGACTGGAGATGAATGCCTGATAAAACTAAGCTATTTTTTTTTTTTTAACTCGCCACCTCAGCTCTAAGCAGGTATGAAAATTGCAAGACAAAATTTTACAGAACACCTGCATTTTCTTACACATCTGGGAGTTCAGTTTCAAACAAAAGAATCAGTTAATACACATCTTTCACCCTTAGAAAAGTTTCATCTTTAAAGTTTAGTTTTTGAAATTATCTGAAACCTTGCAGTTACCATCAATAACATCACTTCTACAAGTGATAAAGGGAAAATATTTCTCAACGCTAACTTATGAGCAGACGACATTCCCAGGGCACCTTAACAGCTGGTTGAATAAAACACAATGCAACCTTTGAAGATCCATCTTTCGATTGCCCAAATCAACAAGTGAGGATCAAATCCACCTGAAATTGAAGCTAAAGGATCAATTGGTAACCCAAAGCTCCTCTGTTTTAAGATGCTGGCTCAATCTAAAACATGCTGTCCAAAAGTCTTTCCAAGAGACCCACAGGAAGGAATAAGACTCACTCACATCAACAAAACACAGCGGCATAATGTAGTGAAACTTCTGTTACAGCCATACAAGATCAAGATCTGGCATTATCAATGATTTAAAAAAATCCTGAAAAAACTATACCAACCTCAGATCAATATCAAAATATAAAGCAATCTTTGAAAAAAGGTCACAAATATTACCCTGGTTGTGACTGGTCACAGTTCAATGCAATCCCAGATTTATAAAAAAATTGCAATACCATGAGAGCTGAACAAAGAATATCTTCACCTCAGTGTTGGATTGTTTGACCTTAGAGAGGTCTTGCAATCCTGAAGATACCATAGACACTGCTCTGTCTGCAAGTACAAATACGAAAAGCTTAACCACATCGCATGCTGCTGTCCAGATTTTCTGAGGCACTGCAAGAAATGTTAAGTTCCATCTCTCCATCCTCCTTTAGGTCTCAGAACTTGCAAAGATACAATCAGCAGTTGCTTCAACTACTCTAATGGCGTCTATTAGCCGCTTTGTGCAACTGATGAATGCCGTAATGAGCAGCCTGGAACATCTGCAGGATCAAAGCCCAAGTCTTATTTGCTAGTCCCTAACCTGTATGCGCTGGCTTCGCGAGCATTTGGGAAGGCAGAATTGTGCCAATCTGTACATAAATGGAATGCTTTTTTAAATACTGTTTTATGTATTGGTTTGATTTTTAATAAACTAGCAATCAAGGGATTCATTCACTCTTTCTGGCCATGTCGCAAAAAAGACTAAGCCAGTTAAAAAAAACTAAACAAAGCAAAAAACACACAGCCTAAACCTCTTCCATTAGATTAAACCTCCTATGCAAGTGACACAAGGCACCATTCCTGCTATTCGAAAATGTGCAAAAACCCTTACCCAATTTAGGACAGCCAAAGTAGGAAAAAAAAAAATCTCCTAATATGCAGGTCAAAAACTAACATAGTAAAGCATAGTCAAGTCCCATCTTTAAAAGATTAAAGGCGGCCACCCCCATTTTAAAACTCGCAGGAGTCTCGCAGAAGATTGGGGGAGGGGGTCAAACAGCTTCAGCAGCATGGGTAGAAGAGGTATTTCATACTGTGACCAACCAACGCACACATTTATTACTATATTTTGAGCCCAACAAGCACCCTTCAGAGACTGACTGAAGATGACCACAAATAGGCAAGATTAAGATTTGTACTGTCTAAATGCCCTCAGTATCCGGGGTGATGAATAATTTCGATACAGTTTTCTATCAGTCACGATCCCTGGAGTTGCAAAGCAGAACTTTATATTCAGTACATACAAGTTACGTACATGACCCCACAAGAGTCTCCTGTCCCCTTTATAGTTTGGAATCAATATCCCATCTCCCTCGTGCACTCTAGTTGCAATTATTAGTACAGAATTACTCACTATTACTTCCCATTTCCTTCCTCACTTGGTCACAGGTAATTCTTTTTCCACCTGACTTTCAGCACTGGTAATACCACTGGATATAACTGCGAGTAAGGGCTCTACGTCATTCCGTAGAAGCCAAATGGGTTAAATAGGCTATAGAAAGTAATTCCTGGTGAAATCCCATTCTGGCAATGTGGTAAACTGACAGACACAATGGAAAATTTCAGACGGGGTATCAAATCCAGGGTCTGGATAGAACACTTTTCTTAACTGAAATTACGTTCTACAGTTCCTAACAAATAAGAAATGGTAGGGGTATAGTGTGTAAAAAAATACTTTCATTGGAAAAAATGGAACTAGCTTATGTAGGAAAGAAAAAAAGAGTGTGTATGGGTTACCATTCTTTCCGCCATCAGAGAGAGCCCTGCAAGCTGATTAAACAATCCAGCACGTGCACCAGGAGGGCACCAACATGCCAGGGACAGAGGGCCAAGAATGTCACAAGGAACAGCAGGGAAAAGCAAACCCAGAACAAGGAAGAGGGGTAAACCAGCATTTCCCAAAATAACGATGAAGTGGGTGAGGGCGGAGGAGCAAAGAGATCCTTACGTAGAGGGTTTGGCCCTCCTTCTTCCACAGCCTTCCCACCAAAAAAGAGGAATAGAAGGGGGAACGGGAGGGAGAAGAGAGGGCAATAAAACACACAGGAGTGGGGCTTAAGATAGGCAAGTAAATTAGGTGAGTTCAGGGGGGTGCTTTTTTAATGAAAGAAATAAAAACAATCTATTTAGAAAACGGGAGAGTTAGGATGGGGAAGTTTCTACAAATGACATTTTGCTGCAAGGCTGGAAAAAAACAAACACACACAAATTATCTTTCCTTAAGAAAATTTCAAGTAGGGTTTATCAGCTTGGTGTATTCCATTTATTGTAAAACTAAAGGAATGTGGTTTGAAGAATACTAGTTCTTGAAACCAGGGTCTCAAGGTTTGATATCACATGCAATCAGAGAATATTTCACAAATTTGATATCTTAGATACACTTCTTTATTAATGCCATGCAAATGGCAGACTCAAAAATCCGATGTGATAGGTCTGTGTGTACTGGCTTCCCAAAGAATCTAGTGGCACGCTTGCATATGATGTAAACATGCATGCCACGACTGTTACGGGAGTAAGTAATTATAAGAAGAAGCAAAGGGTCTCGCATATTACAGTCCTCATGCGACTAACTAGCTTCAGGAAACACCCAGAATTGGGTTCAAACGTAACTTTAGCTTGTAACAGCAGATACAACGCAAGCAGTCTACAAATCCTGTTAATAGCCTATAAACCAACCAGAGCCTTGTACTCATCAGCGGAAAACAAATAGTTTCAAGTTTAAATTAAAATCCTCAGGAGGTAAAATGCTTCCAGTAATGGGATCAAAAGCTTGGAACGGCCTTCCCTTGAACTCAAGAATAAAACTTTTGCCTACGAGAGTTGGAGGGAACCACAGACCGTATTCCAGACTCCTCCGCGGAGATTCTGAAAACCTGGACCAATGAAAATATACTTTGAACGCTCTGTCCTGCCAGTGCTTGCACGCCAAGAGACGTAAGTAAGAGTTTAAATACTTATCGGAAAAGGTTTAGGAGCACTGGCACGGAGCTCAACCCTCGTGAGCACGTATCATGCACAACAATAGTGTGAACGTGGCCCGTTGTGGAGGGTTCGTGACCCCAGTGCTCTTAATCCAGACCCTACAACCTACATTAGGACCTCAGATGAAATGGAGTCAAGCGCCTAGATGTGATTCAATCTGAACTATTTTTAGGTCTCGCCTGACCCAGCGCATGCGCTGGTCTGGCGAGACTTATTGAGAGGGCTCCAAAAAGTGCTACCAGGCCAGCCTAGAGCTACAGTGCAAGTGCGCGGGCGACGTGCTTTACCGCGATTACTTTCACTTTCGGGGCCGCATGACCGCTTTGATGTTTGATCGCGATCACTTTCACTTTCGCGGCCGCTTTGCATAGCCAATAGGTCTCGCTTTAGGGACCTTATAAGTATTTAGTTATGCAAGTGTTGCATGGCTAAACACTTATAAGGTCCCAAAGGCGAGACCTATTGGCTATGCCAATGCTAGTTTAAAACTGCCTCAAGTCACATAGATGAGAGCACCGGGTTCTAGTGTGAGTTTTGTTGCCGGTCTATTTCCAGACCCGGGGCATGTCACAAGTAAACAATTATTCTTGTGTTTTCCAGCAGTTCAGCTGCCTAGCTAGGAGTGGATGCTTGCTATAGCACTTGCAGAGAGGTTAATGCCACTTGCTCACCTTTTGCTCTAGTCAATAGCTAGCTTTTGCACTAGTCAATACAACCTCCAGTGGCGGCTGCCACAAACAAAAAGTGGTGAGGAAGGCGGTTGTGGTGCGGGCGGAGTTTAATTATATTTTTTAAAGAAGACCTACTTGAAGCGGCCATCCGCTTCCCCCGTCGTGCCTCGGTGTTCTTCTTCGTGGTCTCAGCAGACACTGGGACAGCATCACAAACTCCCCGTGCAAGCCCCGCGCTGCTCTTGTGCTAGGAGAGCAGCGCAGGGATTGACCTGAGAGTGCTGGTTTGACGCTCCACTCAGGCACAGGGAGTCTGTGCCGTTTCTCCAACCTGGCTGCTCAATACAGCTGGGTTGGAGAAACCCAAGTGCGCATATGTGTTCGGCCGTCCTAAGACGGCTGGCCAAACACACAAGCACACTTCGAAGTGCACCAACCAGTCCTCCCCCACCCCATCCTATACACGCTGGCTCAGCCAGCAGGTGAAAAAAGGTACATAAGAAGCTGCTAAAATGGAGTCAGTGTGCGACTACACCACACAACACAGCTCCACAGAATTAGCCTCACCTTTAGTCCACGTGATTCTATATAATGAGAAATGCGTCGTCCAAAAAGGCAGATTGAAGAGAAAAGTCACCATGAACTTCCAATTTGATGAAGTCATGTTTCATGTTATACAACTACCGCATCAAGAGCCCAAGACACTGGGAGTCAATGTCCCCTACAAAGAGGAAGCAGTGAGAGACGACCATGGGTGCTTAAGCACTGAGGTCATTTACGGGTCGCAGCTGCAACCCATGGCCTGCCTCTTGTGACCCTTGACACTGCCTTTGCGACCCCTGGTTTCAGAGGTGCTAGGAATACAATGGCGAACAAAGCAAACACAAGGAGATGATGGACGGAGCGCTGAAACTTTTCAGACACTCACCCCCAGTCACAGATCTGGGTTGAATCCATCATCATTCTTTAGCTTCTTAGAAAACTTTAAACCACTTGAGCCAGATGCGCTTCTGTTGCCCCCTCTAGAATCTGGGAAAGAGAAGAACAGTTAAATGTCCTACATGCCTCCAAAGGGATGATCAGTCTTAAAAACATACTTGCCCACTGTGTCAGACTAGTATTATCACATCACCAGGGACAGGAGAAGGCCTTAACATCTGGTAAGATGTCGCCCAATCCAACACAGTGCTTAAAATAAGGATTAATAGGAAAATCAATGTTTGTTTGCTGACTCACATGAAATCACCTAATATCAAAATATTTTGTTAAGCACATCAAAGACCCAGACTTATAAACAAGAGTCAGTCAAAAACCGTAAAAAGAGGAAAGATTACACGGATTCTGCTTTTAATTATATCAGTTTTTAGATGGAAAGTATTTTTTATGATATTTATGTATGATGAAATGGTTTATACTTCTGCACTTTATATGCAATTGAAATATTGCGAAATAAAGGAATTTGATTAATTGACACAGCTGTGTGCATCCACCCCTGGAAAGCTGCAATACCAGAGAGGCACTTGGCATAGGAGTTTGCAGGTGATCATAAATTGTGGTTTTGGGGCCCTCTAAAAAGGGTCTTGTGTTGGGAAAACATGTTTTGTGGCCAAAGTACAGTTTACAATGCACAAATAAAAACAACAAATAAAGGCGTCTCTTAAGAAAGGAGGATATCTTTGGATTAGAGAAAACATTGTGTAGGAGAGAGGGCAGAGGTGAGCTCTCCTGGAGAATAGCCATCCAGCAACTGTGGAAGTACCATTGTCAATTACAGCTGTACACTCACATTTGGGGGTTTTCAGGCACAAGTTCAGAAACTAATTATTTTTACAGCTTTATGTAACACTATGGCTTAGGTTTTTTTCTAATTCTGTTCTCTGTGCGATCCTATGTTTTTATATCGAATAATATTGAACATGTTACAAAACAACAGCTGGATTGACGTACATTCTATGTAAAAAAAGGGCTGAGTGGTACCAACTAGTCTTACAAAAATACTATGACCATAAAAGTTACTAAATACTGTTTAATCGGAGGTATTGGTCTTTCGGAGAGGTCGGTACATCAAGGCGTATCTGTGATAGAGAGGTTGCCGTCTAAGGGCACCTTACAGTGTATAATGTAACCTTGTTCAACTGGACACTTTCGGTGAGTGGATTTAAAAAAAATATTCAATGTCTCGGAGATACAATAAGTTAACAGAATCTCTTTAATTTGAATATAATGTAGAAAAGGTACGCCTGAGACTGGCCTTCCTTGCCAATTAATCTATCTGCTAATGTTTCATTTATGTTATTTTGACATCCTCTTATTTGTACGTGGTCACCTGCTTTGGGCGGCTTCTTCTCTACAGACTATAGCTTGGTGTAGCCCTGCTGTGACAGTCAGTTCTCACCATGAGCATTTCCTCTTCTTTGCTCTTTCGCCACTTCAGCTTCTCCCTTATTTATAGCATCTCAGTAGTTGGCAAGGGTTATCTTTAAAAGCTCTTCTAATTTCCTTTGATGAAGTGTCTATGTGTACTAGCAGTGGGGCTGATCTTTACGTCTTTCACAACTTCTAGGCCTCCGAGGGTCCAGTGGAACGTAATGTATAAAAATTAGGCCAAATTTGTAAATACAAAAATCATTTTGCCATTTTGTAAAGTTGTTGTACAGTTCACCGGGGTTATAATGCCGATTCTCACAAGAGCTAATGTTAGCAATGCTATGTGTAGTAGAGATGACGGTGGTATTTAGGGGTTGTAAAAAGGGCATAGGTCAGAAATGTGGGTGGCTAGGGCCAATCATTTAATTTCACCAACTAATAAATAATATGGACAAGACTGTAATCTGGAAGCAAATATTCTTTGGGGACAGAGGTTTGATACGGACTAATATTATGTTGGTAACTCCAGCTTCTAAAGTCTCCCAAGTTTATGTACACAGGAAAAAAGCCTATTGTAGTAACCCAAAAAAAGTTTCCTTTTTTAACACACTGCATGTTTGAAGTAAAAAATGAGTGATAAAGTGTATTTTACAGATGTGGGATAGTCCTACATGCATTGTAATGGAAGCAATCGCATAGGAGGTGGAATGATAGACGACAAACCAAAAGCATCATGAGGCGAGTGTGACACTCCTTAGCGTGGAGTCCAAGCCACTTTATGTAAATTTTAATGAATTGGTAAAAATAGACTGGCAGACAAAGTGATGTCACGCAAGACCTAAAAAGGAACCCTTAACAAAATATGCAAACATGCTAAAGTAATTATTTTTGCTCCACACTTTAGTTCCTCTGAAGCATGTTCAAATATACGATAAACCAATGAAAAGGTTGAATGGACAAATTAGAACAGCCTTTCAAAACAGTATTCAAGCCATCTCCAGCCAACTATCAGAGGTTGCACACTACGAAGCAGAACTAACCTGCAGTGACAGGCACACCAAAGGATATGCCGGGAAAGCGAAGCTGGAGTTCTCAAATATAAAGGCCACGGGATGCAGGTCGAGAGGCAGTCAAAAAGAGACGATCATGTCAAATTAATCAAATTTGATATTCTGACAAACAGTAGGAACTGATCAGTGGAAGCATGGTTTATAGGTACCACACAAAGACCATTTTATCTTGTTTTACACAGAAGATCAAAAAGCATACTTTGCCGCCTACATAGTCAGCTCCAGTTTTTAAACTGAGTTAGGAAGAGACCATGAAATAAATTAAAGAAAGGCCAAAAAACGGTGTTGAATCAGGTTAGGGGGCAGAGGTTTGCATGGATCAGCTTTGGAACCAGAGCTATGCAAGGTCTTAATACACACACTTCAGGATAGACAAAATGGAAGTGATGCCAGCTAACAGACAAACCCAAACACCGAAGAAAAACTAACCTTCACGTTCATTAAGAACATTCTGCTTAAGGTGACCCAAACGTACAGTAATCAAGTAGATATGAAATAATAAAATTACAAATAGAATAAAGGAAGGAAAAAGCGAGCCATCACAATTAATGACGTCTGGTGCACTCTGGAAAGGGGTCTGCAGTAAACTCCATATTTTAGATATATTCAGCACAAAGCTCCCCCCCTCATGCCACCCTCACCCTACAAGAGTAATTAAGTTTCTTCTGGGACAACCAGCCTACCTTGATGGGCTGAAAACAATGGGACACAGCAAATGTTTCTGGCACTACTTTCTACGTGAATTTAGCTTTACATATCATGACTAGAAATCTCAAGCCATACCATTACATCCAAATCGCATACACTTGGGCAATGTGCTCAAAGGGCCAACACAACAAGCAAGCGAGCAAACGTGTTCCGCACTTAGAAGAGCCCAGTCATCAAGTCATTGAGCCCAGTCGTCAAGTCATTGAGAAGCTTCCCAGCAAAGACATTGCCAGAGACCGCAGGTATCAACAAAGGCATGAACCAATGATTCCTTGATCAGCAGGTGTTGAAGACGCAGTTAAATCACGGTGCCAACCAAAAAAGGAGAAGTGGGGGTAGGGGATCACTCCCCATGGAGACCTACACAGAAAAAACATGCTATGTGGCAGCAAGCCTCAATCAATGAGGAGTTTGTGTAGCGTGGCTACTCATCAGAGGGTCTCAAGGCGCGGGTGGGATGCTGATCCGTCTGGGCGAGGGGGTTCAGTCAAAGTGCTAGTTCTTGAGATCCTTCCTGAATTGGGTCAGCGACAGGGATTACCTTTACAGACATTTTTTGAGTGCCGAATATGCATTGTAAATGCTTCCCGACCGGTTGGGAAGAAAGGATTATATAGTAAATTTGGTGTATGCTTTGCAGAGGGAGGCCCAGGATTATAAACATGGACAACCTGGAGTTGCTCTGCATGGGTATGCCTGTTTAGGATCACACAAGAGAGATATACCAAAGATAGGTCTATTTTCGAAAACTCGAGGACTGGTTTATCAAATATATAGAATGACTAAATCTGGAAACCTGAAGGCTCCAGGAGTGACAATCCGTTCAAAAGACATCAGTGACGGTGCTTATGGAGGTGGGCAAGCCACTGAAAGCTCGAGCCAGGCTCACGCCTGAGCCTGGCTCAGCTCAAGGTCCAGATGGAATCTTGAGCCCATGACAACCCGAGCTTTCATGTGGCTTCTGCCTGCCACCCTCGCTCCTCCAGCCGACGGCATAAAGAAGTAAAACCAAACCATTAACATGAGGTACAAAGGAGAGACCAATAGATACTCATTTAGTGGCTGACGTGTACAAAGCGAAACCAGGAACTCTGCATTTATCGTGGCTTCCCCACTTAACAAAATTGTGTGACCGTAGACAAATGTTTCATTTCTCTTAACCTCCTTTTTCTTCGGTAGCGCAAATGAACGCACCTTCAAATACACGAGTTCTGAATACCAGCTGTACAAAAACATTTTGTGTTTAATGGACTATAATGTTGCTCTATCTACAAGAATCTGGGCCACATACACGGTTCACGAGACAACTGCCTTGCCTCGTAGTTCACTAATGGCGCTGTTGCCATGGTGGGGGCGGGAGCAGAACGGCTCCAGTTCATGTTTAAAAACCATCACATTTAATAAATACTTCTCAGTGCAGTGCTATAATGGGAATATTAATGTCAAAGGTTCCATATGAAATAAATACACTGTTTTGAATTGTGATTAGACTTCACCATATTTTATGTGACGTTTGTTGGGTTATTTACATGGCAAACATTTTTAGTGCTCGTCTCATTCACGGGCTTGAACAGCCAAGCTTGGCTCAGCTCACCCTGTTAATATTTTGTCCTGTCCACCTCTAGGGGCAAACGGAAAAAGTAGCTGAAGGAATTCACTGGACCAGGTAAGTCTAATAACATGGAATCTGCAGTTTTACAATTCAGAAAAAAATGTTTAGATTGTCTGGACACCGCAGCCATGAATCTGAAACAATGCATGTGTTCTAATAAATCCAAGTTTTCAATTACTTAAATCCCTGTGCCTTGGACAACTTGGCATCTTGTTGGCGCCGGATATTTCAAAGTTGATGAAGGCGCTTTTCTTTGAAGATGAAGAATCACGTTCCTATATCCTTGCAAAAAGCCTGATCCAATGTTAATGCGGTGTTTTTTTGTTGTAGAAAAACACATATGGAGACTAAACTCATTCTAATGTTACCTGAATGTCAATACAATGGAAACCAAGTAGTTTTGGTAGTAAGGACCAACATCCTTGGTAAAGGAATATCATTTCTAGGCTCTTAAACGCACTGGGCAGGATCACCCTATCCAGATGGACGAACAAGACTCAAACGTCACATTTCATTAAACAAAAAAATATAAACATGGGAAAAATGCGAGGTTCGTTTGGGGCATCAGCCGCTGGCAGGCAGACTGGCACCGCCCCGGACAACAGCTGTGCCCCTTGCCGGTTTCCTGAACGGGCACAGAAGACCCGAGGGTTTGTAGAAAGGTCCTTTGTGCCAGGGCCACGCACTAGAATGGCTTTCACAGATCCCCGCTCTTATGAATGGGGGGGAGGAGGGGTCCGGCTGGGCCGAGACAGGACTTCCTGAAGGAGGCCGGGCGCTCTCGTCCCGCTCAGCTGATTTATAATCGGGCCGTACCAGGCCCTCGCTCTCCCGGCGCCCAGACGGGCCATTGGAAACCCAGGCACGCCGCTCCATTACAGGAACATCGAACAACAAGCCGAGAGCACACCCCGCCATTGTTCTTCTGCTCCGGCTGACACGCACGCCGGCCTTCTGTTTTAATGAAGTTATTAGCAGCGAGGCGTCGGGCGGCAAGGCGCGGTTTTTGTTAAACAACCAATCACAATTTCCCTTTTGTGGACTGGAGGAGCCGGTGGGCGAGCGCGTACTATTGGCTAATGACGTCTTAACGGGCCCGAAAGCCCCGGATGACGACATGGAACGAACATTCTAGAATGCTTATCATTGGTGATTGTGATGAATGCAGGACTAGGTAAAGAGACCTTTCGGGGAATGATGTCACAACGGGTTCCAGAGCCCGGGATGAGATCAAACGAACATTCTAGAATGCTTATCATTGGTGATTGTGGTGAATGCAGGACTAGGTAAAGAGACCTTACAGTGAATTATGTTACAACGGCGCCCAGAGACCAGGATGACAGCATCGAATAAACATTCTAGAATGCTTATCATTGGTGATTGTGGTGAATGCAGGACTAGGTAAAGAGAAGTTTCGGGGAATGATGTCACAACGGGTCCCAGAGCCCGAGATGACGACATCGAACGAACATTCTACAATGCTTAGCATTGGTTATTGTGGTGAATGCAGGACTAGATAAAGAGTCCTTTTGGTGAACGATGTCACAAGGTCCCAGAGCCCAGGATGACATCATCGAATTAACATTCTAGAATGCTTATCATTGGTGACTGTGGTTAATAGAGGACTAGGTAAAGAGAGCTGTTTCCTCTTCACTTGATCTTGGACCTTTTAAATCTACCTTCGAACAGCAGAAGGGTTCCAAATGTGTTTGTGCTATAAAGCATATGTAACATTCAAAGCTGATCACAGCTGTAGTATCCTTCACAGGCGAAACCAATACTAACAGGATTGTCTGATACACTATCCGTCCAAACAGGGCCACAAGTTGGGAGAGTGGTCCTCGTTGTAGTATATTAACCACAGATGAGCGAAAAACTAAAATAGACATAGCCAGGATGCAAACCCGCAATCACTCCTGGCTTCAGAGCGTTTCTTCCCTTTCAAGCAAAAGGGCCCCGTTCCCTTGGGGATCTCGTCCCCATGATGAGAGAGCTTGGAGTCTGCAGCTTCAGCTAAAGACAGACTGGGGGCATTCACATCACACTTTCTTCCTTCCACAGCTGCTCCCACTGTGCCTGTAATGAATGGCAGGTTTATACTGTCTTTTGCAGTATTTTAATAGGATGTTATCTCTTTGCATTGGAATTTACGTAGAATGTGTCCCAGATGTATTCACGGGGCCCCCTGTATTACTCTGAAATGGGGCGCTCTTCACCTTCCGCCCACTCCTCCCGCGATCATCCTGTAATGGGATTCCTTAAAGTACCGAATACATTTTGTATCTCCCACTCGAATGTCTCTATAGCTCTGAACTATATCACAGATAAAGGGGCCTAAAATGTATTCAATTCTAAAAAAATAAAATAACAATAGGGAACACAATGTAAGCTCTGACGCTCCACAGTGTGGCATGAGTAATGTGCTGGTGGTGGTTGGCAGGCGTGGTCACCACTGTAGGCTTCATCGAATAATTAATCCCACGTCATTCGGCAGCATCAGTGCAGGGTTAGAACAGGGGTGAACCCCATTCCCCTGGAAGAAAGTCCAAACTCCTGGCATTGCACTAGAAGAATAAGCCTTCCCAACCACTGATGCGTGAGGGTGGAGCTCACCCAGTGCCCTGAGGATGGCAGAGGGTATGGTCGGGCCAATCCACACCTTTCTAGCCTATAGTAAGCACTTCATAAGAGGATGCACTGTATGCCACGAAAAGATGTAGTAAAGAGCTTAAACCAACAGACACTTCAAAACAATCTCTTCACTACATTCCTAAAACACACTAAAAACACTTTGAATTTTGGGGAAGCCTGTCTAGCGCTGTGCTGACGGAAAGCAACCCCAATGAGGACGCATATCACCAAGGATGGGTAAGTGGTTGCATCCTTTTCAAGAAACGAAACACTAATGGCTAATGGTTCAGAGTAAAATATGGAGGGTCTTCACTCATAGACTCTTGACGGAGGGAGAGTCTACTGTGACCTTCACTTTCCATCCAGAGACAAGAGTGAAGAAGAACTCAAGGGTTATGACAAAAGCATACGGTGTCTAGAGTGCAGAACCAATGGAATTATGCGGCAGGGTTGAGTAAATGATGCAGCAAGAAAAGGCAAATTATGTGTCATAATGTGGCTCGTTTTGTAATACTATTACTACATTATTTCATAATTTTTAAACCTGGAAACACTTTCTGGGCATTGGCTGTATTACACAAGTATAAATTTAACACTCAAATATATCAATAAGCAACAGAAAGGTGACCAGTCCAGCTTTGCAAAGGTCGTTCAACTGCACGGCAACGTGTGTTATTGCATCTTTAGTAACTTTTGAACCGTTTGAGCTAGAAACAAAAATATTTTTTTTGTTAAAATCTGCAGATTATGCTGCAGATGATGGATTATGTGGCAAATCTATAATTATGCGAAAATCGCTGCGGTTGCACAATCGCATCACTCCAGTGACCCTGCTAGAGTGACACTAGCGATCTGAAGTGCCTCGACCAAATCCGGCCAGAACAAAAAGGTGGCAAAGAACTAACACCCGATCCAGCACTCTTCACCAGTAGTCTCATTTTGTGGGATTAGGTCTCCAAAGCTCCTCACCATGAAAGAAGATTCAACATCACCTCCATCATGTCCCTTACTCCTTTCAGAGCAGGAAACAGCCAAAGAGCCTCCTGTTCCAACTACATCTCTTCACATAAATCATGTTGCCAGGAAGTCAAATACCAGGACACTGCTTCTGTTACACAAACACGTGACCGGCGTCGAGTGCATACAGTATTCACACAACTGTAATATCAACTTACTCCGTAAAGCGGTAAATGCTCAAAAAATGAGTTCCGTGAGGCACGTTTCCAGGAAACTCGTATCAGGATGTAAAAAACCCTCCACACATCATCACAGTATTACGCAATTTTAATCATACAGCTTGGAATGCTGCTAAAATAATCCTATAAGGGAGTGTGAAAGCTTTATATCTATGGGCCTGGATATTAAGCCTGATCAGTCACATTTTCATTAGTGTCAACTTCCCAATTACAAAATTTAAAATGGGCATCTGCTCCACACAGCTGCCAGGTTCATCATGCCAGAAAACACTGCGAAATAAAGACTAGACCGCAGGTCAACAGAAGAGTTTCAACCAGGACCACATGCAGTTGAGACACTTGGATGGTCTATGCTCTCCAAGAGTTGGGAAGTCTTGCCGCCCATAATGGAAGATAAGCCAGTTCTTTTATCAGCCGCCATTTCAGAATTTTGTGGACTATCCGCACATGCAGCGGGAGCTGGAAGGGCGCACCTCCGGCGACATGTTTCAGTGGAGCCGCTGAGCCAAGTCAGCGCCTGAAGCGTCCGCCATCTGCAATTCCCACTCTTGAAGCCTTTGGCAAAGACGCGTCCTCCCTGGATGCCAAGCAAACGCTCTCTATTTCTGGCACCTAAATTTAGTTCAAGTTGTCCCAGTTAAAAACAAAACATCCTCCGGGATGCAGCGGAGAGTGAATCAAGGCTTGTGCACTGAAGAGGCAGCGGAAACCGGTCCAGGAGGAGGGAGGGGAGCAGATTGAACGCCATCGTCTGAACAGAGGCGCGCCTTATGAATATTCCGCCGTCGCTCAGCACACTCCCTCTCTGTCAATCCCCTGCCTCAGTGACGGTGGCAGCTCCCTTATCGAAGCGCTTGAAAGGGAAGAGGTGGGAATGACATGACAGCTGCTGTAGGGCTGGCAAATATTCCGGAGACCTCTTTTGTTCGCATCCTGGTTCCACTCTAGGCTTCAATGGCATCCGAGGCCTCAGGTGCTCCTCAAACCAGCCGCAGCGGAGACCTAGCGGGGTAAGCGGAGGTGCACCGGGCAAACATCTCTGTGAGACCACTTACCAGATGTGATGACCTTCTACTGGACCAAGGACAGTCATGGAGGTGGCACAGCGACTGTTTGAAAGACTCCAGAAGGAATGTAAAAAAATCTACTATGCAAAGGAACCACATGAGCAAAAAAAAAAAAAAAGAAAGGACTGGATGGTGGTGAGGCTTCAAGGGAGGCTTTCAATCACATATGTAATATTTGCTTTACATACATAAATGTTACAGGATGGCATATGGTCTGGTGTGAAGGATAGAGATAAAGAAAAATGGTTGAGCCACTCTTGGCAGTTCAATCATCAATCCATTCATCAACCAAAAATATGGACAGAGTGGCCAGTTGGATTGTGTACACAAACTCGTGCCATGGTGGCAGCGTGTAATATGTAAACAATATGTAAACATGGCTACTTTTGTGTTCAAAATCTTATCTTATGGCCCACGAAGGGTGAAGGAAAGAAAATCAGAACACTTTCACAACAGAACCCCTGCGTTCGCAGTTGAAATAATCTTCCTCCGTCAATCCTTTAAGAGAGGTCACTTTAACTTTACTTTCTCAGCAACAAGGTTTTCTTCAGGTGTTTTTATATCAGCCAGATAACTCTTAACTTACCATCAAGTTTGCTAAATTACTATGCTTACTCTAAAATCAAGGAGGCCCTTGTAGTACAATCTTCTCATGGGGCTTTTAAAGGTGCTCTGCAGTGTAGAGAAGGAAAACATTTCTCCTAACATAGTTCTGCGTTCCTCATAATGACTAATAATCCTTGGTCTAGTACGCTTCTTTGATGATGTCCGCTTGGGTTTTCAGACCTATAGTGACATCATCCATCGACAGCCTTTTTAAAGACCGCATTCTTGAGCAAGTTTGTTTTTTTATCAGTTGAGTTAATCTCAGGATAGATTTACACTGAACTCACTCCTTTAAGTGGTGACTTCAATCTTGAGGGTAAGTGCCCCTTTCGGTAAAGTTACAGATCCACGCAGCCCTCACGGCTACACTAGAACTTGGCTAAAGAGCAACATAACACAAAAGAAAGATTTAAAGCCCTCTGAATTTTGACTCAGTGAGCAAAGGACGAGGCACATCTCTGAAAGCTGGTACTGCCGGTCTAGCCAACTGAATTTTAACAAAGTCAGAGAGTAGACTTTCTCACGCTCATTTAAGTAGAAGCTGTAACCTTTAGCGTACCTTGGGGGGGGGGGGGGGGGGGGGGAGTGGTTAATCTTTAATGAGTGATTGACCACAATAGAAGGGTCACTTTCAGGCTTGATTAGTGGGAAAAGTAGTCCCGGCTTTTGGCCTTGCCAATGCTAATTGCCGATGCTGAATGGCATTAGAAAAAAAAAATAGCTCCAGTGTGGGGACTTGTGTGGACATGGCTCGCGCAGCACGTGCTTGCATATTTAATGACGCAGCATCCAGTTTATTTATTTATTTTTTAATGTATGGTTCCAAGCTGACAGACACCCATCTCACAGCAGTAGATGAAAAGAAAAGTAATATGTGCGTGAAAGCAAATTTAGCCAAAGAAGCAGCCTAGCTGCACATTTCAGATGCCCCCCCCCCCCAAAAAAAAAACCCACAAGTGGTGGGAGAAGGAACGGATGAGTTGGAGTGTGGGAGTGCAATACTGCGAGGCAGAGATGTGATTGGTGAAGTAGCATATGCCTGTGAACGGGAGGTCAAGACAACACATGCATTTCAATGGAGTGCACAAAACAAAAGAAACAAGCATTGGCATAGCCAATAGGTCTCGCCTTTGGGACCTTATAAGTGTTTAGCCATGCAACAGTTGCATAACTAAATACTTATAAGGTCCCAAAAGCGAGACCTATTGGCTATGCCAAGCAGCCGTGGGGCCGCAAAAGTGAAAGTGATAGCGATCAAACATCAAAGCGGCCGCGAAAGTGAAAGTAATCGTGGTAGCACTTTTTGGCACCCTCTCAATAAGTCTCGCCAGACCAGCGCATGCGCTGGGTCAGGCGAGACCTAAAAAGTAGTGCCCAGAATGTATGCAGAAGGAAGGATACAAGCCACCCAATCAAACAGATGATAACGAAGCTATGTCTCTGGGGAAGGAAGAACACAAGAGGGAGGAAGGCCATGGAATAAGGAGCAAGCACTTGAGACTGACAAGAAAGTCAACCAAATGATAAGCAAAGGGCTGACCCAAACCACGCTGTACACATAACTATTGTAATCAAAAAGGCTTTGGACAACAGACAGCTTTCTGTGGGCGAGACCTAAAAACTAACCAGATGTTCACCCTCTCCTTAAAAGAAAGGGTCAGACATATTCAAATCCAGTAATTTCTCATCTCAAATCTGGTGCAGTCACCACCAAAATTCACTGAATATGTTGGATTTCGTGCTAATGCATCAAAGTCTTACTAATGAGGGACGGTCTCATTATCCGGCGCATTGATATTCCCCAAAGCACCCGAATGCATTGCCCCCCTCACACTTGCCCTCGGAGCCGCGGCCCTCCTACTCCTGCGTGGTGCTCGGGGAATTGCCGTAGAGTGTCGCGGAGGCAGCACGCCGCTCTCCCCACTGTGGCTTATCACATAGCCTGGCCTTGGCGGCGGCTCGTTCAGAATCTTAATATGGAAGGACGGCTCTGCAGCGGTTCTCACCACCACCTACGCCTCTGCCTGAATTCTAAGAAAAAAGTTTGTGTTTTAATTATAACTTTTAAAGTCTCTTAAACTTAAATCACAAACTCAATGTAAGACGGATACCTTTAGTATCATAAAGTAGTGCATAAATACAGCCCTTCTTGCCCCTGGGAATGAACTTTGACAGATCCATAGATGGTTGCTTCATAGGTTGTGCTTCAACACAAAGGTCTGAGTTTGTAGTTTCCGACGTTTTGCATGATGACCAGAGTTGTGCTCCTATTGTCTTATAGGTCACTGCGTCTGGGCCATTTATGGGTGGGGAGGACAGAGATACACGTGAAGCAGATGATGATGTAAACAAGCCTCCATAAACTGTCCAATGTGGTGAACTAGCTCGCAGCGGTTAGTCCAGTTGTTGTTGGTTCAGACTGTGCTGACCAATCCACCAGCCCAAATAACAGGATGGAAGCTTACTGCGCATTACCAAGACCGGTTTTGGAACTACTAACCAAGTTTGAATCTAAGAACCCCTGGAAGAAGCGATACGCTCATCATGGAACCTCAATCCCCATCAGGCCTCACAAAACACATTTTTGCCGGAAAAAGGAGAGTAACATGGTTAAATGAGTCAAAGCCATCTGGTACCACCAATAGACAAGATTTTCTATTCAGATTAAAAACAAACACTAAACATGGTGACAGCAATACTGAAAAAATAATGAAAACATAATTTAACATCTTAGAAGTAAATTAACCATAATGAGACTTTTAATTGGGGTCCAATTATGACCTGTACTCTTTTTCTCAAAGTGCTTGTACTGTTGCATGATGTTCACTCTACAGAGTTGGAGGAGACACCGTGGCCAACAAGTTACCTCCTCACAGGCTGGGCTCCTGTATACATTTATGCTACTCGGGTGGGCGACCCCGGACAAGGATGGATTACCCACAAGCCACCTGCCCTCCTCCCGCTTCACACAGCTAAACAGTGACTGACCACTGCACCTGTCAGTTACTATTACTAGTAAGTGAACCCTCAGTCTCTCTTCCGATTGTTCCTTCTATACCCCGAGAGAGTCGCAAAGACCCTGTTGGGCATGCAAAATAAATATTCAAAAGCCGGAGGCCACATTGATGTGCTCTCAATCAGCAAAGGTCTGTTGTCTTTTAACCCATTTCTAAGGTAAGAGTTCATGGACATTAAAACAGTCTGTATGTTCTCTATACCTCCAATCTGGCATACATGGAACCGCTGGCCTTTGTTTGATTTCTGCCTTTTCTAACTCATAGCCCCACCCGGAACGTGGTTACATATGGCAGGGCTAGCCTGTGCTAATGTTCAGACAACATAACTGTTACAAGAGAGCTTTCTATCAAATGGACTTAGACGACCTCATTTGATCTAATCATGGCTACCACAGCTACAGCTAACAAGCAATTCACATGGTCGGTGATACAGCACCCTGGAGGCGTGTATTTTATGAGTAATCCATGGACCCAAGGATCAATATGATTTAAAGACATGGGATCCAGGAGAATGAATTCGACAACGCAAAAAATCAGACTTTGAAGGAATATTAAACTTGCTGAAAAATGTATATTATCCCCAGTCAACCTTCCAAGGATTTTGTACCATAGAAATGGTCCTTAAATGCTTTCACCATTGTACTATCAACTCGCCCACTCCCATCAAGCCATGAACCGTTTTCCCCTTTCACAGGCACTTCATTTACTGTACTATACTATTTTAATTTTAAATATGTCAGAAAATCAAATTAGCATACTACCTGTATGTGGTAATTAATGGTCTCAAGTGACATTATTTCCATAGCGCAAGGACTTACCTGGACTGTGTTGGCAACACTGGGTGTATTTGGAAATCCACTTATGCCTTTCCACTTGTGTTTGCATTTTCTAATATATATTAGAACATTGGAGTGTTGCGCGCTCTATTGAAAACAATGGAGTGCTTCGGGCCTTTAATGGCCGGTAGAGCCTGCTACGTTGGTCTCCAAGGCAACGTTATACATATGTATCATTCCCTCTTCATACAGGAAAGGCATACAATTCAAATCAAAGTGGCAGATTTTTTTGTTTGGCGGGTAGGGGATAGTCACTTAATGTGACGGGAGGACATTGCCCCCTGCCATCACGAGGGAAGTCTGCCCCCAACTCTAGAGGTGTCCGACAGTCCAGTGGACAACTCTAAATATTGGCGGCAGTTTTCATCAATGTTGTAAAATGAAAAGGTCTGATGGACAGCTCCGTCAACTAGGACTGCTGCCCGTCATTAAACTTTTCACGTTCCAAAACCAAAACGCCAAAGAGTGTTTTTGTTTTTTTAATGAAAAACTAATGACCCCCACACCATGGAAGATTTCTCCGAAGTTGTGGAGGGTCATTTTGTTTATTTATCGTTTTATATTTGCAATTTTATATAGCGCGGACATGGCCCGAAGGCATTAGAGCGCTTTACAGCAGTAGTAGGATACAGGGTAAAACAAGTTACAGTTACAATAATTAAATTCAGATATTAGCATCGGTAGCTGCGCCCAGGATAGATGCAGCAGATTAGTTAAAGGTCGAGCAAAGTTCAAGCAATGATTAAGACAGTGGTGTCACATTATGAGGTTAGTTCATATCCTGGTGGCGAGAGTACTTAAGTCTGGTCGAAGGTAATTAACCAGGGTATCTGTCAAATGTGTTTTTTTAATGTCCTAAAACCTGGTATTGACAGGCAGCAAATAAAACACAAAGCCATTTACTCTATATAGGGCAGGCAGTGTTATGTTTTAACTTCTGACAGCCCGTACTCCATCGGGTCACTGGGGAAGTATGTCGTTGACTTACTTAGGGTCCGCCCGCCTCTAAATCGGGCATGGGGACCTTTAGTTTGGTAGAAAGGTTACTCTGTCGCTGTTGCCACAGAGTACCCTCTCTGGCAAACCCTAAATCAGCCACTAAATTACCAATGGACACAAGTCACGTTGATAACTCTCTATTCCAGCAAGTATAATCTAAACCTTTGGTGGATTATGCATTTAAGCTCTAGCTGAAATCCCCCTAGGGCCGATTTCCTTGCAGGCATAAAACCTCAAACATTGCCAAATTTGAATTACAGATTTCCAGGCCCATCAGGATGAAACCAGGCGGAGTAGTGATAGAGGCATCATTTGTGGTACGAGTGGACCTGGCGCATGCACGATTGTAATCATGGGCTCCCAAATTTAAAGAATTAGGGACAATTTATGGTCTTGCAGACAACTCATTCAGCAGGTGAGCAAACCAGAGAGTTGTACACTTTCCAAGGAGCTGGAATTTTACCAGGGAAGACAATAGCAACTTGGCACGGAGCAGGTTTGGTTTCCTGGGTTGGGGATGCAGTTTTTTTTATTTGCTCTTCACTGTAAATAACATTTAACAACCTCATGCAAGGCAAAAAAAAAAAAAGTCGAAGGCAAATGTGATCACTAAAAGAAGGAGCAACTCTCACACTTGATCCATAATTCGCTTCAAATTCTGCTCCAAGCAGTCCTCCCTAACAGCAAGCCAGTTTCATCCTGCCTTGGTCATTCGAGCAAAACATTCTCAGCAACCCCAGGATCCGTTCCATTTGTTCCTAAGCAGCCAAAAACTAACCTGCCAGGACCCATGACAAAAAGGCAAAGCGGCAACCTTCAGACTCCATCCCTGTTAATTGAAAACCGATTTTCAACAATGAAACTTGACTGCGCTTGTTAAAATGCATTTAGCTGAAACCCACCAGAGCGAGCGAGCGTGACCTCCTCTGCTCTTTTCTTGAAGTAATCAGTGCTTTGCCTCATTTCCAAAGAGATGCCATGGAATGCAGGGCTGGTGCAAAAAAATATATTTAAAAACCTGTATGGGAGAATGTGTAATCGGCCAGACACAGGAGGGAGTGGAGTTGAAGGGCTAAATAGAGGGCAGATCATAAATGAGAGAAATAAAAGGGTGGTGGAGACATGCAGCAGTGACTAACAACTAACCCGCCCCAGGGCATTATTTTATAAGTAAATACAGGGCCGACTGCAGACGCTCCTCTAACCCCGACTGAGGAACTACGGGCCTTATCCAGAATGTGGCAGACAGGACAGCTAGCCTGTCGGCTGTATTACAAGTTCCATAGGTTATAATGCACTCGCAGTACAGTAGACGGGATCTCCCTCACATCTTTTTTTAGGGGAGTTTTTCTATAGCACAAACGCGACCCGAAGGCATCAGAGCGCTTTTCATCAGCAACAGTTGCGTTACAGATGGACAGATTCATTTTGTTATGCAAGGGGAGATGAAGTGATTTGCCCAGAATCACAGGATGTTGAACGTTCACGCAGAGACTCGAACCCGGTTTCCCAGCTTCGAGGTCGACAACTCTAGCCGCCCGCACAACTTTTAATAAGGCCCTAGGTATTTAGAACCTTCTGTGGAAGCCTGGGCGTTTTTTTAACAAAAAAAATAACTTACCTTCTTCCTACGTGAGGCCTTTTCTAAATAATTTACTTTTCGGTCTATCACAGCCCAGCTGGAAGAGTTTTCTTTTCCTGCCTCACCATTTGTAAAAATAACTTCTAGGCTATTTCAAGTGACAATTGTTTAAAAACATGTGTGCTGTTCCCTAATTTTTTTCCTCAGAAGGCCAGCATGCCACTTTGTTTTAAAGCACCACAAACAGCAGCTAAGAGGGGCGTGGTCTAGACAAGGTGGGCAGATCTTACCTTCCTTAATTTATGGTCAGTAGGCGTAAAACTATGCTACGCTCACGGAGTGTGCGTAGTTTGCGCAACTACACGCTACGCGAATCGCACGTAGCACAGTGCAAAAACGCGTAGCGTAGCAGGCATTTTTTGATTGCTCGCGGTCCTCAACGTCAAGTTGGCAACTGCGAGCGAGCAAAATCAACATCCCGGCAAGACTTTTTCCTCGTTCGCGATCGGCAACATCAGGTTGCCGATCGCAAGCGTTGAAAATAAACCTCCCAGCGAGATTCTCAACGTGGGGAGGTCAGGTTTCTCATTGCGAGTGGTCGCGTATGCTTGCAATGACAAAACTACCAGTCCACGTTGAGAAAGCTGCCGCTCGAGTACAAATCTACTTGACCGGCAGAAAACGACCGATTGCACTGTGCACGATGCCGTTCGCAATGACTGCACAGTGTGGACAAGCATCCAGCACTGTGCAATCATTGTGAACAGCATTTCCCTACCGCACTATGCAGTTCGCGTAGCGTGCGCAGTGCAAAGTTCACTACGCGTAGCGCGACTATGCGAACTACGCCCAGGGTTATTTTGGTCAGGTCAGATCCTGCTAGCAGCTCCAAGCCTGATTCTTACAGCGGACCACCACTCTGCTGTACGGTTAGCCTTGCCTCGCAGCATGCACACCATCAGGGAGGGGGACCAACAGTCCTTTTTTTATTTCCAGTTTGGTTTATGGAAATGGAGGAAGTACTGCCAACATGCTGAATAAATAAATATCACAGTGTTGAAAGTCCTATTTCCAAGAACTTGGCGGGAAATAAGAGAAGTACTGAATCTGCTGTCCCTCCGGTCTATCAAAAAAGGAAGTTGCCAGTAGGCCAGCCTGGCCAGAACATGAAGGGGTAAAAAGTCCCAGACCCGCGTACTATGAGCCAGTGGTGCCCAAAGGCAGAAATGAAGTACAGGCCTAACCTCAGAGAATGACTTGCAAGTCTGCTGTATTCATGGGCACGGGGACAAGCAGAAGGACCACATTCGACCAAGCTTTCACTTCAGATGAAGCCAGAAACCATCAGGCTTTTACTTTTAGTAGACAATCACAACAAAGTAGGGTCCCTGCAGATGGATTCCGCTTCCGTCACTATACACCACCAGTCTGGATATTCCATCTAGACCATTGTGAAAGGAGAGGCATGGTCTGTCCCCGTCACGGACGCATGACCCATGCAAGGGGTGCTAGAGTGCCGGGGGAAATTGCACTCACACGAGTGTAGTTTCTGGCATTTCGTGATATGCTTCTTATGGGAAATCCTACGAAACTACACAGTTCGCTACATGGCGCAGCTTGAGGACGCTCTGTTAAAAAAATAAGACAGGAGCACCAGAAAAATGCCGGCAGACCAAAAGTGAGCGGCTCTTGTTCATCGCACACATTTTTTGCACTATTTTTTCCAATGCATATGTCAATTTAAGACGCAACGGCGCTCTCTGTTCTCGTTCTAAAAATAAAAATTAAAAAAAAACAAACACACAAAATGCCAGATTGGCATTTCACATATCTTTGTGTTTTTTTAAAATAGAATTTCATGTAATCACGTATAAGGAAATTACATGAATTTCACACTCCCCTGGTTCCAGGTCCCCACGCATTGAGGGGCTGGGGCTGCCGCTGAAGCTTCAGTAAAGAAGTGGTTCACTCAGAAAGATGGAAGCACAGATTTATCAAACACAGCGAGAGCTACTTTGTCTCCTTTTCACAGATATTTTCTTAGCATCCATAACCCATCTGCTAAAATCCACCTTACAGTGCGCTACATCTACTAATGGACCCTCAACAGAGTGCTAGATTCATGAATACTTTGACAAGGTTCATGTATTTCATCTCCAGGGAAAATCCGTTCTGCTACTGCTAGAAACCAAAACACAAGGGAGAAAACCACCAGGTATAAAAGAAAAAATTTAGTTTACAAATGCACATCTCTGACATCAACTTGAAAAACAAATATTTTATCTTAATTAAACAATGTCCAGTCCTGTTTTGGGTGAGCAGTCACACTTTGAACGCCTTAGTAATAATATACAGAAAGTGGTGGACTGAAAAGTGCTTAGCTTATAAAGAAATATACTGATATATGAATACAAAAAATGAAAGCGGGAGCACAGGGTATTTATGAGGAGGCCATCAGAGGCAGGCCAACTTCTGGAGTTGCCAAGTCTTGCTTGCACCTCGTGCCTTTCTTCCACCACCCTACGCTTCCTGTCTGTTTAATTCACTCATTCAGGTTCTCTCTCATCCATGCATCCTCCCTTTCTCACAGTTTTTATATTGGTCTCTTTGGCCTTCTTTCTTCTTTTTCTGCTCTTCTCTTTTGCTCTCAGAAAAGTCTTGACTCGAAACATAAGCCGCAGTCCCCAAAAATGAGCGCTTGTGCCCATCACCTGCAACCACGGGCACAAATTAATCACTGTTTGAAATTATTGTCCATAAAAGCGTGCACAGGTATATTTATTAAAACTTATGTGAGACTTAGGTTGGGTGCTACTCACACATGTTCTCTTCAGTGCAAAATCCAACTTCGATCGACGGAGCCAAACTCAAGTTTTTGTTTGTTTGGTTTTTTTTGCAGAGTTTTCTATAGCATGAACTTGACCCGAATCCAATCGGGTATCAGAGCGCTTTACATAGCACCAGTTACTTTACATGAGGACACACATTCATTTTTTGTTAGACACAGGGAGATGAAGTGATTTGCCCAGAATCACAGGATGTTCAGCGTCATTACCGAGACTCGAACCCAGTTCCCCAGGTCCGGGGTCGAGCGCCCTAGCCGTTAGGCCAACTCCTCTCCCCAAGATGTTCATCATTTCGCTTAGACAACGGCCAGGCACTTTTTTGTAAACAACTCCAAAAACAAACAGAACCCTCAGAGTTGGACATCAAGAGGCGCTTCCATGCCCTTCCATGGAGAAGCCACTTAGGGTCATCACCATAGCGATATTAGGAAGATGGATACGATCCCCAGCACCTTCTCCTCCGGACTAAGCACCAGAACATCCGACCTGTTCGACAAGAATACACGATCATTCGACACTTCAGTCCTCTCTGGTGCATAGGCGAGGCCTACTGATGGGGGAAGGGATCTCAGCAAGACAGCGCGTTAGTGAAATTTACTACTACACACATGACCTAGAAATGACTTGTCCCTTAGTGTGCGCTATAAGCCACCTTTCTGCGGCAAGCCAAAACCAAATTCCAGGTTGACCGCTTTGTATCGGTGTTTAACGTGCATTGGTGTTTTAGGTGGCATCACATCCGTCATCTCGCCCTCACTGCAGCACCATGTGCAATTCTTTTTAGGTCTTATGACAAAAAGCTTTTAGCTTTCTGTTGTTGAACACAGAAACAGTGACAATACCAACGCTTTTAGTGGACTTTAGGTCGCTTCAATGCTTAGCATTGATTGGCTTTCTTGGCAATCCTATTAGCTTTCTTCTTTTTCAATGGCTTTTCCTTACTCTTCTATTGTTTGAAGGGGAGAGAAAATAGAGTTTCTTTAAAGCCTGTTTATTGGATGACTTGTATCCTTACACTGCTAACATTCACTCAGGGAACAACTTTTTCTTTTTCATTCAGCACTCCGTGGGAGTGCATGCGTGTTCTTGCTTTTACCCTTGGATGCTGCTTCCGCCCTCAAGCCCCACCTCACCTCAAGTTTGTCAGCAGCTTTCTTCACCCATCTCAGGCTGTGTTTTTTTTTAATCCACTCCACTCCAGGCTCCTCTGTTGCTCCTTCACCCTTCCTCGATGTCCCACTCTGGCAATGACTAATTACCTGCTCCTCCCCGACCACCCCTGTCCTGTTCTTTAGAAAAATACAAATTCATGTTTATTTTTTGGAGGACATGGCTGCAGCAACTTTGCAACCAGGCCACTCCTTTCTGTTTTAACATGCGTTGGGTGCATATTTTTTTTATTTACTACACCAAGACTGGCGTCCGCAGTCTTGAAATGGAAAATTAACAGTTAAAAAAGAAAAAAATGGCTGCTGCAGCACGACGCATGTGCAAAAATGCATCACCACGCAGCTGCTTCTCTATTTGCTGATGCTGCCGCGCACTGGCAAACAAGCATTGTTTTTGTTTTCTGGTGCAGAACAGAATTGGCAAAAAGCATTGCCAAAGTAAAGTCAAAAGGGTAAGTATCCCTTAAAACACGAGACCCACTGCCTTTGCCAATGCTTGTGTTTAGGTTGCTAATAAGATATGTGCCGTAGGAGCTGCTTACTTGCCTATGCATCTGCAAAGGCGTGGTTGTTCAATAATTCAAATAACCAAGACATACATCAATATCTAAGATTTAACAAGCAGCCCAAGCACTGCCTCCAGGAACTGCTTTCAGGACGTCGGCTTGGGAAGCTTGGCATTGCATCACCAACACCAGAGCGCCTAGCCCAGTACACCAGCGAGGAGTGGAGATCGGCCATGTTGTTTCAGAGTCGGAAGGAGATGGTGCGATTGTACAAACCACACTCCACCAGGGGGAAGTGGTTCTCCATTACTTCCTGGGAAGAGCAGTGCGATTTGCTGATGCCGGGGAGTGGGGGCTGACCAGGAACAGGCACTTTAGTCAATAGACTGTTAAAAGCAAGTTCTTAATGATCAAATGCTTCAGATTACACCACTCAGCTCTCTAATGACTGAGGAGATGAACGGCTGGGGTGGGTGGGTCGGCCTCGCATGCCCTCCCCTAGGACGGCTCCGGTGGATCTGGCCTCCATGATCTCTGCTCTGCGTATAAGGTACAAATGTATGTTGTTATCCCGCAGTCTTTTTCCCCGCAGGGAATCACAACGCGGTCGTTACAACAACCGCGTTGTGATTCCGCATATCATTACTCCGCAAGTCGGAACAGCGACTTGCGGGGGGAGGGGGGGTGCTGGATGTTGAAATAGTATAGTTTACTATTCCAACTCCAGTCTGTGCGGACAATAGGGAAGGTGTTGGATTTTAATTCCAACACCTCCCCTCCCCCCCCTCCCCTCCGCAAGTCATTGTTCCGACTTGCGGAGTAATGGTGTGCGGAATCACAACGCTGTCGTTCTAACGGCTGCGCTGTGATTCCCTGCGGGAAAAAAGATTTGTGGTAAACGTCATTTACCATAAGGTACATCACAAACCCGACCAACAAAACCATGCATGGGCGCAGCAAAAAAACATTATAGCGGAACAACTATGGTCACCATGCACAATAGCTAAATACTACCAATATAGCCAGACGAAAGACAGACTCTTCCATCGACATAGTACCCTGCTCCCAATTAATATGCCTTAGTGCCTTATAAAGGGTATGAGGCTCTATATTAATTCAGCTACAACAGAAGAACATATGGAATTAATCGTGGGTTATGAACTGTTTACTATTAAAATGTTATATGCTCTTGGCATGATTTCGCTCTGCTCTCTCTTAGTAATTCAAATTTTTGGAGAAATGCCATTTCTTGCTGGTGTGGATCTAACCTGGGCCACCTCATCTGCCTGAATTGTGTTTTCCTGGGCAAATCACTTTATTGCCTGGTCCGTCAGCTCTGTCGTGCTAAAAGTTGGTGCACTTAAGAACAGGACAAATGCTGGTCTAAAGCACCGTAGATAAACCTTGCCATAGATTTTTAATCATGCAATATGGTCATAGCCAAAACACTTAATGTGAGTGCACCCCATCAAACAAACTCATAACTATGCATGTCTTGGCTGTTATAGGGTTTCAGATTTACCACTGCATCATGGACCTTGTACTTCTATGTACTGAAGGGAGACTGCAGCTTCGCAACCCATCCCTCGCTTATTAATCCATATTCTCAGGATCCAGGGCACCAGCGTTGGCGCAGTTGCTCCTGTACCAATACATTTTCTCCCCATGCTCTCATTAAAGAGCTTCGGAAAGAGGGAAAAACTCATCTACTAATAAGGTGCATTTCCTATTAGAATCGGTGACATTTTTAGATTGGGGTTGGCAGTGCAGCAGTCTGAAATATCTATTGCTTACAATATACACAGAGTAAGCGTTGGTCAGCCCTTTTCCACCGTTGACTAATATATATCCGCCTCTTTTTTTAGCCACTGGCTAGATGCACGGTTAAAAAAAAATATCTTAAATCAGCCCAGACGTGTATTTCTTTCTCACATCATGCTATTACCTCTTTGGTGCACCATTCTGCCTTCTATGTAATGGTAGCACTACAATGAATGAGCTTCTATTTTACACTTTAATGGTACACTCTACCGTTGCGCGTTCATATTCACTTCTTGTGTCCGCAATACAATCTTTTTTGTTACTGCAGCAAGTATTTTTTGAATGCTTGTCAAGACCCTTGTGCAAGCCTGGCTCTTACATAATGCTTTATTGTATCACCAATACCATGCTGCCTCCACCAGCCCCCAACAATACCAAACAAATAGTACCACTTCCCCCACCAATCACCACCTCCAATACGACCAATCCCCATACCACCAACACCAACAATACCATCAATATCATTGCTAATTCTTTCGCTGGTAATATCACCCATCACCATTAACCCCACCACCATTGATGCCAATACCACCCTCACTAATACTACCGCAGTATCATCCACCCCAACTGCAAAACGCTCAAAACCCACACCCCTAATGCCGGCAAGCCACAAAACGTACACCCACAATACAACCATAACGACCAAGCACTTGCAAAGCCGGTAGATCTAGACTTAAGCTTGCAGAAAGTATGCTTCCAGTGCATTGCCTTTTTATGCCTCTTCACCTAAACTGTGACCTATTGGCTTTGCAAATGCTTCTTTATTCTATGCTTCAGCAAAGAGAACGGAGCTGATCCTTGCCTGAAGCTAGAGCCTGAGGCTAGAGCTTGGCTAGGTGACTAATTGTGTGTGAATCAAACCAGTGCTTTATGATAAAGTGTAAAGCAATCTATAAAATAAGTCAACCCTCATTGAAATACACATACACACAAATAGTACATTCATATATATTTTTCATTTCCATACCAAGTCAATTTATACTCTACAGATTTTAGAGAAAAGGTTAATTCGTCAGCCGGCAGGTTTTGCACGATCTTTTGTTCTATATGAATTCAGTTGGAGTGTTAAGAGTCTATGGTATACTTCTTCCAGTATTCAAGTTGTAAGGACCTTCACAAATTCAAAGAGGTTTGATGATTTCCAGTATTGCCTTTTCAGCGCCATTCTCTTAGTATTCCGCAACTACGGTCAATGATTGTCAAATGTTTCCACAGCACTGACAGAACCTCGGAAACAGAGTCAGACATCACCGGCATTGTGCATGGACACCTCGGATACCCACACAGAAGGTCGATCATGACATTTCCGTAAGTTATGAATCACTCGAGGCCTACACTACCATGGTGAACACGGCGCCTTTACAATTTGGGGTGTTCAAAAGCTAGTATGTTGATACCTTTCGTTAAATAGCTAGAAGTCTAGACACTAAAGCCATCCAAGACCAAGAGATTCCAAGAGAAAAAAGAGTTGGATAAATCTCCTTCCAACAGAAAGACATTTTTTGCAGTAGACAAATGGGTGGAAGGATGGGGCGCGAGCAGGATCTTAATCTGATAACGAAGATCTCAAAAAGGACTATGTAATCTGCACAAAAGCAAACATTCAAGAATGACAATTTTGCTTTTTGACTTTTTTTGTATTTTTGAAAACATTCCTAGAGCGTGTGTACGGCCCCAAGACGAAAGGAGTGCTGTGAGATTCAAAAATTAAAGAAATGTAGCTTTATGAGCAGTGCAGCTTTTTTTTTGGGGGGGGGGGGGGGGGGGGGGAGTGGTCGACATAACAATGAATTAGTGGCATTTAGGGATTTTATCACTTAAAATATAGACAAGTAGGATATGGTACCAGACTATGGTAACCAGAATGTTGTCAGACTGAAATATTGCGCCCTAAATATAGTTTACAAAATTATTGCCCTATTTGGTTAATATTAGAAAAAACTGAAATAATGGCAGGATATCTCTGTAAACGATATTTATGGCAATATTTCTGCCAGATGATGTTTTTTACCTAATGATATTCTGGCAAGAACACCCAATCACATAGGAATGCAGCAATATGGAAAGTCTATTATATATGTAGTAATGTCCACATCTCAGCATCACAAAATGTACCGAAACGCTAGTAGTGTGTGAGCTGTGTCGGCTAACGCCGCCGAACAATAAGGATAATGCGGTTTCCGTGTCGGCTCATCTAAGTGTCGAGACCTGTGACGTACTGACAAGGTGAGCAGTGTTATTAATCAACATCTGCTAAACACCGCCTTTAACCTCCTAATCTACTCATGGATTGCAATCCTATCTCCAAAGGGTGATAAAGGAAAAGTTCCAGTTCCTTCTGTGTGGCACCAAGAGGCTTCTTCATAAAACTAGCAGGGAGAACCCAAAAGGCGGGACCCACAACACGTTACTCCATTAGTTACATATTCGATGTCCCATCTAAGAGATCCTTCATAGCGCACCCGGGCAATCCACAGTCTCGATCCTCCTCTGCAGACCAGAGACCGGCTATGGCTGCAACGATGACACTGTAGGTTCCACGCACAAGCTAGAGAGCTGGGACACAGGTGCAGGATACTAATAGGTGAATCACAGGAGGAGACAGCTCCTCAATGTCAACCACCAAAACGGTCGGCCCAGGGGACGACAGCTGCTATAGCACATGATGACGCACTCGGGCCTTCCTATGGTCCCCGCGCTGTATCCACGGAAAGCATCCCTTGCGGGTACCCGTCCACAATTGAACCTTGTATTGCAGCCTGGCACCGTTCCTTCTGTGATGGCGGACAAATCTCATGTTTGCATTTTTATTTGCAGTACACAAAAATTGCTAGTTTTCAGGGAATGATGGATATGAAAATTATGCTAACCCTCAAGAACATCAAAAGAATGTTTGCTTTCTACTGCTCGCTGAGAGGCACCCCGTCTGATCTTTCCCGAAAAACAAGCAAGGCTCTCCAATTAATCAATTTAACATGTTCAGTGAAGAGAAGAGTTATTCGAATATACCTCCTGGGTATAGGAAAGAAGATTTCTTTTTTCAGAAACCTACCTGAATTTATTTGATATTTTCAATTTTTTAACACAGCTAGTAATTTCGCAGGATATATAAAAAAAAAAAATCGATGTTCAAAAGTAAAGAAATTGAAGTCAGCAGGACAGGGGTGAAATCATGAAACCATTTTGCTTCCTTTGAACATTTTGGACCATCTGACAAACCACACATACTAGGAGTGCCAATTCTCACCATCTGAGCAGTGGCAGCGACTGACTCTTAAGCGGGAGTAGGGGCGGGAGCGATGGGTGATGGCATCTGCTCCAGTTAATGGTACCACCTGTCTCTTTAAAGCAGGAGTTGCTGCTTACATGCTAAGATCTAATTGCAGGTAGGTGAGAAGCCAGCTCGCATTATCTAGACGGACGTATCTTCAGAGACAGACACAGGTGTACGAGAGGAGGTGGTTTTGTAGCAGTAAGAAGTTAGCGGGCTCCCTCGAGACGGCAGCATCCAAGATAAAATGCAAGGCCAGCAAGTTTGGTGTTCTCAGTCCCGTTCCCTGGGGAGGAAGCGCCTGGCAGGAGAAAAACAAAGTGTATTTACTCAACAGAGCTCCCATGGGCGACTCTTGAACCCAATAGAAGCTATCAAGCTATTATGAGGCCTCCAGGGAGAAGCCCAGCGATGACAAGAAGTTTGGAGCTGGTGCCTCCCCGCTCGTTGGCAGAAGATCAGGGAGGAGTGGGCGTGCTTCAGGGCCATACCTTGCGTGCAGCAGGTGGAGGAAACGAGCACCGTTCAAATGGAGAGTTCCACGTCAGAGGTGGAGCAAGCAAGGTTTCCTGTACATCCCAGAAAAACAGAAAAGGGAAGGTTCATGTTTTTTTGTGTGGAGTCTTTCATTCTGGTTTCTTTTTTCCTGCCCTTGAAAGAAGACACAATTCTTTAGAAAAAATCCAATCTAGTACCCGAAGGCTGCCTTATTAAGAATGCATCTTGTAGGGCCAGCTAAGCATGGTGTGGCCTGACGCATTGAAGGATGCCGGATGAATTAATGATCCTAGATCGGCCTTTCATGGTGAAACTGTCTGGATTAACGGAGATGCCCTCAGGATGAACTTCCACCTGACTGGTTGCATGGACATGTCGGCCTGCTAATTTTGAGTGTGGACTTTTTGCGGCATTCCAATTTGGCAAAAACCCAAAGTGCCTATCAGGCAATACCACTGACCCCTGCACCCCAATTAAATGCAAAAGGTAAATTAATTGTAGATATATGATGGAGCACATTCCACCACAGGATGCTCTTAGATGTGCACCCTCACACAGCTAACGCACCTAGCACGCAGTACAACTGCCGTGTTGTAGCAATGGTTGCATGGGTGCTAATCCAAGCTAGGAATGTCCCCCCATTTAGGTAGTGAAATGCTGCTATCACTGGGATACAATGGGTCTGTTCTCCCCCCTCCCTGCCTAACAATGCAGTATTAATTCCAGGGACCATCCATTCTTCAATCCCTGGGGTACCAGGTGCTTGATCATACACGCCCTTAAAAACTCGAGAGCCACCTTTAAAGGCATTGACAGCGAAGGAGTGGAAGCATTGATGCCCGGATCTAAGTACGCTGCAGAAGATCATTGACAACTTATAGGCGGGACAGGAGGAGGAGAGGTTCTCACAGATATGGTGCTTCTCCGGAGTTGCGACCATCAATGCACCCGGCTCACCTGTGTCGGGCTGGGTTCTCTTTGAAGAACGGTGTAGACTGTCTAAGGCCCCCAGCTTGGGAGGCTGCGGTGGCGCCCATATCGATACTTAGAACCACAGCCTGCCTCGCTTCCACCAGAGAGAAACCCCACCACTCCAGGGCCCACTCAAGCTCCCTGTAACCCAGAGCACGTGCTCAGGACTAGATTTCCACACAGTGCACAATTAGCAGTCACAGTCGAGAAAGCCCGCCGGAACTGTGCCCGCCCGCATACTGACAAACCTCTCCAAGTGGAAAGTACAGAGAAAGAGGAATTTTTTCGCCCTGTTAAAAATTAAATCCCTTTTTATTTTCCTAATGCCGTAAAGGGCCGCCTTCGGGGAGCTCATTTACATTGATTAAGAGCTGCAATCCCTTCAGATCCACTCAGGAGAGAACCCGAGCCTCCTAATCCGAGTCCGATTGAATTGAAGGCCCTCTGATAATCACACCATTGAACCACTCCACTCCGTGACCTGCCGTCCGCGGCAATTAATTATTAACATGCACTGCGGCCCGCTAAAAGCACACATCACAACGTTTAATATCCTTAACAGCAAGAGCTACTGCACGCTAAACACTTTACAGAGCCACCGAGGGGGCTTGTTTACATACCCTCCCCCACGTCTTCCGTCCAATCACAGGCCTACTGGGAGATCCTGTAAGGATCGAAGGCAGCATTGCTCAAATTGATCACTCTACACCAGGATTCTCCAAAGTCTGCACTGGAGGGCGGATACATGAGATTTTTAAGATAACTACATTTATCTAAATGGGGATATGCTAAAAATCTGGCCTGGGTCCGGCCCTCCCGGACCAGCTTTGGAGAACCCTGCTCTACACCATTTGCCATCAAAGAAGGAGCAGGTGGGAAGGGACCCACAGCATCTCTACAATGAAGAGACCAGCATCACTTAAAGGGGCCGTCCTCTGAACGTCACAGGGCATCTCCAAAGCCCTCGGTGATGTGGCCAAACAAAGCAGCATTCTAAAATGTCTGCTGTTGCTGATAGTAAGCGAAGCAGGACTGGGAAAATACGACAGGTTTTTCTCTACCCTGGATGTCCACTTTAAGGGCTACAAATATATCTTTGAGACACATTAATTATGCACCCCTATGTTTGTCAGAGTGAGAGCACCGAAATAGGATCGAGCAGCATTTAGAGAGCTAAGGATTCTAAGGCAACTAGACTACACAAAAGTAGATGCGTAGTGTGCTGGAATCCATATCAGACACTGGTAGTTATTGTGGGACGCATTCCAGTCCATTGCTTTTACCCATACACAACTTAGTTTTGACCCTGCCTCAAATGGAATGCTCCAGACCAAATTTATAAGCCACGTCACCTCTGGACGGGAACACAAGCAATCCATGACCAGTTTCACTTTGTTGGGACCTGACAATGAGATGCAGCTGGAGTTCTACAGCACACTGAGAGGACTCGCTTATCGACACTTCCCTACCCCTTCCGTCCAATCATAGGCCTATAGGAGTTCCTGAAAGAATTGAAGGTAGCACTGGTTGAAGCCATCAGCGCACCCCCAAAGCTAACCAAGAAGGAAAAGTGAGGGATTACAACAAGAAATATCTTTGCAAAACAGCAAAAAACTCATATTGTTCTGTACGCTTTGAGCAAAATAGCAGTGGGGGAATAAAGATGTGGAAAAGCAAGTACCATATAGAGGGACTCGAGGAGTTTTCCTACCTGCAGAACCCTACTGGGCTGCTCCTCTGATTTAGCTCTAATGGCACTTCAGCAGTCGGGCCCAAAAAAGTGTGCTGCTTGTATAAACAGGCAAGCCAATGTAAGCAGTCAGCGGTCTGGTGCCCCCTTCAAGGATTCCAAAGGAAACAGAAGAACTGTTGGCATGTCCTTGATAGGTGCTCCTCTGTGCCTCACCGGGAGCCTCAGAGCTCCCAAGAAAAGCATGCGCCTACTGCACACACTTACTGCTCTCCATCCTCCTACCCCCACTTTATACTGTGCATGCAGCAGGCTTCATTCAACACCACCACCAAAACTAAACCAGCCCAAAAAAATGCTTTAAAAGGACCTCTTCAACTGCAGCAATTGTAAGGCCATGCATATTAATGTGATCAGAATTTGAATGGGTTGGCACGACAATCCAAAGAACAATAGCTTTGACTAATAAAACCATCCATGTCACTGTTCCTAGCAAGACTGCACACAGAACCACCTCCACACATGAATAACACAACCAGCTCCAACGTGCAAAGGAAACAAGTTTGAAATACAGGGCCTTCTATGGAACACCATGCAAAATCCTCATTTCTTTACACGACTAACAAAGAACATCAGGTACCCATGGACAGCGCGCTACTCTTTTCGAAAGGACATCACTAACAATGTTCCCAATACTGGGATTAACTGCTCCGTACACATGGCCAACCTCCAGGTATGAGGGACTCTAACTGCACAAACTGGCATTGAAAACGTGTTACACTGCATGCCTCTACAATGGAATAACATGCATTATGCCATAACTGAAGCGAAGTATCCATGAGAAGTGTGCTACTCATCCATGACGCAATTCAGTACCCCGTCCGGGGTAGCAAGGGAAATATACGTGCAAACCCAATACAATATTAAAGCCCTCTGAGTGTCAACACAGTAACAATACAACAGCAGCATGGTCCATCCATATGGTTACAAAGGCTTTCTGAGGAAGACTAAAGCACACCACAATGACACTCCATATGAAGAGCACCTTACTACATTGGTCAAATATTGCTTTTCGTTTCCAAACAAGTTGTCAATGTTATTTGCAACAGCCAGCAGCGTGATCAGTGCAGAGGGCAACGTCACTTCCTGTCAGGCTGGGCCCCATAATCTTGGCAACAAACATCAAAGCATTAAAGGAAGCGACGTCCACCAGATTCCAAGCATTTTCTTTTATTTTGTATTAACTTGTAGAGTTTTATATAGCTCTAACTCGACCCGAGGGCATTAGAGCGCTTCACAGTGTATACATGGTAGTAATTATGTGGTTTACACAAAACATTATGGTAGACATACAGGCGAAATGGCAGTACATAGGCGAAACATAAGAAGGTGTAAGGATCAGTAGTAATACATTTATGAGGTAGACGCAGTTTATGAAAATAGAAGTTGTTTTAGCGGCGCATAATAGCCGTACCTATTGGGGTAGGCATAAAGACATCCTGGCAGTGCGTAGGCGAAATGTCTAGACATTTATTTTTGAACTCGACAGTCTTACAAGTAAAATAAAGAGTATTAGTTGGATCACAGAATAGGTATTTAATAATAAAACAAAATTCCCCTTTCTCTCGCCTGAAGATGCCGTGGTGACTATGGTATTTCTTGTAATCCTTTTCAGAAAGTATACTTCAAGCTGGGAAGTCCCTTCCAGTCACGCTGCAGCCCACAACCCCATGGCAGCAAAAAGATACAGGAGATGTCATGGGTGCGAGTGCGGTCTAAAGCTCATTCGAAATTGCTTCTAGGGGAGGGCTTCACAAACCTTTTAGAACCACAACCCAATTTTTATGACGACAAACTTTCGGGAGCCACCTACCGTTAATGGACATGAGGCGGGGCAATATTTGAAGGTAACTACAGCATTTTGTGGCAGCACATGGTCATTTACAGACAGTACATTTTCCACTGAAATGGTCATTACATTTCCACAGACACAGTTTTAATGATAAAATGACATAGCACACCAATCACAATGTGTGGAAATCTGGATTCTGTGAATATTTACAACTTATGCAAAACCAAGGAATGTGTTCTGATCCTATTAAAATGGCTGATTCCACCACACTTCAGAGTAATAAAATTATTTGCTACATTTTTACTTTCCTAACTGCTGAATGCATACAATTCATTAAAAGGGATTTACTTTTGCTGTGTTACAAAAAGCAAAATCCTACAGCCTTTCCTTTCACACTCTCAGTACTCCCGCAAGATTGCAGCCTAATACACATAAAACTCCTCTCAAACTGCAGTCAGAGAAAGAAAAGGAAACACCAATCCCCATGCTAGAAGAATAAGCAGCAATTTGCCAGAAGACATAGCCTGACATTTGACCTCTGTCTTTGAAGCCCAAATGTGACAAGATAAATACAGACTGAAAGTCATCTTTATAACTTGGACTTTCCCGAACCACCAAAAACCGGCTCACTACCCACAGTTTGGTAAACTGTATATAAGAGTTTTTCAGGAGCTAATCAGGTGGGAACAAGATCAGACAATCCAGGACTTTATTGCTTATGGCAACTCTAATCTTTGACCTACACCTGCACAGGTTGTTCTAGAACGTCTATTCAATTTGGGTTTTTGAGCCCTGATTGGCACATTTCTACCAGCTTTTGCTACTGCTTGCAGTTATGACTTCAGAATTTTTGAAGTGGATTCCGGAATACTAAAAACTATTAAGGCACATCCACCAAGCTGTTAAGCCCTCCACAGCATAAAGATGAAGAATAAAAAAAGGACTGAACATGCTCCCTGGGACCCAAATTAAGCCCTTCTCAAAAATATACAGAGCAAGTTTACATGTGGATGGTACATATGCATTAATTTACATAACTGCAATCACTCTGCTGTTGAACTAATATGCATAACGAAGAATAGCAAGGAACGAATTTATAACACGCTTGTTACGCGTGCCTTCTTTGCCATTTCTTTCAAACATCATTAAACTGTGTCACTTTCCTGTGCCGCTCATTATCAAAATGTAAAATAAGACTAAAAAGACATTCCTTACAAGATTTCATAAATCTCCCCTTCTAGGCGACCAATTTATCAACTAACACTTGGTATGCGGATTATTCTCCGCCGACATCAGTCTGCAAGTAGTTCCCATGCAAAAACTATAGAGAGGGGAGAGGTTGTTTGGGGTAATCAACTCGGTTATATTACTTGGATATAACTAGGATTAAAGAAAGAGGGATGAGGTGGACGAATGGGCAATTAACCATTTATTGCTCTTCCTTCTAGGATAACAACTTCATGGACCAGTCCTACGTGTAAAGAAGTAGATGATAAAAATTATACTTAAAATGTACAATATGGTCCTTCCCACTACCAATAATTTACATTGTTTCTCTGTGTGACCACCCTCCAGTAAATAAACCATGAAAAAAGAATTCCGTTAGAATCCCACTCAATTTTCAATAATAAATACATATAGGATTAAACTATAATTGTTGGTGTTTTAAATTGGCTGTATCAACCTTATCAAATTACGTTTGAACCTATTCATCGTGAAGCACGGCCACAACAGAGTCAACATCCACTGTCCACATGACCTGCTCTGAAAAGTACAAACCCACAGAACGTTTTAAATCAATTACAAAATGTACGTCTAAATCAACAAAAGGCTGCAGACGCAAGTTAAGTAGTGATTTATACAGCCAATTCACCAGTCATCCGAAAACATACCTACCACAAAAAATAAGATCGTCTCACATTATGCCCACAAATGATTAAAGAAAACGCTGACAATCAATTACAACAGTTCACAGAAATCTCGACCATCGATCCATTTTCTCAATCCCAAAAAATCTTACCTTGCTACAACAAAAGCCAGAAAGAGAAGATCTGTTATACCTACAAAAATAAACTGTGTCTAGAACTCCAATGATTTGCTCAAAATTTAGGAGGAAATTCAAACAACCTCCTGAGCTCAAATACTACTTATCCTAGAGGATAGGAAGTGCAGCCATAGTTCCAAGATGTTGATCAGACATGCAGGCGGTATATCACAAATCATCACAAATTCAGTATCCTCCAAGAGCGTTTCAGAGGGGCATTGGTGTTCGACTGGGCAATAACTAGCTTCCAACATTCTGACCATGGATCAACACAAAGGCGTCTTCATCACTACACACTCTCCAGTGACAGGGTTATACTTTTTCCCGTTGTCGATTCAATAATTAGAGAAGACACCTGTGTGACACTTCTGAGGATCTGGACAGGATTCCATACTTGGACTTATGACAAACTCTGCAATTCTAGATATCATACTTATGCCCATCAAAGAATACCTACCCCATCCCCCCCCCCCCCCCCCCAGGGCATTTGAAAATCCACCTCTTCAGCATCTTCGAGATCTGGATGCAGTGAAGGAGAAGGCTAATCCTTAATGGCATGATTGTTGCACTTCAGCTTCATAAGCACAAAAAATGAAATCAAGCAACTCGCAACCCACCACACACCATTATGACACTCTACAATATGCTTATAGACCTCAAAACAAATTATAAATAACACGATTTGTCTAAAGCCCCTCACGCTCAAAGTCAAGTGAACAAAATGGGGTTTAAGTGGTAAGCTACTGAAGAGAATGTAGTTACTGGCAAATTAACTAACCTATGAACAAATCAATCGTTCTTGACAAACAAAAATATTGACATTCAATACTCAACTAGCCCAAAAGGCTAATGCGTGACATCCCCAAATGAATGAAACAGAATGACCATAAGAGTCCAAAAGTTAGCAAACCTGAAAGGCATCATCAGTCACAATCAGAAGCCACACTCAAACTACTGACACCAGCTCACGAGACTTCAGTATCCCTTTGATCATACTGAAGCTTTTTTGGCCCTCAGATTACTTTTGAAGGTGGAGGTTTCTGGGAGGAGGGGGCCATTGGGCCAGAGAACCAGAGAACCAGAGTTAAGACCTATTGGCAGGGAAGGTTCTTGTCAGTGCCACATTCATTTAAAGAAAACAGTATGCCTTAAAGAAGTTGATTGTATCAAAACACAGTCAAAAGGAGATCGGTACTATCAAGGAACGGCAAAGAAATCAGGAAATGCTAAAGCTATTATGAAAAAAAAACTAGAAATGAGGCATCTAAGAGAAGTAAAGAGCTTGGATTCACAGAATCAGAGTCAAATGATGTTCTCTTCTTAATTTCACATCAGTGAGCATTTGCATAACACACAATTCCCACTAGATTGATGATTGTAGCACTCAAACTGTTCACAGTGATTACAGGCGGACCTTGAAGTTGGGGGGTTGGAGAGTGGGTGTCTGCAGGATGCCCTACAAGGGTAGAATGTGTGATACAGAAGCCCCTGACAGATGGTTGGTGCTGATGCTGCGATCTTGCCCATGCTAATATGACTGCCAATGTCCTGGGTATGTTGCAAAAAAATAGATCACGTTTCATGTGTTACTTCAACAAGCCTGGTTTAGGACTCATGACTACCCAGGCATATGAATTAAGGGTCTTGGTGAGTGGCACCTGAACAGCATTGGGTGTGGTGGGCCAAAAGCAGCAGAAGCTACCGGCACCAGGCTACAGTTGTGTGCGCTTGATATTGTGCATCTAACAGATGTTGCCTTGAAGAGAGATTAAGAATCTCCTAATAGCCTGAAGCGCGATGCTTTTACAATCTTCCTGAAGGTGAAATGGTTTGGAAGTTTCCCTATGTGACCTGAGAAGGTACTACCTGCAGGTCTAGATTTGCTGAAACAAGTACTTTAATTTGGAAGCTTGTGTTGATGAGAAAGCTGTACTAAGGGTAGCAATGATGACATTTTGTTCGGGTGATTCGCTGGAGTACCAGTGCACAGCGCCTTAAAAACTGTAAACGGCATAATGTCAACAGAGAGGATAACGTAAATCGTACCAGTCTCTGATCAACCACAGAGTTACAATACTTGTTTACAGAACAAGTGACTGTATGGGTTGGAAATCTAAAAAAAAAACAAAAAAAAAAAACAGAAGATCTGCAGGTGAAAGTTCAAAGTTGGACAAATTGGCGCATTAGTGAAAGGGCCAGTGAATCGGGTCCCTCCTTGTTCTGGGCCTCTAAACCCCGCCCCCAGCTGCTTGTCACTGTCAGATCTGGATGAACAGAAGTTCCGATTGGATGAACAAACAAAAACCAGGATGGCTAGCATTGGAATTTCAAATTCATCTCCTCAATGTACTCTGTCAATCTCCAGGCGAGTGAAGCCCCCAAGAAAATGTCTCATTTGCCTCTCAAGCCTATCAGAGGGGTACCAGGTCGTGACGCGTAGCCAGCTGGGAGCCCTGGGGCTTCTGCACAGCTCAAGGAACCAGCAGTTTGGAAGAGTGAGGATGAAAAATACAGTGGAGGTGCACAGCAGGAACTCTCCGCAACCAAACACAGCCGAACCATCCAACATAGGGATAGTGGGTTTTGCAGAAAATTCCCCAGAGGGCAGGCGCCACAAATTTTGTGAAGATGGTCTTGTGGTTAAGACATTGGATTTGGTTGCAAATTCTCCATCCCAGGTCTCAAAGTAGTGAGCACGGTAATAATATACCACTTGTTCCCACTTAAATCACAAATCGACATCAGAATGCTCGCAATCAACCGAATAGTTGCACTGAGAACCTACCACAGTGGAAACTGGGGACAGACAACCTTTACTGCTACAAAACAAACCAGCAAATGAATAGATCAAAGCCCCTTTTAAATTGGAGATACGTTTACGCTGTGCCTCTTGTAATTTGTCAGACTATCTCCTAGTCTCATTTACGTCATCTTCTGAAAACCCATTTTTTCTGTTGAACTTGCTACTGAGCTCCGGGGGGCACTTCTTGCCTCTTTCTCACTTTTTCAGCTCATGCCTAGCGCAAAAAGGCTTCCAGGTAATAGCTGTGCTTTATAAATAAATAAAGGCCTTTCGGAAATCCCCCAATACTCATTTATGTTCTCATGGTTCAATATCTGAGCAGAAACCAGATGGACCAACTCACCAAGCGCTTGGTATACGTGTGGTTTTTGAGGCAGCGGTGGCTGGTGTGGAACAAGGGGTGGGGCGGAGGTGAAAGAAAAACAAATAACACCTACCTCCTCTGCATGGTTCCCGTCTCTCAGTCGTCTCTCCTCCCAGAAGCAGGAAGCACACAGGCTTCCCTAAGCCATTCACAACGCTGATTTCACCAGCATGACAGGAGTGTTGTGATTGGTTTGAGCGTCGTGGTTCGGCACTCAAACAGGGACTGGGAGCCTGTGCGTGTTCTCCACCCTGGCTGTGCGCAGTGTGCATGACTGTTTGGCAGGCCCACTTAAGTGCATCAACCACCCCTCCCACTGCTGTCTACGGGTAAGCCCCGCCCCAAATCTGGCTTCAGAAGGGGAATAAATAAAATAACATTTTTCCTTTTTTTCACTGCAGAAAAGCCGCCGCTGTTTAGTTTATATCTTCACCTAAAGCATAATGTACAGTTTGGTATCAGCAAGCTCAAGGTGCAGTTCCAACACGCAAACTGTATTTGTTAAACTTAATGAACACGACAAAGGCGGTAGTAACCGATCAAACCATGCAAAAGCAGACAGACCACCACTGAATGCCCCACACACATGGCCCTTCTCTGCGAAATGTCAGTGCGTAACGAGCAGCGCCGACCTACATGAAAGCTGCCCAACTAAAAGGTACTATGTTCTATACATCAAATACTCCATAAAGGAATCAACCATACGCCTTACAAGCGTCATAACCCAGTTCAGTGACATGATTTTAGTCCTTGGTCTTATAACATTTTCACATTACGGTACTCAACAGTCGTTGAAAGGCCAAAAACTGACACAAAAAGATCTTCTGGCCAAGAGTGCAATGCCCCGGCGAAATTGAAATCTCAAAACGAATGCATCAAACCTCCAGTGTGCGCAGGCATCTACTTATAGCCGTGATTTATTAATAACCCGGAGCACGTGCCAAGGTGCAACTAGCTAGATGCTTTAGGACAGCAATAAATCTTAAGTGTAAGTAGTGAACATCAGGCCCAGGGGTTTTTCTACTCTAAAAGAAAAAACACAAACCGTGGCCCTCTGGAAAGCCTTCTAGCGCTCGTTAATGGAAGTCATCTAAATGTCCTCTCGGGTGGAGAGTTTCATTTTGTTTTAAATTTGAACAGAAGCCCTGAGGAATCCGTTTTCATGGCAGGAGTTACCGGTTTCAACCAACAACTCTTACATTTTTCTTCATGGGAGTTCAACAGAATATTGTGGAGAGAAAAAACGCCTTTGCCCCTAGAAGGTGGAGCAGATATCAAGAGAGGCGGCATCGGTGTAGTGAATAGTTGATTGATGGCACCAATGTTCTACACACACAATTTCCAAAACTATGGTGAGTTTAGCCTACACAAAGGCATATCCCAGGTTTTTAATACAAAAATTGATTTTTTTTTTACATGCTATCATAAAGCATACCCTATTGTTATTTTTGTTTCATTTAAGAGTGCATGTTAAGGTACAGACATTCAAGCTTGCAGCGGTCACAAAACAATTAAACCCAAAAAAGAGCAATTCCGATGAGACAATAAAAAAAACCTCTCTGAAGAACCAGAATGATAGCGAAACACGTGTCAGGGGTTGTTTTTATTCATTCAAGGTTGGCTTGGATGGTATTATACCAATCCAAAGCTGTAATACTGCGCCAGGAATGGTAAAACATTTGCCATTTTACAGCACGACATGGATGGCACTGTCCTAATCCTATGCTTTAAGACTTTGCTGTAGAAATGACAAAACACTTTGTACCTCTCTAGCTCGGCGTGGATGGCACTGTGCTAATCCTATGCTTAAAAACGTTGTTAGAAAAACAGACATTTGAGGTGAGCACATTTAGAGTGTCACTGGTGTTGTAGGGTAGGGTGCTCTATATAGGAGGAGCTGCTCTCCACCTAAACTTGGGAACTACCCAGAGTTCTCAGCTTCTTTTTTTGCATAATTCATGAGAAGAAGAAGAGGAGGAAAAAGATGAAGAAGGTGAGGAAGAAGAAGAAGAGGAAGAACAGGAGGAAGAGGAGGAAGAAGAGGAAGAAGAGGAAGAAGATGAGGGGAGTGTGTGTGTGTGTGTGTGTATAATATTTGTTTTTTAATCCTGGGCACACTATATATTTATCTCATTTTGGTTGGTCTTCGTTTTTGGCATAACTGATCCGGAGGGTGCAACTGCAGATGGCCCATCTGCTGTCATTGCTTCTTTTCCTCCTTGACTGATGGCATCGGTGATATGCGACAAAACAATTTAATACAAAACATAAAGCTGTAACCTTACATAAAAACCACAATGGGGATTTTCCTAGCTTTGGAAAAGGTAAAATCTAAGATTTTTAAAGACAATGAGAAAAGTAAAAAATAATCTTATATCTAAAACTACAACCTCAAAACCCTAGGCCTAGACGCCTTAGGGTATTAGTTGCGCTATATAAATAAATACAACCTCAAAGACAAAAACAACTTTTCAATGAAACATGGAGACTTAGATAAAATCTATCCCATTATGCGCAAAAAGAATAATTGGACTACTGTACAGTGCTCCAAAGCTTTACAGCTAGGTCGCCGCAATGCAACATATAAATCACACGTATATTGGTAAACACGGAGCATCCCACCCAAGAAGTACATACTAGTGTTTTTATGGGCCGCATAGCCGCAGTCGACAGCAAAACCTACATTGTGCTCACATGCAATGCCTTAAACACACACAGGGCATTTGTATACCCACAGCATAGCGTGACGCTAGTACACGCAGAGGAACATACACAAACATGTTGTTTTACATACTATCTGCAGCAGAGGAGCACTGTTAGTAAAGACAGCGACTGTGGTAATTCGGCAAGCGGATAATCTTAGCTAAACTGTAAATTTCTACTTTAAATGTTTGCTTAGGAAGATGGCTGCCAATGCCTGGGTGGCCGGCTCGCTGATCCAGCGCCAAAGAAAGCGTCAAAGCTTCAGGCTTCAACAAGACACACTAATGCAACCCGGCAAAGCGAGGGCATCAATTAGCGGGAGGATACAATAGCTGGCATGGAGCACAGAAGGCTGGGACTAGTAATGACATCATCGGCAAATGGATTCCCATTACTATGTTTAGACATTTTAACACCGAGAGGTGGAATTTAATGTGGAGGAAAGAAAGAACAATATTCCCAAGCATTACACATACAAAAAAAATATTTAAATCCATATCCCTCCTTTTCTGGTCCACCCCATCCTGCTGTATCCAAACACACCATTCTCACTCTATTAACTGTAATATCAAACTTTTACTGCTCTCTGTTGCTTAACTTTTCCATTTAAGTTGGCGTCGTTCGCCGTATTAGGTAGACAGGCGTGCGCTCTTTAGAGCAGCGGTGTAAGCTGGACTTGAACCACTGCCAAGGATTTGCAGGTTTTCTCTTTCCAGCATTATTTTTTTTCCCTCATGGTGAGTTTGCAACAAACCAGAGACGAGTCATTTCCAATCGCTTTAAGTGTCTGGGTCAGCCTGAAACACCGCCATAGATGGTAGATCTCTGGGTACTAATGTTTATTATTCTATTTAAGACCGCTATGGGGTAAAGAAAAAAGTTTTACAAACACTGTTACCTGTAAATTAATCAAATTAACGTAAAAAATAATTAAGAGAATTTACAGACTTTAGAATGATCTAAGAGTAAATAGAGAACAAAGAAACATAACACGATTACAAAAACATGGGGGAAAGCATGAGAATAGGGAGAAAAAATTAGTTAAAGGGTTTGGCAACTAGACTGGATTTGCCAAAAATATGTATGATACATAAGAATGATGGACAAACCATTTCCATGTAATTTTCGGACTGTACCTGGTTTAAAATGTGCATCAGAAGTGACAAGGTGTTCAAACAGCTATGAAATAGTGATAGTGTTTCGGTTCACACAAGTCCTTGTACAATGCAAAGGTTTTGCCAGCCTGTGTGAACATCATGCTGGGCATTTTCCAGTTGATAGTTAAAACAAAGGAAACCTATAAAGAGGATATGAACCGCCCCCTCCACCCCGCTCTCCATTCCTTTATTAACACACAGCTTCCATGTTTTAATGGTCTCAATAAGAGTAGGACTAAGAAATAGATTTAGATCTCGGCGGACGGGTTACTCGGTCACAACAGTGACGGATATCCCGTCCGCCGAAATATAAATCCCATTGTATCCTATGGAATTTATATTTCGGCGGACGGGATATCTGACACCGTTGCGACGGAATAACCTGTCCTACAATATGTAAATCAGGCCCCAAGACCCAAGTTAAAATTGTTTACACTTCCCCAAGCTTTACTCCAAACACCAATAAACACAAATGGCATTCACTCCAGTTCCCAAAGTGGCAGGAATTTATCAGCCAAAATTAAAGGCATTTTAAGGTCTTGCCTACCGACAGGTGTCGGTTGTTGAAAATACCAGTAATGGCCAATGCCAAAACTTGCAATGGGCTAAGAACCTGCACACTGCTCAGCATTGACCGACTTTGTTAAACTCATTCCCTTGCTACTTCTTCGATTGATTCTCTTCCTCCCAGTGGCATAGCTTATTTATCATTCTTTTGGATGAATGGCGTCCTTCCACGGATCACAATCACAACTGTTACTTTTTTTCTTGCATCACAGCATGTGAGGGCAAGAGTTTTCTTGCTCTGCCCGCACTCCTCCCACTTTCTGTTGCCCAGTCTCAGGGCTGCCCTCTTGTAACTCACCCAAAGTTGTGCTCCTTCCTCAACCTCTAGGAGTCCTGCTCCGAATATATTTTATATTAAATAATTCCCAAACCCCACCTGGCGACTCTGTTTCTCCCTAACTGCTGCTCCTGTCTCTTACTACCCCACTCCACTTACTTCCTCACCCCTCTCCCCATGTTTTTTTTAATGCTTACATTTATTTTCTATTTCTTGGCCTGGCTGTGCATTTCTTTAAAAACTTGCTTAGGTGCATTTTAGATTATTTCTGTTAATTTATTGCTACAAAATGGCATCTGGCATCTTGAAACTGTAAATTAAATTAGAACATTGGAATGTTGCGTGGTCCATTTAAGACAATGGAGTGCTATGGGATTCTAATGGCTGTTAAAAGCCCGGAGCTCCAACATTCCAATGTTTGTCCTTTGTCTATTGCTGTGAACTAAGGTCTCATGGAGGCCTCTGTTTTATTTGTTATAACATTCTGCCCTCTAGGGGCGGAATGGTCTAATAGCCTTATAGCTCTCTGTAGCAGGCTCTACTGGCCATTAAAGGCCTCAGTCAAAACGATGGAGCAGGCCTTTAATGGGCGGTATAGCCCGCTATGGCATGCTAAAAGGCTATAATAAAATCAAAATAGCTGCATTATGCATAATCATGCTGTGGCCTACATTAGCTTCAGGAGGCAATAAGTGGGCATGTATAACAACGCATGGGCGCGTATTTGTCATCGTTTTTTATTTCTCATTTTGCTGTGTATTGGGCAATAGTTAGCAACATTTGCAAAAATCAGTGGTATTAACAGAGGAGACCCATTAGCTTTGCCAATACTTGTTACTTAAACATATATGCTGCCAGAAAGATTTATCGCAATATACACTATTTAATACTTGAAGGATTCTCTTATTTTAATTAATTCTTAACTTTACCCAGGATTTAATTTGTAGCACATTTTGTGTCTCTTTTTCCCCAGGTGGTCGGGATATACTTTTATTCTGTACATCTGTATTATTTTTTAAATCTCTACGAATTGATGATGCACTGTGCAGTGCAAACTGGTCTAACCGAGAGAGAGCTACCAATTAAGAACTACTTTCTTCAAATATCAACCAGCATATTGTACCTCGCTTAAATCAACATCACAATCTTCGCACAACTTTCAGCATGTTTCCATCGAAAAATAATCTTTGTCCAGTGTTCCTCTAGTTCTTCTACCGGAGCCACTTCAAACCACCCTCCTGTTCAGCCACCTTTATTTTGTCTATGGATCAATCTAAGAGATTATTTCCGATTGGGTGTCCACGGCTAAGAGAGTCATGAGAATCAGAGATGCTCATAATTTACAACACATAGTTTTGAGACTGGATCAGGAAGGGAGCGGGTCCGCCATGACTGCTATTTCAATATAAGAAGCCGGTGCCGACTTGCTGGTTTCTCCACTCATTCCAACAGCAGAACAAAACAAAGACCAATTGAAGTCAACGGAATTCTGTAATCGGCCTCCCCTCCAAGATCCACCCCTGGGCGTTTGGTTCCTTAGTGTAAGTCGCAGATTGTTTTTTTTTTTTATTTTAAAAACTAGAAGACTCCTAAATAAAGGCATACGAGTCGCAAACCAAAAACCTTTGAAGCAGTGAATCCTTTAACACCAGAATCTTTGTAAGGGATCTTGGATAAAGTCGAATAAATCTTTTAGTAGCAAAGGAATTAGTAACAGCAACTTTTGTTAACCCGTACTGAGAAATCAGAAATGTACCTCTTGAGAGTCAATGAGCACCAAAAATCTGTTGTTTGAGTGTTTTTTATCTTTGTGGAAGAAGGAGGTGTGAGAAAAGTAGTAGTGGGCATGTGGGTCTACTTTTGTGTGAAAGAAGACTTCCCCCACGACCAGCATCTACGTGGTTAAGAAAACAAATGCTGAAGGTATACCGCTAGCTTCCACCAATATGCGCACCGCACCCAGTACCCTCCTTCCGTGCGGACACAGTCTTTGAAGCTTGAGAGCAAAGTTTAACACTCTAGAATACGGAGGCTTATGTACAGCTCAGACCAATACACCATTTACCTTGAATGGAAAAAGCAAGCTATTACTGATTACTTGGAAGGGAAGCCCTCAGACAAACAAAAGTTGGACAGGGTCAGCACTCGGTGAGAGTGGATCACAGCTATACAGTAGAAATACACATCCATGGCTTCTCAACACCGCAAGCGTACAAGCTTTAAACATTATTTCTGGCCATTAAACAACCCAACGCAAGTTTCACAAAACGGAAACTTGGAGTAATGGGAACAGGGACTCCATTCCCCAAGCAGCAAAGAACGCAAGAGTACCTGAATTTGCCCTTCCCAGCATACAGCGACTTAATTAGCCACAAATGAGAGAATGAAATCATCTATTTTTGTGGTAAATTATATGACAAACGATATTCTCTCTCATCGAGAGTGCATTTAAAAATCTGTATCCCACAACTCTAAAGCAACTGAGGCATCAAAAATAAGTAAAGTTGAACCGGAGGACAGAGCTAAAAGACATAAACGAATATAGTACCTCCCTTGCACAGTATGCCTGAGAAGCAAAGAGACCAGAGAAGTCTATGTTAGTTGTCCAGTGATTTAGAGGCTAGAGGTCCATGGTGCTCTTTTTTTCAAATACACTCTTTTGGACTTAGGGGGTCAGGCCGCCATCTGCACACCTTCTCGTTCAATGAGCCTAAAAGAATAAAAGATCAAAGTAAAAGAAGAACGGAGTGGTAGGCTGTAAATACGTTTTGCTATGTTGCAAATTCTTTGGAATTTTGAAGTCCTGCTTCATTTTACTACCTTACATTACATCATTGCAAATCAAATACAAGCGGGCACTTGCACATGCGCTCCTTTCCATCTCAGCGACCCACCACGCCTCACCCACATTTACAGACTCTTTTCTTGCTTCCCTTCTTCATTAATTCCATAGTCCCTCCAAGCCTTCATACCCTCCATCCATCCATCACTTCCTACATGTGCTGTAAGAACAGCTCTGGGATATCAAAAAACTTTGCTGAAGAATGTCATCCCTGATCCTACTTCCAGTGCCTTAAATCACACAGAGGGCAAGGGCTACATCCGGCATTATTTATTCTGTCAAGAATTATAAATTTTTCTAAACTCAGTCCCCCAGGGATGCTGACGTGTCTGTGTAGGGGGGAGCAGACCCCGCCTACTTCTTAGCCCAGATGTGAGGACGCCACATGCACTGCATCCATCCAAGTCACTGAGCTTGGCAGAGAAACAGGATACCAATCCCTCTTACAGATTGGGAGGCTTCAAAAGAAGACTGATGCTCGCTTCGCCAGCCAATGAGCTTGTTGTCTGCAAGAGGATCAAACTACCTTTCAAGGAGTATTAGTTTCGCCAGGAACCACACTAGCAGGGGCAGTGGAACAGCCAATAGGTTTCCACAGCATCAGAGGGACATGCCAGGCAAGTCTGGAGTGGATTACCTTGCCTCTGCACATGAGGAACTGCTCAAAGGCCTCCTGCACAAACATTGTCTCAGAAAGTAAGAATGCTGTGTTGAAATTTAAAAAAAAACAGTTACGACATAAAAAAAATCCTTCCCAAGCTATAAAAAAATAATGCAAAACCGAAGAAACGTAAAGCCTGTAGGTCAAAGTCTGACTCATCTGGAGGAAAATGTACAAGACTCAAAATCATGCAGGAAAAGATAAATTCTGGTTAGGAAGATGGCTGCTCACAGAGGCTGGACGCAACGCTCTGTGATAAATCCAAGACGTTCGAGGAGACAAGACGAGTCACTGGAAAGCTCCACTGTAAACTGAACACGAAGCCACATTTAGAGAAAAAAATATAAGTTATGAAGGCGGTGTGTGGAGACTATTCCAGTGTTTGATGCCACCACCTAGATCGACTCTTGTCCTCAAAGAACGTTAGAATATGTGTACATGAAGGCACCACATGATGTTAAGCGGGTTCTGTTCATCATACCACGTCATTAAAGAGACCCCAAATTGCAACAAATAAGCGAGAAAAAACCTTCAAGTTCAATTTCTTATCTGATTCACTCATTGGAAGAGTTCTATGCAGAGGAAGCTTGCATACCAAGTGAAAGCGTAAATTCCCATATGTCGCCCAAGGCTAAATATTGTACAGAGCCCAATAAAGCATAGCACATGCATACCTGCTCGCCTTAGGATAATTATTTAAGGCCGGCTGAGCCTAACACAGCATACCTTCATCACAGGAATGAATATAAGCCGAAGACGTTGATATGGACCGATGAGGAGGGATACATGTAGTGAGTACATCATTTATGGGTTATTTTCTGCCAGGTTTATTCACCACATGCTCAAGTTTTGTTATTGGCAAAGGCCATGAGATAAACAAGTTACGTACCTCTGCGAATGCTTTTTCTGATGGATACGAACGTGCCCACAGATTCCTTGTTTGCGGGGTATATTTTAAATGTCAAAGGCAAGAGATGTACCCCAGGATAGATTTAATACTTGCAGGGCTTAAAGAAATTGTATTTGTAATTGAGATCGACTCCCACAGGCTCCGTTTTGCATGGTTTCCAAGACTACATTCAGACTGGATCCGGAAATGTATGTAGCAGTAGATCAAAGGTGTCGTATAGTGGCATTCAATGTCATTTGCAGTCACATGGTCACTGGAAACGAATGTTGGGAGTATACATATGGGTACACTGATGCCAGTGATACTGAACAAAAGGACGGCAGCCACGTAGCCCAATTCCGCACCGCTTGAAGTAGCCACTAGAAAAAAAACCTGTTGCCCACCTCAACGGCCAGCTGCACACTGACCACAAACTAGACACATTTTTCCCACAAGTTAGAGAGGCAACAGAACATTTGCGTATGACCACACTTAACGATTAGACAAAAACTCGTGGATCTTTGTTGTTGATGTAGTGTTTTCTTTATTATGTATTTCAAACAGTGAAGCCAACGCGTTTCACCTTACAAAGGCTTCATCAGGGCAAGAGATCTGATCCGCTGGAAAATATCAGGGATCGCCTCATATAAAACAAATAGTACCAAAATCTAGTGTCACAATGGTTTCGACTTTAAGGCCTTGTGGCAATTAAGTAATCAGGGGCCAGTTTGTAAACCTTTTTATTACAGCAATTATGGCGTGAATTCAAATGGATGCAACACACCATGATCCAGAGCGTGATCAATTCTCAATGGTTTCTGTCCAGAACACGTTCCTCAACAAACGGAACACACGAAAAACAGAAACAGGCGCCTCACTTCAGGGCTCTAGGTGGTCTAGCTGGGCCGTGCACGGCACCACAGACAGAGTAAATGTCCTGTCCTGTACGCCGTACTAGGATGGACGGATGGATGGATGGATGGATAGATAGATGGATGGCATAAAAGTCCTGAAGGTATTACTTAGGCAGCTGAGAAGGGCAGCCGGGCAGACATGAAATGAAAACTGTGGAGAGCATGGTCTTACATTTTAAACGTGGCTTCGCCTAGTGCCTGCTTCTGAGGACGTGCTCCCAGAGTTAAGAAACGGTGCTGAAATGCAACATAAAAAGACAACAATAGAAAGCCGGGTAAAGGCAGATGAGGGTTTTCCCTCTGGAGTCAGGAAGAAAAACCGGATGTATAATTCATAACCTTTATTTCTTTATTGGGAAACATCAAAGCAATGTCAGGAAAGGTGCTGCCAAAAATCAGCCGAGGTGCCGTGCCTTCGACCTTTCAAGCTACGCCTTTGATGTAATGTGGAAAAAAAAAAAATACATGCGCGCTCCCTCGTTATTAAAAAACTGCCCCGCAGTCTTGGTGCAGGGAAATCATAATTAACTCCGTAGAAGAAGGGGTAAAATGGAAACCTCTCTTGGTTCACTCAGATCCCTTGGAGAAAAAAAACGAGAGAAAAAAAAAAAAAAAACAGGCGCAGAGGAAGGAGTCAGATAAGAGAAGGAAGGGGGAGGTGGGGGGGTTGTTGAATTTTGCCTCACGGGGAAGCGTTCCAGAGAGCAGTAAGTAACATTATGCTTCCAATTACAAGTGTGCATGAAGAAGCCACGCGAGGTCACGGTGAAAAGGAAGAAAGACCACTCAGTAATGGAAACACAAGCGAGCCGGGTGCTAAAACGCCCGCGGGAAACGCACGGTCCTTAAGTTCTGCCTGCCTCTGGCCTCACTCCTGAGGTCTGTAGTGTTATTGTAGTGTACGTAAAACAAAGAGTAAAACAAGCATCTGCAATGCAATAGGTCTCGCATTTACGCAAGTTTGAGCTATTGGCATTGTAAATGACAATGCCTTTTATTTATGTTTTGGTTTTTAAAACATAAATAAAAGGCTTTGTCATTTTCAATGCCAGTAGCTCAAACTCTTGCAAATACTTGACCTATTGCATTTCAAATGCTTTAAGGCAGCGCTAAGTTGCCCGCTTCTGTCTCCCATGACTCCTGAAGAGCGCCCCCTTTTTTAAAGAGTTAAATAAACAAGCCGGTGGTCACAACTGCGCACGAGAGATCCTCCAGCAGTAAGAGAAACTCAGTAAAGAAAATATCACTTACAGACTAAAGAAGACGTACCGTGTAACAACCGAAGTAAAAGGGCCAGTCCTCATGAGAGGTTACAAATGAAAACAAGGTGGTACTAAGGAGGGACTAACAAGCCTAATAACGAATCAGAAGCCAGCATTTATGAAGGACAATGACACAGGCCAATGACAAATATGGGTGAAGAGTGGGCGGGGCTTCAAGTACATATCCAATACTGCATGGTTCGCACAGCTCCGCATGCGCTGCTCAGGCTCGACCTAAAAAAAGGAGGAAGGGGCTAACAGAAAAGGAAGTGTCTTTCCTCTGTTTCTACCTGCTCTGCCGATGCATTCAGGTTAGTGACAACGGCAAAGTCACATAGCACGGGGGTTGCACTACTAACCAAAAATAAATGATGCAAACCTTTTTGGTGATCCTTGATCTTACAATCAAACACTTGTGGAACACAACAAATACATCGAAGGGCAAGAGTTGTGCTATATAAAATGATACGGACACGTGACTTACTGGTTGGAAAATAAGGATTTACACAAAATGTTTTCATTACAATATAATTTCGCATTTTTATAAATATTCAATTCAATTTGGAATTAGGAATTTTTCTTCATTCAAAGAAATATCGTCTTGCTGATGCTTCAAAAGTAAATGAAACGGTCTGACTTCAAATCTTATTGGCTGCTAGGATTTGAGGGAACAGTATTTTTTGATGATTATTTGCACAAGAGCCCGCCAGGTATATTATTTTCCTGTGTTCCGGACAATCCTTGCTTGCAAGGTACCCATTTTGGTCTCCGCTATACATCCTACCACTAATCCCTTAGTTCTGCATTGCTCAGGGGACCCTGAAGAGATCCTCAATCTTTTTATATTGGAGGTGTTTGGGATTTCCCTCTGGGTACCCATCAAAATAGTCGGTGCAGACTGGTATTCCCAAAGGAGACATGTAAGAGCCTATGATGCGTGGGCTCATATCAGAGAGTGCACTGAAATAAAAGCAAGCGTTAGTCCCATCATCTGAAACCCTCAAAAGGACTGCTCATCTCCATAGGGCTTCTTGGCGTTTATCCACAGCAGTTGTTCTAAAGTTACCCATCAAAGCCCCTGGGGTTCTCTTCCACCACTGTCCTTTTAGTTTTGGTAAAGCAGCACAACTTCTGCAATCCTGCTTTTTAATTGCACCCGGGGAAACTACACAAGCATTGGTCCATCCAAGTCAACCAGTGGGCCTTATCCAACACAATCCTCCACGTCTTTGGATCAGCATCCGGCCATCTTCACAAACAACTCACAGTTCATTGCTGTTATGTTTGCAATGTGAACGGAGGCCAAAATGTACATATACCAATACAGTGGTTTAAAGCGAGAGGGCATGGATACAGGAAGCAAATTGATCTGGTAGGGAGACTGAACTGGTGGGTTTTGGGTACCGTTCCACATCTGCACCCATGAACGTGCAAGTCTGACATTCAAAGGGTGGTCATAGCAGAGCTCAGGTCCATATGCAAAGAAAGCTTTTAAGTGAGTTTCTTCCGAGTCTTCAGGATTTCCTGTCTGGTCAGAGAAGTTCTCAAGTTAGCGTAAGTGCCACCCAACATTTCCACTTTACAAGCAAGGTAGTCCGGTCTATGCAGGTGGAGAACCCACTAGATCACGCAGTAGACTTTGAAGTGGATCGGTGTGGGGAAAGGGAGCCAATGCAGGTCTTTCAAGGTGAGGGTGTGTACTATTCCTGTAGTCAAGCTCTGATCTGATCAAGAGCTCCAGTGGGTGCGAATGAGTAGTCATGGATATGGATATAGATATAGATATAGATATATATATTTGTTTTTTTGTTGTGCAGTTTTATATAGCACAAACTCGACCTGAAAGTATTGGAGCCTTTTACATGAGCACCAGTTATGTTACACAAGGACACACTCATTTTTGGGAAGGCACGTGGAGAGTAAGCGATTTGCCCGGAATCACAGGATGCTGAGCCGAAGCAGAGCCTCAAATCTAGTTCCCCAGCTCCAAAGTCGGCAGCTCTGGCAGTGAGGACACATCCTTAGACAACAAAAGACTCAATTAGGCGATGCATGTTCTCTTAACACTCATCTTTTGCTGCTAGGATTTTGTTGCAAGCATTCCTCTTAGGCCCCAAGACCTACCCGTTACGCCTCAAAAGCCCCAAAGTACAGAATGTAGGCAGATAAGCGCTGCTGAAAGGAAACTGGAGTCACAAACCATGTGTAATCAGTTTCAAAATGATTAAAGTGTTGATCATAGCATATGCTTTCCACAGTTCAGTCAAACCACCAAGAACCATGATTTCTCTGATCGAGGCGGTGTTATCTGCTGCTACCACTTGCGCGTTCAGCTGCGGCACTAACGATGCTGTGAGAAGGGTTGTTGCTCCAACTCTTGCTTTTCATGGTATAAACCTAATCAAAGAGCAGCAACTTTTTATTGTCAGATGAGCAGTTCACGGTCTCACTGTTGCTACCAAGCTTGCTCATCATGAATGCATCAAACTGTGCTCCAGGTAGGACGCAGAATACTAGCGCCTCACTCTAAACTGGGGTGGCATGGTGAGCAAAAGAATGATGGATTTAACCCAGATCTCTTGACTGGGGGTGAATGTTTTGATTTGTTCTGCATTCCGTCCATCAATTGTGTGTCTTTTGCTTTCTAGCCCTAAGTGCGCCAGGTATGCCCAAACGTGGGTCCTGGGCTCACTGTGCCACTGAACTCAAGCTATCCTGGCTGAAGAGGGGTGGAACCCCGAAACCGGTCCTAGGATGCTTGTTTCTGGTCCAGGGAGGACATGGATTGGCAGTTCGGGCTGGACAGTTCCCATGAAGCACAGGGTCAAGACTGATTTGCATATGGCCAGGTCTAAACTGGGGTGGCATGGTGAGCAAAAGAATGATGGATTTAACCCAGATCTCTTGACTGGGGGAGAATGTTTTGATTTGTTCTGCATTCCGTCCATCAATTGTGTGTCTTTTGCTCACTCTAACAGTGGCCGACCACACACAGTCTTCTAAAGATCTTTGATAGGATGCAGCCCCTCAGAGCCCTGAAATGATTGCATACATACTAACATGGCGCAAACTCTGGGGAAGTTCTTAAAGCTCAAGAGCTCAGTGCGGTGTTTCAACTCCACTCCACGTATGACCGCGCAAGAAGCCCCGCTATCCCTCACCTGGACTTCAAATCCTTGCAAGCTCAGCCCAAGAGCAGTTCATGTCCTCTTTTTTTAAGCTTTGTTTTCTTGCAGACCATTTAGTAATTTGTGCAGTCAGGTCTGGGGGCTTAGTGGACTAATGTGCCCACCGTAAAGGCCTGTCTTCGAGCTCATGGTCACAGGTTCAAATTCCGGCGGGCCCACTCAGCCTTTCATCCTTCTGAGTTCGATAAAATGAGTAACATTCAGTTGGGTAACAATAAACATCTGTTATTCAGCACCAAGATACCCTTGGATAAACGTGTGCTTTACAAACACACGTTATGTTATGTTCATACTTTCATGTTTAGCAAGCGTTTTTCTTTTCCTCAACTCTAACATTTTTTTTTTACCAACAGTTATTTTTCATAAAAGGGGTTATATTGCCACCTTGTATGGGTTCAATTGCATTGTGTTGTTGCTTCTCCATTTTAAGTGTGGCTGACAGCACAGGTTGCCTATAGACCTATTATTAGCAGTTCTTTAAAATATATATGGAGTTAGCTTTAACTCTAAGGAAAGGAGTATTACTCTCATCTCACGCTATTGGTAGCTTGGTGGATCATTTAGCCTTATTGAAGTGTGCTTATTGGCTTTTTGGTAGATAATTTGTTTCCACTACAACTGCTCCCATTTGAATGCACGATGAATCATTTGACATCTGAAAAGAAATTCAATAATCATGCTGTTTAGGATAAATTCCTCATCTCCTAAATGCATTCTATTCAACAAGCAATGCTCGTTTATTACACTTTGCAGCACCGTCATACCGAGTAGGACAAGCTTTAATGTGATAAACAGCATTTGTGCATGCCATGCATGTAAAAAGCATCAGCAGATTGCAGAGTTTACATGTGTTGGTACATTAAAGCCAAACCCAACAGTTTTACCAATGATTGTTGATTAAAGATTATTGATTAGCAAAAATACAAGCGAGTTAAGCTCGACACAGGTGGTGGCCACTTGGCTTTACATGCCCAACTCAGTAGCACTTTGAATGCACCACTTTGCTGACTCCATGGATTCTGTATGTATTGATAAATCCAGTGCTGTATTAACGCCTGCCAGGTTCGGCCAATGGCTTTGCAACCGATAGCTCCTCTCCGTATGTAACCGGGTAATAAGTACAAGTTATGAAATACCACTCTCAGGAATTGCAGTGTTCATTTGGCTAAAGTCCAGGGTCTTAACTGACGCTTTTGCACCTTATTCAAGTTCCTTCCAGGATGAAACCATAAAGGAAGGAGTAATGTCTACTTAGATTAAACTCCTCCTCCACCCAACAAGCACAAGCGGTGTGGAACTAAACGGTGACCGTGAAGCCGGGAACGTTATTGGCGGCGCGGTTAATGATGCTTTCTGCTGCTTCCTGTGCTTTCCTTTCCTCATACTGCACTTAACAACAATAGTGAATAACCTATTCCTTTTATACCATCTCTTTCCCCAAAGGGCCCTCCTAATGTTTGTAATACTAGCTCACACTGTTCTCAGTCCAGCCATAACAAACGCACCAAACAAGGAAAATGACCTTAAAGTTATAAAAGTTTCAGCACATATTAACAATCGGATTCAAAACTTTGCAAGATGTTGCGTCATCCTCTCAGAGTACGCAAACTGCACCAGGGATGGAGCAAATGTGACCCACACGAAACCATAGGTCTCAAACAATCGTGTTATGGCAACAAAGTGACTGCTTTTCTCCTGGGACACCAGCAGCCAGAGAACTTACTGCAATCGTCTTGTTGGCTTACAGAACAGAAGGGCCATCGCCTACGGGATTCAATTAGACCCTTCTCATGGGTGACAGGCATCGTTTCTAATGACTGTCTCAAACAAATCTTTTTACACTAGGAAACAAGGATATTTAGAGACAACATGCTAGACCAAGTGCAAGTTCCATATAAAGTCAGGGTCTCCAACATGGGAATGGCCCTGTCCACGCCTTATGGACATTTCAGAGACATCCCATTTAAGAAATTCTCAATTTCGCAAGAGTTCATTCATTCTCTTGACTTGGCTGTAGGCACAGTCACTCTCTGCCTGCAAGCAGTCAGGCTCAAGCGCCGCTGACCCCATTCATCCACAATGGCTGAGCCGTAATCAGAGGTACATCGATTTTAGACATGAAAAAATGTTGTGTGCCACCCAACAGTGATGTGTCTTAACCCGGTGACTTGTCCTAGATTAGTCCCTCAGTTTTCATAAGCTCAGCTCCTCAATGCCTTCCTGTGGTTTTACCTGGTTTAACTCAGTGGCCCCGTGACTACCTAGAATCAGGCCAAAGCCCCCTCCCACAACCACTCAGCTAGCCTGTCATTCCCTTTTCTTTATCTCCAGCGCCCATTCACAGCACTGACGACAAGTGATGCTCATGCCCAGATGTAATCATGTGACGCGTAGGGAAAGCCTCTGGATCACCAATGGCTATGCGCCCATCCGCTCAAGGTGCCGCAGAGCAGGTCACCAAGGTAGCTCAGGAATCTTCCACAACAAATTATCCGCATCTCCCATCCCGAGAAGAGAGAGGAGAATGGGACAAGAGCAGCGCAGGGGTCACTGGAAAAGTAATGTGTGTACCAAGTGGCCCAAGCCCGCCTTTGCTGTAATTTACCACTGCTGATCAGCTTCAGAATCCATTAAGCATCCTTCAGTTTGATTTATACCCCTCTCCAGGGCCTTGATAACAGGCTGTGCAAGAACATATTACAGCAGGCCCTAAGATGCCTTGGAAGAACACACCTGGCAAAGCTGGTTATTGATGGATACACACATGCTGCCTGATCACAGTCTGAAAAAACCCAAAGGGAACTGGCCTCACGTTTACTGGGTTCTTCATCATTTTGACCAAAATTAGTGAATCTTGTGGGTTAGCAGTTGAAGCGAAGACCACCTCAATCTAGAACTAAGTGACAGAGTCTCCAGTCCTCAACTTTTCAACTTAAATTAATTGATATCAAGTGTGTTAATGTAATTATTAGATCCATGGAAGCAAAACAAGACTACAGCACCCAGAATACATCAGGCTAATGTACAAAAGTCCAGGACTGGAACCAGAGTAATGATCAGGAAGGAGGTGATTACCCTATAGGATGCACACATTTCCCTCCCGCCAGTCACGTGTAGCACACACCGCCTGCAGATGAGGGTCAGGAGTAAGATCCTTGGCATCCAGGCACTGCACAGCAGATTCATCTCTGCTGTCAAATCCATCTGTCAGCAAAATTCAAAACAAAAACAAGGCAAGGCAAAAAGCAGGCTTCAGTCCCCAAGCTGGCAGTAAATTCAAATGTGAATAAATCCAGCTGATTAGACGTGTGCTCTCAGTGAGGAAGCTCAGAGCAGCCAGCCTTCCCTGGAGAATGCTCTCTCTGGAAGTGGGGGAGGGAGGAGAGAGGAAGGATGCACAGCATGAAGAGAAACAGCGGTGTGGGTGATCTCCGGCAACCTGCTACCACAAGGCACCCTCACCGGTTTCTCCAGGCGCTCCTCTGCACTGAGTGCACCTTTGACCAACTGAGACTTTACTACAACTGGGCACGGGTATTTGCTTGAGAAGCCCGTCACCTAGTCTGTAGCAAAAACAAAACAAATAAAATGCATGTAAACGAAACTAAAAACAAACCTCAGCGCACCCACTTCTCCATGCTTCAATGCTCACCTACTAATCGCTCAACCGATCACCATCTCACCCAACCACTCACTTAGGTTAAACTACGCAAAATCTTGACCAGCACTTGAAAGCATGTACCAGCAACACCCAGTCACCCACCACCAACAGTGCAAGGCTCCTGCAGGTTGTGTTTCATTCAGGTCTCCATAACAGACAAGTAATCAAATGAAAGTGGAGCAGAACAGAGAACATGAAAGCCAGGTTTGTCCAGCTGAAATGTTTGAGATCATATACAGGTCCAACATTTGAGACACTTCAGTGTGCACATGTTAGACATCAACCAATTGTGAGATTTCTTACTGACAGGGTGAGTGAGTAGCTAATGGCCTGCACACTATGAACACCATCACCTGTTTGGATTTGGAGTCTGTTGCATGAGCAGCACGTTGAATGTCTGCTCGGCGAACAATGCTATTTAATGCTTTTGGAAAAGGCCGCGAGTTGGTTGAGACTATAGCATTCTAGATAAATGATCCCTTTGCTTGTAGAAAATAGCAAATGTGGCCACTTAATCCATAAATTCAGAGACCTTGCAATAATCTTTGACTTCTGGTTGAACGTAGTGGGACCGGGAAAGGTGTCCGAAGTCCTCACCTTAGAGCAGGTTTTCTCCTTGTTAGGAAATTAAGAGATAGGGACATTCTTAAAACATCAAGGCAGCAAATGCATAACAGATATGTTAGTAAGTCTTGGAGATAAAGCCAAGGTCCAGGGAGGAGCTCCTGTAACCGGAATACTAGTCCGAGAAGGACTGCAATGAAGCATCATTTCTCAAAACCAGCATGTCTAAAACATCATTCAGGATGCAAGCTCCACCTTTGTCCAGGGGCTGCTATCAGATTTAGAACTTGTTTGTTTAATCCAGGAAGATGACATGCTAAAAATGCACCACGCCGAGTTGCTAGCGAGACTAACCTACAAAATGCAGAGTTTAGAAAGTGTCCAAATGTTTAGGAGCAGTCTGGTGGAGAACATAAGGAAACTGCACAGGAAGCTACACGATTGTGGTGGATACAGTTTTATAAACTGATGTTGTCTGGCATCTGAACATTTGGACGAGTGACTCATTCAGTGTAATTACATCCATTCCTTGATTTGATCTTTCACAGCATCTGCCTTTGGGTCTTAATGACGCTGAAGACTGGGGGAAAAAAACAAGCAAGTCTCAGAAACCAGCCATGAACCAAGCAAAGTAAATAATGATGAGCGAATTATCACATTTTCAAGAGCTTTTAAGGTCTGGCTTAATGGATGCCACCCGTGGCTTTCGCTCATACGAAGCCTTTGAGGATATAAAAATAAGGCACAGTGATGATGTGTGGAAAGGGAGGCTTTGTAATTGGCAGAACAAGGGAAACGCACCAGTGGTTCTTGGTGATGGAGCTTGGCTGATTTACTGTGCTAACGTGCCTTGCTGTTTCCATTGGTGCAGAAGGTTATCTACTTTCTGGCCATAACTCAACTTCCTGAAAATAAAACAAGAGTTTGGTTTTCTCTTCAAAGTAATTCAAATGTTTCTCTATTAGGGACTCATTTGTTAAAATGAAAAGCAATCCGCTTAAGAATTGATGTCATCTGTGCAGTTGACACAACGGTACATTTTGTTATATGTTCCAAATAGGGGACGTTTTTTAATGATTTTTCGTTACAATTTTTAATAACATGTTATGCTCAAAATTGTAAGGCTGTTAAAAAAGTACCATAACAATCCCTTGTGGCAAACGCATTTGATCTAATGATAGCAGCATGGTAAAACTAAGTCAGACTGGCAACATCATTAAGACCAAATTCGTCTGTAAAAAAAAAAAATGAATCTGTCTTTCGTTTATGTATGCACTGTCAGGTCACGAGACAAGATGATGCACAAGAAACGGCAAACATGGAGTAGGTGGCACACAGGATAATGGAAATTACTCTGTGTGATAGAGAAGACTACATTTCCCAGACTCCAAAGCTCGGCGCCAATCATTAAAGACCACCACACTCAAACACACTGATGGGTCAAAAGTGGCAACAGGGAATTTAGGCCTAACTAAGCTCCCTTGTCTGACAACAGTGGTTGTTTGGACTCCCCACTTTGCATTCGTTCACACCAGGCTGAACTTGTTTTTTCCCTGTTCGGTTTCGAAGGGTACTTATGATTATTCGTTACGCGCCTCTTTATCCTTTTTATTACTTTGTCTTTTTCTGCCCAGATCCCCTCCCGCCTAGTGCTGCAGAGGTGTTCATTTTCAGCTCCTAATCTGGTTTCACAGCACACTGAGGACTAGTTACAGCATACCATCTCCTCGCACCGGATACATCCACTCTGTGCTACATGTCTTGGTTCCCTCCTGTTGTGTGACCTCTTTGTAAGTAATTCATGTTTTCACCCTTTGAAACCTAACCTTGAGAAGACTGAACTTGAGTCAAATGACCTGCAGTCTACCAACTGAGACTGGTGCTTTGGTGGTGCCATTCCATCAGGTGAAACACACTTTAAAGCTGTCCCACAGCATGTTAATCGAGGCCAAGCAATGACCTTCAAAACTGCACTAGAGAAAGAAGGCCACTCTGAGTAGGAAGATCGGAAAGCTTCAACATCTTGTCCTTTTAATAAATGGTGCTGCCAACACATTTTTTTTTATAGACCATACAAACTCTCTAGCAAAAAAGTATCCTTTTTATGTTGTCTTTCAAAATTTTATCATACAGCAGACATATAATTTTACACATCCCAAAAGGTCTCTATTTAACTCAAAATGTCATTTAAATTTATATATATATATATATATATATATATATATATATACACATACACATACACATACTAACTACCTACACATTATTAGGTATTAGATGCACTGTTAAACTGTACATTTTCAACAAAATCTGTTATGTCTCCTATAAGCACTGGCAAAGTCAACAGGTCTGGCCCTGGCAAGCATGTATTTTTTGGGCAAAAATGAAAAACTAATGGAGTGACCCAGCAGATGAGGCACAACAGCGCTAGTACTGAAGTGTACTCTTTTCAGGCATATGCGCACAAACAGATGTGCAGCAACCTTACTACACACCCCAGGCTATTCAGTGGTTCGTGTACATTTACTTACGCAGGGATGTACATTTACATTTATATCCTTAATAGGAACTTGATGCTACTTTTGTACTTTTAAGTTGGGAATTTACCTCCTAGGTATTGATCGTATCCGCTATCGTCTTGAATCATAGATATTGAGCGTGTGATCTAGATTTACTATCATGCTGGCACAAACCAGTTTAGGATATCGGTGATGGAACGCCTTGCTACTAATTGGTCTCTGATTCTTTCCTTTATCAATGCGAGGGGAAGGGCTTGTGGTTCTCCATACGTACAATTTGCGTGTGTGTGTGTGCGCCATCACCAAGAATCCGCAGTGGGGAACCATTAAAAGTTTGTCTCAAATACACCACTGGCTTTATTCTGATGTGTTCTGGCACATGTTAAAAACTCAGCATGACACATGCTTGCACTGACTTAGTGAGTTTTTAATATGTGACAGGAGATTCGTAGGGGTAGATTACATACCCACCATCTGTCAAAGATTGGGTATCTCATGTCCGAAAGACCGGAGCGCACCCCTGACGAGAAGTCCGGGACACTGTTTACAGTGAGGCCTCTTGGTGTTTTCTGTAGGTGTCTCTAACTTTGGGTGTCTAGCCTACGTGTCATGGCTGGGGACAATGGAAGGGACGTTCACTACTAAGTAGGCGCATTCCCAAGAACGAAATAAAAAATATACTCAGGTCAACATTGTTGAGCAAGATATTTAGATGACCAAAGTATGTCCGGGGAAGAAAATTTAGAGGACCGACAGCATAACCAGCGCCTTTTTGAATATTTGCTGCTCGTTTTGTTAAGGGTGGCCCTGGTTGTTTCCCTCACACCCCTGAATAGACAGCGGCAGTTCACGTCATCGGGCAGAACGCCATCTTGAATTGGGGGAAGTGGGCTGCATCACTGCTCCATGTTGAAAGCTACGGTGGGCAGCACTAAAACGTGCATTACATTTGAACAGACTAATCGGTGAAGAGGTCTGCCCAAAAGCCCATGTCTAATATCTGTACTTTTTGTTTTTTGAGGAACACCTGAAGCTTGAGTAACAACTAATGCGGTCTCTAGGCCAGACCTAGGAAACTCCATCCTAGCTGGTATTCCTTTTTCAATGTGTCTTTATCATCAGGGAAGAAAGGAGAAAGGTGTCTGAAATCCTACTTTTAAGTAGGCGTCTTTTGCACATATGCATAATGCTCCAAATGTTGGCATCTTTGGACAGTATGAGAAGGCAGCACTGCTTGGCGGTGCAGAAAACTGGCGCAGGCGGTGAATGGGAGAAGCGGATACTGTGGCTAGAGGGAGGTGATTGCATTATTGGCAAATGTGAAAAACTGGTTATGACTACTTGTGAGATGCTGCCAATAGTGGGCGATATTAAGAATTTGCAGTGGGTGGCAGTGTAAAAAGCTGCCACTGGTGGGTACTGGCAGTGTGAAACACTGGAAATGGTGGTCTAAGTGAGAAGCTGGCTGTATGACTGCATCTAACCAGTATCTGTCCTCAGATCTTTTATCTAGAGTGTTGGCATACAAATACAAACGTACAATTATATTTTAACATCATAGACACAAGAATAAAGAAAAGAAAGACATGGGCATTAATTTAACGTGGATAAGGTAAGTATATAGTTTTTATCTGTTTTTTTTTTTTAATACAGAGAGGATGAAAGAGTAGTAACAGCAGGTATCCTAACTCGGAGCCTTGGACCAAGGAGCAAGGAAGACCCAAACTGAGAAAGAGCTCTGGAGAATGAGACCGGTGAGAACTTGACCAACGGAATGAAGGCCGCGGTTCGGAATAAATAAGTGAGATAGTTCAGTACGAACGCAAGACTTTCGACAATTGAAAATGATGTATCAATAATGAATCTGAAAACGGTATGAGCTGGGTGAACCTGGCTAGGCATGGGCTGGTCTGGCCATGAGGGACTTGAGGACTACTGTGGGTGTAAAACAGAGAGACCAATGTAGGTGTAATACTGATGGTTCCCATTACCAATGGTATAAGACCACTGATGAGCACAGCATTATAAATCATGACAAGGCAAAGATAATTTACTTGTCGATTTGTCATTGACTCATTAATCAATACTTCTGCATTCCATCATTAAAGTCATTAATGAAGCTCCTATCAGAATTTGCCACATCGACATGTTTAGACCATGCGGGTGCCATTTAAATCATTAGCGCAAGACAAGCGCCCTGCTGAACTCTTAAGGAAGAAATTGAGTCAATTCTATTTGCAACTGAACACAAGGAATTTACAAACAAAATCAGGAGGGTCTGGCACGAAGGCCCTCTTGGTATGCAAGACTGGTACGAAAATCATTGGCAAAGCCAACGGGTGTGGCCCTGGAATACAGTGTTACGGCCTTTCTTAAAGGCAAGCATATGCAACAAAAAAATAAAAAAAATAAAACGTCCTGCCACCTAAACGTGGTGGCTATATGCTTGCTTTAAAAATAACACAATACAGTAGCTTCCTAGAACACCGGTCTACTTAAAGCAGGTATCAAAAATTGTTTTGTTTAAATGCACTTCACAGGAAGTAAGATTCTTACTGGGAAAAGGAAAGATAATAACCGCTTTAGATTACTATAACCAGAGGACATAGTTTAAATACATAAGGATGACCAGAAGAAGTAATTGATCCAAAGGAGGGGGGGGGGGGGGGGTAGCATTAGAAATGTAAAGTACTGGTCCACCAACCCTGGCACTGAAGTGCACTTCTTTTAGGCCTATGTGCTCATGTGATTAGGCAAATCACTTCACTTACAATAAAAAAGCATCAATGACTGAAGTGGGACGACCCACTTGCTATGGTGATTGGCAGACAAAAAATGTGAATTTGAACGGACCAATGGATTAAGAGGGCTGACTCAAAGCCATGTCTATGTATGCATATATGTATTTTTTACTTATATATTTTTTCCATTACAATTAGGTAACAATACTGGTAAGGCTGTCTCTATGGCAGATATGAAAAGAGTGGAATAAGCAAGGTAGAAAGAAGTTGCAAAATGTTATGAACAAATCCTACCATGTTCCGAGTTCGACAAAAATTCCTTTGGGGGGGGGGGGGGGGGGGCATTCTATTTCAAATAGAGAAACACAAAATGTTTAAAATCAAAGAATCCGTACTGCCCATCTTGTAATCTGCCGGTTTACCCATAGATTCCCTAAGAGTGCGTGGGATCCCTCGTCGCTCCTGGAGGGTACTTGGAGCCATGAAGTCCTCTGTCCCATGGTAACTGACGCTTCCACACTTACAGTGCCCTTGGAGGATTTGGAGGTTGGGTCAGTTTCGTACCCGCCAATGTGCTACGACGTTGCAGCATGTTTGAAGTGCTGCGGATGTAGCTAGCAATATGCACCAGGTAAGGCTTGCACGTAAAGTGAACGTGGTTTGCCCTGCTGCGCCAGGTGAAAAGCGCCAAGTACTTCATCTCCGGCACCTTCAATTGCTTGTTCGTGTTTGTACAGAACAGCCCAACCGTGGGGATGGCAGCCACTGCACACACAAGGGTGTCTGCCATCCAAATCTCTGCCACGCCGGGGAAGAGTTAATTTTTTTCTTTGTTGTCTCACCTTTGCACAATATACGGGGGAACTTTGAGGAGACCATGACGCTATAGACGGGAGGCGGCTATTTTCTTAGAAAGATTGACGCTAGCAGCCAGACTGCTCCGTGTTCACTTAATACATCAGCAAGACTGCTCTGTGTTCACCTCATACATCAGCTAGACTGCTCCGTGTTCACCTCATACATCATGGTCTCCTAAGCATTAGTTTGGAGGTACGCTTACCCATTCAGGATTGCACAGGGCTGTGGGGCTTTCAACTGCACTTTCCTAGCCACAATGAAACAATTCTTGTTTTAACTGAACTTGGATGTCCTTTTATATAAATGTAGTTCTTTTCAATGCAAATTATTTGTTCCTGTCATTTGTAGCCTTTGAAACGTTCTTATGTTATTTTGTAAACGTCAACTATTAACTGTCCTCATATAAACCACAGGGGTGTGGAATTTAATAAAATATCTACTTGTCCATGGGGCAGGTTGCTTCATAAATCTACTTGTCCTGTAACAAAATCCACTTGTCCCTTTTGTGCCATGTAATGCGGCGACAAATTACGGCAGCAATCTCATTATATAAGAGTTCGGATATAGCCTCTCTAATTATGCCAAGGCTCGTACCATAGTAGGGTTGAATACTAGCAATTCCCTTATGTTGCCACGTTTCTGCAGGTCTACATACTGGGGCTGAAGTTAGTGGTAAGCAATAGTTCAAGGGTTGGAATGCCCTTTTGAGTCTGTGCAAACCTACTAACTTGCGTGTTTTAAGGGTTTGCACCAACTCTTTTTTAATCTTTTCCCGTACTGAAAAAGGTTGGAAATTTACTCCTGACAGGGGCAGACTTAAAACTTCTTCCGGGGTTGGGAAAAAAAGTGGTTGGAGGAAAAGTGAACTTAAAACATTCAGATTTTTACACGAGCAAATCTACACATGCACATTTGCTCATGCAAAAATGCAGTTCACAAATATTTTTCTAGGAGTACTATTTCTTGGCCTACTTCTGTAAATTCTTGTGAATTTACGGAAACTGTATATATGCACTTAATGCAAGGATATATACCATGGATTTACTTTTGAGACTTTCTTAAATAATTGGGCCTCTAATTAGGCCTGGCGTCAACCATGACCTTTTGTGCTTAATAAAATTCTGTCTCCCTCTCGATCTATCAGCTAGCTTCACTGTAAGTGACACTATTCTGCTCTTTTACAAAGGAGCATATTGGCACACAAAGTAATTTGGTTCAGTGCCCTGAACTGCTGTGGCAATGTGTGCTTTTTGAGACCAAAAATTTTTTTGCTTTTGCCAATGCTTGTTAGAATGGTGAAGGCCCAGCAGCTCCCACACTGATAAGGTTTTACAAAAACTATGCCTAAACAAGTCACGCATTGACAAAACCAAAAGGCTGGCCACCAATTTCAGACCTACTGGCTTTGCCAATGCTTGTTCATTTAATTGGTTACACTGCTTTTCCATTTTGAATATTTATGGGAAATACAAGCATACATCAACATGTTACTAAATGATGCTGCAAAGATATGGTACCTAAAATCTTACAGTAGTTTAGCAAAATGTTTTTTTCTCCTACTTGCATTTTTTTGTGAACATTTTATTTTGAAAGCAAAGAATCATCACGCTTGCTTTCAAGCTTCTGCAAATATTTGCATATAATCCGAGAGCATTCTGGGGGCATTATACATAGCCTCCTATTACTAAAACTTGAAAACGTGTGTACACATTTATACTGGAACCACCGTCAGTAGACCAGGCCGAGCTTACAACATTTACTTTTAGTGCTCACCTTAATAATAAAGGCTTTGCATTAATGAACCATAGATACAAGTTTGAACAGCACTTAACACATGGACACAAATATTACCTTAACTGCAGACATTGCACTTTCCTGATCCATAATGTGGTACTGTAAACTGGCAGCCAAAGGGTTTGTGCTGAAGGAGGTTGGGCCTACTTGTCCCAAGGACAAAATACACATGAAAACTTGTTGCCCTGGACCCCAAACAATATGTCCCAGGCTTCAGGAATTCCACATCCCTGAAACCAACTGCACGCAGTTGTAAGTTTCCTCATGTAAAGCATTTGGATACCTAGTTCACACTATATAAATCTACAAAAATACAAGCACAAGAGAGTAGAAATAGGTGTCAGCCACAGAAGACTGATTTGAGAAATTATCTCAGACAATTTGTCAGTTAAAAAAAATAAGATATTAGCAGTAACATATTGTATCCCGACCCCTTCTGCAAAAGTTGGTCTGTTTGACAGTCAGGTGGTAAAATTCACACCATCAGCATCTCCGAGGAGAGGGTAAACTTCTGCGATGGAGAGCCTTGTGTGAAGCCACAGTTCTAGACGATGGAAGCGTCTGGCCTGGTGACAGTCACAGCTACAACGCCAGCGTCATCTGTTAGAGCAGCCTTTGTTGATATAGAAGAGCGGACGCCCACTCCCTCACTTCCTCTTGGCCTGCAACAAAATGCACATTGCACAACGCTTCTGCCAGTAAAGCAATGCATCTATCCCCCCATGTTACCCCTCTCACAGATACAGAGTAATATTCAACTCCAACAGCATAATAACCTGAGAGCAGATACTGTGTTCACCATGCTATATGACTCAACCGAATGGAAAATTTGGGAAACTCGAGTAGAAATGTTAAATCCAAAAGCCTAAACCACCTTACATTTGCCTTCTAGAGCAGGTAGCACCATACTACACAGGAAGAGTCACAATTTTAGAGTTGACTAGTACGGTGCCCTTATGGTCTCCGGTCACGTCCCCAGTTTATTGACTTTTGCATCTTCCTTTAATTTTGATTGTGATGCATTAGAGTAAGTTCTCCAGCTTCAGGATGAGATCCAAACAGAGGCGTTTCCATCCGGCACCAGCCAGCATGAGCGGCCCATCCGCTTGTGAGAATCCTTCCTTTCTAGAGCTCCTAACAGAACAAGTAACACGGGATGCGCACTCCTGCAAGCCTCACCCTTTTCTCCACTAGCAGACCTCACAATTAGGTCGCTGGAAAAACAGAGCTGGCATTCTTGAAGATTTGCATTTTGAGTTGGGAGAACTGTATGGTACTGGTGGATCTGGTTGCTTTGGCAGAAGAACGTAAAGCGCGCACCATGCCATCGAGCCTCCGGGGCAGAATGTGGATCTTCAGACCACATCAGAAGCTGGCAGTCGGTAAAGTAAATGGAATGCTATCACAGTGCTTGCTAATATATTGTCTTAATATGCTACTGTCTCTAGTAAAGCAATTGCCAAAGAATACGTACTATACTGTGCAAAATGTAGTGCATTGTAGGCAGGGAAGGTATTTAGAGCACAAGCTCCCAGGCACGCAACTAGACTATTAAGGCTCCTTTGAATGTATTGGAGTAGTTTTTGTCCAAAGTGAAAAGCAAAGTGAAATACACTTATTTATTTTAAAAATATCATTGGTGCCACCTTACATAGCAAGGACTCTTGAATTGAGCTTCAAAGAAGCAAACTCTCACAGCCGTATCTTGAACGCGAAATGCCTTCTAAAACCCTATAGTTCCACAATATCAATTACTAAAGGTAGCTGCAGAGTTCCATGCTACGGTTCTTGAACTCTGGAGGCACCGGCCCAAGTCTGCGGAATACCGCGAGTGCCCCATGACCAGGGTTATCAACAGAGACCACTCTGGCAATAGATTAAGTGGTTAAATTTCCAAAGCATTTGAAACTCAAATGGCTGCCAAGATGACCAGGAGTGGTAGGACTCTGAACTGAGGTTTTGCATATGATATGAATTTTAAAAAATTAAGTAGCTAGCAGGAGCTATGATACATGAGGAAAGGTGTCGTCGACGGGGGTCGAGCGTGGAAGAACATCTGCAACCTCTTGTGAATGGTCATCCCACTATCCAACAGCATAAGTGCACTACCGTCAGTGAAAATACCATGGGTAAATGTAGCAATGTGACGAGTATCACCATCCACATGCACATCAAGCACCTCTGTGCCCAAATAAGGGACTGGAGCAGAGTTCATAGGTATAATGTTGGGCATTCTTATTTCCTCAATAACAAGGCAACCAAGGAAATGCCAATCCTCTCTTTCAAAGCTGTAACTTTAGCGTATTTGTTTTGATCACAAAGAGTGGGATCAAGTTGATTAGTGCTTTGTTGTAGTAAAACGGATCCCTTGATCCACTAAAATAGTTAAAACCTCCATCTTGGTGAATATCGACACGAGGGAGATCTTTCATTATGCTATTAGATTCCTGTTCACATAGATTTCACTCGATTTTCAGCCCGAAGAGTCACTCTCCACATCTGTCACCAAGTCAATGCAAAGAGCAGACCCGCGGAGCTGAAACATGCCTCAAGTGTGCGACAAAGCAACCAAAGGCTGCAGCAGAAAGTACAATGTTAACAGCCAATTCAGCTCTCATGACCAAAGGAAGCTCACACAATGAGAGGCAGTCAATGCAAAAAAACAGCTACAAGGTGGATTCATACTTTAAATGGCCACGTGATGCACACTCCACAAATCCATTGTGTTACTCTCAATTTAGATTTGAGCTTATGGGAGAGTCTGATGGAGCGCAGCTCGTTAAAACGGACACTCCTCGAGTGGTTGCTTCTAGTCCCCTGTTAATTACATTTAAGGGAAATGAAATAGTGTTGCATGGCGCATGTGTATTCTCCCTTTTAGATTCAACTCCTTAGGTTGACATCTATTTCTCGTTGTGCCCTGTGCCACACTTTTCTGCTAATATGCTGCATGTGTATTTGTGATAGGCACTGATGCCCTCCAGTCTGTACAGTTTGTTCCAGGGTGGAACATGAAGAACACAATGCCATTGTTTTCCTTTCTTTCTGTGCTCGTTAGGAGACACTTCAGTTTAGCTAGATGAAACCAAATGAGCTGCTCTGCCACAGTTGATAAGAGTAGCGTTTTATTATGCAAACTAGTTCAGTGCTAAAGCTCTTTGAGAGGAGCATTTCCATGCTGGAATAATCACGGAGCCTTTGCAGACTGACGGAGATGCAGCCCTGCACAATCCGAACTCCATCCTGCTAATGAAGATAACCTGTGCACTGCAACCGGCTTCCTGACACCTAAGGCCAAGGTATGGGGGCTCAGCTGTCCCAATTCTGGCAGAATGGTTCTCATGCTATCCTCTCTTTAATATAGTATTAGGTACAGATAGGAGTGCGTAAACATTTGCAACAATTACCATGGTTAAATTGTTTATGTTGTTTACCATTTTAACAATGCTGATTACAGTAACATGCCTCATCTTTCTACTAATTGCAGCTCATACCTTTTATGCAAGAATACAATAATTTCAATAAATGCTCGAAAATACATTGTCGTATCTTTCTTGCGTTTACCTCGGCCGTGCAAGAGTGACCAAACAAAAGGGTTAGATCCGTTTCCACGGATTCCTTGGGAATCGGAGCATCCTGTGTGAGGTTGCCAATAACATCTGTTACCCTGGTTGGTTTAGAGGTTAGATGTGGTACTGTGAGGTAGCTGAAACTCACCTGCACTCATGGATGGTATATGTGGATTAAGTCCCTATAGTATGAAGTACGCGTTTGTCTAATGCACAGTCCTGCTATATTTGTAGGAACCGTATAACAATAGCAGCTGCCAGGATAGTTCACTTTTAAAAGGGTCCATCACGTGAATGAAGTCACAAAGCCCGAGCTGATATCATCAAACAAAGGAGGAATCTAAATGCCGATTGCTGGTGACTATTTGCGATGCAGAACTGGGTGAAACAGCTATTCTTTTCTCTTCACCGTCTGGCCCGTGCAAAATAGCGAAGGAGGCTCTTTTGAAAACAGAGGCCAAGAAGGCATCACTATTATGAAGTGCGTGAGCAGTGCGGCTTTTGGAGTTATAGCAAAAGACACACAATTGATGGACGGAATGCAGAACAAATTAAAACATTCACCCTCAGTCAAGAGATTTGGGTTAAATCCATCATTCTTTTGCTCACCATGCCACCCCAGTTTAGACCTGGCTATATGCAAATCAGTCTTGACCCTGTGCCTCATGGGAACAGTCCAGCCCGAACTGCCAAGCCAGGTCCTCCCTGGACCGGAAACAAGCATCCTAGGACCGGTTACGGGGTTTCACCCCTCTTCAGCCAGGATAGCTTGATTCCAGTGGCACAGTGAGCCCAGGACTCACGTCTGAGCATACCTGGCGCACTTAGGGCGAGAAAGCAAAAGACACACAATTGATGGACGGAATGCAGAACAAATCAAAACATTCACCCCCAGTGACGAGATCTTGGAGTTATACACTGAAAACAACCTAAAAAACCTGGCTTCTGATCTGTAAATATAGCAGATAAGTCCTTCATGTTATGACTGATGGAGTAACTTACACAGCACCCAATAAAACCAGATTACCACAAGCTGTGTGTGTCCTAGATGATAACACTGAAACAAGAGGCTCACTAGATATTTACCAGAACCTTACTTTTTACTTTTGGAATCCAAAAGATGGGCAACATAACCTGTATGTGTAACTACCTCCAAACCACAGTCTTTCGTTTCCACTTGGTGTTTCCCCTCTTCTTTGGGATTTTAATGCCCTAAGCTTCTCTGCCATCCCCCCTTTTATTTAAAGAAAGTCAGCATTCAATACATATTTTTCAAAACTAAATTCTAAGATCAAATGTATAATAAAGTCCAGAAATAAAACTGTTTAAACATATTAAAGCATAACTTCCTATACCAAGATCATTGCACAGTTCTTCTCATACAGAATTACTAATGAAGTTTTCCAAATCACCATTAAAAATATGTTCTATTGCTGTTAAAATTAGGCCTCTCTAATGGAGCCAACTTGGATAGTTTTGTGGCTCAGTATTCTAAGTCGGCATAGCTGTTACTGATCCATTTTCTCAGTATGACATTTTAAAAGTTTTTTTCCCCAGTCATCACGGCATTGCAAGTGGATTCATAGACAAGATATCTAATGTATCCTTAAAAAAAACATTGAGAGATGGATAAAAGTCCCCTGCACGGCTATGAAACAACATTTTAAATGGATCAGACCCATAAGTAATTTCCTAAGTTCACTGACAAGTGCACTGTGTAGAAACCATACTGGATAACTAAAGCTTCCGAAATGTGCCTAGATGGGGGACACATGCTCACAGCGCCAAGTGACTAAAGTGGAGTGTCCTGGATGAGGCGCAAACAAAGCTGAAACCGTCCTGGGGTTGCTTTTGTTACTGCTCAGAGGGGGTGTGGCCTAATATTTTGGTCTGGACTGTCCCTTATAGGACAATAACAGGGATAGTTTGCAAAGGGGTACTTCCTGCCTGGTGTGGGGTACTGTGGCCAACAAAGTGATGGACTGGAATGCAGCACAAAGTAATTACTAGTGGCTGAGATTAATTCAAGCATTCCACGCAATACTTTTTTTTGGCTTTTCTCCTGTCAATACAAGCAGTCCTCAATTGCCAGAGTGTGAGATGTCTCCCCTAACAGAGAGAGAGAGACAGTGCGAGTGTGCTTCTGTGTGTGTGAGAGAAAGACATGAGCGGATTGGGGGGGAGGGGGCATGTGCACTCCTTAACAAGCATTTGCAATGCAACAGGTCTCTCATTTACGAGACTTGGAGCTATTGGCAATGTAAATGTCAATAGCTTAAATTCTCGCAAATGCGAGACCTATTGAATAGCAAATATTGTTTGTTTCTAAGCGCTCCATGCCGCGCTTTCACTTAGAGGCCACGTCCCTTTCTTTAAACGAGCCGCATACAAAGAAAGGGGCGTGGTCTCTATTACGTACAAGCCAGGCATGGGGGCTTGGAAACAACCCACAAAAACAATATTTGTAAAACAATAAGTGTCGCATTTGCAAGAGTTTAAGCTTTTGTCATTTACAATGCCAATAGCTAAAACTAATCTTAATGCGAGACCTATGACATTGCAAAGAAGCAGCCATCATTGTCGCTGCTGCTTGGAAAGTGAAAGCGCGCATGGGGCGCTGAATGTTGCTGCACAGCACGTTGTGCCTGCAGTAAGACAAAACTCACTAAAGTAAATAGTGCTTACAGACGGTGTAACAACAGAAGTAAAAGGGCCAGTCCGGGAGGATACAAATGAAGACAAGGCGGTACTAAGGAGGGACTAACAAGCTGATTACCGAATCAGAAGCCAGCATTTACGAAGGACAAAGACACAAGTCAATGAAAAATATGGGCGGAAAGTGGGCGGAGCTTCAAGTGCATACTCTAATACAGCATGCCTTGCAGAGCAGCGCATACCCTGCCGAGGCTCGACCTAAAAAGGGGGCTGCCTACCACAGTGGAGATGCCGACCACAGTGACTCGTTGCCAACTTCTACTATGTTGTGACCAAGCCTGAAGCTCGCCCTGAATGCATGCTGCCTTGAGACTTAGCTGCACAGAGACCCCTTGGCAAGTTCCGGGAGACCCGAGAAACGGACCCTTGGGGCCCTGAAGCTGGCTTCTGGCTTGACCTGCAGGCCAGGAATAATAAAAATAATGCTCATAATAAGAAACATGCACTCTCAACCACCACTTTATACCGTACTTCTGTCTCTTTTAGCACCACGATAACAGGTTTAACTATTAACTTGTGCAGCAGTAACACTTGTAATTTATAGCGCTTTGAAAAGCAAAAAACCTGTCTATTAGACACTATACGACAAATCGAGTTATCAAAACAATAATCCAGGCTTCATTCTGCAAACCCCCAGGCGGAGGGATGCACTACTGTTGACTAAGACACACTGAAAACACCTCGTCTAGCCCCTTCCTCACCCACCAGTAATTCATTATGTTGCTTTTATCCGGGTCTGCTGGTTTCTGCCTTCTAATGTGTCCTCTCTACTTATGGTGAGAGCTCGAATGCATTCCTTGAAAATTGCTTCATTAACACCCGTTTAAGGAGTGCATTTAATAAATACAGCAACTTCTATCAGCAGGCTCAGCGGGTTCCTTCAGGTAGGCCCGGCGCACGCGTGAGGCGGGGCCTACTGATGGTAGAAGGTTAATATGGGCGTGATGGCGGGGGTGGTGGTGCAGGGACAGAGTCGGGGCTTAATTTGTAAAACTATAAGTGCCAGGGCCCTCATCAGGAGGCCACTGCAGTTTCCACCAGTGCTTGAAATGGAAAAATAAAAGTGCAGGTACTCTGTCCCACAGTACCTGCTAGTTTCTGAGAAGTGCCGGTACTCTCCAATTAAAAAGTATTGCATTTCTCTTGAGAAATAAAAAAGTGCTGGTACTCTGTACCGGACAGTATCGGCCCAGTTAAAGCTCTGGTTTGCACCAGCCAATGTCCCGGCGAAGCACTGTAGATGACTGTACCAACACAACTACTAACATCACACTCATACAAGTGCAGCATTTCCCCCACTCCAGGCCCCCAAAGCTATAAGATTGGCTTGGGTGACTGGTATTAGTCATTTTTAATGTATATTGAATTCATAAACTACTTTTGTTTTGCTCATCTCTTAATAAAACAAACAGCGCCACCATGTGGCAGTCTGTCATAAGGGCTGGTCTTTGCAATTAAGTGCCATTGCTGAGCACCTGAAACCACCAGCTCAAATTAGGCACTGGACAGAGTACACCCCCTTTCATATGTTGAGTAGTTCCAGGCACTGTGAGGTGGGCAGCCCCAGCGCTAGGAGAGGGTTAAGGTAAAAACTCAACAACTGCAACCAGTGTCTGGGTTTTAGCCAGGAAGGTGCCTTGGCAGGGACAGGTGGAGTTCTCTCCCAGTGCAGCACAGGGTTAAGCAAGAGGAACCGAGTCACAGTTGTTTACTTGCGAAGGGTTTAAGAGAACAAGTGCAATTTGTTACTCTGCTTCCGCATGGATGGCTTTCTAGAGCAAGGCTTTTTCAGGCAACACCTTTCACTCACTGCAGCTGAACTGCATGGAAGCTTTTCTCTCCTGCAAACCTCTCGGCGTGGGTGGAAGCAAGGGCAAACGCTGCGCCAGCGAACATTGTTTTGCAGGTCCTTTTGCAGCTCTGCTGCAACAAATCCTGTGCTAACCAGCACAATGCCAACAGGGTTCCCGCAAAGATCTGTACCAGTGCAGGGAGCTGGACTTGTATTGTGCTGCACTATTATATAGCTCTTACTCAGTGCTTAATTTGTAAAAAAAAAAAAAAAGTAAGTGCCAGGGGTCTCGTCTGGAGGCCACTGCAGCTAGCACCCCCCGCTCCCCGTGCCAGAACTGCCAATGACAGTACGTGTTTGTAAGATTGACAATTCAGGCTATTTGAGACCTCCAAACTATAAGAATGGCTTGGGTGGTAGGTATCAGTTGTTTTCATTGTATATTGAATTAATAAATAACTGTTCTGCTCATCTCCAAATAACATAATCAGCACCCACCATGTGGCAGCTGTCACAAGTGCTGATGTTGACAATTCAGTGCCGGTGCTGAGCACCGGAATCCACCGGCTCAAATTAAGCACTGCCCTTACAACCCCACAAGTGGGGCACTGAATCGCTTGCTTGCACTGGCTGCAAGCTACACTGTGTACGATGTGTGGATGGAAGTGTCTTTGTTTAATGATCCTATTTGGGAAGTGTTCCCATATTGTGTGTTCGATGGCCACTGGGGTGATGTTATCCTGTTCTGGGACACAGCTCGTAGTGTGGAGGATGAAAAGATATGAGAGACAGATGCACAGTTTATGGATTTTAGTAAGCTGGCAGCTTTGAGCAGCTCTCCTCACAGTATTTCTTAATATCACAGTCCACTTAGCTGGTTACCGCACTGCATAGTGCAACCTTTTTTTTTTTTTTTTAAGTTTATGGTCCAGAGCATATATGATTGGAGAGAGAGAGAGAAGTGGTAAGGACATCCACTTGGACAGATGCTGGTACTCTCATTCCATATCTGAACGCAATTGTGCGGTATAAAGAAGCAGTCGCAGTATTTCGCTAGTTGGGATCTGCAGTGATGGACTAAATTAGAATCCTCAGCAGTACATGACAGATGCAGTGGCGGCCAGCATGGCTCACGGGTATCGGGCCAACCCACTCCTCCCCTGCTCTGCTCCAATAGCAGAGCAGCTCCGCCCACCCACAAAGCAGCACGAAGCATAAAATGATAACTCAAAATTATTATAATTTTATGTTTTGTACTTTGCGCTGCTTAAAAGCAGTGGGGCGACGCTCCTCCGCCATAGCAGAGGAGCCGCCACTGGACAGATGTCTTCTGTTATTTCATGCATGTTTAGTTGGCGATGGCTGGTTTATTGGCTGGTACTATACGCACTGATGAACAAGACCCGTTGCAGATGTGTCTTATATGATTGTAAGAGGATTAAGCTACAGCTGGCTACAGATCACAGATTGTTATGGTATTAGCATTAGTGTGGGCCAGAAGGGTTATGTATGAAATTGGCATTACTATAGAATGCCCAGCCTAACCGCGGGTCGGGCTTCCTGAATAAAAGAACTTTGGGACAAGGCGAACAATTTGACAGAGCACCACATCAGGCAGGGGGTTGAACACAGTGATGCTGAGAGTCCTGTCCAGCAGCATGTGGTTGGACATGCTGAACAAAAGGATACTGGGACAAGAACCAGGTGAGAAAGCACCACAGCAGGGGGTTAAAGATGAGGATCCAGAGTCTGCTACCAGGAGGGGGTTGAATATGGTGATGGCGAGCATTCTGTACACCAGCAGTGGGTTGGACAAGGCGACCCAGAGAATTCTGTACCAATGCAGGTGGTGGAACATAGAATGTTGAGAGTTCTGGGCAGTGACAGGTGCGGACCGTGGGAATGCGGAGGGTTCTATACTACAGCAGGAGGTTGGACATGGTCACTGGGACAAGCTGGACCAGGTGACAGAGCACAGTAGCATATGGGTGGCCATTGTGATCAGTGGAATTCTGTACGGCAAGGAGCGGCCATGGAAGTTGAGCTCTGTAGCACAGCAGGACGCAGAGGGGTGTTCTGCACCAGAGCAGTGCACTGGCAACACCCATCAAGCGAGTTTCGCACATTGGAAGGATAGACATGTTATGATTGTGCATATATGTGAATCGAATGGCTTCATTGCACTGTGGGCAGTCTGGGATGTGTGCTTCCCTCCAGTTCTGGGTTTAATGCAGACTATGCTCAGAGCAGCCTTATGATGCATTTACGATTTGTGTTCTGGTAGATCCTCAAGACGGTCATGTATACCATGTAATGAGAAGTTGTACATTTGGAGCACGTGAAGGAGGGCCACTCCTTCAATCAAGGGAATCTGTACTATAGAAAGGGAATGAGGACCGTAGATGATGAAGGTAAAAGGGTCCTATAGCAGTGATGGTTACGGCAGCTCAGCGAAGGAATGAACACAATGATCATGTAGTCCTAGCGTGATGAGTGCATGCATGTTTCTGCACCACATGAGGAGTTAAGGCATAACGCTCAAAAGGCAAAGGGGATTCCGGAACAGGGCAGAGAATTGTACCATGTGACGGATTCATAGGTGCGCTACACAACGCAATGTGTCTACATCACAACAGAAGGCTGGACTGTGCGATCAACGGAATAGTGGCACAGCTGGATTGCGATGGTTCTCTCAGCACACTTCGAGGTTGGACGCATTGGTACAGGCCCTAGTATATCATTATAATGATGGACACATTAGCAGCGAAGAGATTATTAATGATGCCATGTCCATCAGAACAACAATGGGTCCAGCAACGCAGAAGGGAGTTGGAAGCAGTGATCGAGGGCTCCTCCTGCAAGGATCTGATTGTTCCTGCCGCACACAAGACTGGTGTACAGAATTATACAGGATCCCAGATCATTAGTAGATGGAGGCTTCACTTAAGACCTAGGCAGGAGCAATGCAGGCACGAAAATCCAAAAGGGTCAGGGGACCCAAGTGTTGCAGATGGCTTAGTATTCGTACAGCAATGGATCCAGCACAAGGGAGGTGGCAGGTCAGTTTTGCTTGATACCTGCATGAGATTTAGTACACATCGTGCATGAAATGGATGCTTCCAGTTCTACGGGGTTTTGATGGGGCGAGGAGGACTTATGGTGTCCCAATACAATGAAACAATGAACTGTGGTGAACATATTGTACTCCACAGAACGAAATCAGATGTTTATGAAAATCGTTTCCAGAAATAGGCCTAGCAGAACACCGTCCTATGATACATGTGACTCTGAATATGTCACTTGGGTGCATTCCAAGCAAGACTAATACAAAAATATATATATAGAAAACTACGTTAAAACATTCAAGCCCACTTCAATGAACAAGAGACTTTAGATTTTCCACAACCTGTTGGGCAGAAACTGTGGATTTTATTAAAGACACGGAGGCTAAGATTATGCAAATCAAATCCATCCCCAAAGCTATTAGTAAAGATGCCTCCAAGAGGAAACCCAACAAAATAATACATACAAGTGTACAACGAGCAAGAATACTGAAAGGCAATGCCAACCCAGCCAAAAACCTCTTGGTGTGCCTCAGTGTGACAATGCTTCAAGCTTCCAAATCAATGCTGCCACAAAACCCATCGATAAGTATTTACAATCGGATATGTACAATCTGACCATCACTCTCCAGCCTCAAAATAACAGAAGGTCCCCGAGCATCAGCCCAAGTGAACACAAAACCAGAAGTGACACCATCAAAATTTTATTAGAAACTTCAACCGACTGCTGGTTCTGACAAGGATTAACTACATTTCTCACCTTGTCCGTCCACCCCTGAAATGATCGACCCCAGTTTACCAATGAATCAAACAAATGACCTAAAATACAGATTGAAGCCTTGTAGGAGAGTGGAATCTGACTAATGGTTGCCCCCAACTTGTTGCCTGGTATTTAAGTGGTTTTTGACTAGTCTGGCTGGGATCCTGCTATCCAGGACCCCAGCCTATCTGCTTTCTCCCTAAAACTGTTGTGAGTACTCTAGGTACAAACATAATTGGATGCTGGGCATGCCCTACCAGTCCCTTGTAGATGGTACCCTAGGTACCCAGGGCACGGGGCCCCCAGTAGGCCTACCAGGGCTGCAGCACTTATTGTGCCACCCTGGGACAGCCACCCAAACTGACACCACCAGGCCACTACTGTAGCCTGGGTAAGGTGGTGCTAGCACCCCTTACAGGGATGTAGGTACCCTATGTCCCATACCATACAACACATATACTCTCATAGGTCACCCCTATGGCAGGCCCTGGTAATCCTACAGGGCTGGGTGCTGAGGTATGTGTGAGGGGGGACCCCTACATGAGTAGGACCTCTCTGCAACCTTCGTAAAATCGTACTGGGTTGTTTGTAGTGTAGCCATACCATATACTCTTAACCGCATTATAAGTTATTGCGTCATCGCTGTAACTTTGGAGTGGCTACACAGAACCATATCGTGTTTGGTGTCAAACATGAAGGAATCATACCCCCAGTCCAGCCATGGGCATGGGGGCACGATTCCCCCTTGATAGGAGGGTGATATGGGAAAAGCGGTAGAATTTGGAAACCAATTTAAAAGTGCACATGTACCACAAAATGGCTACTGTTCGCCACCTACACGACTCTGGCTGGCTGTTGCTGGGGAAAACCCCAGCCTCGCCATCTGGACAATAGGGCTCCTGTGGCAGGGAGGTGCCAGCACCTCCCCAGACAGGATATGTGGATTGGAACAGGGTGGGTGCACCAAAAGGCCATTCAGAGTTGCACGTAGGCAGCTGCAGAGCCCCAATTCTGCATACACCGCCTGGAACCGGTTCAGGGGCATCCTGCCCCTCGCCCAGGCGGGAAACACACAAAGGGGAGTGGGTGTAGCCACCCTTTCCCGCCTCTACTCTGATTGGTAGGCTCTATTTTGGACCATCCCCTAATCTTGGGGATATATGGGAATAACTTTGCCCTAGAGCCTTAGATTCGTACAGGACTTCACAGAACTGACCTTCGACGAGCTGCTGCCCAGCTGACTGAAGAAATCTCCCTTGGGATAAAGGAGTTATCCCCCTGCTTGGCAGGCACCTAAAAGACTACAAGATACCCGGTTGGAACTTCGTTGCTCTCACGACCTTCGACGCCTTCCAGCAACCTCGAGGTGGGTCTCCAGTGCATCCCAGCGTCCTGTGAGTGTGCCCAGCAAGTCTGAGCACCCTGGACCACGTGGGTGTCGAGATCCCCGTATACCCCGAGACACCGGCCACCTCTTGTCCAGCACACGACCCCGACCAGTGGGGAAGTTGTGCTTTGGCCCATTCTTGAGCCAACCTTCAAGCAGCATTTGTGCCGACTCTCAGCTCCCTGGCCCGCTCCGGTGGCCCGTGGGAGCACTTTTACGCACTCCATTTTGCTACCTTCCGCGGTCCCTTGTCTCTCGACTTGTGGGCCCTGACGGAGGACAATCTTCCTTTCTAAGAGTTCCCCTGGTTGCTCCAGGCCTGCTCTACGCTCCCTGCAAAGGAGAGCACCCTCAGACCTCGTGGGTCTGCACCAGCAGCTGCTTTGTTCATCTTGCGTGGGTTGCGGTTGCCAATGCTTAGTGGATCCAATCGGGACACTAACACCGCAGCGACCCTCAGCCGACGTGGGACAGTCGCCCTCCCAAAGCTGGCCTTCCTTGAAGCCTCCCGGAGCCCGTGACTGCAGAGCCCAGCTGTACCTTCCACACCTGAAGCACCCGACATCCACGAGCTCCTTCCTGTGAGCTCCCTGGTCACTCTGCTGTGACCCAGACTCTGTCCCCTCTGCTTTCAGGTTCATCTTTGTCTTTTCTTCAACTTCAATCTTCACGACTTCAGCGACACTTCCAGCTAGCAGCAGTTTGGACTCCTTTTCCATAGAAAATCAGCCCGCGACCCGACACCAGAATCGACCTATGCACCCGGCTTCCCTGGGGCAGGTAACAGTGGTACTTCGGTACTTCCGTGGTGGTGGGCTCTCCAAAGCCTTAAGTCTCAAGCCTTAACTTTGTACTGTTGTTAGAAGTGTCCTTAAACCTTAATTATTCAACCGCGACATTCTCCATAGGCTAACATTGCGATCCCGACAGCAACTTCTCGCACTGCACACGCCTCCCGTGGGTCCCCTTCCTCTTAACTGTGGGTGGATTCTTAAGGGGCCAGCGATCCTGAATGCCCTAGGCATTGCCTGTAGAATTGTCGTGGTTCTTATACCACTATTTTAGTATATGGTTTGGTCCCCCCCTGGGGCCCATTGATTTCTGTGCTATTTATTGTGTTTAGAAATGCTTGTTTGAATTGTAACTTTGCCACTAGCCACATAAAGTGACTGTGGGATTCTGTCTAGAATAAATACATATATTTTATATATATACCTGTGTGGGCTACTCTTTCATTTGGTTATTCAAGAGGTTATTATGGTAAAACAATAAGCTTAACACTCCTTCAAGACTTAGCCTGAAGGCTGCTCTCCACAGCTACCACTAGGATAGCTTTCTTTAAAGGTTGTCTTAAACCTACCATCAATAGGAGTCGAATTGGACTGGTGCAAGGTGTCCCTATAACTAGGAACAGCATATGCCAGGCCAACTTCTCACATTGGTGTGCAGCGGTTGGATTCAAGCTTGCCATTGTTTTACCAGATAACAAATTGAATTTCTAAAGTGAAAGCCACAAGGTACCAAAGGTACATATAAATTCAAGCTAGAATACAATAAGTTCTACTGAACTTGGAGTTGTGTGTAGAGGGTTTAGCACACCTTGACTACAACTCAAGAGAGGGTTCAGTAGGCCACACTTAGTGTAGGTAGATACATCACTACACTAAACATGTCTTCAGGTGGCACTAAGGCTATGGAAGGACCCCAGAGGGTCCCAGTAGATAAGTATGATAATTTCACCTTTGCAGAGCTCAGGGAAATGTGCACCCTTAGGGGACTGAAGACAGAAAGAGGTGCCAACACAAAACGTCTCAAGGAGATCCTGCTCATAGCAGACTTTATGGAGTCCATAGGATCCAGAGGGACGGACAGAGTGGGTGGGCACCCCTCAGAAGAGGACACTCCCAGAGTGGAATCTGAAGAGGAACAGGAAGAGGATGAAAATCCTGACCTGGAAGAAACAAACCACTCACAGCATGGAGGTGATGGCCCAAGAGGCACTCCCTCCACCCTTAAAAGGGGAGTGGTGGGTCCAAGAAGGAACAGATCCCCCTCAGTGGGATCCAACCATTCTAAGGGATCCAAAGGGTCCTCTGCCTCTTCTCAGAGAAGAGAAACCTCTCATGAGAGGAAATGCAGACTGATCAAATTTGAGCAGGCTAAGCTTGAGCTTATAAGAGAACAGTTAGCATTAGACAGGGAAACCCTGGAGCTTCAGAAAGCTTCAAGAAAGTGGGGTCTAGAGATCCCTGGTGGCAGTAATGAAACCCCTAGAGTTAGAGAGAGAGTCCCTGACAATAGGAACCTCCACAAGATTGTGCCCCCCTATCAGAATGGGGATGATATCCACAAATGGATATCTGCTCTTGAAAGGGCCTGTAGAGTACAGAGGGTCCCTGTAGAGCAGTGGGCAGCAATCCTGTGGCTCTCCTTTTCAGATAAAGGGAGAGACAAGCTCCTCTCTGTAAGAGAAGAGGATGCTGATGATTATTATATCTTGAAAGCTGCTTTAATAGATGGGTTTGGCTTAACCACTGATCAATACAGACTTAAGTTCAGAGACACTCAGAAAGCACAGAATCAAGATTGGGTAGACTTTGTGGATTGTGCAACCAAGGCACTGGAAGGTTGGTTAAATGGCAGTAAAGTTAATGATTATCAAGGATTGTATAATCTCATTATGAGGGAGCAGATTCTTAATAATTGTCAGAACCAACTTTTACACCAGCACCTGGTGGACTCTGATCTGACCTCTCCCCAAGAATTGGGAAAGAAGGCAGACAAATGGGTCAGAACCAGGATCAGGCCTAAGAACCAAGTTGGTGACCAGAAGAAGGATTCCACTAAGCCCAAAGAGAAAGGTGGGGATGATAAACAAGAAAAGTCCTCTGAAGGGCCCCAACAAACCAGTGCTGGGGGTGGGTCCCAAAATACTTCCTCTAATACCAAGAAACCATATTGCCATGTGTGTAAGAAACCTGGCCACTGGAAGACTGACTCCAGCTGTCCTAAGAATGGCAATAAAGAAAGTGTTCCTCCAAAACCAGCTCCAACACCTCCTGTTACTACTAGTAGTAATCCCCCAGGTGGTGGGAGTGCACCCAAAAATTTAGTTGGGTTCTCTTTGGGGACACCAGTGGACTCTGGCCTAGCCAGGTCCCCTGCATTAGCAACTATGGTCTGTGATGGTGGCATGGGGTTTGCCAACTTTACCATGAGCCCCAGTATTCTGGGCAGGTACAGACAAGAACCAATAATCAATGGTCAGAAGGCTGTGGCCTATAAGGACACAGGGGCCAGTGTCACCATGGTGACCAAGAGGCTAGTGCCCCTAGATCAGCTTTTACCTGGGTTTAGCTATCAGGTGACCAACATTGATGGAATCAGGACAGATCATCCCATGGCAGTGATAAATCTCAGCTGGGGAGGAGTCACTGGCCCCAAGAGAGTGGCAGTGTCCCCAAACTTGCCTGTAGATTGTCTACTGGGGAATGATCTAGAAATCTCAGCCTGGGCTGAGGTTGACCACAAGGCCCATTTGAAAATGGTAGGAATTCCTGAGAGAGTGGATGAGACCCTGAGGGCCTCACCTCCACCCCAGGAGAAAATAGAAAGAGTGAAGCCTGAAACTATGGATCACTCTACACAAACAGAGAGCATAGGGGAGGAAGAGCAGTCTTCCCCCCACCAGACTACAGGTAAAGGTCCAGTTTCTCAGGGAACTGATCCTGCCCCTTGTGAAGTAACTGCCCCAGAAGTGGACAGGCCTGACCTGCCCACCTCTCTGATGGCAGGGGATCCTTCCAAGGTGGTACCCAGTCTGGAGCAGGTATCCTGCCCCTCTCTACCCTGCCTCAGTCAGCCCAGGGCTGCAGAGGTCAGGGAGGTCAGTGGACCCTTATTGGGCCCCTGCCCAGAGGAACCCCCTCATCAACAGATTAGGGACACCCAGCAGAGTAGTTTCAGCCAGGTGAATATTCCTCTACAAACTGAGGGATCCCCCTTACCCCTAGGTATAGGCACCCCTCAAATGGATGTTGTTGAGCACAGGGAAACCTGGGGCCTAGCTGCCCCAAACCTTCCAGTGCCCTCCACTATTCCAGCCAAAGGGATCCAACCCCCAGCTGTAGGCAGCCAGAGGTTGACCCTTAGGGCCAGATATGACACCGTCCTGGGCAGAAAAGCTTCCATAGTGGCCAGTGATCTGAGGAGGTTGAGACCAACCCAAGTAGGGTCTCACTTCCAGACTCAGACACCCCACCAGCCCACCTCTGACTCAAAAACCAATACAGGTAATTTCCCTAGACTTTGGAGAAACTCTAGAACCCCTTGGGGTAGGATTTCCCAAGTGGACCATGACACAGGGAGCAACCATGTTAGTACAGGTTCTTCCTTATATGGCCACTCAGGAAATAAAGGCTTATCTGGACAAGGTTAGCCTTATCTCCTTTCGTTTGGGGGGGGGTTATGTAGGAGAGTGGAATCTGACTAATGGTTGCCCCCAACTTGTTGCCTGGTATTTAAGTGGTTTTTGACTAGTCTGGCTGGGATCCTGCTATCCAGGACCCCAGCCTATCTGCTTTCTCCCTAAAACTGTTGTGAGTACTCTAGGTACAAACATAATTGGATGCTGGGCATGCCCTACCAGTCCCTTGTAGATGGTACCCTAGGTACCCAGGGCACGGGGCCCCCAGTAGGCCTACCAGGGCTGCAGCACTTATTGTGCCACCCTGGGACAGCCACCCAAACTGACACCACCAGGCCACTACTGTAGCCTGGGTAAGGTGGTGCTAGCACCCCTTACAGGGATGTAGGTACCCTATGTCCCATACCATACAACACATATACTCTCATAGGTCACCCCTATGGCAGGCCCTGGTAATCCTACAGGGCTGGGTGCTGAGGTATGTGTGAGGGGGGACCCCTACATGAGTAGGACCTCTCTGCAACCTTCGTAAAATCGTACTGGGTTGTTTGTAGTGTAGCCATACCATATACTCTTAACCGCATTATAAGTTATTGCGTCATCGCTGTAACTTTGGAGTGGCTACACAGAACCATATCGTGTTTGGTGTCAAACATGAAGGAATCATACCCCCAGTCCAGCCATGGGCATGGGGGCACGATTCCCCCTTGATAGGAGGGTGATATGGGAAAAGCGGTAGAATTTGGAAACCAATTTAAAAGTGCACATGTACCACAAAATGGCTACTGTTCGCCACCTACACGACTCTGGCTGGCTGTTGCTGGGGAAAACCCCAGCCTCGCCATCTGGACAATAGGGCTCCTGTGGCAGGGAGGTGCCAGCACCTCCCCAGACAGGATATGTGGATTGGAACAGGGTGGGTGCACCAAAAGGCCATTCAGAGTTGCACGTAGGCAGCTGCAGAGCCCCAATTCTGCATACACCGCCTGGAACCGGTTCAGGGGCATCCTGCCCCTCGCCCAGGCGGGAAACACACAAAGGGGAGTGGGTGTAGCCACCCTTTCCCGCCTCTACTCTGATTGGTAGGCTCTATTTTGGACCATCCCCTAATCTTGGGGATATATGGGAATAACTTTGCCCTAGAGCCTTAGATTCGTACAGGACTTCACAGAACTGACCTTCGACGAGCTGCTGCCCAGCTGACTGAAGAAATCTCCCTTGGGATAAAGGAGTTATCCCCCTGCTTGGCAGGCACCTAAAAGACTACAAGATACCCGGTTGGAACTTCGTTGCTCTCACGACCTTCGACGCCTTCCAGCAACCTCGAGGTGGGTCTCCAGTGCATCCCAGCGTCCTGTGAGTGTGCCCAGCAAGTCTGAGCACCCTGGACCACGTGGGTGTCGAGATCCCCGTATACCCCGAGACACCGGCCACCTCTTGTCCAGCACACGACCCCGACCAGTGGGGAAGTTGTGCTTTGGCCCATTCTTGAGCCAACCTTCAAGCAGCATTTGTGCCGACTCTCAGCTCCCTGGCCCGCTCCGGTGGCCCGTGGGAGCACTTTTACGCACTCCATTTTGCTGCCTTCCGCGGTCCCTTGTCTCTCGACTTGTGGGCCCTGACGGAGGACAATCTTCCTTTCTAAGAGTTCCCCTGGTTGCTCCAGGCCTGCTCTACGCTCCCTGCAAAGGAGAGCACCCTCAGACCTCGTGGGTCTGCACCAGCAGCTGCTTTGTTCATCTTGCGTGGGTTGCGGTTGCCAATGCTTAGTGGATCCAATCGGGACACTAACACCGCAGCGACCCTCAGCCGACGTGGGACAGTCGCCCTCCCAAAGCTGGCCTTCCTTGAAGCCTCCCGGAGCCCGTGACTGCAGAGCCCAGCTGTACCTTCCACACCTGAAGCACCCGACATCCACGAGCTCCTTCCTGTGAGCTCCCTGGTCACTCTGCTGTGACCCAGACTCTGTCCCCTCTGCTTTCAGGTTCATCTTTGTCTTTTCTTCAACTTCAATCTTCACGACTTCAGCGACACTTCCAGCTAGCAGCAGTTTGGACTCCTTTTCCATAGAAAATCAGCCCGCGACCCGACACCAGAATCGACCTATGCACCCGGCTTCCCTGGGGCAGGTAACAGTGGTACTTCGGTACTTCCGTGGTGGTGGGCTCTCCAAAGCCTTAAGTCTCAAGCCTTAACTTTGTACTGTTGTTAGAAGTGTCCTTAAACCTTAATTATTCAACCGCGACATTCTCCATAGGCTAACATTGCGATCCCGACAGCAACTTCTCGCACTGCACACGCCTCCCGTGGGTCCCCTTCCTCTTAACTGTGGGTGGATTCTTAAGGGGCCAGCGATCCTGAATGCCCTAGGCATTGCCTGTAGAATTGTCGTGGTTCTTATACCACTATTTTAGTATATGGTTTGGTCCCCCCCTGGGGCCCATTGATTTCTGTGCTATTTATTGTGTTTAGAAATGCTTGTTTGAATTGTAACTTTGCCACTAGCCACATAAAGTGACTGTGGGATTCTGTCTAGAATAAATACATATATTTTATATATATACCTGTGTGGGCTACTCTTTCATTTGGTTATTCAAGAGGTTATTATGGTAAAACAATAAGCTTAACACTCCTTCAAGACTTAGCCTGAAGGCTGCTCTCCACAGCTACCACTAGGATAGCTTTCTTTAAAGGTTGTCTTAAACCTACCATCAATAGGAGTCGAATTGGACTGGTGCAAGGTGTCCCTATAACTAGGAACAGCATATGCCAGGCCAACTTCTCACATTGGTGTGCAGCGGTTGGATTCAAGCTTGCCATTGTTTTACCAGATAACAAATTGAATTTCTAAAGTGAAAGCCACAAGGTACCAAAGGTACATATAAATTCAAGCTAGAATACAATAAGTTCTACTGAACTTGGAGTTGTGTGTAGAGGGTTTAGCACACCTTGACTACAACTCAAGAGAGGGTTCAGTAGGCCACACTTAGTGTAGGTAGATACATCACTACACTAAACATGTCTTCAGGTGGCACTAAGGCTATGGAAGGACCCCAGAGGGTCCCAGTAGATAAGTATGATAATTTCACCTTTGCAGAGCTCAGGGAAATGTGCACCCTTAGGGGACTGAAGACAGAAAGAGGTGCCAACACAAAACGTCTCAAGGAGATCCTGCTCATAGCAGACTTTATGGAGTCCATAGGATCCAGAGGGACGGACAGAGTGGGTGGGCACCCCTCAGAAGAGGACACTCCCAGAGTGGAATCTGAAGAGGAACAGGAAGAGGATGAAAATCCTGACCTGGAAGAAACAAACCACTCACAGCATGGAGGTGATGGCCCAAGAGGCACTCCCTCCACCCTTAAAAGGGGAGTGGTGGGTCCAAGAAGGAACAGATCCCCCTCAGTGGGATCCAACCATTCTAAGGGATCCAAAGGGTCCTCTGCCTCTTCTCAGAGAAGAGAAACCTCTCATGAGAGGAAATGCAGACTGATCAAATTTGAGCAGGCTAAGCTTGAGCTTATAAGAGAACAGTTAGCATTAGACAGGGAAACCCTGGAGCTTCAGAAAGCTTCAAGAAAGTGGGGTCTAGAGATCCCTGGTGGCAGTAATGAAACCCCTAGAGTTAGAGAGAGAGTCCCTGACAATAGGAACCTCCACAAGATTGTGCCCCCCTATCAGAATGGGGATGATATCCACAAATGGATATCTGCTCTTGAAAGGGCCTGTAGAGTACAGAGGGTCCCTGTAGAGCAGTGGGCAGCAATCCTGTGGCTCTCCTTTTCAGATAAAGGGAGAGACAAGCTCCTCTCTGTAAGAGAAGAGGATGCTGATGATTATTATATCTTGAAAGCTGCTTTAATAGATGGGTTTGGCTTAACCACTGATCAATACAGACTTAAGTTCAGAGACACTCAGAAAGCACAGAATCAAGATTGGGTAGACTTTGTGGATTGTGCAACCAAGGCACTGGAAGGTTGGTTAAATGGCAGTAAAGTTAATGATTATCAAGGATTGTATAATCTCATTATGAGGGAGCAGATTCTTAATAATTGTCAGAACCAACTTTTACACCAGCACCTGGTGGACTCTGATCTGACCTCTCCCCAAGAATTGGGAAAGAAGGCAGACAAATGGGTCAGAACCAGGATCAGGCCTAAGAACCAAGTTGGTGACCAGAAGAAGGATTCCACTAAGCCCAAAGAGAAAGGTGGGGATGATAAACAAGAAAAGTCCTCTGAAGGGCCCCAACAAACCAGTGCTGGGGGTGGGTCCCAAAATACTTCCTCTAATACCAAGAAACCATATTGCCATGTGTGTAAGAAACCTGGCCACTGGAAGACTGACTCCAGCTGTCCTAAGAATGGCAATAAAGAAAGTGTTCCTCCAAAACCAGCTCCAACACCTCCTGTTACTACTAGTAGTAATCCCCCAGGTGGTGGGAGTGCACCCAAAAATTTAGTTGGGTTCTCTTTGGGGACACCAGTGGACTCTGGCCTAGCCAGGTCCCCTGCATTAGCAACTATGGTCTGTGATGGTGGCATGGGGTTTGCCAACTTTACCATGAGCCCCAGTATTCTGGGCAGGTACAGACAAGAACCAATAATCAATGGTCAGAAGGCTGTGGCCTATAAGGACACAGGGGCCAGTGTCACCATGGTGACCAAGAGGCTAGTGCCCCTAGATCAGCTTTTACCTGGGTTTAGCTATCAGGTGACCAACATTGATGGAATCAGGACAGATCATCCCATGGCAGTGATAAATCTCAGCTGGGGAGGAGTCACTGGCCCCAAGAGAGTGGCAGTGTCCCCAAACTTGCCTGTAGATTGTCTACTGGGGAATGATCTAGAAATCTCAGCCTGGGCTGAGGTTGACCACAAGGCCCATTTGAAAATGGTAGGAATTCCTGAGAGAGTGGATGAGACCCTGAGGGCCTCACCTCCACCCCAGGAGAAAATAGAAAGAGTGAAGCCTGAAACTATGGATCACTCTACACAAACAGAGAGCATAGGGGAGGAAGAGCAGTCTTCCCCCCACCAGACTACAGGTAAAGGTCCAGTTTCTCAGGGAACTGATCCTGCCCCTTGTGAAGTAACTGCCCCAGAAGTGGACAGGCCTGACCTGCCCACCTCTCTGATGGCAGGGGATCCTTCCAAGGTGGTACCCAGTCTGGAGCAGGTATCCTGCCCCTCTCTACCCTGCCTCAGTCAGCCCAGGGCTGCAGAGGTCAGGGAGGTCAGTGGACCCTTATTGGGCCCCTGCCCAGAGGAACCCCCTCATCAACAGATTAGGGACACCCAGCAGAGTAGTTTCAGCCAGGTGAATATTCCTCTACAAACTGAGGGATCCCCCTTACCCCTAGGTATAGGCACCCCTCAAATGGATGTTGTTGAGCACAGGGAAACCTGGGGCCTAGCTGCCCCAAACCTTCCAGTGCCCTCCACTATTCCAGCCAAAGGGATCCAACCCCCAGCTGTAGGCAGCCAGAGGTTGACCCTTAGGGCCAGATATGACACCGTCCTGGGCAGAAAAGCTTCCATAGTGGCCAGTGATCTGAGGAGGTTGAGACCAACCCAAGTAGGGTCTCACTTCCAGACTCAGACACCCCACCAGCCCACCTCTGACTCAAAAACCAATACAGGTAATTTCCCTAGACTTTGGAGAAACTCTAGAACCCCTTGGGGTAGGATTTCCCAAGTGGACCATGACACAGGGAGCAACCATGTTAGTACAGGTTCTTCCTTATATGGCCACTCAGGAAATAAAGGCTTATCTGGACAAGGTTAGCCTTATCTCCTTTCGTTTGGGGGGGGGTTATGTAGGAGAGTGGAATCTGACTAATGGTTGCCCCCAACTTGTTGCCTGGTATTTAAGTGGTTTTTGACTAGTCTGGCTGGGATCCTGCTATCCAGGACCCCAGCCTATCTGCTTTCTCCCTAAAACTGTTGTGAGTACTCTAGGTACAAACATAATTGGATGCTGGGCATGCCCTACCAGTCCCTTGTAGATGGTACCCTAGGTACCCAGGGCACGGGGCCCCCAGTAGGCCTACCAGGGCTGCAGCACTTATTGTGCCACCCTGGGACAGCCACCCAAACTGACACCACCAGGCCACTACTGTAGCCTGGGTAAGGTGGTGCTAGCACCCCTTACAGGGATGTAGGTACCCTATGTCCCATACCATACAACACATATACTCTCATAGGTCACCCCTATGGCAGGCCCTGGTAATCCTACAGGGCTGGGTGCTGAGGTATGTGTGAGGGGGGACCCCTACATGAGTAGGACCTCTCTGCAACCTTCGTAAAATCGTACTGGGTTGTTTGTAGTGTAGCCATACCATATACTCTTAACCGCATTATAAGTTATTGCGTCATCGCTGTAACTTTGGAGTGGCTACACAGAACCATATCGTGTTTGGTGTCAAACATGAAGGAATCATACCCCCAGTCCAGCCATGGGCATGGGGGCACGATTCCCCCTTGATAGGAGGGTGATATGGGAAAAGCGGTAGAATTTGGAAACCAATTTAAAAGTGCACATGTACCACAAAATGGCTACTGTTCGCCACCTACACGACTCTGGCTGGCTGTTGCTGGGGAAAACCCCAGCCTCGCCATCTGGACAATAGGGCTCCTGTGGCAGGGAGGTGCCAGCACCTCCCCAGACAGGATATGTGGATTGGAACAGGGTGGGTGCACCAAAAGGCCATTCAGAGTTGCACGTAGGCAGCTGCAGAGCCCCAATTCTGCATACACCGCCTGGAACCGGTTCAGGGGCATCCTGCCCCTCGCCCAGGCGGGAAACACACAAAGGGGAGTGGGTGTAGCCACCCTTTCCCGCCTCTACTCTGATTGGTAGGCTCTATTTTGGACCATCCCCTAATCTTGGGGATATATGGGAATAACTTTGCCCTAGAGCCTTAGATTCGTACAGGACTTCACAGAACTGACCTTCGACGAGCTGCTGCCCAGCTGACTGAAGAAATCTCCCTTGGGATAAAGGAGTTATCCCCCTGCTTGGCAGGCACCTAAAAGACTACAAGATACCCGGTTGGAACTTCGTTGCTCTCACGACCTTCGACGCCTTCCAGCAACCTCGAGGTGGGTCTCCAGTGCATCCCAGCGTCCTGTGAGTGTGCCCAGCAAGTCTGAGCACCCTGGACCACGTGGGTGTCGAGATCCCCGTATACCCCGAGACACCGGCCACCTCTTGTCCAGCACACGACCCCGACCAGTGGGGAAGTTGTGCTTTGGCCCATTCTTGAGCCAACCTTCAAGCAGCATTTGTGCCGACTCTCAGCTCCCTGGCCCGCTCCGGTGGCCCGTGGGAGCACTTTTACGCACTCCATTTTGCTGCCTTCCGCGGTCCCTTGTCTCTCGACTTGTGGGCCCTGACGGAGGACAATCTTCCTTTCTAAGAGTTCCCCTGGTTGCTCCAGGCCTGCTCTACGCTCCCTGCAAAGGAGAGCACCCTCAGACCTCGTGGGTCTGCACCAGCAGCTGCTTTGTTCATCTTGCGTGGGTTGCGGTTGCCAATGCTTAGTGGATCCAATCGGGACACTAACACCGCAGCGACCCTCAGCCGACGTGGGACAGTCGCCCTCCCAAAGCTGGCCTTCCTTGAAGCCTCCCGGAGCCCGTGACTGCAGAGCCCAGCTGTACCTTCCACACCTGAAGCACCCGACATCCACGAGCTCCTTCCTGTGAGCTCCCTGGTCACTCTGCTGTGACCCAGACTCTGTCCCCTCTGCTTTCAGGTTCATCTTTGTCTTTTCTTCAACTTCAATCTTCACGACTTCAGCGACACTTCCAGCTAGCAGCAGTTTGGACTCCTTTTCCATAGAAAATCAGCCCGCGACCCGACACCAGAATCGACCTATGCACCCGGCTTCCCTGGGGCAGGTAACAGTGGTACTTCGGTACTTCCGTGGTGGTGGGCTCTCCAAAGCCTTAAGTCTCAAGCCTTAACTTTGTACTGTTGTTAGAAGTGTCCTTAAACCTTAATTATTCAACCGCGACATTCTCCATAGGCTAACATTGCGATCCCGACAGCAACTTCTCGCACTGCACACGCCTCCCGTGGGTCCCCTTCCTCTTAACTGTGGGTGGATTCTTAAGGGGCCAGCGATCCTGAATGCCCTAGGCATTGCCTGTAGAATTGTCGTGGTTCTTATACCACTATTTTAGTATATGGTTTGGTCCCCCCCTGGGGCCCATTGATTTCTGTGCTATTTATTGTGTTTAGAAATGCTTGTTTGAATTGTAACTTTGCCACTAGCCACATAAAGTGACTGTGGGATTCTGTCTAGAATAAATACATATATTTTATATATATACCTGTGTGGGCTACTCTTTCATTTGGTTATTCAAGAGGTTATTATGGTAAAACAATAAGCTTAACACTCCTTCAAGACTTAGCCTGAAGGCTGCTCTCCACAGCTACCACTAGGATAGCTTTCTTTAAAGGTTGTCTTAAACCTACCATCAATAGGAGTCGAATTGGACTGGTGCAAGGTGTCCCTATAACTAGGAACAGCATATGCCAGGCCAACTTCTCACAAGCCTCATGCTCAGGGACCTACTCCCTAGGAGTGGATGTCTGTCTATCATCCTCCGATTCAGGTGTGTTATAAAACCCACCTTTTCAACCAATTGCGAGCGAGGAGATGCGAATAGCGCAACATCGCAAAATAAGTCATTTCAAATCTTTAAAAATAGTTACTTACAAATTATATAGAATACTCAGAGTAACCTGTGCCTAAGTGCTCTCAGTTTGGGCGGATAAGTGAGATGGACCCAGGGTGGCAGGATGGGTCAACAAAGCCTTGGCAAGAAAGAAGAAGAAGAAGGACTTAGATATGCATGCCCCTTTGTGTATTTTACGCAGCTTAGGAGCGAGGTCTGCTAAAAGAGATCGGCTAGTGCATCCTCGCTGCATTGTGGTTACAAAGCCACATGAAATCCCAATACTGAGACGGTGGAGTGCCATGAATGCCCTCAAAGCCTCCACCAGAAGAGTACCTGGGACAGGCGCATTAGTAGAGCAGTGTTATTGTGGCCCATTAGTAGCAGAAGGGAGCTTTCTGGCAGAAGGGCCTTTGCTTGCATAGCCCTTTGAGCAAAATCAAACATGGCGTCCACCATCATTTCACCAATCACCACTTCAACCCCTCGTGATCAGTGAAAACTGGAACCCTAGGCAGGTTCAGCTCATCCATGCTAAACCGGCCCTGGCTCCAGGTTATGATAAGGGTGTGCACAATCCCGGTGATTCAGGCTAAACACATAATGGTGGAAAGCAGGAAGCACATGAAAAATCAGCAAGTCTTGGTAAAGCTTTACATCTTACTTTCCATCAAGTCTTTTCCTCTCCTTTTTTTGCCATTCTTGAAAGGACCACGCATTCTTTCAAAGCTACAATTTGATAGGCTAACTGCTCAGGAGGGAAGACGGACATTTTGTCTATGAAAATTGGTACTTGCTGAGCTCGAAGTGCGGGGTAAATTTCACAGAAACATTACAAATATTATATCTCTTGTGCATATATAGCTCATAAATGTCTCAATTAGCGTCTTTTAATTCTCAGGCATGAAAGCTTCGAAGCTGGTCATACCTACTGATACCAATTCTTTAATGGATACATAGAGTGGGCTTTGAATTCACCCAGACAAGTATTACTCTCTCATTCCATGCTATTGGCTATTTGCTGTATCATTCCACCTTCCAGAAATTGCTTTGTTTGGAATGCCTGAGGGACTATTTTACATCTGAATAGTACACTCACTCATCACGCTGTTTGTCACATTCAATTCTTTATCTCCTACATGCATTCTATATATAAAAATAATCCTTTTTTTCTACTTCGTTCCCTAGCATTCTCAAGGCCAGTAGGGGAATAACTAATGCGATAAACCGTATTCGTGCATGCAATGAGTGTAAGAAGCATTCATGAATGGCCGTGTCATCATGCTTTAGCACATAAATGTCATACCTATTTTTTTTGTGCTGACAAGCGGAAGATTAGGACCTTTATGTTTTTTGACATTGGAAGGATTTCACATTACAACGTAGAAAACGGATGGGTAATGCACAATGCGCATGCAGCTCTGAGCACTAGAGTGGCAGCTACGCATGTTCAGTTTTAATGCAAATTTTGCATCCTCAACCGCACATGCATTGCAACGAGGCTGAACAAATGCCTGTATCCAGGCACTGAAGGTCGGCTGGATGGACCGATTAGGTTACATCCGAAGATCTAAGTGTGCACGAGACAGAGGCACTCATCAGGTTCAGGGATAATGTGTTTGCAACCCATTGTCACACAGTACATGGTGACACCTTGACACACATGATCTTCCTATCATATGAGGTGCTTCGACGCAGGGACATTTGTGTATCCTTATTAGTCGAAGCAGTTGCACCTCCTTCCATATCAGGACACATTTATCCAACTCCAAGTCAGTGATCTGTGCAGCTGTCCATGGGGACAAGATGTTGATCCCTCAAAAAGGGCTGCGACGTTTTGATCTGGCAGGTTTGCCCTTTTGGCAAATGTGGTTTGCAATCGATCTGTGGGCAGGCAAAAAAAGTTGAATCGATTAAAGTTTTTTCCCTGTTGAGTCATACTTAATGCGACAGCCGAGATGCTACATTTTATTGATCCGAGGGAGAAAATATAGAACAATCATCCATCACCGCAAATTCTGGGCTCAAGGGGAATTTAGTAAAGTCTCAAGAGTGATCAGGCAGAGCAGAGCGGCACTCCCGGTGCCACACAGCTCCCCACCTGCCCTCGAAATACTATGTCACTTAGGATTTTCCAATGGATTGATGGTGCGAGGTGGTGGAGGGCAAGAAGGGTGTGGATGCAATCCATGTACCACTACACAGACACCAAGGTCCTATTCAAGTGAGAATAACGAGGCTGTTGGCACTAACAGAGACACAATTGAACTTTTTCAGCCACAATCAGTCCAGGTAAATTAACTGCATAAAATAAACAAAAGCGTACCACTCCGCTTAAATTTCAGCTAAAGTAAATGCTGCAAGGATCACCATGGCAGAAATCAACTTGAGGGCTTTGGATCAAGGTTCTGTTTTGTTCTAATTTTTATCTTTGTTTGGCATAATAATCAACCTTGCATCTAAAATTCACTGAATCATTTAAAGGAGTTACTAAAGAGAAACAACGTGCCTCAAATCATGGCCAGGGAAGGCACAGGGCTATACTATGGTATAAAAATATAATCAATGCTACTACTGTGACACGGTCCATTTATAAGTGACAGAAGAAGCTCTTAAAAGGAGGGCTCTGACCCAAAAAATAATTAGATCATTGCGTCTAGCAGGCTCAAGTCAACTGCAGGGAGAATCACAGGGCATTCTTCTTGTTGATGGCCCCTCGTAGCTGAATACTTAACTGCAGAGCATTTTGAAGGAGGATAGCTCCCTCTGCGCACTCCACACCCTACAAAGAAAGTGGCTCCAAGTAGTGGGTGTGCCAAGGGAATATTAAGAAAAGAGAAGTCAGGAATCCCCTTATGAGGTCTAAAATAGTGATTAACCACCCATCCAAACCTTAGAATGGTGTTTTTAGGTCAAAGCCTACGAGACTGCTTTGCTGTCGGGGTTGCTAAGGACATCCTGGGGGCATTCAGAAAGCTTTCCTGTGAATGCATTCTGCTCGTTGCTTATCAATCGCTTTGTGGTTTGTAACTCACATTTTCTGACATTCTATTTGCTGCCCTTATTTGTTTTAGGTTCTCCAGTGTGAGTTTGTCCCTGCCAAGCAGTAAAGCCTTTTAACACTACCTCTCCTTGTAGTCTTCCAAGAGTGCTCCTTTCTGTAAACAGGCCTGTAAATCTTGTTCTTATCTTGTCACATTTGCTATGCATTCAAAGACAGAGGTCAAATGTCAGGCTCGGTCTCTGAGGGAGCTTGGTGTTTAATTTCTTCCTCTGACTTCAAAGTGAGAGGATTTATGTGACAATCTTGCTGGATACTGGGGGTAGAACCACATAAAAATGAACAGTACAAGTATTTCGGAATACATTAGAAAAGCACAAATGAAGCACATGTTTGTTAATTCTGAAGTGTGTTAGAAACCATATGCTTTAAGATAATCTAAACAAATCAATACAATAGATGATGCCATTTCCACAGATTTTCGTCTGTGCACTATGTAGTTTTATTAGTAAAACTGTATGTCTATGCAAATGTAATTGCCATTCCAGGCTCATTTTCAATTGAAATGACAGTGTGCTAACACAATATGCATACTACACTCTACACCACTTAACTTTACACCACTGCACTCTACTCCACTCTATGTCACTGCACTCCATTCCATTTCACTCTACGCCACTCTACTCTACACTACTGCAGTCTTTGCCACTGCACTCTACACCACTCGTGTCTAGAACACTTCACTCTACACAACTCCATTCTATGCTACTCCATGCCACTCTGCAACACGTCACTCTATGGCCCTGAACTCTATGACAATACATCCTATGCCAATGCACTCTACTTTGTACCACTCCACTCTAAACCCTTGCACTCTACTTCTATCACTGTTCGCCACTCTAATCCACTCTGTACCACTGCACTCTACCCTGCACCACTCCAATCTACGCCACTGCATTTTACTCTCAAACAATCCACCTTACACCACTGCACCGCTAGTCTATGCCACTACTTGCTACGCCATTCTACACCACTGCACTCTATGACACTCTTCTCTGCACTACTACACTCTATGCAAAAGCACTCCACGCCACTCGACTCTGCATCACTCCACTCAACGCCACTGCACTCCAGAGCAATCCTCTCCATGCCATTGAACTCTACACCACTCCACTATACTCTGCACCACTCTATGCCACTACTCTACGCCACTCTATTCTGCACCACTCTATCCCACTGTACTGTATACCACTGTACTCTACGCCACTGTGGCACTCCACACTGCTATGCACTACTCTAATCTACGCCACTGCATACTAAAATGCTGCATTGTATGCCGCTACACTCTACGCCACTCCACAACTCTATGCCAATGAACTCTACTCTCCTCCCCACCACTCTGACACTCGACGACATTGCACTCAGCGATACTCTACAACACTGCACGCCTTTGAACTGCACACACTCTACTCTACACTACAACATTCTATGCCAATGCACTCTACGCCACTCTACTCAGCATCACTCCACGCTACTCCACTGCACTCTGCAGCACTCTATGTCACTGCACTCTATGTCACTGTACTCTATGTCACTATCCTCTACTCTACTCTGCACCACTCTACACCACTGTACTGTATGCCACTCTACTCTGCACCACTGCACTCTACGCCAGTCTACTGTACTCTGCACCACTGCACTCTACTATGCAACACTAAAATCTACGCCACTGAATTCTATGACACTGCACTGTACGCCGCTGCACTCTATGCCACTATACTCCACAACACTCTACCCCAGCCCACAGTACACCAGCCCACTGTACGCCCCTGTACACTACTCTATGGCACTCCAATACATGGCACCGTATGCCCCCCCACTATGACACTCTACTCTTCGTCATTCCACTCTACGACACTACACGCCGCTCTTCTCTACGTCACTAACTTGTAGCCATGCTGAACAGCAGCTACGCTGGTGTAGAACATGACTAAAACACATTGCCAAAGTCAACAGCTTTTGCATAGATGAGACCTATTGGCTTTGCCCATACTCGTTTATCCTGTGTTTAAACAATGTGTGCTTTTTCACAATTGTTGTAGAAGAGTTGCACTGCGACCATATTATCATAAGAAACAGGTATTCAGAGACGAGGGAAGGTATCTGCAATTATTTCACCTTTTGGGAGTCATGACAACACAGGAGTGTCTGGAGGTATACCAAGGGTGGGACAACCAGGAATGGACATACGACTTATACCGAATAACTGAAAGCAGGAACATAGACCAACTAAGATCATCAGAAAGAATACTGAATATACTTTCTCAAACCAAAGAAAAATAGAAGTCAAGAAGACCTTTGTTGGACTTCAGGCCAGTGAGCATATGGGTGAAACTGTATCTACTGGATCAGATTCCACTATTGAAGGATTGTGGGTAGGTGACAACAGCGAGCATGCCGCGCATGCCTCTCCTTATACGGATGTGCCCAAGTAGCAATAAAGTTAAGTCAAACACATTACCAGCTCATGAGGTTATTATTGGAGGTAAAGTAACAAATAAAAGTGCTCACAGAGTGCTAGCCAATGGGAGTCGCTCATCGGTTCCATCACTTGGAGTTCACAGTATCAAATCAAAAAATCTCGCTGTACTTTCTGCCAGCACATTTTCTGGCAGCGAAAATTACACTGAATGGCCCCTTTATGATTCAGCAGAGAAAACACTTTTTGCAAAGCTCCCCTATGTGAGATATCCGCAACACGGATGGCGGCGATGAATTTACCCAGTAAAACGGCGTCCTGCATTGAAGTGGTAACATCAAAGGTGATGAGGTTCTTGCCAAACACACAGCCTTTCAATGGGGAGAACCTGAACAGACTTAGACCATCTGCTGACCAGTATGAACAAAGGCAGCCTTGGAAAGATGGCAATACCCACTGGACAGAACATCTCACCCACACCAATACGGCACAGACGTGCCACGCATTAAAGAGGCGCATCGATATCAACAGAACTAATAAGACAGCCATGCTACGAACAAATGAGACATTTCCAGTACCGATCGGAAATGCCACACTCCAAGCAAAGACTTCCAGCTGGGAAAAAGGCCTCTGTCGACCTAAGCTTGGAAGACACATAGGACAGCACACTCTGCCTATACCACTACCAAGCTACAACCCAAAACCCACAACTCAACAATTAAGATTCTACCACCCAGCTTCAAAAATTACACCTTCTGGCCCTCTTGAAATGTAACAGCTTGTAACCTGTACACTGGACATAGCCGTCTTAGAGAGGACTTGCAATACAGGGCTGGAAACGACTTGTATTGAAGGAGCCATGCAAGAGCACATATCTCTAATAGCCCACACGGTACTCCAGGCCACCCAGCAGGAGGCCATACTGCACTCTACCAATGTTGATCAACTAAATCCAAAATAAGCTAATGGCCGTGAGCAAGAGTTAATGTAACAAACTTTGAGGGCGATGTAGGTATTGTCTTAAAATTAAGTTCCGTTTTAAGCAAATACAATCTGCAGCCTAAATATTTTACAAAAATATCCCTGTGGTCAATTTTACTATTGGACGTAGAAGGGTAGTACTGAGAAGCCATGGCCAAGGATTACTTACAATCAAATGCCAAGTGAGAAGAAACAATCTAGCGAAAACAGATCTGTGTCCAACTAAACCCCTTTCTGAAAAAACTTTCAACAGCTTTACATGTCGTAAGATGTGGAGTGACCACAGCCATATTATAAAGTAAACTATGCATTACACCCATTACCCTGCCACATGAACATCAAGAAAGGACTAGTCTTAAAGAGTCCTTGGTCGATTTAGGACTATGGGATAGCTGGCACAAACCCCATTCTATTAGGCCAGCTTCAGTCGCTACTACGAAGGGTTGGTACTGAGGACTACTTACGAAAAGAAGAGAATCTTCTGACTCCCTTGGTAGCCGGACCCAAGCGTTTTGTTCCACAAATGTGCATAACAGCACAAGGAATTTCTAGATTATATTAACTCCTCGTTTGCAAGATCCCTGCCCTTGTTGTTCGGAAATGGCGTCCTTCCAATTGCTTCTTTTACTTTTTTTTGGTACCTCTGTGCTATGAAGTCCCAATTGGGCCCAATGTGTTGTAGCTCAGAGGAATGTGAGGGACACGTATTGTTTTTTAGTTTGGTTTTGCTTATTCAAAAACTAGATCCGGATAGGTTGTGCTTTTATGTCGATCTTTGTTTTGTTTTTTTTAAATCGGTTTGGTGCATTGAGACTATGGAAAACCGACACTAGTGCGTGTGCAGTTTTCACTGTTTCTAAGGTTTTACACATAGCATGACTCATGTTCTACAACACTGAGGAAGGGCATTAGGTTCATTGATGTTACAACTGTAACTTTTACATACTATGATGTTTCAGTCCTCTGTTTTTAAAATTCTAATGATTTTACTGCTTTCTATGATTTTTAAGAATTTTAAATGTACTCTTTGTTGATGGATTTAATTATCTAATCTGACTAACCTGGATGGCCGTTCTCTATGGCCTCCCATCACTGAAGGAACACATCAGCTCCATCTAACGGGCCCCAGGTGTGGTGAAGACCCCATCTGCATTCAAACTCTCCGCCTCACCAACCTATAAACAAGAAACACCAATCTAACGAATCTACACCTGCCAATTGTCTCCTTAATGGATTCCGCAATAGCCATAATGTAGTATCCTGTGGGTCCCGGTTCCGTGTATGCTTGATCTGGTGTCTGGAGTACAGAGAGTGAATGAAGTCATAGAATGTTGGTGTGTGGTGAAGAGAAGAAGCTGGAGGTACAGATAGTTGGATGAAGCGCCGACACGTCCTATCGGCTGTAGCTGTAACCTAAGGACCAGACACAGAATAAATAATGCAGCTCGTAGGTGCACGGCTCCGGACTCTTATAGGAAGGCTCTGCCCTCCAGCTAAAACTTTTTGGCGACAACTTGTTACGGACCTGCCTGAAAATGCAGCAAGACAAGTTGGGAGCCTTTTCTGGCAGAGGAGGAGGATTCTCATGAGAAGAAAAATGGCCCTGTGACCATGCATTCTCATATCTACATACAAGGGGTTTCAACTCAAGGTGCAGGGCAGGAGGATCCCAGAGAGGAGGGTGGGTAAGGTGTGGCAAGGACACAAATCCAGCTGAGGGGAGTAATAAACTGTGGTGATATGCCTCCGTGTAAGGACAATGGTATGGAAACAGTATTATAAGGACAGCACTGTGGAGACGGTGCTATGGAGACAGCGGAATAGTCAGGGTATCTCATTTACAGTAAACACGACTCTGAAATAACCCATGCAGCTTCGGGCAGTCAAACATTCATGGTGTTGGTCGCGTAAAAACAAGTGATGGTGAATGTGTAGAAGATTTTCCATATTAAGGTGACATCATCACATGCTTATTTTATAGTGCTCAGGGCGGAGTGACCAGAAGAGGTAACGCAACTCCTGATAGCACGGTACTCAAGGAGATGAACAGAGGTCTTCTGATTGAGCAGAGCACCAGGTAAACTGGGACAGTTAGAGGAGGATAGACCACTCCGGGGACCTACCTGCTTTTGGTGCAACCCAAGTACCTAACATGGAATGAATAACGTACCTTCTACTTGAATGGTTTCAGACTAATATGAAAACCCTGTCCTTCAACAACATAATTATAGTCCCCTGAAATCTAACTCACCCTTAAAAAAATCTATTGCAGACCTCCTACGTACTAGGCAATTTCAGTCCAATTTCTGGCCTTGCTTTTGCCTTGACCACTTTTGAGGCAGTATTTACAGGGCAGGGAGACCCACCATTTTTTAAGGTATCAGTGACTGTTCGTGTAGCATCCTCCTTGAGCATGTACAAGAAACCATAATTCTGAATGCAAGTGAAGAACTCCTATCGTGAGAAGGGATGCGGGTCAAAGGCACTACTTCTATTAGATTTCACAGGAGCCTTCAGCCATGGACCACGTCCACCTCCTCGAATGCTTTGCCTGGTATCATGAAGAGAAAGGCACTTTATTTTTGCATTATTTCTCAAAACATAGGACTAGGTTAAGGTTGGTACCTCCCTCTCCAAAACCTCTACCTGCTGTAATATATCAGGAACCACAAGCGCTCATATTTCCATTTATTTTCCCCCGGCTTTGTGGCTTACCTCTTATTGACCAATGATTGGAGGCCTCTAATGAAGTCAAAGGAGGTAAGGAATTTCACTAAGGAGGGTAGGTTTGAAGCGCAGGCGACCGCAATGAGAGTGTTCGGAAGGTGGAAAGGATTCCAAGGTTCGTGACATCCTCGCAAAGTGGGTGATTAGAGCCCTATGGCTGCTGCCGAAGTATGGCCCTCCAGCATGCCGAGTACTAGTCATTAAACATGTGTGCAGTAGTGAGCTGCAGACACCAGGGATCTAGCCTAGGTGAAGGATTAAACCACAGTTTGGACATCTGCTGAAGGAAGCCAACCAGACCCAAGTGAAGGGAGCGACGTTCACACAGCGAAACAAACAAAAACATGGATTCTTCATTCCCAAAACAAGTAAAAAGTGTCAGGCATGTAGAACCTGGAAGCAGAAATGGAACCCACTTCAACATTGAGCTACTAAGGAACCGTCCCCACCAAACCTGCCGGCTGACCTTAGATATAGATCGCGGTCAACTGCAGTAATGGCTGTTCTGTCAACAAATGCATCACCAGCCGAAGCACAACATCGAAGGAATAGTTAAGAGTCTCCTTCACAGGGGGACAGCAAACGGAAAGGAGAGCAGGGGTCTACTAGCTAAGAACGCATACAGTGGCCCTTTTGTTGTAGAAGTAGCAGCTTACGCACCGGATACAAAGTGGTCCCAGGCAAGAAGACTGGGGAGAAAGAAGAAAAGAAAAAAAACACATCAAACCTTCCCGCCAGGAACTCTGTAGTCCCCACGGTAACGCATACCGAGGTGCTTAGTTCTAGGTTCTGTTGATAGATTTATACTATGGTTAATGGGCCAGCATCCAGTTTCCGTTTAACATCCCCGTTTGTCTGGCCTCGCATAGCAGAGGAGATCAGAACGTTTAAAGCGAAAAAGGTTAAAACGTGGAGAAGTGCCACAGCATAAAAGTAAGAAACTCCTGATCGATAATCTAGAGCCCCATCACTTAGGGAAGAAGGACATAAAAACGTTTAAATACTGTAATTAAAACAAAACATACATTTTACCTACGGGATGGATTTCGAATAGTTTTCATCTCTCTGAACTTTGGTCATAAGTCCCCTATGCAATAATTGATTTTATCTTTATTCATGTACAACGACCATTCTCATACAAAGTACTATATGTGGCTTGCAAAAGAACATCCTTTTAGGCACTGATGTCCAGCCAGGAAGAGGATTAGCCCACAGCTAATGTGCAGGTGAAAAGTTAATTTAAATCCACCATGGACTCCCAAGCAGGAAACGCCTTACTAGGAGGTTATTATTAAACATAGTGCCCTTTGCATCTCTTCTTAGCAGCGAATGTCCATCACGTACATGTGCACATCACTAAGCTTTCGAAAAAGGCGTACACCTAGCAAAGCGAATCTGGGACAAACCTGTAATACGCATGGAAGGGTTACATGGTGAAAGCTTTGGTGCATAGAGTAACCGCAGCTGAGAATCAACTCTCTACAATAAATGAACCGAGCATACTTCTAATCTCATCAGTATAAATCCTTTTTAAAACAATGAAGCAGATGAAAAAGATGAGAAGTGTTGCAGGTGCCTTTCTGAAAACTGGCATGCGCCAACTCTACAAACAGCCAACATTTGAACAAGGATTTTCAGAAAATGGCGGCCTTTGGCCCCTTTGTGAATATTTAGCATAATACCCTCAAAAGATGTGTTCAAGAGCGGCGGCTCCTTCGTTACGGCAGAGGAGTATCGCCCCACTGCTTCAGCCAGCAGTTAAAAACATGTAAATTAAATGATAATAAAGCAGTTTTATTATCTTTTTATTTTTCATGACCGAGGCCGAGCCTTTGGGGCGGGGCCATCTTCTGACAGGCAAGCATGGAGGCCACTTGCAGTGGAGGACGCTCCAACTGCACATGACGGTTTGGTCGGTTGTCTTAGAACGCCCAAACCGTCATGCGCACTTTTACATGTCTCCATGGAGAACAGCAGGCACAGGCTCCCAGTCCCTCTGGGAGCGTAAAACCAGCACGATTCGCCCAATCCCAGCGCTGGTCTCATGCTGGATAATAGCATTACTAGCATGAGAGCAGCGCCTGAATTGGCACAGAGGAGTCTGGGAGCCTGTGATCAGGAGAAGAGCACCGAAGCAGCAGGTACGTTTTAATTTCAATCTATTAATTATTGTCCCCTGTGCTGCCTCTGCCTCACCGCTTTTCCCTCCTGGCAGCCGCCACTGGTGTTCAATACGAACAGGTTATCAGTCCCTCTACATCCCACCGTAGGGCGGTTCCCTTTGGGCTTTGTAGCGAAAATCCATTGCCCTGGAGCACAATGGGCCTATTTCCCTGAGATCACACCCAAAGGGAGGCCACAGTTCGGAAACATAAGCTAATTAGAAGCTGCCTAATTAAATTGTCCCAGCAGAGGCAACCCCGGGACGTCTCGTCCACAAATCCCCAAGGATAGATTCTGAATAACAAGCCGAAGATGTGGAGAGCGATTCCCACCTGCATCCGCCTGAGAAGCCTTATTAGAAGCTGCGTCCAAAACTAAATCCTGGACTCCATTTACAAACCACCCAGGGCACGGAAATTAAATATTAACAGTGCTTCGCTGATCTATCAGGCACAGCAGCCAAATCAGTGAACAGACGTCAATCGAGGAGGGCTAGAAATACATGATGTGCTCCAACCACTGGCTTTAGCTCCACCCGCCACAATGGATGCAGCCTCGGCAGCAACCTAGATGCAGCATACTAAGGACTGTGGCATAACGGTTTCCTAAAGTCCTGTACGTATCACGAAGAGCCATAACAAACGGGCACTGGCAATACTAATGGAGCGAGCTTTGATTGTATAGCGATCCCTCTCTTTGGCAGACATCGAAGGCACAATATTGGCTCAGCAGAATCTTTTCGTCCCAGGGATTCAGAATCCACATTACCCCGGTGATGGAAAGTGAGTCCGAAGAGCACTTTGGACACCGAACTGAGAAACAGGAGTAGAGACCAGTATCAACTGGAAAGGCAACATCTAGATCATAGAAGGGCTTATATGTCTGTCGGGGGGATTAGGGGCGATAGTGTTCGGTTAGAGGAAAGCATTTGACTTCAGGCAACATCTCATCCTGTACCACCAGCTGAGCTGAAATACGCGCGCATATATAAGTGATGCAGTCTCACGCTGCAACGGCCTGGTAGGTATTAGATTTATGTAGTCTCTATAATGTGTAAAACATGAATTCTAGGACGCCTCCGGGCATTCAGCAATTTGCTCCCAGAATAGTGCATTGCAACATTCTAAGATCAGCAGCGGATTTTTTTTACATCTCTATGGAAAAACACATTTCTGGTATAGGGACGTTTACAAATATCAGACCGCCAAAGTGGCGAACAAATTCTACCTCATTGGCAGCCTCGTGCCACCACTACCTAACACCACCGACAGCAAGCACCACCACCTGGACACTATACCCTTAGCAAATTTACTAATCAACTGTTGTCCAAGACTAGGATGTCCCCACCCTGCCAACCCCACTTTACACCCTCACTTAACACAAAGGGTTACCTCAGCCTTCCAAATGATTAACCACAAGGCATGCTTTATTTGTTCTGGGGATACAGTCCACATTTGTGGCATTTTTATATCCCTTCAATGTATTTTTCTGCCAAGGCATACGCAGAGGGAGTTTTCATCTTATAGCTTCATAAGACAGAACATTTAAGGTCAAGTCTCAGTGTGACTTTCTAGTAACTTCTGAGAAAGGGCCTGCCTTGGAGTAGAAGATGTCAACGTGGACATAAACAAGAATGTCCCAGTGTGCAAACTCTGTACACCACCGGAAAATAATTTTGTCTGAAAGCAGAGCCCAAAGTCCTCCGTGGGCTAGGGCACTATTTCTCATTCACAATGCTTAGAAATTTAACAGATCGGGGTGAGGTCGGATTCCCTGTACTAAACAGAATTTATTTAGACACTGTACATTAAAGGTTTTATTTCAAACACACTTTTTCACTAAACCTCTGCCTCGAGGTGTATCAGCTACACTGAGGTATTTATGGACATCAGAAAAGACGAGGAAACAGGGCAGAGACAAGGAAGGTCTTTGAAGTCTACTTTCAACAAAATGTGTACAAGTACTAGAACAGGATGGATTTTTAGATCTAAAAACACAATTTTTCACCCTTGATGTCAGTGCCACATTGGCTAAAAAAAAGAAAATGTATAAAAAAGAGACAATTTTTTTTTTAATGAGAAGCAGGTGTCAAAACATCAGGATGACAAGTCAGAACAAGATAAATCCCATTTTGTTCCAAACTGGCATACTCTCCATAGACAACCCTGTCTGAAGAAAGCCCTCCACAATTAATTAAACAATTAGCAAGCTGCCTTTCCACTAATACAACAAAGTCAATGTCAGCTAGCTGTCCCTGCTGACAGGCCCAGAGCGTGAGTTATGAATGATCATAATGTAAACACCAGTTCTATCCAAACTTTAAAGAAACTTCAAGCTTAAGAAAGAGTCTTCAATGAGAAATTTAAAAAAAAAATGGACAAACACTGCTGCCTCATTGCATGGGCTACACGAGCGACAAAAGAAAACAGCTCAGTGCACTGAAATTACCAAAGAAAAACATCAGACCGATGATAACCGTTTAATTAGGTTTAGTCTCCGCGGAGTCCAACTCGGAGCCCTGGCCATGCATTTGCGATTTCGTTTTAGATCAGGCCATTTTAATTCAAGGGGCCTGGCCTGATGGCTGCGCGTCAACTTGGGGCATTAATGGGTTTTTTTAGGGTTTTTTTTAATACTGCGTCACCCAACAGCCCCAGGAGCAAGTGATTGCTTCAAAATGAACAGTTTTACAAAAGCAATAACCAGGCAAATTCAAAAGAAAAGCAAGTTATGGAATTGCACAGAATTAGAATGTCTGATGTGGCCCTGGAGTGCTTACCGGCTCCCCCCCCCCCCCCCCCCGACACCTGCAAAGAAGGATCCCCAACAGATCTAGAAGGCAGGTCTCTGCATCACACCTGGAAAGGGGGGCTTCATCAGGCTTGGAAAAGTATGTCCCCACCCCTCAACATCAGAACTGTAAAGTAGGCCCCAATCAGACCAAGAAACCAGGCCTAACGTCCCCTGTCCAGAGAACTGGAAACCAGGCCTTCTACAGACCTAGAAAGCAGCGCACCCCAGCCCACGCATTTACAAGCCTACAAACTCAGAAGACAGGTCCCGATTTCAGACCTGGAAAGCAGGCGCCACACTCCCCAACACACAAACCAGGAAAGCATACTCCACTCACCTACCATCAGACCTGGAAAGCAGCGTGCTCAGACCTAGAAAGAAGCCACGCCCCTCGCCTGCCCACAGACCCAGATATCAAACCATCTACTCAGACCTGGAACGCTTCTCTCTGAAAATGTCATTGGAGGTTTCTCGCCTCTTTTCCTTCCCTCAATGGACTGCAACGACAAGCATACCCTACCCCCATAGAGGCAGAATCCCCCTTCTTCACCGTCTGCTACCTTTAATCCTTTGACTGAGGCAGCTACATACTGGCTACTGTTTCCCGATATGGACAAGATAAAAATCAGTAGCCTGTACAAATGAAAGGGGCGGTAAAGACAGCTGATTACGGGGTCGATCGCTTTTTAAATGAAAGGAGCTTATTATTGTCAGTCAGTATCAGCTTCTAATTTTTTTTTTTAAGGTAGTTTTAATATCCTTTGTAGCAGTGAATAAAATAGGAGAGGTATTATTAACTAGTCAAATGTACCAAACCTACTCAAAAGACTGACCTTTAGAATGAGCTGTCAGGGCGAGATGAAGACGGCCCCATCCCAACTGGAGGAAAGCTGCTGAATGATCAATTCATCAATTGGGCAATTGGGGAAGATCCAATTACAAGAGTAATTGCTGAGCCCGGCCCATGTCATAACGATCAGGAAGGAAGTAGCCCTTACAAAACTGCACAGCAAACAACGTCTTCATTCAACCGCAGTGGAGGGAACAAAAAGACCCAAGTTTCACATCAATATTTCTGAGAACACCGAATAGGGAAAAGCCACTGCCCAGCATTTATTCCATAAGAATTGACTGGCAGCGGGGAGTAAGCGGGAGCGCACCCAGGAGCTTGCCAAAGAAAAAAAACAAAAGGAAGTGGAATAAGAAAAGCAACTTCAGTGTAACACTAGTTCGCTATTGTTGGCATCTTTCATCGGTCACAAGCGGAGAATAACCCCCCCACCGTTGGGCAGGGACTCAATAACTGTGCATGAACTGCTGGAGAACAGAAGGTCACTGTGTCCAGGAGAATTCTGGCACAAGTACTGGTACCTCGTCCAAAGCCGGACAAGTATGCTAAGCATGTCTCTATGTAAGATGGGAGAGTGAACTCAAATAGTTTGGGTCGGATGTAAAACGGATTTTCTTTCCCCGCTACCTAAGCGCAAACCGAGTGCGGCAGGCATGCAAGATGACCAAAAGTAGGCCCAGATCTCAAATAACTGCTCAGAGGTTAAGTACCTGTTCGGCCACAACACCAGTTTGGAATCAGTTATGATTACTGGCATTGATAAAGCGCTTTACCACCATTTGTACGACTCCTAGCGCTTAGAGTGACCCGTTTAACTGGAATCTAGCTGTAGTTTGTAATGCTTGGAGGTGTGTAATGCAGGAGAGTGCACAGAGAGGTTTGTAAAAGACCACGGTATGGCTTAGTGTCAAAATATATTGCATGGTGTTCCCAAGGTCCTGGCATGAGTTTTAGTGGTGGTCTTTTATGTATATTGAATGACATTCCAGTTCTGAAAACTACAAACTTGCAAACATGATTCCATTCCGAACTTGAAATCGTAATTAAAAAAAGTGTTCCTTGTAAAGCAGTGGCATCTTCGTTTGCCACACTAAACCTTCAAACTCAAAAGCAATTAATTTGTTACAGCGTAAAAATAAGATTTTTTTTTTTTTATTTAAACCCACAGACCTGTGTGTTCAAAACCACATAGATATTTGATGTCCATATGGGTATCAAGTTTTCTTGCTCTCGAATGACCTTATTTTTCAGGGCTTGACAACCACCACATTATGAACAAGCCCAACAAAGATGGCTGCTCTGGGGTAGCACATGCAAAACTTTATCAAATCGGCTTAACTTCTACCCTCTCGGTGGCTTACATCGCAATGTATAGGAACACGTCCCTTACTGGTCAATATTTCAAACTTTACCAACATCCAATGTCTCAGAAGGCCAAAGACACATTCTTCTCGTCACCATAATTCCTGGTGTAGTGGCACATTCACTCCTCACGTACCTCATTCCTCAATTCGCCTGCAGTAGGAGCTGTGGGGAGAGGATTGAGACGTATGTGACTTTATGGCCACAGATAAAAGGGGCGTTCGAAGCGTCCACTTGCTCCCTGCCCAGTGCATGTGGAACGTCGTAGTCAGTGGGATACTTTAATCTTTAGAGTACGCTAGCCTACGAGTTCCAATAAAAAAGCAACAAAGGTGGTTCACCAATCTTGGCAAAGCCTCAAAACGCAGGGCCGTTTCTAGGTGTTTTGCCGCCCTAGGTGAGAATTGAAAAATGCCGCCCCCTCCCTTTTACTGCCATCACTCTCTCCCCCTGTCAATCAGGCTAGAAGAATTAATGCATCAGATATTCCCAAACTCATGTTTTTTGCCGCCTTCCCCCTTTTGGCGCCCTAGGCGGCCGCCTAGTCTTGCCTAATGGTAGAAACGGCCCTGTCAAAACGACCACTATGACATCAAGGAGACCATGCAATAGGGATGTAAGTAACAAGGAATATAAAAACATAATCGATTGAAATTGTTGTGAAGCATGAAATAATGCACCCATCTAATAGAAATTGACAACTTCTCTTCATGGAAATAGGTTATCAAAGCACTTGACTTCTTGATAGTTAAGGAAAAAAGTGTGTATCCTCCTATATATGCTAAATGAAATAAATGGTTCGGTAAGACTGGGATTGGGGGGGGGGGGGGGGGGGGGGGGTTTAAACGTGAGCTTTTTATGACAATTCCAGAATGTTCTGTCCAATGTAAAAAATGGGAAATCACCAACTAGAAAATAGATTCAAGAACGGGGTTCCCTTCAAGGCCAACAACATGACAAACCAGCATTGGCAATGTCGATTGGCTTGGCGTGTACGTTGAAGCATCTCTACAGTCACTGGCAAGTGTAGGAACTTTGTAACACATCATTCATGCACTCGTTCACTCATCCCTGCACAAAAACATCAATTTATCTAGCCACTGACTCATTCACTTGTGTTCACTCACTTACCAATCTACCATAAAACATGCACACAATCTCAATAAACATATGAAAGAAGTTTCTTAAAAATAAAGCATGGGGGAAAACATGTTTCTCCATAATTGTGTTGGGCATGTACTTGCAATTAAAAAGAAGTAAAAAATTAAACATAGCAGTGGGTTTCCATCTTGTATCAGTATTGGATATATTGATAAATTGCGTGTATTGATCCTGCATGGATAATTAGAGGAAATGGTTTGTCAAGGTTCTGCTCACAACTGCAAAAGATGCACTCTACTCTACTTAATGCTGAGGTGGTTTGGACCGCAGGCGAGAGGAGGGATCCCATCAAACAGGGAGGGAAATGTCAACCCTGGCTCCCAATCAGAAACTGTATTTGCTTTAAAAATAGTTGTGCAGGGGCTAACATGCAATTAAAACTAGTTCCCAGCTTACCTGCCCAATAAAATCTCACAACACTTACCCAAGCAGACCCTCGGGAGCCTGCTAACCATCCATGTCACAAGCGTACATCTGGAGGTGGGCGGGCCTCTTCCACCCATGGACCCTTGGAATTCTATACCCGCAGACATCAGGCTTGCATTTCCAATTGCCATCTTTAGGGCTGCACTTAAAGATCACAATTTTTTAGGCTAGGTTTTTAGAACTGTGACAAAGTGACTTCATTATAGCGAGCACAAGGTAAATGCAAGAATGTATTCAAGCATTAAGACTGGTCTATAAAGGAACCAGCTCTTTTAAGACCATAAAGATTAGCCCAAGAAAATCCCCCCTGTAAGCAGAGAGCATTCCATGAGAAAGGCATTAACCTCGCTCTAGAACATTTTTTCTACTCAAATGTCTGTGTTTGCTAAAGAATTTGTAGGCACTCATACATGCCATGACGAAAAATGGCAAGCACTCACCACTCCAGGCAAAGTATTATGTTTTCTTCATTAGGACAAATTGTAATAATTTTACCCGGAATGGAGAATGCTAACGTCATACCAAGCTTGGCGTGGATTGTATAATACAAATCCAGCGCTTAGGTTCCTTGCCAGAACACAGGGATTGGAGGAAACAAAAGATGGTGTCGCTGGAGGATTGACGGGTTCTCCGTGAAGCACAATCAACTTAAATTTAGAGTCTCTGTTAGAGCCTTCTATTCTGTGTACAATATGACATGCACTCGGTCACCCTCCTGTTCGGAGGGCTTTAGCTGCACAGAGAACCATTGTTTATGATGGAGTATCAAAGTATTTAGAATGATAACGAATGCTCTTTATTTCCATGAAGTGACGGAATCATACTTTGCATATTCTTTGTTGAAGAACCATCTAAAAGAAAACCACAATATAGAACGAAAAGATAAAGTAAGATTGCCCCAAAGAAAAACAACTTGTTTACAAATAGAAGATTACGCTAGAGCTGACCCAAAGACTTGGAAGGAATTAATCCTGTGTCAGAAGAGTAATAGCTGCAAATACTTCTACAAACAGAAAGTACACAAACAAAAAGATAGCCCTGACCTGCACTCCGAGAGATGACTAAAATAGTATAAAAAAACCTGGTGCAGTAAAAAACAAAGTAAAAACTACTGGTTTCTATATACAATACATCTACCATATCTAATGTGTCACAATCCAGTGTACTTTTGATATATCTAGGTGGAAACATACACCACCCAGCCAACAGCATGAGGTGGGATTTACTGCCCGTGGGAGCGGCCAAAGCCCACTTAATGTACATTTGAAAGAATGTCTAAGAAAAGGTAAGCACACAGAAGCATGATCAAGCCAGGTTTAAAGACTCAGTTGTTAGAAATAAAAGGAACAGAATTGTAATTATATATGCTAGTCCCAAATGAAGAAGAAGGAAATCTAAGGAGGCAGCAAGCAGTATCCAAAACCCACTCTTTATAGCAGAGGTCTTATCAAGGCTACGATTATGAAGAATCCTTAGATAAAACAGTGGACAAAGTATTCCGTGACAACATGAGATCGTATTGTGGTCGTACCATAATAAGGAAAAAAAAAATCATGCCAGACTTCCATAAATCAAAAAAATAACATTTGTATGCCCAATTAAATAAAAATATAAACCCAACAAGGAAGAAATAACTTGAATGCGCATCTTCTAATTGTCCAAATTTTAGGCTCTTGAAAGATTACTTAAAACCATGCGTGTAGACTAGCTCATGCACGTGGACTTGGGAAAACAGATAAACTTTGGAAAATCTATTAGAGGATTTATGGACAGTTCGAACCAAAGCTGAATGACAAAGTTATGATAACTTGTTTTTAAAGACTGTGTACACATTTATAAGCCCTGTAAATATCAGGGGTTACTGTTACATAACATTTACCATGGAAGGAATAAAGGATGATAGGCCTTGACAGATTGAAACCTGCAACCGGGAGCTCACACACAGAGGATAGCAGGGGGCGTTGAAGACGCCGAGACACCATGCTGGCTTATCAAAGACTACTAGTTCATTAAAAGCTATCAAGTGGCTTCTCGCAGTAGGATGAGTGAAGGCTTTTTGTATGTATCGAGCAGATAAAAGGCAGCTGTATATCTATATTTTAGGGTGCGTAACGAACAATAGCCTGATAAGCAGATGTGTTCCACCATCCCCCATTTTATTTTTTTGAATAAATGGAGTGGAAAAAGAAGAAACTAATGTAAGACCTTTTAGATGTAGAAAGATGATGGGGGGGGGGAAAAGCATAGCAACATGATGCATTAGAGAAATAGGGCACAGCATGGACAACATGTATGGAAAAGGGTGAATACAGGGACCGGGAAGGCTTAAAGCACACAATCGGGTCTTTGTGACAAGGCATGTGTGAGAAATCAGAAGATAATTTCCACACCCCGATTGCCATTATACTGGGTGATAAGTGGGCAACCAACCTAGAAGTCAAAGGTTAACAAGCAAGGCATCCGGGCACTCACAAATGTTGCACAGCAAAACAGCAGGTGTAACCCAACTCATCCTTGCTCACTTCATCGCTTTTAGAAGACCAACTAGGAATCAAACACCATTAAAGGAAGAAGCAAGGTCTACCTGGTATCCGATAAATATTAAAGAGTGAGCGTCACGCTGGCACGTAAACACCAAAAATACTCAACCATGGAATAGCGGAGAGCTGCAGTGCCCAGGTGTTTGAAACCATGCCACTCTCTAGGTGAATCTCATCCTTACAGGGGAAGCTCCATTTCATTACTGAACACAGAAACCAGAGGGGCAGCATTTGCCTGCTCAGGACTAAGCAGCAATTTGCCACCCAACCCATGCCCCATTTGACTCCTGTAGAGAGCAAAGGAAGCCATCCTGGGCACTCACAACAGGGCGAAGAGCCATCTGCCATTTTTTGGCAGATGTCCAACATCTGACAAACTCTAAATATGGCCCATTGTGTCTCTGGGATCTAAAAATACAGTTCTGGTCTTTTGATGAGGAGGAGAAGAAAGTAACAGGCGGGCTGTTATGTGCCAGTATGATTGGGAGCGCATGGAATGGAAGATGCCTATAACGGGTCTTGAAGCTTGCCCTGGCACAGCCGGTTTACCAACCAGTCAAACAGGAGTGGATATTCAGTATATTGTGTGGAAGAATAGCCTCCTGTACAATAAATGAAACCACTGTCATTTAGCACACACATCATCAGAGTAGTTCATTGTGGTCAGGGAAGACAGCAAGTACCAGATGTAAATAAAAAACAAGCACTGGCATCCCCAATAGGTATCACCCTTTCTGTGTTGCCGATGCTGATAGGTAAAACTGGTCAATACTAATGCTGCACAGCAGTGGTTCTTAGCCTTTTGACGGTGTGCCAAAACAAGTAAGAATCGTCACTCTTATTTCTGGAAAAATTCCAATTTATTATATTATATATGTGAAGATCTATGTGGTACTTGACTCTTATCAGAATTCAGAGTCTTGTACTGCAGCAATGGATCACAGATCCATAGGAAAAGGGATAATCAAATAAAGCAGCCAACACGTGTTTCGCCCCCTAAATCGGCCGCCTGGCCATGGGGCTTCCTCAGGGCTGTACAATCAAAAGAAAATCAACATACAATACAATAGCCCAAGTCAAAAAATGTCAAACGTAAAATAGCGTATTTACATCAATACACCAAAGTAAATGTAAAACAAACATCATCCATGAATATATTTTTGGAATTTAGAGGGAGGGAAGAGATAAGGGGGAGATGTAAAAGGGAGGGAGAAGGGGGGAGAAAGAAATGTGAACGAGACATTTATAGTAACAGTTTACAGAAGAGTGGGAGAGAAGGATAAGGGAAAGGAGGATTATTCCGAAGCACAGAGGGTGCAGAGTACGGATAGAAAAGGCAGGGGAAGTGGACTGAATCCGTAATAGTCATTGGGCCAGTGGAGGAAGGAGAGGGGAGAAAGGGAGGAGAGAAGGAAACCAAAATAATCCCACAATATCAGCGAGTAAACAATATTATAAAGTAAACCTAATTTATGAAACCCCCAAAGTTTCATGGAGCTACATATGGGTGTTGTTATCCAGTATATGGGAATATGAAACACAAAGAAAAACAGGAGAAATTAACATCATATATGACCATTGGTTAGGTTCAGAACGTACATGAAAGTGTTATCAGCGCTAGACTAAACCTCTAGCTGTATCAAAATTAGCGTCATATTGTTGGTCTGGTGAAACAATGACAACCTATTGTTTCCGTGGTGGTGCATTAAAAGAATTGGAAGGTGATCTAGGCCTTGCATAGTAATATGGGACAGTAGTGAGCCGCTTTTATAACCCGGGAGGCATATGGAAAAAAAAAAATCTATGGAAGGACAGGGGTCCTCCAAGTAGGCGTGCATGCTCTAGGGTCCAATGTAGTACGTGTGGGGCCACTTGCCGTAATAAGTATTAATAGTAAGTGAATCCTGCTCGGTGTAGCAAAAGCATTGAATCTACATGGGGGGGGACAAAGGCGAAAGGCACTGATTAGAGAGGAGTACAGCTCTCGGTCAGGCATGGGAAAAGTAGCGGGACAGATACAGATGGAGGAATAAGGCAAACCGATCCACACGGTTTTCTGCGGGCCGTAGCACCAGGTTCTGCTTACTGGAAAAAAGGACGTCGGTCACTGACGTCAGGTTGCATTCAGTCGGCATGAGCACAGAGCCCAATGTCAGCGGACCTCAAGAATAGTGATGGGAGGAAATGCAGTCTATTCCGGGTTATGTGGGCAGTCAGCAACCTCAGCGCCATCTTGGAATGGTGTGGGGTCCCTAGGAATCGAACCCACTATGGGGATGGTGAGTAATAGTGAAAGTATAGAAGGGAGAAATGCATTCAAAAAGAATGCAAAGTGAAAAGATGACATTGATAAAGAGAATGAAGCGAAAAATGTATGGTGGAAGACAGGTCCTAAGATGGGTTTGGGATGGCTGGAGTATTGGCCACATGGGTCCCAAATATGAGTGGTGGGGGCGGGAAAAAAAGAAAAAAAGTCCAGCGGTGGTGAGAACCCTCCTGGGAAGGGAGAGACTAACCAGCCTAACAATTGTGCAGTTATGAGTCCCCATGGTGACCGGGGATAACTCTGGGGGTCACGAGTCTGCCCCTGTGTAGCAAGGCAGAAGTATCTGCAAGAATGGCCTCTAAGTCTGCCGCCATCTTAGAAGGGGGTGAGAAGGCGGGAGGGAAGGAAAACAGCTCCATCTTGAACCCTGTAGGTGGGGGAGGGGTATTAAAACAGGTGAAGCTCAAAGGAAGAAGGGTCTGGGTAGCATCCTACGCTTAAAACTAGGGATCTATGTTCGTAAGTGACCTGGCGGTATCTGGGATAGACAGGACTATAAAGCGAAAGTGTGATGTTGTCATGACCCACTAACATTATGGGGGAGGTTGTGGGGGACAGGTTCTTAGCCTTTTGACTTATGTGGACCCCCACTTAATCATTATTGGAATCCAGGGACCCCACTGAATAATTAGTGGTGTCCAGGGACTCCAATGCATCATTACTAAATGCCAAGGATTCTGGTTTAAGCAATTTGGATGATTTGAACCTCAAACAATACTCAGAAATACAGAAACAAGCATCCGTGAAACAAATGCACAACTGATGAAATCTTTTATTTAATTCCCAAACAAATAGAAAAAAATTAAAATGTTATTTTTAATTGCAAGGTTGTGACATTTCCAAATTCCAACGGAGGGCAGTCATCAGCTATACTATATACTTTTTGATGCATTTTCACCGCTTCCACAAATCAATCTGAGGACACCAAATATTTAGCCTCCAACTGCAAACTCCTTCACGTTTACTTAATTTTTTATAATTTTACTGCTTTATTTACATACACTTTATTAATCTTTTACTATTACTAATTTTCTGAGCAGTTGCCGACCCCCGGGGTCCACGGACCACAAGTTAAGAACCACTGTTGAACAGCATCACGAAAAAAAGCCACAATGCTATGATGTATATGTGTGCATGCATAACCATGCTTGTGTACGTGACTCATGACTCTGCTCTTCCAAGGCCAGGGCAGATCTACTGACACCACGCTCAGTCTTCAGAACGAAAGAAAACACACACACACACACACACACACACTCATCTCCCATGCTTTAGAGAATCTGGATAGTCATTTGAGAGAATTCAATTCTGCAAATATTTTCTGATGCTGCCTAAACATGCAAGACCATGTCACTTTTTTTCCTCCCAATTCCTTGCATTTTCACACTGAGATCACATCCAGATTTCAAACATGACTGCCAGCAGGGCCAAGCAAACTGTCTATCTTTAGCACAACAATAAACAGCTTCAAGGACAAACACTTCCTCACTACACCAGTCAATTTCACTCCTTCTATTTTACCAAAATTCATCATTGTGCTCCTGGAGCACAAGTCTTTGGTGAATTTGGGCACGGGTCTTTATTTCTCACCAACTTCTCTGCTTCCTTATCCAACCTTGGTACATAACAAATAATCTTCTAGAATGAACTGTCAGGTCATGAAGATTCCTAACTGTCTTTATAGGGATAAGATAAAAACATCAGTTTATTCCATACTTCCTTCGGAGGAGCAACTGCTCTCCTCCCATTCAGAGATTAACTTCATCGCCCTCCCTTGTCTCATACTTAACAAACGAGAGCGCATCAGGAACACCAGTCTTTCCTGGCCAATCACCCTTCATATAGCTCTTAACTATCTTAAACTCCTCCACCTTTGTTCCAGGCATTCAACTTCTAACATTTTACACCGTTGGACTGGGCCCTTTCTGCAGGGTCATCCCCAGGCTTTTTGCATTCATTCCTCCATTTTTGCTGCAATCGCTTTTGTTGGCCTGAGGTCTCTGCACACTTTACCACTGCCAACCAGTGCTAAAGTGCTTGTGTTCTCTCCTTAAAACATGTTGGAATTGGCTTATACCTAATTGCCATATTTAATTAACTTGTAAGTCCCTAGTAAAGTGTGCCCAGGGCCTGTAAATTAAATGCTACTAACGAGTATGCAGCACTGATTGTGTCAGCCACTTAAGTAGCCCTTTAAACATGTTCCAGGCCTGCCATTGCAGAGCCTGTGGGTGAAGTTTTAAACTGCCACTTCGACCTGGCAAAAGAAACCTTTTCTTCAAGATTATACATATATATCATCCCTAGGGTAGGTCCTAGACAGCCTAGAGAGCAGAGTGCATTGCATTTAAGAAGTAGGACATGTACTTTTATGTTTAACATGCCCTACAAGTGAAAAACTCAAATTAATTTTCCACTACTGCAAGGCCTATCTCTCCCATAGGATAACACGGTTATCACATTTTAGAAGTGTAATTTCCAAATGGGAAGGGATAACTAGTTTGTGTTGGGTCTCTTTTGAACCACAATTTAAAATCCTAACTTATGGTGAAGTCGGATTTTAAATTGCAATTCTGAAAATGCCACTTTGAGAAAGTTGCCATTTTCTTGCCTTAGTCATTTAGTGCCTGCAGCCTATATCTGGACACATGACTGAGTGTAACAGTTAGTTAGGATTTGTGAATTCCTCTTCGACAGCCACACACAATGGGGAGCTGAAGTGTGGCTGGATAGGCCATCACTGGTAGGATAGGAGAGAGGAGCTGGGCCCAGCCCACACTTGAATAGGCAGTGTCATGTCTCCAAACAAAGGGCTGCAATACCGCCTGTAGTTAGTCTTTAGGCAGGGCATCTATGCATTTCAAGGGCATGCCTCTAGAAGCTTTTCCCCACTTCAAAGGCACAACTGTGTATAAAAGAAGGACCTCAGACACCAACTCTTCAGTGCACTTCTAGACCTGTGGATGCTCTGCCAGGAAGAATGACTGTTGAGCTGCTAAAAGGACGGCTGCTCTGCTGGAATGCTGTTCTAAAGGAACTGCTGGCCTGCTGTGCTGAGCAGTTGCCTACTGCCCTTTTGCCTGGGGAAGAACTGGACCTGCAACTTACTCTTGAACCAAGGATCCCAGAGTGACTCAAAGGGTTAGTCTGCTTGCCTCCTGATATGAGCCTCCGGGACATAAAAGGATACCCAACCAGCTCCTGGACCCAGCTCCAGCGAGTTCCTGAATCCCAAGTTGTGTCTCTCAGTCCTGGGCCCTTGGTCTGGCTCACAAGGTTTTTAAATCATGCTTTTGGGCTTCTTGTGACCATGATCAGGCCCAACTGGCACCAGAGCCGCGGTTCTGACACCAAAACTCCCTGCGAGCCACCACCAGCCCGTCTCTTCCCACAGCAAGCATCGTTCACCCGCTGAGGACAGCCAACACGAAGCGCCAGCCCTCCTGTCCCTGACGCCCAGCCCGCTCTTTGCGCCACGCATACCACCACTCTCTTTGCGCCCTGCGACTCTCTCCAACACGAACAGGAATCTTACTGCAAAAACTTGAAATGGTAAAACTTCAGCAGGACTAATATGGGACTGTACCCGACCTGTGCTTCATCGCGGTCAGTTGGAGCTTTTGACTTTGACTCGGTCTAGCAAAACCAGATAGCCATGGTTGGCGCTTTCTGCTTTTAGGCGCTATTTTACAGTTTATTCTTAATACATTCATAAGTCTGATTCTACTGATTGGTCATTTTGGTCTTGTTTTATGTATTAAGTTTTGCTCTATTTTTCTAACCTGGAGAAAACACTGTAGCAGCGGAATCGCATAATTCCAGTGGCCCTGGGTGAAGGGCATCCTTGATGACTCAACAGAACCACTGCAGGTTTGATTGCTTTAACAGTGATGGCAGGCTCCGGGTAATCATTCTACTTTTCTCTGAAAATTCACCAGATACCATTTTCAGATACTTAATCACTGATAGTTTGCCAAACAGGTTCTAATCGCTTGAAACAAAGCCCCCACCACTAACAATGCCAAATGTCATCTCATCCTAGTTTCCAAAGCAAAATTGTATACGCATTTGAGAAGTGCCTCACACAGAAAAAATATCATCACAGTCCATTGTAGACAAGGAAGTACAGCCAAAAAGTGCAAGATGTTTGACACTTATAGTGTTGTGTCTACAAGGTTAAGACAATTAAGATAACAGATATAGAAAAAACAAAAACAAAAAAATTCAAGCTGGTCAGGTTCTTAAAGACTCCAGACAGTTTGCCTTATAAAGTGCCTAAATCCTTTCAGTTTGAAGTGCTCCGTTTACCATGCCACAGGACAGCTTTTTTCCAACAATACCACTTGTAGCCTGGTTTGGAGCAGTGCCAACTGTTTCATTTGTGATTTTCTGGCCTATGCTGCCACCGTAGTAAGTTTTAGAGGAAAGAAAAGAAAAAAAAAAAAATCAACTGCAAGCAATTTTTCAGCATAGCTAATAATGTAAGGAATGGTGCATGACCTACTTTGCGCAATGAGGCTGTAATTCCATTGAGGGGTTCATGTGACATCACACACCAGGAGCACGAAGCTCCTGTGGATTGGTAATGTCACCAGAATCGCAGAGATGCAACTGCGGCCAATTACTCAAAGTTGGTCATACATCACTTTTTTTTTTTGTAGATCACGTTTCACTCCTCCCACCGCCACTTCCAATTTCTTTTTATTTTCAGCCAGAAACTGAATATCTCTCATCGCACATTGTGTCCTCCTCATCCTTCCATGGCTGGGAAGCTTATCCGGAGAAATGGATTCTCTCCTGGGACAGAGCCACTGACCTGCCTGTTTACCCGCTCTACCCTGCCCTCATCGCCCCCATACCCATTCAAAGTGTTCCTGCAAGGGAATTTAAAGTGCTTTTCAAAATATATAGTTAGCACAACACAATTACCTTCAATCAGAAGACCATGCAGGGCCTTTCGTTCACCTTTCACTTCTGCATCTGAATTTCACAGAGTAACACCCTGGGACTGGCCTATTTTCTATGAAAGATTTAAATTAAAAAAAAAAAAAAAAAAAAAAAAAAAATTGTAAAAAATGTGCAGCGCGAGTAGATTTAAGGAGACAATTAGGGAGCCGGTTGCTTAGTGGATTTTAAAAATTCACAGCATGTGGAAAGGATTACTTTCGGAATATTAAAACGTCTTTTAGACTCGCCAAAGCCGCCTGCAAAATTCTTTTCAGAATATCACATTTTTCTTAAAGGCGCGTTTGACATGGGATCTGCATATAAATACCTGCGATACATAAACAAATTTTTAATCTCCTTTAGATACGCAAATGCCCCCAAAATTCCACGATGGAGCTAAAAAGTGAATGCTGTCTTTTGAAAGGGCCTTTCAAGAGCACTCTTGATGTTTTAGCTAAAAGAGAAAAAAATATAAGCCTTCTTTCCTTGAAGTGCAGAAGGCAGGCAGAGGAGTGAGTGAACACAATGTCGTCCCCCGACACTCTCTGACTGATCGCTTGGAGGGACAAAGTGAGGGCGCTGCATGTGTTGTTATTGTTGCAATCCGAATGAAGTCAAACAAATGGGCCGCGTGATTTTAAAACCAAATTGGGCCTCATCTTCGCGCGCTTTCTGACACAGCCAGACACACACAGGAGGACAAAATCTTGAACGTTCACACGAGAATCCAGCCGATAAAATAAATGACCGAGGTTTGGGACATAGTTCATTTAAATCCTAACACCAAAATGTTTTTCCAAACGAAAAAGAAAAGCCTGGCCTGGGTTGGTCTCTGAAAACTGACACAAGCACGCCGATAGAAAAGCAAAAAAGCATGTCTTACTAACACAAGCCATTTATAGACCAGAAAACATCCACAGACGTGAACCTGTATTTTATTAAGTTGTTCTTTTGAGATAGGGACGAAAATAACTTTAGCAGAATACACGGCTGCTCCCCTGGGTCCACGGTGCCTGCACATGTCAGTTCGTATAAGCACAAGGCAGCCGACCTTGTGTGGAGCTGCGGGTTTTAACCTTTTGAAATCTGTGGACCCCCAGTCAATCACTAACAGAAGCAGGGGACAGCGGCCTAAGCGATCTGAACCCAGGACAAACCGCAAAAATGCAGGGGGAAAAAAAGTGTAAATCAACGAAATATACAAATTATGAAGCATTTGATTTAATTTACTAAGACACACATAGAAAAATCAAAATTTTATGGGGAAGGTTCTAAATTTGATTTCTAAAAACACAACGCAATATGCTAGACCCTTGCATACCACAGTCTTTTTAAAAAAAAATCTTAATCCGTGCTCTTTTTTTCCCTTGACACATAGTGGTTCATTTGAGGCCACCAATTGTTCTCAATATATTCGGTATGCTCTACATGTGTTGGTCCCACAAATCAAGGAAAGGATACCAACTCCATTTTTACCCTCCAATTTCAAATTCCTAGGAAATTACAGCGTTTTAAAATTAAACAACTGTGTGTATATATAAATGCATTATAAACACACATACATTTTATTCAGCTGCGGTTATTGAATTTTCTAAACAGTCATGGACCCCCTGAGTAGGCGTCTCAGACGCAAGGGGAAGAACAAGAGATGCTGAGGATTTTGTTGTGAGACTTCCTTGCATTTTTGGACAAAAGGTAAAAGCTCTGACAACTTCCTGGTGCCCAGGGGCTTCTTACACCGAACACCAATCCTACCCGGGAATCACATTTTCAACAACAGAAGAGAACCAGCATTGGCAAAGTCAATAGGATAGACCTAAGCAAGCATACCATATATTTGTTTATTTATTTTTTGACAAACATATCAAAATAGGCATTAAAAAATGTGAAATTGATGAAAGTTAAAAAGGAGCCGGTTGAATGTGGCCTGCATTTCTTTGGGGAAAAAAGTAAAAATAAAAGACCAGTCGTAAACTCAAAAGGAAAGCAGATACTGGCATACACGCCCTAGTACTGAAGAGAACTAAGTTTTAACTAGATGTGCACAAAACTATCATTAAAAGTGAAGAGAACCAGTAGTGAAAGTGAATTAACCCATAGCTCCATGACGTATGCTACGCGCAGAAGCAAAATGTGAAAGACACACGAACAGACTAATGGATGAAGAGGGCTTCCCAAAAACCTATGTATAACGTAAGGCACCATCAAACTCCCCCCCCCCCCCCCCCCTTATCCTCCTCCACTCCAGCTTCTAGTTACTCATGATGGTCACTGCTGAAACTGATTTCTCCAGAACCAGTCAGAAAAATTCTGATGATTCTTAGGGACTTGGAGAAGTTTAAGCAACCACCAAGCCATGGTTTCTAGAAATTAATATAACGAGTTATTAGCACCAACTGAACAGTCTGCGACTGAACATACCAGAGGTGGCCTCTAAAAGTCAAGTGCAGCGTGTACCCAGTCCTCGTTTTAAGGGAAGCTTGCAGTCCCGCTATACCTTCACTGTGTGTGTCACTGAGGTTTGGATAAAATGTTTACTTTTGAAATGACAAAACGAAATTAACCTCTCAATTTTTCAAAACAAGTAAGGGCCGCAAACGCACTCAAGTCTAAAACCTTTACTAAGTCCTGAAAACTATTGTGCTCCCCTTCGTTTTACTTATTGAGACCTCAACCTTCTGCAAAACACGGTTGTGCCAAGATCCAAATGGGTAGCCGGGGCACAGTCTCCCAACTCAGCTTCATTTAAGAATGGTCTACGTTTTGATGTAGTTTCTTTTAGTGAACAAGGCCTTCCTTTATTAGGCCGTTGTTTCCAAACCTGCTTCATCTAAAAGTTACTACAAAAGGAGATGAGGAAAACTCTGGCATTTCAGATGGAAGGCCTTAGAGAACCCACAGTACTGTTGGTAACAGAGAGAAGAGTAAAGTGTGTGAAGTGTGAAGGGAATCTGATAGTGACACCACCCCCCCCCCCCCCCCCCCAAAAGTTCAGGGGTGTAGCTTGGTAGGTAAGATTGGGGAGGAGCTTCTGATTTGCCGGCAATCAGGCTTGCATATAATGTTCAAATACATTATATGACAAGCAGGGTGCATGAGACGGGCCCAAGGAGCAGTAGAAAGGGAGAAAATGCAGACTGGTAAGAATAATGAGAGAGAAAACACAATATTTTATCAAATGACCACTATTGAGGACTTTCAAAACAGAGAGGGAGTGTGTGTGTGTGTTTTGTTCTGTGTATGTAAACATTCCTGGTAAATTCCGACTGACATCTCTCAATACCCGACTGAAAGCACCTCTACAAACGATTTATCAGAAACTCCAGGTATAAGGCAGGGTAACCCACCCACCCCCAAAGCTACGTCAATGCCAAAGCAGTCCTTCTGGAGGTGTTGGACATCGCTGGTATGGCACGGAACCCTTAACCATGAACCCTCCTCAACCTGAGTGTGTGGGCAAGAGAAACTCACTGTCCACCCCTAAATACATTTGAAAAACGTTGCTGTGTTTAGTGTAGGCTTCGGTCGACGTCAGTAGCCACTTGACTTGTGCTCGCTCCAGCAGAGGGAGCTCTTCAGGGGTGAGGGCGAGTGGAGGCTACTACGAAAACAACGCGAAATCCCAGACTATTTCCATTCATGCAACCAAACAAGCACTGTCAAATGACTTTAATACCGATGACAACGGCGTCCAAACAGGACCGGACAGAAGATCTCCAACGCCGAGGCCTGTCAGACACCATGGACACACCATGTCCCTTTTTGAAACTTAAATATGAATTAAGCAACGATGTTCGAACCAACCTCTCACCCCACCATTTGTTTTTCAGCATGTCAACTCAATGGGTGACAAACATTGGATCAGGAGTAACAGCCAAGTACAGGATGCTATTTTTTTTTTTAAGTAGAGACTAGCAAATATCGAAGCCCGTTATGGACAAACCATAATGCGCATTTTGCCTATTTTCCTCCACTACACCATGTAAATTGATGTTTGAGTAGAAAATCAATAACCCCTAAGCAAAGCTCTCCACATAGACTTTAGAAACAGTTTTGCAGATTAAAAAAAATAGGTTAGGCTGACAAAAATACTATTTTTAAGAACCAAAATAAAATTATACGACAAAAGAAGTTAAAGGAGCGACAAGAAAAATTGATTTATTTTTTTTACAATAGTCGATTTATAGCTTTCTATTTAGGGGTTATTCAATTTTTTTCTAAAGACACATGTCCGACTCCCAGAAGTCTAATGAAAGAAGGATTGAAACAAAACCCAAGTGCGGTGATTCAGATTGTCAGCGTGAAGGAAAACTTTGGACAAACTAGCTGAGTGGCCCTCAAACACCTGCCTAGAGAGCCCCCAACAGGAACACCAGGCGTATAAATCTGTCCGACACCTGAAGCGGTTTCACGAGCAGATCGCGGCCAACTAAATAAAACCCACAGATGGCAAACTGCTGCCTCGTACATCACCAGCTCGTACATTCAAAGAACATTTTTATAAACTTATTGGGTGCCTTTATTAAAAACACTGGATTTTCTCTTCTTTTTCCAGTGGAAGGATTTACACATAACACCTATGAAAATGTAACTTCCAGAGGCAGCACAGTTACGTTTGCATCACTCTAAAACAGTTGAAGCTACTTTTATTCTTATTGTGACATTACTCGCCAACACGATACGCTCAAAAACACAAATTACGCCTTCAACAGGATGGTGGTCACAGTGGCGGTGGCCATCCCGGATGAAGAGGAAATGCAGGAGGAGCCAAGGCAAATCTCTCTAGGAGGGGACCCTGCAGGAGGAGCGAAGACAAATCTCTCTAGGAAGGGGGCCCTGAAATACAGCAGTACAGATTGTAGCTCCACCAGTTTAGGTTCCACAAGGATCGCGCCTGCTCCATTGACAGCAACTCTTTGGCTCCACCTCCCTTACTCTTCTGCTTCCTTTGCTCAGCATCCTCCAGCTATTGGCTTGAGACACTGTCAATCACATCTTGGACCAGCACAGTGAAGTACTTGTGTTGGTTATTTGACTGTATCCTTCCAACTCCATTGGCACGCATTTTTATACCCGTGAGCAGTACTCTTCTACACATCACACATTAAATTCTTTAACGCATTCATGCAGTGTATGCATAAAATATTTTTTTTATTTTTTTCACACTGCAGCAGGCATTTTTTAAATTAATATTTTCAGTGCTTGATAGGTAAGCATCAAACCTATTGGTGCTGCCTATGCTGGTTTACCTTATTTTTAAAAACGGACTAATGAGGATTGGCGCACATACGCATTGGAATTGTGTATAACAAATAGACTCCATCATCGACGCAGTACGACCCAGATAATAGTTTAAAATATTTCATTTTGAGATCACCTACACCACTTAGAATGTAATTCAGGAAAAGTAAATACAAAAAAAAAATCAGAGGTTTAGCTCCTTAGGAAAAGTAAGTGTCTCAATTTATGTGACAGGGCTGCAAAAGATCTCAGGCTGAAAACACCAGGGAAGCATCTCGTAGAAGATGGCGAGCCTGGTCAACTGCATGAACGTTTGCCGGTGGAACAAAGTGGCTATCGGCAGGTCGGGGGCCACATCCCGGCAAGGCCTTCCCATCTTTCCAAGGTCAGTAAACTGAATATCATTAGTGCTATCCGGATGTAAAATAGTCCCTTATACCTTCCAACGGAGATGGAAGGATATGTCCAAATTGGGTAGACACACACCCATGACTCCGTAACAGGAGCATACGCTTAGTAACTACGGTACAAAGCACTCTATAAAAGCACCTTATTAGAAGCCCTTAACTCATGCTGGTTGTTTTGGTGAAGGATTCAATTTTCAATGGTGAAACAATGGTTCAGTCAACTTGCAGCTTTGATTAGCTTTTGGTTTTTGTAAAATGTGAAGCATTTAGGGAAGAAAAATCTGCACTGTTATTACCTCCGAGCCTGCCACTGTACGACAGATGCAAAGGAGACAAGCGTAGTCAAGATATGAAGCTAAAAACAGAAACTGCTAAAGAACTAGATCTTCCACTCATAAAGCACTAGAGAGATGTTAAAACCTGAAACGCTCCCAAAGAAACCCTTCTTAAAATAAATGGTATTTCAAACAAACACAAGCATCATCTCGATAAAAACAGCCCCGCTATCTCGGCTTCTTCCTGTCTGAATATTAATATGTAAAGAAGGAGTGAACAGATGTGCCTGGCTAGAAGGGAAACAGTTTTCTCTGTTTTCTGCAGTGCATATCCATCTATACAGCACAAATAACATAAAAACTGGGTACCACATTAGAGGGACAAAGGCGGACTGGTGCATCAGCAAACCACGTATGTACCATACACACGCTCACAACCAGTCCAAAATCTTTACACAGCCAGAAACGTCACAGCTCTTAGGGACACAAGGCGGTAGCCTTGAAGCTCCACCCTACCAGGCTGTGGCCACGTTGAATTATCTGCGTATCCACTATGTGGCTTCAGGAATTCAGAGGAGAGGTTAATTCTTGATTTTATTTTGTAATGCAGCATCGATTGAGGGCATGGAGAAGAACTGCTGAGTCTAGTTTATGTTCAGTAGACAAGGACATCTTAATAAAACTTAAAACTGAGGTTGACCATGTACTAAAACCCTTGATGTCCACCACATGTTGGGCAAGGATTCAGCGGGTTGGAGATAATCTTCAGTTACGTCACAAGAAGACAGAGGGGGAATCACGTCAGAGATTGGGAAGGTAGCACATGCAAAGATCAAATCACAATCAGTTGGCAGATATAATACCCACGTCCCTGGCAAGTGCTGATACAGAAGCTGATGCCCTTCTCTGCACAGCCACTTCCCTGTCACAACTCATGCTGTATCACCGAAGGTTATTTGAGGGATGGCCCTACAGAGGAAAGCAACCAGACAGAAATGCATACCACTTTGCAACACACTAAGGGACTGAATTCAATGGCGGAGAGACTGCCACCGAGAGGCTGTCGGTGGCGGTCTCCCCGCCATCGTACCAAACTTTACCGCCCGCCATATTATGATGGCGAGCAGACATGTGGCAGTTGTAAAGACCGACCGCCAAGCATCTGACGGGTTCCTTGAGCCCACCAGTGCGGCGGAGGGGCTCGTAGTCCCCACAATGCTGCCGCCGTAGGGATTACGATGTCCTTTTCTGCCAGCAGTTTCATGACGGGTTACCCACAATGAAAAGGCTGGTGGAAAGGGACACTGGGAGTCTGTAGAAGCACCCCCCCCTCTTCTGCCCTGGCCCTTGGTTATGGATGTTGGGGGGCAGCTACGACGCCCCCGTAAATATCCCTGACCATGTGGCAGGCACAGCATGGTGCCTGCAACGTAGTGCAGGGATATGTAACATCCCATTTTTACATTGCAACGAGTGCAGCAATCAGCAGCATCCGCCACAATGTAGAATATAGGCATCGCGACCGTCGTGGTGGCGGTTGCATTGTATGGGACCGCCAACAGCATGTCGGGCAGTCCCAATCCCTGATACGATGGCAGATGGACTAAAGTCCGTCCGCCATCGTAATCAGCCCCTAAGTGCTCAGACCACATCTCCTCATAGGCACCTTCTCTCCGGCAGTGTTTTTCATATACAAACATGTCAGGCCAGCAAAGAAATGTCCTACTTATTGACACTGGATCAGAACGATTGTCTGGCTCTACATAGGTGGGCTATGAAGTCCCAACCAGGATGCGTGCTAGGCTGATTGGATTTGTCAGTGCTTACTTAAAATGTTACAGCAAGTCTATGAAACACTCTCAGGGAGGGTGTTCAGTCCAAAGCTGCTCTCTCATAGGAAGACTACGGATGATGCACTCCAGCACATCCAATCCACTGCTGTGTCACAAATGGGACCTCTGCGGGTTTACGCTTCATGGTTTTAGTCTCTTGATGAAACTGAACGTGTGCCATACCCACCTTCCTCCTTTCCTCTAGTTTACCTATAATCAGATTTTTGATGCTGTCCTGTGAAGCCATACAGCAAATACCATATGCAGATCTAACAATGCTCTCTCAACAGTCTACTCTTAAGATAGACGGGCTTAAAAACTGGACTCAATGCAGAGAACACGCTACGGAGAAGAACATCGGTACCGAGGGCGCTTTATAGGACACCTTCAGCGAGCAGTATATTGAAACCAGCAATAAGTACCTTACAGCAGAAAAGATAAACCTTTGACTCTACAGGGACTCAACTGTATTCTCGGATATGCCTGTAATATTCCGCATTTAAGAATTTATTTTAAGCAGCATCCTCGTCATTTTAGCCCATGCTCCTTCGTGGGGTTTTCCACTCATAACTTTTGGGTCAGTAGAAGCACTTATTGTGAAAAGGTAATGAGATGCCAACATCTAGCGATGAGATGGTAAGAAGGTTCATCCCAAAGCCGTCAAGCAAGAGACACTAAAAGGATAGAGAAATTGGCCTCGACCTCCAAGGCTCCCTCTGATCAGATTCTGATGACATTCTTAACGATGGATGGTGATGAAATGTATGCATGGGGGTATCAAGGCTTGCTCTAGCGAAAGACCCTCAATCCATTAAAGCCTTAATTTAAGTACTCGATTTGTAAGAATTGCCTCAAATGGAAGTGCGTGGGGAAAAGGGGGTGTTCCGCACAAGTCATTCAAACCTGAATTTACTTAGGCTCCGCCTGGGAGGGTGAGTTGGGGGTAAGTAGGAAAGATTGGACCTGGCTTCTTGAAAATGAATTTTTAGCACTACAAAAGGAAGGAGTGTCATGTTTTTTGCAGACATGTCCTTATCTATCTCAGAAACAAATCACTTATCATAAAGTCTGAAGCCTCTGATAACTTTCACTGCCATGCAAAAGGCTCCAAGCACCAATAATGCACAGAGCTCCCACAGTGCACCACACAGCACAAACTCCACCTAAGATTGCAAATATGAAAACCTGGGCGCAAGCACTCACTGACCTGCCACTGAAATGTTTAGTGATGTTGGATAAAAATAAAAAAATCAGAAAGTTCCCGTAGAACTAATTCCCACTGGTAAAGGTATCCTATATGAAATTCGGAGCGCAAATTGAAAATCCTGGGCATGCAATGTTCCGAAAAATAAATAGACAGACTATTTTACAAATCTGCCATCTTTAAAGATAATTGTATCATTAATTTATTTTGCGGCTAGATGCATGGTTTGGTAATGCACGGGATCCCCTCCATATAAAATCACCTCCGAATTAGGATGCCCGCAGTGCCTATTGGGGACTTCAATCCGAACCAAGAGTTCTAGCAACAAAAATTCAGATTTTGAGAAGCAGTTAAAAAAAAAAAGTAAAATTTGTGAGGTTCCCTGAGGGTTAATTAGTTGCATTAGAAATATTGCTTTTTACCGCACAGGCTCAAAATTCATGGGCAGTGGAGATATTAGCTTAAACCCGCGCAACTTTCTTCGTGGGTCGCTTGTCGGACCATCTGGAACGATAACACTCATTAATGTCCTTTCCATCCATGCCCGAGTTCCTACCTGTAAATTTACTATTTTTATTTGTATAAAGCCTATTTATTAACCCATTCTCATTTTGTATCTACAAAGCAGACGATTTCCAGATTACTGGGAGTATGCAAAATGTCAGCCATTTTAGTGCAGACTTCAATGAAACCTTGTCTGGCGACTTCGTGGTCGTTATCCTCTCTTCTTACTACATTTTGTGTAGTTAGGAGTGTACATATAACTGACTAACTTATCAACCACTTAAATTACTTTCATAATTTCACTATACTAATTCACCACTAATCCTTTATGGGTTTCGGAGCAGCGTGCTACTCGCCGAAAAAGCGCTTTGACGCCTCGTCAGGGGTAGTAAGCGCTATATAAATGCAATTACAATACAATACATCTACCGATGGCTGTTTGGGATTCTTACCCCCCCTCACTGTGTCCATTTCTACAACACAAGTATGAGATGTAGATGCGAGCGGTAGTTCATTTACCTCTGCAACTAATCTCACACAAACGGCCATACTCAACGTTTCTCAGACCACACACACATAATGTGCAATTAAATCGTCCAGAGTAAAACTGCCTACTTAGCAGGCAAATGGACTCAAAGCCATTTGCCAACCCTCTGAATCATCAGCTGCCAATAAACAATAAATCACAGCCTTTCTGCACTCCACACATCCAAGTGGTTTCAGCAGAAGGTCTCAAAATAACAGGGCCGTGCACCATGTGAAGCCCTTCAGGAAAGGACAGGCTGTTCCTTGGCTCTGCAAGAAAACTTGTGTTCAAGCACTGAACAAAACTGAGCAATTCTGCTGGCTGCTCTCCATTGAGCAACACCTGCGCTAGCACAAGAGAGCAGCAGATGCAGGCCCTGCACACCTGAAACCATCTCAGAAACACTACGAGAGGAGAGGCAAAGTCAGCAACAATTGTGGAAAGTCCCACCTGCACAGGCGACAACAAGCTGCAATCTAAGACAAACAGCAGCTCTTTTTAATCAGGTGAACTTCAAGATGCAGGAACCCAAACCATCCCCCATGTCACAATTTCTAAGAAAAACATGTATATACAAACGAAGACAAGTCACTCCTTACCCTAGATTATTGTCACAGAAAAGACACTGGTAAATGTGTAAAACAATTGAACCAGCAACGCAACCCGAGCCACTCTACACAATTTTGGCCTATTGTTTGAAGGCCTTATGCCTATCCTCTTAAAGTGGCTAGCGTATCCACACTAGGACAATCATTGACAAAGACAGTTGTTTTGAGGTTTAGTGAGCGATAAAACTACTGCACTATAATTAGGGCTCCCGGTTTTATGGTATTTATTATTTTAACATTTCCGTCTGTATTTATCCATATTTAATTTTGGACCGTCTTATTGGTATTTATCTAGAATTTTTTTGTGTTTTGCGAATAAATAGTCATAACACAGTATATTTCCACACTTATTTAACTGATAAACATGTACTTTGCTTCCTGTCGATTTTTAGCAAACTAAGCAACCAAATGTAGCTAAATATAGCCAAACTTTACGCTCACAGGTAAATATCAGTATTATAATACACATAAGGGAAATCTGAACATGTTTTTTTAACTTCCTATTCTGTGTATCTGTTCAGTTGTTCTAGAAAGCACGAAAACCAGCATAGAAAGTCACCCACATGAAGCACAATTTTCTGTATTTTTCTGCTTTGAAAAATAAATAGACAGGAAACACATTGTTTTCTGTCTGTATTTATGTGTAAAAAAAAAAAAAAAAAAAAAAAAACAGTAAAAAGGGAAAACTGGAAGCTTTAACTATAATGTAGATAAAAGCATCTGAAAATGGATGCTACCGAAAAAGGACTGCTTTAGTTTCTGTAACATCTATTTTTCGGACGCTTTTGTGGATGCAAAAATTCTTCATGAAATAGAGGCACTTGTACAGAACACTGAACATAAATATATAACTGAAACTAGAAAAGCGTGGACAGAATCAAGTTCTGAAACATTTGAATAAGGACAGAACAAGAGACAGGTAATATATATGGCGCAATTGCCAACAAGCAATACACCACCCCACATTGAAATATACAGGCAACGACATCTGCAAAGCCAATTTGCTTAAAGAGGTACCCTTCACCCACTTCTAATAAAATAGGCACTTTCAATCATCTGCTAACAATCGCAATTGAAATTCCAGTGACAATTTGAAATCTGAATATTTTTCCTCGATTTCTGAAAAATGTATGTAGTTTTATCTCATGTCAGAGGCCAGAAATATAGAGATTACAAAAACATGAAATGGGTAATAAAAACATGAAATCAGCAGCCAATGTATTTGCGGTCAGATTTTTTTTCTGTAAGTAGGACAGAACAAATCGGGGAGGAGGGGGGGGGGGGGGGAATGAGAGAGCTTGACCTCACGGTAAGTAACAAGGGAGAGTCCAGGGTGAAATTCGGTGACACAGGCAACCTAGAAGTGGTAAGCCTGAAAAAAATGTGACTAAAACTAAGATGTAGGATTGCTAAATATTTTCCAAGTAGCCAGCTATAAATCTGGCCTGGCGTTTAGATAGGGGGGGTCTCTTATTGTTTATTTGAGCTGGGGAGGAAGCAACCTACCTGTTAGAACAGATAAGGAGTAGGAGAGAGGACAATGCAAATCAATCATGGAGGAAGGTCTGCAAATTGTCTGCCAGCTCACAAGAATACAAAGATAAGAGCCCGCGCGCCTCTTTGAGGGAAGGACAACATACGGAGAAACCTGAAAAGCTCTCCCCCAGGTTGGATCCGAGCTAAAAAACACACTATTTCATTCTGACAACAAGGAAAAGCAATCGGTAGAAGGCCTCACCTCAGAAATGATATATAGGCAAGGAAAAAAAAATACATGAGCATGTGGAAGAAAAGCAGAAGATGGATTGAAGTTGTAGAGTTAGATTTAACTCATGCGTCAAATATCCCTTCATCCTTGACTTTAAGTCGAGAAAAAGGAGTGTTTCGACACGGACGTGACTTCTGCTGCGTAAAAATGAAGCACCACAACATATCACAACTTTAAGAGCTACAGTCTGGAAAAATAGCACTTTACGTGATACCTGAGACAGTTAGCTCAGCAAATGCCCAACATGTCCCATCAGAGGGCTGAATACCAACACAACCTCCATAAAAGGGGCATCACCCAGCAGGGAGATGGCTGCTAATATTCCATCAATATGGGCAATTCAATGAGCGATGACGAAAAAGGCACAAACTCACGCAAAGCAAAATGGCTGTCGCTGGGACTGAAAACCCCAACTAGAAGTCTAAGGTCTTAAATGCAGCTGCATTTAAGAAATAACAGCTCTGCACAAACCATGTCTGACCGCAATTTGAAAATTACTTGGTCTTCATTCAGTGTCCCAAAAAAAGTAACAAATAAATACAAATTGTTTTGTGTTTTTTAAAGGAGAAAGCTGGACAAAAAAGCAATAATAATTAACTAGTGATGAAGTTAAGCCAAACTCTACAGCAGGAGAAACTGGAACTGGCTGTAATTGTAGTATAAGGTTCCTGAAGAACTCTCTACCCTGCCTTAGATGGCCCTGGGAATACATTTGAGCTATCATTCGATCCCGGGGTCTATTCCACCTTTTTGGTTGGTATTAATAAAGCAAATACTGGCACCCCGAAGTAAAAGAAGGCGCTACTCAAGTTACATAATCTAGCTATGGACCTGAGGATATGTCAGGCTGTGGCATGGAAATAATCTTGTCTACAGAGTAAAAACCCTTACTCAGCAAGAATGCAGGTGTGTGAAATCATAAGGGAATGACACTGGACCAAGAAAAAGGAAACTGGCTTCCTACCCCGTCCCTGCCATCAAACGTACGTCAACAAAATGGCCTTAGCAGAGATTACCAACAATGCACCTCAAAAATGAACCCTCACACGGGTTATAAGGTCCAGTGATCTAAAAAGAAAACGCAAACCGAGAATAAGGAAACAATCGGCATGGGATGCTACTTAAGTTCGGCGTCTTGGAGATACGGCCCATTCACCAATCACAAAAGTGCTGTGGCATTCAGTACTCGACGGGCATGGATGGAGCAGAATGCCGCATTCCACCACCAAAACTCACCACCCAAGAGCCTCCTCCTTTCAAACAGAGCAATTCAACACCAACAAAGGGAAAGAAAACCAAGAGCAGATACAATAGGCCCATCAGTAAGACATAGCTGATGGGGAGTTGCCTTTTAATCGCAGCACACCCAAAACCCCGATAACATCAGTAGAGCTTCAGGCAACACATCCGCTGCACCCAAAGACGACGGTGAGTGGCAGCATCACTCCTCACCTGCCCAGGTCAGCTTCAGAGGTTACTGCCGGCTCCCTGGTAACACGGTCTGAGGGTCAACGGCAGGTGAACACCCTCAACACGTTCATCATTTTGACAGCAGAGAAACAAACCCAAGCTGCATCAAACTGACATTCTGGCAAATTCATGTTTGATTTCCCATTAATAAACTGTGGTTAATGTTAACACTAAATGGAAAACAAATCAATTGCAGTGTAAAACCTCCCATACAATCAAAAACATGCAGCAAAACCAAAAAACGAAGCAACTATGATCAAGTCTTTAGCAATGTTTCAAGTCAAAGACACATTTTTTAGGTCTCACCCAAGAGAGCACATGCGCTGTCTCTTCAAAGATATTTTTATTTTTCAGTGGCCATAGGGCACTCCCACAGCTGAACATTGGTTGGGTTATTTGCCACTCATTTTCCTGCTTATTTGTTAGCGGTGTGTGCTTTCTTTCCTATTCTTGTGTTTGTTCAGCCGCAGGAGCATGGCTCCATTACTACGCCCATCCACAGCTCGCTTTTTCAGACGTTACTTTAATGGGTTTTCAATGCGGTCTCCCTCAACTGCATCCCTCCCATCCTCTGCCATGCTATGTGTTCCTCTCTGGAGCCTCTGTGCTTCTCTCCCCAATGCCTTCTCGCCTGTGTGCTCTCTCCTCGCCAGCTCCACATTGCTAGCCATCATCTGTTTGGTCCCCCCACCGACCCCTCTGTTGCATAAACCCAAACACCCAATATGGCTTCCCCCCGCTTTTAAAACCCACCCCGTTTTGCTTTTGCCGCTAGTCTTGCGTGCTGCTTCTATCCCACACCAGCACCCCCAGTGTTGCTATCCACACTTGCTTTAAAAAATAAAACAACACCTATGACACGGCCGGCCGCATTAAAAGCTCTAACCATTTGGCACAGCATTGTGAATGCTGTGCAATATGGTAAAACCACTGGCTAAGCCAAACAGTCCCAGAAGTGAGACCTGTAAGCTTGCCAATGCTTGTTAATAAAGTGCACACTGCCGAATTTCTGTCCAGTAAAATCAAGTAAGTGGGATAGGCTGGGCACGTTAAACTGTTCAAATGCCTGGCCTGCTTAATTTTAGCTGTCCGCTTTAACCCCCTTCTACCCCGACATGGGTCCGTACCACTTTGTAAATCTGGTCTGATCAATCTATATTGATAGCTAAAATATGTGACACCAAGATAAGGAAATTCTTAAATAAACATGGAAATTATTCAATCGATGTCATGACAACTCCCGGTGGAGCACTTCTAACACACCGTCGGTGGCAATGTCAGTATTTAAGCAAACACACAACATTTGCACTTCTGGACGCCTAAAAAGTCTTGCAATGGTAATCTTTTGGATACATTTCCTACAGGGTTATGGAGAAGGTTACATAATCCAGAAAAAGGATTTGGATTACACTAGACTAAGATTATTTCCTATAATGGTACAGGAAGTAATTGTCATCAAGGGAAACGGGTTATCATTGGGCTACTATCATAGGAAAACAGCTGGATTGAGAAGCCAGCAAGACAAGGGGCAGCCTCCTTGCAATCTCCAACAAACAAATACTCTAGAGAATCCCATAACTGAATAAGACGCAACTTGCTCAGTTAAACAGCTACTGTTTTTCATGAGTAGGTAGTTATGGAAGCCATGACAGTATGCATTCATTTGTTGTATCCGGTTACCCAGCTGAAAAACTGCGCTTACGTATTGAAAATAATTTTACAAAAAGTTGTTGGCGGTATTGACACCAAGGGGGCAGTACTATTTTCTTGATCGGTTGCTCTAGCCACAGTGATAGCTTCACTAAGACCACAAACAGGAGCAGTAACATGACCGACTAAAGCTACCGGTATAAGGTATTCTGTGCACAACCAGCAAGGTAACAATGAAAATGCAGTAAGCTATCCCTCACTCATTGGCAAGAAATTCTCAGCTAGAACAAACATAAAAAAGAGAAAAGGGTCGTAAGGATCACAATTGCATTAAAAAACAATAATGATTAACCCAATAATTGCCTGGGTTTCAAACACCGCCATGTGAAGTTAATAAATAACACCATTACCCGCTGCAGCGCCTGCTGGCATAACCAGTCATGCAGTGCTTACAACTGGCGCATTTGTTTCTTAAATGTCTGCTCTTGGTTTGCAAGATACATTATTCTATGATAATTCTGTATGAGAAACAAACAAAAATAAAATATCAGGCCTTCGACTGCAGAATTTCTCAGGCCCAACTGGTCACTCTAGTACTTGTAACAACCCTACAAAAATGGGCTGCAGGAAGATGGGACTTAACTTTAGGCTCATGTAGGACACGGCACACGGATCAGCCTTAAGATGGTTGCGACCCTGGAAATGAAGATGGAAGGGCTCAAAATTGCTCCTATGAAATGTAAATAAGTGCCTTGAAAATTACTCACCTAGTAGAAAATAAATCCAGCATTAAACCAATGCCTGGGCGGAGGGCCATATTTATATGTGTAAAATGGGAATATGGAAATTTGTCCTTACCCGCGCTGCTGGCCGTTCTGTGTCTAGGTGCTTTCGCCCACAGAAGTCTATTAAGAACAGCTAACTGCTGCTACACACAAAAGGCTGTCTGGCTATTTTCAGATTAGAATTCTGACGGAATAGAAAGAATTATTTGCTAAAAGCAGAACCGTATTCTACCAGAGCACAAGTCCTGAAGTATTCTCCTAACGAATAAAGGAGAGCTTTGCTGTCTGCGATCTAGGCAAATCTTCGAATCAAGTGGATTTGCAGAAGGCTTTACATAGAACATGGAGAATATTACAAGAGTACTAAACTGAAAGGTACTGACTAGTTTCAATGCCTTAACTGGTGTTCCACAGGTATTCATAAATTGGATTACTGGAGTGTGGAAAGAAGGAGGGAATATCGATCACTGGAGATTTTTCCATTTTATGGAGGAGATTGGTGACAACAAGATAGTACTTTTTACGTCCTGGACATATGCAAAGGGTTATAGTGTTCAGATACTCAAACAATCATACCCCACACAACAGGGTTGTGTGTTGGATTTGCGAAGGAACGGATAGTGAACTCAAAGGATATGGAAATCCTTCAAAGATTAGCAATAATAGTCTAGACCACAATAACAAAAATTGAGTGTTGTAAGACATCCGAGTTACACAAAATGAAATCCACTTAAATAAGCAAATGTCATGTCAATTGAAAAAGACAAATTGCTTGATTGCATGGTCTCTGCTGATCAGCATATCGGAGAGAACATATAAACCTTTATAACCCGACACACTATAATTTCCCAAAGGTACATAATGGTGATGTCCATATGTAAGGATCAACGGGGTACAATCACCCATTATAAATACTGACTGAGCACCACTGGTACAAGATCACACAATGCAGCGCCAACAGTATAAACAGTGCCAGTAATCTCAAGATGCTTCAACCAAAACCATAAATAGCACAAAATAAAGTTAGCAATAAACATCCTAATCACATTAGTTTCCTGGTGTCACAGAGTCATTCTAACTATATTTACAGTATTTAATTAGTTTTAACGTATTTAATGTGGTTCTTGAAAACTTCTGGAAAAGAAATGTCTGCTCGCAGGAAGCTCAAATATTTCCAAAATAGAAACGACTCTGTAGGTCAGAGACAGACCTCTGCCTAGGTTTCCCTGCAATTGTGCAAGGCTTGTTCAGTGTACTTTCTTGTAAGAAACATGAGCTTTGAAGGAGTCAATTGTTTCTAACTCACCCTGGGATCAATTTTGATTTTTAAATACCCTCTAAATTGGTGTACCCTCATTGCTATCATCATCACCTCATTCTCCTTTCAAAATACCTCTCACCACTTGTCATCTATTCCCAACACCACCACAATTCCTTGTTATGAAAATTCTCCAAATACTCGCCAAGATATCTAAACCCCTTGACTATCTTACTTCCTTCAAATCTCCTGCTACCCTCCGCATGAAATACTCCCACTCCTCAAGTCTAAATGACTTCACTACACCCCCTATTTTCTAAATATCCTCACTACTTCCACTCTTTTCTAGGTCTTCTCATTATTCACCTCTTTTCTAGGTTCTTTCATTACTCGCCCTCCTTGTCAAATACCCTTACACCTCACACTATAGCATAAATAAGGTCACTATTTAGACTCTTTTCTAAATATTCTCACTAGTTGCCTTCTTTTATAAAAATCCAGTACTCACTCTTTTCTAAATATTTTAACTATTAGTCCCTTTTCTGGATATTTTCACTACTTGTCCTCCTTTTCATATTTTCATTCTTCACCATATAGTCTAAATAATGTCCCTATTTACATTCTAAATATTTTCACTACTGACTTTTTAAAATAAATATTCTCACTACTTGGCTCCTTTTGCAAAAATACCACTATTTGCCTTCTTTTCTAAATATTTTCACTACTACTTATCTTTACTCAATATTCTCAACCTTTTGTCCTCCTTTTGAAATATTCTAACTCTGCAGCAAATGGCATTAGTTTCAAACTACATGACAAATGAACACTTGTGGATTTAAATAAAAACAAAAAGCAGCTAATAGGATGAAGATGACCAGCTTTAAATTAGAGAGGAAATATAAAAACAAAGCATAAGAGGCTTACACAAAAAACGTGATCTTTCTGGTAGATCCCAACTCTGAACATGTTCACAGAATCAAGAAGTCGTTTGCAGAAAAGATTTAGACTTCTTGTTTCAAGGCACATATTGACATATAGTTCAAAGGTCACAAGACAAAGTAGAACAACAGCGGACAGAAGAAGGATGTAACTCATTTTGAATTCTACATCCATTGATCTGACATATGAGTTTACCAATACCAAAAGAGACGTGACCGTTTGAATTCAGCGCAGATGAGCCCTGACGAAGTTCCTGAGAGATATTGTGAACGAAACACGTTGACTGGATGATTTTGTACATATATGGATTTAAAGCAAATAAGGAATAAAACAGATTTCTTGTGTATTTTTATGTATTACCAGTCTTTCCCGGGTGCACCTTTCCATTCGTGGTACATATTGACAGAGAGACTTAGTCCTCTATTCTTTTGATTCACAATTTTTGCTGCGCCTAACAATGCACCGATTATATGGAGTAATCGAAGCAATAACTCATGGTGTTATACATTTGCACTGCTGACAGATACACACAAATATCATTTATATCGTACCTGCATATAAAAAGATCCATAAAATTATATGAGAGGTAATATAATGGTACCGCCCCATTTATCGACAAGTATATGTGTCATTGGCCTATGTAATCACTTCCCCATCCCTGACCTAATGCATTACCATGTTACTATGTGAGCAATTCCATATACCCTTCAAAGCGTGAGAAAACAATTCCTTCAAGAAACCTGTTCCAATTCATAATCCAGAGGGAGGTGACAAACATAGCAGGCTGTGGATTATTAGCATAGAAATTATTATCCAATACAATCACCTCAAACGAACCGCCCAGTTCATTTTAGAGCTCGATATATTCTGAGCATCAATGAGCCAAACATCATAATACTATGTATGTTGCGCATCTATACGTGTATGGTTCAGTAAGGTTATGACCCAAATTTATACTTATAATTTTTTTTATAAATGTGGTTTTCACCAAAACAAATGGTGATCACGAATAATAATTAAAGCGCAATATTCTTTAGATTATTACAAGTAAATACCTAAACGCATCATGTAATATATATTAGTATAAATAAAACACAGTTGTCAATAGAATTAAAGCGTACTGACAAATGTAAACAAAGGGTCAATCCCTTCCCTGGCAATACAAAAAAAAAGTATTGTTTACAATAATGTGACATTTTCATTCGCTTTTTCCTAATCTCAGTAAACACGGATTTTAAATCCAGGTCTTTCACCATTCAATCTTGGAATCTCTCGATGCCAGCATTAGCAGCATGCGACAACGGGGAGGAATACATTTCGGTAGAGTTGAAGACTGCTCCAGCCTCTCACACAAGCACGATGGATGTCTGCATCAGTCGCTGCTCACTCGCTACCAGCTCAGCACAACAAGCAATGTCCGCGTATCTTACATGGTTAGACTGTAAGTGCACACACCACTTGTGTCTAGAGCGACAAAGCCGTTTTAAAACATGTACGCCTACATAAAGGCTGAACCGCGGGACGTGTCGTACTGTGCAGCTATTCTCTCAGGTCTTGACAGGGAAAATACTGTCTATATGGAAATCTTGGCGACGCTGGTGGGGAAGCTGCTACAGCAGCAGTATTTGGAAGCCGACTTGCCAATAGGATCAGAGGTTCCTCCGTGTGTCTGTGGCTGGTCACATACTCCATTGGATGCCGATAAGCAACAAACGTAAAGGTTCGTAAAAGACAACTGCTCTGTTCAAACCGTCTACAGATCTGGACTGATATTTGTTTCTGACTTGTTAATGTTTCATGTCCATGTATGCGCCCCGATACCTGGCTCCCTAAATCTGCTTATGGTGCCAACCTTTGAAATGGCAGACCATTCCAGAATCTGGGCCCACAGCTACAAAACTCTCCGACAGCTCATCTCCACTGGATGGATCTCTGAGTTCTCCAGTATTCAGAAAGCTTTAAAGACCCAACATAAAAACTAAAATGTTTCTACTTCTGTCACCCCCTGCACTTCCGCCACCTTCCCTACCACGCCACTTTGTTGCTATAGGTAACTAGTACCAGGATACGTCTTTAGAATTGAATAAATTCATGTTCAGACATAACTTATTAATATTATCAGGCAACAAAAACTCAGGCAGTAGGAAGAGCTGCGAGTAGCAGTGAGTTTAGTTGCACACTCAGTCAACTACTATGCTGGCCCATCTCTTTTTTGATGGATCAATCACTGGTACGATTTGTTTTTGCTGTAAATGTCTGAGAAAGGCAGATCCAGAAATGTGATCGCTTCCAATGATTTAATAAAGAGAGCTACTCATATAACCCCACCACCCAAAAGTAGTAACCACAAGTAAGCAACTTTCCCCAAAAAGCAATATTTCAATTTTTGTTGTAAATCATGCTGCCTAGTCGATATTTAGATCAAGTTCTAGAACCTCTAACAAACTGTGTCATGACCGAGCAGGTGGGGCGATTTATCCCATAGGATCCTCATTGCACTGTTTGAAACAAAAAAATAACTTCAAATATATTTAAGGATTTGATCAAATTACCCACTGGCTCATTCAAAAATATGTAACACCCAAAAGGCACACTCTCAATCTGCTCCACACGTGGAATGAGGGAGGAATTGTGTGCAGTTAATGCTGAAAATTACAGATGACGAAACAAACTGCAGTTTCACCCATCAGTTGGAGTAAAAACTCTGAACCCAAGGAGTCTAAGGAGTCCGAAGCGCAACTGAAAACTCCATTTCACACGAGAGAGAGTTCTCTTCCAGAGCCTGCGTAATCACCATTACAGAAATGAATGCAATAATAAGAAACCATTCATAAAGGCACCCGAGTGCAAGATTCATTTTGTTACTTGAGCCCAGTACCAACCATCTCACCTGAGCTGAACCTAGATCATGTCTTCCTATAATTCTTCTTATATAAAGCGGTAGAAACTGAAACTCGCAGGTGTAGTACAAGGGGTGTCCTTGTGCACTTGTTTGCCAACTGCTGCTAAACAGTTGGCATTTAGTAGTGTGTGCAAACATCAAAAACTAAATTAAACAAATCTCATGCACCAGAAAACATACATCAAACTTACAAACACCCTAGTCGCTCGAGTGCGGATAGTTTGTGGTCGCTGTGTTGTTCGGACATGTTTTCCAGATATACAATCAGACTGTTTTGCGTCATTTCTATGCAGTGCTAACTTTACGCCCTTTTTCCCCAATTACCACTTTAAACGTTAATGTGGCACAACAACAATTTAACAAGCTAGTAATTAAGATACACACCATTTAAATGCATATCATATCGGTTGCCCTCTTCTTCCTACAAGAAACGAAGGAGTCACCACCATCATTGTACTCCCGTATCGCAGAATTGATGAATGTTTTTTAGTCGAGATTTCTAGGTTGAACTAAGCCAGTGTTCCAGTGCATTGGTGCAATAGATTGTATAATTTAAAGACGTCTATTTAGCCCACAAACTGTCTCTTTTGTTCTTAACAGACCTTGCTCCCCAATAGCAGCCAAGATCTATTGTGCGTCTTAGACAGAAGAAAAAAAAAGTCGGAAAAAGCTTGTGTGATGAGAAAAATCCAAATTGTTGAAATGTCAGTGCTCAGATACAAAGCAAAGCCGACTAAATGCCGGAAATATGAGCTCGAGTGAATCCACCACCTGCAGGGGATAATTTATTCACTGTACAAGGACAGAAAATAAGATACTAAACAGGCAATTCTAAAAGGGTAGAATTAACCCCCAAGTCACGGGCAGAGCCGCCCATTGGCAGCATCCATTTAGCTGTGTAAGCATGCCTGCGCTGGAACAGACAGATTCCAAACCAGGCTGGTTGGTGCTTGCGTGGATTTATGCGGAAATGTGTGGCATGATTAGGCAATCAAAGGTGCATCCCTTACACTGCACCAGGAGACATAAAAGAAGCGTAAAAAATTAATATTCAAGACAGACTAGAATGTGCTGGCCCCACCTCAGCCCGGATAGGGCTCCCTTCTGCACCTACTACACACAGTGACGTGTGACAGAATCGATCTCCCAGGATTCACTAGTGTTAAAGATTTCCCTTAAAGCTGTTGCTGGGGTCCACCAACCCATAGACAGATCTTTGTACACTTTGTTTACAACCCAAGCGCAGCTAAAACTAATGAACCGAAAGACAGCTCCATAGGAAAAGGCAAAGCGCCGCAGCAGCGGGCTTCGGCTGCAAACCCACTAGAGGGAGCGTTAAGAAAAATTTATGTTAAAAAATGAAATTATGCCAGAATTAATTTGCTGATTTATGTGAGCCTTAATTAGTAATTCCCTGCACCCAGAACCTAAAGCCGGCATCCATCATAACATTCTGCCTAGGCTTGCTTTATGCAAGGGGGGGGGGGGTCTCTTAATATTCAGGAGCAGGGATGAAGTATGCTCGGCAGATGCACGAATCTCTCTTTGTTCCTTTTTCGGCGCTGGTTCAAAAGTCTGTGGAGTGTCACTGCACACGAGAGCGCAGCCATCCAGCAAAAAAATGAAGGGAAAAAAACGGGAAGCGCCCGCAGATGCGGAGAGCTGGGATGAGCCAGCTGGTAATCAAACGTTAAACAAATCCAGCGACATGTCCATTTCTTCCTGTTGTTCAAGTGCATTCTAGCTCGCTGTGTAAGGTAGACAAAAAGTACAAATGTTTCGAGGGTATTTTAAAAAAAATACCAGATATTTGTTTACAATAACGTGTGATGTTTTGTGTAGGGGTCCTATGAGAAAAAAAAACTGCTGGAGGCAGGGAGAAGGTCCAAGAAAGGAGAACAGAATACAATTTTACTGACACTTCCATCACCTTTGAAGAAACTTCTTTGCTGAGGTCATGAATAGTGTCCAGCACATTCTTTGCAGTTTTATTCCATCCACATCAATAAAGCTTGCCACTCCCATTATAGGGGTGTGCCACCCAGTTGTAAGGTTTGGAAACACACTTTTCATCACATCATCTCAAAAAATACATGAAAAGGGACATGGATTAACACAACTTCTTCCAACCCTAGCAGGGAAGCTGCTGTAGGGAAACAATTTACTACATGGGACGAGGGCTTGGGCACAAAGGTCTAACACTTGAGGAGGAGGGGACAATCCATCGCCCAAGCCAGGCTGAAAACACCTAGTTCTTGAGACAAGGTGATGCTGTAGCTAAGGTTACAATCTGGTGAAGTGCAGATCAACACCACTAATGCAGCCGGTCTTCTCCATGCTATCTTTATTTGCCACTCTTTAATAAGAAGATTTAACCAGATATTTGGGGGGCTGAGAAACAGACATCACGCGTTCGCTCCAGATTGAAGAAGTGATCGGTGAGCAGTTAAACATTTCAATGTAAACAGCATCTTTCAGCCTGTCCAGCTCCATCATCTAACCAACAGATTTAAAAAATGGGTCCAGGTTCAAGCACCTCCCACTGCTCTGGCTTTCTAAACTTTACTTCTGCCCACTACCGACTTACAACAAACCTACCATCCTCTGCTTACGGTACCACCCCCCTCTCTCAACATATGCAACCAACCCACCCTCATATCTTACACTCCACCACCTTCTCTAGATCTCCTCTTCTCTGCATTTAAATGTGATTGCACACTCATGCCTTAAATAACCTTTCCTCTACTATACACACACAGCTTTACTAACTCAGTAGGTACCACCTACTACAGGAGAGTTTGTGTTGCTGCAAAGGTAAATGCTGCCGGATGAACTGTTTTTTCCTAGCAAATCAAAGTAGGCATCTGGTTGGCAATGTTGTCGATAATGGCATTGCCAGAGGAGGGCGAGATTCGATTACAACTAAGACTTCACCATAAAAGGATTCCACGTGTGTTACTATATAAAAACACCGCATCTCTCAAATGTTGAGACAGTCAATACAGTGTTGTGGGAATACACTGCAAAAGTGCCCAGTATTAGGGGGCAAGGCATGTGCCACAGATACGGGTGCCGTCGTCAGGTACCCTCTAACAATACGAGAAAACGGGCTCAAAGGCTGCACCCCCACATTGCACAGACCCCACAACAAGTCTTCAAACTTTGGGGTAAGCCCAGGTAAAACACCTGCTGCAAAGAAACTGAAGACCATAACCTGTACGCTTCAATGACAACAGATCTCACACCCCCAATCACCTCAACTCTTGCCAGGAATCCCCCCCTCCACCCTCTCTCCATGCAGGGGCACCCCTAACCTTAAATATCCTTTTTTGAGGCAAGGCTCTGCTTCCAGTGCTCGTGGCCTGCGAGTATTCTGCTTCAAACCTCTCATGCAGCGGCCGTGCACCCCACGGACATCTTTTCTGGGAGGTTCCTTGCTGATCCTCTCCAGCTGCAGGTTTACACCATTCCTCTGCACCCAGATCCCCCATCTCTCTCCTCCTGCATGTCCTTCCCATGCCTCCTCTTCTGAAGGTCCCATCCCAGCTCACCCCACTCCTACTGCAGATCTCTACACATTCTCCACCTCCTGCAAGGCCTTCCCCACTCCTCACCAACTGCAGGTCTCACCCCAGTCCTCACCTCCTGCAGATTTCACTCCATTCCTCACCTTCCACAGGTCCTGCCCCATTCCTCACCTACTGCAGACCTTTTTCCACTGCTCTGCAATTCTCCGCTCCATTCCTCCACTCATGCACCTCTACTCCATTCCTCCACTCATGCAGGAGTAGAGGGGAAAGATGCACGAGTGGAAGAATGGAGTAGAGGTGCATCTTTCTCCTCTACTCATGCACGCTACTCCACTCCTCCACGCATGCACATCTAAATTCCGCCACTCATACACCTCTCCCGATTCGTCCTATTGCAGGTATTCCTCACCTCCTGCTGGTCCCTACCCATTCCTCACCTCCTGCAGGCCCCACTGCATTCCTTACCTCCTGCAGGCCCCTCCCCATTCCTCTCCTCCTGCAGGCCCCTCCCCATTCCTCTCCTCCTGCAGGTCCCTGCCCATTCCTCACCTCCTGCTGGCTCCTTCCCATTCCTCACCTCCTGCAGGCCCCTGCCTATTTCTCTCCTACAGATCGCCCCGTTCCCCCTTTCAGTAGGCTTCTACCTGTTCTGCTGCTGCTCTCTGCCTCTCCTCCGGGGGTCATCTACTGATAGTGGAGCTGCACCAGCCCCCTGGTCTGGCTGTTAGAGCTGTTCAAGTGTACCCTGTTAAGGGCTCCTCTAGGAGGACGGTGAGTATAAACACCACTCACTGTCGCCACACTAGTTGGTGCTGTTCCAGTGCAGTGATGTTCATCTCTGATCCTTATCTAACTGGCAGTGGGCTATAAGGCAGTGAGCACTGACCTTCCCAGGCTCTAACGCCCCTCCCCTCCGGCCCCTTACAGTGCCACTCACTGATGGAAGGGAATGTTCCTCACTCAGTGCCCCCTGGCACTCCCCTGTAGCTGGTACTGTCCCAGGGCAGGCTGCCCCCTTCCCTTTGTGATCTCACAATGCTCGTCACTGCCAGTGGATGCGGTTGCAATGCTCACTGAAGCCCCATCCGTCAGTGCCCCCTGACTGATGCGCAACAATGGGAGTTGGAACTGTTTCTGTGCAGACCCCCAAGGCACCTCATCATTCAGTGACCCCTGCCCCCTCCCTGCAGAGCCCTCACTCTAGCACTGCTAATTAGCGTTGTTCCACTGCACACTGCCCTCATCCTTCAGTGCCCCCCACACTGAGAGTCAGTGGCAGGGTTGTCCAGTGCATAAGCCCCCCCCCCCCCGTTCCTCATCCTTCAGGTATCTCCCCCCCATCCATCTCGCCGTGCCCCCCTTGCTGGCACTCACTGGTAGTTGGAGCTGTTCCAGTGCACGCTGTGCCGGTTGCACTGACTCCCCGGGAGCTGGGTGACTGTCACTGCCAGGGACAGGAGCGGCAGCAGAAGCAGCGGCACAGAGGGGGCCATCCTAGACATCTGGGAGCTGCGCGGCGGCGGCTTACACCGCCCGGCTCCGCCGCTGCCCCTCTCCTCTGCCTGCGCACCCAGGGGCTCTCCCGCTCCTCCGGATACCGCTCTCCGGCTCCTGCGCCCTGGATCCCGGTGTGCCCGGTCCCCCACTCTCCAGCTCCGCGGTTCCTCCGTCCGCTCGCTCAGCTCCCTCCGCAGCCTCGCGCCCGCACGCACCGAGAGCAGCTCTGCTCTGAGCCGCCAGCACACTCCATTGGCTGCCGCCCAGCAACTCTCCTATTGGATGCCGGGAGCAGGTCGGCATCCAGCGCTCGGCGCCTATTGGAGCAGAGTTTCCCGCCCACCTCGATGGGCGCGGCTTACCTGGAAGGTGACAGCCAGGCCCCAAGAGCTCTCGACGCTCAGTCAGCGAGAGCCACTGAGGGGAGAATATATGGCCACTGCAGCGCAGGGGCAGGGCTTCTGTGGTTAGAGAAAGGTTCTGAGGCAAATTCTGAAAAGAAGAGGAGGCCGGCGAGGGACGCACTCACCTGCGCAACTAAGGAGGAACAGCCTTTGAAGGAAAAAGACTGCTCCTCGAGAGAAAGAGAGATAGATACAAGTGCCTCTGTGTGTGCCACCCTCGTTGGCTCATTGACACAACAGAGACATAGGTAACCTTTAGTCAGGGGACCACGGTGTGAGCACCCCCCCCGTCCCCCCCCCAAATTAGGGATTCCATTTTGTACCCAACCGAATTCCAGGGGGCATGCTTTTATTTGTTTGCATAAGGTTTAATAGCCCCCTTGGTATGCCACTGCACTGACGGGCGGAGACAGTTGCTAGGGAGAATCAACAGCTGGTGACAGGAAAGGACATATCTGCTAAGAGGCTGAGACTGCATTACTATGAATGTTTATTAAAAGTGACGTTCACCTGGAGAGCATCTTGAAGCGGGATGCAGGCAAGTAATTGGCAAAACAAAAGAAGAACAGAGTCGTTACAAGGAATTTCGACCCCATTTGGCAGGTACATGATTTGTGAGCTGTTCCTCCCTTTACCTACATAGCTACTCACTGTTCATTGATGAGTGACAGCCATCCTCCACAACGGGCTCAATAAACAAGCGCATGTGAGGCCTATCCAAAGAAATGACCCTACAAAACCATATTGTGATGACTTTACAAAATCTATCAATTTAGAACAAACTAGGAAACCCAATTCACAGGCCGGTATATAGCCTAGCTAGAAACAGGCCACTCAGAGTTCCCTGCATTGGCAAATGTAGCTGAAAATCAATGCACCACCGTAGCTACCATCTAGGGGCCTTCTGAAGGGCCAGGCCTGGCAGCTGAGGTCGGGCTGTTCCTAATCAAGCAGGATCAAGGCTAATTTGCATCTGGCTGGCAGCTGTCTGAGGTGCTCCGGTGGGCAAAATAACAAAGGACTGGAGTGCAACCCAAGATAATAAGTAGTGGCTGAGATTAACTCAAGCATTCTGTTTATCAATTTTTTGTTTTCTGTTCTCATTGTGCAACAGGGACCAGTGTTTACCTCACTGACAGTGGGCTGGAATTGGTTCTGTTACCGTTCGGAGGTGCCTGGCAGTTCGGTTCCACATTTCCCGCTGGGGCAGGTCCGAGCCTTACTGCATATGTCTGGTTCCTGTCTGAGGCTGCAAAATATGATGGACTGGAATATCACCTCCAATAATTACCAGTGGCTGAGATTAAATCAAGTATTCCACCCATGTTTTTTTAAGACAAGAGCAATTCTGACCCGTAACTGGCTTAAATGGAAACAGGTGGAGGTTATGGCATTTGTCACTTTTTGAGTAGTGGAAGCACAATTGTATATTTATGAATCTTCACAACAACTCCCAACTCTGCTAGTTGGAAGGTTATAGCCAGCATCTGGGTAACGGGGGAATTATTATGCTCTTTTTAAAGCAATGACAAATTTTAAAACTGTGAATTGATTTTGAATCTGTCAAACTTAAAACTGTGAAACTGTGGAATTGAATTTAAATGTTTATGCCAATCACTGCATCACTATATTTTTAGAATATGCCAATCACTGCATTGCTTTCTACTTAGAAATCACAGACCTACTTATAACTTAAGTACTGAAGTGTTGTTGCACAATCTCCTGAAAATGCTATAAATACTGAACTTACCACTTAAAGCAAACTCAATGTGAGCACTTCTTACGCTCGCCCCGCACCCTGACCTGCATCAAAACGCATGCTCTGTGGCGCAGTGAGGTGAGGTCCAAATGAGAGGTGAAGCATTGCTCACAGGGGCACCATCTTAGACGGTAGCGCTCTAGAGGTTCAGGTGCCCAATACACCCCATCAAAAGGATGACTGAAGCAGGGGCGTGCCACTGGCTCGCTGAAGATACACCTAGCAAGCCCGTCTGCCCCCTTCTGCGTCCTGACCGCGGCCAGTGCCAGCCACTATGCTGATAGCAACACAGAGGTTAGCTCCCTAATCACATACACCCAGACAGATTTACTCAAGATGAGACCCTTACATAAGTGACGCACCAGCCCTGGGCTCATAGGTGCTAAAGGTACAGTCAGCTGCAGCTCCTGTAAGACACTGATCACCCCTTTAAACCTTAGAGTCAAAGATAAGAAAGAGGGAGCAGTTCAACACCCAAAGGAAACTAAAAGCCACATGAATAAATGTCTACTCTAAACATGTGAAAGACATCTACAACCTGATTGAGGAGGATCAATTAGGTGTCCTTCTCATGATGGAAACTTGGCTAAATGAGGACTCCTGTCCGACCTACAATTGTCACTCCCTCCATGATACACCTGCAGACACACAGACTTAGATGGCACGAGGGGGGGTGGAGTTGCCATTGCTTTAAAATACATCACAAAAATTCACCACTATTCAGGTGGAGGACCCGATTGGCGCTGAAGCCCTAGGTTTTATAAAATTCTCCTCCGCACAATGCTCTTTTGATGGTTTTCTGTTATATCATCCCCTGGGATATGCAGAGGATTTTATTAACTCCATCTCACAAGCTTTGTGCCGTAAAATTCACTATGCTAATTTTAAGATCTTGAGTGATTTTAACATTCCAACTAGGCAACCCTTTGAACAACACTGTAGTGAAACTGACTGAGGCGCCGGCTGATGTAGATCTATCAACAACTTTAAAAGGACCCACTCACAAAGCAGGCCATACAATTTTCACTAATACCGCATTAGACCTAGATAGGCCTAAAGAAGTCCCATGGTCGGACCACTTCATATTACACTTCTCCTGGTCTTGGTCACCCTCCAAACACTCAGGAAGATTGGAACCCATCACCAGAAATTGCGCAAGGAGTAAAGTCGTTATTCCCCTATTGAAGGAGACCCTTGCAGCCACCAAGCCCACGCTAATAGGTCGATACTGTGTCTGATGATAGCAAAAGCAAGGTTAACAACTGGCTTGTAGAAGCCGCCTCTATAGCAGCCCCTACAGCTAATAATAGAAGCCCTTGAGCTAAGCCATCTTCCCCCATGGTTCACTAGGGAACTAATGGAAGAGAGGAAACACAGTAAGCTACTAGAACACGCATGAAGAAAACAATACAATGCTTTCAAAAAACGCCAGTACAAATTGACTCTTAGCATCTACCACACCAACCTGAAGCTGGCTCGCTGCACCTTCTACGCTAATATAATCAATAAAGCCAACAGCAATGAAAAGATTTTTTAAAAATTGTATCTGAATTCACAGACCCTAAAAGCATCCAATTGACTCTAGCATTACCCTATGCTCTCAATTAAGCACTTTCTTTGAAGTCAAAATTCATAAAATTCAGGACAAGCTCACGAAAACGCAAACTAATGAGCCATTAAACACGGTATGCCTCTCAATGCCCCAGGCCCAGGGCAAACTCACGCAACCCCCCTCCCCCCCCCAACAGCTGAAGATGTGGAATGTTTTTTTCGATAAAAAGTAAATCAGATGTACCCCTGGACACTTTCCCCCTCATGTCACAAGCCTCATGGGGGACTGTTTAGAACCCACTTTTCATGATCTTTTTACTCCTTCACTACAAGCAGGGATAGCGCCCACCTCATGGAAAAAGGCAAATGTCACCCCCTGATAAAAAATAAAAACAAATGCAGATCCTATTATTCTCTCAAATTTCAGACCGACCTCTCTGCTCCCCGGGGCCTCTAAGATCATTGAAAAAGTCATTAACACTCAACTAACGCAATACCTGGCCACCATCAATCTCATACACCCCTCACAATCAGGCTTTAGGGCCCTCCATAGTACGGAATCCAATTTGATGGAAATCACAGATTCCATCAAATTCACGCTGGACGCTAGTCATAATGCAGCACTGATTTTATTAGACCTCTCAGCGGCATTTCACAAGATCTCACACAAGATCTTGCTTCACCGTCTCACCCACACTGGGGTGGAAGGCAGGCCAGGGCCTGGCTAAGGGCCTTTCTAGAGGATAGGGAGCAGTTAGTTCCTGATACACCCTACAATTCTGATGCCAAAAACTCAAGAATTGAGTGCCTCAGGGCTCTGCCCTGAGCCCCACACTTTTTAAGATATATATGACGCTATTGGCATACCTCATCAACACTTTCGGCATCCATGCCATCTCGTATGCAGACGATACGCAACTTCTGCTGACCGACAATGAGTCAGAGACAAAAGCGAATTTTGCTCTCTGTGGGACAGCCATGATGGGATGGCTGAAAGCAAAGTCCCGGCAATGCAAGCCTGATAAAACTGAGGTCCTGCTGTTTGGCAACAACCCCCTGCCCGGCTGGCCTGGAGCTGGGCCTACCAACTGCACGGCACCTGCTCTCCCAGCAGAGGTGACTAGAAATGTAGGAGTTCTTATTAAAACAGACCTATCCCTCAAGCTCCAGATCTCGGCTGTTAAAACTGCATACTGGATCCTTACGATGATAAAGAAATTCCTTAAACTCCTGCATTGGGAAGCCCAGAAAAAGGTGGTACAGGTTCTGATCCTATTGAGACTCGACTATAATAACATCTAATACATAGGTATCCCAGACTACCTCATTCAGAAACTGCAAAGGTACAAAACTTGGCAGCCCGCCTCTTGATTAACTTTCCTAAACATGCCTCGATATCTCAGTTTTAAAGCCAGTTGCACTGGCTTCCAGTGAAAAAGAGAGTTTTTTTTTTAAAGCTCTGAGGTTGGCGCAGGGTAGGTCCTAAATACTTACGGAACAAACTGACCCCTTACTGTCCTAAAAAATCCCTGAGGTCACAATCAGCTCATCTGCTGTCCATTCCATTTACTAGATGAAAGAAATGGGGCAGCTCGGCCTGCTCAGTTCTGGCTGCTAAACACTGGAATGAACTTCCTCTGACCCTCGGATGTACTCCAGACAAAAAGATTTTCTGAAAACTACTGAAAACCCACCTGTTCAAAGACCACGCTGGTTTTCGCCTCCCCTCACATTTATGCCTAGCGCCGGGACACTCTAGTAGTAGCCCTGCATTTTACAAATCCTATTATTCATTCATTAATTCATTCATTTTAATTGAATGAAATTGATGATTAGGTGAAAGTCCTTCACCGTTTGAGTTTCCAGTGATATTAGGAGAGCATGAAAACAATGGTATTTAGGGGACATGGAGGTTCTTATTGTCCCAAAGAAACAAACCAAAAGTAAGAAACACTCAATAGTTAAAAAGAAATGGATACAATTTTAATCTGTGTGTCATGAGTTATCAGGATTTTCCTCTTTGCATCACTAGCTGGTTAAAAAGCTAGTGCTGCATTTTCACTTACTGAATAACTGATACTGAAAAACACTTTAGCCACTTTGTTACAAAGCCACCAGGAAGGTGACATCTTAGTTTCAAGTGTGGGCTCTCTTAAAGTACTATGAACAGCTCTTTAGATCTGCTGGTCACAGAAAAATGTGTTCTGACCTTTTTCATAAATGGTTGTTTCGTGTCAGATAAGTGTTTTGAATGAAGAGGGTATATACTGAAGAACACTGGAATGAGCCACTGATGTGAAAAGACAATTCAAGAAAAATTGATACCACAACAAGGACATGGCACAATGTCTACTAACTACTTTAAGTGGGATAAAAAAAATGTTTTTGCATCTTCTTGAAGTTAGTGGGCTGATGGCCCATGTCACCCTACAAAAGTCATAGATAAGAGGAAGTCTGCAACCTACGACGGGGAAAGACATTGTGCCACCTGAGACATGATGGCACGTGAAGACACAGGGCTGTTGACAGGTCACCTTTCAGGGATGTACATGACAACACCTGTCACCCCCTGAGGGACAGAAATACAATGGCACACGGCGTCACCAAGGCAAAGATACATTGGCACATGACGCCCTCGGACCGGTAGACATCTTAGCGCCTTGCCTCTGAGGGATGAAGACATGGTGGCACATATCAGTTTTGCACAATGCACAGCTGTGGCAGCAAATGAAAAGACATGATGGTGCAAAACAGCCTCCCACAGAACAGTAACACACTGGCATGGCATCTATTAGCTCTTTCAACCTCATGCAGAGTGATAACTAGACCAGTCTGCTCTCACACGGTAGGGAAATGATGGCACACAGTCTCTCGCAGCACAGATTGATGATGGCACATTATACATGGCATCTATCAGAGAGCACAGACTTAATGTCAGCTTTCAGCATCTGATGGACCGCGAAGATACACGACATGATGTAGCCTGGCTCTTGTGTCGAAAATTCAGCCATAGCTGCCACCCGACTCAACCATACAAAGGAGAGGTCTTAAGCTCTGGATATGTTTTTCTACCTATATATCCCTGCACATGTGAATTCAGTTACCCGGGCCTAAAGCGGGCATTGCTATCATACTAACCGTTTGTAAAGCACTCAGAGCTGGGAACGTGGGGAGCTGATACATCAACTTATACAGAAAAAGTACCAAATTGATGCATGAACATGATTAATTTCATACCCTACAAATACTGTGCTCTCCTGAGTCCCACCTCAATTCACGCACCCGCAATAGGAGTTCTTAGGTTTCTAGCAACAACTCATCTTCACGTGCATGGACTTTTGGGGTTTGTAATTAATGGGGAATGTCTCAGGTCATCACCTACTAGTGGAAACTATAACTAGCCCCTGCCTCGGCTTGTTACTCATCTCCAAAACAGAATATAGTCCGCAGTACTAAGAATTTTGATTAAACGTAACTCCTAGTTTACTGACCTCTCGTGATTCTAACACACAGCATGATCGTCAGCTGAAAGCCATCCACTCGGCTGTGCATTGAGCATAAATGAGTGTGACGCCACAATTCAAGGGCCAGGACCTACCTTGTTTGGAGAGGGGGGGTTCAACAAATAACAGCACACACAGAACAATTTGTGCAACCACATGGTTACCACAAACTTAGAGAATGGATGTCCTGAGAGAGAGAAGCAATGAAGTAACACATGCAACAGTACTGTGGGTGTGTCACCTGATTGTCTGCATCTTAAGACCATTTAAGAACCTATACTTAACCACTTAACTGCCCTCCACAGTGACATTGTATTGTTATAGGTTGTGTGCATTCAAATGGGGCTTTAGTAATATCTGTGAGGCCTTTTAGCATTTTCAGAGGCTGGGGTACACACTGGCCGAAGTCAAAGTTGCGTACTGGCACTGCGTTCGGTTGTGTTTCATACTGTACACCGGTGTCTCGTAAAATCATAATGGCAAGCAGCCAGCGAGGATGTAACAGACTAGTATGTTAAGCGATGGGTTATGTTGATGGCTATAGAATCTGACAACAGGGCACAGGATATGAACAACTGAACATGAATTGGCCAGGAAAATTAGCAATCTCAGTGGAAAAAAACTACTCAGGTGTGTCTTTGTATAAAGTGTGTTACATATTTTAATGTTTTACCCTCCTATGCAACATTAAGCAGCACAGATTCAACATATTTGAGTTTTCGGTCCCTTATCCCATGAAGGGAGCCAGACATCTGTAGAATTGGTTCTTTAAAAAATCTATTGATTTTTACAAGTTTCAATTGGAACATATTTGGAAATACTTTCACATCAACACTTATTATGGATATCAACGACCCGAAACACATCAAAGTCGTGCTCTGAACACAAATTTCTAATTCGCAAAGAGATATTTGTGAGTACTATTTCAGATCGGAGGCGGCTGGTCAGGGCAAGGAGAATTAAAAAACTCTGTCGGAGAACTGGTAGCTGGAGCAATGATCATGCCAGCATTTGATGCCTGCTTGTTGTACACTGCAGTCATTTTCATCTCTTTGTCTCCAAAGTGTATTAATTTCTGCACCGCACAATAGGCAATTAAACCATGGCCGACAGTGGATAATTGAGGCCTCGAACAGACATCGCCAGCTTTTTGGTGTCAATGAAAATTCCAAAACCAGATGTCACATGGTATTCAGGATGCCCGAGTAATGGGGAGAGTTGAGCACACCAAGTTCCTTTAGAATTTTTGCAAAGCTATTTTCTTCCTAAACTAGATTAAATGTGTTTACTGTTCTTCTAAGAAGTGATCAAGTACCTTTTAGCATACTTCAAGTGGATAAACAAGTTAACAGATCAGCTTATATTTACAGCATCATTTTTTGAAAGAAAGCTTTGGCAGAGAGTTTATTAGTCATGGTTTTTACTGCAAGGCATTTACAGCTGCAGATGTTAGGGCAAATACGATGCAATAAGTGTATTCAACAGATGTGGCAGAGCGGAATTTATTGTTTTATATATTTGAAAAAACGAAAGTAAAGTTAAAAGAAAAACTGGATTACCTCTAGTAAATTCAGTCTTCTTTGTCTCTGGTTTCACTTTCGTTAGCAACATTTCCAAACCTTGCCTGGCAGGACCAGAAACTTCGTTACGCACCCTAGATTAGCACACACAGTTTTATTTTTTAACCTAAGTTTATCATATTATTTCCACATTTCTAACATTTTCGCTGCTCAGTTACCACATGCAGAATTCTGCTGTGAAGTGAATAAAAGAAAAGGAAACAAGCACAATTTATCCGCGACTCCTAATCTGAGCAGGTCCTAACAGGAGTGATATACACTTTGCTATAAACACAGTGGTCCCTCACAATAACAATGTGAATGAAGCAATAAATATAGAGATACGGTTAGATCTATATTGAGCTGTCCAGCCGGACAGGAATCTTTTAATGTAGCAAGTATTTGTAAAGACAATGAAGTGGGAATAAAGTATTGTCTCAACTGAGACAGGAACAAAACAGAACAGAAAAGGCTCAGGCAGAGTTTGGTGCTTGCAAAAGTTTCAACTGTTCAAGAAGCACAAATGAAAGAAGACACCATTTCACATTGGGGAATAATAAATATCATTGTGTTAGGGTGTCACAGAGTCGACGACGTTTCGATCCATACATAGGATTGAGGATCATCATCAGGACATTATGTTACATGCCTGTGTGATTGCCTGTTGTAAAATGGGAAAACAATAGAAGGGAGAGAAGGGAGTGAAGAGTTCTCGAGTAAGAATAAGAATACCCAGTGAGTTAAAGCCATGCGTTATAAAGGAGTGAGTAATGTTCGCTTAAATACCTAGAGAAATCACTAAAGCGGATTCTATGGCGGTGATGGACATATCTGGGATACCTGGGAGGATCGCTGAGTGAGTGGCGGTAAAATTACCACTGATAACGATGATAGTATGTGTCAACATCCCATAATAAACAGTTGCTGTGGTGATCAATGGTGAATGGTGGTGAAAATGTCTAAATCTCACGATGACAGGCTAGGGACGGGCAAGGTTACTGGAGTGATCTGTTACTCAGGTGCGTGGCAGTGGACTAACTAACAGTAACCACGACAAGCAATTGTGTAGCCGTTGTGAAATTGGGGCAGACGTGAGAGTCAACTTACCCACTGCATATTAGAGATGATATGCAGCACGGTGGGTTCGGAGTCCAGTGGAAAAATTGCTCTTGTGCGCCTGTGTAGTAAGAAATTGATATAATGAACCAGGGTTTCAGTCGGGCTGATGGGAGTGAGGTGAATATGCATGCTTACTAAAGATGTGGCGAGATCCGCATAGATATGCAGGGATCCTGGAGGAGTGGCGGAATCCGGTCACTCGTGTAGGCGTTCTAAAAAATTAACAAGGAACGCGCATTACAACCAGAAAGGATGGTGGTGAGACTGGCGCATTAGCGGGAGCAGCACACACTGGATGTGTTAGCAGGGCGCTTATGGTTTTCCCGCCAAGAGGTGAATCCCAGATGATGAAGCATGCCACCTTTAGTGGGTGATGGGATTTCGTCCTAAAGAAGGGATTCCCCCACAAACACCTTGAGACAATCTCTACTGTCTCTTTCTTGTTCAGTTTGGTACTCCAGACCCGAGGATTTCTTATATTTGTTATTTACTGTTTGGGGAACCAATCCTTGCTGGTCTTTAAACTTCCCTAGGACCCCTCTCCTCTTTTGTATTTACCGTACTCTACTGGCAACCATGCAGTGGAACATGACAGACTTCTCCTTTTTTAGAAAGTTGAAGTGGCAAATTTCAGAGCATCAACAGGTGTCTCTGCATCGGGGTCTTCATAGGGCATGCAGAGCATAGTTAGGGAATGTCCCCTACAGATGCATGACCGAAAGGCCTCACAAGAACACCTCAAAACTATTTATTAAGGAAAATTATTGGGCTTATCTGTCTCTCATGCTTCCTCTCTCATTCTGCCTCTCTCTCTATCTCTCTCCCTTCTCCTTGTCCATCCTGCTCAGTCCTACTCAGTGGCTAAGATTTTCTCGGAACTGAGTTTAATGCGTTTATTTATGTCAGAGGGTTGGCAGGGGCTGCCTTTGGTGGAACAAGAGAAATGAGCAGCCAAGACTGATGGGGTTCACCAACACTGTACACATTATAAGGATGAAATGGAGCTGGGACAGGCCCTACTGCAGAGGGGCGCCCTACCATTCAGGGACCGCCCGCCCCCAATTCAATCTAAGGCCTACGAATATCCATGAGCTATGGGTGTCTCAGGAGCACTCACCACTTTCTGCAGGTGACCAAATCACTTTGCATTACCCAGCAGAGCTATGAAAACAGTTTGGGTTTTGTACGGAGCAAAGGAGCCGAAATATGAACAGCTTCATTCTGGGGTCTGTCATGGAGGGCCAATGTTATTTTGCCCATGGAGTATGTAAGGATTTGGTTAGTGCACTCTATAACAACTAGTATGTTTCGGTGGGATCTCCTCCAAACACTCTATCTCGTTCCTCTCCATGTTCCTTCCATAACTCAATGTTCTACTTCTGTCCCTCTATACAATAACTATCTCCTCTTCACACTCACTACATCTCTCTCTCTCTCTTTCCTCCATGTCTCCCCGTTTCCATTTCATACTCCATTCAGTCTTCTCTGTTCGTCATATTCCCTCAAACTCTCTTCTCTTTCTTTTCTACCTCCATACTCCCCCATCTCTTTGACCCTGTTTTCCTCCTCAGCATTCATCTTCTCAAACCACTTTTATCTCTCTTCTGGCTTTCTCACCCGGTTTTTGCTTACACTCTCTCCAGCACGTTCATTCTAACACTCATGCCACCACATTTCTTTTTGCTCTGTCTTCGCCCTGTTGCTCTTTCTTCAGTCTTTTTTCCTCCTCACTTTCCCCCCTCATGACACTCCCAACTTCTCTCCTATCTCCCTTTTACACTCATTAGCCTGCCTGCTCCTTGGCTCTCACCCCCATTCACACGTTCTACCACCGTCTTCCTCACTCTCCCACTTCTTCCATCTTACTCCTCACCCATCGCTCTTCTCTTCACGCTCTCTCCATTCTCCCTTTACTCTCCTCTAGCTTATCTTTTCCCTCCTTCCATGTTGTGATACCTACTGTCCTTTCGTCTTATTTTTTGTTCATCTTTGAAAAGGGATATTCTTGTCTCTCTTTCCTTCACTCTGTCTCTCTCTTTGTGTATATGTAGTCTGCCTTTGTTTGTCTCTGTCTTTCCGTCCCCCCCCCCCTGCTCTCCTTTTTGTACTCTCTGTCTTGCCACCTCTTTCTCTGCCCATGTCTCTGGCACTGCCCTGGTCTCGCCCCATCTTTGTTTCTCTCTCTCTCTTACTCACCTCTTCGCTCTCCGTATGTTTTCTCCCCCCCTCACTACCTCCTCACGGTACCTAGGGAATGAATCCAGTTAGGCGAATAAAACTACTTTGGCTGGAAGAGCTCGAGACCAGCCTTTGAAGATTTTAGTGTTTGAAATTGCTAGTGTTTAAACTGTACTTTGCCTGCAGTCACATTTCTCGGTTAGGCATGTATTTTTCAGCATTTGCGCTGTAAAAATGGTAAAGTGGTCTGAATTAAGGTAGTATAACAAATAGAGAGAGAGTGGGAGAGAGAAAGAAAGAAAGACAGAAGTGCATACATCAGGTAGCGTATTTTTAAAATGGATTTCACTTCAGGGGGAGGCAAAGCCTATTGACTCCCCACTGCTCATTCATACCGAAAGATTCCAGACAATTAGGAACCCCGGTTCCCTCACATGTGGCAAGTCATCAGATTGTATATATTGCCATCCATTGTTTTTTCTGAGTTTTAAGGATGCGAATGGAGTCTCGCCGTATGCACGGCATGTTTTCAAACATAAATGAACTATGTCGGGGTTTACTGTCATTTGAATCTTCCATAGGTCAACAAGCTGGCTGAATTATTTCCCAGCCCCCACAACCCCGCCATCTCTCTGGCCAAAGAAGATCCAAGGACATTTGCTTCAATAGTTCGGAATATTTAGTATCCTCTCATTATCATTATTGACCTGACTTCTGACAGTCCCTAGAGACATCAAAAGCTAGTGTCAGCCGCCATCTTGGATGAGGTCTGGGCTGATCATTCTGGCAATAGTGGATTGTCAGATGGGCTGGTCCAAATGACCAATACTGGAAGTTTTGGGGGGAATAATATAACCTGGTGTTTGTTTGGCCAAGGCAGAATGGTTTCCTATTGATTACAGGATTAATAATTAATGAGCTGATTCGTTACAGGACTAATATTGAAAGAGCTGATTGATTACAGGATTAACATTGAACGAGCTGAAACTGATGATCAGACATGGCTGCAAGAAAGCTGCAGCAAAGGCAACTATACACACACACACACATCCACCACCACCCACTCTTTCCACTCCCCTCCTACTTCCCGGGGGGGCAACTTCTTTGACATCTTAAAATGCACAATTTGCCCGAATTTCGCCCTCAAATTGCTCTATAAATAATGCTCCTATTTAGAGTTCCGTGGAGTGGAAGCACCACCGTATATCAGCAGATCTTCCATTCCAATAAATTTACTGTTCAGCATTCCATGCAGAGTCCGGGGAAGCGTAAGGTGTGCACTGGCGGAGTCCTCCATTGGCTGGTCCAGTGTAGACTAGTAAACTGGAGCGGTGGGGCAGGGTGAAATGGGGGGGGGGGAGTTTGACAGATGACAAGGGAAAATGAAATAATTCCCCCCGTCGTTGTCAGTCGAGTTCCCACCCCACCGCTCTAACCTGTACGGGCAGCTCCTGCTTGGGACCTAAGGACACTAGTTCACGGACGTGGTTGTCCTGCCCTACTAAGTGTTGGGGGAATCTTCGTTTTTTTACCATGTCTGTGTCTGCCATTCAACGCATGGTGGAAACAGCAGAGAAAACGTGGAATGGCCACCATGTGCAGAGAGAGAAACTCAATGCACCTTGAGCCATTTCTATTTTGTGTAAAGTAGAAACAAATTGGCTGATCCGAAATGTATGTTTTCTCTTATAGCCCTGAAGAAGTCGTGTGGGATATTTCCCATGACGAAACACGTGATGGCTGGGCATTTCTAATCAATAATAAAGAACAAGGAAACACTCAACGAGACTATCAATTACTACAAAGAATCCTATTCATTGTTTTTATCGATGTATTTCTAATTTGTACAAATAACATGGTGTTGTAATAATTTTACAGCGTATCACAAATTGTAGCGTGTGCATGGGATTAGGATTTTTTTTAAACAAATTCCGACTTTGGGAATTAGTATCTGAACAAGAAGTTTGCAGAGCGGGTGCTTCTAACGTGGCACCAACGTGGGAAACCTTCAGTGCTGACAAGAGGAGCACAGCAGCTCCCTCCAGGGCACGGAGATCCCCACCAGGGACAGAGGGATCTCTAAATACGCTGCATGGGGACCAATGGACCAGCCATCAGGTTCAAAATGACCCCCAAACATTCATCATCTCAATCAAGATACCTTAAAATTCTATTCGGGTTTGCACAATGGTATTGCCCCAATGTGCTTTGAACGGTACCACCTGCCACTAGAAAGTGCATAGTCAGATAGTATGAAAAAATAGTGTCAAGAAAAGTCTCCTATCATAACATGCGACTGTAGGCCTCTCATTTTGAGGGTCTGTTTGTTGTGCTGGTGCTAACCTTTTTAGCTTTGTTTTTAGAGCCACACTATAAGTTTTATGGAGCGAGTACACGTGGCACAGTTTCGAAGACATTGGCGCATGATGGAGCATCCATTATCCTCCTGTCACCACAGACCACCCATCATTCGCTGTCAGCACAAATGTCACAGAACTGCCTATTGCACAAGGAGCTTGTACTATGAACTCTTACATGTGTTATGGTGTTTGTAGATGTGTCTTAGACTAAGAGGCGCAAATAGAGTCAAATTTCGGGGGTGGGGGGGGTTGATTCTTCCAGCAATCCGCAGAGTGGAGATGCAGGGGCTCTAAGAAGGGGTGAAAACACAACAAAGCCTCGTTAGCAAGTAAATGGTCTTTTACAGACCTGTGAATTACTCGGGTGGGGCTGTGTGGGTGCCCGGGAAGTTGTCTCAGTTGGGCTGACACACATGAGGGGGGGGGGGGGGGTTCTGAAGCCCCTTGCGCCCAATGGGCGTTGCGCGCCTGCTTAGAGTGGACCTCAGCTCCCTCAGCAATTATTAGCTTTTCTCACTCTGCTGGAAGGGGATTCTGCCGCTATTTTATTTGTTTATTGTATGTAGTTTTATATAGCGCGAACTTGGACCCAAGGCACAAGAGCACTTTACATGAGCACCAGATTACATTACACAAGGTCAGATTTTTTTTAGGCACCAGGAGATTACGCGATTTGCCCAGAATCACAGGACGCTGAGTAAAGCCGGGACTCAGGTTTCAAAGGCAGCAGCTTCGGCCGTTTAGGTCACACCTGCTAAAAGAGTGGCAGCAGTTTGAGCTTAGGTTTGTTTTTTTTGCCCGTCTTTCTGTCTGAGTTCTGCTGTGAGGGAGTAAGAGACATCGAGTCTGCGTTTGCTCTCACTCTGTACACAAAAGAGTTATTTGAGAGAGAACTCGGAGGGCTGTAGCGCCTCAAACCGTGACTAGATACAGCTTGCTGTTAACTATTAATTTGCTGCCGATTATTCATCCAAACATTACCAGGGAAACCAAGATTCAGATATGATACCAGTAGACCCTGAATCACAGGATATATGCACAGAACGGGCAGACGGGGGGGAAGCTACACACATAGGCAACGACTAGGAGAGCTGAAAGTGCCGGATGCGAGCCGAGACTGTGAGAGCTGAACACACAGGATACAGGCAGAGGTTGCGCGAACTACACACACGAGGTACAGGCAGAGACTGTGAGAGCTGCACACAAAGGATTCGGGCAGAGGCTGTGAGAGCTGCACACACAGGATACAGGCAGAGACTATGAGAACTGCACACACAGGATACAAGTAGAGGCTGTGAGATCTGCACACACAGACTACAGGCAGAGACTGTGAGAGCTGCACACACAGGATACTGGCAGAGACTGTGAGATCTGCACACATAGGATACAGGCAGCGACTGTGAGAGCTGCACACACAGGATACCGGCAGAGACTGCGAGAGCTGCACACACAGGATACAGGCAGAGACTATGAGAGCTGCACACACAGGATACAAGCAGAGGCTGTGAGATCTGCACTCACAGGCTACCGGCAGAGACTGTGAGAGCTGCACACACAGGATACAGACCGAGACTGTGAGAGCTGTACACACAGGATACTGGCAGAAACATGAGATCTGCACACACAGGATACAAACAGAGACTGTGAGAGCTGCACACACAGGGTACAGACCAAGACTGTGAGAGTGGCACATCAAGGATACAGGCAGAGACAGTGAGGGCTTCATACATGTGATACAGATCGAGAATGTGAGCGCTGCACACACAGGACACAGACCGAGGCTGTAAGAGCCGCACACACAGGATACATGCAGAGACTCTGAGAGCTACACACACAGGATACAGGCAGAGACTGTGTGAGCTGAACACACAGGATACAGGCAGAGACTCGGAGAGCTGCACACTCAGGACACAGGCAGAAACTGTGAGAGCTGTACACAGAGACTGTGCGAGCTGAACACACAGGATACAGGCAGAGACTCGGAGAGCTGCACACTCAGGACACAGGCAGAAACTGTGAGAGCTATACACACACAGGATATAGGCAAAGACTGTGAGAGTGGCACACACAGGATACAGGCAGCAACTGTGAGAGCTGCACACACACAGGATACTGGCAGAGACTGTGAGAGTGGCATGCACAGGATACAGGCAGAGCCTGTGAGAGCTGCACACATAGGATACAGGCGGAGATTGTGAGAGCTGCACACACAGGATACAGGCAAAGGCTGTGAGAGTGGCACATACAGGATACAGGCAGAGACTGTGAGAGCTGCACAAACACAGGATACAGGCAGGGACTTTGAGAACTACACTTTTAGGTTCCATACAGAGTCTGTGAGAGCTGCACACACAGGATACAGGCAGAAACTGTGAGAGCAGCACAGACAGGATATAGGCAGAGACTGTGAAATCTGCACACTCAGGACACAGGCAGAGGCTGTCAGAGCTGCACAATCAGGATACAGGCAGAAACTGTGAGAGCTGAACACACAGGATACAGGCAGAGACTGTGAGAGCTGCACACACACAGGATACTGGCAGAGACTGTGAGAGTGGCATGCACAGGATACAGGCAGAGCTTATGAGAGCTGCACACATAGGATAAAGGCGAAGATTGTGAGAGCTGCAAACACAGGATACAGGCAGAGACTGTGAGAGCTATACGCACACAGGATACAGGCAGAGACTTTGAGAACTACACTTTTAAATTCCATACAGAGTCTGAGAGCTGCACACAGGATACAGACAGAGGCTATGAGAGCTGCACACAGGATACAGACAGATTCTGTGAGAGCTGCACACATACAGGATACAGACAGAGACTATGAGAGCTTCACTCTTAGCTTTCATACAGAATCTGAGAGATGCAAACAGGATACTGGCAGATTCTGTGAGAGCTGCACTTACAAGATACAGGCAGATTCAGTGAAAGCTGCACACAGTATACAGGGAGAGATTATGACAGCTGTACACAAAGGGGACAGGCAGAGACTATGAGAGATACACTCTTAGATTTCATTCAGAGTCTAAGAGCCACACACAGGATACAGGGAGAGGCTTCGAGAGCTGGAGACACATAGGCTACGGCCGTAGCACACACAGGACACATGCAGAGGCTATGAGAACTGCACACACAGTGTACAGTCAGAGATTATGAGAACTACACTCACAAGATGCAGGGAGATCCTGTGAGAGCTGCACACACACCGGATACAGACCAAGACTGTGAGAGTTGCTCACACAGGGTACAGACCGAGACTGTGAGAGCTGCATACATGTGATACAGACCGAGAATGAGAGAGCTGCACACACAGGACACAGACAGAGGCTGTAAGAGCCGCACACACTGGATACAGGCAGAGACTGTGAGAGCTGTACACACACACGATATAGGCAAAGACTGTGAGAGTGGTACACACAGGATACAGAGCGAGACTATGAGAGCTGCACACACGGGATACAGGCAGAAACTGTGAGAGCAGCACACATATGATATAGGCAGAGACTGTGAAATCTGCACACACCGGACACAGGCAGAGGCTGTGAGAGCTGCACACACAGGATACAGACCGAACTGTGAGGGCTGCAAACACAGGATACAGGCAGAGACTGTGAGAGCTATACGCACACAGGATACAGGCAGAGACTTTGAGAACTACACTTTTAAATTCCATACAGAGTCTGAGAGCTGCACACAGGATACAGACAGAGGCTATGAGAGCTGCACTTACAGGATACAGACAGATTCTGTGAGAGCTGCACACATACAGGATACAGACAGACTATGAGAGCTTCACTCTTAGCTTTCATACAGAATCTGAGAGATGCAAACAGGATACTGGCAGATTCTGTGAGAGCTGCACTTACAATATACAGGCAGATTCAGTGAAAGCTGCACACAGTATACAGGGAGAGATTATGACAGCTGTACACAAAGGGGACAGGCAGAGACTATGAGAGATACACTCTTAGATTTCATTCAGAGTCTAAGAGCCACACACAGGATACAGGGAGAGGCTTCGAGAGCTGGAGACACACAGGCTACGGCCGTAGCACACACAGGTCACATGCAGAGGCTATGAGAACTGCACACACAGTGTACAGTCAGAGATTATGAGAACTACTCTCACAAGATGCAGGGAGATCCTGTGAGAGCTGCACACACACCGGATACAGACCAAGACTGTGAGAGTTGCTCACACAGTGTACAGACCGAGACTGTGAGAGCTGCATACATGTGATACAGACCGAGAATGAGAGAGCTGCACACACAGGACACAGACAGAGGCTGTAAGAGCCGCACACACTGGATACAGGCAGAGACAATGAGAGCTACACACACAGGATACAGGCAGAGACTGTGAGAGCTGAACACACAGGATACAGGCAGAGACTGTGAGAGCTGTACACACACACGATATAGGCAAAGACTGTGAGAGTGGCACACACAGGATACAGAGCGAGACTATGAGAGCTGCACACACGGGATACAGGCAGAAACTGTGAGAGCAGCACACATATGATATAGGCAGAGACTGTGAAATCTGCACACACAGGACACAGGCAGAGGCTGTGAGAGCTGCACACACAGGATACAGGCAGAGACTATGAGAGCTGCACTTACAAGATACAGGCAGATTCTATGAAAGGTGAACACACACAGGATACAGGCAGAGACTATGAGAGCTGCACACAGGATACAGGCAGAGACTATGAGAGCTGCACTTACAGGATACAGACAGATTCTGTGAGAGCTGCACACATACAGGATACAGACAGAGACTATGAGAGCTTCACTCTTAGCTTTCATACAGAATCTGAGAGATGCAAACAGGATACTGGCAGATTCTGTGAGAGCTGCACTTACAATATACAGGCAGATTCAGTGAAAGCTGCACACAGTATACAGGGAGAGATTATGACAGCTGTACACAAAGGGGACAGGCAGAGACTATGAGAGATACACTCTTAGATTTCATTCAGAGTCTAAGAGCCACACACAGGATACAGGGAGAGGCTTCGAGAGCTGGAGACACACAGGCTACGGCCGTAGCACACACAGGTCACATGCAGAGGCTATGAGAACTGCACAGACAGTGTACAGTCAGAGATTATGAGAACTACTCTCACAAGATGCAGGGAGATCCTGTGAGAGCTGCACACACACCGGATACAGACCAAGACTGTGAGAGTTGCTCACACAGTGTACAGACCGAGACTGTGAGAGCTGCATACATGTGATACAGACCGAGAATGAGAGAGCTGCACACACAGGACACAGACAGAGGCTGTAAGAGCCGCACACACTGGATACAGGCAGAGACAATGAGAGCTACACACACAGGATACAGGCAGAGACTGTGAGAGCTGAACACACAGGATACAGGCAGAGACTGTGAGAGCTGTACACACACACGATATAGGCAAATACTGTGAGAGTGGCACACACAGGATACAGAGCGAGACTATGAGAGCTGCACACACGGGATACAGGCAGAAACTGTGAGAGCAGCACACATATGATATAGGCAGAGACTGTGAAATCTGCACACACAGGACACAGGCAGAGGCTGTGAGAGCTGCACACACAGGATACAGGCAGAGACTATGAGAGCTGCACTTACAAGATACAGGCAGATTCTATGAAAGGTGAACACACACAGGATACAGGCAGAGACTATGAGAGCTGCACACAGGATACAGGCAGAGACTATGAGAGCTGCACTTACAGGATACAGACAGATTCTGTGAGAGCTGCACACATACAGGATACAGACAGAGACTATGAGAGCTTCACTCTTAGCTTTCATACAGAATCTGAGAGATGCAAACAGGATACTGGCAGATTCTGTGAGAGCTGCACTTACAAGATACAGGCAGATTCAGTGAAAGCTGCACACAGTATACAGGGAGAGATTATGACAGCTGTACACAAAGGGGACAGGCAGAGACTATGAGAGATACACTCTTAGATTTCATTCAGAGTCTAAGAGCCACACACAGGATACAGGGAGAGGCTTCGAGAGCTGGAGACACATAGGCTACGGCCGTAGCACACACAGGACACATGCAGAGGCTATGAGAACTGCACACACAGTGTACAGTCAGAGATTATGAGAACTACACTCACAAGATGCAGGGAGATCCTGTGAGAGCTGCACACACACCGGATACAGACCAAGACTGTGAGAGTTGCTCACACAGGGTACAGACCGAGACTGTGAGAGCTGCATACATGTGATACAGACCGAGAATGAGAGAGCTGCACACACAGGACACAGACAGAGGCTGTAAGAGCCGCACACACTGGATACAGGCAGAGACTGTGAGAGCTGTACACACACACGATATAGGCAAAGACTGTGAGAGTGGTACACACAGGATACAGAGCGAGACTATGAGAGCTGCACACACGGGATACAGGCAGAAACTGTGAGAGCAGCACACATATGATATAGGCAGAGACTGTGAAATCTGCACACACCGGACACAGGCAGAGGCTGTGAGAGCTGCACACACAGGATACAGACCGAACTGTGAGGGCTGCAAACACAGGATACAGGCAGAGACTGTGAGAGCTATACGCACACAGGATACAGGCAGAGACTTTGAGAACTACACTTTTAAATTCCATACAGAGTCTGAGAGCTGCACACAGGATACAGACAGAGGCTATGAGAGCTGCACTTACAGGATACAGACAGATTCTGTGAGAGCTGCACACATACAGGATACAGACAGACTATGAGAGCTTCACTCTTAGCTTTCATACAGAATCTGAGAGATGCAAACAGGATACTGGCAGATTCTGTGAGAGCTGCACTTACAATATACAGGCAGATTCAGTGAAAGCTGCACACAGTATACAGGGAGAGATTATGACAGCTGTACACAAAGGGGACAGGCAGAGACTATGAGAGATACACTCTTAGATTTCATTCAGAGTCTAAGAGCCACACACAGGATACAGGGAGAGGCTTCGAGAGCTGGAGACACACAGGCTACGGCCGTAGCACACACAGGTCACATGCAGAGGCTATGAGAACTGCACACACAGTGTACAGTCAGAGATTATGAGAACTACTCTCACAAGATGCAGGGAGATCCTGTGAGAGCTGCACACACACCGGATACAGACCAAGACTGTGAGAGTTGCTCACACAGTGTACAGACCGAGACTGTGAGAGCTGCATACATGTGATACAGACCGAGAATGAGAGAGCTGCACACACAGGACACAGACAGAGGCTGTAAGAGCCGCACACACTGGATACAGGCAGAGACAATGAGAGCTACACACACAGGATACAGGCAGAGACTGTGAGAGCTGAACACACAGGATACAGGCAGAGACTGTGAGAGCTGTACACACACACGATATAGGCAAAGACTGTGAGAGTGGCACACACAGGATACAGAGCGAGACTATGAGAGCTGCACACACGGGATACAGGCAGAAACTGTGAGAGCAGCACACATATGATATAGGCAGAGACTGTGAAATCTGCACACACAGGACACAGGCAGAGGCTGTGAGAGCTGCACACACAGGATACAGGCAGAGACTATGAGAGCTGCACTTACAAGATACAGGCAGATTCTATGAAAGGTGAACACACACAGGATACAGGCAGAGACTATGAGAGCTGCACACAGGATACAGGCAGAGACTATGAGAGCTGCACTTACAGGATACAGACAGATTCTGTGAGAGCTGCACACATACAGGATACAGACAGAGACTATGAGAGCTTCACTCTTAGCTTTCATACAGAATCTGAGAGATGCAAACAGGATACTGGCAGATTCTGTGAGAGCTGCACTTACAAGATACAGGCAGATTCAGTGAAAGCTGCACACAGTATACAGGCAGATTCAGTGAAAGCTGCACACAGTATACAGGGAGAGATTATGACAGCTGTACACAAAGGGGACAGGCAGAGACTATGAGAGATACACTCTTAGATTTCATTCAGAGTCTAAGAGCCACACACAGGATACAGGGAGAGGCTTCGAGAGCTGGAGACACATAGGCTACGGCCGTAGCACACACAGGACACATGCAGAGGCTATGAGAACTGCACACACAGTGTACAGTCAGAGATTATGAGAACTACACTCACAAGATGCAGGGAGATCCTGTGAGAGCTGCACACACACCGGATACAGACCAAGACTGTGAGAGTTGCTCACACAGGGTACAGACCGAGACTGTGAGAGCTGCATACATGTGATACAGACCGAGAATGAGAGAGCTGCACACACAGGACACAGACAGAGGCAGTAAGAGCCGCACACACTGGATACAGGCAGAGACTGTGAGAGCTGTACACACACACGATATAGGCAAAGACTGTGAGAGTGGTACACACAGGATACAGAGCGAGACTATGAGAGCTGCACACACGGGATACAGGCAGAAACTGTGAGAGCAGCACACATATGATATAGGCAGAGACTCTGAAATCTGCACACACCGGACACAGGCAGAGGCTGTGAGAGCTGCACACACAGGATACAGACCGAACTGTGAGGGCTGCACACACAGGATACAGGCAGAGACTATGAGAGCTGCACTTACAAGATTCAGGCAGATTCTATGAAAGGTGAACACACACAGGATACAGGCAGAGACTATGAGAGCTGCACACACAGGATACAGGCAGAGACTATGAGAGCTGCACACACAGGATACAGGCAGAGACTATGAGAGCTGCACACACAGGCAAAGACTATGAGGGCGGCACATGCAGGATACAGGCAGAGACCGTGAGAGCTGCACACTCAGGACACAGGCAGAGACTGTGAGAGCTGTAGACATGCAGGATATAGGCAGAAACTGTGAGAGGTGCACACACAGGATACAGGCAGAGACTGTGAGAGCTGTACACACACAGGATACAGGCAGAGACTGTGAGAGCGACATGCACAGAATACAGGCAGAGACTGTGAGAGCTGCACACATAGGATACAGGCAGAGACAGTGAGGGCTGCACACACACGATACAGACAGAGACTGTGAGAGCGGCACATACAGGATACAGGCAGAGACTGTGAGAGCTGTACAAACACAAGATACAGGCAGAGACTTTGAGAGCAGCACACACAGAATACAGACCGAGACTGTGAGAGCTGCACACAGAGAATACAGGCATAGACTGTGAGAGCTGCACACACACAGGATACAGACAGAGACTATAAGAGCTTCACTCTTAGCTTTCATACAGAGTCTGAGAGCTGAACACAGGATACAGGCAGATTCTGTGAGAGCTGCACACATAGGATACAGGCAGGGATTATGACAGCTGCACACAAAGGGTACAGGCAGAGACTAAGAGAGCTATACTCTTAGATTTCATACAGAGTCTGAGAGCCGCACACAGGATACAGGCAGAGGCTTTGAGAGCTGGACACACATATGCTACGGCCGTAGCACACACAGGATACAGGCAGAGGCTATGAGAACTACACACACAGTGTACAGGCAGAAACTATGAGAACTGCACTCACAAGATACAGGGAGATCCTGTGAGAGCTGCACACACAGAGGATGCAGCCCGAGACTGTGAGAGCTGCACACACAGGACACAGGCAGATGCTATAAGAGCTGCACTTACAGGATACATACCGAACTGTGAGGGCTGCACACACAGGATACAGGCAGAGATAGTGAGAGCTGCACACACACAGTACACAGTCAAAGACTATGAGAGCTGCACTCACAAGATACAGGCAGAGGCTGTGAGAGCTGCACACATAGGATACAGATAGAGTCAATGAGAGGTGAACACACATAGGATATAGGCAGAGTCTTTGAGAGCTGCACACACAGGATACAGACCGAACTGTGAGAGCTGCACACACAGGATACAGTCAGAGACTATGAGAGCTACACTTTCAGGATACAGGCAGAGACTATGAGAGCTGTGCTTACAAGATACAGGCAGATTCTATGAGAGGTGAACACACACAGGATACAGGCAGAGACTATGAGATCTGCACACACAGGATAAAGGCCGAGACTATGAGGGCCGCACACACAGGATACAGGGAGAGTCTGTGAGAGCAACACATGCACAGAACTGGCAGACAGGGCGATTGCTACACACAGATGGCACGTGTAAAATGTGGGATAGAGCACCCCTAGGAAAGGCATTTGGGAGCTGCACGTGCTGGATACAGACCAAGACTGTGAGAGCTGCACTCACAGGATTCAGGTAGAGATTGTGAGACTGAATGCACAAGCACCGGCAAGGATTGTGATGGCAGCACAAACAGGACACAGGTAGAGAGTAGGAAAGCTACTGTCAGACAATGTGAGAGTTACACACAGAAGGCACTGGGCAGACACTGTGAGAGCTGCACACATGATACAGGCAGAGACTATGAGAGCTGCACTCACAGGGCAAAGCAGAGTCGGTGAGAGCTACACAAACAGAAGACAGGCAGAGACTAGGAGAGCATGCACACACGTCAAGTAGGGACTACCAGAGCCTGCATTCTCGGGATATGGACAGAATCTGTGAGAGCTGCACACACAGGACACAGGCAGAAACAATAAGAGCCTGGACTCACAGGATATAGGCAGAGTCTGTGCGAGCTGCACACACAGGCTATAGATAGAAACTATAAGACCCTGCATTCATAGGATACAAGCAGAGTCTGCAAGAGCAGCACACACAGGATGCAAGCTGAGAGTACAAGAGCCTGCACACAGGGTATAGGGCTATAGGCAGAGTCTTTGAGAGCTGCACACATACGGGATACAGGCAGAGACTTTAAGTGCCTGCACTCACAGGATACAGACCGAGACTGAGAGCTGCACACACAAGAAACAGGCAGAGACTATGCCAGCTGTACTCAGAATACAGGCAGAGTCTACAAGAGTAGTCCGTGCACAGAGCAGGCAGACAATGGGAGAGCTAAGCAAGGACGCCAAAGACTGGGACATGACAGACAGTCAGCGCACAGGCGAGGGCTGAGAGTAGAGCCTCACACAGTCAGAGCATAGACAAGCGTTGTAGGGAGGCGAGGAGACAGCCTTCATTAAACGCTGTAAACACACTGCCCATCCAAGCATTCCGCAACTGCCCGCGGCATCTGCCTGTCTCAATTCCTAGCAAAACATTCCAAGGCGCCCAAGCGTCCCCCGTGAAATCAGAACCGCGCATTCCACTCACTCCGTCACGGCCAGCGTCCGGCCGATGTCACACTCTAATGCCCCGCCCCTATCAAAACAACAGGCCCTCTACACGAGCGAGAAACAGCACGGACGTAAAACAGATGTATTCTGCACCAGCCCCTGTACCTGATCCCCAAGCGTCAATGACATGGTACTGTGTGTATGCATGCAAACACCTCGACTTCTGCAGCACGAACACAAACACGCAAACACACACAGAGAAACACACAGACAAACCCACTCTGGACGAGCTGCACTCACAGAGAACAGCCACAGACTCGGAGAGTTAAACACACAGGACAGAACGAGAGCTGGACGGGCTGCAAGAGAGTGCAGGCAGAGAGATGGAGGCTGAGAGAGTGCAGGCAGAGAGATGGACTGTGAGAGAGTGCAGGCAGAGAGATGGAGGCTGAGAGAGTGCAGGCAGAGAGATGGACTGTGAGAGAGTGCAGGCAGAGAGATGGAGGCAGAGATAGTATAGGCAGAGAGATGGACTGTGAGAGAGTGCAGGCAGAGAAATGGACTGTGAGAGAGTGGGGCAGAGAGATGGAGACTAAGAGAGTGCAGGCAGAGAGATGGACTGTGAGAGAGTGCAGACAGATGGACTGTGAGAGAGTGCAGGCAGAGGGATGGAGGCTGAGAGAGTGCAGGCAGAGAGATGAGGCTGAGAGAGTGCAGGCAGAGAAATAGACTGTGAGAGAGTGCAGGCAGATGGACTGTGAGAGAGTGCAGGCAGAGGGATGGAGGCTGAGAGAGTGCAGGCAGAGAGATGGACTGTGAGAGAGTGCAGGCAGAGGGATGGAGGCTGAGAGAGTGCAGGCAGAGGGATGGACTGTGAGAGAGTACAGGCAGAGGGATGGAAGCTGAGAGAGTGCAGGCAGAGGGAAGGACTGTGAGAGAGTGCAGGCAGAGGGATGGAGGCTGAGAGAGTGCAGGCAGAGGGATGGCCTGTGAGAGAGTGGGGCAGAGAGATGGAGACTAAGAGAGTGTAGGCAAAGAGATGGACTGTGAGAGAGTGCAGGCAAAGAGATGGACTGTGAGAGAGTGCAGGCAGAGGGATGGAGGCTGAGAGAGTGCAGGCAGAGGGATGGACTGTGAGAGAGTGGGGCAGAGAGATGGAGACTAAGAGAGTGCAGCAAAGAAATGGACTGTGAGAGAGTGCAGGCAGAGATATGGACTGTGAGAGAGTGCAGGCAGAGGGATGGAGGCTGAGAGAGTGCAGGCAGAGGGATGGACTGTGAGAAAGTGGGGCAGAGAGATGGAGACTAAGAGAGTGCAGGCAAAGAGATGGACTGTGAGAGAGTGCAGGCAGAGGGATGGAAGCTGAGAGAGTGCAGGCAGAGAGATAGACTTGAGAGAGTGCAGGCAGAGGGATGGAGGCTGAGAGAGTGCAGGCAGAGAGGTGACGCGGAGAGAGTGCAGGCAGAGAAATGGACTGTGAGAGAGTGCAGACAGATGGACTGTGAGATAGTGCAGGCAGAGGGGTGGAAGCTGAGAGATTGGAGGCAGAGGGATGGACTGTGAGAGAGTGAGGCAGAGAGATGGAGGCTGAGAGAGTGCAGGCAGAGAGATGGACTGTGAGAGAGTGCAGGCAGAGGGATGGAGGCTGAGAGAGTGCAGGCAGAGAGATGGACTGTGAGAGAGTGCAGGCAGAGAGATGGACTGAGAGAGAGTGGGGCAGAGAGATGGAGACTAAGAGAGTGCAGGCCGAGAGATGGACTGAGAGAGAGTGCAGGCAGAGGGATGGAGGCTGAGAGAGTGCAGGCAGAGAGATGGACTGTGAGAGAGCACAGACAGAGAGATGGACTGTGAGAGAGTGAGGCAGAGAGATGGAGGCTGAGAGAGTGCAGGCAGAGAGATGGACTGTGAGAGAGCACAGACAGAGAGATGGACTGTGAGAGAGTGAGGCAGAGAGATGGAGACTGAGAGAGTGCAGGCAAAGAGATGGACTGTGAGAGAGTGAGGCAGAGAGATGGAGACTGAGAGAGTGCAGGCAGAGAGATGGACTGAGAGAGAGTGCAGGCAGAGGGATGGAGGCTGAGAGAGTGCAGGCAGAGAGATGGACTGTGAGAGAGTGAGGCAAAGAGATGGGGACTGAGAGAGTGCAGGCAGAGGGATGGAGGCTGAGAGAGTGCAGGCAGAGGGATGGAGGCTGAGAGAGTGCAGGTAGAGGGATGGACTGTGAGAGAGTGAGGCAAAGAGATGGAGGCTGAGAGAGTGCAGGCAGAGGGATGGACTGAGAGAGAGTGCAGGCAGAGGGATGGAAGCTGAGAGAGTGCAGGCAGAGGGAAGGACTGTGAGAGAGTGCAGGCAGAGGGATTGAGGCTGAGAGAGTGCAGGCAGAGGGAGGGACTGTGAGAGAGCGGGGCAGAGAGATGGAGACTAAGAGAGTGCAGGCAAAGAGATGGACTATGAGAGAGTGCAGGCAGAGTGATGGACTGTGAGAGAGTGCAGGCAGAGGGATGGAGGCTGAGGGAGTGCAGGCAGAGAAATGGACTGTGGGAGAGTGCAGGCAGAGAGATGGACTGGGAGAGAGTGAGGCAGAGAGATGGCGACTGAGAGAGTGCAGGCAGAGAGATGGACTGTGGGAGAGTGCAGGCAGAGAGATGTACTGGGAGAGATTGCAGGCAGAGAGATGGACTGTGAGAGAGTGAGGCAGAGAGATGGGGACTGAGAGAGTGCAGGCGGAGAGATGGACTGAGAGAGAGTGCAGGCAGAGGGATGGAGGCTGAGAGAGTGCAGGCAGAGGGATGGAAGCTGAGAGAGTGCCGGCAGAGAGATGGACTGAGAGAGAGTGCAGGCAGAGGGATGGAAGCTGAGAGAATGCAGGTAGAGGGAAGGACTGTGAGAGAGTGGGGCAGAGAGATGGAGACTAAGAGAGTGCAGGCAAAGAGATGGACTGTGAGAGAGTGCAGGCAAAGAGATGGACTGTGAGAGAGTGCAGGCAGAGGGATGGAGGCTGAGAGAGTGCAGGCAGAGGGATGGACTGTAAGAGAGTGGGGCAGAGAGATGGAGACTAAGAGAGTGCAGGCAAAGAGATGGACTGTGAGAGAGTGCAGGCAAAGAGATGGACTGTGAGAGAGTGCAGGCAGAGGGATGGAGGCTGAGAGAGTGCAGGCAGAGGGATGGACTGTAAGAGAGTGGGGCAGAGAGATGGAGACTAAGAGAGTGCAGGCAAAGAGATGGACTGTGAGAGAGTGCAGGCAGAGATATGGACTGTGAGAGAGTGGGGCAGAGAGATGGAGACTAAGAGAGTGCAGGCAAAGAGATGGACTGTGAGAGAGTGCAGGCAAAGAGATGGACTGTGAGAGAGTGCAGGCAGAGGGATGGAGGCTGAGAGAGTGCAGGCAGAGGGATGGACTGTAAGAGAGTGGGGCAGAGAATTGGAGACTAGGAGAGTGCAGGCAAAGAGATGTTCTGTGAGAGAGTGCAGGCAGAGATATGGACTGTGAGAGAGTGGGGCAGAGAGATGGAGACTAAGTGAGTGCAGGCAAAGAGATGGACTTTGAGAGAGTGCAGGCAGGGAGGTGAGGCGGAGAGAGTGCAGGCAGAGAAATGGACTGTGAGAGAGTGCAGACAGATGGACTGTGAGAGAGTGCAGGCAGAGGGATGGAGGTTGAGAGAGTGCAGGCAGAGAGATGGACTGTGAGAGATTGCAGGCAGGGAGATGGACTTTGAGAAAGTGAGGCAGAGAGATGGAGACTGGGAGAGTGCAGGCACAGAGATGGACTGTGAGATAGTGCAGGCAGAGGGGTGGAAGCTGAGAGAGTGCAGGTAGAGGGATGGACTGTGAGAGAGTGAGGCAAAGAGATGGAGGCTGAGAGAGTGCAGGCAGAGGGATGGACTGAGAGAGAGTGCAGGCAGAGGGATGGAAGCTGAGAGAGTGCAGGCAGAGGGAAGGACTGTGAGAGAGTGCAGGCAGAGAGATGGACTGAGAGAGAGAGTGGGGCAGAGAGATGGAGACTATGAGAGTGCAGGCCGAGAGATGGACTGAGAGAGAGTGCAGGCAAAGGGATGGAGGATGAGAGAGTGCAGGCAGAGAGATGGACTGTGAGAGAGCGCAGGCAGAGAGATGGACTGTGAGAGAGTGAGGCAGAGAGATGGAGACTGAGAGAGTGCAGGCAGAGAGATGGACTGAGAGAGAGTGCAGGCAGAGGGATGGAGGCTGAGAGAGTGCAGGCAACGAGATGGACTGTAAGAGAGTGCAGGCAGAGAGATGGACTGTGAGAGAGTGAGGCAGAGAGATGGGGACTGAGAGAGTGCAGGCAGAGGGATGGAGGCTGAGAGAGTGCAGGCAGAGGGATGGAGGCTGAGAGAGTGCAGGCAGAGGGATGGACTGTGAGAGAGTGAGGCAAAGAGATGGACTGTGAGAGAGTGCAGGCAGAGAGATGGACTGAGAGAGAGTGCAGGTAGAGCGATGGAAGACGAGAGAGTGCAGGCAGAGGGAAGGACTGTGAGAGAGTGCAGGCAGAGGGATGGAGGCTGAGAGAGTGCAGGCAGAGGGATGGACTGTGAGAGAGTGAGGCAAAGAGATGGAGGCTGAGAGAGTGCAGGCAGAGGGATGGACTGTGAGAGAGTGGGGCAGAGAGATGAAGACTAAGAGAGTGCAGGCAAAGAGATGGACTGTGAGAGAGTGCAGGCAAAGAGATGGACTGTGAGAGAGTGCAGGCAGAGGGATGGAGGCTGAGAGAGTGCAGGCAGAGGGATGGACTGTAAGAGAGTGGGGCAGAGAGATGGAGACTAAGAGAGTGCAGGCAAAGAGATGGACTGTGAGAGAGTGCAGGCAAAGAGATGGACTGTGAGAGAGTGCAGGCAGAGGGATGGAGGCTGAGAGAGTGCAGGCAGAGGGATGGACTGTAAGAGAGTGGGGCAGAGAGATGGAGACTAAGAGAGTGCAGGCAAAGAGATGGACTGTGAGAGAGTGCAGGCAGAGATATGGACTGTGAGAGAGTGGGGCAGAGAGATGGAGACTAAGAGAGTGCAGGCAAAGAGATGGACTGTGAGAGAGTGCAGGCAAAGAGATGGACTGTGAGAGAGTGCAGGCAGAGATATGGACTGTGAGAGAGTGGGGCAGAGAGATGGAGACTAAGAGAGTGCAGGCAAAGAGATGGACTTTGAGAGAGTGCAGGCAGAGGGATGGAAGCTGAGAGAGTGCAGGCAGAGAGATAGACTGTGAGAGAGTGCAGGCAGAGGGATGGAGGCTGAGAGAGTGCAGGCAGGGAGGTGAGGCGGAGAGAGTGCAGGCAGAGAAATGGACTGTGAGAGAGTGCAAACAGATGGACTGTGAGAGAGTGCAGGCAGAGGGATGGAGGTTGAGAGAGTGCAGGCAGAGAGATGGACTGTGAGAGATTGCAGGCAGGGAGATGGACTGTGAGAAAGTGAGGCAGAGAGATGGAGACTGGGAGAGTGCAGGCACAGAGATGGACTGTGAGATAGTGCAGGCAGAGGGGTGGAAGCTGACAGAGTGCAGGTAGAGGGATGGACTGTGAGAGAGTGAGGCAAAGAGATGGAGGCTGAGAGAGTGCAGGCAGAGGGATGGACTGAGAGAGAGTGCAGGCAGAGGGATGGAAGCTGAGAGAGTGCAGGCAGAGGGAAGGACTGTGAGAGAGTGCAGGCAGAGAGATGGACTGAGAGAGAGTGGGGCAGAGAGATGGAGACTATGAGAGTGCAGGCCGAGAGATGGACTGAGAGAGAGTGCAGGCAAAGGGATGGAGGATGAGAGAGTGCAGGCAGAGAGATGGACTGTGAGAGAGCGCAGGCAGAGAGATGGACTGTGAGAGAGTGAGGCAGAGAGATGGAGACTGAGAGAGTGCAGGCAGAGAGATGGACTGAGAGAGAGTGCAGGCAGAGGGATGGAGGCTGAGACAGTGCAGGCAAAGAGATGGACTGTAAGAGAGTGCAGGCAGAGAGATGGACTGTGAGAGAGTGAGGCAGAGAGATGGGGACTGAGAGAGTGCAGGCAGAGGGATGGAGGCTGAGAGAGTGCAGGCAGAGGGATGGAGGCTGAGAGAGTGCAGGCAGAGGGATGGACTGTGAGAGAGTGAGGCAAAGAGATGGAGGCTGAGAGAGTGCAGGCAGAGGGATGGACTGTGAGAGAGTGGGGCAGAGAGATGAAGACTAAGAGAGTGGAGGCAAAGAGATGGACTGTGAGAGAGTGCAGGCAGAGAGATGGACTGAGAGAGAGTGCAGGTAGAGCGATGGAAGACGAGAGAGTGCAGGCAGAGGGAAGGACTGTGAGAGAGTGCAGGCAGAGGGATGGAGGCTGAGAGAGTGCAGGCAGAGGGATGGACTGTGAGAGAGTGGGGCAGAGAGATGGAGACTAAGAGAGTGCAGGCAAGGAGATGGACTGTGAGAGAGTGCAGGCAGAGAGATGGACTGAGAGAGAGTGCAGGCAGAGGGATGGAGGCTGAGAGAGTGCAGGCAGAGGGATGGACTGTGAGAGAGTGGGGCAGAGAGATGGAGACTAAGAGAGTGCAGGCAAGGAGATGGACTGTGAGAGAGTGCAGGCAGAGGGATGGAGGCTGAGAGAGTGCAGGCAGAGGGATGGACTGAGAGAGAGTGCAGGCAGAGGGATGGAAGCTGAGAGAGTGCAGGCAGAGGGAAGGACTGTGAGAGAGTGCAGGCAGAGGGATGGAGGCTGAGAGAGTGCAGGCAGAGGGATGGACTGTGAGAGAGCGGGGCAGAGAGATGGAGACTAAGAGAGTGCAGGCAAAGAGATGGACTATGAGAGAGTGCAGGCAGAGTGATGGACTGTGAGAGAGTGCAGGCAGAGAGATGGACTGTGGGAGAGTGCAGGCAGAGAGATGGACTGGGAGAGAGTGAGGCAGAGAGATGGAGGCTGAGAGAGTGCAGGCAGAGAGATGGACTGAGAGAGAGTGCAGGCAGAGGGATGGAGGCTGAGAGAGTGCAGGCAGAGGGATGGAAGCTGAGAGAGTGCAGGCAGAGAGATGGACTGAGAGAGAGTGCAGGCAGAGGGATGGAAGCTGAGAGAGTGCAGGCAGAGGGATGGACTGTGAGAGAGTGAGGCAGAGGGATGGAGGCTGTGCACACACGGTGCATAGAGAGCCAGGGTACAGGCGCAGACCGGGGCCTAAAAAATACTCTACTAAAGGCAATATGACTCTCAGTCCTTGAACGGAAGCATTATTTCTTCTGATTTTCCGAGATTCACCGGGCTGCTGGTGAAAAAATCGACATTTCCAATCGCCAACATGCCCTTACTGTGACAGCTGCAATTTACAATTTATCTAGGCAAGGATTTTAAACTAATCAGAATGCACAGCTGCTGCCCGCGCCCAACAGAGGGCTGGTTTATCACTAAGCAGTATTTTAAAATGCTCATACTTCGGTTCCAGGACCCATTTGGCAACTCGACTGCCCTAGAAGCGTTTCATAAAATAAAGCTTTGCCAATAAATGAATGGATAGTTATATACAGTGTTTAATTTGTGAAAGAATAAATGCCGGGGTCCAGTTTTGCTCAGCCCGTGACCGGCAGTATTCCATGTCGGCGCGCCGAATACCAGAGGCTGCCCAGTCCATAGTCCCCTCCTGCCGCTTGAATCCACCACCAGACACGACTGAACGTCCCAGTGCCTTCATCTTACTCTAGTAGAGTCGCTCTTTCTCCCTTGTCACTGTTTCCGTCTATCTTCCTCCTTCTTTCCCCTTTGCAGGGCTGCCTTGGGCATGGGCGAGTGGGCGGAGGCCCAGGGCGCCAACCCTCCGAGGGTCGCAGCAGGGAGCTGCCTGACTAAAGTAATGCAAACAGCTGGTCCATCCCACTTGCCCTCAATGGGGTCCCTTTAAAGACTTTGCAATCAGCTCTTAATGCACCACGGGGTCATTGTTACCGTCAATCACCCCCCTGCCCTCACAACGCAACGAGCCCCACCCCCCCACTCGCGCGCACACACACACAAACACTAAGGGACAGATTTACAAGCCCCGCTTGTGCCACTTTTTGCGTCACTTTTAACATGGGAAAAGTGACGCAAAAGAGCCGCAAGGGCCGTGTAAATCTGCCCCCAAATGTTCTTCCCTCCCGAGGGCGCTGACCATCAATCCGATTTAGGGCCGGCTCCTGCCCCCTTGAGTTTATTTCTCTCTCTGAAGAGTAAGTGCCAGTCCGCTGAGGAAAATAAGTGCCAGTCCCCCAAACTGAGGGGCTTATTTACAAGCGCCTTGCGCCGCCGGTGCGTCACTTTCCACATGGGATAAAGTGACGCACCGGCGGCGCATGGGCCTTGTAAATGAGCCCCGAGTGCCTACGGGCCTGCTGCTCCCGGCCCCCTTTACACGCACGAGGCTCTGAAACCTCCGCTGCAGAGGCCCCGACAGAGGCAAAGGCGCCTCCACGGGCCGCCGGCTCTTGTCAGGTCGTCGCAGTGCAGCGCGCACCGCATGGCCCCGAACAAGGGGTTTTGCGGCGTTACGGTACGTAGTAGGCCACGCCGCATAATAATGATAATAAAATGTGATGCCTCAGATCACACGCCCTGGTGGCTAGGGCTTCTGTCAGAGCTCGCACCGTGCAATGGGCTGGGCGCGCTCTGGAAGGATGAAACATCCCCGGGGTCCAGGCGCTCCCGAGGGACGCCCTCGCCCCTTCATAGGAGGGAACATCATCTGTTAAAATGCCGTGGGTGTGCTATGCTATCTGATGGCTACTGCCGGCATGTTAGCAGTACTCAACTTGTGCTGGTGGTGGGCACCAGCACTTATTCTGTGTCTATTGTGATCATCATACTTTGACATAGAGAAAGTGAAAAAGGTAGAAAAGTAAAAAAAGAGTGAGATAACAATATGAAAATGGTTGCGAAGGGAGAAAGCAGGGATGAAAGAGAATCTGCAGAAGTAAGACAGAGTGTAGGATGGTGGAAGAAAGAGGCACGAGGTGGAATGAAGACGAGGCGGCGAGGCTGTGGTATGCGGCAACGCCGGCACGGAGCAGCACTGGAGACAGCTTCCAAGACAAAACTTTTGGCCCTTGCGCTTATTATATTTTATTTATTTATGTTTACAAATTAGAGACTGAATGTTAAGTTAAGTTATTCAGGAATTGCATAAGTGCAAAACTCACCCACCAATGGCTTCTTGGTGCCAAAGACAAGAAATAGACATCGCCCTTGATTCAGCAGCCTCAGGGTGCCTTAGAAGGTTACCTTAGAAGAGGCAGGTTAAACTGAAAAAAATCTAGTTTTTCAAAAAAATGCAATAATGGACAGATGCTCCTCTGTTTTCCTGAAGTTTATTGGGTGTTTGGACCTCTTTGGATCTGGGAATTTTCGAATACGGAGAGGGGCTGAAAGCATGCTTCTAGGGAGCTGCTAAACTTTAGACATTTTCAAGAAAAAGAGGACATTTTATATTGCCTGCTTTGTAGACTCTCTTAGTGACTGGAAGACAGTGTAGGGACAGGGCAGCTGGAAACACATGACACTATAAGTGGCCCAAAAGATAGCTGGATTGAGCACTGTTGTAGGTGTCTCCTACTAACGCAGGGACACAAACAGCACTACAGAGTGCCTCAACCAGTCCGAACAGAAAAGAAACAAACAGGTAACTCGTCAGTATTTATTTGGGAATAATATGGGATTCCCCACTTCTGATGATCTGGGAAAAAACTAGGATCCAGTGAAAAAGGACTTCAACCAGTGCATTGGTCGAACAGATCTCTAGATCCTAAACACCTAAAAAGTTAGCTAAATCTCCCATAATCCCTATTGTCTAATTCCTGAAATCTAGTGTTTTTTGGATCTGACATCATATAATGTCCACAAGGTGTCATGTCCATTCCTGGCTCACAAGGGGAGACTTCATTGTAGGAGTCTCCAGGAATCCCAACATCAGAGGCGACTAGCCTCCACCCCTTTGCCTTCTCCAGACCCCTGTCTGTGACGTAACAGAGGAAAAGGAAAGTAGGACTAAAAACCCTGGCAACTACAGATTGGGACAGGAAAGGAGGCTTTCACCACCCTGTCCTGAGATTGTTCAGGCCAGGCACACATTCTCCCCCCAAAGTTCTTTTGCAACCAGATGTCACATTTGACCCCCAATTTTTGCGTAGCGGGATTTCACATGCGCTCCTCCGTCATAACACCCCGAGCCTGCCTGCAGCTATTAGCTGTGCTGAGCCAAAACTCTAAATGAAATAAAATCTGTGCATCTGGCTAACTTAACAGTTTCCAGAACTAATCACACCTCATAAAACATAGAGGCACCCCATTCCAGTTCTGCTGCTCTCAAATCCTCACTTCCCTTTGTCCTTGGTGATTTGTAGATAGGTTAGATTTATATACCTTTACAGACTTCCCTACTGGCTTTAAAGCATTTCTGATCTTTAACAATACATCTCTTTCTATTGCAGTACTTTTCTTATTAGTCACCGTCGCAATTACGCGTGTGTGTGTGTGTTTTTTTAGGACACCCAGATGGACGTCCAAAGTCCATACATGGCTTTGAAAAGGTGTGTCGCTCTTCCATGAGATTTTCTGCAGTATGTTTTTGCTCCAGTGCACTTGTCAGCCAATGAGCCCGCTTTGGTGACCCACCTTTTAACTAGAAATAACAAAAGCAAAGCTTTACTTGTCCAACAGTGTAAGGGTTGTTCCTTCCCTCCACACCAGTCTACGAAGCGACTTGCAGTGGTCGCAGCAGACTACCATGGGCTTTTTACCTGTTCTTCCTTCTAAAAGGTTTTTTCTGGAACCCTTTCAATCAATCAATCAAGCATTTGTTAAGCGCGACTACTCACCCCTAAGGGTCTCAAGGCGCTGGGGGGGAGGGGTTAGCAGGCTCCAGTCCATCAAGAGGGGTTCTGTCGAAGAGCCAGGTTTTGAGTTTTCTTGCGAAGATGGGGAGCGATGTTGTCTGTCTGAGGTGGAGCGGAAGGGGGTTCCAGGCTCGGGCCGCGAGGAAAAAGAAGGAGCGGCTCTCGATCTGGTCTTTCTGGTGCGGGGGACCACAGCGTAGGAGAGCTGGGCAGATCATAGCGTCCTCTGGAGTGCGTGGAATTTGAGTCAGCTGTTCAGGTATGCTGGTCCGGTGTCGTGGAGGGCCTTGTGGGCGTGGGTGAGCATCTTGAAGGTGACTCTAGCTTCGATGGGGAGCCAGTGGAGTGTGCGCAGGTGCTGGGAGGTGTTTGGCTATCCTCACATCTGGGGTACTCCCCAACTATATCTCATGAAATATATTGCATGACCAAAATACTGCATTCGCTACATCGATCTAATCACTACATCAAAAGGTAAGTATAGTGTGAGTAGATGCAAAGTTAGGAAAAGACACAAATTGCTGTGTCAGGACATCCGCAGAAATACGTGCAGCATATTTATTATTTTTCTCATAAGTATTTTTCACAATTATGTTTTTTTTCATAGCAATGGTTGCTTGCCTTTGTAACTTTATTTATGAAAATAATTAAATCATTTTATCAATTCATGGTCCCACAGCTCTGTACGTATTTCTGTGGGTGTCGCAACACTGCAGTTTGTGTGGATATTCATTACCATTGTGGCCGGCAGCTTGAAGTGCGCTGCCGACTTGAGAGTGGATGCTGAGCCGTGAGCAAAAGAATGACGGATTTAACACAGATCTCTTGACTGGGGGTGAATGTTTGAGTCTTTCAGCATTCCATTCATTATTTGTTGCTGAAGCCGGAGTTAGGCAGCTGACGCTATGGAGATATATATATATATATATATATATATATATATATACATACATACATATATATATATTATCTACTGGCGGTCGCCAGTAGATAGTTATAGTTAGGACCGTGTTTCCATAGGAAATGTGAAAATTCTATTTTGAATAACTTTGGCGCCGGTTGACGAATCCTCGCGAAATTTTCAAAACTAATGGGGCGCTCCGCTCAGCTCCTACCCTGAAAGTCTTGGGGTGATTCGCCAAGGGGGGGCCGAGAAAAAAGGGGGGTCCCAAAACGCATTTTCCCCATGCATTTTTCCATAGGACCTTTAGTCGAAGGTACAGCCCGAACGGCTGAACAGAATTACTTGAAATTTGGCAGAGAGGTAGTCCTCAGGTCAGGGAAGTGCCTTTTGCAGTTCTGGTGTCAATCTGTTCAGTATTTCCTGAGAAAATAGCATTTAAAAGCATATAAATACCTATACGCGCGCACCGTGCGCGCACTGTGCGCGCACGGTGCCGTGCGCGAGCGAAATTCTGATTGGTTGATAGATGTCAGTAAATATTCGAGTCGGTCGAAATCAGGAAGTGTCGGCCGCCATTTTGTCTGTCGCACTGAAAAGGAAAGGTGGAAAAAAGGTGGAAAACGTGAAAAGGGGGCAGAGAAGAGAGTTCCTGACCCCCTAGCGTTTGTCAGGGGGTCACAGAAGGACCCCCAAGGGTGAAAAAAACGGTGAGAAACCTTGAAAAAATAAATAAATAAATAATAAATACATAACTTAGCATTTAAAAAACCGTACAAATTCACTTAAAAAACCATAGGTTTCACACATGTTATAGTTAGGAATTAGCATTTAAAAAACCTTGCAAATTCACTTAAAAAACCATAGGTTTCACACAGGTTATAGTTAGGTGGACATTTCACTCGTAAAAAACCAATGAAATTCCCCCGTTATAGTTAGTTCAGATAACTATAACTCGCGTGACCGCCACTCTATCACAAGGATGATGTCATCAGGGATGTCATGAGTGATGCCATTGACCATGTCATGAGTGATGTAATGTGTGACGTCATGAGCAGTGGATTGCGGGCGTGCGAGTTATAGTTATCTGAACTAACTATAACGGGGGAATTTCATTGGTTTTTTACGAGTGAAATGTCCACCTAACTATAACCTGTGTGAAACCTATGGTTTTTTAAGTGAATTTGCAAGGTTTTTTAAATGCTAATTCCTAACTATAACATGTGTGAAACCTATGGTTTTTTAAGTGAATATATATATATATAAGTATATATAGATAGATAGATAGATAGATAGATAGATAGATAGATAGATAGATAGATAGAGAGAGAGATAGCTAGATAGATATGGAGTTAAGAAGAGTAATATATATATATATATATATATATATATATTTATTTTACTCTTCTTAACTCCATGTCCATCTCTCACTCACTATATATATAGCCATCGAGCTCGTGATCGTACGGACTAATCATCACAAATCCGGCTGCAAGTGTTAATTTCACTCAGCCTCTTTCCCAGCAATCATCATCTTGCGGTCATTTTATTCCCCATCCTGGAAAGTGAAGACCCCGTAGGAAACCCTTACTGTCCATAGCCCAGGATCGCTGACTGCAGCGCTCCGTAGCTCTTCGAGAGCTCCCATGTCTTTTGTCCGATTATAATCTTAGCTCATCCAGAGCTCTTACGCGCCTCCTGACTGCATCAAGAACCCGTGTCCAGTTGCTCGTTGACCGACGTGCCAGAAGACACGCTTCATATTTACATTACTTTGCCCTGAAGAAGCCCATGTTGGGGCGAAACGCGTTGGCTGGCTGTTTTTATGAAGTGCAACAAGGAAAATAAAAATACGGATGAAACAAAATACTCATATGTGAAATGTTTTATGTCATAACACTGTTGCTCATTTTGTCTACTTGTATTATTATATTGCCTCTCATCCAATGAATTGTTCAATTTATATATATATATATATAGACACACACATATATGTATATATATATATATATATATATGTATTTTTTCAAACGCAAGGTTGTCCTTAGAGGATGTCACACACCTCCGGATTCCACACACTACATCGCAGGCGGCTTCACAGTGGAAAGTGCAGCACGCGCTTCTGGGCCATACGCGTTTCGGGCTCCCTCGAGCCCTTGATCACTGGCAGGTAGGAAGGCAGGAAGCAGTACTCGAAGAACACTTCTTTATTGAATTTATGCAGTCCCGCCCCAGTGGGCGTCACCAGGGGCATCATGGTCATGGTAGTCCTAGTATTACCCCCAAAGACTGAATGGTTCTTTATCCAAGTGGCGTATTCGCTATCTGCCTGTAGGAATTCTCATCTAGGTGAAGGGCATGACAGCACCCCTCGTGTGTTGCCAAATCTTGCCTGCGGCGAAGGCTCCTTCGGTCCATATGAGCGTTAGTGGTTCTAGCGCCCAGGAACGCCTAACCAGCGTCGGGACATCCTCGCGGCCGGACGAGCCGCTAGAAAATTTTCAAACGCAAGGTTGTCCTTAGAGGATGTCACACACCTCCGGATTCCACACACTACATCGCAGGCGGCTTCACAGTGGAAAGTGCAGCACGCGCTTCTGGGCCATACGCGTTTCGGGCTCCCTCGAGCCCTTGATCACTGGCAGGTAGGAAGGCAGGAAGCAGTACTCGAAGAACACTTCTTTATTGAATTTATGCAGTCCCGCCCCAGTGGGCGTCACCAGGGGCATCATGGTCATGGTAGTCCTAGTATTACCCCCAAAGACTGAATGGTTCTTTATCCAAGTGGCGTATTCGCTATCTGCCTGTAGGAATTCTCATCTAGGTGAAGGGCATGACAGCACCCCTCGTGTGTTGCCAAATCTTGCCTGCGGCAAAGGCTCCTTCGGTCCATATGAGCGTTAGTGGTTCTAGCGCCCAGGAATGCCTAACCAGCGTCGGGACATCCTCGCGGTCGGACGAGCCGCTAGAAAATTTTCAAACGCAAGGTTGTCCTTAGAGGATGTCACACACCTCCGGATTCCACACACTACATCGCAGGTGGCTTCACAGTGGAAAGTGCAGCACGCGCTTCTGGGCCATATGCGTTTCGGGCTCCCTCGAGCCCTTGATCACTGGCAGGTAGGAAGGCAGGAAGCAGTACTCGAAGAACACTTCTTTATTGAATTTATGCAGTCCCGCCCCAGTGGGCGTCACCAGGGGCATCATGGTCATGGTAGTCCTAGTATTACCCCCAAAGACTGAATGGTTCTTTATCCAAGTGGCGTATTCGCTATCTGCCTGTAGGAATTCTCATCTAGGTGAAGGGCATGACAGCACCCCTCGTGTGTTGCCAAATCTTGCCTGCGGCGAAGGCTCCTTCGGTCCATATGAGCGTTAGTGGTTCTAGCGCCCAGGAACGCCTAACCAGCGTCGGGACATCCTCGCGGCCGGACGAGCCGCTAGAAAATTTTCAAACGCAAGGTTGTCCTTAGAGGATGTCACACACCTCCGGATTCCACACACTACATCGCAGGCGGCTTCACAGTGGAAAGTGCAGCACGCGCTTCTGGGCCATACGCGTTTCGGGCTCCCTCGAGCCCTTGATCACTGGCAGGTAGGAAGGCAGGAAGCAGTACTCGAAGAACACTTCTTTATTGAATTTATGCAGTCCCGCCCCAGTGGGCGTCACCAGGGGCATCATGGTCATGGTAGTCCTAGTATTACCCCCAAAGACTTAATGGTTCTTTATCCAAGTGGCGTATTCGCTATCTGCCTGTAGGAATTCTCATCTAGGTGAAGGGCATGACAGCACCCCTCGTGTGTTGCCAAATCTTGCCTGCGGCGAAGGCTCCTTCGGTCCATATGAGCGTTAGTGGTTCTAGCGCCCAGGAACGCCTAACCAGCGTCGGGACATCCTCGCGGCCGGACGAGCCGCTAGAAAATTTTCAAACGCAAGGTTGTCCTTAGAGGATGTCACACACCTCCGGATTCCACACACTACATCGCAGGCGGCTTCACAGTGGAAAGTGCAGCACGCGCTTCTGGGCCATACGCGTTTCGGGCTCCCTCGAGCCCTTGATCACTGGCAGGTAGGAAGGCAGGAAGCAGTACTCGAAGAACACTTCTTTATTGAATTTATGCAGTCCCGCCCCAGTGGGCGTCACCAGGGGCATCATGGTCATGGTAGTCCTAGTATTACCCCCAAAGACTGAATGGTTCTTTATCCAAGTGGCGTATTAGCTATCTGCCTGTAGGAATTCTCATCTAGGTGAAGGGCATGACAGCACCCCTCGTGTGTTGCCAAATCTTGCCTGCGGCGAAGGCTCCTTCGGTCCATATGAGCGTTAGTGGTTCTAGCGCCCAGGAACGCCTAACCAGCGTCGGGACATCCTCGCGGCCGGACGAAGTGTTCTTCGAGTACTGCTTCCTGCCTTCCTACCTGCCAGTGATCAAGGGCTCGAGGGAGCCCGAAACGCGTATGGCCCAGAAGCGCGTGCTGCACTTTCCACTGTGAAGCCGCCTGCGATGTAGTGTGTGGAATCCGGAGGTGTGTGACATCCTCTAAGGACAACCTTGCGTTTGAAAATTTTCTAGCGGCTCGTCCGGCCGCGAGGATGTCCCGACGCTGGTTAGGCGTTCCTGGGCGCTAGAACCACTAACGCTCATATGGACCGAAGGAGCCTTCGCCGCAGGCAAGATTTGGCAACACACGAGGGGTGCTGTCATGCCCTTCACCTAGATGAGAATTCCTACAGGCAGATAGCGAATACGCCACTTGGATAAAGAACCATTCAGTCTTTGGGGGTAATACTAGGACTACCATGACCATGATGCCCCTGGTGACGCCCACTGGGGCGGGACTGCATAAATTCAATAAAGAAGTGTTCTTCGAGTACTGCTTCCTGCCTTCCTACCTGCCAGTGATCAAGGGCTCGAGGGAGCCCGAAACGCGTATGGCCCAGAAGCGCGTGCTGCACTTTCCACTGTGAAGCCGCCTGCGATGTAGTGTGTGGAATCCGGAGGTGTGTGACATCCTCTAAGGACAACCTTGCGTTTGAAAATTTTCTAGCGGCTCGTCCGGCCGCGAGGATGTCCCGACGCTGGTTAGGCGTTCCTGGGCGCTAGAACCACTAACGCTCATATGGACCGAAGGAGCCTTCGCCGCAGGCAAGATTTGGCAACACACGAGGGGTGCTGTCATGCCCTTCACCTAGATGAGAATTCCTACAGGCAGATAGCGAATACGCAACTTGGATAAAGAACCATTCAGTCTTTGGGGGTAATACTAGGACTACCATGACCATGATGCCCCTGGTGACGCCCACTGGGGCGGGACTGCATAAATTCAATAAAGAAGTGTTCTTCGAGTACTGCTTCCTGCCTTCCTACCTGCCAGTGATCAAGGGCTCGAGGGAGCCCGAAACGCGTATGGCCCAGAAGCGCGTGCTGCACTTTCCACTGTGAAGCCGCCTGCGATGTAGTGTGTGGAATCCGGAGGTGTGTGACATCCTCTAAGGACAACCTTGCGTTTGAAAATTTTCTAGGGGCTCGTCCGGCCGCGAGGATGTCCCGACGCTGGTTAGGCGTTCCTGGGCGCTAGAACCACTAACGCTCATATGGACCGAAGGAGCCTTCGCCGCAGGCAAGATTTGGCAACACACGAGGGGTGCTGTCATGCCCTTCACCTAGATGAGAATTCCTACAGGCAGATAGCGAATACGCCACTTGGATAAAGAACCATTCAGTCTTTGGGGGTAATACTAGGACTACCATGACCATGATGCCCCTGGTGACGCCCACTGGGGCGGGACTGCATAAATTCAATAAAGAAGTGTTCTTCGAGTACTGCTTCCTGCCTTCCTACCTGCCAGTGATCAAGGGCTCGAGGGAGCCCGAAACGCGTATGGCCCAGAAGCGCGTGCTGCACTTTCCACTGTGAAGCCGCCTGCGATGTAGTGTGTGGAATCCGGAGGTGTGTGACATCCTCTAAGGACAACCTTGCGTTTGAAAATTTTCTAGCGGCTCGTCCGGCCGCGAGGATGTCCCGACGCTGGTTAGGCGTTCCTGGGCGCTAGAACCACTAACGCTCATATGGACCGAAGGAGCCTTCGCCGCAGGCAAGATTTGGCAACACACGAGGGGTGCTGTCATGCCCTTCACCTAGATGAGAATTCCTACAGGCAGATAGCGAATACGCCACTTGGATAAAGAACCATTCAGTCTTTGGGGGTAATACTAGGACTACCATGACCATGATGCCCCTGGTGACGCCCACTGGGGCGGGACTGCATAAATTCAATAAAGAAGTGTTCTTCGAGTACTGCTTCCTGCCTTCCTACCTGCCAGTGATCAAGGGCTCGAGGGAGCCCGAAACGCGTATGGCCCAGAAGCGCGTGCTGCACTTTCCACTGTGAAGCCGCCTACGATGTAGTGTGTGGAATCCGGAGGTGTGTGACATCCTCTAAGGACAACCTTGCGTTTGAAAAAAATATATATATGTATATATATATATATATATATTCACAGAAAAAAACATAGGTTTCAGGCACGTTATAGTTAGGAATTAGCATTTAAAAAACCTCAGAAATTCACTGAAAAAACCATAGGTTTCAGGGGTGTTATAGTTAGCTGGACTTTTCACTTGTACAAAACCATTGAAATTCCCCCGTTATAGTTAGTTCAGCTAACTATAACTCGCGCGCCCGCAATGCACTGCTGATGACGTCACATATTACATCACTCATGACATGGTCAGTGACATCACTCATGACATCACTGATGACATCTCAAATGACATCACTGATGTCATCACTGATGACATCATCCAGTGAATGTGTGTTTTTCTGAAAATTAAATATGTTTTATATATGTATATCTCAAGGTCGATGGAAGAATAAATGGGTATATAAGTGTCTAAATGGATGATTTGTTTTTGAAAAATTGATTGTGTAACTGACTGATTAAGTGTATCATAGTGAATACATGGCTTAGTGAGTAATGTTTAAATATGTAAATATCTGTATCAGTCTCTCACTTTGTGTATAAGTGGCTGCATGGGTTGGTGAGTAGCTACATGGGTGTCTATATAGGTTATTAGTTGGTTTTTTGAGTATCAGTCTGAGTGTCTGCATGGTTCGGTGGGGGGTATTACGTAGTGCATAGGTGCATGAATGAGTGACTCACTGTTTGTATGTGTTGAAGACAGCATGTGTGCAGGACTGTATGGTTGGATGAGTGTGTGTATGGGTGTGTTAGTGAGTGAATGGCTGTCTCAATAGTGTCTTTATGAGTAACTACATATGTTTTAAACTAGTATATGTGACTATTGGTGTATATAAGTGAGTATATGTGAGAGTGAGAGATTGAAAGAGTTCCTGTATGAATAAGAATGTGTTTCTATAAGTGATTGTTTAAAAGACTTAGGGCCATATGTAGGTAATTTCTATTTACCGATTCCTAAATACCGAATTTTACCGATTCGGTATTTAAGAATCGGTAAATAGAATGTAGGTAAAAAATCGGTAAATTTTACCGATTCGGTAATATTCGGTATGGCTGATTCGGTATTTACCGAATCGGTAATAAGGAATACCTTCCTATTCAATCCTATGGGCTTGGAGGCCCATAGGAATGAATGGGAAGCCATTGACTATTACCGATTCGGTAAATACCGATTCGGTAATAGGGGGAGCATATTCAAGGGTGGCAGGGTGTCACATTGACACCCTGTTGCACCCCTGAATCGTGCATGTGTGCACATGTGGCGCACATACATGCCCTAAGGGCATGTATGTCTGCCACATGGTATTTCTAGAAAAGCACAAAATTGCTTTTTAAAAGGTATTCAGTATTTACCACCAACCTGTAGTTGGTGGTAAATAACGAATCCTTAAAACAAAAAAGCACTCACTTGAGTGCTCCCTACATAGGATTTGAGGATTCGGTAATTTACCGATTCGGTATTTTACTGATTCCTTAAAATACCGATTCGGTAAATTACCGAATCCTTAAAACCTGCCTCCTACATTAGAAAGGGCTAAATACCGGTCGGTAACGGGAAAATTACCGATTTTCGGCCGTTACCGACCGGTATTTAGCTATCTACATATGGCCCTAAGTATGTGTAAGTTTCCCTAGAAGTAAGTGTGGTGGTGTGTGTATAACTGTATATGCAAGTAAATGTATGTTTGATTCTTTATAAGCATGAGTGACTATGTGTGTGAGTAACTCTATGGATGAGTGGCATTGTGTAACAGGATGTATAGGTGTATGAGTACATATGATGAGTGAGTACATGTATGAGTGACTGTATAGGACTGTTGGTGAATGAGTGGATGTGTATGTGGATCTTAGAATTACTGAAGAGGTTGTTGTAACTGGTATTGGTATGTCCATTGTTTTGAAAATTTTAGTCTCTATTATTGAATGTGTGTATCAAAGGTTATATTAGGGTGAGAGGAGGTCTGCCACTCTATCACAAGGATGATGTCATCAGTGATGTCATTTGAGATGTCATCAGTGATGTCATGAGTGATGTCACTGACCATGTCATGAGTGATGTAATATGTGACGTCATCAGTAGTGCATTGCGGGCGCGCGAGTTATAGTTAGCTGAACTAACTATAACGGGGGAATTTCAATGGTTTTGTACAAGTGAAAAGTCCAGCTAACTATAACACCCCTGAAACCTATGGTTTTTTCAGTGAATTTCTGAGGTTTTTTAAATGCTAATTCCTAACTCTAACGTGCCTGAAACCCATGGTTTTTTCTGTGAATTTCAAAGGTTTTTTAAATGCTAATTTCTAACTATGCCTACAGAGATAGGACATGTGAAGAAAGAAGAAAAAATGCACATAAAGAAAAAAACAGAAGTGCAGAAAGAAGCAACAGAAGTCCTCAAAGACGAAGAAAAGTGCAGGAAGAAGGATAACGTGCAGAAAGAACAAAAAGAAGAGCAGAAAGAATCCTTGTTGCAAAATCATCCTGTACCCTCAACTTTTTCAGACGGATACTGGTGGTAACTGAGTCTGACTAACCAGTCCTAGAGCCAGTGCTATGTTAAAAGACACTTAGAATACAGTGAAAACACCTACATACACTAGGGAACATTATGCGTTGGGGTCCCCCTGTGATTAGCATGACGCCCTCTGTAAGCCCCTAGTATATAATAGGGCAGGGGGATTAAAACTACCTCTTAAAACAGGCCACAGGGTGTTTTTGCACACGTTAACTCAGGCCCCGTCCCCTCCCTTCACCACTGTGTAAACACGCCCTGTGTCCGTTTTTAGTTGGGAGATTAAGTTCATTTGAATCCCTAGGGTCCAACTAGCCCACTAGGTACCTCCAGTAAGTGCCACAGAGCTGCATTGTAGAGAGGTGTAAAAAGTGGCACGGCCTGGACCACCTCTCTGCAATGCAGCTCAGTGGCGCTTACTGGAAGCACTTGGTGGGCTAGTTAGCCCCCAGGGGCCCTCAGTATTGAAGGGAAATTATATCCCCAATTTAAATCGTGCCATAGTGCGTGTTTGCACACGTCACCTCAGGCCCCGTTCCCTCCCTTCACCACTGTGTAAACGCGCCCTGTGGCTGTTCTAAGTTGAGAGATTAAGTCCCCTTGAATCCTAAGGGTCCCTAGGGTCCAACTAGACCACTAGGTACCTCCAGGAAGCGCCACAGAGCTGCGTTGCAGAGAGGTGTAAAAAGGGGCTTGGCCTCAGAACACCTGTCTGCAGCGCAGCTCCCTGGCGCATACTGGAGATGCCTGTTGGGCTAGTTGGCCCTCAGGGACCCTCAGTATTGAAGAGGAATTAATTCCCCAACTTACAACTCGCCAGGGGGCGCGTTTGCAGTGTGCTGCAAGGAGGGGGCGTGGCCTCTCGCACGATGCCAGTCTTTTATTTATTTAAATTTTTTAAGAAGGGGGGCTGTGTGGTTTCCCTTCTTATTCTAATTTATTGGCCCTGATGACCCCATCCCCCAGGGCCTGTCTCCTAATTATATTTTTTTGACCCCAATCCCCAGGGCCGGCCACTGTTTTTTATTATTTTTTAAAAATATATATTTATAGACACACCTAGGACATGCTGGACAATCCGTACGCACCTATCACCATGACGATTTGCGTGATATTCATTAAAAGGCGACTATGCATACAATGAATCCACGTGGAATGTATTTAAGACCACTAGTGAAGCTCTGACATGTCTGATGCCCTACCGCGGCTAATCCCGGTAGACACCCTTGTCGTTTATTTATACAAACATGGGTAGCTATTGACGGGCACATTTAATACACATGCACACCAAGCCATTCAAAGGGGATTCGACAAAAATTCGACCAAAACTATGCAAGAAACCCCCCTCACGGTTAATAAAACACACATCCACTGCCGGATGTGTAATACTTTTTATTTTACTCTCTGGAAAGGGGACGAACATCACTTGAGAGTCACAGCGCGCTTCTGGCAGAGCCCAATGCTGTGTTACACCCACCATTGCCTGCCGAGTGCCACACCAGCTAGTGCATATGCTATGACACTCTCTAGCCCATGTGCACTGTAACACCACCCCGTGAATATGTCATGCCACACTTGTCTTCGCACGGGTTATATTGCCCCATCTAACGTGCCTTCCTTGATGCCTATGTTATAACGCATAGTGCTATGCCATACATATTACAATCTGGGATCCATATCTTTGTCACAGTGCATATGCAACGTTACACTCCCCAGCACATATTTTATATTACAACTTTAGAGACTAGTTAGGTTACACAACACTGCCCTGTGCATATTACACTCCAAGGCGCATATCGCATAGCACGCGCTAGTGCCTGTGCTATCTCGCGCTCTCCAATGAATCTGTCATTGCGCGCAATGTATTGCATATTATATTTCACGCCCGGTTCATCTTATATCACACTTTTTGGTGCATAGTTTATACCATACACTCTATCTAGTTTTCATTTTCAATCGTGCTCTCAGGACTATGTTCTATATAACACTGTGTTCACCTACCCTTTTCACGGGCATTACATTTTGCAATAGGGGTTGGAGGGTCAGGGGGTGTTTCTGCCAAGTGAGCCCGGAGTCACAGTCACAAACGTCCTCTTCTTCCAAAATAAAAGTGAGATTATGCTGCATACTTGTTCATATTTTAAGTAGTTCGCACACGTTTTAAAAACAATAAAGTTCCTAATACCCGCCTTCTCTGAACAGTTAGCTTGCTGCCCCATCCCCCTCCTCCCTATCCTCTGTTGTGTGAATCCATGGACTAGCCTCCTCCCTCCTGCCATGCATGGTCTGATATGCTGCCACTGCCCTCAATTTAGTATGATGTACCAGTCCACTCCTCCTGCCCTCCATTGCCCAATTCTATGCCCCATCATTGACCTCCTGCTTAAACTCTGTGCTTAGCTTGCTGCCCCTATTCTCCTTCCCCCTGCCCTCCGATGTCTTTGTGCATGCCCCTGCGCCATCATTTTTGCCCACCATGTTCCATGGACCTGCCACTCCTATCTACTCTGAGTGTTCTGTTGAGCTGCCACTCCCCTCCCACCTGCCTAGCATTGTCACATGACTGTAACCTGTCCCTGCCACCTCCACCCTGCCTGTCCACATGCCATGCCCCTATCCTCTTCCTCCTGTCCTACATGGTCCATTGTACTGCCACACCCTTCTGCCCTCCCTGGTCTGTTGTGCTGCAACTGCTCCTCCTGCCTGCCCCGTGCGGTCTGTTGTGAGGCCCCTTCCCCTGAACTTTCTTGTCTGTGCACAGGTCCTGACCCTCCCTTCTATCCTCCATCGTCCTTTGTGCATGCCCCTGCACCCTCCTTCTTGCCCATCATAGCCATTGTGCTGCCACTAACCCTCCCACTTGCCATGCACGGTCTTCTGTGCTGCCATGGCCCCTCCCACCTTCCCTGTGTGGTCAGTTAGCTGCCCCTGACCCCCTCCCACCTTCCCTCCATGGTCTGTGTGTATGCCATCACAGTCTCACTGTTGCTCTTCACGGTGTGTCTTGCTTCTAGTGCCCATCCTGCCTGACCTCCATGGCTATCTTGCTGCTCCTGCCCTGCCCCCTTGCCCCCAGCCCTCTGTTTACATGTGCAGACCCCTACTCCCTCCCTCCTGGCTTGTCTGTTCCATTGTAATGCCCCTGATCCGTCCCTCCTGCCCTTTATGGTCTGTTATGCTGCAGCTTTCTCTCCTGTCTGTCCATTATGGTCAGCTAGCTACCATTGCCTCTTGCCCCTCTGTTCTCTGTTGTCCATGTGCATGGTCCTGTCCCCTCCCTCTTGCTTTCTATGGATTGTTGTGCTGCACTCCCGTCCCGCATGCCCTGTGTGGTGTATTGTGCTGCTGCAAACCCTGATGCCTGCCCTGCAGGGTCAGTTTGGTGCACCTCTCCATGTCCCTCCTGTCCTCTGTTATCCAAGTCCATGTCCCTACCCCATTTCCTTCCATGATCCAATGTACCATACTTGCGAACATTTTGAACTTGGTAAGAGGGAGATTTTGAAAAAAAACTGGGGTATTGATTTTCCCCTTTGAGTTACATTGAAAAAGAGGAGATCGTAGACAGGAGACAGATCAAATAAAGCCCATTTGAGCTTAAAAACATTGGACGTTTCCTGGCTGAATCGGGTCTGTTGGCATGTATGGTTGTACTACCATTGCCTCTTCCTTCTGCCCACAATGGTCTATTACATTGCCACAGCCTCTCTTGCAAGTCCTGTATTGTTGGTTTGTTGCCCCTGCCCCCCTTTCCACTGCCCTCCATAGTCTGTTGTGCTGCCACGGCCCTTCCTGCCTGCTCAGTGTGGTTAAATTGTTGCCTTTGCACCCTCCTACCTGCCTTCAATTTTCAGAGTCCGTGCCCCTGGCCTCTGTCTCTCAACAGTATCCTAATGAACAACTAGATTGCTAACATTCTATATTTATTACAAAAGTGTGGAACGCCTGACGTCATCTTGATGTAATCAAAACTGTAATACCTAGAGCATTTCCTTTAGAAATTACATATATGAGAGGGTCTTATTGGCATCAAAATTATGGTTAGTGCTCTAAAAGACTAAAATATGGACATATTTTCTGAGTTTTCAAATAGAGACAAAGCACTTTTAAATTATTTGTTATCTTTATGTTTTTTTATCCAGTTGACCACTTGATTAAATGTTGCACTTAGGGGAGAGGATGTGGTGTTACTTCCAGAACTGCAGACTTTGCAACTGGGGAACCAAGTTGGAGTTTCTGCTTCAGCTCGACATTCTGTGATTCTGGTCAAATCACTTAGTCTCCCCATGTCTACAACCAAAATGAATTTGTTCTTGTGTGATGTAACCAATGCTCATGTAAAGCACTCCAATACCTGACAAGTCTGCACTATATAACACTGCAAAAACACAAAATAATAAGTGTTTTGCACACTTCTGTCATTGGGCTATATTTGGGCTACATCTGGGTGATTTTGGGCTACATTTGGGCTCTTTTGTCTCCGGTGGCCATCTTGGGAGATTTATTTGTTATGAAGTTTCCTAATTTCCTCATGTACTGCAGTCTCCTCAGTAGGAAATGCTTTCAGTGTTTTACTTTGATTCCATCATGAAGGTATTCAGATATGTCACACATTTGCCATAAATTCTGAAAGTTAGCACTCTAGTTGCTCATTAGATCACTGTAGTAAAACTACTGTTCACCATGGAAGTCTGCTCCTGGTATTAAAAGTGCATGTTTCAGTCTGCATGTCAGAATTTTTTAATGAAATAGAAGAGGATTTGAGAAGTCACTCAAAATGTGCCCTCATTTTCTTTCTTCAGCATTAATCATAATTTCTATGGCAAAATGAAACCCCTCATTGTGTTCCTTTTTAAATTAAATGTTTTAAGTGTTACCAGTTTATTCCAATTAAGATGGCTTCAGGTGTGCCATACTTTTGTCATAATGAAGACAGTAAGCGCTCTAGTTGTTTTTAAGAACACTCTGGGACATTCTGTCATTGGGCTATACTTGGGCTACATCTGGGTGATATTTGGGCTACATTTGGGCTCTTTTGTCTCTGGTGGCCATCTTGGGAGACTTATTTGTTAGGAAGTTTCCTAATTTCCTCATTTACTGCAGTCTCCTCAGTAGGAAATACTTTCAGTTTTTTACTTTGATTCCACCAAGAAGGCATTCAGATGTGTCACACATTTGCCATAAATTCAGAATGTTAGCACTCTTTTTGCTCATTAAATCACTGTAGTAAAGCTACTGCTCACCAGGGGAAACTGCTGCTGGTATTGAAAGTGCATGTTTCAGTCTGCATGTCAGAATTTTTTAATGAAATAGAAGAGAATTTGAGAAGTCACTCAAAATGTGCCCTAATTTTTCTTTCTGCAGCACTAATCATACTTTTTATGGAAAAATGAACCCCCTCATTTTGTACCTTTTTAAATTAAATGTTTTAAGAGTTACCACTTTAAGCCAAGGAAGATGGCTTCAGGTGTGCCATACGTTTATCATAAGTAGGACTGTTAGCGCTCTAGTTGTTCTTTGGAACACTCTGGGAAGCTGCAGTAGAACACAAAGGAATCAACTGACAGTCTCTGCCCTTGTTGGATGTACATGTTTTACTGAGAATGTCAGACTTCATTCTCACATGACTGAGAAAGATAATGTGAATTTACAGAAAATAAGCTCTCAGTTTAGCTTATAGATCACCTTCCAAACCTCTGTGGGAAAAGCATGAGAAAATATTTTTCTTCCAATCATGATATCCCAGCAGAAGGTTTTTTCACATGGTGAAATCACCTTAGAACATACCACAATTCCTAAAATGAGTATGGTACCATCAACAAATGATTTATAATGTAACTAAAGTCTTAAAACCTTCTATTAACTGCAATGCTTTTTAATGAGGTGCTATCATGTATATTGGTCCCAAGATGGCTGCCAACACTTCTTGGATGAAGTGCTGACAGCCAATCAGATCTCAGGATGAGATGTGTGGTTAGGCTCCGCCCACAGATATATATGATTTTGCTTTTGATTTTCTCAGGAACTACTGAACAGATTGACACCAGACCTGCAAAAGGCACTTCCCTGACCTGAGGACTACCTCTCTGCCAAATTTCAAGTAATTCTGTTCAGCCGTTCGGGCTGTACCTTGGACTAAAGGTCTCTATGGAAAATTGCATGGGGAAAACGTGTTTTGGGACCCCCCTTTTTTCTCAGCCCCCGCATGACGAATCCGCCCGAGACTTTCAGGGTAGGAGCGGAGCGGAGCGCCCTACCTATTTTGAAAATTTCGCGAGGATTCGTCAACCGGCGCCATAGTTATTCCAAATAGAATGTTGCGGATTTCCTATGGAAACACGGTCCTAACTATAACTATCTACTGGCGACCGCCAGTAGATATTATATATATATATATATACACACACACACACACACACACACACACACACACACACACACACACACACACACACACACACACACATACACACACACACACACACACACACACACGCACACACACACACGCGCACACACACACCCTGGATGCCTTCAGGCCTACCCTCCTTGGGGATCTTAAGGGCAGCCTTGTTAGATTCACAGACTGGGTCTCTAATGCTGTGGCTACATTAGCCCCGTCCTCTCCTCCTAGGTTTTCCAGGGAGTAACTTCCAAACCATGGTTCACCCCGGAACTTAAAGCACTCAAACATGAATGTAAAGTACTTGAGCGGATGTGGTGCCGCAGCGACTTTTGTCCAGAGGCTAAGCTGAAACTTAGGCGTAAACAAAAAACCTACTACAAGGCCATTTCTCTAGCCAAAAGGCGTTTCTATTCAGCCCGCATTGATTCGGCTAATAATAATGCCAAGGAAATCTTTGCTATTGTCCAGAGTTTTACGTCCCCCACTGCCCAATCGAGTACGTCTCCATTTACTGACGCCTGGTGCAACAATCTTGTTTGTTTCTTCAGGGATAAGATTTGTAACATCCAGGCGAATTTTTCTTCTTGCGGCAGTGACACAGGGGTCTCGTCGGTGTCTTCATCGGATAACCCTACTCACTCCTTGCAGGCATTCAGGCTCGTGGACCTGCCTGACTCTCTTAAAATCCTTAAGGGCCTAAAGTTGGGCTCACCTTTGGAAGCTTGCTCAGCCAGACTGTTGGCAGCCGCTGCAGAGACCATCAATGCTGAAGTGAACGGCATTATTAATCTGTCCCTGCAGAAGGCTTGCGTTCCAGAGGTTTGGAAGCAGGCCAAGATTCTTCCCCTCTTAAAAAAGCCTTCTTTGGACCCCCTTAGCCCCGGGAATTACCGCCCCATCTCCCTCTTACCTAGTCTAGCTAAGGTCTGTGAGAAGGTGGTGACTGAACAACTCACCGAGTTTGTTGAAAGCGCGGGCCTCCTGCACCCGGCCCAGTCAGGGTTTAGGGCCTCCCACAGTACGGAGTCTGCCCTGGTGGAGGTCTCAGAAGCCATTCAGGAGTGTTTGGACGTCAGCGGAAGGGCGGCATTGATTTTGCTCGACCTGTCGGCGGCATGTGACACGGTCCCGCACTCACAGCTTCTCACTCGACTTGCCGAGATAGAGGTCTCTGGAACTGCTTGAGGCTGGCTTAGGTCCTTCTTGGAAGGACGGGTCTAGCAGGTCTGGCTTCCGCCGTCCTCTTCCGCTCCCCAGACAGTGACCACAGGTGTCCCTCAGGGGTCTTCTCTTAGCCCCCCTCTCTTCAACATTTAGGTGACTCCTTTGGTCTATCTGGCAGAAGAATTAGGGGTGAAGATTATCGCCTACGCTGACGAAACTCAGCTCCTTGTTACATGGGAGAAAAATACGGTCTCAGTCTCTTCTGCGAACCACTGTCTGTCTTCTGTTTTTAAATGGCTTGCTTCCACGCAGCTTAAATGTAATGAAGAGAAGTCCAAGATTCTCCTCTTCGGGCAATTTCCACCTAAGTTTAGGGATACTCTCTGGCCACCCAAATTCCCCATGCCAACTTCACTTGGGAAGCCCGCTAAGAACTTGGGGGTGTGGTTTGAAGAAAATCTTTCCTTCCTTACCCAGAATAAGAAGTTAGCCGGAAACTGTTTCGGTCTTCTTAAAACCTTAAGGAAGTTTCTCTCTCTCCTGCCTAGGGATGCGAAGGAGACAGTAACTCGCGCCCATATTTTATCTCGGCAGGACTACGCCAATGCTCTCTATGTGGGCATCCCTGGTTATCTGTTGAAGAAGCTTCAGGTAGTCCAAAATGCGGTAGCCAGACTTCTCCTTGACATTCCCTACAGAAGTAGTGTCAGACAACACCTTTGCTCATTGCACTGGCTGCCCGTGGCAGTACGGGTTAAGTTTAAATCATTAGTCATTGCCCATCGCGCTCTCCACGGCCACCGCCATACCTACCTGCAAAAACGCTTCTCCTTCTATGCCCCTCTGAGACAACTGCGCTCTTCGTCTCAACTTCTTGCCCAGGTTCCCCACTTTAAATGCCAGAGGTTAGGTGGCAGCTCTCTCGCCCGGAAAGCTGCCGTGGCGTGGAACGCCCTTCCCGTTGCTCATCGGAACATCAAGGATCCATTGGTTTTTAAAAAGAACCTGAAAACGCATCTCTTTGTTTAGTTCAGTCTCCCTCCCCTCTTGGTTCCGCACCGGGACACTCCTGAGTATCTGTGCGCATTATAAAATAAAATAACATAACATAACAGGTACTATATCTTTAGGTGCACTGTGTGGTATATCAAGGTTATCAAACCAGAACACCACCTTTAGTGTAGATAGATAATCTCTCCTAGGTCCTGAAGAATTGCCGTTAGATCACTCTGACATCCAGGCAAGAAACATGTTGACCACATTAAGCTGAGCGCAACAACCTGACACATTATATCAGGTAGCCGCCACTCTATTTTTAACCAGGTTGGAAGCCAGGTTCATTAAAATGATTCTGTCTGGACTTCCATTCCCTGTTTTATCCCCACATAGTCTACTGACCCACACTTTAGCACATCTACACTTTTAGGACCCTCACACCCACGTCACCATACGACAAGGAATAAAAGATCTCCGCCAAAGAGCCCCTCATAGGGTGCCCATCAGGTATTGCAGAGCCGACCTGACGAGGAGCATGCCCTTTGATGAAGCATGACATCCAGCTGGCTGGGTGTGTGAGGGCCCTAATTCCGAAAGGAGGGATCCCGTTTTCCCTCCTTTTCTAAAGGACAACTTCTCGCCTCTTCAGTTCTTCCCCCCCCCCCCCTTTGTCCCCCCTTTGTCTCTTAAGGAACACCTTAAGGCACCTAATTGATGGACGGAATGCAGAACAAATCAAAACATTCACCCCCAGTCAAGAGATCTGGGTTAAAGCCATCATTCTTTTGTTCACCATGCCACCCCGGTTTAGACCTGGCCATCATCTATGTGTCTTTTGTTTTCAAAAGTTAAAGGCAGCCATGTTGTTTTCAGCTCGAATTTCCCTGTGTTCTGAGTTACGCCTTTCAAGCTCAGTATGTATTATGTTTGGTATTTTTCCCATACCTAGTACCACTTTAGTAAAGTGATAATAGGTAGGGAAGAATAATAACATGTTTATATAGATAGATTTATATTGATTAAAAAAAACATACGTTTTCCTGGGGTACTACCTCGGTAGCCCCCAAAAAATAATATTGAATACCCTATTAGACAGCATTTTTTATAAATATAGTGTGCTAACTTGTATTTTCAATTTTTTACATATTTAGATATCACAAAAAAGTGTACAGAGTAGCTCAGTAATTAGTTTCAAAAAAATACTTTTAAAACAAAATGCACTTCACTGTACATATGTATAATACTTTATAGAAATGTATTTTTTTTTTTAATCTTACAAAATGTTTTGGGATACCGCTGTAGTTCAGTGTTACTCCGTATTTATATAAAAAAAGATATAACAACATATAACTATCTTTCTCTACCTATTACCACTTTACTAAAGTGGTAATAGGGGAAAATACCAAACCTAATGCTTACCTACATAGGAAGGCATAACGCAGAACATTGGCAAAGTGTACCTAACAACAACGTAGCCACCTTTAACTTTTGTCAAGCCAGTGATTAGCCAATCACCTCATGACTTGTGAGCACCATGTACTGTGGTAGTACCACAAACTACCTCCACATTGTGGTAAAATAACACAACTACAGATTACACTAACTTTAAATACCTTAAAACTTATAAAAAAAAGTTACACCTGCACTAATCAGAAGAATCATCTGTGCACCATAATATGTAATCCTGCTAAATGTTAACAAAATCTGAATGACAGTTTTCGTACTACGCAAACTACAAAGGTGTATGTAAAATACATTGGATTTAGGCACGTTTTGGGATCGCCCTTTTTTCATTGCATCCCCTTGACCAAGCCCAGAACAGGTATGGACCACAGCGTGAAGATTTCAAAGTGCAGTGCTTTATTGCAGAATTTTCAGCATCAAACAATGTAACGGCAAGTGCCCAGCATGACGAGTTTCGACCGCGATACCACGGTCTTGATCACATGACGTGCTGGACCTTTTACAACTCTTAAATAGTGTCAAAATTAATTAGGTTGACGAAGTTCAACCACACCCCTAAGTAATAGAGCTAACAAACATGCTGGGCAGGCACTTAATTTAAAACAAAACCAGTACTACAATTGTTAAAAGAAAGTGTCACTGCCTGGGGAAAAAATTGTTATTAAACATCATAAAAAAGCTGTAATGATCAGGATTAATAACATGTTAATACATATGTATGCACAATAAATGTCTAAAATTATACCCAAATGGTAATGACCGTTCCATCCTGAAACATACCTACAGCTTCATTTGATCGAAATGCTCTTACAACTTCCCCTTAACAGTATTGATGTCACTATTAATTACTCAAAAGAAAAGTGCTTGAAAGTGAAGTGCAAGTGCAAAAATTAGCAAAATGTCAAATAATGCCAACTATACTTCGTAATAGTTGGCCAAATAAAAATCACAAAGACTGAGGCAAACCCATTTCCTATGCAAATAAAGTGCCAGTGCACGGTAAACATACGACTGGGTGCAAAAAAGCATTAGGCAAATTTAACACAACTGAGTTACAGTATTAGTATTATTCATATAGGAATAAAGTGCACAATAAACATATGGCTAGTGCAAATCAATTGATGTCATCATTACTTCATATTGAGACTCAACAGGGTACAGAACATTAGAAAGGAAGGGCTAAAACCAGTTTAAAACCAGTTTAAAACTAGGTAAAACCAGGTAAAAACCAAGTTAAAACCAAGTTAAAAAGCAAGTGAAAAACCGGCCTAAAACAGAAACATATATAGAACACCATGGAACCACTGCATACCCATCCAATAAAAAATTGTGCAGGTCCTCTCCTGTATTAAGGCCATTGGGCATCCTAGTATCTAATAACAGGATGAACTGGGACTCTAACTGCTGGAGTTTCTTTTCCCTGTTACCACCCCTGATTGACTTGGGTACCTAATCCATTACAAAATAACTCAATTCTTTCAGATTATTGTTATGGACTAATTTCAAATGTCGTGCAACCGGATAATTAGGATCTGAGTTAACCACTGCACGCAGATGTTGGAGTATCCTATTAAAAACCTGTAACTTCGTACTACCAACATATTGCAGATGGCATGTGCACTCTAATACGTAGACCGCAAACTCGGTTCTACAGGTATAATGTCCCTGGATCTTAATGGGTTTGGACTCAATGCAGTGGTATATTCTGTAGTGTTTTTTTCCAAATTTACAGGCTCAACACGAGATGCATTTAAAAAAACCTGTCCTTTGAGATAACCAAGTGCTAGAGGCACTAACCTCTGGGCTTGTTTTAACAGGTGCATCCCTCATTAAGGGAGCATGTCTACAGGTTAGAGAAGGAAGTTCTGGCAGAGTTTGAGATAGTGTCATATCTGATAAAACTATAGGCCAATTCTTGTAAATGATCTTCCTTATCTCCTTCTCCTGGCGACTATAAGTAGTTATCAGTCTGACTGAGTCCATAGGTTCAGATATATTGTAGGGGGTATCAGAATGGGTAGCGATGGTGTTGGTGGTTGCTACCTGTAAACACTCATCTCTGCTACGGATATTCACCCTTAGCATTGCTGCTTTCAAATCTTTTGTCTTGTAGCCTCAAGCACAGAAGCGTTGGAGAGCTTCCGACTGACAGAGTTTGAGATCTATTTCAGATCTACAAATTCTCCCCGGATTCTCAGAAACTCTCCATACGGGGTACTCCAAATGAGGTGGTTAGGGTGGGAGCTTCTGGCATGGAGTACAGAATTACCAGCATTACTCTTTCTGTGGAGTTTGGTATGTATAGTGTTACCCTTAATATGTAGCTCCACATCCAAGAATTGTACACACTTGTTGCTAATGTGGGCGGTAAAATTTTAATTAAGCATATTGTTATTGATGGTTTCAACAAATTGATTGGCAGATTCCATAGACCCTTTCCATATCACACAGACATCGTCTATAAACCACCACCATTTCAGTACCTGAGCATCATACACGGTTTTGTGGAGGTTCCTGCGGACATGTTCCTCCCACCAGCCAACGTGTAAACACGCATAGCTGGAAGAGAAGCATGCCCCCATCGCCACCCCAAGGAGCTGCTGGTAAACTTCTTTGTCAAACATAAAGTAGTTGTTAATAAGGCAAGTCTCAATCATTTTTAAGATCATGATATTATGTTCGTACAACTGAATGCTGCATTTATCCAAAAAGTATCTGACCGCTTCAATACAATCTGAATGGTGAATGCTGGTGTACAGTGAGCAAATGTCCATTACAATAAAAAGACTATCCTCCTCCCATTCAACGGTTTGAAGTTTAGATAAGAAATGGCCAGTGTCTCTAATAAAAGAAGAGAGATTCTCAACATAGTCATGTAAAAAATAGTCAACATATTTAGACATGGGCTCTAAGAGACTTTTCTGAGCTGATATTATTGGTCTCCCTGGCACTGGTGTTACAGTCTTATGGACCTTGGGAATAAAATATAACACTGGTGTAATGGGGTGTTCATTTAAAAAACAAAAAAAAAACAGAATTCATTCTTACTTAATAGGCCCGTGCACTTCCACTGGGCCAGATCTTTGAACACAGTGTCCTTGACTTGCCTAAGATCACTGAATGATGATTTTCTATAACATGCAGCCTCATTTAAGTGACGTAAGGCCTCTTCCATATAGAGGACTTTTTGCAACAACACTATGTTGCCCCCCTTGTCCGCCTTATTAATGATCACATTGCCATTGTCTTTCCATTTACGCATAAGGTTGGAATATTGCACCTCCCAATGCTTTCTTCGATTCTCTTTCGCAAGACAGACATATTGAGGTTCTTTAGATCCTCAACAACACAGTCACTGAATATGTCGATTGCGTCTTTGGGCATCATTGGAATGAAGGTAGAAGGTGGGCGAAAGGGGCTACTCAATGAACTGTTGCAACTAATACCAAGCTCCCGCAATTCAACTTGTGTAGAATTAAATGCACATGCATCATTATTGGCCAAAGAGTGCATCGACCTAAGTATGTTGGTGTCAGACACCTGAAGAGTATAACATGTTGTCTAATGTTAGAGGTAACCCCTGTCGCAGTTTTCAATTTGAAATGTTTGAGGAGCTTGAGTTTACGAATGAATTTAAAAACATCCAATCGAGATTGCACATACTTAAAGCTGTTCGTAGGGCAGAAAGAAAGACCAAGCGAAAGCAGTTGTGTTTCAGCAATAGATAGTTCAATATCAGAGAGATTAACGACAGTGTATCAGGATTACTCATTGTTGGGACCACTTCGTGGCTCTCTCCCCTCTGCCTCTGTTGTAGCCTCCGGAGTTTGCGCCTCTGTTTCCTGTGTTGGTTTCTCCTTCTCCTTGTTTCTTCACAGGATTGCGCGGCCGCAGGGTTTGGCGGCAATCGTGCAATAAAAAAAAAAAGATATATATATATATATATATGCCGCAAAAGTCAATTGTTCTAAACGAAGAATGCTGCGCACCAATTGCCGTGATACATTTGCGGCACTGGGTGCGCAGCATTCTTCGTATAATGGTTTAATGGCAGCAGATGAAGAGAGAGCACATTTTAGCTTACACATTGCTAACCTGATTGGAGGGTGACATATGCCTCCAGAAATAAGACCTCTCCGGCAGATCCACATCCCTTCTGAAAATGGCCACTTCTGAATGGTCTTACTGCTTGGACCTGTAACTCCTCCTGCAGAGAGCTTGCGATGACAAGGATGAAGGCCTGTATGCATTTCATCAAGAATGGAGGGAGATTATAAACTTGAATACAGCAAAACATTTGCTAGCCCACACTTCCTGCCTGTGCCCTCAGAGCAGAATACTACTGGCTTCCTCAAGCCACTGATCTCTACTTCGTCTTGGTTTGTAGTGGAACCAGCAGCGGCCCATGTAGGTAAGAGCGGTAGAGCGGTGGGGCTGGGTTGGGGGAGGATTCGACAGATGACCACGAGGGAAAAGTAAATAAATAATTAATTTCCCTTTGTTGTCGTCTGTCGAAACCCCCCTCCTCCCAAACGGCCCCACCAACCCACCGCTCTTACCTGCACGGGCTGCTGCTGAGTGAAACCTTTATCCAAGTGTTGAGGAATGTTAGACAGGGACATAGCCTTTCCTCATGGCTCTCCATAGCCTCTCCTCATGGCTCTCCATAGCCTCTCCTCATGGCTCTCCATAGCCTCTCCTCATGGCTCTCCATAGCCTCTCCTCATGGCTCTCCATAGCCTTTCCTCATGGCTCTCCATAGCCGTTCCTCATGGCTCTCCATAGCCTTTCCTCATGGCTCTCCATAGCCTCTCCTCATGGCTCTCCATAGCCGTTCCTCATGGCTCTCCATAGCCTTTCCTCATGGCTCTCCATAGCCTCTCCTCATGGCTCTCCATAGCCTTTCCTCATGGCTCTCCATAGCCTCTCCTCATGGCTCTCCATAGCCTCTCCTCATGGCTCTCCATAGCCTTTCCTCATGGCTCTCCATAGCCTCTCCTCATGGCTCTCCATAGCCTTTCCTCATGGCTCTCCGTAGCCTTCCCTCATGGCTCTCCATAGCCTTTCTTCATGGCTCTCCATAGCCTTTCCTCATGGCTCTCCATAGCCTTTCCTCATAGCTCCCCATAACCTTCCCTCATGGCTCTCCATAGCCTTTCTTGATGGCTCTCCATTGCTTTTTTAAGCTAAAGTTTCCTAAGATGTACTACCTAGTGGCATTAGTCCACAATCGTTGACCCAATGCTATATCTGCCCCTTCGAAAGATAAGTCTATAACCTTAGAGACCTGTTGAGCCCTTAATTACGCCCAATTTGGACTGCTTCCAACCAGGGCATCAATTATGAGGTCTCTACAGCTCAGAGGAAACTGGACAATAAGACCTTTGCAATCTGAATTCAAAACTTTCATTCTACTTGGGTAGGACAATTTCTTTTTTGCATAACTAGTTTTCGATCTCCACATATTAAGGGAGGAATGACCAAAATATCCCTCAGCAGGAGTATCAGAATAGTGATTCTACAACACGAGCAACAGAATGGTTGTTTCTCATAATGAAGGCTGGAATTGTCGTCTTTCGGTGGGAGTATCAGAATGGCTATATCCCAGATCCAATTTTCTGGCGCATACCTCCCAGAGGGCTTTATGCTAATTTTCTGTGCACCAGGAACAGAATTAACTACACAGAGAAAACTGTAGCCTCTGGGCCTGGCAGAGTTTGGTTGCAGATGGGTGTGTTTGGGCAAAATGCTGGCAAAGAACAAAGCCATTTCTCCACCCATTAACCCATCAAAGTCTACAGAGCACTGCGCTAAAGGCAGGAGTTCACTAACAGATGCATATTGCTCCCAGAAAACACATCCTCAAAATTTCACAAGCCGAAGAGGGTTCCCAGGCACCAAGACTTCACCCGAAGGTAGGCAGTGCACTCAGGAAGTGGCCACTGAGCTACTATGCTGGTCAATGTGAGTGCTGTGTCTCATCAAATCAGTTGGATACTACAACCCGTGGTTCAATGTACATGTCAATTGTACTCATCATTGTCCTAGAAGTACTTCAGACTGATTCTTAAGTTAATAGTCAGCAAAAAATCTGCCTCCACCTTTGTCATATTGTTTAATCTTCTCTTTATGTACCTCAGCTTATAGAATATGAGTTGAAAGTGCTGGAAATAATGTTCTCCAAACATTGCAATTAGGTCAGCAGTAGCGACTGTTGCATCCCAAGGAGAAGGTGTTGGCACTGGCGTTGAAGTCTTGAAACTCATAAGAGCCCGGCTAGCCCTACCGCCGGTATATCTTTCTCCTCCTTGCGTCGCAATGCTTTGAGTAGTGCATTTGTCATGTTCCTGGCCCCTGGCTCAGTCCTGGTGTTTTCTCTCCTTTTATTGTGCCAGTTATTGTCTTGCCTCCTCATCTAATCCTCTCTAGCCTGTCTTCTGATGGTCCTGTATCCTCGCTTCAGCCTGCCTGCTGATCCTTCTTGGAGGTTTAGGAGTTTGGTTTCTACTCCTCATCCAGCACTGGATCCAGGTCCAAACTGAGAACACAAAGCAGCCCTGGACATTTTATCACAACTGCGAGGGGGAGAGGAGGGATGTGGGTGAGGGTGCAAGTGTGCAGCACTGCTGCTTAATGAAACTGGCTCCCGGCACTGTACTGCACGATACTGCAGTACTGCTGCAAAACCGGCCCCCAGTAACAAAAACGGCCCCTGCTGCTCCAAAAGCGCCCCCCACCCTTCCAGCTTCCTGGGGAAACAAAGGATCCCTGCTGGTATCCACTGTCATCAAGCCTTCCCATCGCTTCGAAGCCGTCTTTATCAGACTTCTGGAGATTTTTGGCTGCATCAGCTTTTCCCCCTAGGGGCTCCTTCTGGAAGGCACTTCCTGTGTCAGTGGCACTGTGGCTACTGGAAGGGGTAGCCATTACCTCTTGTAGACCAAGTCTGTGAAGACCCGACCGTCCAGGATCAGAAGCAGTTTCAGAGTTCCAACCAAGCATCATTCGAGGGACAATTTAGGAGAAGCTTAATGAAAACTCCAGTGGCCAAACTAGACTGGTCCAGTGGAGCCAAGAGCAGAAGACACTGAAACAGGAGGCCAGACATCATAGCAACATTTCTATGGTGCGTCTTTTTGTCTGTTACCACGGTCACATTTGCTGAACCTTTTAAAGAACATTTTAGTACATCAGCTTTAGGATTAGTTAAAGCATCTGACACTGAGCCATATTTTACTATTAGCAGGGCCACTGGAATCATGCAATTCTGTGACAGATTTCGCATAATTATGGACTTGCCACATACTCCATCATCTGCAGCATAATCTGCAGATTTTAACAACAAAAAAGTGTCACTAGCTGTAGTAATTTACTCAGTAGAAGTTTGTTGGAATTGTAGATTTATTGATATAAGTAACTACACAGCTCTTGAACTGCTAACCACCTTCATCATCAGCCAGTCTCCTCCCGTTGAAACATAACGTTCTAACTGTGACATGAGGAGGTGACATCACAGAAACACATTCAGCTGGAATCATGGAGATGATGAGTATCTCATTTAACATTGAACATAGAATATAACATACCTCCTTTTCTTCTAAACAAATTAACTAACAACAAAACAAAACACATCACATAGTACAAAATAATATAAACCTATATAACATCTTGATCACGAAACCTGGGAGGAATAACACGAACTCTAGAACTCTTTCTACATTGTCCAACAGAAAGCTTGGAGATGCTCTCTTTTCTTGTCGAACTGGAATCTTTAGATATAGGACAAGTTCTTGTCTTAATCAATTTAGACAAATTCCACCAACAACCCCCTTCAACCTGGGTAGCATTGTTGTAAATTTTAATAACCTTGACAGGATTACCAAATTTACAATATCCTTTCTTGGTATGCACAGGATTCTTAATGCGTACAAAATCACCAACGGAGAGAGCCACAAATTTGACACCTTTCTTGTTGTCAAACCATATTTTCTCTCTTCCCTGTGCAATATCAGAATTGACCTTGACTTTTTCCATAAGAAAATCAACATCAAACAGAGATTCTACCCATTTACCCATCCAACCTGGATGAAAACTGGTATTCGCTTTCCTACCCCTTAGTATCTCAAAAGGAGAGATTTTTGTTGATAAATGGGGTGTGGTCCTATAAAACCACAACATACTTTCAAGAGAGTTATATACATCATGTCTCCCATTCACCGCCCACTTGACACACTCACCCACAAATATATTCATTCTCTCGACAACACCATTGGTTTGTGGATGATATAGTGAGCTCTTGAAATGTTTAATTCCACTTAAAGTAAGAAAAGATTGAAATTCTTCACTTAAAAATTGAGTGCCATTATCAGAAACTAAGAACTGTGGAAACCCTTCCCTCAAAAATATGTCCTTGAGAAACTTGACAACATTGGAAGCATTAGCCTCCCTGACCACCTTAATTTCCGGACACTTTGATGTATAATCCATCAATACCAAAATGTATTTCATTATCAGAGGAAGAATTTCATAAGGTCCCATAATGTCAATACCTATTTTGACCCATGGACCCGAAGGACATTCAATAGGATGTAAGGGAGGCGTGACAACCTTCAATGTTTTTTCTGATGAGCAACACACAGGACAGTTTTCTACTGTTGTACAGATTTCAACATCCATACTAGGCCACCAAAAGTCTTGATGGACTCGACGTTTGGTGAGAGTAATCCCCAAATGTCCCTCATGGGCCTCTTTGATAATTTTGGGCCTCAAAGAATGAGGTGGAATAAGCTTATCACATCTCATTAACAGAACATCTTCTACTGAAATCTCAGACTCAACCTCCCAATAAGGTTGAAGAGTTATATGTAAAGACTTCTCATTAGGTCACCCTTTTTTTACAAGCATGTAAACCTTTTGAAGAAGACAATCTTCCAATAATGCCGTCCTCCAATCAGATTCAGAGCCAACTGCAAGGACAGGGATATCTAGTGAAGCTACAAAACAATCTTCTGTGTCTTCATCGTTTAAATCTTGAAAACTGGTCCCTTCTCACTATCCACTGCTCTGAGGAAAATGAGATAAGAAGTCAGCTCTTGTATTTTTACCCCCAGCAATGTGAAAAACTTCAAATTGATATTGAAGAAGTTTGCTGACCATTCTCGTAATCCTTGGAGTACAACACTTACTGGGACCAGAAGACAATATAGAAACCAAAGGCTTGTGATCAGTTAGCAGATTGAAACGTCTTCCCCATACATAAGGTTGATATTTGTCTATGGCCCACAAACAAGCAAGTAGTTCTTTCTCAATTACAGAGTACTGTGTTTCAGCACTCCTGAGCACTCTTGAAGCAAATGCAACTGTATTTTCTCTATTACCACTCTGTTGAGTAAGCATGGCGCCCAAACCTACCTGACTAGCATCTACAGTTATACAGCATGGTAGATCAGGATCAAATGGAGTAAGAGCATCACTTTCTTTTAAAGCATTCTTAACATCCTTAAATACCTGATCACATTCAGCACACCACAAAAATGTTGTCGAAGTCTTGAGTAGATTGCTAACAGGTCTAACTATTAATGCATAATTAGGAATAAATCTAGAGTAGTATTCCAGAAGACCTAATAAAAATTAAACTCCTGTCTTGTCTTTTGGCACTGGAGCTTCCAAAATAGCATCAATCAGACCCTGTCTAGGTTTGATACCTTCATGGGATAACAAATGTCCAAGATATTCTATCTCTCTACAAGAAAACTTACATTTTTCCGTTTTTAGTACAACACCACATTTCTTGAAAATTTCAAGAACATGTCTGATGATAGCATCATGCGAATCGTTATCTTTAGCATAAACAAGAACGTCGTCTTGAAATACAATAACTCCGTCAACACCTCTTAACATGTTTTGCATGACCCTCTGGAACACTGACGCAGCGGAGGCTAACCCAAAAGGCATCCTTCGATATCGAAACGTTCCGAGAGGGGACACAAACGCAGTTAAAGCACAAGAGTCAGGATGTAGTTCTATCTGATGATAGGGGCTAGCCAAATCTAGTTTGGAGAACACACAAACACCTTTAATGCATGTAAACAAGTCAGATATTCTTGGCAAGGGGTGGGAATCAACCCAGATCTCTTTGTTGAGAGACCTGAGATCCACACACACCCGCATCTGCCCATCCCTTTTTCGAGCAACGACATCCTCGTCGCCAAATTTTTGTAGTAATTTACTCAGTAGAAGTTTGTTGGAATTGTAGATTTATTGATATAAGTAACTACACAGCTCTTGAACTGCTAACCACCTTCATCATCAGCCAGTCTCCTCCAGTTGAAACATAACATTCTAACTGTGACATGAGGAGGTGACATCACAGAAACACATTCAGCTGGAATCATGGAGATGATTAGTATCTCATTTAACATTGAACATAGAATATAACATAAGCTCAAACGGATCAAAAGTTACAAAAAATGTGGCAGCTTGGGTTCCTGCACACCAAAAGGCTTTTTGAAAAGGTTGACTGGTCATCTTTCATTTGCTAATTGTTAAATTCGAGTGTTTAATTGGGACTTATTAAGGTGAACTCTTTGCTCAGACACTGTTACTAGGTGTAAAAATGACAAAATAATGAAGTAACACCATATCAAACTGTGCCACATTGTGCTGAATGATTTGCCTTTTCTTGATGCATAATTTAATCAACCTTGCCACATAATTTGGTCCTCCCCTGCCGCATAATTCCAGTGGCCCTGACTATAAGCCAGAAGTCATAATGTAACAACAAATCTAATTTCCAGCTTGTAAACTTGATAAAAACATTTGGGGTTTTATCTTGGCCTCAGAAGATACTGGCAACTTTTGTTTTTCTCCCTCTAACATAATTTTAACTGTCTTTTTTCCTCATCTGTATATAAAAGTCTTTCCCTTCTCTGAAGATGCAGACTGGGCATTTAATGTGAGTGCTTTTTACCATGTCAACCAATATCTAAGTTTCTAACCCCACCGCCTCCTACACCAAACCTGGCTCGATTTTGCTATCCAGGAAGAGTTAAGTGCCTAAAGCTAAGAATGTGGTTATCCAATTACAGTGCAATAACCTTTGTGGTTCTAGTACAGATGTGATAAACAACAGTCCCCAAATAGAATGCTAGCTGGTAATCAAGTAGCTCCAAAAAATAGACATCAGTTCACTCATTAATTTTCAGGTCATGCAGCGGATACTTTCATATTTTTAAAACTTCAATGCGAAGTTGAAAAACTACATATCAGATACAGATCTCGAGAGAGGGGCATGGTTCCTTCAAAGTCCTATAGCGTGTTATGGCAGATTCACAAGGTCTTTTTCTGCATCCATAGCATTCCAATAAATGACTGCTTTACCCCGTTTGTTAATTCTATACACATATGTGCAGCGCAATATTGCATTTAATCTCGGAGCAATGGCTGCATGGAATGAGAGGGCGTGCCTCGATGGGGCGGTAGGTTCGTATGAGGCCTTGAAGCGGCGGATGCAGAGCCGAGCAGCCTCCCCCCCTCCCCCCTCCCCCCTCCTCCCCCCTCCCGGTGCCGGGGGCTGCCGAGGATGCGGCTCGCATTGATCCGGCTCTGTTTGCAGCAGCCAATGACACATGTAATGGTTAAGTATTAGGTGTTGATGGGCCACGTTCAGAGACCCTGTAATCTCTGCGTCAGCAATTCCCGGCCTCCCCGTGGCTGCCCGTTTCCCGCCTTCCCTAGAGGAGGCCTGACACCAGGTACAAGTGAAACACTGGACGGAGGGGTGCAGGTACGGCGTCCACTTTAGGACATCCTCGTTCTATACTCCTCATCCCCTGCTGCTCACGCACTCTATCGGAAAGAGCGAGTGAACAGAACTGTTTATTTGAATTTCCTAGTCAGCAAGGAGAGGGTGTGGCATAACGGCCAGAGCCGTCGACTTTGCAGCTGGGGAACCAGACTCTAGTCTGGCATTGTCTCAAAATCCTGTGATTCTGGGCAAATCACTTCATCTCCCTGTGCCTACCAAAAAAGAATGTGTCAGTCTGCGATGGAACTGCTGCTGATGTAAAGCGCTCCAATTCCTTGGGGCCGAGTTCTCGCTATATAAAAACTGCACACACAAAAAGGGGTGATTCAGAAAGGAACCGCAGACTCAACTCTGCAAGGAACACTGCAACTCTACTGGACAGGATACACCATCCACAAACACTCTTTGTCATTGTATATGGTCCAGAGTCGCATCCCTGGGTTCCCGCCCTTGTTCTGCGCTCCATTGCTCTGGAAGATACACACATACATACTGAGTTTACAGATTGCCGTCACCAGTGAGTGAAAAAAACATAATTTAGGATTTGTTGCAAGTTACTCATGGTTGGGAAAATGGTTTTAACTAAATTCGAGGCTCTAAATTTGCTCAATGTGTTTATTCAAAATTTCCCCTTACTACATCTGCCTCCAGGTAGATTTTGGACAGCTACCACAGCCAGATGTGCATGGAGCTTTCTGCCCTTGAGCAACGACAATACCAACGCATTGGTATTTGCACTGTCCCACTCAAAGTGGTGGCTTATAGGGAACCGACAAGGAAGACACCCGATAGGGAGCGGGGTTCATCTACTTATCAAAGCTCCCCTCACCCGAGTTCAGGGTCAGGGGGACAGCTAGCATCAGACTGACCCGGGTTATCTCACGCAGGCCCAGGAGGGGCAGATATTCAGAGTAACAACTAAGTACTTTATTTCCACTTATAATCAATTGTGCATACATGCGTGTTGTCTGCATTCCCTGAAAATCTGTCATGGCTCTAGCTTCCTGGAACTATGTTGGACACCCATGAGGTAGACTCCCTTTCGCTCTGGAAATCTTTGGTTTTCATGTCTGGAACAGTTGCTATTGGAATAATTCTCATTAGCAAACTGAGGGTATTTCTCTCTGGATCAGCACATGGGGCAAAAGAGAAATGGACTGGGTGGCTGTGTAGAAAATTTACCTGCTCCTGGGATTAATTCAAGTATTCTAAAAACTAACACCTTGTATTTTTCTAAGTGAGACACCCTAAGTAGAGCTGGTATACCAAGATGTGAGTGCTGTGCTCAATGTACCATAGGACTAAGCTGCACCCCACTACAGATGCCAAAAAAGGCCAACACTGGTCGCAAGTGGCTGGTGTTCTCATCTAGAGGAGACCTGGCCAGGCTCTTCAGGCTTGACTGCTCCTATTGGAGTCTTGTCTGCATATGCACCGCAGAAAGGAGAGGCGCCCATTTTGAACAGGCCGGCAGATAATGTTATTCCCAGTGTGGCGCACACTTCCAACCACCAAACTGTCTCACTCTGAAACCCATGACAAGTTAACAGAACCTTGGTACAACAAGCATTTGCAATGCAATAGGTCTAGCATTTATAAGAGTTTGAGCTATTGGCATTGTAAAATTACAGTGCCTTTTATTTATGTTTTGGTTTTAAAACAAATAAAAGGCATTGTCATTTACAATGTCAGTACATAAACTCGCATAAAAGCAGTGTGTGGAGTACAGCAGTGTGCGGCGTGCAGCAGTGTGCGGCGTGCAGCAGTGTGCGGCGTGCAGCAGTGTTGTGCAGCATGCAGCAGTGAGTAATGCAGCAGTGTGCAGCAGTGTGCGGCGTGCAGCAGTGTTTCGTGTAGCAGTGTGTGGCGTGCAGCAGTGTGCGGCATGCAGCAGTGTGCTGCGTGCAGCAGTGTGCTGCGTGCAGCAGTGTGTGGCGTGCAGCAGTGTGTGGCGTGCAGTGGCATGCAGCAGTGTGTGGCGTGCAGCAGTGTGTGGCGTGCAGCAGTGTGCGGCGTGTAGCAGTGTGCGGCGCGCAGAAGTGTGCGGCGCGCAGCAGTGTGCGGCGTGCAGCAGTGTGAGGCGTGCAGGAGTGTGCGGCGTGCAGCAGTGTGAGGCGTGTAGCAGTGTGCGGCATGCAGCAGTGTGTGGCGTGCAGCAGTGTGTGGCGTGCAGCAGTGTGTGGCATGCAGCAGTGTGAGGCGTGCAGCAGTGTTTCGTGTAGCAGTGTGAGGCGTGCAGCAGTGTGTGGCATGCAGCAGTGTGCGGCGTGCAGCAGTGTGTAATGCAGCAGTGTGTAATGCAGCAGTGTTTAATGCAGCAGTGTGTGGCGTGCGGTAGTGTGCGGCGTGCAGCAGTGTGCGGCGTGCAGCAGTGTGTGGCGTGCAGCAGTGTGTGGCGTGCAGCAGTGTGTGGTGTGGTTTGTAAACAACAAGAAAAGCGGACATCAAAGGAAGGGTGGGAGGGAACAAGCATATGGGGTGTGAGTTATAACGAAAGTTAATTGTTGCAAGAGGGGATGCAGGAAGTGAGGCCGAGCGTGCGCTGGCGAAAGCAGTCTGCTGCTTTCAAGTCCGATGCCAGATGCCAGCTTCGCGCTTGAATGCCTCACATGCACTGGCCATAAACCGCATTCCTAAGGTCTTGTGCCCCTTACTAAATCTCTCTGAATGCGTGAGGTGGCGCACGCGCAGGAAGTAGCTGGTGGCAAATGGAATGCGCGTGGTTGTGCGCGTGTGTGGCGTGCAGCAGTGTGCGGCGTGCAGCAGTGTGCTGCGTGCAGCAGTGTGTGGCGTGCAGCACTGTGTGGCGTGCAGCGGCATGCAGCAGTGTGTGGCGTGCAGCAGTGTGTGGCATGCAGCAGTGTGTGGCATGCAGCAGTGTGCGTCGTGCAGCAGTGTGCGGCGTGCAGCAGTGTGAGGCATGCAGCAGTGTGAGGCGTGCAGCAGTGTGAGGCATGCAGCAGTGTGTGGCGTGCAGCAGTGTGTGGTGTGCAGCAGTGTGAGGCGTGCAGCAGTGTGAGGTGTGCAGCAGTGTTTCGTGTAGCAGTGTGAGGCGTGCAGCAGTGTGCGGCGTGCAGCAGTGTGCGGCGTGCAGCAGTGTGTAATGCAGCAGTGTGTAATGCAGCAGTGTGCGCAGCAGTGTGTGGCGTGCGGCAGTCTGCGGCGCGCAGCAAGGTGTGGCGTGCAGCAGTGTGTGGCGTGCAGCAGTGTGTGGCGTGGTTTGTAAACAACAAGAAAAGCGGACATCAAAGGAAGGGTGGGAGGGAACGAGCATATGGGGTGTGAGTTATAACGAAAGTTAATTGTTGTAAGAGGGGATGCAGGAAGTGAGGCCGAGCGCGCGCTGGCGAAAGCAGTCTGCTGCTTTCAAGTCCGATGCCAGCTTCGCGCTTGAATGCCTCACATGCACTGTCCATAATCCGCATTCCTAAGGTCTTGTGCCCCTTACTAAATCTCTCTGAATGCGTGAGGCTGCGCACGCGCAGGAAGTAGCTGGTGGCAAATGGAATGCGCGTGGTTGTGCGCGTAGCTGCCACCCGATCCGCCTGGGAAGCCTTTGGGAGCATTTTCTGAAGCCCCTACTTAAGTGTCGCCTGGCGATCGCTTACGCGATAGCCAGGCGAGACCTAAAAAGGGCTATTTGTGTAAAACAGATGAATTTATGCACATACAGAAGAGCGCCGAGTATATCTAACGTGTGCGCTTGCACTTATACAAGGATGCAGAGGACACTGCCAGCCCACAACATGTGTTGGTGCTGCTATAAATACACCAGTATACACATGAAGCCATATGGTACTGCAGTACAATTAAGGTGAGTGCAGTGGCATAGCTAGAGTTTTGACACCTGGGGGGATCCCTTCGGTTGCCGTCCAGTGCTGGTAAGAGCGGTGGGAGGGGGGGGGGAATGGCGAAAGATGATGAGAAGCGTGGGCGGGTGTGCTGGTGACAGACGACAATGAGCGCGGGGGGCTTTTAGCGACACCGACGAGAGAGAGTAAAGAAAAAGCAAAAGTTACCTTGCACTCAATGCTCGCCACAGCCCCCCAAAAAGTGACGCCAGGGGCAGACTGCCAGGGGCAGACTGCAAAGAGTAGAGTAAGATCCGGCATTACTTCGAATGTTAACTTGCTGCTAAATTTTGTTCAAATGGTACTGTGATACATTTGATGTGCATGAGCCATTTTCTTTGTACACTACTTCATACCGGGCATCCTTCTTGAGTCAGCCGCAGAGCATGGACAAGAAGCTGTACGCAGTTCAGGCCAGTAACACAGTGCATCTGGAGGCTGTTAATTTCACACTGTGCAGCATAAATGTCTAATATACTTGTTATCTATGTTGTGAATATTTACTGTTGTAAAGAGCTCTGACTCAGATGCTCTGTATAGACTTGTTATCTTTGATGTGAACATTTACTGTTGTAAAGCGCTCTGATACCTTCTGGTCTAGCTAGCGCTATATAAAACTCTCAAATAAATAAATAAATAAAGCTAGTCTCTGGCTGATGTGGTGTCAAGAAACGACGGAGACTGATCACTTTGTTGTTCGTCACAGTTGGCTCTCTATGCAGAAGTGAAAACACTGGCGGTGGAATGCTTTGCACAATGATATTCTAGAGGTGTGTCTGGTGGGCAAGATGTGTGTTCTAGTTGAAAGCATTGTAAAATATGAATATGCAAATGTTTCCACATTAAAGTCTAATCAACAGGACATTGGGAGATTTATCCTTAATTAGTTCCCACTTACTGACTAGCAATATTGCAAAAGACTCTATAACTCATAGTAGTTGTCTCTGAGTCTGCATACATTTGAAAAAACATCTCCCTGGGGTTTTACATCTGCAGGTTCTCACCTCAAACGTTGCTTCTCTCGGACCTCATTGGCCACTTGATCGACCACCTTTATTGTCAGGATACCTGCTCAGCATCTTTACACACACGCTCCATGCCGGTGCCCATGTGCCATCTTGAAGGATGAAAACACTGGTACACTGGCAAGATGATGCCTTGACGCACATGAGCACACCTCTGTGTTCATGTTATTGCAAGTGGAAGTCCGGTCAGCTCCTGAGATGTAAGGATGACACGAAAACCGACTGGTGCATACAGCATGCACCCTCTGCAGTGCATGCTCACACTCCTGTGTACAACAAGACCTACTGAGGCATGCTCATTGATTGCAACTATACAACAACGATACTTCAACACAACGAGCTCAGCACACTCCCCCAAGGAAGCTGCACGTCTCATGCTCTCTACCGCAAACATCTGCTGTCCACCATATCAGTGACATAACGAAACTTGAGGGGGCCCCCTGCAAAGTACACGGAGGGGCCCCCTATGGACTCACTCAGGAGCTCTCAGGCCAGGGTATTATGCTGAGGGGGACCCCTGGAGCTTGGGCCCCCGCACTGCGATGGCCACAGGGGCCTTTGTTACACCACTGCACCATATCAATACACGTTGGGCACAGTGTCTCCAAGGTTGCCAGTGCACCATACCTACTAGTTGTGACCACACATACTTCATAAATACAAAATCTCAATGCCTCTGCTACGTGGTGTTCCATATGACATGCACAGTAATTCACAATATTGACATTTAAGTTGATCATAAATTCATAATCCATCAGCAAGTCTGACAGAACTCTATTTATATACACTAAGAATGTTGTCTATTGCTCCAGCACTAAGGGGCCTTCTGGCTCACGTCACCCAACCAACTGAGAACCACGCAAGGCGCAACCCACCTGCGTCCTTGAGAGGTGAGCCCCTGCCATCTGGTCCTTGTCCGCCACCTGAGGGGCCCACCCCTCCACCACCAGGCTGCCCATCGGGGTTCGTAGGGAATAACCAGGGGCGGATGCCCCAAGCCCTAGTTTGTAAACTGGCACCCTTGCCCCCAGCCGGTGTCTCCATTCTCTCTGGGGTGAGCTTACCGTCTCTCCCCCTCAGTGCTGGCCTAGAGAGTATGCAGGAGGACTTCCCTTAACAATGTAAGGCAATTTATTGTGGCCTCCTTACCGCCACTCTCCATTCAACTTCAAGCACCTTCCCAAGCTCTACCTTTAGGGATGGGTGAATGGGAGATTTCACAAAGTCCTCTGAACACGGGGCTGGCGCCGTAAGGAAAAGAGGGCGAGGACCTGGGCAAGTTGCCCTAAATAGGCCCCCGCCCTCTCCTCCCCCCCTCGTTGCCTGCCCCTACTGGAAGTGACGTCACGGCGTTGCCCCGGAAGTAATCCTTGCCGTAGATACGTCCGATCCCTCGATGAGGAGCCACGAGGGCATGGCGGGTTCCCGGGGGCCGTGTCTTAATGGCACGCTTCCTAATAGTACGCGCTTTTCCATACACATTGGGCACAGTCTCTCCAAGGTTGCCAGTGCACCATACCTACTAGTTGTGACCACAAATACTTCATACATACAAAATCTCAATGCCTCTGCTACACGGTGTTCCATATGACATGCACAGCAATGCAAAGATTTGCAAACTAACAGCAACAAGAGGGTGCCTTACTTACTGGAGCAGTATTACTTGCCGAAGTACTTAATAGAGCGTCTTCCAAGACTAACTCCACGTCGTGACATCCCATCCTTCTTGCAAGCGAAATAAGGACACAGAACAGCGGCTAAAAATCCAGATTATGTGCAACCTGAAAAGGGTCTGGGTCATCATAAGGCAAAAAATAGGATTAGATCAAAAATATGTAAATATGTTTAGTAGTACCGCTTTTTAATACACACTTTTAAGAATGCAAAAAAAAATTGATACGTGACAATAAATCATACATCTAGACATCAAACGTTTGTGATGAAATATGTGCTTGTCTCACACATGAGCACTGAAAACATGTTTTATGCACCTCGTGGTTGTCCTGCATCAGCGTGGGAATCAATTTATGATTTTCCTACATTTTAAACATTGAGAAAGAGGGACATTGTATCTGTTTTTTACTGTCGTTGAACATAGGCTGAATCAGTGCCACTAAGAAGACAGTTAGATTGTGACGATGCAATGAAATGTTTTTGTAATTGTAAATTGCATTTATGTTACACTTACTACCGCTGACGTCACATTAGGGCATTGGTCAACAACAGGAGCCTTAGATGTACATCCCTCCTCAACAGGAGTGTTCAAAGGGCCTCGGTCAGGTGGACCACACCAATGTATGTTCACATCCTGAGTTTCAGGATGCACATCCCTCGGGAGGGTTGGCAGAATCACCAGCCCTTAACATAGTGGTCTTGAAACGTTTTCATCCCTAGACCCCACTATCCCCTCTCCAAGTGGCGTATTATTTTTTCAGAAATATTAAGTCAATATTGAATTTTGCTAGGAATCTAAAACATTGTAGTGGGGCTTGAAGACATTTCCCTCAAGAAAGTAATTTATAATATGTAGTGCTTTAAAATGTATCACAATAAATATAAGCCGGGTAAAGAACCGCAAAGGAGACAAACATTTCGCGTGACAATGGATGGGGTGCTCCTAGCGGGAGAAGTTCAAAAACTATATTCTGTGTTTTTTTTTACTTTAATTAAATCCAGTAAGCAAAATAAAAAATATACTGTAAGACAGTATGTCAAGATGACTAAGAGATGTTAGGGTGATATATCTCTGGATACATTTTAATTAAAAACTGTGTTCATCCTTATTTATTTTCTCACAATAAATTTTTTAATATTTCAATGTAATAATGTTCCACTGTCGCCATTAAAGGGCCACTCGGACAAGCTTATTTTTAAAATGCTTACACTCCATAGAGACGCGTTCGAAGGGTCTGAGAAAGCATCAGTTCTCATTCTAGCCTCAGCCTTGTAACCAATCAGTGTCTTTATGTATCCCCCATGGGGCTCGCCCACAGGGGTCATACCCACAAGGTCACCATTACAGCTGTGCTTCAGCCTAAGTGTGACAATGGACAGCCACCGGCAGGAGCATCAGAACAGGCATTCCACTACATTTGCAAAAGAATGGTTGTTTTTCATGATGAAGGCTAGACCGCTCATCCTTTGGGCGAGGTATCAGATTGGCTATATCCCAGATCCAATTTTTTGCTCGGATTTCGCACACACCTCCTAGAAGGCCTTATGCTAATTTCTTGTGCACCGGGGACATTCTGTACTACACTGAGAGAACTACAGCCTCTGGGCTTGGCACAGCTTGGTTGCAGAGGGGTGTATTTGGGAAAATTGCTCCCAAGGAACTGAGTCATTCTCCACCCACCTACCATCAGGTTCTGCAGAGTGCTGTGTTCAAGGCAGGAGCTCGTCAACAGGTGCCTACTGCTCCCAGGAAGCACATCCTCAAAATTTCACAGGCCAAAGAGAGTTCCCAGGCCCCGGGTCCCCGCCCGGAGGCCGGCACAGCACCCAGGGCGAGGCCACCGAGTTACTTTCATGGTCTATGTGAGTGCTGTGTGTCATTTCGTCTGTTGGATACCACAACTTGTTGTTCAAGGTACAGGAGTACTTCAGACTGATTATTAAGTTACTAGTCCACTGAAAATCTGCCTCCACCTTTGACATATTGTTGAATCTTCTCTTTGTATGCTTTTGCTTCTAGAATGTAAATTGGAAGCGCTTGGAATTATGGCCTCCAAGCGCTGCACTTAGCACCCTAGACTGGAGGGGTCAGCGGTAATGGCTGCTGTAGCCCAAGGAGAAGGTGCTGGTGCTGGTTGGGAAGTCCTGAAGCTCATAAAACACAGGGTCCCCGCTGATGGTGGTCAAGAGAGTGCCGACTGGAAAGGAGGAAACCGGGTTACCTGTGTGTGTAACATGTAGCGAGCTTTGTTGGACGCCCGTCTGCGAAATACAACCAGGAGACAGTGAGGTAGCAGAGCAAGCGAGGTGTTCACTTTCCAAATTAGTGTGCAAGTTGCAGGTCACATCTGAATTTTTATGGGTCCACTTATCATTCTTCTACAGTGGTTACAAAGATCGTCGTGGAAGTGAGCATCTACTGGTCTTCAGAGGTGCAAGACCAGGGAATACACAACACTTGTTTTTTGTTTTTTTTGTTACGCATGGAGCACAGGAGAGATGTATCTCAAGAAGCATACTTGCTGAAAGAAGTGTTCTTGTACCATTCTTATTAAGATCAGTGCAGACGAGTATTTAATGGGCGCCTAAAATCTTAGTTTTTTTGTAAAAGGCACTGTAGTCTCATTAATTTGGGTTTGATCCGGGCAGCATAACCATGGCACAATATCAGAGGCGATTAATTGTGGGGGCAGAATGATTGAGGGGGCTCATCACATCTCCTACTCAAAAATATCTTCTAGCATTTGAGTGTTTTAGCAGCTGAATCAGACCTGGTGCTGCATTTACTGCTACTAGTAAGATGATATATATATATTTTTTTTACTTTGTAAGAATCTTGTGTGTTGTGTTGAATTCAGACATTTACAGGGAGTATGTACTATCCTAATGAACTTCACACCTTCCTCTTCTGCTCGCTCTGTCATTATGGCCTTGTAAAGCTGTTGGCGTTCCACACCAATCTAGAATGAACACTCAGATAGACCAGCATGTGCTGCATAAGCTGTACCCTCCTGGTCTTCACACCCCACACTCCCTCTCCTGCACAATGAATTGATGCACGTAGAGCACACCCAGTGACTCAGGGCCTGATTTTAAACATGTCAGTCTCTACTCTGTCCGGCAGGTGGGGAGGACCTTACATCCACCACCCACATGGACAGAGAACGGTCACATTCAAAGATCACCGCCGACCCAGTGGTGATCACTGTGCCTTGGAAAGAATCGCTGTCACAGAGATTCCTCTGAAGGCACTACGAGTTTGGTAATGTCCACCATCTGCTAAGCAGCTGTTCACCAAACTTTTTTATTTTTCAGAAACAAACTCCCAAAGCGGCAGTTTGTTCCTGAAAAACACAAAATGAATGACCACCGCACCCTTGGACATTTCTCCAAAGGTGTGAGGGTCATTGTCTTTTTTCCGTCCATGACCATCAGGTTTTTCCTGGCAGTGATAAGACAGGGAAAAAGACACCTAACTTCTCCTGCTTTAAAGAGGGCAAGTGGTCTGATGTCCTTACTCCAGTGGCCCCTACTCTAACGGCTATCGGAGTCCGCCGGCTCAGAATAGACAGCAGATCGAGGTTCTGGTGTGGTGAACTCCATCACGTTCCTGACAGAGTATCAGGTCTGCCAACCGCTAAGTCAGTCCAGTCACTGGATTCTCCTGTCAACTCACTCTGCGGAGAGAGACGTCTACACCACAAAGGAGGTAGAACATAGCGAAGAGCAAGAGGTTTTTGTCCTCTAAATCTGAGAAATGCTCTCAAACTATTGGCATATGTGTCTGCTGAGCAAAACCAAAGGGGATGATGGATGGAGTGTTGAACATTGCAAGCACTCACCCCCAGTCAACTAATCTGGGTATAATCTATCATCATTCTTTAGCTCAATCCGCCACCCCAGTTCAGACAAGGCCATATTCAAATCAGTCTGACCCTGTGCCTCATGGGAACAGTCCAGCCCGAACTGCCAAGCCATGTCTTCCCTGGACCAGAAACAAGCATCCTGGGACCGGTTTCTGGCTAATCAGACCTCATCAGCCAGGCTAGCTTGAATCCAGTGGCAAAGTGAGCAAGGGACTCACGTCTGGGCATACCCTGCCAACTTAGGGCGAACAAAGCAAATCCAAAGGGGATGATGAACGGAGTGTTGAACATTGCAAGCACTCACCCCCAGTCAACTGATCTGGGTTTAATACATCATCATTCTTTAGCTCACTCCGCTACCCCAGTTCCGACATGGCCATATGCAAATCAGTCTGACCCTGGGCCTCATGGGAACAGTCCAGCCCGAAATGCCAAGCCATGTCTTCCCTGGACCGGAAACAAGCATCCTGGGACCGGTTTCTGGCTAATCAGCCGTCATCAGCCAGGCTACCTTGAATCCAGTGGCAAAGTGAGCAAGGGACCCACGTCTGGGCATACCCTGCCAACTTAAGGCCTCCGAGCGCAGCGGGTCGGCCTCCGCTTTGCCGGAGTCTTGCCAGAGTCCTGCCCGTCTGCGCCCGTCAGCGTCTCGGCAGCGGCCGGAGCTGGACGGTGGGGTGCCTATTTTTGTATTTGCTTGTAGTACTTCTGTGTTATCTCACAGATATGTTTTGCTATATTTCGGCAGACTTACTTGCCTTACGCCCCCCTAGTGGCCAATGTCATTCTTTCTTTCCTGGCAGCCGGGCCTTAAGAAAAGGTTGTCCAACTTGCGGTTGGCGTCTTCCAACGTCTATCGGAACTGCGCTGGACAATATTCGGGCCCCTTATCAATGTCTTCTTCTTAATACTAGATCCTTGACCTGTCACTCCCTTGATATCTGGAATTTATTACAGAATTCCAATATATCATGCCTATTTCTTACTGAGACCTGGCTGAGTGACTGCTCTGCACCTGATTTAGCCAACGCCATCCCTCCGGAATACAACATCTTTAGGAGGGATAGAATATCAGGCAGAGGGGGAGGTGTAGCTCTAGTGGTAAATAAAAACATTTCCTGCTCAACCTTCCCGGTAGAGAATATTCAGGGATGTGAAGCCTTGGGTTTCACCCTTCAGCTCTCCCCCCTCCAGGCTTGTACCGGGATTCTCCTGTATAGAGCCCCGGGACTTGCAGGGCCGTTCTTTGATGAGCTACAAGTAGCTCTCTCAGTCCCTTGTCTCAGATCTGAGCATTGTATTCTTCTTGGGGATCTCAATGTTCACATGGATAATACAGCGGACCTCGATGCAATGAAACTCAGTGACATCACAGTTCCATTAGGATTGTCTCCGTTTCTGCAGAAACCGACGCACAACAAAGGCCATACTCTTGACCAGATTTTTTCAACAAAATCTATTACGATAACGTCTATACAACCAGTATTATGGTCTGATCATTTTTTGATCTCCTTTTTTGTGCCTGCCACTGCTCTTACTCGGGTGAGAGAATCAATAGAGACCACGCGCCCTTTCCATCTGCTTTCGGTGGATATGTTATCTGAGGCCCTTACCACCTTTCCCTGTCTTCTTTTGGGCAATTTGGAAGAGAATCTTAGTCTCTTTCAGAATTGGCTGACAGCCAGATTTCAGACCTTAATCCCCGAAAAAAAGCTTAAATCAGGCGAACGTAGAGCATCGGCCCCATGGTTCACTCCCCAGCTAAGGGAGCAGCGGCAGGGTTGTAAAAGGGCTGAGAGAGTTTGGAGACGGACCTATGATATGACTGAGAAATTGAAATTTCGAGCAATAACTAAAGCCTACCACCAGTCAATCTGGAATGAAAAAAAGGCCTATTTTGAGCGTCGAATTGATGAGGCTGAAAATGGCTGTAAAGAAATTTTTAAAGTTGTTCTAGATTTCACCTCTCCAGCTATCTGTACACCATCTCATACTCATTCAGAAGTATGGATAAAACAGCTTGCAACTTTCTTCACCAGTAAAATCACAACCATTCAAGCCTCTCTTTTCCACCCTAGCTCTCAGTCGGTCGTGGGTCCCTCATCCCCCCCTTCATGTAGGGAGGGTCTAGGCCCTTTTCTTTTACAATTTCCACATCTATGCCTTGACACTTCTCTCGAGCTTTCGTCAAGCTTGAAATCAGGTTCTCCACTTGATCCGTGCCCGGCTAAACATCTGGGGAAGGTGGTACCCGCTTTAAATGCCTTGCTGAACCCCCTTCTGAATTCTTCGCTGTCAACGGGAGTGGTCCCGCAGGCATGGAAACATGCTCTGATCCTGCCAAAGATCAAGAAGCCTACCTTGGACCCCCTCATCCATGCCAACTATAGGCCTATTTCCCTTCTCCCTGCCCTGGCGAAAGTGGCCGAGAAATTTGCACATCGGACGATTTCCAATTTCATCGAAGGAAACGACCTGTTGCATGACACGCAATCTGGGTTCCGTGGAAATTTCAGCACGGAGTCGGCTCTTCTCGAGGTCACGGATGCCATCAGGGAAGAACTCGACTCTGGAGGAAGGGCCATGTTGGTAATGTTAGATCTGTCGGCGGCCTTCGACACCGTCCCTCATGATCGCCTCCTTGTAAGACTCTGGGAGAGCGGCATTCGGGGAACGGTGTGGAATTGGCTTAAATCTTTTCTGGCCGGCCGCCGGCAAACGATCTGGGCGCCCCCTTTCTCCGCTGATATGGCTCCACTAGAGGTAGGGGTACCGCAGGGTTCCATTCTTAGCCCCATGCTATTTAACATCTTTATGGCCCCTCTGGCGGTAGTCGCGGTGTCTTTTGGCGCCCAGATCGTATCTTACGCAGATGACACCCAGCTCCTGTTCACTTGTGATAGGGGCGGGTCATTCGACGGCGTACAGATCAGGGATTGCCTTGGTGCGGTTTTTAAGTGGTTCAGGTGTAATGGATTAAAGTGCAATTCCGATAAGTCGGAGCTGCTCTTTTTTGGTTGCACCTGTGAACCAGACTGGAAAGCTTGGTGGCCACAAGATCTGTTTCCACCTGACAACGTGTCTCTCAAGGCTAAAAATTTGGGAGTGATTGTGGACAGTGAATTGTCCTTTGGGCCACATGTTTCGTGCCTCTCAGGTAAATGCTTTGGCATTTTACGGATGCTGAGGAAGTTTCTTCCTCTAGTGTCTTTCCAGCATAGGAAGATTATTGTTCAGGCCTTGATCGGATCTCGACTGGACTACGCAAACGCCCTTTTCTTGGGTCTACCAAAATATCTTTTGACCCGTTTGCAAGTGGTCCAGAACTCGGCAGCCCGTGCTATTTACGGGCTCCCGAGAAGAGCAGGTGCCACGGCTTTACTGAATTCTTTACACTGGCTACCGATCGCTAAAAGAATTCTTTTTAAGTGCCTGACTTTTGTCTTCAAAGCTTTACAAGGATCTGGCCCTAAGTACATAAGGAAACGTCTCTCCCGATATGTACCCAGCAGGTCTATGAGATCATCTTGTCTATCCAAAATGACAGTCCCGGTTATCAGGCGTGCAAGGATGGGAGGTCGATCGTTCCGCTACTTAGCCCCGAAGGAGTGGAATGAACTACCACTTTCTCTCAGACAGGCTCCCAGTCTCCTTGCTTTTAGAAAAGAGCTTAAAACGTGGCTTTTTACTAAATAAACTTTTTACTAAATAAACTTGATCCTTCTCTTCTGTCTGCTTTTTTAGTTGTTATGTCTTGTTTTGCCTGCCGATATTCTTCATCAAAGCGCCGGGATGCTCCTCGGAGTAGCCGAGCGCTATAGAAGAAATAAATTAACATAACATAACATAACATAACAAAGCAAAACCAAAGGGGATGATGGACAGAGTGTTGAACATTGCAAGCACTCACCCCCAGTCAACTGATCTGGGTTTAATCCATCATCATTCTTTAGTTCACTCCGCCACCCCAGTTCCGACATGGCCATATGCAAATCAGTCTGACCCTGGGCCTCATGGGAACAGTCCAGCCCGAAATGCCAAGCCATGTCTTCCCTGGACCGGAAACAAGCATCCTGGGACCGGTTTCTGGCTAATCAGCCGTCATCAGCCAGGCTAGCTTGAATTCAGTGGCAAAGTGAGCAAGGGACCCACGTCTGGGCATACCCTGCCAACTTAGGGCGAACAAAGCAAAACCAAAGGGGATGATGGACGGAGTGTTGAACATTGCAAGCACTCACCCCCAGTCAACTGATCTGGGTTTAATCCATCATCATTCTTTAGCTCACTCCGCCACCCCAGTTCAGACATGGCCATATGCAAATCAGTCTGACCCTGGGCCTCATGGGAACAGTCCAGCCCGAAATGCCAAGCCATGTCTTCCCTGGACCGGAAACAAGCATCCTGGGACCGGTTTCTGGCTAATCAGCTGTCATCAGCCAGGCTAGCTTGAATCCAGTGGCAAAGTGAGAAAGGGACCCACGTCTGGGCATACACTGCCAACTTAGGGTGAACAAAGCAAATCTAAAGGGGATGATGGACGGAGTGTTGAACATTGCAAGCACTTACCCCCAGTCAACTGATATGGGTTTAGCCATTCATCATTCTTTAGCTCACTCCGCCACCCCAGTTCAGACATGGCCATATGCTAATCAGTCTGACCCTGTGCCTCATGGGAACAGTCCAGCCTGAACTGCCAAGCCATGTCTTCCCTGGACCGGAAAGAAGCATCCTGGGAACGGTTTGTGGCTAATCAGCCGTCATCAGCCAGGCTAGCTTGAATCCAGTGGCAAAGTGAGCAAGGGACCCACGTCTGGCCATACCCTGCCAACTTAGGGCGAACAAAGCAAAACCAAAGGGGATGATGGACAGAGTGTTGAACATTGCAAGCACTCACCCCCAGTCAACTGATCTGGGTTTAATCCATCATCATTCTTTAGTTCACTCCGCCACCCCAGTTCCGACATGGCCATATGCAAATCAGTCTGACCCTGGGCCTCATGGGAACAGTCCAGCCCGAAATGCCAAGCCATGTCTTCCCTGGACCGGAAACAAGCATCCTGGGACCGGTTTCTGGCTAATCAGCCGTCATCAGCCAGGCTAGCTTGAATCCAGTGGCAAAGTGAGCAAGGGACCCACGTCTGGGCATACCCTGCCAACTTAGGGCGAACAAAGCAAAACCAAAGGGGATGATGGACGGAGTGTTGAACATTGCAAGCACTCACCCCCAGTCAACTGATCTGGGTTTAATCCATCATCATTCTTTAGCTCACTCCGCCACCCCAGTTCAGACATGGCCATATGCAAATCAGTCTGACCCTGGGCCTCATGGGAACAGTCCAGCCCGAAATGCCAAGCCATGTCTTCCCTGGACCGGAAACAAGCATCCTGGGACCGGTTTCTGGCTAATCAGCTGTCATCAGCCAGGCTAGCTTGAATCTAGTGGCAAAGTGAGCAAGGGACCCACGTCTGGGCATACCCTGCCAACTTAGGGCGAACAAAGCAAAACCAAAGGGGATGATGGACGGAGTGTTGAACATTGCAAGCACTCACCCCCAGTCAACTGATCTGGGTTTAATCCATCATCATTCTTTAGCTCACTCCGCCACCCCAGTTCAGACAAGGCCATATGCAAATCAGTCTGACCCTGTGCCTCATGGGAACAGTCCAGCCCGAAATGCCAAGCCATGTCTTCCCTGGACCGGAAAGAAGCATCCTGGGAACGGTTTGTGGCTAATCAGCCGTCATCAGCCAGGCTAGCTTGAATCCAGTGGCAAAGTGAGCAAGGGACTCACGTCTGGGCATACCCTGCCAACTTAGGGCGAACAAAGCAAATCCAAAGGGGATGATGGACGGAGTGTTGAACATTGCAAGCACTCACCCCCAGTCAACTGATCTGGGTTTAATACATCATCATTCTTTAGCTCACTCCGCTACCCCAGTTCCGACATGGCCATATGCAAATCAGTCTGACCCTGGGCCTCATGGGAACAGTCCAGCCCGAAATGCCAAGCCATGTCTTCCCTGGACCGGAAACAAGCATCCTGTGACCAGTTTCTGGCTAATCAGCCGTCATCAGCCAGGCTAGCTTGAATCCAGTGGCAAAGTGAGCAAGGGACCCACGTCTGGGCATACCCTGCCAACTTAGGGCGAACAAAGCAAAACCAAAGGGGATGATGGACGGAGTGTTGAACCTTGCAAGCACTCACCCCCAGTCAACTGATCTGGGTTTAATCCATCATCATTCTTTAGCTCACTCCACCAAGCGAAGTCAAGCAGGATATACGGATTTGGATGGCATTCCTGCGTGATTTCAACGGTGCAGTATTGTGGCCCAGCCCAGCCAGATCCAGTCCGGATCTTGGTCTTATGACAGATGCTACAGGGAGTGAGGGGTTTGGAGCCATTCTGGGTTCCCAATGGGCAGTAGAACATTGGCCCGCTTGGTGGATCGACACTGGTGTCACAAATAACATTTAATTTCTGGAATTATTCCCCATTTTGGTGGCTGTGACAATCTGGCCACACCAGTTTCGCAATCAGTCCGTGGTTTTCTGGTCAGACAATATGGCGGCGGTGGAATGCATCAACCAGCAGTCCACCAAGTGTAAAGTGATGCTTCGCTTGCTTAAGGCAAATTGTGCTGCAATGTATGAGATTAAATGTGTTGTTTAGAGCTAGGCATGGCCCGGGCATACTCAACAACGCGGCTGATGCACTGTCTCGTTTCAAGATGCAGGTTTTTAGGTGTCATCATCCGGAAGCAGCGGACTGTCCCACGCCTTTTCCGGGGCATCTGTGGCAGCTTGGTGCCCCAACTTACCAGACCTCGTGACAGCTAGCTTAGCACTCAGGACTAGGCGGGCCTATGAGGGGGCATTTACCGCATACTGCACATCCCTAGGGCAGGACTGGGAAAGGACAGGGCACAACTCAGCATCCATTATATCATTCTTAAGGGAATTGAGGGACGGAGGGCGTTCTGTGGCATGCGCAAATCGCCACATGACCGCAGTGACATTTTTTGCAAAAATGATGGGGCATAGTGACCCCACGGGCACGTTCTTGGTTCAGAGGGCTCTGAAAGGGTGGCGGCATTTGCAAGGTGCCCAGCCGGACATTAGACACCCGATTAGCATTGAGGGGCTATCGGCCATTATAGCGGCTTTAGGAAAAGCGTGTTGCTCCAGCAGTGAGGTTCAGTTATTCAAGTGTGCTTTTTCCCTCGTCTTCTATGGCGCTTTCAGGGTGGAAGAGTTGGTGGCGCGTAACGAAAAGGACTGGCGGGGGGTGCAATTTGCCCATGTTCAAATACAGGCTGGGTCAGTATCCTTATCAATCTCCAGATCAAAAATGGACCAGAATGGGAGGGGGGGATCATGTTATCCTGCAGAGAGCGCAAGGGAGCTTGTGTTGTCGGTTGGGCAACATATATGGCCTGCAGGCCGCGGGACACAGGGGGCCTCTACTGATCCACCAGGACGGTTCCCCCTTACAAGGTTCCAGTTTGGGAGGGTTCTTGCTTTGGCTTTAGGGGCGGCAGGCTTGGATGACTCCAAACTTGGTACCCATTCTTTCAGGATTGGGGCAGCCACGGAGGCCACGGCTCGGGGACTGATTGGACAGGATGTTCAAAGAATAGGGCGTTGGTCTTCGGACTGCTACAAGTGCTATGTGCGGTTGCATCTGCTTTAGGTATCATTGCTAACATTGGCCTTGTTTCCATTTCTCTGCAGTTTCCACGTCCTGTCCCGCAGGAGGGAAACTTGTCATCACTCGCTGATCAACTGCGCCTCGCCCACTCCAGGTACCCACCGGGGGGCTGGGCCGCAGAGAAGTCTGGATCATAGGCCATTCATATGTAAACAGGTTGAAGCAACATTTTTTCACAGGCAATTTTTCGGACAGGGCCCGCCAGGCAGGTTGGAATGTGTCAATGCATGGTCAAGGGGGTTTGAGATTGGATCCGTTCCAGAAACTTGTTGGTCCTTTGTTGCTTAGGTCCCCAGTGGAACCCGCTGCAATAATAATACATCTCGGAGGCAATGATTTGGTCCACATGGGTAGGAAGGGAGTAGTGGAGGCTATAATCACTGAGGTGGGGTGGTTGCCCAAGCTGTGCCCCCAAGCAATTTTAGTATGGTCTCACATGATCCAGAGGTTCCAGTGGTGGGGGGAGGCTGTCTGGGATTTGAATCACTCCGTAAAGAGGATCAATAACAGGATAGATAGACTTTTCAGGACTCCGTAACTATGGACTATTCCACATGGATGAATCAGGGGGGAACGTTTCTTTTTACAGGACAGGTTTCACCTCTCTAAACTGGGTAATGAACTATTTCTGGAGAATATGCTATCCTGGCTGGTAGGGGCAACTCACAGTATATGACCTTTGGGCCTGTAGCGGATGGGGGGGCCAGATAGTCGGTCAACTATGCTGGCCTGTGGCGGTAAGGTCACGATTGCTAGGAAAAATGTACTTCTCTTAGGCATCCCATTGTTTAACGGGGATGCCTGGTGGGGGCAGTGGTCCCTCATCACACTCCAGAGGGCACTTACGGCTGGTAGGCTGAAGGGTACGGGGGTAGGAAGTCCCGCTTCTGGTAGGCCGCCTGGGTCAACCCCTGCGCAGGTGCATTGGGCGCCAACGTGACATAACATCAGCCCCTGGGAGGTAGGATGGAAGGGCGTAGGGGGCACCTGCGGAAAGGAATATGGTGGGCACACGGGCCCCCTGCGCAAGGTCACTCTGGTAAAGGGGGACCTGGCAAGTAGTTGGGAACAGTCATGACCTTGCACGTAGCCTCATCGAGGATACGCAGAAAACAAATTGTACATATTCCAGTTTTAGGTTATGTATGGCTATGTATTAGACTCATGTCAAGGTTAGCCATAAAATGGGTTAAATATCTGTATTTCTAAATGTGATTGGATATGTTTGGGTTTTCTGCGTATATATGTTTTTTTTTAATGGAGTATGAATATTAATAATGTTTTATTAATTTGTAATCAACACGGCTGGGGTTATACGACCCCTAATCAAAAGAATTGTGTTTGGATATTATTATTGATGCCTCAGGGGGTAGAGGGTGTGGGGTACTGGTTAACTGATCATGTCAAGGGAGGGGACTCGGCAATACCAGGCCATATATAAAGGCGACATCGGGAACTCGGTCACGCCGCCAATATGGCAGTTGTGCCGGTCCCCGGTATACTTACCCGGAGAGCTGGGGAGATGCGGGGTCAGCGCTTGTGACGCGCTGTGGGCCCGCCCTCGCCCATTGGCTCAGGCAAAGGTGCTCCAGAAGCGGTCCAAACGCTTCCAGGGCAAACGCAAGGAAAACGGGTCCCGGATCTTGCCGGGACCTGCTTCTTCCAGTCTTTGCGTAGAACGCCCTTTAAAAGAGCAGCAGAGAGGCGGCAGAGTCTCTTCTTCACCGCTCTGCCCGTGAGGAACAACCATCGCACCATCTGCACGCGGAGGACTGCAGGAAGCCTCCGTTTGGTTTTCTTTCCCCACCCACCATCCCATGAGGCAGCAATGTTTTAGGAAGTAGTTATGTCAGGCTTGTGTAAAGGTTTTAGCTTTTCAGGTTTAAAGCTGTAAACTGGTTGTCATTTTCCAAAGAATGCCATTCATTGTGCTCTACTTTACAGGTGAAATGTTTATTTTCTTGTCGTATTTATGTCTCTGAGTATCCTTGGTCTGCGGTAAGGTCATGATTGCTAGGAAAAATTTACTTCTCTTAGTAGGCATCCAATTGTTTAACGGGGACGCCTGGGGGGGGGGCTGTGGTCCCTCATCACACTCCAGGGGGCACTTATGGCTGGTAGGCTGAAGGGTACGGGGGTAGGAAGTCCCGCTTCCGGTAGGCCGCTTGGGCCAACCCCTGCGCAGGCGCATTCGGCGCCAATGTGGCATAACATCTGCTCCTGGGAGGTAGGATGGGAGGGCATAGGGGCACCCACGGAAAGGAATCTGGTGGGCACACAGCCCTCCTGCGCAAGGTCACTCTGTTAAAGGGGGACCCGGCAAGTAGTTAGGAACAGTCATGACCTTGCACGTAGCCTCATCCAAGATACGCAGAAAACAAATTGTACATATTCCAGTTTTAGGTTATGTATGGCTATGTATTAGACACATGTCAAGGTTAGCCATAAAATGTGTTAAACATCTGTATTTCTAAATGTGATTGGATATATTTGGGTTTTCTGCGTATATATGTTTTTTTTAAAAATTGAGTATGAATATTAATAATGTTTTATTAATTTGTAATAAATATGGCCGGGGTTATACGACCCCTAATCCAAAGAATTGTGTTTGGATATTTTTATTGATGCCCCGGGGGGGGAGAGGTTGTGGGGTAGTGGTTAACTGATCATGTCATGGGAGGGGACTCGGTAATACCAGGCCATATGAAGCTGTGCACCAATAGGTACAACTGACAAACAGTGAGTGTGCGATCCAAGAAGAGAGACTTGGACTTGACAATCAATGACTCAATGAGTGAGACTCTGCTCCAAGAAATGAGACTTGCACTCAGTTAGTGATGCAGTAATTGTCCTCCTCTTCTGTCTCTCCATCCGGGGGGGCCTCACCCCTAGGCTCTTCTCTGAAGGTTATTGTTTGTCCCTTTGCTCACATACCATTCACCACGACCCCAGGAGCTTCCCTTCTGCCATAACAAGATCCCAGGTGCAGTGGCGGCCGGCATGACTCGCGAGTGGCAGGGTGGGTGCCGTTGGTGGGGGCGCGGGCACAAGGTAGCTTAATGAAAAAAAAAAAACTACAACACTTACCTTGCTGCCAGTGCTGCTGCCACGTCTCTGCTCCTTGCTCCTGCTCTCGTCGTGGGACAGGAAGTCAGGCTCCCCTGACCAATCACAATGCTGCAATGCAGAGTTGTGATTGGTAGACACCCATGCTCCCCTAACCAATCACAATGCTGCAATGCAGCATTGTGATTGGTTTTAAGCGTCCTGGTGGGACGCTCAACCAGGGAATGGGAACCTGCGCTTGTTCTCCATGCAGGCTGTAATGCAGTCTGCATGGATAACGGGAAAAGTGCGCATGACTGGTTTGGGTGGCTCCTCTCCTGCCTTGCTCCGAGGGCAGAGCAGCCCGCCCGCCCGCCAAGGAAGGAAACATAAAATGATAATAACTAAAAGTTGAAGAAAAGTATAGTACGCGCACTCCCTGTGAAGTTGCCAAAGGGTATTAATAGGTGTACCGTGCTCACGGGGTATCACTCTCCGAGGTGGAGTGTAAATATGAATATGAAGGTGCACCCCCAAAAATTTGGGGGGTGTCCCCCAGGCACTGGTGGTGGTCCTCCGGGGAGGCTTCTGATAGTTAAATAAGTTTGTCACAAGTTCGTGATTTTTCAGAGAAATCTTTACTGATTTTTCTATTGCTTCATAGAAATTGAAGATTACATTTTCAATCCATAGACAGAATCGTCTGCTCTTCGATCACATATTGATTGTTATTCCCAATGCATTTCGGCATGCTTGCCTTCATCAGGGGAAATCTATGAATAATAATGAACGTAATGAGTGTAATGTACGAGGAAATAATTTTACCCTTTTATTAAAAACCGAAGAAAGAAAAACGAAGAAAGAACGAAGACCAAGGATGTGGTGTTTAGTAAAAAACGCGGTTTGCGTGAGAGTGAGATAGGATGGTAAAAACGTTGGTGATGAGTCAATGGGAGAGTGCATGTTAATTGCGGATGACTAGTGAAGAGATGTTAAGATTATATTTATATTTACGATGTCTCCGGGTGACTCTGTTAAGATACTGGTGTCTTTGAAAGATTTTATGGGTAAATGAAACCCAAGGTGATGAGGTGGAAAATGCTATTGTCGGTAAAATATATGACTAATATTAGGGGTATTGTTAGTTATCGAACGAAACCTGACGGTTAATGGTGCTCCAGAGTTTTATTTTCTTACCGGGTGTGAGAAGCATCGACGCGTGGAATCGATGGTGTGTTAGTGGTGGATCGAATCCGGAAGCTAAAAAGAAAGGTAATCACGTGGTATGGTTCAGTGCATTAAACAAAGAAGAAAGACTATAGAGATCCAAGTTACTAGATCCAACTAACAATACCCCTAATATTAGTCATATATTTTACCGACAATAGCATTTTCCACCTCGTCACCTTGGGTTTCATTTACCCGTAAAATCTTTCAAAGACACCAGTATCTTAACAGAGTCACCCGGAGACATCGTAAATATAAATATAATCTTAACATCTCTTCACTAGTCATCCGCAATTAACATGCACTCTCCCATTGACTCATCACCAACGTTTTTACCATCCTATCTCACTCTCACGCAAACCGCGTTTTTTACTAAACACCACATCCTTGGTCTTCGTTCTTTCTTCGTTTTTCTTTCTTCGGTTTTTAATAAAAGGGTAAAATTATTTCCTCGTACATTACACTCATTATGTTCATTATTATTCATAGATTTCCCCTGATGAAGGCAAGCATGCCGAAATGCATTGGGAATAACAATCAATATGTGATCGAAAAGCAGACGATTCTGTCTATGGATTGAAAATGTAATCTTCAATTTCTATGAAGCAATAGAAAAATCAGTAAAGATTTCTCTGAAAAATCACGAACTTGTGACGAACTTATTTAACTATCAGAAGCCTCCCCGGAGGACCACCACCAGTGCCTGGGGGACACACCCCACATTTTTGGGGGTGCACCTTCATAATAACTAAAAGTTATCATTTTATATTTCCTTTCCTTTACACTGCTCAAAAAAGTGGGGCGACACTCCTCCGCCATAGCGGAGGAGCCGCTCCTGCCCAGGTGCAGTTCCCAAGCCGTAATCTGTGTTCTCTGGACCATGATAATGTCTAAGAAAGCTCTGAGACCAGTTCTGGCCTTTTTACTTATTCCACTCAGACAGTCCAACCCTGGGTTTGGTATAAGGTGCGAACAGGAAGTAGGATGAAACTGGGAGTCTCCTGCCAGGAGGGATTCCAAACAAGGCTATAAAAACATCAGAGGCTGCCTCACTTAACTACATGTTCATGTATATCTTTGTATTGAGCAATGGGTCTGGAAAGGGCAGTGTAAACTCCTGAAGCTTCAAATAGGCCCTCTCACTCCTCTCCTCTACACCCAAACGTCTCACCCACTACAAGGGATCTGGAGGATTTCCTGGAGGAGCCATGGAATTCATATTGCACTCTGAGGCTCTCCTCCACCCTACAACTTAGGTACCACTTTGAAATAGGAAACACAAAATAGATTCCAGTGTGGTTGTACCCACATATGTCACACACATCCTTTGCACACAGCACTATTATATAGAAATGCTACATCCATGTATCACATGGATGGTTGAGAGGCTTGGTATGTGATTCCCCTTTACAGGAAGAGGTAAAAAGGCCTGCCTTGCCACCAGTGTCAGTCCTCCACAGTCCCAAGAGCTGACAGTAGTCAAACTCAGTGTACCGGGTGTGACCCTCCAAACCACAGAGCCCCACTCTAGGGAGCAGTCTATGCGCTAGAAAAGGCTGGCTTCCACTACACAAGCATGACTGCTGTGTGTGTGAATGTGCGGTCAAATGTGTACAGCAACTGCTATGGTGAACTCGAGCCAATGCCATACAGAAAACCATTCAACGTCCCAGCACTTTAGAGGTACAAAGAAGCCCGTAGAAGGTAAAGACAACATCGCGGCCCTGGCTCTCTGACATCACCCTGGTGTACTGCAGCTTCGAGATGCTCTGAAGGCGCCATGAGTTTCTATGACCCCAAAATGCCCCCAGAACCCCATACTAGTTGTGGTCTCCTGTCATTATTTTTGAGTTTTATATAGTGCCAGCTAGACCCGAAGGTATGAAAGCGCTTTACATGTTATGTGGTTCATAAGAGACATAGTTGAACAATACAGCATTAAGTGGTTATGAAGTGACACAAGTATAACACAAGGACACATTGTGAAATTGTGTCACGGACAGTTTATATAGCGCTAGATAGACCCGAAGCTATCGGAGCGCTTTACATGTTATGTGACAATGTTTACAAGAGGTACATGAGGGGATTCATAAAAGTCATAGTTGAACAGCACAGCATTAAGCTACATAAAACTCAAACTATTATTTTGAGTTTTATATAGCGTAATGCAGGCTGGGAGGCCAGGGTGGATTTTGTTTTCAAGTCAAGCTTTGGCTATCAACAGTGAACATAAGAAAACAATGAGAATTATTTTGAACTCTGTTAAGAGTTTTGAGCAAACTTGCAATGGTATGGTCATGGTATTCAGTTCCCTCGGTGGTCAGTGCCTCTGGCGGTCAGAGGGTGGCCGTCTCTCCCAACTGTCCTTTGTGTCATAATCATGAATCTGAAAGAAATGAAGAAACCAGATGCTGTGAGCCACTGGTGGAAATATAGGGCCCTCCCTGAGAAGAGCATTGACGCCAAGCAGGGAGTCCATCCCCTGGGCCAGGAGCATATTAGAAACACCCCTGGAAGGGTCTCCTGCACTCGCATCCCCGGGGTCCTGTCAATCACGCTGGAGATCCCCGCAGTGGTTGGAGTATGTTCATTTCACGGGTTTTCAACCGGAAAAAGGCCAGGCTGGCTAACCCAGACTTCGAACTTCCAGTCTGGCATACTGGGAAAATGCCCAAATAATCAAATTGAGAATTTTTTTTTTAAAGAAGCGCAGTGGCCCAGTTGTTGAAACCCAGATGCATAATCGATAAACATTCTCTCAAAAGATCTCACAAATTAAAAGAATAACTTAAAAAAAAAAAAAAAGAATATTAGGGAATATTGTCAGAAACGTATTGTAGTGGTCTGTCTTCTATGTCTCCTGGGACCAAATTGTGAAGAAGATGTGGCGGGTGGAAAGTAAGAAGACATGAAGTAGCAAGGGAACATGGCTGGGCTGTGTAAAAAAAAAAATAACAATAAATGAGTTCATAAACAGGATTTGAGAGGTGGGGGTCATGAGGGAAGTAAGCGAGGAGTTTAAAATGAAGAGAACGACCATTTGAAAAGAAAGTTAGGGTAATGAAAAGGTGGAGAATTAGAAATAGTGGTGCATAAGCATCAGAACTCGCCTCTGGGAATTAGAAGACAGAGACGTGCATTTGGGGAAGCTGCCATAGGAGGCCAGTACATCACTCCATGGAAAGAACACACCCTTCGGAAGTAGACGTCTGACTTTGGGGGGAGGGGGAATTATATTTTCTGCGAGGGGTGAACCATTGGAGATAAGGGTACTTTTCGCAAGATGCCAACCATTGGGGGAAGACGTCATAACTTGAAGGACCTAATCTATGAGTACAGAGGACATCTTTTGAGGGAACAAAGTTGTCAGGGGAGCTTTTATGGTTTGCATGAGTTGAAAACCACTGAGGAAACAATGGAGAAAGTAATTTATTTAGGGAGTGGGTAATTGTTGAAAACATTGGGCATTACTTGGGCAGAGGCTAACTGTTGGCAAACCAGACATCCCTTTTAGAGAAATGACAAATGCTGGCGTGCAGGGGTCATCCTTCTGGGACTTCGGGGGTAGTCAATCCTTTGGGGAGAGAATCCAACTTTGGAGTGGTTGGGGGCATGAAACCAGTGTTTAGCAAAGAAGGGATTCCTTGGTAATGCAGAATTGTAATCAGACACCATGTATGTGTGTACTGCTGATGCAAGCATATGCACAGACATCAATGGACCAAGAATCTGCCACTGAGTAAAAATGTATACGAACCCCGGTGAAATAAATGCATATTTCATGAATGTTGAACTTTGGAATGACCCAAAGCTGCATAGTGTGGAAGGCATCACGGGTAAGATGTCACACAAAGAAGGAAAAAGTCCTGGAGGTGTCAGACGCCAGTCTTGAACTCCTCCACTTAAATGTCCTGCAATATGAATTTATTATTAATCAAGTTTCTGCCTGAATCAAGATTACACAATTTGCGGTAAAATGCGCAATTGAGGGTATTCCCCAGACACGTTTCCTGGTGAAAGTAAGTGGAATTTATATAGGAATAAACGTTTAAAATTATGGAAAATATTGGAGAATAGGTGTGCAAATCTGATACCAGCGGTTATTTCTCGTTCCAAGAGTGAAAACTCATAATGGTGCAGCGATAACGCACCATTCACTACTATACACTCACAACTCAACAAGGCCACTGGAATTTTGCGATTCTGAGGCTTTATTCACATAAATATGGATTTGCCACATTTGTCACATAATCCATCATCAGCGGCGTAGTCTTCAGATTTTAACAAATAAAACAGTTTCTAGCTCAAACGCTCAAAAGTTTTTTTTAAATGATGGCGACATGTGTTTGCACACAGTAGAAGGCCCTTCGTAGAGGATAACTAGTCATCTTTCAATTGCTTATTTCTGTATTTGGCTGTTAAACTGGTACTAATAAGGTGAAATCTTTACCGAGACAGTATTACCCTGTGAAAAAAATACAAAATAATGAAGTGCTCCTGTCAAAAAATGTGCTGCATTATGACGCATAATTTGCCTTTTCTTGCCGCATAATTTAGTAATCCCTTTCACATCATATGGTGCTCTGTTGCCGCATAATTCTAGTGGCCCAGTAAAGCAATAACTCCTGATGAAATGTTACGTCCATGATCTGGTAAATGGACCTACATATTTAAAGGCAAATGTTTTTTAGGTCAGCAGGACCCTTCACCCGGCTGTGCACCCCTCTTCCGACAAGTGGATTTTTTCGAACCCCGCCTTTCTTCAGTTCACCGGAAGCCTGACCCTCTTTACCTCCTCGCCTCCGGTCTGTTTTTTTTTGGGTACTTCGTTAACAAGAGCTACCTCGAAGTTGCGGCAATTAAGGTCAAGCGCACATATCTCAGATCCCCAACCTGGGGCTTCTGAGAGCAGCCGGGCCCCGCTGCCATAAATTTAAATCAAAATGAGGCGCAGAGGGAGCGCCGGGAGGAAGTAAATATATACACGCACCGGGCCTCCGAGCAGGTGACCCATTTGATGTGTCGGCTTGTAGGGGCGGGCGGAGCGGCTGGTACAGATGTAATTACCCGGGCCTGCTGAGAAGGGCGCTGGGCTGGCACCGCCACTCCAGGGCACTTCATTAAGCGCTGCTCCTGACATGCCGGTGACATGCGCCTGGACCCATCGGGGAGCTGGGGTCTGGGATAATGCAGCATGTCAGCCGCGCGCGCGCGCACTCCCGCCCTGTGCACGCGGCAGGAGCCCGGGCCTCGTGGAGGCCGGCCCCTGGAGCTGGACAGATGATGTCCACCTTAAAGGGCCAGTCCGGCTGCATTCCTCCATTCTAGCTCGGCGCGAGAGAGAGGCGGCAGCAGGGCTTCATTCCACATAACAGACACACAGACCTCCGTCCTCACGCAGCAAACCCCTACGCTACCACCAGTCTGTGGTGCGTGAGACCAAAACATGCACATGAACCACGCCTATGCCACCGATGATTCTCACGTGACAACCTGACGTCAGAGTCCCGTCTGCGTGGACTCCTCCAGACCAGGGTTTCGAAGTACAGACCATCAACTAGGCACCTGTAATCAGGACCTTAAGTGGGCCGGGTCCTGCCAGTGCTCGGCACCGGCAGTTCTAAAAAGCAGTTGCTGAGGCAGGTCCCTATCGGGCTCTCCATTTTTGCCCTCACCCTCAGGATGAAAAACAAACTTCCCACTGTGGCAGTGCCACCCTTCACTGCCTTTGATGCAACTTTAAAAAGACTCGTTATACTTCTTTCACAGTCTCATCATTTCATAACTGAGACACTTTATATTCTATACAAGGAAGACATAGCTGTTGCTTATTTATCTTATGCAACTAACAACCGTTGGCAAAGCCAATAGTCCTGGCTTGTTGTAGGTGTAATGTTACGTGTTGTATTATATATCTTGGATGTAATGACAGAAACAGCAAAATACCAGTGGGGCGGCACACTATGCCAAGCACAGGTTTTTAGATCACGTGTTCTTAAGCCATGCCCTTAATGACATCGGCCACGCCCCTTTGAGCGACCCCCTCCAGTTTTTTCATCCCACTTAAAGCCCTGCCTGTAATGGTAGAACAGGCGCTATACAAATCTCTATAACATAGCACACACTAACATAACATATGGATGCTTTGCTTTGTCAGGAGTGAGCCCACATGCAGCCTTACGTTGCTTATTGTCGGCGTCCACCCCTTGTGTTAGGTCTGATAGCCTGACCCATCATGCTGGGTGAGTGTTTGATTTGCTCAAACGCTCCGTCCATCATCCCCTTTGGTATCGCTTTGTTTGCCCTAAGTTGGCAGGGTATGCCCAGACGTGGGTCCCTTGCTCACTTTGCCACTGGATTCAAGCAAGCCTGGCTGATGAGGGTTATGAACCCGAAACTGGACCTAGGATGCTTGTTTCCGGTCCAGGGAAGACATGGCCTGGCAGTTCGGGCTGGACTGTTCCCATGAGGCACAGGGTCAGACTGATTTGCATCTGGCCATGTCTGAACAGGGGTGGTGGAGTGAGCTAAAGAACGATGATGGATTAAACCCAGATCAGTTGACTGGGGGTTAGTGTTTGATTTGCTCAAACGCTCCGTCCATCATCCCCTTTGGTATCGCTGTCATGCTGGTGGGCACTGTGTGTGTCTGTGGGTAAGGGTGGGCCTAGGGAACTTCTAAGTTCACCCCACAAATCCCAGGAGCATCTGCCATGTTACCACGGGGGCCTTCAGAAAACTGACAGAAAGTAACAGTTCATAAGAGCCGATGGGAGCAGGGACATCTTAAGGATTTCAGGGCCCCTGGGCCAAACATAATTTGGGGGCCCCTGTTAAGAACAGTTTTTAATTTATGACTGAGTTCAGTTTCAGCTCTTTCATGCCAGGTCACTGACAGTGCACAGGCACACTCGTCCAAATTCTAAATGTGTTTGTAGGTAATATTCGAGGATAGCGACCTGTGTTTTCAATATTATAATACAGCGGTACTTCTCCAATATTGCAAATAATCTTTGTGACCCCTCCCTGTTTCTTATATGTGAGGTTCTGTTTTGACCTAAGAGAAACCTTTTTTTTAAGGCTGTTGCATCGTGTTGAAAAAAATAAACATTTCCTTGTCTGTAATAAACTCTCAAATATCTTCCACATTATTTTTTTTTTAAAGGAAAACAGTATTTAAAACAATGTGTTTAAGAATAATTCAAGGTCATCAGGGCAAGATTCTGCAGAACAGAGCTGGCTCGATGAGCCACCCCCCTAAAAAGGCTGGGGCCCTGGGCCACAGCCCACTTTGCCCATGCCCTAAAACGTCTCTGGGTGGGAGGAGCTAATGCTCGTGTCCTGATGCTGGTCTACCGGATAGAGGCGCAGACTTTGGAACCTTAGGGAGAAACTGTGGCTTGGCACCTGATTGGTTTGGGCCCACTCTCAGGACAAGTAGTGTGGGTACCACCCTCGCCCTGGTTCATCTGCCCTGGGTTAGTAGACCTATTAGCATTGAACCTCCCATACGCCGCTCGCTCACTGCCACAAAGTTCAGTATATATGGGTTTCTGGTGAATCTTCTTCACATACAGCCTCATCCCAGGCTACAAAGATACCCAGAAACCACAAGGGTCCAGTGGAATAAGCTTGTTAGTGGCATGACTTACCCTAGTGCTGGTACGTCCGGCCCTCGGGTCCCTGAGGGCTCGATCCCTTCTCCTAAGATGGCCCATACCAGTATAGCCCAGGATAGGATATGGGTCTCTTTACACTGCCATGGAGTCAAACCTTCTCTGTAATGTGCACACATTTCTTTATACTACCACCAGATGTGCTATACATTTATTGTTTAATGTTAATAATCACAATGTAACAAGTGTGTTGAATATAAAGGTTTTACTTGGCACTATGCTAAAGGGCTGGGCCTGAATCTATCTGTATTTATTCACTAATGATGTTAGGATTGCCAAGTGCAGTCACTTCTAAATGAACTAAATTGTTTCTCCCAAGAAAAGTAACTACTAAATTCGAATTTTATGACTAATGCAGCAATGTTTTTAAGCTATTTGAATAAATTACTTCAACAAGGCTGCATCCGGCTGAACAGTGCAGTTGCATTTTCTTGCTCTTTCCAGACATTTTCCAGAAGAGCAAATCCTCCCCCTTTATGTCAATTTGTTTTGCTCAGACTGAAAAATTTTAAAAATAAACATACTATATATCCCTTTACTCCAGTTCGACATTTTATGTATTACGCATGAACAGCCTGAAATGCGTTATTCAGAGTAATATACAACATTTGCGGGCATCAGGCTATGATGTTATGCATTACTGTGGTGTCTTATGTCTGTTAGGTCAGTGGGTTGTAAGAGGACTACACTGTTGAATGTATGGCAATTGGTGGAGCTTTCACATGCCAAGCTCACAATTCACTGCCCAATTTAGCAATAATGGATGAATGGCTGGGTTTCTTTTAGTGGTTAGTTTGTAAAAAAAAAATAAGTGCTGGGGCTCTCATAAGGAGGCAGCTTGCACCAGCCCATTTCTCCTATTAGCGCTGCCTAAAACAGAACCATGGAAGTGGGAAGAGGATGAGGTGTAATGGCCAGAGCTGCCGACTTTGGAGCTGGGGAACCAGGTTCGAGCCTCGGCGTGGGATCAACATCCTGTGACTCTAGGCAAATCACTTAATATCCCCGTGCTTACAGCACCGCTGTTGATGATGAAGTGCTGGTGCTGAGCACCGGAAACCACTGGCTCAAATTAAGCACTGGTTTCTTTCCATGTAGACATAGCCAACTCTCCCAACAGGAACCCTTCACACGGCGGTCCGCCCAACACTCCACCAACAGGCCACAGTGGCGATGTTACTGCTCTTTGCACGGCGGTCCCGGAAAGAACATTTTCCAATGTACCTGACGCACAGGAAAAAATCCCAAAGCATCTTGGGGATTAGTCTATTATTTGCAGCGTCAACACCCCGATGCTAAGGTGACCCCCTCAAAAGTCAAAAGTAATGAAATTGCAGCTTCCACGTGTATTAGCACCTTCGTTTCATAGATCTCAGCCACTCAGACAAGGATCTCTAAATATGGTGGATGTCCGTCTGCCATGGGAGAAGGCCAGGCCCATGGCCTACTCGGCAGATTGGTGGGCTGCCTGCTGAGGTCGTCATCATCCCCTTTAGTGTTTACAATTCTTCAGCTGCATTTACATCCTAGTTGTATTTGTTTTACTATAATTAAGTGTTTATCTATCACTACTCCACCAGCAGTAGTATCCGAGAACTTTCCATAGAACAAGACCTAAGTAACAACAACACGCAAGTTCAGATCTGCTTCTGGTAAAGCATAGGTAATTCTCCTCCATCGAGAAGAAGACGCGTGAGGCAGTTTCTGAAGCTGATGTAGCATTCAGGGCTGTCTGCATACATTTAGAACTGTAGCTGATGTGAGATCACGTGTGAACAGGGCCACATGTCAGGAGTGAAGAGCAGCGGTGATAGCAATGAACCATGAAGGATACCAAACTTGATGTCTTTTCTGGAAAAGGTGGTGGTTCTGACTCTGACTGACAACCCCTCTTTATCCATTGGACTGTTGTTGTGTCAATCACTTTTTCCTCCTGCCCTCTACAGCATACAGCATGGGGCGGAGCGTCACCCATCTTCAGCTATTGGCTAATTGCATTGTGGGTGCCAGCATTCTGCTCTATCACAAGGAGCACATCAACACACAAGCTTCCTAGGGAGTATCAATTATGAAATATAAATGGATTTCAATAAAAGACAGGTTTAGAAAAATAATTCTGTCTTTTACTATATTTTTCAACACATTTTGAGCAAATCTATATTCATATCTCTCACATTACATTGTACATGTAACAGCCAAAGTTGACTACATTGTATTGTAGCAATGTCATAACATAGCATTCATACACCCATTGTACACATGTACCCCAAAATGTTCATGATCCAGCAGCCATAATCCCACAATTGTCATAGTCCAATTTACATGATCCCACACCCGACACGTGTTTCGAGTGATGATGCTTCTTCAGGGCTCTTGTTGGGTTAACTGTATATACAAATACTGCATCGTGTGTTCAACATGGTTTAACAAAAAATCACAGAAGCAAAGCGATCCTCTTCACATGTGTTACCCGTACACCAAGGACGGATTTCTTCAAATATCCTTAAGGTATGTTCCCACTCCTGAACAACTATAAAAAGACTACAACGGATTCAGAACCCTGCCGCCAGACTACTCCTACATGTAAAGCCACAAGTCAGGGGCGTAACACAGGCCCCCGCCGTGCGGGGGGCCCCCAAGCTCCAGGGGACCCCCTCAGCACAGCACTTCGGCTGGAGAGCTCCTGATAGAGTCCGGAGGGGGCCCCTCCATGTACCTTGCAGGGAGGCCCCATCAATTACGCCATTGCCATATCTCCCCTGCTTCGAAGGCCCTACATTGGGTACCGGTTGCCAGAGGATCCACGTTCAAGCTTCTTTCTATCACCCACAAAGTGATACATGGAACAGGGCCGCTCTTCACCAGGAATAAAATCACTAAATACATTCAACAAAAAAACCTCTGCTCTAGAGTAGCACCTCGCCTCAAAATCCTAAAATACAAGAAAAAAACATGGGTGGCACACCCTTCTCTGTTCATACAGCCAAAATATGGAACTCTTTACCCCCCAACATAAGATCAACAGATAACTACATTATCTTCAGAAGACTACTCAAGAGTTGGCTCTTCCCCACATAACCACCGTACTCAAACATAAATGTACAGCAAATACCTATGTATTTACGCATTTATTTGGATTATATGTATGTATGGAATATGTCTATTCCTTTGTATAAATATGTATAATAGTTTTATTTATAAATATACAGATATTCATTAGGTCTGCTTAACAAATGTACATATTACTTATGGTTATATTATTCTATGTTTAATATGTATATAGGTCACTGCAGGAATAAGTACATTTTTATGATAACTATCCACAATTGCTTCACTATTGAACTATTAAAAGGAAGCTTTTTAAAAAAGTAAATACATTAGCTTAAAGTACAGCAACAGATGAAAGTCTGAGTTTATTGAATACAACTTAAATCTAGACATGTTTCCTTCCATATATATATATATAAATATATATATATATATATTCATTATTTTTTTAGTATTTTTTAGAGCGCAAACTTGACCCGTTAGGGTATGAGAGCGCTTTACAGGAACAAAACAGTATACAATAGGTTTGAAATCACAAAAGTACAGAATCATATAGGAAGGAGCGGGGTGCTGGGTACATAAGGGACAGAGTGTATGTACATTATATATATTACTCGAGGCAATAGTCTCAAAAGTGTACAATAGGGTAGGAGGTGGCGGGGTGCTGGGTACATGAGGAATAGAGGGTACATAGGTACATTTTGCATTAAATATGTACTCATGGCGATCGTCTCAGATGTCTGGGGGGTTGAGGCGAAAATTAAGCGAGGAATTTGCCCATAAGGAAGGTTTTGGCATCCTTTTTGAATCGTGCCAGATATATATGTATATACCTTCCATGTACTTATGTATCTTTATATTTATTACTTTACTCCTAATCCAGCATCTCCAATGCACTAACCCTATATCTCACCCTATACCTCTCTCAATATATCCTCTACCCCCACTCTCTGACTCATCCAAAACCCCATTCTACTACCCTGATCTCCAAAGTAACCCTTTCTAGACTCTTCCCTCCTCTACCCCTCCTTGCATCATCTCTTACCTCTCTTACTATCTCTTTACAGATCTCCCAAACAAGCCTTTCAAAACCCTTCCCTCTGACTCTTCCCTTATACTCATCCCAAACACCCTCCTACTGCTATGAACTGCAAAAAAACACACACAAAAAACAAAAAAAAGTTCTAGACGCTTCCCTCTTCTATCCCTCCGCTATCCTTTCCAATCCAACTAACAGACTCACATGTCCACCGCTCAAATTAATTTCATATTTCCCTATACTAATTCACCACTAATCCTGTTTGTGTGCCGGAGTAGCGTGCTACTCACCGAAAAGCACCTCAACGCCTTTTCAGGGGTAGTAAGCGCTATATAAATGCAATTACCATTAGAATTCTGGAGTAAAGAACCTTTCGACTGAGGGATTGCGGGTGCAGCGAATGAGTGATGATACTCATATCATGGGACCTTGGATTCGTTCATAAAAAACTTTGGGCGCAGTGCTCCGCTCCGCCCACAGAGTGTGCGTAGTGCTGCCTACTTCGCGCTTCGCAAAGTAGGCGTAACAGGCACACTACGCACACGCCACGGCGGAGCAGAGTTGCCCGCCACCCGCCTCCCTCCCGCCCTCATTTTAAAATTACTTAGAAAGTTAAAAATAAAGAAAATGACTCACCTGAACTGCCGCGTCCTGGGTCTCCATCTTCCTGATTCCTCGCTAGCTTCTTCCTCACAAATGCGCATGCGCGGACGCCCGCGCATGTGCATTTGTGAGGAAGAAGCTAGCGAGGAATCAGGAAGATGGAGACCCAGGACGCGGCAGTTCAGGTAAGTCATTTTCTTTATTTTTAACTTTCTAAGTAATTTTAAAATGAGGGCGGGAGGGAGGCGGGCGGCGCGTAGTGGGGCACGCGGAGTGTGCGGAGCGCGTAGATTTGGGCACACTCCGTGATGCTCCGCGTAGCCCCACTACGCCCAGGGTTAAGATCCATGTATTATTGGAATGGCAGAGAGAGAAGTTGAGAGACAGCAGGCGTGTTGGAAAAGCTAGAAGCAGAGTCCCTACATTTAGGAGCGGAAGCATTCCTATTACCACATACGTTTCCTCGTGTGACCTCACTTACACCAAAAGTGACGTCACTGGTGGGAAGTCATTTAGTTCTTAAACCCTTCACCATATCACCTGGCCCTTACTTCAAAGGAGACACAAGGCAGCAGGTGGGGCAGGGGTGTGGCCAGGTACCTTCACCACACTTAAGTTTTCTTTGACTTTTTTTATGACCTGGTAAATATTTAAACATCTCTTCCTGTGACAGAGAACTACAACCACAGAACGAAGAGCGTGTTCAATAAATCATTCCGCTAAGCCTAGGAGGAGGGAGGGCGGCGAGGGGTGGGGGTGGCGGGGGAGGAAACCGGGCGGGAGGGGACGATCCGATAATGGAGTAAAGAGGTAATCAGCCGAGCGAGAGAGCGAGAGTGAGGTGTGAATAAATAATTCATTAAACAAATAAACATGCAGAAAACGAGAGAGAAGGAGGCAGGAGTGTAACCAAGAAAAGAATCCGCAAACCAGGGCTCATCAAACATTCATGAGAGCACATCGCCGGCACTGGCGAGCGCCCAGACGCTGGCTTTAAAGCAGCAGCGCTACATAACACACCCTCCTCAGACACAGAAACATCCTACACCCAGACTCTAGCCGCCTCACCATGACTGGGAGGCTGTTTACCTTCTTTCTCGTAAAATGATGCCCCCCCCCCTGCAAAAGGTGACGAGGAGTCCCCGAGTCTCCCATAACTCCCAGATATTAATTGTTCATAGATCTTGGGCAGAATGGAGCCCCCTTGAAAGGTTGCGGGGCCCCCTGGAGGGTTGGGCCCCCGTGTACCGCAGGGGTGCAAGGACATGTGTTACGCCCCTGCCTCTGGGTTTGGGGGGCAGCTAACACTTTAATATTTTAGAGTGGGGCTAACACTTGAAGCAAGGGGCGCGGAGCTATCCACAGAGACAGAATGACAGAATCTCAAAACAAAGTGTGTATTTTAAAGATGCCGGGGAGACGCAATAGGATTAGCACACGCGTGTCTGTGGATTTGATATTTTATAGGTACGTATCATGATCTTTGGACAGGGAACTGAATGCGATCAGAGCTAAAACGGTGCATCCCCAGATCTCAGTACCAAGCACATTAGAACCAGTTTTTCCAGAGCTATTTCAAGTCGACAATCATTTCTTCCAGTTGCCCTCCCATCTGTGGAAGTCCAATGTGCTGATGAAACATTCACCATTTCAAATCCAAAAGACGCTCCTGCCCCATTGCTGACTAAGGGTTAGTTTTCAGTCTGGCACCGGGGCATTGCAACATATGCATGTTTGTAGCCACACACATGTGGCATGCTCTCATATAATGAGCTTAGCATGATAACACACCTGGGGCCGTGGTGTAAAGTCATCAATATTTGGGATGATCAACTCCACTGATATGTTCTTATGTGAGGGACCTACAAGAACACATTTTGTACAGTTTCATTTATTTATTTATTTTGATAGTTTGTATAGCGCAAACATTACCTTTGCAGGTATCAGAGCGCTTTACAAATTTACAGGGAGCAGAGACAAAACGGGAAAAAAACATGACAATGAAACTAACTAGTATAATAATTTAACCCCTTCGCTGTTAGGCCTTTTCCCCTCCTGTGCTAAGCCTTTTTTGAGCTATTTGGGGTAGTGCGTGCTTAGGCCCCTGTAACTTTTTGACCACATTAGGTATCCACGCCAAATTTGCGTCCTTTTCTTCCAACATCATGGGGATTCTAAAGGTACCCAGGGTTTGTGGATTCTCCTAGAGGGTTCCCAGAAATTAGTCAAAATACAGCAAAATTTTGTTTTTTTTGTGAAAAATGGGGGAAAGTGGCTGCAAATGAAAGCGTTTGGGTTTTTCTCTGCAAATGATATCAAAAAAGGGTTTGTGGGGCTGAAATCACAATTTCTCCAGCTTTTAGGGAATGACAGATTTTTGTCAGAAATCCAACATTTTTTACACAGTTTTGACCTTTTTCTGGGACATACCCTATTTTTGCTATTTTTTGTGCTTTCAACCTCCTTCCAGATAATGGTAGAAATGGGTAGAAAAGCAATAATGGATCCTGGAAAGCTATACATTTTTGAAAAGTAGACAAAATTCTGAATTCAGCAAGGGGTCATTTGTGTAGATCCATTAAGGTTTCTTTATAGAAACTAACAGGTAAATATAGGAAAAATTAAAAATTTGTTGAAAAAAGCAGCCTTTTGAGTCAACGTTTTCACCTGTAACTTCTTCGAATTATGACATCTCTTTGAAATCAATGTACCGTTACATCCGGTGGACCTTCCTGGTTGTGGGGATATATAGGACTTGTAGGTTCACCAAGAGCCCAACGAACCCAGAGTAAAAAACTGAGCAGCATTTTGTAATGGTTTTTTTTTTGTTCCAGGTATATAGCAATTATTGTGAGAAAATGTATACATGGAAAAATCGGTATGAAAGACACCTATGTATTTCTGAAATGGGAACAAAATACAGAGTTTAGAAACAGTGCATATTTGCGCATTTTCGAAATTGGGAATACTCATACTTGCATGACAATTATTGGTCATTTTTCAAAATGACTTTTTTTTTACACAATGTCTTTCATTTGGAAGGGAGAAATGCATCAAAAATCAATAGGTAATAACAGTTGCTTTACAAATCTGAACTACCCTAAGTCTCCCGATAAAAATGGTACCTCACTTGTGTGGGTAGGCATAGTGCCCACGACAGGAAGTGGCTCAAAAGCTAAGGTGAACACACTACATTTTCATACTGAAAATTTACACTTTTTTTGCGAAGAGTCTAGCTGTAGTTTTTGAACCCTAGCCCTGCCGGCACCTAGGGAAACCTAGCAAACCTATACATTTTTGAAAACTAGACACCCAGGGGAATCCAGGATGGGGTGACTTGACTGCCTCCCACCATGGTCTGTTACCCAGAATCCCTTGCAAACGTAAAATATTGACAAAAAAAACAAATTTTCCCCAAATTTCTGTGATGGAAAGTTCTGGAATCTGCGTGGATCCACAACTTTCCACCCACTCCGCGTTCCCAAAAGTCCTACGAGAAAAATGGTACCTCACTTGTGCGGGTCGGCATAGTGCCCGCGACAGGAAACGGCGCAAACGCAACGTGGTCACACCTCAATTTTGCAGTGAAAAATGACCCCTTTTTGGCAAAGTGACTAGCTGGAGTTTTTGAACCCTAGCCCTGCCGGCACCTAGAGAAACCTAGCAAACCTATACATTTTTGAAAACTAGACACCCAGGGGAATCCAGGATGGGGTGACTTGACTGCCTCCCACCATGGTCTGTTACCCAGAATCCCTTGCAAACGTAAAGAATTGACAAAAAAAACAAATTTTCCCCATATTTCTGTGATGGAAAGTTCTGGAATCTGCGTGGATCCACAAATTTCCACCCACCCCGCGTTCCCCAAAGTCCTACGAGAAAAATGGTACCTCACTTGTGCGGGTCGGCCTAGTGCCCGCGACAGGAAACGGCGCAAAACGCAACGTGGTCACACCTCAATTTTGCAGTGAAAAATGACCCCTTTTTGGCAAAGTGACTAGCTGTAGTTTTTTAACCTTAGCCCTGCCGGCACCTAGGGAAACCTAGCAAACCTATACATTTTTGAAAACTAGACACTCAGGGGAATCCAGGATGGGGTGACTTGACTGCCTCCCACCATGGTCTGTTACCCAGAATCCCTTGCAAACGTAAAACATTGACCAAAAAAACACATTTTCCCCACATTTCTGTGATGGAAAGTTCTGGAATCTGCGTGGATCCACAAATTTCCACCCACCCCGCGTTCCCCAAAGTCCTACGAGAAACATGGTACCTCACTTGTGCGGGTCGGCCTAGTGCCCGCGACAGGAAACGGCGCAAAACGCAACGTGGTCACACCTCAATTTTGCAGTGAAAAATGACCCTTTTTTGGCAAAGTAACGAGCTGTAGTTTTTGAACCCTAGTCCTGCCGGCACCTAGGGAAACCTAGCAAACCTATACATTTTTTAAAACTAGACACCCAGGGGAATCCAGGATGGGGTGACTTGACTGCCTCCCACCATGGTCTGTTACCCAGAATCCCTTGCAAACGTAAAAAATTGACAAAAAAAACACATTTTCCCCACATTTCTGTGATGGAAAGTTCTGGAATCTGCGTGGATCCACAAATTTCCACCCACCCCGCGTTCCCCAAAGTCCTACGAGAAAAATGGTACCTCACTTGTGCGGGTCGGCATAGTGGCCGCGACAGGAAACGGCGCAAAACGCAACGTGGTCACACCTCAATTTTGCAGTGAAAAATGACCCCTTTTTGGCAAAGTGACTAGCTGGAGTTTTTGAACCCTAGCCCTGCCGGCACCTAGAGAAACCTAGCAAACCTATACATTTTTGAAAACTAGACACCCAGGGGAATCCAGGATGGGGTGACTTGACTGCCTCCCACCATGGTCTGTTACCCAGAATCCCTTGCAAACGTAAAGAATTGACAAAAAAAACAAATTTTCCCCATATTTCTGTGATGGAAAGTTCTGGAATCTGCGTGGATCCACAAATTTCCACCCACCCCGCGTTCCCCAAAGTCCTACGAGAAAAATGGTACCTCACTTGTGCGGGTCGGCCTAGTGCCCGCGACAGGAAACGGCGCAAAACGCAACGTGGTCACACCTCAATTTTGCAGTGAAAAATGTCCCCTTTTTGGCAAAGTGACTAGCTGTAGTTTTTTAACCTTAGCCCTGCCGGCACCTAGGGAAACCTAGCAAACCTATACATTTTTGAAAACTAGACACTCAGGGGAATCCAGGATGGGGTGACTTGACTGCCTCCCACCATGGTCTGTTACCCAGAATCCCTTGCAAACGTAAAACATTGACCAAAAAAACACATTTTCCCCACATTTCTGTGATGGAAAGTTCTGGAATCTGCGTGGATCCACAAATTTCCACCCACCCCGCGTTCCCCAAAGTCCTACGAGAAACATGGTACCTCACTTGTGCGGGTCGGCCTAGTGCCCGCGACAGGAAACGGCGCAAAACGCAACGTGGTCACACCTCAATTTTGCAGTGAAAAATGACCCTTTTTTGGCAAAGTAACGAGCTGTAGTTTTTGAACCCTAGTCCTGCCGGCACCTAGGGAAACCTAGCAAACCTATACATTTTTTAAAACTATACACCCAGGGGAATCCAGGATGGGGTGACTTGACTGCCTCCCACCATGGTCTGTTACCCAGAATCCCTTGCAAACGTAAAAAATTGACAAAAAAAACACATTTTCCCCACATTTCTGTGATGGAAAGTTCTGGAATCTGCGTGGATCCACAAATTTCCACCCACCCCGCGTTCCCCAAAGTCCTACGAGAAAAATGGTACCTCACTTGTGCGGGTCGGCATAGTGGCCGCGACAGGAAACGGCGCAAAACGCAACGTGGTCACACCTCAATTTTGCAGTGAAAAATGAACCTTTTTTGGCAAAGTGACTAGCTGTAGTTTTTGAACCCAAGCCCTGCCGGCACCTAGGGAAACCTAGCAAACCTATACATTTTTGTAAACTAGACACCCAGGGGAATCCAGGATGGGGTGACTTGACTGCCTCCCACCATGGTCTGTTACCCAGAATCCCTTGCAAACATAAAGAATTGACAAAAAAAACACATTTTCCCCATATTTCTGTGATGGAAAGTTCTGGAATCTGCGTGGATCCACAAATTTCTACCCACCCCACGTTCCCCAAAGTCCTACGAGAAAAATGAACCTCACTTGTGCGGGTCCGCCTAGTGCCCGCGAAAGGAAACGGCGCAAAACGCAACGTGGTCACACCTCAATTTTGCAGTGAAAAATGACCCTTTTTTGGCAAAGTGACTAGCTGTAGTTTTTGAATCCTAGCCCTGCCGGCACCTAGGAAAACCTAGCAAACCTATACATTTTTGAAAACTAGACACCCAGGGTAATCCAGGATGGGGTGACTTGACTGCCTCCCACCATGGTCTGTTACCCAGAATCCCTTGCAAACGTAAAGAATTGACAAAAAAAACACATTTTCCCCACATTTCTGTGTTGGAAAGTTCTGGAATCTGCGTGGATCCACAAATTTCAACCCACCCCACGTTCCCCAAAGTCCTACGAAAACAATGGTACCTCACTTGTGCGGGTCGGCCGAGTGCCCGCGACAGGAAACGGCGCAAAACGCAACGTGGTCACACCTCAATTTTGCAGTGAAAAATGACCCTTTTTTGGCAAAGTGACTAGCTGTAGATTTTGAACCCTAGCCCTGCCGGCACCTAGGGAAACCTAGCAAACCTATACATTTTTGAAAACTAGACACCCAGGGGAATCCAGGATGGGGTGACTTGACTGCCTCCCACCATGGTCTGTTACCCAGAATCCCTTGCAAACGTAAAAAATTGACAAAAAAAACACATTTTCCCCACATTTCTGTGATGGAAAGTTCTGGAATCTGCGTGGATCCACAAATTTCCACCCACCCCGCGTTCCCAAAAGTCCTACGAGAAAAATGGTACCTCACTTGTGCGGGTCGGCATAGTGGCCGCGACAGGAAACGGCGCAAAACGCAACGTGGTCACACCTCAATTTTGCAGTGAAAAATGACCCTTTTTTGGCAAAGTGACTAGCTCTAGTTTTTTAACCCAAGCCCTGCCGGCACCTAGGGAAACCTAGCAAACCTATACATTTTTGTAAACTAGACACCCAGGGGAATCCAGGATGGGGTGACTTGACTACCTGCCACCATGGTCTGTTACCCAGAATCCCTTGCAAACGTAAAAAATTGACAAAAAAAACACATTTTCCCCACATTTCTGTGATGGAAAGTTCTGGAATATGCGTGGATCCACGAATTTCCACCCACCCCGCGTTCCCCAAAGTCCTACGAGAAAAATGGTACCTCACTTGTGCGGGTCGGCATAGTGCCCGCGACAGGAAACGGCGCAAAACGCAACGTGGCCACACCTCAATTTTGCAGTGAAAAATGACCCTTTTTGGCAAAGTGACGAGCTGTAGTTTTTGAACCCTAGCCCTGCCGGCACCTGGGGAAACCTAGCAAACCTATACATTTTTGAAAACTAGACACCCAGGGGAATCCAGGATGGGGTGACTTGACTGCCTCCCACCATGATCTGTTACCCAGAATCCCTTGCAAACGTAAAAAATTGACAAAAAAAACACATTTTCCCCACATTTCTGTGATGGAAAGTTCTGGAATCTGCGTGGATCCACAAATTTCCACCCACCCCACATTCCCCAAAGTCCTACGAGAAAAATGGTTCCTCACTTGTGCGGGTCGGCATAGTGCCCGCGACGAGGAAACGGCACAAAACGCAACGTGGTCACACCTCAATTTTGCAGTGAAAAATGACCCTTTTTTGGCAAAGTGACGAACTGTAGTTTTTGAACCCTAGCCCTGCCGGCACCTAGGGAAACCTAGCAAACCTATACATTTTTGAAAACTAGACACACAGGGGAATCCAGCATGGGGTGACTTGACTGCTTCCCACCATGGTCTGTTACCCAGAATCCCTTGCAAACGTAAAACATTGACAGAAAAAACACATTTTCCCCACATTTCTGTGATGGAAAGTTCTGGAATCTGCGTGGATCCACAAATTTCCACCCACCCCACGTTCCCCAAAGTCCTACGAGAAAAATGGTACCTCACTTGTGCGGGTCGGCATAGTGCCCGCGACAGGAAACGGCGCAAAACGCAACGCGGTCACACCTCAATTTTGCAGTGAAAAATGACCCTTTTTTGGCAAAGTGGTGAGCTGCAGTTTTTGAACCCTAGCTCTGCCGGCACCTAGGGAAACCTACCAAACCCACACATTTCTGAAAACTAGACACCCGGCGGCTTCCAGGTAGGTATGGCTTGCGTGGGTCCCACAACGTTTCCTTACCCAGAATCCCCTGCAAACCTCAATTTTTGCTGAAAAAAATCACTTTTTTCACACATTTTGGGGTGGGAAAGTTGTGGCATCACCGGGCTCACACAAATTTACCACCACCCAGCGTTTCCCCAGGTCTCCCGGTAAAAATGGTGCCTCACTTGTGTGGGAGGCCCAAGTACCCGCGGCAGGCAAGGGCCCAAAACGTAGTGAGGCGACATCAAAATGGCCTATCGCAAAACCACCTGGTTTTGCAAGGGGGGTCACTTGGGTTTTTGGCCCGGTGCTCGGCGGCCATCTAAGGAAACCTACCAAACCCACGCATTTCTGAAAACTAGACACCCGGCGGCTTCCAGGGAGGTATGGCGTGCGTGGATCCCCCAACGTTTCCTTACCCAGAATCCCCCGCAAACCTCAATTTTAGCTGAAAAAATCACTTTTTTCATACATTTTGGGGTGGGAAAGTTGTGGCATCACAGGGCTCACACAAATTTACCACCACCCAGCGTTCCCCCAGGTCTCCCGGTAGAAATGGTGCCTCACTTCTGTGGGAGGCCCAAGTACCCGCGGCAGGCAAGGGCCCAAAACGTAGTGAGGCGACATCAAAATGGCCTATCGCAAAACCACCTGGTTTTGCAAGGGGGGTCACTTGGGTTTTTGGCCCGGTGCTCGGCGGCCATCTAGGGAAGCCTACCAAACCCATGCATTTCTGAAAACTAGACACCCGGCGGCTTCCAGGGAGGTATGGCTTGCATGGATCCCCCAACGTTTCCTTACCCAGAATCCCCTGCAAACCTCAATTTTTGCTGAAAAAATCACTTTTTTCACACATTTTGGGGTGGGAAAGTTGTGGCATCACCGGGCTCACACAAATTTACCACCACCCAGCGTTCCCCCAGGTCTCCCGGTAAAAATGGTGCCTCACTTGTATGGGAGGCCCAAGTACCCGCGGCAGGCAAGGGCCCAAAACGTAGTGAGGCGACATCGAAATGGCCTATTGCAAAAACACCTGGTTTTGCAAGGGGGGTCACTTGGGTTTTTGGCCCGGTGCTCGGCGGCCATCTAGGGAAACCTACCAAACCCACGCATTTCTGAAAACTAGACACCCGGCGGCTTCCAGGGAGGTATGGCTTGCGTGGATCCCCCAACGTTTCCTTACCCAGAATCCCCTGCAAACCTCAATTTTTGCTGAAAACATCACTTTTTTCACACATTTTGGGGTGGGAAAGTTGTGGCATCACCGGGCTCACACAAATTTACCACCACCCAGTGTTCCCCCAGGTCTCCCGGTAAAAATGGTGCCTCACTTGTGTGGGAGGCCCAAGTACCCGCGGCAGGCAAAGGCCCAAAACGTAGTGAGGCGACATCAACATTGCCTATCCCAAATGTCGCCTCTACGTTTTGCACAAGGGCGGGTCATGGTTCAGTGTATTAAATTTTATTAACTAGAGATTTCACAAAAATGAAATGCACTGTCAATAATTAAATTTACAAAAAACCAAACCAATGACTCGCAGCTCGTGAGCTGTAAAGCCACGTCAAGGCACCAACCACTTTACAGGCCATTCACACACCTTTCATACGTGATACAAACAAGACCATTCGCACCACCAGGTACAAAAGCAACACATTACAAAATTCACCAAAAAGGGACAAGGTACACCCTGCTTCAGAAAGACAAATATTACTACACAGCCATCTAATCCGCAAGCACACACACATACTGGTTGGATTTGGCACGAGGGTGAGTGATGGTTCAGTAGATACAATTTTATTAGCAAGTGATTTCACAAAACTGGTAATAATTGAAAGGGCAAGAAACTGAACCATTGACTCACAGCTCGTGAGCTGTAAAGCCACGACAAGGCACCAACCTCTTTACAGGCCATTCATACACCTTTCATACGTGTGAGACATACAAAACCATTCACACCGCCAGCCGCGGGCCCATCACATAACAAAACTCACACCAGCACACAGCCCCATTCAAGGGCCCATCACTTTCACACGCCCACAATCCAGTCACAGCAACTACACAGGCTGATGGATTGCATGGAGTGGCACTCAGCTAGCAGTGTGTGTAGTGACCAGCAGAAAGTCACTACTCACACACAGCCAGCCGAGCGCCAGTCCACACACACCGCTAGCAGAGCGCCAGTCCACACACACCACTAGCAGAGCGCCAGTCCACGCACACCGCTAGCCAAGCGCCAATCCAGGCACACCGCCAGCCAAGCGCCAGTCCAGGCAAACCGCCAGCCAATCGCCAGTCCAGGCACACCGGCAGCCAATCGCCAATCCACGCACACCGCCAGCCAAGCTCCAGTCCACGGACACCACCAGCCAAGCACCAGTCCGCACACACCACCAGTCCACGCACACCACCAGTCAAGTACCAGTCCATACACACCGCCAGCCAAGCTCCATTCCACGCACACCGCCTGCCAAGCTCCAGTCCACGCACACCACCAGCCAAGCTCCAGTCCACGGACACCACCAGCCAAGCACCAGTCCGCACACACCACCAGTCCACGCACACCGCCAGCCAAGTACCAGTCCACGCACACCGCCAGCCAAGCACCATTCCATGCACACCGCCAGCCAACCTCCAGTCCACGCACACCACCAGCCACGCACCAGTCCACGCACACCGCCAGTCCATGCACACCGCCAGTCTACGCACACCGCCAGCAAAGCACCATTCCACGCACACCACCAACCAAGTGCCAGTCCACACACACCAACAGCCAAGCGCAAGCCTACACACACCGCCATCACATTTAGGATTTTTTTTAGAAAAAAATAAAAACACAAACAAATCGCAAATAGATACAAATCTTCTAACAGAGAATCAGCAACTAAATACATTGCACTAACACCAACCTTGAAACAGAATCAAATTATCCAAAGAATACAGACCAGGCAGTTCACTTTACCACTCATGAATGCTCCCAATAATTCTTTCGCGTGTGGTACGCTCTATATCAAGCAGGGAGACACAGTGCAGGATGAGAAGGACAGTCGGGGCAGTGCATACGACTCTCCTTCCGCGTACCTCTTCGCCAACAGACTCTACATCTCCTATTGGGAAAATCTTTTGAGGGTGTGGGAGGAATGTGATCTGGAAAGTGGCGATCTTTCAATTTAGCAACATCCTCCACCACTCCAACTCTAGGAACACTTACCTGTTCCACTACAACAAGGCTGCCTATTACAGACTCCTGAAACTTAGCAAAAGTCATCTTTGACTCAGGGCAAGAATCCTGGAACACAACAAAAGCATTAAACATTGCCAAGTGGAAAAGATGGATAGCCAACTTCTTGTACCAAATGTAAGCCTTACGAAGAGCAGTGTAAGGTTCCAACCTCTGATCTACTCTGTCAACACCACCCATGTGCCTATTATAGTCTAAAACGCACACAGGTTTGCGCGCTTCAGCGACCTGACCCCAAACAGTCACAGGTGCAGTGCTTTCATCATGGATGGTAGTCAGCATGTAGACATCTCTCCTGTCTGAAAACTTCACAGCAAGAAGCTCCTGGCAACGCAACGCACTGCACTGTCCCCGCACAAGCTTTTGACAAACAAGTTCTTTCAGGAAACCTTTACGGTTAGAGCGGATTGTGCCACAAGCAACAGTGTCCACCTTGGCCAATTCCCTGAACAACCGCACACCAGTGTAGAAGTTATCTACATATAAATGGTGGCCTTTGTTAAAAAATCCTCTACCAAGTTCCCAAACAATTTTCTCAGTCACTCCAAAAGTGGATGGACAACCAGGGAGGTTAATCCTAGATTTCTTACCGGTGTACACCCTGAAATTAGAGACATATCCAGTCCTACTGTCAACCAGCATATACAGCTTTATTCCATAGCGTGCCCTCTTACTAGGAATGTATTGCCTAAAAACCAAGCGGCCCTTGAACAACACCAAAGACTCATCCACTGCAATTTCTTTCCCAGGGACATAAATCTCAGAAAATCGATCAACAAAGTGATCAAGGACAGGCCTAATCTTAAAAAGACGGTCACACTCAGGGTGATCTCGTGGCAACGCTAAACCATTATCAACAAAATGCATCATCCGAAGCAGAAGCAAATACCTGTCACGACTCATGACTGCCGGAAAAATAGACGTTGCCATCAAGGGACTGCTAGACCAATATGAAGACATTGATGGCTTCCTTAGCAAGCCCATCAAAAAAGTTAAACCCAAGAACTTCTTCATCTCTTCAACATTTGTGGGAGTCCACCCGGTAGCTCTAGAGTAGGGCCTAAGTCTGGCACTGTTGTCCCTCAAAAACTGTTCGGCATACAAATTAGTCTGTTCAACAATCTCTGCCAAAAACACATCGTCCATAAACAACTGAAAAAAATTTACCGGCAAAAAGTTTTCAGTATTCACTCTAGACCCTGGAACACCAATAAACTCTGGCAATGCCGGCTGCACCATGCCAGGGGCAACCCAGAGGCCATCACTTTCAAAGGGAAGCCTTGCAGCCTCAGCCTGCAGCCCAGATGCCTCTTGCCGCACTACACTAACGGGAAGCCTCGCAGCCGCAGGCTGCAGCCCAGAAGCCTCTTGCCGCACTACACCAACGGGAAGCCTTGCAGCACCAGGCTGCAGCCCAGATGCCTCTTGCCGCACTATCGGCACATCAGTCTCCTCCTCTAACACAGGCACTTCATCCGCACTAAGAGTATCTTCATCATCCGATGACTCCATACGGAGAGAAAACTCACTGCCAGAATCGTCCCCTGCCTCCTCTCCCTCAGATGCAGAGTCAGTCTCTGAACCATGGTCAGAGGAAGACTCAAACAGCAAACCAACAACCTGCTGAGCAGTAATCCTGCGGCTAGCCATTATACTTACTAAGATAGAAGACTGCACAAACAAGTCAACAACAACCAACAATGTGCAAACCAAGTAAGTAAAGAAATGTGTACCTTTATCACAAAGATCAATGTACTCAAAAACTATAAAATTCAATTACAAGAGACAGCTGCACTCACCAGAAACCAACTCTGCAGTGACACAGCAAAAACCAACGATATCCAACTAGAAAGAAGAAAAAACAACAAATTACTCACAAGACAACAAAATACACACCGAGCACCAATGCAAAAAGTTTTTGACACTCAAAAAACAAACATACTGCTATTATTACACCATTTGCAAAAAAAATTCATGCAGAGAAATCAAACACATTTACATTGTACAAAAGAAAGTCTCTTACCAAACTACACAAACAGCAGAACTACCAGTAACAACACGGCAAATTGAAAAGAGCAAAAGCCTTCACCTAGAACAAATAAGTAAAGAAAAAAAAACATTACAATTGCAATTCACAAAAAATATAACAATAAACATTATAACATGCTATGTTACTACCCAAATGGTCAATCGGGTTGTGTGCCAGGTGGGGCAGAAAACAGCAGGAAAAAAAAGGCTATTCTGTCCCGGGGCGGGTGGGCCAAATACATATTATAAAAATTGCACCCTGGAAGCGACACTTGCCAAAGGGGTCACTTCTATTTTTATTTACACTAATTCCCCGGTGTCTAGTAGGCTTTTCTGCCCTCCCGGGGCCAGGAAGCGACCCTTGCCCAAGGGGTCGCTTCCTAATACTAAAAAAGACATCCCTGGTGTCTAGTGGGCTTTTCTGCCCCCCCTGGGAGCATAAACGGCAAATTATAAGACCGATCTGCCCCCAGGGGGGACAGAAAAGTCTTATAAAAATAAATCACCCCCAGGAAGCGACCCTGCCTAAGGGGTCGCTTCCTAATACTAAAAAAGACATCCCTGGTGTCTAGTGGGCTTTTCTGCCCCCCCCCCTGGGAGCAGAAAAGGCTAATTATAAGACCGATCTGCCCCCAGGGGGGGCAGAAAAGTCTTATAAATTAGTATCACCCCCAGGAAGCGACCCTTGCCTAAGGGGTCGCTCCCTAAATAAAAAAAAACACATCCCTGGTGTCTAGTGGGCCATCCCTGCTCCACGATCGCGACGCTGTGCGCGATCGTGGAGCAGGAATGCCCTGTATTGAGACATCAGGGGAGAGGAAATACTCTTTCCTCTCCCTCGATGCCTCAATACTGAAGAAATCACCCCCGCGGCCCCCACCGGACAAGGAAACGTACCTCTGCTCCCTTGGACGCGCTGGAAGAAACGTATTCCAGCGCGTCCAACGCTTCCTGATGACGTCGGCGCGCGCTGTGCGCGCTGACGTCATGGGTAAGCGTGGGGGGGCTCGGGGGTGGCAGCGGAAACTCTTCCGCTGCCATTCCCCTCTGTGGGGGCACGATCGATGCCCCAGGGGGGGAGCGCCAGCGCTTCCCCCGGCGGCTGTGCTCATGACGGAGCGGTTCTGTCATAAGCACAGCCCAACCGATGCTCATGACGGAACCGCTCCGTCAAGAGCATCGAAGGGGTTAAAGTAGAAGAAAAGTTTTTCACCCAGCAAAACATTATTGTGGCATACATAGTGAGAAAAATATAGTTCTCATAGTTTCCAGATACAAAGCTATTGTTGCTGTATGCCAGGAAACAAACAGTGGACTATAACTAGGGCTCCCGGTTTTATGGTTTTTATTTTTTTGCCATTTCCGTCTGTATTTAGCCATATTTATTTTTTGCTAATTTTATCTGTATATATCCAAATTTATTTTGGGTTTTGTGGAAAAATTAAGCTGAAATTAGTATATTTCCACATTTATTTAACCGATAAATATGTGCTCATGCTTGAATGTCTGCCTGGTTTCAGTGCTGTGAACACCCGCAGAAGATAAATCAGTGCATTATATGAAAAGATGTGAATTTCAGTATCAACCTTGTGCATTTCTACTGCTGTTAAAGCCTCTTTACTAAAATTCCTTTCTTTTTTAAGCCCCTTATCTATCAATCCACACATCTATTGGCCTGGCAGTCATGGTAAACAGTGTTTAGAATTACTCAAAAACCACCCCAATTTCCGTTTTTATCCACATTTAAAAATAAATACAGACAAAAAAATAAATGTTTTCTGTCTGGATTTATCTGTAAAAATCAGTAAAAATGGAAAACAGGGAGCCTTAACTATAACCAATGATTCTTTTATGATACACTAATAGGCACAAATATTACATTGATGCCAGCACACATCACAATCCCAATGAAAATCTATTCATCTTTGATTGGGCAGATTAAACATTTTTGCTGTTAGTATTCAGGGAAGGGTGTTTGTGATGTGTATGCAATCTGTTGCTTTATGGCATGTTGTTTATTTACTTCTAAATAACATCAAGCACCAACCATCGAGAAGACTACGCCCCACCTCCCTTTCACTTGCCCATACTCCCCGCATCTACCGAAGCAGAAGTGGAGGACACTCTTCTCCCACATCGAAGCAAAGACCTGGAACAGCCTCCCCAGGCACCTCCGAACCACCACCTCACTATCGGAATTCCGAATGGCCCTCAAGACCTGGGACGGCTCCTCCGCTATGGTGGAGGAGCGTTGCTTCACTTCTTTGAAGCAGGGAGAAACAAAAAATTATAATAACTTAGAGTTATTATCATTTTATGCTTTGTGTCCAGCTGCTTTCTGGGTGGGCGGGGCTGCTCTGCTCTCGGAGCAGGGGAGGAGTGGTTTGCCCACTCCTACGTGCGCAATGACTGTTTGGTCGGCCCTCTCAGGCCGGCCAAACCAGTCATGCGCACTTTCCCCGTTCTCCATGCAGGCTGCATTACAGCCTGCATGGAGAACATGCCCACTCCTCCAGCCCCTGGCTGAGCTCCGTGTCATGGCGCTCAGACCAATCACAATGCTGCATTGCAGTGTTGTGATTGGCTTAGGGGAGGGAGCCTGGCTGCCTGCTTCCTGTTCCTGTCAGAGTCGGAGGCTGGAGAGCAGAAGCAGAGACGGGGGACCTGGCCTCAAAGTAAGTTTTTAAAAAAAAATTCTGACACCCCCCTGAGTGACACCCCCCCCACGTGATCCACCGCCCGCCCTGCCACCCGCGAGCCTTGCCAGTCCCCACTGCTCAAGACCTGCCTGTTCGAATAAGCCTCCTGGGCCTGCAAGTGCCTGGATACCCTATCGGGTGATTAGCACACTTTATAAATCCTGATTGATTGATTGATCAAAGTGTGTCCTAGAGAAATACTAGGATTACTATTGGACGGCCCCACTGTAACGTGGGGCTATTTGCTTCCAGAAAGAAACTATCAGCAGCCCAACAGTGCGTAAACTAAATATACTCAAGTCTGGCAATCTGGGGCGAGTTTGGGAACATAACTGGAACTGGCAGAATAAAAGAGGGCCACCTTTTGTTGTCTGATTTTATGTATTTTGCCAACATTTGCACAGCGCTTTCTAATTCTGCTGTGCTTGAACATGCACGTTTGTGTATTACTGAATACCATATAATTGAGGTTTTACATGCAAAGATTGGAAATGTCAGGCCAGTCTCTCTCCAGCTGATCTCAACTGAAGAACCCCAACCTAGCTCCAGCCTAGCCTGCTCTCTAAAGTCCTCAGATTTCCACTTCCTCAGTTAATCTGGTGTTTTCATTAGCACCACATACCGTGCAAGGGCTGCTTCAAAGTATCAGAATCAAACACAGAGAAGACTTCTACCGGCTCTCCCATTCGGGAGGGGAAACAACCTTTACAACGCAGTCATTACATCGCACTACATTTACAATGCAGTCATTACATTGCAACATCCTTTACAACGCATGTCGCTACAACGCAGGCAGTACATCGCATGTCATTACAACGCATACCATTACAATGCATAGTACCCCTACACTATCCAACACTTACCCTACTGTTGCACCCCGTGGAGTTAGAATAGTAATTTTTACCCCTACACTATCCAACACTTACCCTACTGTTGCACCCCCTGGAGTTAGAATAGTAATTTTTACCCCTACACTATCCAACACTTACCTTAAATGCAATGTAATGGTATGCATTGTAATGGTATGGTTGTAAAGGTATAATGCGATGTAATGGAATGCTTTGTAAATGTACTTAAAAAAATTTGTTGTAATGTAATGCGATGTAAATGTATGCGTTGTAAAGGATGGTGCGATGTAAAAACTGCGTTGTAAAGGCATGCGTTGTAAATGTATGTGTTGTAACGTCATACATTCACTAGGGAGAGCCGGCGATATGACGGGGAGCCGGGGTCTATACCCAGAGACGGGGCGTTTCGCCCCACGGCCTGGTTTGAACCAGGGGCGGGGATTGGCCGATTGGGCAGGGTGAAGCGCTGCCCAGGAAGCACTAAAGTGCATCTGGGTACGCACAGGTAAGCCCTGCCCCTATTTAAGGAGCTGCGCGGTGGCGAGCGGGTCTCTTTGACCCTGCTTTCCACGGAGGACAAAACAAACGCGGCCATCCCCAAGGTCCCCGACGCCCGCAACCCCCACTCAAGGAAGGATGTAGCACAGCTGGCAACGCCCACCGCGACACGCTATGTCAGGAGCCGCACGGGCCGAGTGATTTTCTCGACTGACCCGAGAGTCTTGTATTGGTAATTAAGACACTTGGTGGCAGTTCTGGAGGGCGCGAGGGGCTGCACAGTGGCTGCGAGGTAAAGGGGTGTGCGGTGAGGCCCGTGCGGGCTAAAAACACACCTAGAGGGTTTGCGAGCGTGTGGAGTGCCCTTGGTGCAGTTAATGGGCAGCGTGAGGGCCAGGAGTGCCTGGAGGCAGAGTCTTGCTGGATTGGGAAGCACCACTCTAACCATAGTCCTTCTGTTACATTTAGAGCAGTTTCTCCTTCAAGGAATTTGCCCTCAGTTAGGATTGGTTGGTTTTAGGCTAACTGCAGAGGGAGCTGTGTGTTGTGTCTGAATTTAGGACACTTTCCTTGTAGCTTTGCTAGTATGGGCACAGTCCCTTAAAATTGACTGGGAGCTCGGGCGTTTTTGCCTTGCATAGGTGGATTAGCACTCCTTTTAACAGGAGCTAAAGTTGCTTGCTGATCCGGTGAGGATGCCAGGAGGAGCTAGGAAGGGTGCCAAGCGCGCAGTAATATGGAAGAGATGATGCACAGGATGGTGTGCAGGATGGATGCGATGGACGAGGTCCTTGTGCCTTTGAGCCCACAATGGGGGCAACCCGTGGAGCCGGCAGAATGTCCTAGAAGGCAAAGAGTGGCATCATGGGCGGAAATTTCCCCCAGTGCAGAAGCGTGGCAGGGGTCTTGGGACGTGTAGTGAAGTGGGTCAGGGAACGCGTCTCATCCCTAAGGACAGTTTAAGTGGGAGTGAAGGTCAGGGCAGCTCTCCTGCAGTGGTTGTGCCAGTGGCAAACAGCAGCATTGTACAGAACGGTAATAGCTGCATGGCCATTGGGGTCCCACCAGCAGGCAGTGCAGGGCAGCCAGAGGTGGTAGCAAATTTAGCCACTGTTTTGATGTGGCTTTCAAAAGTAGGGGTGCGGTCTGCACCATTAATGTGAGGTGCATTGTCAGGTGTATAGGAGAGCGACCATTTTCAAAGGGCCAATAGGCTTATGGCCCATTTGGAGGGTGTAGGGGGACAGGGTACACCAGGGCAGATGGGAGTGGTAGGTGCTCCAGCTGTACAGATGATGCAAGGGTCTGAGGTGGCTGGTACCTTGCAGTGGATGGTGTGGCGCAAGCAGTACCGACAGCAGCCAGAGTCCTCCTTCTCACCCAGAAATCTATGCCAGCAGGTGTGTTGGTACCATTACCGAGCATGGGTTTGAGGGGATGTGTGTTTGGAGCCTGACTAGTTGGGCAGGCACGTGCCTACGGATGTGAAGGAGAAGATTTGGAAAGGCAATTATGCAGATGTGTGAGTTAATTGCAGATGTGTTTTAGCGAGAAGAGATCAAACGGTGCAAGGAGCGCTTACAATTCAGGGAGTGTGGGCATTGGCCTTACAAGAAAAGGGTGGAGGAGGCAATGATGAATTCGGTCAGAGGTTTCTCAATTTCCCAGGTGATCATGGCAGAATGATTCCCAACCCTGGGGCACAATTGGCTTGCTTCCAGAATAGGATAGTTTGTGCGCAGGATGAGTTTGGAGGCACCGCATGGAGAGACTGTGACAGAGAATTTAGGCGCATTAAGGCCTCCAGACCCACGTTAAGGTGGGATGAGATCGATGTGAAATCATGGCTGCACTTCATGAAGCCGCAGAAGGTTGAGGACGCCCCAAATCAGCTCTTTTGGGTGGGCTCAGGGGCAACCGGTAATTCAAGGGGGGGGGGTGGGGCAAAGAAGGGGTCATGATGGGACTTCAATAAAAGGTCTTGCTCCAGGGCTCCAGGGACGTGCAAATTCAAGCACTGCTGTTCAGCCTGTGCCCTACCCCCACACCCCGAGTCCAATTGCTTCAAAAAGACAAAGAATGGAGACCCAAAAAATCAAGAACAACCACCCATTATCGGTTAATGCCCCCTCCCCAGTTAACTGGCAAACAATGGTGTCATGGTTGAATGTTTACAGCATCACAGTGGTAGCTCAGTCCTTGTAGGAGGGATTTAAGAACGGGTGTATGTAGAATCCACCTTTAGGCTGCTACCGGTGCACCCTAGGGACTTTCATTTATGGGTTTCCAATTTGAGTGTGCCCTCTACTTTGACAAATGTATGCTCATGGGCTGTTCGGTCTCCGGGGCTTACTTCGAGAGGTTTACCATTTCCTTGGAGTGGGTGTTTAGGCAGAGATCAAGGCACTGGTGGGCACTACTTTATTTGAATGATTTCCTGTTCCTAAGCTCACCTGGAACAGAGGAGTGTGGGAAGTCTTTAGACTCTTTCCAGGAATTGATGGGACTGTTCAGGGTACCTCTGGCAGCAGCAAAGACCTGTGGGCCAGCTACAACAAATGAATTCCTGGGGATTGAATTGGATTCCAAGCCAGGCGGCTCCGCCAGGAAAAGGTCAGGATATTTGCAAGGGCATTGGGAGAATGTCTGGTTGCTAAGAAGGTGACACTACATCAGTTACAGGTGTTACTTGGGCAGTTGAATTTTGGACTCCGCATCATACCCATGACTGCCCATTTTCCAGGTCAATCGTGCAGGCCATGTTTGGTTTGAAGTTGAAGCACCATTATACCATGTTGTCAAGTGAGGTCGCCAGGATATGAGAATGTGGGAACATTTTTGAAGGATTTCAATGAGACAGTAGTAGAGCCAAGTCCGCTAAGACCAATAAGGAGTTAGGTCTGTTTACAGATTCTGCAGGCAGTGCAAGCTTTGGCAACATTTTGTGCGCATCTTGGTGTTCAGAGCGATGGGCAGCAAACTGGGTGGAATCTGGTTTGGTGTCAAACATTAGCTTCCTAGAACTCCTTCCCATTTTGTTGGCTCTCACAACATGCGTTACAACAAACAATTGACGGACGGAATGCTGACAATGCAGGCATTCTCCCCAGTCAAGAGATCTGGGTTAAATCCATCGTTCTTTTGCCCACTACGCCACCCCAGTTTAGACATGGCCATATGCAAATCAGTCTTGACCCTGTCCCTCATGGGAACAGTCCAGCCCGAACTGCCAAGCCATGTCTTCCCTGGACCGGAATCAAGCATCCTAGGACCGGTTTCTGGCTATCAGCCGTCATCAGCCAGGATAGCTTGACTCCAGTGGCGTAGTGAGCACGGGTCCCACGTCTGGGAATACCCATCCCACTTAGGGCGAAAAGCGTTACAACAAACAATTGACGGACGGAATGCTGACAATGCAGGCATTCTCCCCAGTCAAGAGATCTGGGTTAAATCCATCGTTCTTTTGCCCACTACGCCACCCCAGTTTAGACATGGCCATATGCAAATCAGTCTTGACCCTGTCCCTCATGGGAACAGTCCAGCCCGAACTGCCAAGCCATGTCTTCCCTGGACCGGAATCAAGCATCCTAGGACCGGTTTCTGGCTATCAGCCGTCATCAGCCAGGATAGCTTGACTCCAGTGGCGTAGTGAGCACGGGTCCCACGTCTGGGAATACCCATCCCACTTAGGGCGAAAAGCGTTACAACAAACAATTGACGGACGGAATGCTGACAATGCAGGCATTCTCCCCAGTCAAGAGATCTGGGTTAAATCCATCGTTCTTTTGCCCACTACGCCACCCCAGTTTAGACATGGCCATATGCAAATCAGTCTTGACCCTGTCCCTCATGGGAACAGTCCAGCCCGAACTGCCAAGCCATGTCTTCCCTGGACCGGAATCAAGCATCCTAGGACCGGTTTCTGGCTATCAGCCGTCATCAGCCAGGATAGCTTGACTCCAGTGGCGTAGTGAGCACGGGTCCCACGTCTGGGAATACCCATCCCACTTAGGGCGAAAAGCGTTACAACAAACAATTGACGGACGGAATGCTGACAATGCAGGCATTCTCCCCAGTCAAGAGATCTGGGTTAAATCCATCGTTCTTTTGCCCACTACGCCACCCCAGTTTAGACATGGCCATATGCAAATCAGTCTTGACCCTGTCCCTCATGGGAACAGTCCAGCCCGAACTGCCAAGCCATGTCTTCCCTGGACCGGAATCAAGCATCCTAGGACCGGTTTCTGGCTATCAGCCGTCATCAGCCAGGATAGCTTGACTCCAGTGGCGTAGTCACAACATGGCCAGAGCAGTTCTGCAATTAATCAGTGGTTTTCTGGTGTGACAAAATGACTGTGGTGGAATGCATTAGTCTGCAAGCAGCCAAGTGCAAGATGATCTTGAGATTATTGCAGGAGATCGTACTGCTGTGTTGGAGGCTGAATGCCAATTTTAAAGCAAAACATGTTCCTGGCTTATTGAACAATGCAGCAGATGCTTTATCTTGTTTTAAGATGGAGGCTTTCAGGTACCACCACCCAGAAACAGCGGAGTTCCCTTCAACATTCCTGGATCAACTAGGGTGGCTTGGTGCGCCAGTCTACCAGACCTCGTGGCGGCCAGCTTAGCGCCCAGAACGAACAAATGGAAATGGGCACCACATACTGCTTCACTGGACCCCGGTGAATGACTGCTGTCCACTGTGGAATCTGGAAGCCTTTATGGCGCACCTGATACAAGGGAACACAGGCCCCTTTTTGGTACACGAGAATGGGATGCCACTTACAAGGTTTCAATTTGCCACGGTGCTCAACAGGGCCCTGGTGGCAGCAGCTTTGGACCCTGGAGACTATAGTTCCCATTAATTTGGGATTGGTGCAGCCACCACTGCGGCAAGCCTGAGTCTGGCAGGACAGGAAGCTCAAAGAATAGGCAGGTGGAAGTCTGATTGCTACAAGCATTCCACGAGATTAAACATTCTGTAATTGTTCTGTCTTAGAATTTTTCCATGCCTTACTGTATTCTCCTATCAACGCAGGGGGAAGACATGATAAGGTGATGCGGCCACTGGATACTGGATAATTCATTGCCTCTTGATGACCCGGGAGCAAGGGGTGTTACAGAGGTGCTGTTGTTGGACCACTCCTACGTGAGGCACGCAAAGGTCTTTTCTTTTGCTGATGAGTACATGTCGCGAGCAAGGAACACCGGGCATTACATTTCTGCGGATAATGGTGGCTATGGTTGGCCCACTGGAGTACTGCATTGGAGGACTGCTGCTCCATAAGCTTCCACTTCTAGTGATTGTGTTCGTGCATCTAGGAGGCATTGATTTGATGGTGCCTGGTTGAAAGGACTTATTTGAGCTGATTGTCTCCGAAATATGTTGGCTTTCAAAGAAGTTTCCCGAGGCCATAACTGCATGGTCCAACATTGTCCAGAGGTTCAGTTGGAGACGTGGTAAGTCGGCCAGGGCTCTCAATGAGACAGTGAAACGGTTAAACCTGAAGATGCGTAAGTTGCTGAGAATAGCTTGTTAGTCAGCTACACCTTGTGCAGAGTCTTTGGATCTATCATCATTCCAACATATGAGCAAATCCTGCAACTTCTCCTTGAATGCGTATAACAACTATACGCAGGATGCCTTGGGCCATGGAGTAGGTTTGACTGCAGCCGAAAGTAAGGCACAAGAAAGAAAGAAAGTTGGTCTTTTTCTGTATTGATGTTCACTGTCTGCCTAGTCACCAGCAACAGCTTTACAATTTGTTGCCGGATCATACCCTGACACCGTGTTCCTAAAAGGAGACATGGCTGCATGAGGCCTCAATGCCCGACGTGACTGCAGCCCTGCCGTTCAACTATTCCTTAGTGAGGAGGAATAGATGTGGCAAATCAGGAGGTAAGGTAGCCTTTGTTTTAAAAAAAATATATAAACGCATTACACATGAAGCATCAATCACAGCATGTGAAGATATGTCCTTCTCACTGGAACATACGCAGAATTTGACAATATCAGACATTCTTATTTATCGTCCTCCTGGGTATGCCGGCAAGATCCGATTTTTACAAATTTTAAATCACTAGTGGGGGGCCCGGGCTTGCCATTGGAGTGGTCAGATCATTACACGGTACCTTTCACAGGTCAAATAGATAACAGACTGTTTAGAGAGGGAGATGGAAAGAAGGTGAAAGTGAGGCCTTGGTCACGATTAGACCCCTCAAGTCTTAATAGTCAATTAAAGGAATACTCTGCCCAGACTAACTCGGCAGGTTGAGTTGGATCAACCTAGGATTGATGACTGGTTGCGGGATACACTAGACATAGTACTACCAGAAAAAATAAGTCACCCAATTAGATTTCATCCACCAGCTCCTTGGTTCTCAGAAACATTACGGATAGAGAAGTCAAGATGCAAGGGCCTAGAGAGATCCTGGAGGAATGGATATGATGAGGGTAACAAGATTAGATACAAGATTAGTTACAAAGCAGCTTAAAAAAATGATCACAGGCTATGTCGAGCAGCCCATGCTGCGTATTACAGGGATCAAATTAGAGCGGGCAATTACTGTGCAAAAACACTGTTTAAAGTGGTGAAGGAACTCCGCGACACTAACAGGATACGACCAGTGCCAGTATTGATGCAATCTCAGTGCGACGAACTGGCAGGTTTCTTTATTAAGAAGGTGGCAGACATTCAGCTGCATTTAAATACAGGAGAGAAGGAGGGCCCTTCGCCACGTAGTACAGCAGGGAAATCGGCTTCAAAGGACCTGAGGGGTCCAAGCCCTACAGGAGGAGGTAATAAATTGAGGGTATGGGATATGCAGGATCCGGATGGGTTTCTGTCACTACTGACCTCAATCAGATCTGGCTCACCGGGAGATCCTATTCCGGCAACTAGACCGAGACAATCTGCAACCCTTGATGGATCTCCTCAACTTACCTTTAAGGCGGTGTCGGAGTCCTTAGGCATGGAAACATGCCACGGTTTAGCCCCTTCGGAAGAAACCCAATCTAAACGCCGATTTCTCGGCTAATTATAGGCCAGTTTCTTTGCTTCCCATCATGGCCAATTAATGAAGAAACACATAAACAGACAACTCTCCAGTTTTATGTAATCTCAAGACTGCCTGCACACCTCTCAATTGGGGTTTAGGAGGGGACACAGCACAGAGTCCGCCCTGCAAGGAGTCATAGAACACCTCAGACGACTCTTGGATGGGGGGGTGAGATGGCCGCACTGACTTTACTCGATCTCAGTGTGACTTTTGATACTGTGTTATATGAAACTCTTTTAGAGAGGTTAGCCGAACTGGGTCTGCAGGGTACGGCCCTCTCTTGGATGACATGTCTTTTAGGGGTTCGGTCTTTTCAGGTGTTTTTAACCATGGCCTCATCTGAGCGGCACGCCCTGACATCAGTAATTCCTCAGGGATCGTCCCTAAGTCCAGCGCTATTCACCATCTACGTGTGCCTATTGGCGAACTTGGTGGAAAGTTGTGGGCTCACCTTATTTTCATAAGTGGAAGACATGCAAAACATCTTCTTGTTTTCATCCACGCAGAGGCACAACTCAAAAGCCGTGAACTCCTCTTTAGGCGCAGTGGCGGAGTGGATGAGTATTCATTCACTGAAGCTCAACGGAGAAAAAATTTAGGTATTGGTGCTGGGGAAAAAAAACATCCCTCTGGGGTCCCCAACATTGGCCGGAGAGCCTGGGCACTCTTCCGTCGCCAGTGCCCACGGTAAAAAATCCTGGGCTTTGTGCTGGATGACAAGTTATCTATGAAAACCCAGGTGACGAAGGTGGCAGCTACATGCTTCGCCCTCCTGAAATGGTTGCAGAAAATCATGTGGCAGCTCCCATTTTCAGCTCAAAGAACGGTGCTACAGGTATTGACAATATTAAGACTGGATTACGGCAATGTACTTTATCTAGGAGCAGATAGAACCACAATTAAATGGTTGCAGGTGGTCCAGAATTCCACTGCTAGGATGATTTGCAGACACTCGAAAAGCTCCTCGGTATCCGTGCTCCTAGAGGAACTCCACTGGCTTCAAGTGGAGAAACGAATACAGTTTAAAACGTTGTGCTATATGCACAAGGTAAGTGCATAGGTAGGTACACAGTACCTGGAAGAACTCGTTAAAGTCTATCAACCTTCCCACATGCTCCACTCCAGTGATCTCTCCTTGTGCGTGGTTCCTTTAGTCAAACATACACGGATACATGGCCGCTCATTTGCATTCCATGCAGATCCCCATCTCTTGCAAAACAACCTTACAGCTTGTTAGAAAAACCCACTCCCACACCGGAAGGGTGGTGGTGTTCTCCCAGACACACTGTGGTAGCTTGGCTCGAGCGGTAAGGAAGGCACCGTGTTAAGCATACGACACACCCTCACAATAACCATGCGTTCATCCGTTCCAAAAACGACACTACACCTTAAAAATTATACTGAAAATATATCTCTTTATCTTCTTTTCTCTTAGTTGCTGATTAAATAAATAATAATACAATCACAGTACACAAGGCTTTTTCTGTGGAAGGGTACGTCAAATAAATACTGTCTTAACGATTCAATAAATAAGGTAGATCATAAATAATCAAGGCATAAATATAAGTGCATTACATAACAGGCAATTAAATATTATGAGGCAATAAATACTGCAAGACAATAAATATTATGCGACAATAAATACTGTGAAACAATAAATACTGTGAGGCAATAAATAGGATGAATACAATAAATACAGTGCTCTCAATAAATAATAAAAGCCAACAGTGACACTTGAAAATCAGTTCACATTCCTGAGGTACTATGGGATGATTTGACCCAATCCCAGCTTGTAGAGATTTGGATGGCCTGAGGGGTATACTTCCTGGCTTGGACAAGGCTGAGGCCTAAACTGAGGTAGATCAAGGGGGAATCTAGAGATCTGTCTCTCCCACACTACACAACCCCTCTGTATTAGTCTCAGCTCACCCCTGGCACAATCAAGCTGGTTCCAGCACCTCTCTAGCCCCTAGGTTGGTCTCTTAGGGCTCCACAGGGCCTTAGGCGTCCTCTATTCCACTTACTGCCCTTTTTATGAAGCTCCGACGCCGCTGGAGTCGTGTCGACGCCGTGAGGCGGTTCCGGTTCGATGTCGGCGGCCTCGGCGCAATGACAGTTCTTGACGACGCCGATAGGCGGCTCAGGTTCGATGTCGGCGGCCTCGGCTCGATGTCGACCTCCGGTTCGATGACGTCGGGCAATCTTGGCTCGATGTCGACTTCGGGCGGCTCCGGTTCGATGTCGGCGGCCTCGGCTCGATGTCGACCTCCGGTTCGATGACGTCGGGCAGTCTTGGCTCGATGTCGACTTCCGTCGGCTCCGGAGTGCGATCTCCACTCCCGACCTCCGGTGCTCCTTTCCTCAGGTTCCGGTGACTCCGAAGTGCGACCTCCACTCCCGACCTCCGGCACGATTCTCTTCAGGTTCCGGCGACTCCGGAGTGCGATCTCCACTCCCGACCTCTGGCACGCTTCACCTCGGTCTCCGGCGACTCCGGAGGGCAGACTTCACTCCCCCGTTGACGCCGCACACTCGACCTCAGGTGTCTTCCTCCACGACCTCTGGTACTCTCCACGACCTCCGTCGGCGCCCTCTCTCGACCTCTGGTGGCTCCGGGTACGACGTCTGCTTTCCAGTCAGCGCCGCTTCTTCACCTCCGGCCCCAGGTCTCTAGGCTTCTCAACGTCGGACTCCAGGTAGTTACCAGTAACCAGGTCAGGAACTTGCTGTTCTTTACTTTTAAGGCCTGTTCCTGCTGTCCAGGTCCTTAAGAGGGTTTTTCTTGCTTTCTCCCACACAGGGCTCCAGGCTGGGCTCAGTCAGTAGGGACTAGTATCAAGGGTGGGTTTATGGACCCCACTCCAGGCACAAGTTTCCACCCCTGCCGCCTCACTCCTTCCTCCTTCAGGTTTCTGCTCCTCTCTCTTCACCAGTCAGGTGCCAACTGCCAACTCCAACTGTCAACTCTGACTTAGCTTCCCAACATTCTAAACCGCCTCCAACTGTCACAGGGTTCCAGAATGTTGCAGAAGGTTCTAGTAGGTTCCAGTGATGTCACAGGTGACAATGGGTGGCCACCATTTTGTGTCTCAGGCCCTCAGACAGAAGTTCCAGGGGTAGGGAAAATGGCTCCCTGACCCTGCATCAACACTAAAAAGTCTGGTGGTTCCCAAAAAGGAAAAATTCTAACAGGGTTTGAGGCAAAAGTGGGACAAAATAAATAATGATGAGGAGGGACCACCCAAAGGGCTGACAGGTCTAACACGCGTCCCCCCCAGCTGAAAGTGGGGAGAGCTACCCAACCCCTTGGGAGTTCTCATCACTAAGGCGGAAATACCTTGAGAGACCGTCTGCATTGGCGTGGTCCACTCCAGGCCGATGTTCCACCTGAAAGTCCATTCCCTGTAGGGAGATAGACCACCTCAACAACTTGGGATTCTCCCCCTTCATCTGCATCAGCCAACGAAGGGGTCTGTGGTCGGTCTGAACTAGGAAGTGCGAGCCAAACAGGTATGGCCGCAACTTCTTCAGAGCCCATACCACTACAAAGGCTTCACGCTCTATTGCACTCCACTTCTGTTCCCTGGGAAGTAGTCTCCGGGATAGGAAGACCACGGGTTGATCCAGACCCTCTTCATTGAGTTGCGATAACACTGCCCCAATGCCATGTTCTGATGCATCCGTCTGGACAATGAACTCCTTGGAAAAGTCTGGGGCCCTTAAGACCGGGGCCTCGCACATGGCTTTCTTCAGTCTCACAAAGGCCTGCTGACAAGCCTCCGTCCAGTCTACCCGTCGAGGTTGTTTCTTGGACGTGAGCTCCGTGAGGGGGGCTACAATGGTACCGTACCCCTTCACGAAGCGGGGGTAATATCCCGTGAGGCCCAGAAAAGCTCGGACCTCAGTCTGTGTCTTGGGGGGTTCCCAGGCCACGATGGCCTCGATCTTCGCCTGGAGGGGTTGCACCGCTCCCCTACCCACCAAGTGTCCAAGGTACACTACCGACCCCTGCCCGATCTGGCACTTGCTGGCCTTGATCGTCAATCCAGCTTGTCTCAGGGCCTGGAGAACAGCTTGCAGGTGACGCAAGTGATCCTCCCAGCTGTTACTGAAGACGGCTATGTCATCCAGATAAGCAGCAGAGAAACTCTCCATTCCAGTGAGGATCTGGTTTACCAGGCGCTGAAACGTGGCAGGTGCGTTCTTGAGCCCAAAGGGCATCACACAGAACTGGTAGTGGCCATTGGGTTTGGAGAAGGCTGACCTTTCCCTTGCTCCATCAGTCAAAGAGATCTGCCAGTACCCAGAAGTAAGGTCAAAGGTACTTAGATATTGGGCAGCTCCCAGCCGGTCAATCAATTCATCCGCCCTAGGGATCGGATGAGCATCAGTTTTGGTTACTGAATTCAGTCCCCAGTAGTCCACACAGAACCTCAGTTCCGGTTGGGCACCCGGTGGTGCAGCTTTTGGTACTAGTACCACCGGACTGGACCAGGGGCTTCTAGAAGGTTCGATCACTCCTAGCTCCAGCATCTTAGTGACTTCACTGTGAATGCTGGCCTTCACCTTGTCTGACATCCGGTAGATCTTGGACTTCACAGGTGGGCTGTCTCCTGTGTCCACGTCATGGACGCACAGGTGAGTCCTACCCGGGACAAGGGAGAACAACGAAGAGTACTGCCCCAGGACCTGGCGGCAGTCCTCCTGCTGTTCAGGAGTTAGAGATGGGGAGAGAATCACTCCCTCCACCGACCCATCCTTCTCTTGAGACGCAAACAAATCGGGGAGAGGCTCGCTTTCCACGTCCTCTGCTCCGTCAGTCACCATCATCAAGATGACTTCGGGCCTCTCGTGGTGGGGTTTGAGGCGGTTGGCGTGCAGCACCCGTAGGGGCTGACGAGGGGTTTTAAGATCCACCAAGTAGGTAGCCTTACCCTTCTTCTCCAATACCTCAAAGGGTCCTGACCAGCGATCCTGGAGGGCGCTAAGCTCTCCTGGTTCGATCACCCACACCTTCTGGCCAGGCTCCAACTCCACCGGGTGAGCGTTGTGGTCATACCACGCCTTCATTACTGCTTGGCTGGCTTCCAAGTTGTCAGAAGCTTGCTTCCACAACTTAGCCATTTGGCTCCGGAAGGCCAGCATGTAGCTCACCACGTCCTGGGGAAGCTTTCTGGGAGTTCTTTCCCATCCGTCTCTCACCAGGTTGAGAGGTCCACGTACAGGGTGCCCATACAGAAGCTCGAAGGGGCTGAAGCCCACTCCCTTCTGTGGCACTTCCCTGTAGGAAAACAATAGACAGGGTAGGAGGACGTCCCATTTCCTCCGCAGGCTTTCAGGCAGACTTCTGATCATGCCTTTCAAGGTTTTGTTAAACCTCTCCACCAGACCATTGGTCTGGGGGTAGTAAGGAGTTGTGAACCGGTAGGTCACTCCACACTCCTTCCACATGGCCCGCATGTACGCTGACATGAAGTTGGTCCCCCTGTCGGACACAACTTCCTTGGGAAAACCCACTCGGGTAAAGATTCCCATCAGGGCCCTAGCCACAACAGGTGCTGTTATGGTCCTCAGAGGTATTGCCTCTGGGTACCGTGTGGCATGATCCACCAGAACCAGGATAAACCTGTGACCAGCTGACGTAGGCGGATCTAACGGACCCACAATGTCGATGCCCACCCTTTCAAAGGGGGTGCTAACGACAGGAAGTGGTTCCAGGGGAGCTTTCAGCTTCACCCCTGTTTTCCCACTGGCTTGGCAAGACACACATGTCCGGCAGTAGGTATCGGACGACACTTTCATTTGAGGCCAATAAAAGTGTGGGACAAGACGGGCGAAGGTCTTGTCTTGCCCCAGGTGTCCTGCCAAGGGGATCTCGTGAGCCAACTCCAGAAGGAAGGCTCGATAACGTTGAGGGACTACTAAGGCTCGTGACGATCCATGTAGGGGTGCCTTGGGTTCACTGTAGAGGAGGCCATCCTCCCAGTAAACACTGTAGTTCCCTTCAACGTTCCCTGCTGCCTGGGCTTTGGCCTGTCGCCTCAGTCCCTCAAGGGTAGGGCACTCCCTCTGGCCCTGGCAGAATTCCTCCCTGGACGGGTCTCCCTCCACGTGCCACTCGGCCGGAATGGGTAGGTCCTCCAGTTTGGTAACATCCCCCACCGCAGACTCCTGGTCCACCACCTCCAGTGGCCTATCCGTCCTACGGGGGGCGGACGCCGAGGCAGGCTCCTCCTGTCCTCGGTTCTTCCCTTGACTGGCAGCTGGCTGGGCCTTTGTTCCAGGCTCCAGCCGAAACGAACTCCCTCTCCGGGTAGTCGCGGACCTTGTGCTGACACAGGCCCAGTCAGGTGTACCCAGCATCTCAGCATGAGTCCGGTATTCCACCTCCTTCCAAGCATTGTGCTCCATGTCATTCCCCAGCAGACAATCGACTGGCACGGCAGGGCTTACGGCAACTCGAAGTGAACCTGCAATCCCCTCCCATTCAAAGGGAACCTCGGCCACCGGATAGTGGCCTGTTCTGCCGTCAGCCATCGCGGCTGGGTGGAGTACATCGGGAATTACCTGCTCTGGAGACACCAGTTGGCTACGTACCATAGTCATACTGGCTCCTGTGTCTCTCAGAGCCTCCCCTCTTTGGCCGTTGATGGTGACCCACTGCCCATACTTTACGGTATTTGCGGGCACCTGGATCTTAGGAACCATCTCCCGTTCTCCCAGGGACACTAAAGTGACACCCGCCCACTCCCTTCCCTTAGTTAAGGGCATCTCCTCCCCGAGCACTACACTAGCTACTCCGGGGGCCTTTCCTCCAATGGGAGGGGGTGGTCTTTTCGGGCACTTCGCATCTCCCTTATAGTGTCCGACGCCACCGCACTCGAAGCAATGGACAACCCTTGGCTGCTGACTCTGGCCAGGATTAGGGTTTCTGGGTGGGTTAGCCCTAGGGGTGAATCCTGTTCCCTTTCCTTGGAAATTATTTTGGGGGCCTTTGGAGAACTCCTTTTTCTTTTCCCCTCCCTCTTTCTTCTGGGGGGCGCCCTGTCCGGCCTTTTGAGTATCCCCTCCAGTCCCCCTTGTGGACACCCGGGTACTAGCCCAAATGTCCGCCTCCTAAGCAAGCTTCCGGGGATTGGTCAGCTTGCTATCCACCAGGTGTTGACGCAGTTCAGGGAAACATTTTTCGAGCAGGTGTTCCTTCAGTACTAAATCAAACAACCCCTCGTAGTTCCTTACTTCACTGCCCTGAATCCAACCCTCTAATGCCTTCTTTGCATAGTCCAGGAAGTCCACCCAATTCTGTGTGCCCAGTTTGTGACTACCCCGGAACTTTTGTCTGTACTTTTCGGGTGTTAGTCCAAACTTTCTTATGAGCGCCACTTTCATGGTGGGGTAGTGAGTCTGCTCATCCTCCTCGAGGGCCAATAATGCATCCCTACCAGCTGGAGGCATGTACTTGTACAATCCCCCTCCCCAATACTTCTCTGGAACCCCATGGGCCCTTAACGAGACCTCATAGGCCGCTAACCACTTGGCGACATCGTCACCCGCCCCATAGCTAGCTACTATGTCCTTTGGCAGGTAGGGTTTGGGTTCCCTGGTGATTTCTTGGTCTTTGCTGCCACCATTAGGAACAGGGTGTGCCCTAGCTCTTAGGATCTAAAGATCTATCTCTTTCAGCCTTAACTCGTGAGCCATCCTCTGTCCCTCCTTCTCTTTCTCCAGCTCCGCTAACTTCCATGTGAGCTGTCTTTTCTCCCTCCGGTCAGTTAACTCTACTTCAGATAAGCCACCGCTAGAGACAGTGCTGCCCTTCCTGGAAATGGTTCTGGGCCCCGCTACTAGGTTCCCCACCTCAGGTTGGTACATCCCAGCCCCCTCGCTGTCAGGCTCTCCATCCCTGTCTTCCTGCTCAGCCTTACTCTCGCGTCGTGCCTCCCACCAAGCCCTCAAGCTGGTCTGGAGTTCAGCCTTCTTGGCACCTGGGGGACAGTACACCCCCTCTCTCTGACAGAACTCTCTGAGTTGGGCCACAGTATAGGTTTCCACATTTTCTAAGACAAATTCCATTTTGCCCACTCAGAACAGAAGACAGGTTTTTACAGAAGCTATGCAGGGGGGTACCTTATATAATACCTCCTCCCACCACCAGAGTAAATTTGGAAAAAACAAAAACTCACAATTAGGAAGGCCGCTTTAAGAAAACTCCCGGTGTAGGCCTATGGACTACCCACAATTATTGTCGAGTATACGTAGGCACAGCTCAATCCCGCCGCTGAACACCAATCATGTTAGAAAAACCCACTCCCACACCGGAAGGGTGGTGGTGGTGTTCTCCCAGACACACTGTGGTAGCTTGGCTCGAGCGGTAAGGAAGGTACCGTGTTAAGCATACGACACACCCTCACAATAACCATGCGTTCATCCGTTCCAAAAACGACACTACACCTTAAAAATTATACTGAAAATATATCTCTTTATCTTCTTTTCTCTTAGTTGCTGATTAAATAAATAATAATACAATCACAGTACACAAGGCTTTTTCTGTGGAAGGGTACGTCAAATAAATACTGTCTTAACGATTCAATAAATAAGGTAGATCATAAATAATCAAGGCATAAATATAAGTGCATTACATAACAGGCAATTAAATATTATGAGGCAATAAATACTGCAAGACAATAAATATTATGCGACAATAAATACTGTGAAACAATAAATACTGTGAGGCAATAAATAGGATGAATACAATAAATACAGTGCTCTCAATAAATAATAAAAGCCAACAGTGACACTTGAAAATCAGTTCACATTCCTGAGGTACTATGGGATGATTTGACCCAATCCCAGCTTGTAGAGATTTGGATTGCCTGAGGGGTATACTCCCTGGCTTGGACAAGGCTGAGGCCTAAACTGAGGTAGATCAAGGGGGAATCTAGAGATCTGGCTCTCCCACACTACACAACCCCTCTGTATTAGTCTCAGCTCACCCCAGGCACAATCAAGCTGGTTCCAGCACCTCTCTAGCCCCTAGGTTGGTCTCTTAGGGCTCCACAGGGCCTTAGGCGCCCTCTATTCCACTTACTGCCCTTTTTATGAAGCTCCGACGCCGCTGGAGTCGTGTCGACGCCGTGAGGCGGTTCCGGTTCGATGTCGGCGGCCTCGGCGCAATGACAGTTCTTGACGACGCCGATAGGCGGCTCCGGTTCGATGTCGGCGGCCTCGGCTCGATGTCGACCTCCGGTTCGATGACGTCGGGCAATCTTGGCTCGATGTCGACTTCGGGCGGCTCTGGTTCGATGTCGGCGGCCTCGGCTCGATGTCGACCTCCGGTTCGATGACGTCGGGCAGTCTTGGCTCGATGTCGACTTCCGTCGGCTCCGGAGTGCGATCTCCACTCCCGACCTCCGGTGCTCCTTTCCTCAGGTTCCGGCGACTCCGGAGTGTGACCTCCACTCCCGACCTCCGGCACGATTCTCTTCAGGTTCCGGCGACTCCGGAGTGCGATCTCCACTCCCGACCTCCGGCACGCTTCACCTCGGTCTCCGGCGACTCCGGAGGGCGGACTTCACTCCCTTGTTGACGCCGCACACTCGACCTCAGGTGTCTTCCTCCACGATCTCTGGTACTCTCCACGACCTCCGTCGGCGCCCTCTCTCGACCTCTGGTGGCTCCGGGTACGACGTCTGCTTTCCAGTCAGCGCCGCTTCTTCACCTCCGGCCCCAGGTCTCTAGGCTTCTCAACGTCGGACTCCAGGTAGTTACCAGTAACCAGGTCAGGAACTTGCTGTTCTTTACTTTTAAGGCCTGTTCCTGCTGTCCAGGTCCTTAAGAGGGTTTTTCTTGCTTTCTCCCACACAGGGCTCCAGGCTGCGCTCAGTCAGTAGGGACTAGTATCAAGGGTGGGTTTATGGACCCCACTCCAGGCACAAGTTTCCACCCCTGCCGCCTCACTCCTTCCTCCTTCAGGTTTCTGCTCCTCTCTCTTCACCAGTCAGGTGCCAACTGCCAACTCCAACTGTCAACTCTGACTTAGCTTCCCAACATTCTAAACCGCCTCCAACTGTCACAGGGTTCCAGAATGTTGCAGAAGGTTCTAGTAGGTTCCAGTGATGTCACAGGTGACAATGGGTGGCCACCATTTTGTGTCTCAGGCCCTCAGACAGAAGTTCCAGGGGTAGGGAAAATGGCTCCCTGACCCTGCATCAACACTAAAAAGTCTGGTGGTTCCCAAAAAGGAAAAAATTCTAACAGGGTTTGAGGCAAAAGTGGGACAAAATAAATAATGATGAGGAGGGACCACCCAAAGGGCTGACAGGTCTAACACAGCTCTTCTTGAAAAACGCTTAAAAATATCCTGATTTGCAAATTTTTGAAATTTTTTAGCTATCTGATTCACTAATGAGGGATATTTTTAATTTGGTGCCTAGACCTATTTTCTTTCCCAGTCTGACCCTGGAGTTTTGTGTTAAGGAAGATTGTTGGTCAGGAGCTAGCCACACAAAGCAGTGCCTCTGAAAATATAGTATGAATCAGTACAACGAGTCGCATGTATGATAAAGCTGCTTGGCATGTACGTCTGGCTTCTCATCCAATACTGGTCCTTGAGAAACCCTGGAATGTCTACATGTCTCCTATTCTCCTGATAAGCCAGCCCTCTTGTTTGCTGTACAGAGCAGAGGGAGCATAGTGTTAATTGTGTATTTGTCCAGGCTAAAGATATGTGGGGCAGGAAATAGGAGTAGGACTAATATGTATATTTATATGTATGGGCACTAACACAGCATAAACCTAACTGGTGAACAAACAGATACTGTACATTAATAGGTGCTGAGAGGAATAAGATCTAAAAAATATTTTTTTCGAAAAACAAACTCCCAAACTGGGAGCTTGTTTTTTAAAACAAATTAAATACCCTGACATCTTAGGAGTTTACTCCCTGTGTGTGGGTGTCATTTGTCTATTTTTCTGAGTTACCTGGCACTCCGGAAGAGAAGAAGATTACATCAAACCATCTACTCCAAATACGGCCTCAACCCCACCGGCTCATGGTGTAGGGTTTTAAGATATTAGAGCGAGCAGTGACACTGCTCTTGGAAACAGGAGTCTACCAGAGTCTAGGGCGGGCCAGATGTTTGGTGGACAGGGTACACTAACACATCTGTTTCTGAGAACCTTGTCTGCCAAACTCTAAATCAGGCCATAAGAGATTTTCTCAGAATCACACAATTATAGTTAAATGTCAAAGCCGGGTTTGGCACTCAGATCCTCAGACTGTAATTAGCAGCTTAGGTGTCTCACCAATGGTAAACAACGTTTACCACAAAACTCACACGACCGCATTGTGATTCCGCATACCATTACTCCGCAAGTCGGAACAACGACTTGCGGAGGGGGGGGGGGGAGGTGTTGGATATAAAATCCAGCACCTTCCCTAGTGTCCGCACAGACTGGAGTTGGAATAGTAGATTATACTATTCCAACATCCAGCGCCCCCCCCTCCGCAAGTCGTTGTTCCAACTTGCGGAGTAATGGTATGTGGAATCACAACGCGGTCGTTGTAACGACCGCGTTGTAATTCCCTGCGGGGAAAAAGACTGCGGGATGACGAGATACATTCCTCACCAATATCTCATATATCCTCCCCTAAAGTACATAAACTGTACAGTATAGTTAGCACCAAACTGTAAATCACAAAAGTAGAATATGGAGCAAAGTAGTTCTGTGCTGCAGCATGCTTTATAGAGGTACAGAACTCTAAGGCTTGATAATGCTCTTTCATTCTTTTTAGGTCTCACAGGTCTCATTAAAGACAGGTCTAGCTGTCAGATACCAGAGGTCATCATCAATACAAGTATTTAGACAGAGTGGTCTTTGGATCAGCCCTCTTCAGTCGTTGGTTTTCATTTGTTTTTTAGGTGTGCTCTATTGATACTGAAGTCAGCATATCGATGGCGCTAAATATTTCAGACAGAATATCGAGAGCATCATTATATTACGTTTTTATCTTTCATAAATATATAATTTTTTATTTTAGACAATAATATCAATGTCTTAAATATCTAAAACATATATTGTTGTGTAAATATATTGTTTTAGAAATGTCATTTTGTTTTAGATTCAATAATTATTTTAAATTAATTACTGTTGTTTATGGTTGGTGGTGTTAGATTGTTTCATGTTTTGGGTGTGTCATTTATTAATTTTTCAAATGTTACAATTTTATTTGGAGTTTTATAAATTAAATATATAATTCTATTATTTATAGTTCATTTCTTTGAGTTTTATAGAGGTTTGGGTGAATAGTGTATTACATTTTTAATTGTACTTAAAATTGTACATTTTGTTTTTGTAATATTTTTTATGCTTTTATACATTTTTTACTTGTTAGTTTATGCTATTTTTTCATTGTATTTTTGTGCGTTCTCGAGGTTTGTACGAGTAATGTATTACATTTTTAATTGTAATTACATTTTAATATTTTTTGTTGTTGTAATTTTAATTAATGTTTTCATTATTTTTTATACATGATTTATGTTAATTTTCATAGATTTTTGTGTTTTTTAGGGGGTGGGGCAGTGTCTTATATTTGTTATTTTAATTCAATATTTATTTGTAATTGTACTTTAATTTATGTTGTTGGTACTTTTTTAAATGTTATTTGTGTTATATTTTCTTTAGGTGTAGATACTAGTGCATTACTTCCAAAATAAAATTTCTATTTACAATTTTTAATATTTTGATATGTTATTTCTTAGGTTTTGACAGGGGTTGACTGGTGGCTGTTGCATTGTTTTAAAAAAAAAATATTTTGGTGGTGCAGGGATGTGTATTGCACAGGGTTACTGATTCGTTTTTAGGTTAGGAATATGTGTTGCAACAGGTTACTGTTTAGTTTTTAAGGTGCAAATGTGGGGTTTGCACTGGGCTACTGGTGACTTTTTAGGGGTGAGTGATGGCTTTAGCAGGAGGTTAGTGATTAATTTTAGGGAACAGGATTGGGTATTGCACTGGTTTACTGATCCATTTTCAAGAAGGTGGGATGAATGTTGCCCTGGGATACTGATTCATTTGTAGGGCACAGGGAGGAGCGCTGCACCGGGTTACTGATTAGGTTTTAGGGCTGAAGGATGTGTATTGCATGGGTTACTGATTACTTTTTGGGGTGCAAGGATGGATGTTGCCTCGTTTTTTAAAATGTGTTTTTAGAGCAAAGGGATGTGGTAGTAAGGAGCCATTAGAACTCAGTGATGGGTAGAGAACGGGGGTAGAAAAGAGTGTTTAGGACTCAGGTTCCCCTGCTTTTAATTCGCGCCCTCTTACCTGCACGATAAAACTGGTTGTCACCGCTGTTGGGCGGGCCCCTTTTCCCTGGCGAGTTCGAAAGTTTGGCGGCCATATTGGGTGTACTCTGGGACGCCTGGCGGCGCCATTTTCGAGTTCGGACGATATAGTCGTCACAAGGACGCTAGACGGCTATTTAAGGGGGTCATGCAGACGCGCAGCGGACTCGCGCAGCGGGATCGCCGGATTTCCGCCGGAGTTACGCCTGAGTTCAGCCCGTCTGCGCCCGTCCGGCTGCAGGATGGGCCGGGAACAGAGGACATTCATTTTGCCCCCCAGGTAATTTGTTCGTACTCCCTTCAGGAGATGATTTCGCTAAAGCCTCCTCCTCAAACCTGTCATCATAGTTTTACGCCTGAGGGCATCTTATGTTCCACGACATGTCATACCTGTTATAAAGTCCCACGGCCCCCCTGCTCTATTATTAGGTCAACACTCTCTGCGTCAGTTCCACTGATTCATACCCAATTCAGTAAGGGCTTCCTAGTCAATGCTAGATCACTTATCAAAAATAACGTCGCCTTTCATAATTTTGTGACTGCTAGGAATCCCTCCTGGGTGTTTGTGACAGAAACTTGGGCCTCGGATGCATCCGGTCATGATCTAGTGATGGCAATTCCCGAAGGATATGCATTACACAGACTTGACAGAACTAGGTGTAGGGGGGGCGGGCTGGCAATTCTTTATAAGGTGTCTTTGGCCTGTAGTACTAGAGCCTTGTCCGAGTCCTCGGATTCTTTCGAGGCCATGTACTTTTCTATCTCCTGTTCTCCATCGGTATCCTTTACAGGCATTCTTCTTTATAGACCTCCTGGACCTAGATCCAACTTTAGCTGTGAGCTGTTTAGAATTTTGGAACCCTATTTTGGCAAATCCCATCTCACCATACTTGGGGACCTAAATTTTCATTTGGATGACCGGGAGTCTAAGGATACGCTCTCCCTGGTAGACTCGCTAGACGTGTGGGGCTTTACGCAATTGGTCAATAGTTCAACCCATCGAGCTGGTCATATATTAGACGGGGTGTTTACTAACGATCCGAGACTCTCGGTTGCTCCCCCCCCTGCCTCTGGTTTGGTCTGACCACTTGGCTGTGCATCTAGAATTGGCATCTTCCCCCTTAGGGGCGCCTAAGCTGAATTCCACTAATAGAGAACCTAAAAGGAGCTATAGGAATATTACCAACGAAGTCCTTGCTCGTTTTATCTGGGGAACCCGGTACTCTTCTACTAGGGAAGCTGGTGAAGCGGCACAAGAGCTCGCTGATTCTATCACCAGAGCTGTAGATGTGCTAGCCCCTGCATCCCTTCGGTATTCAGCAAGGCGCAAACCCTCAGCACCCTGGTTCACTGAGCCGTTAAGGCTCTTGAGGCAGAGCTGTAGGAGACAGGAGAGAAGATGGCGCAAATTCTGGAACCCTCTGGAAGGAGAGGCACACAAACGTCTGTTGCGAGAATACAAGGTCAGGGTGATAAAGGAAAAGCAGGAGTTCTTTTCTAACCTTACTACATCCCTTACTTCATCCAAGGAACTTTTTAAGATTGTGGACTCCCTTTGTTCTTTACAAGTGCCTGATCCTGTGGTAGGTTCGCAGGAGCTGTGTAATAATATCTCAGAGTTCTTCCACCATAAAATCAAGGATATATATCTGGCTCTGGAAACACAGAGAAGTACTGTGGGGACCTTTTCCCCCTTGGCCTTGGCTCAATTGGAGTCCTGGACCAGAGATCCTTTTAAGATCTTCACCCACTTTCCGCCGCTCTCCCTTACTCAGTTGGACCTTCTGTTGGACAGGACTAAGTCAGCCTCTCCCTTGGATCCTTGTCCCCTGAAAGTGTTGAAAACATGTCGGGATACACTGTTACCGCCTCTGTTGGAGGTGATGAATGGTGCGATGATTCAGGGTACTTTTCCAGCAGCCTGGAAAAAGGCTATAGTGAAGCCCTTGCTCAAAAAGTCTACTCTGGACCCAGCAACACTCAAAAACTTTCGACCTATATCTTTGCTGCCAGCTCCAGCCAAAATGTTCGAATCCCACCTCAATTTCCATCTGTCCGCCTTCCTGGATTCCTCTGGGTATTTGGACCATTCCCAGCATGGATTCAGGAAATTCCATAGTACGGAATCTGCACTTACTATGGTGGTGAATAATATCCGAACGAAGGTGGATCAAGGTCAGACGACTCTTCTGGTCCTTCTTGATCTAACGGCAGCATTTGATACCCTGTCTCCCTCGACTTTAACATCTCGTCTGAGGGAGGCAGGAGTAGCGGGCCCGGCCTTGAGCCTTCTATCCTCTTTTTTAGATCTTAGAGAGCAGAGGGTCAAGCTTGGAGAGTTCCTCTCCCCTACCAAATCCTTGCAATGCGGGGTCCCTCAGGGGTCGGCCCTGAGTCCGACCCTGTTTAACATTTATGTGGCCCCTCTTGATAGGCTGGTGAAATCTAAGGGGATGGAGGTTGTGTCATACGCCGATGACACCCAGATCATGGTGTCCCTGACTCACTCGGTTAGTACATCCGCATTCAACTTTAGAAACTGCATGCAGGCAGTCTCTGAGTGGATGATTCAAAACTCCCTAAAGTTGAACGGCGATAAAACAGAGGTCTTGATTTTTGGTAATAATCAGGACATTTGGTCCAGTGAGTGGTGGCCCCCATCTTTGGGAACCTGCCCTATTCCGTCCCATTCTGCTAGGAATCTCTGCGTTATATTTGACACCTCATTGACCATGACTCTCCAGGTTAATAGAACGGTGGCCACTTGCTGGGGGGTCATTAAAATCCTTAGGAAAATTGTTCATTATCTTTCCCCCCAGGCCCGTAGGCAGACAGTGGTTGCTCTAGTGGGTTCAAGGTTGGACTATTGTAATGCACTGTATTCAGATATTAACAAGGGTCTCATCTATCGCCTTCAGGTTGTGCAGAATGCGGCAGCAAGATTTGTTCTAGCTGCACCTTTTCAGCTACTTTGGCTAGGAAAAGTCTGCATTGGCTTCCAATCCAGCACAGGATCTCGTTCAAACTTCTGTGCTTGGTGTATAGAGCCCTTTTGGCTGGCTCCTCGGACGCCTTAGGTTCCCTACTAACCTGTTATATCCCTGCCAGGTGTCTCCGCTCCTCTGAGATGAATCTTCTTGTAGTCCCCCGCTTCAAGAAAGTCAGATGGGGTAGTAGGGATTTTTCCAATGTGGCCCCTCGCCTATGGAATACCCTTCTCTCGGAAATTAAGGACCAACCTTCATTAGCCCTCTTTAAAAAAGCGCTCAAAACGTGGTGTTTTACTAAGGCCTACCCGTAAGCACGTCCATCTGTCTCAACTAGTATTTTTGGGCTAGGCGCCTTGACGCCCATTGGGCTTAGTAGCTCTTTATAAATTGGATTTCATTTCATTTCATTTCATTTCAGGGTTGGGCAGAGGATAATTGTAAGAAGGAGTTTTTGTGATACAGAGACAAGTATTGTTTTAGGGTTCAGAGGCAGTGGAGGCTCTTCCGCTAGGGTGCAGGAGGGTCGCACACTGCTTTTAAGCAGTGAGAAGCAGAAGCATAAAATTATAATAACTTTGCGTTATTATAATTTTATGCTGCTTCCTGCTGCTTTGCAGTGGGTGGGTTGGCTTCTCTGCTCTTGGAGCAGGGTAGGAGGGGTGGGCCCACTTAAAGTGCGCAATGACTGTTTGTTCAGTCCTCTCGGGCCGCCCAAACCAATCATGGGCATTTTCCCCATTCTCCATGCAGGCTGCATTACAGCCTGTATGGAGAACATGCCCAGACCCCCATTCCGTGGTTGAGAGTTGAACCAGGACTATCAAAACCAATCACAATGCTGCATTGCAGCATTGTTATTAGTCAGGGGAGCCTGGGTGCTTACCAATCACAACACTGCATTACAGCATTGTGATTGGTCACTGGGGCCTGTTTCCTGTTCCTCGATGTGCATGAGGAGAGCAGGAGCAGAGACCCGGGACCTGGCTGGCAGCAAGGAAGTTTATGTTTACATTTTTTTTTTTTGCAGCATGTGCGACCACCCCCGCCCGCCCTGCCACCTTCGAGCCATGCCGCCCGCCACTGTTCAGGGGGTCTGTGGGTGGGGGAATAATTCTTGAAATATATATATGTATATACACACAAACACATATTGTTTTCCATTTCAATGGTTATTCCCGAAAAGGCAATGATGTTCCCCACTAAATATATGTTAAAGTATTGAAATAAAATGAACAATAGTCGTTATTCCTCATAGTTTTTGTATATTTTAAATACATTAGTTTTTAGTTTTAATATGTATTTTTCATATATATACATAGATATTTTGTATTTTATTTTTTTAAATCTTCCTTATAATATTTATTTTTGTATTTTAATATATTTGATATATTTATTTTTTTACATTGAATAATTAGATTATTCAATTCAATTTAAAACAACTTTATTGCGGTCAATAGACCATAAAAGTGCAAGATAAGCAACATGCTGATAAAAAACATTCTCAGATACATCGTTTTAAAATACCAAAGGCCCAATGGTTACAGCTCCAGATTTCTGTAGTTAAAACATTAGCAAAATTCATTACAGCACATACATAAAAACCATATAAAAAGGTATGTACAACACATTAAAAAACAAGTGCAGATGGATTTACGGTCTACAACATGAAAAAGACGTAGATAAAAACCACAAAAGGGGCCACCCAAAAAAGAGAAGAAAAAAAGGGGTGATGTTATCATTTACACCCCTATGGAATACTTTTTTTAAACGACCTGCACACACACCACATAGATAATAAAAAGCGTGACACCGCAAATACAGTAGGAGTTAGAGTAATATACTTCAGCAGCTTAAAAGCCTCCACACAGCGTCCGGTGCATACGTTTCTACAGAGTTGAGTCAGCCAACGACGCCTAGACTTTCTATAACCAGGGCAGATAAAGAAGACATGTAACTCTGATTCCTCTGCACGGTCACAAGCAGCACAGCCCAGAGTCGATGCACCTGCCTATTTGTTCGTGAAAACGAGTAGCGTAGTGGGAGGGTCCCATGACTAAATTGGACATAGAGTTTCCTTGCTAGCGCAGGTTGTATCGCGTCCAGGGCAGACTCTAGTCTATATTGATCTTTGACACTCATAAACGAAGCTGCCAGTGGACCTATTGCCAAACACCCCTGTAGTCTGGCAAGTCTGTCTTCCCTGTATCCCTGCGCTAATTCTTTACGAGAAACTATGACACAGGCTTCCTCAGGGGTGTGCCATAGGCTCGCTCTGCCCATATTCTGAAAGGTGTCCCTAACATAAGCGAACCATGGTATTTTCCCGGCACCATTCAGAGTCAAAACCTCCTTTAACTCGTCCCGGTAAGCAGCCAATTCCGGGGTTAGATTATTAATGTATTTTAATTTTATTACAACATATTTTATTAACACGTTAGTAAATTTTTTTAGTTTAAAATTATTTATAATTAAATCTATTTACTATTTTAAGGATATATCTGTTTTTTAAATGTATTTATACATTTTTTAACGCTAATTTAAAAAGGCTACAGTATTATCTATATTTTCGGTTTCCTCATTTTTAAAACTTTAGATATTTTTATTTAACAATATTTTGGATTCAATATCTTGGTCATTTTAATTATAGCTATAGTGTTTATACTATTTTGTGTATCGATAGTTTGGTTTCGATATTTGTATATGTCGATATTTTCAGTATTGATATATACTAATACAATCTTTTTTCATGGTATGTTATTGCTTCGATGAGCTGTCAGTTAGGGTCTTGTAATTTTGAGGATGTTTACATAAAGTGGTCGTTTTATTAAATGCATGTGCAACTTAATGTATAACTTTACCCTTTCTGTTTTCTGGCACAATTAAACTTTGGTGACATAACAGCAGTTTAATTGTTGAGTTATGACTTAACTGTATGCTGTTGGGATTCTTAAGCTTGTCGTGGTTCCATTCACTATACACCTAGGCGTAGTCATTTGTTTGAGTTTATAACAAGACTCAGAAACGGAAGGAGAGCACACAGGAGGAGAACCTACTCACAAAAACGTTGATGTTTTTGTTGGCAAACATCAGTGGCAGCCGATACAATCAGCCGGTAGTGGGGCGGGTGGTGGGGACGTGGGGAGTGCAGAATGGGGAGTGCGGGAGTTAATAATAAAAAATAAAACAAATGTACCTGAAGCTGTCGACCGCCTCGCTCTTCGATGTAAATCTTCTTCCTGGTCCCAGCAGACAATGGGACAGCAGCTGAGACTTCCTGTGCAAGTCCTGTGCTGCTCTCATGCTATGAGAGCAGCGCAGGGATTGGCCTGAGCAGGCTGCTTTTTCCCTCCACTCAGGACAGGGAGTCTGTGCTGTTTCTCCAACCCAGCTGTTCAATACAGCTGGGTTGGAGAAACCTAACTGAGCATGTCTGTTTGGCTAGCCTAAGACAACCGGCCACACAGACATGCGCACTTATTTTTTATTTATTTTTATTTTAATAGTTTTGTATAGCGCGAACAAGACCCTTGCGGGTATCAGAGCGCTTTACAGGGCATATGCATGAGATTGTCAGATACATATAAGTACGATAAATTATGTGAATACATTCCTGGGAACTGTTAGCTACTAGTATATATCAACAAGAGTGTATATGAAAGTTCAGGTGAATCTGGACAAGAAAATCACCTTCACTTCTTTTTTGAAGAAGGCAGCGGATGGATTCAGTCTTGTTTCTGGTGGAAAGGCGTTCCAAATCCTAGGGGCCATTCCTGAAAAGGTACGATTGTAAGTTTTTTCTTGAAGAAACATTGTGATTTAAGTAGAAGATTATCAGAACTCCTAGTGGTTCTGCTACCACCCGACAGCACTAGTTTCTCCGCAAGGTATTTCGGGGTTTTTTGGTGCAATGCCTTATGTGTCATACAGGCGATTTTTAAATGGATTCTGGCCTCAAAACGTAACCAGTTGAGGGCACGAAGGTCAGGGGAGATGTGGCAGTTTCTTCTGGAGCCTGTGATGAGTCTAGCGGCTGTGTTGATTGAGGCTCTTAGCGGAGCGGTTGTGGATCTGGGAAGGCCGCAGAGAGCGATACTCCCATAGTCCACTCTGGGAATTACTAGGGTTTGAACTGCCTGTTTGAAGTCATTCGTGGGTATGAATGGCTTCAATTTTCTCAGGGTGTTCATCTGAAAATTCGCTCCTCTAGTTGCAGCGCTGATGTGTTTCTGCATGTTTAGTTTATTATCCAGAGTTATACCAAGGGATTTCGCAGAATCAATGATGAGAGGTTGACCATCGAGTGCGGTTAGGTGCTGCATCCACTCGCGGATCATGACCGTTTGATTGGGGGAGCGATAAGGAGGAATTCTGTTTTTAGTGTGTTAAGTTTTAGATGGTTGCTTGCCAACCAGCACTGTGCATTTTGGAGCGTAGAGTTAAGGGACTTGATGTCATCAAGAGAGTTGACCTTCATGTAGAGTTGAGTGTCGTCGGCGTACATGTGATATTGGATGTTTGAGGAGTTGAGAAGCTCAGTGAGTGGTTCCATAAATAGATTGAAGAGTGTTGGGGAGAGGGAAGATCCCTGGGGTACTCCCGAGGTGACTGGGGTGGGGTTAGATAAAGATTGGTTGATCTTGAATCTTTGCGTTCTGTCTTGGAGGAAGGAAGTGAACCAGTTTAACACTGTTCCAGATAAACCCATTCTGTGTTTCAGGAGGTCTAGTAGGTTGCTGTGTTTGACTGTGTCGAAGGCTGAGGATAAGTCCAGTAGGATTAACAAACAGGCTTTATTTTGGTCCAGTATTTGTAGAGCGTCATCTATAATGTGGGTCATGGCTGATTCGGTACTATGCCCAGATCGAAAGCCAGATTGGAATTGATCTAGCAGGTTGAAATAGTCAATGTGGTTACTGAACTGCATGTGGACACATTTTTCAAGTAATTTGGCCAGTGTCGAAATGTTGGATATTGGGCGATAGTTATTCAGGTCTGACGGGTCAGCTGATACTTTCTTTAGGATGGGGGATACCTGACCCGTTGTGAGGATGTACGGGATGGTTCCTTGCAAAAGAGAGGTGTTTATAATCCTGGTCCATAGGGGCATTAGCTGTGGCATGAAGGTCTTTAAGTGGGTTGCTGGGAGAGGATCCCTAAAATGATTGGAGGGATTCAACACCATGAGCGTGTTGACAATAGTTTCTTCGCTGTAGAGGTTGAAGGTGGTCCAGGAGGCGTTGTTCTTGAGGTCGAGCTTTGTAGGACAGTAAAGCGGGATCACTGGTGCGGTCATCGTGGTGATAGTGTGTGGGTGGGTGTGGAATAATAGGTCCTTAAGTAGGTCGGTCTTTAACTTTTCAGTCTTTGTTGTGAAAAAGGCGGCAAGCTCTCCACAATTGGGGAGTGTTTCTGGGTTGACTTGGGAGGAGTGGGAGATGTCCTTAGATTGAGCCTTGATTATTTTGAATAGTTTTTTTGGGCGATTCTCAGCTTGGTCTAATTGTTTACAAATGAAGTCAGCTTTTGAACGTCTGATATTTCTGTAATAGGAGTTTCTGGTGCTTCTTAGTAGTTTGATGTGGGCAGCGGATGGAGCGGATCTCCATTGTCTTTCAATGGCTCTGATGATCTTCTGTCTTCATTTAGCCTGCCATCGTACCTGGGGTTTGAAGCCTTTGTGGTGACTCTTTTCAATTGTAGGGGTGCTAGGTTGTTGAGTACCCTGTTCATAGAATTGAAGTAGTGGTTGGTCAAGACCTGTACATCATCTAGTCCATCCAGTGGGGGTGCGAGGATGTGGCTAGCGGTTGCGAGTGCGGTAGGGTTGAGGTTATCTAGGTTCCTTCTCCAGATTTTCGTTCTCTTAGGTTGGATAGAGAGTAATTTAACTACTTCCTTGATATGGAAAGTGATTATGTGATGGTCGGACCAGTCGCAAGGAAGAATCGAATCAAGCTGAATAGAGTCTTCCTTGGCGATCACTAGATCATGGGTTGAGCCCTTATCGTGGGTGGGACTATCACAAATTTGGGACAGCTTGAGGTCGGACAGGAAAGCTTTGAGGCTGTTGACCTCTGGGTCATTTGGATCGTTCCAGTGGAGGTTGAAGTCCCCCAGGAAGATCTGAGTAATCTGTTGACCGACATTTGTGGCTAGAATATCCATAATGTGTTCGATGAAGGTGAGGTTGTTACCAGGAGGATGGTAGAAAGAGTGGAGTGAACATATTGGTTTGTTATTGCTCGAGCTGTCTAGGCAGGAAGAGAATACCGGAGAGTTGGAGCGGTTCACTGAGAGGTTGTTCCTATGAATGCAGGCAATACTACCCCCTAGCTTATCAGGTCTGTCAAGTCTTGTGATGTAATAATTTGGGGGAACTAAAATGTCTAGGATGGGTGTGGATGATTTGTTTAGCCAGGTTAGAAGCCACTTAGAAGTGCCCTCCACTCCTCCCTCCCATGGCCCGGCCTGGCCCCTCCCTACACACGCTGGCTCAGCCAGCAGGTGAAAAATACAAAGATAATAAAATATTGTTTTATTTTTCACCTGCTGGCTCTGAGCCAGTGGGGCGACGGTCCTCCGCCATTGCGGAGGAGATGCCGCTGCCAAAACATTATTCTCTACTTCCACCGCTTTCTCTAAGTTGTTGGTCCATTTTGATCACTACACCTTTCACATTTTCTTTTACTAATTCATTTTGCTCTATATTTGAAATGCTTTTAACTTTTTTAACCAGAGGTCCTTTGACGACCGAATGAAATAAACTAGGTACTGAGCCTGATCAAATATACTTGTGAGAGCAATGGAACTGAAAGACAGAGAATGTATTTTCAAGCATGGGTTGCGCAACAAAATGAATTATTCACAATTCACATAGTGGAACTAAAGGCCCAGGCAAAAGAAATGACATTAGAGGAGAGAGACAATAAATCCGGCAAAGAGTCTGACATACTCCATGCCTGGTTTTCTCTGACTGTGGTTCACCCTACGAAGGAAGAAAGGGAGTTCTATGCTGTGTTTGTGCCTCTAAGACCACCACTGTGAAAATTCATAAGACACGAGAATGTGTTTTCCAGAGATGTGCTATTCCAGGGATGTGGCTGGCAGCACGATGCATCACAATACATCAACTAGGCTAGGGTAAGTGAGTGCTGCTTGTGTGTTACACGACGCCCTGAGGCACCTGAGACACAATTTTCCAGGACTGAGTTGTATTTCCGGTTCACTTCAATTGAACATATTGGGCTAATACAGTTGAAAAACACAATTTGTAAACTGACAAACCAGGATGTGGTGCTTACTGGCCTATTGGACAGATTTATAAAGGCTTAGCGTTGGTGCAGTGTCACAAAAAGAGGTGCAAACCGGTGCAAAGTCTTGACATGGGATTTCAGATTGGCCTGAAAAGGTGACAGAAGTAAAGGAAAATAGCACTTTGCACTAATTTGCATCAAAGGGGCATCTCAAGGGTGGTACATGGGCATTCCCAGGTACTCATCCATGTTTTTTAATGTAATACACAATCTATTAACAAAGAGATATGCCTCCTTAATGTTTGATAAATTTCTTTCCCTAAAAATGTTAAAACTTTGCATGTGTGCTGCAATGTACCGCAGACATGCAGAGTTAGAACAGTGTTAAACTGCCTCTAAGCACAGTATTTTGAACTGGAAGGATACCCTTCTAGTACGGAACCCATGACAGACATTGTGGGCACACCCTTGCACTGTGACGCAAGGGTGAATGCGAGACGCAAGGCAGCCGTGCCATTCCACTTTCTAGGGTGGGACTTTCCTTAAATATGCATTGGTGACCGGATTTTCATGGGATGTGTGGAGATATGCAGTCAGTCTGATACATATGGATTTTTAATGGGGTGTGAGCTTTTTAATTAAGTGAGATTGGGAGTCTGCACCAAATGTCCTATGCAATGCATTTCCTCATTTGGTATGGGTACTCACCTTTGAGCAAATATATGTATGTGGTAAGGAGCTTCCAGAGCTGGCCTTTGCTCACAGAGCGCCCTGGGTGAAACCAAATTTGGCCTTCCACTCTCCTTCTTTAATGGTCCATGTGCTGAAAATTTGGGAACAGTAGGAGGAAGGGAAGGTGGGCAACATTAAGGAGCACCATGAAAAGAATAACAAAGAGAGAGCAGACAAGGGTGCGGCAGCTTTTAGGACTAGTGTTTAAACACACCTCTCTTTGGACCCAAGACATAGGAAGACTGCTGCAGAGAGCTCCAGCGCCCTTCTGGAGGTCGGCGCCCTGGGCGTAGGCCCAGCTCGCACACACCTAAGGCCAGCCCGGGGAGCTACGGTAGTGAGTGCTGTTGGATGCCTTAATTTCCAGTTAATTGCATATTCGGCGTAGCCCAGTGTATACCATCCGGTGTTGCCGTGACAGATGTCAGCTGCGAAGCGAGCGTACAGTGCCTGCGCGGGAGGCAGCGCGCTGCGCGTTGCTTCCCTTGGAGAGCGGCAGACACGTCAACGTGATGAGTACATTACAATGCCACCAACAAAAGACGCCTGTTTTCTGATGTGTAAGCTGAGAAACAGCAGTAAATATTTATGGTACAGCAATGTATACAAACTGCTTAGGCGCTGTGTTGCTCTGTTGTGGAAATACATTTTCCCTCGCATGGTACTTTTCGTACCATTTTTATCCAATCTATATTCTTTTTATAGCCTTTTCGTGAGAAATGCTTTCCACAGTGGGGATAGCCTAGTGTCTTGTATCACTTCTTAGTAAACAAATGCATTGGAACAGCTCGTCGTTTGGTTTAGTAAAATTCCCAAGTCTATTAGGAGTGTCAACAGTGCAAGAGGCTGCCATGTTGTTCTGTTTCAAGGACCAGGGGCAGTGTGGCTACCCTGCTCCCTTTTAGGGTGACATGTCCTTCCATCCTCTCCTGGAAGTCCCTCATGAAACTTCCCTGATACTAGGGAAGGCAGTGACTGAGGGTCATTTAGAAGAAGACGGAAAAAGAACAACTCCCAAAATAGGTGCTTATTTAGAAGTCAAGAGTGTACAGTTTTCCTGATCGCAGAGCTGATCCAATCTTTGCCATCAGGAAAATGCTTGTGGCTAACCACAAACCAGCCGAAACAGCATTAGAGGGATGCCCAACTTAGGGTGGACCCTCTGGTGCCTTTCGTGCCGGTGTTCGCTATGGCCAGGGCCGGCTTTAGTGCTGGTGGTGCCCGGTGCAGCTATCAGTTTTGGGGCCCCCATGGCCCAGGACTGCCTCTTCAGATTCTCTCACTACCACCTGCAAAATTGCCCCTCATCTCTCCAATCATAAGATATTGATCAACACAGCGCCCCCCTTGAGGTCACAGCGCCCCTTCACAGGTCAGCGCCAAGTGCGGCCACCCCGGTCGCACTGCCCTAAAGCCGGCCCTGCTTCACTTTACGCAAGGCGAAGATACAGGACTTCCCCCAATTAATCCTAAGGCCCGGTATATCACCGAAAAGTTCTAGCAGATCTTTTAAGGCCACAGTGTCCATACGTGATCCTGCATGTAAACCAATACGCCATCCGCATATAAGGAGACGTGTGCTAATCTGATCCCATCACTATGTCCCAGTCCAGACTCCTAGGTCGCAGCAGCTCGGCAAGAGGCTCCATACCCACTACACTGTGATAGATCAACAGAAAAGTCTAAGAATGCCCAAGACACGCAGGAAGGAATCTACAAGGGCATAGAGACTTTAAAGATTTTATGTGAAGACACTTTGAGGTCTCTCTTGGAAAAACCCTAAGGGATGGCACGGCAGCTCGGCCATTTTGCCATGACATGGAGGACCTACCATTAATAGTCTTTCTCCAAAATGGCGCTCTTCGTGACATGGGAGCCACTTTAGAATCAGACGACTCTTGATTTGGAGGCCCAGCCATGGGTGTGCTACAAGCCTCAGCCTCCTCAAGCATATGTCCTATTTCGAACCAGTGCCCAGAAATTATCTGGAGTCCCAACACTTTCTTGACTATGTATACTTCCACACTCATCCCCTGCTCACACTTTCCGTCCAGTCTCTGAGAGAGATCCCCGTCCTATATCTGACTACAGATACTGAGCCCAGCACCGCCTGCTGTAGGAAAGCAGGCAGGGACCTTGGTGCCCTTCTGCTCTATTTTTCTAGTTTGCAATGACAAGCGGAGAGAATTTGTTTATTGTTTGCACTCCTTAGATAATTAGAGAAAAGCTAGAATATCTCTGCATGTTTCTACACATTCAGAGCTTATGCAGTGTTTTCTTTTTTTTAAAACTGATCTGCATTGAAATGTTTCTAATACCTGTTTGTAACAAATATCTAACAGGTTTTTGATGTATTTAATTTTTCACTAGTGGATTAACGACTATCGGCCTTGTATTCGGTGCACCGACATTTAATTGCACTGCAGCAGGCTACGGAGCTGAGCTTTGGGCACCGGCACACTTTCTTTCACAAATTAAGGCACTGGGTGGTGGCACAAATTAAGCCAGGGCATTGACCCCATCTGACTAGCTTCCCCTCCACCCAAGAGACACGAGCAAGGTTTTTTAGGAAAATCCTGTACAAAAAACATTTTTGCATGACTTTTTTGGTTTAAAATACAGTTTTACAATGGTGACAGACTACACAGTGACATCTTAAGGATTTTGGGGCCCTAGGCAAGGAGTATTTTGCGAGGCCCCCTGTCGAGAATAACTTTGAATTTTATTACCAATTTTGTACAAAATCAACATTGCATGATGCCAGCCAACAGTTAATCATACACTAAAGGTTCAGTGAAGGGGTCACACAAAAACAGTTAAAATATATCTTGCCAGGGGCTGAAATATCCATAAGATGACCCAAGGTACAGAAAGACAGAGTCAGAGGTAGAGCTAGTCAGAGAAGAGGGAGTGATTTAAGGATAGAGATAAAATGATAGAGAGAAAAAGTCACTTTCCCTGGGTGCCCCTTGGAAGTGTGGGGCCCTGTGCAATTGCACTCTTTTGCCCGAGGTTTAAAACATCTCTGAGACTATATAAAGAGCAGAGGTGGACTGAAGGAGAGGCCCCAGGCTAGATTTAAGATAGAGTGAATGACGGTCACAGATGGAAGAAAGAGGAAACAAAGGGCCTTATTTGGAGTTTGTCAAACGGGGCACTGTCAGAATGTCACGTAAAGCCAGTGCTTAATTTGAGCCGGTGGCTTCTGGTGCTCAGCACTGGCAGTTAATCATCAACACTGGCACCTGAGCACCAGTTAAGGACACATGCATTTTTGGTAAGCACAGGGAGATTAAGTGATTCGCCCAGAATCACAGGATGTTGAGCTGACGCCGAGACTCCAACCTGGGTTCCTCAGCTCTGAAGTCAGCTCTGGCCATTACACCACATCCTCTCCCCACTTGTAGGGTCTGTTGGTTCTGTATTAGGTAGCGCTAACAGGAGAAATGGGCTGGTCGAAGCTGTCTACTGAAGAGAGCCCCGGAACTTATTTTTTTACAAATGAACCACTGCGTATATCCCGTCCATCGCGTTAGGAGTGCCGTAGGCTATGACAATGCGCTTCCACGCGGATGATACATCTATTACGTTTGTGAAGGAATATCCTGTCCTTGAAACTCTAAATGAGGCCCAAATCCTTAACACAAGGGATGTAAGTCAGGTTTGAGCTTCTGCAGCTTACTGGGCACTCAACAGTGGTAGAGTGTTTACACAGCTTAACTAGCAGAACAGGACTAAGACAGGAGGCGATTCAGAGAGAACAGGTCAAAACAAAAGACATACCTCTGCTTTGAATTAGTTTCACAGTGCATTATCTTGTTGTACTTGCTGTCGTTTTTGGCACGCGTATAGCGCACATGCAGCCATTCGCATGGCTTTGCAGCGCATTTGGTATGGAACAGCCCAGGCCAGGCTGAGCCTGACGAGGTTTGCAGAGTTGTTTTGATGTAAGGAAACAGTGCGCCTTTGTTAAGTTAATCCTTTGTTAAGTTAAGCCCATCACGAGTGGTCTGGTAAGAACATTCGGAAATACCACTTTACCAACACTGAGTACCATTGTTACACTTGAATCAGGTGATTCCAAGTTTCCACATATAAAAAAACAGTATTTCTGTACCGTTTTCTCCATGTTTCATCTCAATTTTCACCTGCTTTTTGCAACGAGATATGTGCCCAGAAACACTGGAAACCAAAATCCTGTTTCAGATGAAAATGGCAATTTTCAGCTGAAAACTGTATTTTTCTGCCAAAAAGAAGACTACAAATTTACTTGGAATCAGATCTTTACTCAGTGCTTAAGTGCCAGGGCCCAAAATGTTTCTCCGGAGACCTCTGCACTTTGCACCTCTACGGTCCCTGCCAGCACTACCAAATACCAGTACCTACCAACAACACCCACTTAGCCATTACAGTCCTAAAAATGTGACCTTATGGACTGCATGAGGTGATTCAAAGCTGTAAGAATGGTCTGAAATTATTATTTTAGTAACAGTGTATACAACTGTTAACACTTTGCTCCTGCTTTTTTACAAGTACATTGATAGCACTGATATGTGGTGCACTGGCACAAATATGTGCCGATGCTATGAAATAAGTGCTGGTGCCCAGCAGTGGCAAACACCGGCACAAATTAAGTACTGACTTTCGGGAGTTGTGTTTTGGCAGACTAAGGCCGTAGGGCTTAAGAAAGTAATATACATATCTTCTTGTGCAGTACTCTTGTCCATTGCCTGGCAGATGTGTACGTGTGTGGGAGGGGGGGGGATGGGGGGAGGGTAGGTACTGGCCAAATATGCTTTTTTTTGTCCTATTAGAAAGTTTGTTGCATAGTAGGTCAGTGTTATCTAAAATGTAGGCCTGGGGCCCCTACATTTCTACATCGACCCCCTCGGTTAGCATGTCTGGGTATGTTGGCAACCTGCGCAGGAGCAGGCACGCATCCCTGCTTGCATGGAAATAGGGCACACATCCTTGGTCTAGAGTGTCACTGCTTGCAGGGAAATATATTACTCTCTAACTCTATTTACATGACTCATTCCCATGTTCAAGAGGGACTACTGACTCAGCAGGCTGGGTGCCAACATCAGCAGTTTATTTACATATTGCATTGGGCAGCAAAACATAAGCAATCATGAAATACATAAAGCTATAAGTTATTCGGAGTAACGAATGAGCAAAAAGACACACCTCACTCATAGCGGCAACATATAAGTCCACCTTTGAGGGTGACTCTTGAACATGAGGCCTCGTTATAGGATCCGACTCAAAACACTGTGCAGTGAGATACAGCACACTGGGGCAGAGGTCCAGGCTACCTTCAGAAGAAGGCTGTCCAATGAGCTTCATCCTCAAACGGTGATGCTTCTTGGCCCACATGAACTAACAATCGTTCCTCAACGGGATTAAAGTTGGGTGGAAGAACCTTGCGGTGCCAGGGCCCAAACATCTGGAAAACCCTCGTCCCTTGACTATGCACCGAGGCCAGTTACCTTTTGTTCGGGAAACTCTTGAAAACCAAACCACTCAAACAGACATGCAACTAAGTCTGAAATCGCCAAGGGGAACGAACAAGGAGTGTCTCATCTAGGTTCACCCTGCTCCAGCTGGACTCTAACACTCATGATGTGAGGACGTCTCTGTATCGTGTATTTTCTTTCTGTTCACGCATTGCAAAATGGCCTAGGCAATGTGCAGTGCTTTATAAAACCCCTAAATTAAACCTAAAGAAAAAAAAGAAATAAGTAGGTCTCCCACAACCTTGGGCAGGGGCACTCTTCAAGGTAGTACAACCCCAAAAGGGTTTGCCGCCTTTTCTGGTTCATCCCTCCTATGGTCCAAATTTAACTGTGTGTCTAGAGTCCCCGGCGGACTAACGTGCGGTACGCATACTTGATTGAGGTTTAATGTTGAAAACATTGTCCAGGGATTGACAGTGGAGGGGGGTTTCACCCAGGGCGTCGTGAAAAATATATACCCCCAGGGTAGGTATCCCTACGAGTAGTGACACACGGCACGTCATCCACTTACAGCTCGGCCAGAGGCCATCCGGTCTAGACTCCTCCAATCACTTCGGATGTTTGTGCCTGGGAGAAGTAATCTGTTGATACACGTATGCCTGAGATCCTGCACACTTGTGACTGGACTTAGCCTAGCACTGGTGTGTCTAGTCCAAGGGTAAGTCTGTTCCCATGAAGGGAGGCCTCCAGCTGCCAAGCTCCTGCCCAAGTGATACCTTTCTCTTGCTCCTGCACCTTCATTGAAGAGCCATGGCCAAGGCTCATCAGATGTTTCATCTGCGAGCTCCTCGCCTGCTCTCCTACTGAAATGGAATTGAGGTGCGCCTTCTGGAGACTTCAAGGGTATACGTGCTCTTGCACCGCAAAAAGTCCCATGCAGGAACACCTACAGGGGTATCCTACCGGGCACTGTCCTTCACCCTGAACTTGGCCCGAGTACACCTTATTCCCTCTTGAGTCTTCCATCCGAAGATCTATTGCTTTTGCTTCCTCCTGGGCTTACTAATGGTGGCCGGCCGGCCGGCCACATGCGAAACCATGCACAAGTTACAAGCATTCTCCGCACACTTCACACACAGTATAGCAACAATAACCTTATGCATAGCACGGCCTCCCCAGCTCAAAGATCATGATTGCGAATACGCTGGCGCGATCCACAGGAGAGTCTAGTCCCGCTCCTGGTAGACGGTTAGCACAAAGCAGAGTTGGAGTAAAGGGGGGAAATTCAGTACCCGCCCACTCTTCACCCCGGGCTCCCCTTGCTTGACAGTTTCATGCATGCGCAGGGGAGAGGAAGCAGCCAGCGGGAGCTGAGCCACTGGTAAAACAAGAACATTTCCCGCCTCCAAACAACAGCTTGAGCCTGTGCGACTTTCCCAGTTCCGCTTCCACTGTATCGGCAGCAGTATTAGCATTTCCGGAAGCTTTGCATTGATGTGACTGCCATCCGCGGTGCGTCACAGCCTTCATGACGCATCCAGCCTACAGCCTTCCAGAAATCAAGATGGTGGAACGCCCACTGTGGGGATCAGGAGAGACCTCAGGCTGAATCACACAGGCCCAAATAGGATTCATTATCGTATTTCTTGGGTGTGGGAGGCTGTCAGTGCTCCAGAGAGGTTCCAAAAGAAGATATTAGTACCTGAGATATTTCCTATATTGTATTTTATGTTTTACAATGTTTTCACACCCAGTGAATATGCCAGCAAATTCATAGAGATAGCGCCGGAATTCTGGTTTGTCCCCAAACGCCAAAATACTAGACCAGTCATCAAAAGAATTGGCATGTAAATAATACCGCAGTGCATGTCTTTAACATAAGCTGGTGGTTCAGTGTAGTTCGTTAGACTACATGACTGCATTGAGCAGAATTTATTTCAATTCACAATTTCTTCACATACAAACATTGAAGAAATGATATCGGTGGACCCACATGCCCTGATGATAATAAGCGAGCGAAGAAACACTATAAATAGCCAATATTATTATTAATTATATACAAGTGAGTGTTTTGTGTAGTTCAAACTCGGTAAAGAGTTACTTCTGAGTGCTTCCAAATTTGGCAGTTAAAGAGGATTTGACACAGTGAAGCAAAGCGAATTGTTTAAGATCAACCAGTTAGATCAACAGGGAAAAGAAAATTTTAGCCCAGGTTCCAAGTCAGAAAATCTACAATTCATATCCTGAACAATAACTCCCTCTCATTTCACTTATTTCAAAATAATACCCATTATTCAATGAAGCCAACTCACAAAATGCACTTATGCTAAATCACCCTAAGATTATGCAAGACATATTTATAGATAGATAGTAGACAACCATATAGTAATTTAATATCAGAGGAATTGTGAATGAAAACTGGAACACATAGAGCAATTTAGAAAACTGCAAAACGGAATGTATACTTGAAAGGTAAGTGTAGGGAAGGCAGGACACTCTGGACTAGACTTAACATCTGCCAAAGTCTAAACATTGACCTGTATCTCAATACATGTGGCATCTCCTTAAATCAAACAAAAACCTTCAAAAAAATGAAGGCACCTTAATGGAGACAATTAAACTCGCAAAAGAAAGGTGCTAAGGGGTCCCAAGGAACTTGCGCTCAGGGTGCATGCTGTTCACAGGGCACATCTGCAAAGTGCAGCTCCAATCCGCAGGTAGAAGTACAATTCTACTCCCTTCCTCTGCCTCTAGCATAATAGAAACCAAGGGCCATATGTTTCATTCCAAATTGTGATTGCAAACTCCGAAATTCGCAGAATTTCGGCGTTTGCGATTGCAATTTGGCTCAGTGGTATGTATTAAAGAAAAACTGCAGCACAAAATAAGGAACCGCAAAATTTGTGATTCCTTATTTTGCGATTGCATTTAAGGAATCGCAAATTGCTATTCCTTAAATGCAATGTAAGAAGCACAGAAAAAGTGCAATTTGGCCTTAAGGAATCGCAAATTACCACCAACTTCAAGTTGGTGGTAATTTGCGATTTCTCAGAAAAATGCACTTTTTTGCATTTTTCAAAGTGCCATGTGCCGCGCATACATGCCCTTAGGGCATGTATGTGTGCCACATGTGCACACATGCACATTTAAGGGATGCAACAGGGTGCCCTTTTGACACCCTGGCACCCTTGAAATTGCATTCTCAATTTGCGTTCTCTAATTGAGAATCGCAAATTGAGAAAGTCTTCCCAGTCATTCCCATGGGCCTCTAGGCCCATAGGAATGAATGGGGAGGTATTCCTTAATTGCGAATCGCAATTTGCAATTCGCAATTAAGGAATATGTAGGATTCGCAAAATTATTTGCAAATCCTACATACATAGCGTTATGCGATTCTCAAATAGCGATTCGCAAAAAATCGCTATTTGAGAATCGCAAAACCAAACTTTCATACTTATGGCCCCAAGAAACATAACATGGGACTGGCAGAGTAAAGTAGAATCCACCAGCAACATACATGTATATTTTTGCACACATGTCTCTCCTATCTTCCCCTGCATCCCGTTGCTAGGCACTGCTCCCCAAGACAAGATCACCCCTTAGGCCATTCATGCATGGCACCAAAATGCTTCCCACACAGGATCACAACACATACAATACGATCCAAACCACACACTCCCACATTTTCCAGGGTGATACCCATCCACAAACACTCCACCTCTTTCCAACACAGGGTATGAAATGCTATGTAGACCTTACAGAACAATATAATAGTTGCTGATTCTAACTTTAAACTGCATTTTCAATGAAATCATTTTGGACTTGCTATGTGCCCATCCATACACAACATACATGTAATTTCACACGAGGAAGAGTTACTTCCTCAGAAATAATGCTTTCTTTCGGAGAGGTGGAGTGGGTATTCTGTGACAGTAAGAATTTCTGTACCTTTGTGATTGGGATTCCTAGTTTTATGACATTTATTGGTACCTTTCCATCAATATGTTCCCACATAATTTCTGTTAATCTTTTTGTAATTTGTCTGCATTTTTGTCCAATAAAAAAACAAGTTCAAGCTGGAATGTTTCTCTCTTTATCTAGTGGTGCTCAGGTTTTGTCCTAGCTAGCACTGCCCTATATGCCAATGCACTGCAGTTATAGTGCTTGGTAGTTTTCAACATTACATTTTTCCAGTTTGTAAAAATGTATCAGATAGAATGATAAGAAAAATGGAAGGCCACCGTGGAATCCAGGACCATAGTGAAGGCCTGTCTCTTCCCAAGACAATTTCACAATGAGTGGACCAAACCACCGCCCAATTCTACAACGGAAATGGACAAAACAGAGCTAAGGATACTCCGACCCAACACTGGAATGAACCACAGAAACGATGAAGGCCTATCTAGGGGCATGACTATCGCGGATTCGATTTTACTCTACAGCATATAAAAGTGTAACCACACTTTCACAGTAAGACTGCATCAGCGGCCTGCCCTCATGCACAGTACCAAAACTCTTCCCACACTGGCCCCAATCCCCTCACACATTTTACTACATCCATAAGTTTGCAATTTATATGCATTATCATCCTAAGTAGCCTTAAATATAGTTGCTCTGGTTGCCTTTCATCTAACTCACAGTCCTCCGCTGGACCCTTGCCGTCCGTGATACCGGCCGTAAACAGGGGATAACCCCAGACCATCTCCAGGACCTGTCAAATCCACCTAAAACAAGGAAGTTGACATGGAAGATGGGCGATGTAGTAATGCTTTACACAATCTGAATCCCTGGTTCAGAGTTAATAAAGTCCTGAACCAAGGATTTGGAAATGTTATATTTCACAGGATCAACTTTATGCAAATCAGTCTTGGATATCACTTGTCCAGTGCAGCCTACTAGGCGCTCCCCCCTCATAGCTTGAGCAAAGCAACTCCAGGCTGGTTTCCGACCTGAGGGTTGATACGGAGGAGGAATAAGACAGGTAGGGCACATGCGGGATGGCATGAAGGTAGAGAGAATGGGAAGTGTGAGACAACAATGGAAGGAGAGCCGGTGAAGAGAAGTAAGAGAAGGAGAATTATGGGCAATCAGAGAGAGTGGAAGCAGAAAAGTAATAAAGCACTTGAACAGAAACTGAAGTGTGGTAAGGAAACAGGGACCAATATGAAGTTAGGAAATAAAGCAGAGATGAGAAAAGACACAAGTAAGGCAATCATTTAGGTGAATTAAATGCAAGACAGGAAAGGGGTATGAACAACCAAAGACATGTTGTTGGGGAACTAGTGATGGATAAAAAAATGTCACCTAACTTGTGATCAAAAGAGTCGAGTGGAAGAGAGGAATGTGGTAAATTAGTAGGGGCATGAGGAGGGTAGGCACAATGAGAAGCTGTAGGAATTAAATCAAATTTCAGAGTTAGAGGAGCTATGGTGAAGAAAGCAGGAAAGCATCCAGCAATGGACATCAGGCAGGCCAATTGAAATAAGGAAAGTAGGAGAAAAACATGAAGATTTGGGAATCATCTACATAGTTGTGGCAAGAGAGGTGAAAGCAACATATCAAAGGAAAAAAAGTGCTGTAAATGGAGAAAAAAGAGAGCACCATATTCGAGCGGAACAGCAAAGACGAACCAGAATAGGCCGGGTCAACGAGATAAAGAGCTGGTGATATGACAGAATATCATATAGAGCTACATCATTTAGCATAAAGATTGAGTCTTAAATATCACATATAAAATATTGTCCCACTGGGTGTATGCTTTTTTCTATATACTCTAATGGGTGATATTATTAACAAGCATTGGCAATGCTAATAGGTCTGACTTTAAAGGAACGTTGTATGGTAGTTTGAAGCAACACACATAGCATGGGATGGATATTTGTGTGGAATCAATGAGCTGTAGGGTAATACCGGTATAGATTACAAGGTCAGGTAACAGCTGCACTGTCAAGCCAGACCTAAAAATCCATGGAGGCTAATGACTGCCCTCCTCCCATCTGTGCTGCTGCCAGAGAAAAATAGCATAAATGATCTAGTTATATAAGACTTTAATAGTAATATAATGTTCTGTGTGCGCCTGAAAGTTCAAGCTCAGGCAGCTGGATAAATAAACAAAATGATCACAGCTGTGTGGAGGCCAAGCACCTATTTGCAGAAGCACTCAACTTCTACCCAATTAAAAGATGTACTCCTGGCTTCCAACATGTGGGCGGAGTCAAAGCCCCTCTCTTTTTGATTCTCGCATAATTGTCTGACAACAGCTGCGCTGTCAAGCCATACCATAAAAAAGATATGTGAGCCACAAATTTACGGCAGACTATATTCTGACTCCAATATTCTGGCACTAACAGGGAGACTGCCGTGAAAGAGCAGACCCGGAGACCCATGAGCGGAAAGAATGCAGCAGAGAGTAGAGTGATCGACCGAAAATAGTAAAAATATCGAGACCGGAGGATAGTTTAGAATATGAGCAAACGGTAGAAAGTTTGTTAAAGAAAGAGGAGCATTTTGATGAAGCGAGGGGGACCACAGTCAGACTACAGTGGAGAAGATGTGGTTTTGAAACATGATTTGAAGGAAGATGAATAAACTATACTCTTGTTTTTGCCCATGGGCTACTCTCGTGCCTTCCTTTTTAGGTCTCGCCTGGCACAGCGCATGCGCTGGTCTGGCGAGACTTATTGAGGGGGCTCCAAAAAGTGCTACCAGGCCAGCCTAGAGCTACAGTACATGTGTGCGGGCACGCGCGCCCGCCGCTTTTACCGCGATTACTTTAACTTTCGCGGCCGCTTTGATGTTTGATCACGAACGCGATTACTTTCGCGGCCGCTTGGCATAGCCAATAGGTCTTGCTTTTGGGACCTTATAAGTATTTAGTTATGCAACTGTAGCTAAACACTTATAAGGTCCCAAAGGCGAGACCTATTGGCTATGCCAATGCTTGTTTTGCTCTGTGCTGCTTCAAACCAACCTTGCTTTGTCTCATCTCACCCAGTTGCAGCCACTTACCCCTTTTTTCCCTGTTAAACCATGCCCCCTAATGGTGAGGTTCTGTTCGATCCTCCTTTTCTCCATGCTTTCTGCCATTATACCGGCTTCTTATACTTTGCTCTCTGTGCACTGTACGTGGAAATGGGAAAAAAAAGCTCTCTGCAGTTTTCTGTGTCTTTGTTAAAATGTTTCTTCTCTTCACTTACTTTCTATCTTTGATTGACTTGTTTTTTAAAAAATAATTTCTCTTTCTTTCGTTTACTTCCAACAACAAAGACTTTTTGTTCTCCTTGTTTCACTCGCTCACGTTTGATGCTTAGATTGTATTAATTTTCTCATAATCTTTTACTGTTCCCCGAGTTAATTGGCCTTGTGTTAATTAACTCGAGGGATTCAGTGTATGGTAAGAGCATTGTCTTGCCACTCAGTGTGACTCACTTAGCACAAAAGTAGTGAATAAAAATGCTTGAATGAAACTCAACCACTGTTAATTGCCCTGAGCGCATTCCATTCTATCAATTTCCGGTATATGGTGCTAGTCAGAGGCCTTGAGAGCTGTATACACAGGTCATGGTTTGAATGGAACACTCACACCCCTCCATGGCGGTGCCTCTTCAAGGGACCCTGTGCATGTTTGAGGGAACACTCTTTTGAAGCTTGACCGGTAATGTATTAATTGGGAAACAACCTTTACAACGCAGTCATTACAACGCAACAGCCTTTAAATTGCATGCCATTACAACGCAGCCATTACATCGCATGTCACTACAACGCATGTAATTACAACGCATGTCACTACAACGCATATCACTACAATGCATAGTTTTTACCCTTACACTATCCAACACTTACCCTACTGTTTCACTCACTGGAGTGGGAATAGTAATTTTATCTCTACACTATCCAACACTTACCCTACTGTTGCACTCACTGGAGTGGGAATAGCAATTTTTACCCCTACACTATCCAACACTTACCTTAAATGCAATGTAATGGTATGCGTTGTAATGGTATAATGCAATGTAATGGAATGCATTGTAAATGTATTTTCTAAAAATGCGTTGTGATGGCATGCGATGTAAAATCATGCGTTGTAATGGATGTTGCGATGTAAAAACTGCATTGTAAAGGCATGCGTTGTAAATGTTTGCGTTGTAACTTCATACATTCGTATTAATTATCTGGTCCAGTACCTAAATACGAGAACACTGATGTCAGAAGCCATATTAACACGTGACCCCCAGCTCTGTGTTGCATGGAGACTTTACTTGAGATGCTGATGTACATATTATCAAAAACAAGAGGGGTGTCATTGCACGCCAACTGGGGGGCTATTGGCATTTTGTTCAACAGTCCAGTTTGGTCAAGTAGAACCTCACCCTTAGGTAGCTGCATTATTAAACATTTTGTCCACTCTACAGCATTTAAAAACATTTTACAAACAGCATGGGGAGGTGTGACAATAATATTGAACACCACCTGTTGATTTCCAGGAACGTCTCTGGCAGCCAGAAATATTAAAAATGGCTCTTGGATATTGTTTCGACTGGTCATTCCACATTTCTCTGGACCCCTTGGGATTATGGTGAGCATGGCTGCCAGAAAAGCTAACACCACCCCACCTGTGTCTGCCACGTGCAGTTTAATGGGGTGCTGGGAATCTTCGCCTCCCTTACAAGCTAAAGGTTGGGAGAAGGTGGCCCGTATTCTTGGTTAGTGGCCATTCCAGGTGACTATCCAATGTCTCCTTCAGAAAGTAAGGGGGTGCTTGGAAGCCCAACATATGCGAAGTGATGAGGTTTGGGGGACACAGCCGAAAAAGTGTCTGGGAACAGACCGCTTGCAAGAACAAAACAAAAAACCGAGCAGCCTCTGCAAAAACGACGCCTTTTTTTTATTAATCCCCCGTCTCTCTTAAACAGAAACTCTTTCTCTCGAGAAAAACGCAACATATTGAAACAGAGAACAGAATTCAATTATACGTAGCAGTCGAATGGTTTCTCTATTCTCTCGACGCCTCCCCCCGCCACCAAACTCCTCACCCAAAAAAAACCCATAAACCCCTGAAGAGGATTATGTAAAGTGCGGTGTGGGTCGGGAGATTATGGAAAAGACATTCTCCTCGGCAGAAAAGAACATTAAAGCGAATGCAGTCGGCTGAGCGTCCTTGAATGGGAGGGAAGCGCCGCAGCTGCCAGCGGAGAGGCACTGAGCGCCCATCTGCATCTGAATGAGCGCTTATTAAAAGAGGGATCATGGCAGGAGAGCCTTATCTGGGAAGCAGGGCTCGCGTGTCACAGCTAATAGACCTCAGGATCAAGGGGCAGTCATGGGGCCGTCACGCCCTGAGCCATGGCCCGCTGCGGCGGCTTCCGGCCAGTGGCGCGCGGAACCCTACAGCCAAACTTGGACCCTGCCCGCACACCGACATCAACTTTGAGATTTGTTCCCCTGGTTGGAATCCCTAGTCAACCTTTGGGCTACCGTCTTGGTTTTGTACCCCGGCTGCATTCCTGTTCTGGCATCAGACGTTAGCCTTTCTTCTGTCGCGCGGCCTACATTCCCAAGTCCAACTCTAACCCCGAGTCTGGCTGCTGTAACCCAGCCTGAACCTCATATTCTGGCATCAACTTTAGTCTTGGTTTCCTCATCCGCCATGAAACCCCTGCTACCTTTGAGGTTTGCTCCCTTTGCTCAAACCCCCAGTCAAACGTTGGGCTATAATCTTGAGACCGCGACCTGCGTCCCTCATCCCAACATCAAACTGTGATCTTTTGCTTGTCCCCGCGCCTGCATCCCCCGTACTAACGTCTGCCTTTAGTCCTGTTATTGTAACCCAACGAGCATTTTATATTCTGGTATCACCCTTTAGTCCTGATTTTATAACACAGCCTGAATCTCTTGCAACAACATCAAGCTTGAGTCCTGGTTTGGTACCCAAGCCTGCATCTCCCACTCTGACCTCAAGGGTAGACTTGTTTTTCTGTACCTTGGCCTGCGTTACTCAAAATCAAGCTTTGTACCTGGTTTTGCACCCTGGACTGCATTTGCATTCTGAAATCCCTGGTTTTGTACTCCAGCCTGAACCTCCCATCCAGACATAAAGCTTTAGTCCTTCAACCCCCATTCCAACCTCGAGCTTTATACCTCATTTTGCACCATGGCCTGCATTCCTATTCCAACATCAAGCTTTATACCTCATTTTGCACCATGGCCTGTATTCCTATTCCAACATCAAGCTTTATACCTCATTTTGCACCATGGCCTGCATTCCTATTCCAACATCAAGCTTTATACCTCATTTTGCACCATGGCCTGCATTCCTATTCCAACATTAAGCTTTATACCTCATTTTGCACCATGGCCAGCATTCTTATTCCAACATCAAGCTTTAGCTCTGCTGTTCTGTGCCATGGCCCCCACCACTCTTTGAGACACGAATCTTCGTGCCTTGTTTTGTACGCCTGCCTGCATCTACCATTCAGACATCGGACGTTGGTCCTGGGCTTGACCCCGGCCTGCTCTCATCATTCGGACTCCAGACTTTACTACTGGTTTTGAAACCTGGACTGCATGCACTTCACTTGTGCGTTTGTACCAAGCGGTCCATCCCCAGTTTGCAAATGAACCTCAGTCCAGGTTGGCGTCGCCGACCCCCACCCCTCATTCAGACATTCAGTTGAATTGTTTTGCTGGTTATGGACGCTGTTCTTCTCTCCCATTCACACAATGGACTTTAGGTTTTAGCTTTTGGACCCTGGACATTTGCTCTCATTAAGTCATTGGACTTAGATACTTCTGTCACATTCTGGTGACTTGCCAACCCCACCCCTTTCAGAAACCTGACTATCTCTCCTAGTTGTGTTCTCCGGCCTATGTCCTGTAGACGTTCCGATATTTTGTACTACCTTTTCTACATCAGATGTTACTTCTGAGTTGTTTCCAGCCTTCTTTGTGGACTTGTTCTTAGCCAGTACAACCTTTCACAAAGCCGGCATCACTTCTTCCTGTGCCCCTAGGTTGTATCCATACTCAGACACCGGTCATTACTTCTGGGTTAGTCGGTCCCCATTCCATATTTCACATTCCAGGAAAAACTGTCTATTTATCCACCACCCGCTCCCATTTGGATATCAAATATAATTTCTGGTTTGTCCTCCGACTTAGATTCCTCGCTTAGGCTTAAAATGGTTACTCCTGGTTTTGGGATCAGGCCCACACCCAATACTCGGCATCAGATGTATTTCTTCTCTTGTCCAGGGCCGGACTGGCCGTAGCGGGCACCGGGCAATCCCCCGGTGCGCCGCACGGGTGGGGGCCGGTTTTTGGCTCCTGTATCAAAATCGGCCGAAAACCGGCCCGCACCCCTAAGCCCCAGTGGGCCGGCCGAGCACTTTGACAGGGCCGGTTTTGGTTCCCAGTCCGGCCCTGCATGGAGCATGTGATTTGTGGTTTCTGATTCCAAGCAGGCAAACTCATTCAAACATCATATTTTATTTCATGTCATGTTCAAATTTCCTACAAGATATCTGGCATTATTTCTGATTTTGACCCCTAGTCTACATCTTCCACTCAGGCATCAGATATTGTTTATAATTTCTTCTCCTGATCTCCCCCTGTTTTTGGGATTAGGCCAGTGTCCAAATACAACCTGATTTATTCCTTGTTTTGTACCTGGGCAACGTCTGCAACTTTGACATTGAAAATTATTTGTGGTTTTGTTTGCAAGAGGGCAAAGTCATTCACAACTCGTATTTTATTCATGGATTTATGTCCGCCTCAACATCTATGTATACAACAAGGGGGGGGGGGGGCGGGGGGCCTTATTTCCCACTCAACACGGAGTGGGGAGGCCCAGCAAGAAAGGGGAGGCCCGAAGACTGGAAATACAAATTGGATTCGTGCTGTTCCTCAGTGATAGGTTTAGACAGAGTCCCGATTCAATTGGTCCCACTATTTCCCTGGTGGGGTAATGGGTGGGAATCCAGTTTGTTGGATTCGAATGCCCTCACACACCCTTTCAGGTGTCATGCTTCATCATATGGGCTGCTCCTCGTGGGGTCGGCGGTGCAATACCCCACGGGCTCCCTATGACAGGGGCACTTTGTCGGAGATCTTTTATCCAACGGCCGTATGGTGAAGTGCGGGTATGGGGGTGGAACTGTGTAGATGTAGTGCGGTGATTAAAATAGGACTGGGAGTACCTAGACAAATGATATTTTTATTCTGGGGGTCTCCTACCCTAAGTAAAAGCAGTGAACAAGGCACTTGTCCGAGTATTATGTCTCGTGTGAGAGTGTCCTTGTTAAAAAAGTGTGGGTCAACATGTTTCTTGGCTGTAAGTTAAATCAACTATGCGATTCGTCCGGACCAGAAGAGATACACTATCTACAACAATAGATTTGTGGCATAAATTATTGCTCATGGCATAAGTGTCTAATGCTAAATGTACCTGGATACAATCTGGAGCTACCTGTTGTAGGAGACAAAATTGTAGAGGTAACATTCAATGTGATGAAGTGCATCACAGGCGTAGACATATTTGCATTGTGACTGAAAAAACCTAATCTTAATAGTGAAGTGAACGCAAAAGCGTTTGAAGGACATCTAAAAGACAGTAAGTATAAAAACAAATGGTGAATCCCACAGTGAGCTATAGTGACTAATAGGCCCCTGTGGAAAAACATTTGGTTATGGCAGAAATACATAGCCCTTAAACTCACCCAATATGGTGCGGTCCCCAGGCATCAACAGTACCCGGTGGGCTTCACGCACAAGGCATAGCTCCTGTGTGTGACGGACTAACAAAGGACAAAAAAGCAATATATGCATTGAATGGTGCTTCCTTGCTAATACTGTGCTCCATAACTCTTCATTTCAACCTAATTTCCAACTGATTAATAGAGGACTATAGCATTTGCCAAGTGGAAAAGGCCCCTTTCTGTCGGTGTTTAAAAAATGGTTATATGGGAAGTATTCTATTGCACATTGGAATCTTGGTTAATACATTTGTTCCTGGTCATGATGTGGTGGTGGTTCAAATAAATGGGTTTTGGTAAAGGAGCAAGTCTTTCGTCAAAACTTCACTAGTATGGATATTCTGTGTCACCAACTTATTATAAAGGGTCTGAAATCCCCCTGGTGTGTAATTTCTGGCTACTGTGTGTTGGCGGACCTAAGTGGCGGGGTCTCGTGGTGATGGGTGGGGGAATTCCCACATCATTTTTAGTTACTAATGTTGGTTCAGGGACTGTAGAGGGAATAAGTACCTCTATTGTATTGGAAGGATTGATTAGTTAATGGTGACAGTTTCTATCTGTGTAATACCCGTATGGATGTGTAATATAAAGAGCATCCATGTTTTACTCGGTGTAAAGAATGGCGGAAAACAGTCTAATGCCCCCGAGTGGTGGTGATTTGATTATCCTAATCGATGGGAACGCTCTCTGCAGGTGCGGGGGTATGAAGCCTTACTCTCATAGTCGAATATCGGGAAGTAGTATAGGAGAATTTAAGGCCTGGAAGAGTAGAACTGGGATGTTGTAGTACCTGCTTAACGTAAAGCAGTAAGGTAGATAATCAAAGTGGAGAACCCCAGTCCCGTTGTTACCCTGTACTCACGATTGTAGCGTTGTGCGCAATACTCTTGACCTGCCCTATCCACCGGGTCCGGGAGGTGACTCGCTCGAAAATCACTCGAGGTTATAAACCATTGCGGCTTTTAGTTAGCCAATCGAGTGACGGCCCGAACACGTGACTCCTAAGGAAGGATCCCGGTAGGGGGCGGCGGCCATTGTTAAGTGGTGTAAGTCAGTAGTTCCCAAATGGGGGAAAAGGGGCAGAAATAAAAGTGACAAAAAAAACTGATACTACAAAAACTTGTACCAAAGTAGTGTTGTGACAGTAGTACCGTGGAGGTGTAAAAACGGGTGTCTCCCATGCTAGTAAGTAAAGGTCTTATATAGCGCCATTTTTTCTATGGAATGTCCATTTCGGGTAACAGTTATCGGCAAATATGGTAAGTGGTCGATTATTTAGTGTCATGTGGGTCTCCTATTGGCATAGTTGTTTAGATGAATATCGGATATCAATCCTGATTGGTGCACGCAATTGTGGATATTGATTCGAAGAAGATACCACTCTGTGTCTAGTGTCATCCAATATACTCACTCATTGAGATAGTATCGTAATGATGTGATATTAAAAAGATGGTTCCCAGAGTAACAATAGGTAAAACGAAGCAATTATAGCTATGTGATGTTCATTAGGGGCAAACTAAATGTTGGCAAAGAAGGGCGGATATTGAGAAATATCCTGTGAATCCCTTACTGGTATGTCTGTTACGATAGGTATTGGTTCTCAATTCTGATGTGTATTGGCGATGGTGGGTGTACGTGTCGACCAAATGAATTACCTCATTAAAGTGCCTCTAGTTAGATTTATATGGCACTCCATGGTATATCTTCATTGAGCCCTTTATCACTCGTAGACAACCGGTGTATCCATCTCTGTTCTTTAGCAAAAAGGTTACTCTTAGACATGTTGGGTGATGCTTCTAGAATTACCCATTTTAAAGAATCTGGTGAGTGAGATTTTTCGAGGTAATGTGCACACATCTTGGTGTTGGTTTTGTGGCAACGGAAGTTGCTACGATGTTCTGACACTCGCAATTTGATAGGGCGGGTTGTCATGCCCACATAATAAAGGTCACAGGGTCATGTGAGCAGATATATGCAGTTGGCAGTGTTACAGTTGGTGTGGGAGCGTATTTCCCACACAAACGTTTTAGTCACGATGCAAATATGTCTACGCCTGTGATGCACTTCATCACATTGAATGTTACCTCTACAATTTTGTCTCCTACAACAGGTAGCTCCAGATTGTATCCAGGTACATGTAGCATTAGACACTTATGCCGTGAGCAATAATTTATGCCACAAATCTAATGTTGTAGATAGTGTATCTCTTCTGGTCCGGACGAATCGCATAGTTGATTTAACTTACAGCGAAGAAACATGTTGACCCACACTTTTTTAACAAGGACACTCTCACACGAGACATAATACTCGGACAAGTGCCTTGTTCACTGCTTTTACTTAGGGTAGGAGACCCCCAGAATAAAAATATCATTTGTCTAGGTACTCCCAACCCTATTTTAATCACCGCACTACATCTACACAGTTCCACCCCCATACCCGCACTTCACCATACGGCCGTTGGATAAAAGATCTCCGACAAAGTGCCCCTGTCATAGGGAGCCCGTGGGGTATTGCACCGCCGACCCCACGAGGAGCAGCCCATATGATGAAGCATGACACCTGAAAGGGTGTGTGAGGGCATTCGAATCCAACAAACTGGATTCCCACCCATTACCCCACCAGGGAAATAGTGGGACCAATTGAATCGGGACTCTGTCTAAAGCTATCACTGAGGGACAGCACAAATCCAATTTGTATTTCCTACTCAACATCTACCCACCAGAAGTTTTTCCTGATTTAGTTCCCTGTTCATACCTTCCACCATGACGTCATGCATTAGTTCTGGTTTCCTTTCCTGGTGTTTCCATGGGTTATATCTCCTCCAACTCAGACATGTGTTTTATACCTGATTGTGTGCTGTTGTGAACCCACTAACTCAGGCATTGTAGGTTGGTATTTAGGGTTTCATCAACCTGTTTGGTTCAAACTCTTTACCCCTTTTTTCTTGTCTGTGTACAGTGAATAGATATTGGAGTGGCCAGAAGCATTGAAGTTACGATCTGCAGCATTGCTTGGTCTAACGTGTGCCTACTGTGTCCGGTATGACATGCTTGACATCCATGTGTACCGATACTTGTCCCGTTTCCTGACACGTGCATATCATATTTAAGTAACTTGTTTTTTCTGATATAACTTGGGCTTACCTTGTGTTCTGTATTCTCACCAAATTCAGTATGCCATGTACTTACTTTATCTAGTGTGGTACACATGGAATGTAACCGGTATACAAGTACTCACCATGTCTGGGGTATTATTTGTTTGCCCTGAATGATGTAAAGTTAAGAACTCAACGAACCCTGGAACATGGCTGACAGCGTCCACCCAGTATAATATAATCATCATATTTGTGGCACTCAGTCATCACTCAGTTAAACATCTACAGTCCCAAGAGAAGTGTTAGATCGCCAGCAGCATCGCGCTTAATCTTAGATTGGAATCGAGTCTATTCTGGTCTATCTGCCAGGGTGTGGAATGCTCTACATCCTTTCTTAGGTCCTTGGGCAATAAATTGGTCTTCAGAAACCAATGGAAAGCCATTCTCCTTCTCCTATCACCCATGCATTGAAATATGTAAGGTTATGTTCATTATCCAGTTTTGGTTTGGTTGTCATGCAAAGAACTAGAACATGCATTTGCTTGGCCCAAGCATGTTTTCAAAATTAGATAATAATAATGGAGATATGTCTAGCAACTAATTCTGAAAAACAGAGATCCTGTGACAGGGAGGAGAAAGGACCTCTACATCTGTTGATACAGAGAAGTGAGCCCTGTGTCAAGTGAGCTTCTGGCATGAACTACAGGGACTTTATGGACGTGATTCACAAAGGTAACTTTTGAGTAAGTTTACACTTTTGAGTAAGTTTACACCTTTGAGTAAGTTTATACGTTTGTGTACACTTATAACTATTTTAGCAAATAAATTTTAATATTATTTCCTATGGGCTTTTATTTGAAGTCACAAACTCCATTATGTTTAATAGGAGGGTGTTCTAGTACCAGTAGTTAGCCATGTGTAGTGCAGGACTTACTACTTTTTTCTTTTTAGTATCTTACACTCTGATTTTGTGAATACCGAAAAGTAGTGCACTCACTCAAAAGTGTAAACTTACTCATAAGTGTAAGTTACCTTCGTGAATCAGGCCCTATGCCTCAAGGCAAGAAGAAGCACGGACACCTGTCATGGTACAGTGAAGGCCTTCTGCCATGTAGAAGAACTAGAGAAAGGTCCAGACTTCCTGGTTGTGGGCAGGGCCAGACCGGGAACCAAAACCAGCCCTGGCAAAGTGCTCAGCCGGTCCCCCGGGGAGTTGGGAGTGCAGCCGAGCAGTTTGCCAGGGCCGGTTTCGGCCGATTTCGTTACAGCGGCCGATATTGCAGCTATGCTGCATTAACGGCCCTGTAACAAAATTGCCCACCCCAGAGGTCCAAAACCCGCCCCTGCGGCCCACCGGGGAAATGCCCAGTGCCCGCTGCGGCCAGGCCAGCCCGGGTTGTGGGGCACTGTGAGCATCAAAAAGCAAATCAATTTCCAAAGTGCTTAGAAGAAGCAGTCAAGTTAGTCAAGCCACATATTGCATGAATCAATTAATACTTGTCTCCTTTTATACGGTTCACGTCACCCTAAGCTCAGTTCTAGGATCTCCGACCATACAGCTGAGAGGGGAGATACACCTCCTGATTCACAGACGGATTTTACTTCTTAAAATGATCTTGCCCCTAGAAGCAAAGAGTGTTTTGTGTATGTGAAAACTGCACAGTTTACAAAAGTTAAGACTGGTAAGATGTGCTTGCTGTGGTTTATGCGGCTCTTGCATGCCCATGATATGGCCAGACGCCAGAAGATGAGCTGGTGTTGAGGTGGGACAGTTAGATCACTCCATTGCATATGCAAACTGGAAGCGGCCAAGAGCAAACAATTCAAATAATGGAAACACTCACAGGAAACACAGCCCACAGACATCTTTGTTGTTTGATAAAACTGTAGCGAGTAATTTACTTCTATAGTCCCTCTTCCTGATCCGGCCCTATTCCAAACAGTTGCCCAACAGCAGTTTATGGGCCAAACTGCCCCAATGTGACTATCATGTCATTTGCATGGCAACTGGCATTTGGGCAAAATGTTGTTTTTACTAAAAAATGTGAGAAATTGCTCATAAAGTAAGTTTCGAAGGTTCTCCAAGAACACTTTGCACTCGTAAGCAATATATGCTTCTTGTGTCTAACATTCATTTCTTTTCACATTTCCTGCATGGAAATATGTGTAGTTATCAAAAAGGTGCATATAGTGCACAGATGCAAACTTGCACACCATTTTTGCAATATTTGTATTTGTATTTGTAGGGGAATTTATATAGCGCATGTATACCGACAGGTCTCTTAGCGCTGACAGAAGGAGATTTGCAAAATTAGCCCGGTAAAGACAGTCCTAATTGCAAGGGCCTAATTGCAAGAGATCATATTTTTCTGATCCATTTGCAAACCACAGTTTGCGTAGGGATCAGAATTGTAGGTAAGAAGTTCACCGTGCTCAGGAGTTTATTTATTTATTTATTTTTTTAGAGTATTCTAAAGTGCGTACATGACCCAAGATTATCAGAGCGCTGTACAGGGCAACAAGTTACACTGTATATAAAAAAGGTTGTGAGAATACAATATTGAAACAAAGTAACGCTAATAATCATAAATAAATGGTGTACATTGTTACATTGGCAGAAACATAAGTTAAGAGGCGCTCTGGTGCCTTCGGGTCTAGCTAGCGCAGTAATAAACGTCTACTATACTTGTTATCTATGTTGCGAATATTTGTAAAGTGCTCTGACTCAGATGCTCTGTATAGACTTGTTATCTTTGATGTGAACATTTACTGTTGTAAAGTGCTCCGATACCTTCGGGTCCAGCCAGCACTGTATAAAACTCTCAAATAAATAAATAAGTAAATAAACAATTCCACATCTGTGTTGAAGTAGGCACGGACCCAGGGCTGGACTGGCTTCTGGGTGTTTTGATGGGCTGGCAGGGTGAAGCTTTGTTGCTGGGGACGTGCTGGTCGCGTTCCAACTTGCAGCACTTCTACATAAACAATGCACAGTCAAATGGTTTTAAAGCGTGCCTAAAGAGTACTTTAAAACCATTTGTTTTTGCATTGTTTATTTAGAAGTGCTGCATGTAGGGACATGGCTAGCACATCCCCAGCAACAAAACTGGACCCCACCGGCACTGAAACAAGGCCCCACTCTGCCAGCCCACCAAATGTGTGTTTGTACTTATATAGCGCACAGCTACCCCATTTCGGGGTGTCCCGGTGCTGTACTCATACCGCTAGGGAACCCTTCCTGGCTTTTCCCTGTGAAATGTCCCCAGGGTGAAGCCAGGCATCCCACCGCTGTTGGGGCCGTTGTGGAGATTAAGCAAGCTATTGCCCAGAGTTGCAGCGTGGGACCCATGATTAGAATAGGCACCGAGGCAAGAAATCAGGTCCGAGGAATTATGAGCCCAAGACCCGCCAAGACCGGAATTGAGCCCTGGTCCCGGGCCAGACCTCTGCATCAGGGTCTGCCGCCTAACCATTGAGCCACACTTCTCCAAAAAATCATGCCTGGTAGGCCAGTACAGCTCTGAACAGACCATAAAGAGATCTACCCATTGACCAGCGATCCTGGACATGGGTATACCACCAAGCAAGTTCTCGTTGTGCTGCTTGTCAGGTGGGAGGACGTTAATGAAAGAATTGTGCCTAATTGTAGATCCCTATGGAGTAGAAAGACTCCAGGGTCACCAGAGAACTGGGATGACCTCGCAGGAGACGGAAGTTTAAATTCGGAGGAAAATCACTTTGACCTCCAACGTGAATCTTGCAGCAGATGGGTTCGTACAAATTTCAGGTGGAAAGGAATTCCAGATTCTGGGCGCTGAGCAGTAGAAGGGGTGCGCATAGGTCCTTCTATTCTTACATCATAGTGGGACTAGTTGACGGGATATAGAAGTGCCTGCCTCCAAATATGATGAGTATAAGGCTTTATGAGGCAGACAGGCTGTCTTGAGCATGCTTCTGGCTTCGATGGGAAACCGCTGTAGAGGTAAGAGAGAGGGGGCTTTGCTGCTGCATTGAGGGTTGTCTTGAGATTAGCAAGGTGAGCTTTTGGTGTTCCAAGTAGAGTAACTGTTCCACAGTCTAGTCTGGATGTGGCCATGGCTTGCACTGCAGCCTGACATCTGCTAGATAGATCAATGGCTGATCTGTTTAAGGAAACTGAGTTCGGAACAGGAAACTGTGTGTGGCTGCACTGATGTGGGCTTAAATTTTCAAGTCTTTTTTCCAGGGTTATCCCTAGGAAATTCAGGCAATTGAGGGCTTCCACGTGGTGGAACCGCTTCTGTACAGAAACTGAGCTGTGAAAGGAGAGAGATGAAGGGGAATTCAGTCTTCATGGAGTTCAGTTTGAGCTGGTTCTGGGTTAGCAAGGCTTGGACCTTTGCCAGGGCACTGTTGCGAATGATAATGCCATTTAGGGAGGCTATTTTTAGGTACAGCTGGGTGTCATCTACCTACATGTAGTACGCAAGATTTGAGTGATGGAGACTCACAGCCAGTAGTTCCATGTAGCGATTAAAGAGTGTAGGAGAAAGGATGGAGCCTTCGGGCACTCCTAGACTTACATGATATGGGTTAAAGAGGAGTCCTCTAGCTTGATTACTTGTGAGAAGTTATTTCGATAAGAGGAAAACCAGATTCCTGAAAATGCCATTCTGTGCTCAAACATCGTCAGCAGAGAGTTATGGTTGATAGTGTCAAAAGCTAAGAATAAATCCTGGAGAATGAGAAAGCAGGAGTTGTTTTGGTCCAGGATTTTGAGAGCATCGTCCATGATGTGCAAGATGATAGTTTCTGTGCTGCAGCCTCATCTGAAACCATACTAGAAACTGTTGAGAAGGTCGAATTGTTCAAAGTGTTGATAAAGTTGGCTGAAGGCACATTTTTCCAGTACTTTTATTAGGGAAGGAAAGTTAGTCACTGGATGAAAGTTGTTTAGCTCTGTTGAGTAAACAACTTTTTATTTCAGGTGAGATGTCACTTGTCAAGTTTTTAGGCAGTCGAGGACTGTGCCTGGGCTGAGAAATGCATTGACGAGCTTAGTCCAGAGAAAGGGAAAAAGGTGACTGAAAAGTTTTGTGAGCATAGAGGGAACAGGGTTAGTGAAGTGTGAATTGGGTTTCAGTGATGTTATGACCTTCAGAATATCGGCTTCACCGACCTTTTTTAATTCGCTCCACACAGCATTGTTTTTAATCTTTGGAGGATGGTTGTGAACTAGGATCAACTCAGTAAACGTGCTCCTGTTGGAAGGAGGGCACATAGGTCACTGAAGTCTGGTCAGAATTACGTTGATTATAGTTAAATCAATTTTCCTTACCTTCTCCTTAAAAAAGTTGAACATTTCTCACAGGCTTCGGAGGAAGTGTCAATGATGGTGGTGGTATCAAGGCAGGGTTAGTGTTTGATTATTTCAAAGAGTTTCCCCAGAGGGTTGGTGGCATTGTCAAGGTTGAAACCTGAAGAATGAGGCTTTTACATTTCATATTGGTTTCTTGTAGGTGTTTCTCGGAGGAGGAGTAGATGTAGGGAGGAGGGTCCTTGTCTCCATCTTCTCTCTGCCAGTCTAAGTTTCCTTCTTTCTTCATTTAGGTTTCGGGTGCACCGGAGGTGCAGCACTTTGTTTGTCTGTCTTTTCCGATGCAGTGGAGCCACTTCATTATGTCAGTCATAGCCCGGTTGTAGTGCCAGGTTCACTCCCGCACGTTCCTGCACATTCTGCATCTCAATCAAGGGTGTGAGGTTCCTAAGGTATAGGAAGGACAGTTCATTCCCGTTGATGGGTTTCACATCTCTTACCCAGCACTTGGTTACGATACCTTTACCTTTGGTCATTTGTCTCTGTGCGGTCAGGTTGAACAGGAGTGGGTGGTGGTCTGACCAGTCAATAGCCAGGATGGATTCTATGCACAGTTATCCTTCTTTGAACATAATGAGGTCCACAGTAGCCCCTTTCACGTGGGTCGGGCCGTCACAGGCTTGCAGGTGCATATGATTAGCAAGGAAGTCTTTTAGAAAATCAGCTTGCGGGTCAGCATCATCATTCCAGAGGAGGTTGAAGTCCCCTAGAAAAAAAGGTGTTAGGGTGTAACAGGGACTTCACTGTGATAATCTCCATCAGCTGTTCAAGAAAGAGCTGTTATTCTCCTGGCAGGTGGTAAAAGAGTTAAAGTTTGGTCACTGACCTCCCGGCTAAGAGGGGCTTGATTGTTATGTTATGTGAATTTGTAGAGTGCAGCTTATCACCCGTGAGGGTATCCAGGTGCAGAGTAGGGTAAGCCTGAGGGGGGAGGAGGAGATTATGCCTGGTTCATCTGGAAGTACCATGTCTTAAGCTTCCTTTGGAAGTTTATGAGGGAGGGGGAGGTTCTGAGGTGTTCGGGAGGTCATTCTAAGTTTCGGCAGCAAGGTGTGAGAATGAGCATTCTCCACTTCTGATTTTCTTGATGCAAGGGAGGTGTGCTCTTGCCTGGGATGCAGATCAAAGGTGTCTGGTGGGCTGGTAGAAGTTAACGCAGTAGTTGAACTAAGCTGTAACGGTGTTGTGGAGAGCTTTGTAAGCGTCAGTGAGTACCTTGAACTTACATCTTTCCTGGACCGGGAGCTAGTGGAGATTGTTGAGGTATGGAGAGATGTGGTTATTTCGCAAGATGTTCAGAAGGAGTCTGGAGGCGGCATCTGGGTGGTTTGGAGTGGGCATAGACATGGGTTGGGATTCTGATGTAGGGGGCGTTTCTGTAATCAAGTCTACTTGTGATAAGAGCCTGGGTGACCATTCGTCTGGTGTTTAGTGGAATCCATCTTGTGCAGCATTTGCTGGATGTGGAAGCATGATGAGGAGATGGCGTTAATAGGTTTGCTCATGGAGAGATTGGTGTCCAGGATGATCCTGAGGTTCTTGGTATGGACTGTAGGGGTGGGTGGGGGGGTCCAAATTTGGTGAACCACCAAGAGGAGTCCCAGGAGAGTGGTTGTTGCCGAAGATTAGGACTTCGGTTTTGTTTGTGCTGAGCTGGAGGCAGTTGTTTTTCATCCAAATAGCAATTTTTCTCATGCTGTTGGCGAAGTTTGCTTTGGGGGTGCTTGAGTCAGTAAAGGAGAGGATGGGATGTGTGTTGGAGTCTGCTGTTGATTTCTTCAACAGGACATTACCTTCTGCATTTTTGCCAGCAAGATGGAAAGGTGGCAGTGGTTATGGAGGTGTTGATGATAGCGGTGAGCGCGGGGTGATGATGGTGAAGATGGTTCTTTCAAGGTTGTATTTGAAGTGGGAGCATGAATCCGAAGGCTCCTGAGTTCATGGTATTTATCAGGGCAGTGGTTTCTTCGTTCGAGAGAGGCTTTCAGTTGCTTAGCTGCTGTTTGGCGATGAAGGAGGTGTTCAGCTGATCGGGGGATTTCGTATTGTATGCTGTGGGTTGAATGTGCTGAAGATCTTAGCAATCTTCTGTTAGAAGACGTTCGAGAGGTCGTTGCAGAGTGCTTTGGCTGGGATGATGTCGTTGTTGGCAGCTGCAGGATTGAAGAACTTCTTGACAATGGTAAAGAGTTCTTTGCCATTGTTGGAGCTGGCCTCGAGTCTGAGACTTTGGGCCTCTTTGCGTCTCGTCATTGTTGGTGGTAGAGGTTGAGGGCGGCTTTTTATGTGGATGTTGTGGAGGTTTTTTTGTTGTGTCTCCATTTTCTCTCAAGTTGTTTGCAGAGGTGCTTGGACTACCTGAGGTAGTTTCTGTACCAGCTGGGTCATTTGTTGTTTCTGTAGGTGTTGTTTCTGATGAGAGTGGTGCAGTTGGTGCAGTCAGCGAGCCATTTATTGAAGATCTTGGTATCAACATCAAGGTTCCTGGTTTGGTTGGGTGGGCATTCTTGTAGGGACTTGGTCAAATTTTCTTTGGATATTTTGTCCCAACGTCTTGATGGTGCGTTGGTTTTTCTGGTGGGTGGGCTTGGTGGGCGGGTGTCTTGAAATGTATGACGTAGTAGTTGGACCATGTGAGCGGGGTCTTGTGGGTGGTGGTGATCCTGTTGTTGGAGAAGAAAATAGTGTCAAGGGTGTGGCCTGCTTTGTGGGTGGGTCATTGGATGAGCTGGGTGAGTCCGAGGTTGTCGAGGCTGTTGAGGAGGGCCATGGAGTTATAGTCTGTGGTGTTTTCTAGGTGGAAATTGAGGTCCCTGAGGAGGATGTAGTTGGTTGATCTGATGGAGAGGGGAGCGATGAAGTCTGCAATGTGGTTGCAGAATTTTGCTCAGGGGACAATAGGCAAGGGTCCCCTTAAGGGTGGCATTATAGTCCTTTCGTATTTCGAAGTGGAGGTGTTCCATGAGGTTGGTGTCCGAGTCAGTGGAGGTGGAAGAGGTACTAGGATACTGGGTCCTGAGACGTCTATGCCATTGGTTGGATGTGGCCACTTAGGGTGGTGGAGACCTATAACATAGACTTACCAGGAGGAAACAATCCAGTACCACAACACTCTCACCACTCACCACCTAAAGGAAGGAGTATACAGATATAGAAAGAGAAGACACCTTAGACAGAAGACAAAAGAAGAAAAGAAAAAAAGGGACTAACAGATTGACAAGTGACAAAAAAGGCAGACTATAAAACGCTGACAGAAGGGCTTTTATACAAATAGTGATAAGTGGAATGCTTCAATGAATCTCAGCCACTATTAATTACTTGGGCTGCATCCCAGTCCATCATTACTTTGCACACCATGCTATCTCGGTTTACACCCAGCCCTATGCAAATTAGCATTGGCCCTGCTCCAATAGGAACATTCCAGCCTGAACTGCCAGGCGAGGCCTTCCTGAACAGGTATACAAGTATTCCAAGGCCAGGGTCACCATGACTGGGGCTCTTCAGTCCGGTGTAGCTTGGTTTCAGTGTCACAGTGAGAACAGGAGGGGAGTTCAGGAATCAGAAGGGGTGAATGTGAGTGCCGGGGGGACTTCTGGGAGACGCACACTGGGACAAGTGATTGGGCGTAGATGTGCTGAGAGGTGCTCAATACAGTAGGTTACGGTCCCAGTGTGGTAAATAAAATTCATTACCGGGACTTAATTTGATACAGAAACATAATAAAATAGCTCAGTAAAATAAGAGGCAGAATCCGTGGTATTAGAGGTTCGGAATGGGCTTTATTCCAATGGTCGATTATAATCGGTTGCTCCAAGTTCCATCACCACGGAGGTTCAGGAAGTGAAGTACATACTTTATTGACAAGAAATGACTTTTATAGAACATACATTACAATGAAGCGAATGCGGTAGGCGTAACAATTGATAAGGAAAATGACGATTCATATGCGTAACCGAAAATGGGTGTAATAAGGAGTAAAAAGGAACATAATTGGTTATGATGTCATATATAGGTGGATCTATAAGATAATACTTGGCATAGATGCGCGCGCAGCAGCATGACGTGTGATTGACGTGCAACTAGGGGGTGAAGGGGACTTGACATTTAGCTCTACATGTGGAGACGAAAAGTCTGGGGGGTCAAGTCAACCTAATCCCAAATCATATCTAACATCCTATGTTTAAAGAACTATGTTATCCACAAAAGAAGGACTCTCGGACAGAATTTATTCTATACTGACTGTGCGTGCGTGTACAAGCGTCTAAGTGTCTACACTAAATGCGAGGGGGTAGGAATATTCCATGGTAACAGGACTATGAATTACTTGCATAAAGACAGAGAAGCCGGGCCTTTTGCTCGGTAGCTGGAAGAATGTTTACTTAAACTACTAGGCAGGAATGCATCGGCTAAGGAGTGAAGCAGATAATTCGAAGGTGAAATACAATTCTTGGCAGAGAATAGGCTGATGTCAGGCTTCGTGAGCCGCGCAGAGAATGAGACAAAGTTCATGGTCACAGATGCAGGCTCAGACTGGGGTTTTCAGAGGCAGAAGGCAAGAGGAGTTTGATGACAGAATCAGGGCCTACTTGCCTGGACTGTAAAATGGCATAAGTGAACCATATAAAGCCGGTGGCCTTTCATACTTAGGAATGGAATATCCGGCCTATTCATGGCGGATCTGACAGAGGACATGTTGACGGTGGACGCACATGTGTTTGCGTCTTCATAACTGGAACTGGAGGGAACATACATGTACTTGTGATTCACACATGAAACCGTTGGGGTCCAAGATAGGGGACATAACTGATCAGAAAAATCCATATTTCCACATTCCCTCCTTGTCCCCTACTTGCCCGTTAAGAGATATCAATCTTCATCAATCCATTGATCTGTTCATATAACATCATTTGTTCTTCTTTCTTCTTCCGTGACGAATGAAATCTTGGTGGTGGAATACACGATGTGGCACACAGACCACAGATCGCTGGTCCACATTGTAGACATAGACAGCAACTGAATAGTATGAGAAGGCCAATACCTAGGAAGGATAGAACTCTCCATCCCCAGGCTGATATCACACTCCAAAACCAACTGGACCAAGTCCAAGTGCCTGGGTTCTGGTGTATCTGGCTTACAATCTTATGAAGGCGAGTTATGGCTTTATATACAGATGGCGAATTTTCTGGTATGAATACGCAGCAGCTTGATCCGATGACCCTACAAGCTCCGCCCCTATCAGCCAGGATGACGTCAAGGACAAGACGATTTTGAAGCACAACAATCCGCATAGCAGACTGCTCTTCTGTTAAATTGCCTAAGGCGGAAATAGTTTCATTCACTACTGCTTCAAGGGTTCTAGTTAATCTACGTATCAGCTTACTATTAGTAACAGTACCTATATAGGGAAAGATGCCTTTATTAAAATCTACATACTTGTCCCATGCCGTCTCAGTATAATCGACAATTGGGAGATCTCTCCGCTCTCTGTTGTGTACTAAATGAATATTTCTATAATAATCAGGAGGAGCTAGGAAAACAGGTGGCAAAAGGAATGCAATGTAGCAGGTACCACCCCAATCTAGAGGTAGACGCATATATGCAGTCTGACCACATATAAAGTAGGAGTGGCGATAAGCTCTAAATGAAGATTTGCCTTGATCACTGAATTCTACTATAGTAGTGCATTTACTATGGCCCATATGTATGGAACCAACCTTTCTTACACACAATTCACCCTTCGCTGGGAATACTGACATGGTGGGTAAAACTAGTTCAACTTCGGATTTGACATTTAGAATCATGAGATTAGGTGTAAAGTTACCTAATCCATATACTTCATTTTCTAGATCAGTTCCTGTTCCTTTGGGGCGACCCTCCTTGTCAGGGTAACAGACTTTGAATAAAACTAGGTTCAGATTTCCCCATACCCAATGGTCTTGATAAACTGCTGTGTCTGAGTCTATGGAATTGATTAAACTAAACCATGCTCCACAGGAGCCATTATGTGTAAACGGATGTGGAAAGAAAGGCAGGACTCCTTCATAATTCTGATAGGGAGGGAGCCGGCCACACACCCAACAATTAGTTGCATTACTAGTCTGATGGGAATGATGTAACATACTAATGAAAGTGTTATTGCGCAGCGCAAGTCTATAAGATAATTCATGCGGCGGTAGGTCACTAAAAGAATGTTCAGCAGTAACATTGTAAACATTTCTGGCAATAGGGTAATATATGTGCAACAATATACTTGCAGTAATTATTAAAAGACTTAAGAAAAACAAGATTAATAATGTCACTATGCAATGGCTACGCAGTGATTTACAATACGCCTGTCGTTTCAACATTTTTCGTGGTTTTCCATGATTCAGGTCTAGGGGATACATGTCGGAGACAGATTCAACCGCTTCACCTAGGAGAGGACTTAAACAATCAAATCGTCCGACGGTCTAGGCCTTAGTTTTTGTTTATAGAGTTCCTTACTGTCGGCCTCAGCCAAAGGTAGTTTTGAGTCAATTGGTGAAGACACACGAGGTGGGCTATTTACATCTGCAGGAAGTCCATGAAATTTCTTGATATGACTTGAATGAATCCATCCTTTTCTGCCTTCGATCTTTACGGCTGTCCTTGTGGTCAGCAGGACCAACTGGGGTGTCTTCCACCTGGGCTCCAGCTGAGTCTTTCGGTCGAAATTTCTCACAAGCACAAGGTCCCCCGGAACTACGTCATGGGGTTTCACCTCAGTGTTGTCGGGAAAGGCTGCAGCTACCTGTGAACGACAAGATTGTAGTGCAGACATCAAGGAAGCCAAGTAATCTGTCAGCATATTACAGTCAATATCAGTTATTTTGCGTGGTATAGGCGTCCCCCACATATTTGGTGGTCTGCCGAAGATCACCTCATACGGGGATAGCCCTGTTCGAGAGTGTGCTACCATTCTCATGTAAAAGAGTGCAACTGGTAACGCTACTACCCAGTCGACACCTTTCTCTCTGCATATTTTGGACAATCTGATTTTCAGTATCTGATTATGTCTTTCTACGAGACCTGCTGCCTCGGGGTGTCGGACACAGTGGAATTTCCACTGATATCCTAACAGAAGTGAAACATGTTTCATTAGTTCGGATGAGAACGGCTGGCCGTTATCTGAGTGAACAACACGTGGTAAACCGTATCGTGGGAAGAATTCTCGAACCAACTGTTTGGCAGTAGTCGGGGCAGTGTAATCTGAAACCGGGTATGCCTCCGTCCAACGGGACAGAGCGCAGACAACTACGAGAACATATTTGAATCCTCGACATCGTTCCATCTGGATATAATCCATCTGGAGTACTTCAAAAGGGTGATTAGGAGGATGAAATCCACCCTGTTCTACAGGAACGCTTTTTCCTGGGTTGAACTGGCAACAGATCATACAGGTACGGACCTTTTGTTTGGCTGCTGCTCGCAAATGTTTATTGAACCAAATGTGTTGAATGCTGTCTAGCATAGCTTTTTCTCCGAGGTGTGCTGGACTATGTATAGTGTTAATTATAACTTGGACCATTGAATCAGGAAGGAACCACACAGACTTTTCCTTCATCATCCATCCTTGGTCCGTTTGGATCCCTCCTAATTCAGTCCATTTCTTTATTTCGTCTGGTGTAGCATGTGTCTGTATGTCAATTACGTCAAGAGTAGGATCTTTAACTGTCATACAATGTGTCGGCATCGGGACTATTGTCTTTGTCATGTCGGAGGTTTGAGTTTGAGCAGTCTGTTTAGCTGTTCTGTCGGCTAGATCATTGCCTTGAGAAATGATATCAGTAACCTTCGTATGAGCCTTACATTTCATAATTGATATTGCAGTGGGTAGATGTATTGCATCTAATAAGGCATGAATGAGGGGTCCGTGCTGAATGTGGGCACCGTGGGAAGTTAAATAACCTCTCTCTCGCCACAGCACGCCGAAGTCATGTACAACTCCGAATGCATAACGTGAATCAGTGTATATGTTGACTTTTTTATTTGTGGCTTGAATACAGGCTTGTGTCAGAGCGATAAGCTCTGCGGCTTGAGCTGACAAAGTATTTATACGATTAGTTTCAATGACTTCAGTATCTGTTGTGACTGCGTAAGCAGCCACCAACTCTCCTGTACTTGTTCTCATACATGAACCATCTACATACAATGTCAGGTCTGGGTCTGACAATGGAACATCGGTTAAGTCTTGTCTAGGTTTCGTCGTTATTGTAATAACTTCAATACAGTCATGGGCTAGTTGGTCTGTTCCGGTTACTGGCAAAAGTGTGGCAGGATTCAATGTGTTACAGCGTCTGATTTCTATATGTGGCTGAAACAATGTAAGTTCGTACCCTGTAAGTCGCGCAATAGTCAAGTGTTGTGTTTGCGTTCTATTTACAAGAACCTCTACTGCATGTGGTACTTGAACTGTCAATGGATGTCCTAACACTATGGCATCGCTCTGTCTTATTGCTAAAGCTGTCGCTGCTACTGATTTTAGGCATGCAGGCAAAGCCTGGGCTACGGGATCTAATGTACTAGAAAAATAAGCACATGGTTTGTGTGCTCCTGCTTGTTCCTGTGTGAGTACTGACAAGGCAGTACCTTCGCGTTCTGTAACAAAGAGTGTAAACTGTTTTCTGTAACATGGCGTTGCTAAAACAGGTGCTTGACATAAAGCTTTCTTTAGGCTTTCAAAAGCTTGTGTATGTTCCTGAGTCCAAGGGAGAACAGTCGATGTGGCTGCCTCCTGTGTTGTCAACTGAATGAGTGGTTTTGCTAGAAATGCATACTGAGGGATCCACTGCCTGCAATATGAAGTGAGGCCTATGAAAGCCCGCACCTCTTTTTGTGTCTTGGGTATTGGCATGTTAGCTATTAACTGAATGCGGTCGGGTGTAAGCTGCCTTGCTGCCTTCCCTCCTTGGACAGCGAGTGTCCAAGATAAATAACTCGCTGGACACAGAATTGCAGCTTAGAAGGGGACACCTTGTGACCCTTTTCGGCTAAAAATTGTAAAACTGTCAGTGATGCTTTTTCACATTCGGGTTCGCTTCTCGCGGTGATCAGTAGATCGTCGACATATTGAAGCAGAGCAGTGTTAACTGGCATGTGGATACTGTCGAGTTCTCGTTTCAGTGCTTGGCTATAGATGCTGGGGCTTTCTGTAAATCCTTGAGGTGCGCGTGAGAATTTAAAGCTACGCCCATTTAAACTAAATCCGAACAAATATTGGCTTTCCGGATCTATTGGGACGCTGAAAAAGGCATTCTTGAGATCAATTACAGTAAAGAATGTTGCTTCGGAATCAATAGCTGTCAGTAATGACGAGATATCTGGGACCACAGGAAATTGTGGCACAATGCATTTGTTTAATTCGCGCAGATCAATAACCAATCGATATACTGGCGGGGCCTTTGGATCTGTTCGTTTAAGAATCGGAATTATCGGTGAATTACATACATTGGAGTCTGTTTCCACAACTACTCCTTGGGCAATGAGCTCGTCAATGATTTGTAGTAAAGCCACTACAGCATCTGGTGGTAACTTGTATTGTCGCATTCGTGGTAGCACCACTCCTGCCTTTAATGTGACTCGATATGGTGTAATATTCATGCAACCAACATCAGTAGGGCCTTGTGCCCATAGATGTGTAGGTAAAGTCTGCAGTCGGGGATCCATGTCTCTAGACACATAGTGACCTTTAAAATCACGTAAAAACAACCTTACTCCTTCCGGAGAACAACATATTATAGCTCCTAGAGCTTTCAGTGTTTTTATTCCTAACAGATTTTCTGGACATGATTTAGTAAGTAATAAATCTGTAGTTCGGGTCAAAGGTCCTATCGTAAGTGGAAGAGGCTGTGACACTTCATTAACAATAGGTTTTCCTGAAAAACCAAGGGAAATATTCTGTGAGCCTGAGAGGGGTGCCCCTGGAACTTCACTACGTTTTATGGTTGTTCGACTTGCCCCTGTATCGAGTAAAAATTTTCTGTCTTGGCCTAGTAATTCACTATGTACATAAGGTCCTTCTTGATCTACAGGGATCTCGATAAGGGGTAAGTCAACTTCCCTCTCTAGGCTTGTTCATGCGTATCGTTGATAATCAGGATAGTCGTACTGTGCGGTCTGGTACAGTTGTCGTGTCGTGGTTTGTGTGGCAGCAACAGGCAGCGCTGGTGCAGCTGGCACAAACTGTATAGACTGTTGTGAAGCTGGCATGGACTGTGCATGCTGCGGAGCTCCTTGTTCATTTTGATCCTGTCTAGGTGGCCGTGGTCTTTCTTGTGTTTTACCTATGGTGATATTATGTTTCAAAACTGGACAATCGTGTACGTAATGACCTGGTTTTTTACAATAATTGCATGTCCCTTTTACAGGTCCTGCTGAATCACCGGAATGTGTCATACCCTTTTTATGTCCTTCAGCTGGAACTGTCTGAGAAACTAGCATTTTCATTTCCGTGTCTTTCATGCGTCTGTGTTCATGTTCTTGTTCCTCTCTAATTCTATTGTGATGGTACTGTAACATTTGTAACATTTGTGATGGAGTGTTACCTTGCCAGGTACTCTCGAATTTTAATACTCTATTCTTTACTTGGGGCAGGGCATTTTCTACTAATTTGGTTACAAACAGATGCGGGTATGATTCGCTACTTGCTTTTAGGCCACTATTTATACCAAAACATTTTTCAAATCGGGCATAGTAATCACTAGTGTCTTCATCTTGCTTCTGCTTACAGGCTGAAATTGTACCCCAATCTTCCTTTTTCGTAGTTAATAAACGTGGCAGTACCTGTACTAATAAACCTGGTAGTGCTTTAGTTTTATCCCCAAGTCCTGCTCCTGCAGTTCGGGCCTTTTCTTCCGCTTCTAATACTGACCATTCTATCTTTTGGTCTCCCACCTCCCACTCTTTTTCCCTGAGTTTCTCATAAATGCCAGCAGGCATCAATACCTTTAATATTGTCATAATGTCGGGATAGGTATACTCTCCCATGAGTAACATGTCTTTAATTTCTCGGTGAAAACCCGCTGGATCTTTGTCATGACTGGGTACCACTTTCTTCATTTCTAACAATTCTATTTTCGATATGGGCGTATATACAAATACGCGCTTAAACTCGTTGTCCTCGCCTTTTATTGGGTGCACTTCTCGTAAGGGATTCTGTCTATCCATGTAATACGTGGTTCTTTCCTTGACGGGCAGTGAGACACGTTCTGAACATACAAAAAGAATATACTGCTTTCTTGATTCTAGAATTTCTTTAATTAATTTAGTACCTGAACCTCTCCATCTATTCATAAGCAATTCAGTCAATATGTCAGGTAAGGGACCAGGGTCCGAATGCTGACTCTGATATAGTATAATGAGTTGTTGAATCATATAAATCCCAGCTAACCGCTGTTCATCTGGGGTGAGATTCAGAAATGTGCGTGCTACTGTATCATCACTATATTTTCCGGGACTGTCCACCCAATGGACAGCTGCCCTAGCTAAATCTTGTTCATCCATAGAATCGAGGAAATGATAACCCCTTCGTTCTCGGAGTAGTTTGTCGGCGGCTTGGAACGAATGCTCGTTAGACCTGATGTTAATTATAGGTATTTGGAAATTCCTGTTATTATCTGGACATATCGGACGTATCGGGTCAATAAGACATCTATTACTGTTACAAGATCTTCCTCTACCTACATAGGCTATGGTGTCTGACTGTCCCGCGGGCAGTCCTGACCCTTCCTCCTCGCTTTGTTCGAACTCGTCTACCGCTAATCTTTCTTCGTGTAGGCGTTCTATTTCTTTACGGATCTTTCGGCACATGGCTATTATACAATTTTGCTTATCATGTCTACCTTCTGATATATTCTGGCTCCATCTGGTAAGAATTTGCATTGCTTCCGGGTCTACCCCCGGTCGGTCTTGATTTCTGATCACACAATTTATGAGGAAACGTAACAGTTCCCCCTGTATCTCCACTTTCTGGTATTCCATAGCTCTGTTAATACATTCTGGATCTCGCCCTGTTTGGACAAAATGATATATTTTATCTAGATGCGCAGTCATTCCTGGTAACTTCCCTAAATACACTGCGGCTCGTCTGATACGTAATGATGCCATGATCATTTCGTCCTCTTTGCCGGGCACAGGGTCATATCTACAATCTATAAGAAGTTCCTTAAGCGTACGGGCATTTATGAGTTTGGGGGTACGTGAATGTGCCGATTCTTGAAAGGTAAGTTTATTTATTCTGGGTGGCGTAGAAAAAATATTGGTAGCACCTCCCGTAGCCCCATCTGGGGTGTCGGGTGTGAAAGGATTCGTTGAACGTGACACAGCAACTATAGGTGTGGACACAGCTATAGAAGTAGCTGTAGGAACAGATGCAGAAACAGATGTGCTTGCCGGAACTTGTGACTCGATCTGTTGCTGTAGGGATATGGGTACTGGATCTTGGCGTTGAACTTCCCTGGTATGCGGTCTATGTGGGGCGGAATTAGCATATTCGGGAGCTGCGTCATCTAAATATGAGGAAAGAAAAACATCTTCTGCGGTTCTAGGATGCCCCTTAGGATGTACCTTTATTGGGAATAATGGGGGTGGCAAGTCTTTCGGTATTTCTGGAGTAGCTTTAGGTAATCCTTCGGCCAGAAGGGGATACATACCATTCATAAGGGCATTTCTTTGTCTATCCACTTGTTCTGATTTCACTCGGATACCTTCCTCAATTAATAGATTTTCTCGAACTTTATTTGAACTCTCTTTATTCTTTTCTTCCTGTCGGAGTGCTTTTTCTGTGCGTCTATGAGATTCTTTACGCCATAACTCAACGGCGTCTTTCTGTGACTGTCTGACTTTCCTTTTCCATAACTCTTCCTCGACTTTCATGATGCACTCTGCATCCCAGGTCCCCGCTGCGGGCCACCTCTGACTTTCTGGTAATTCCTTGGTGTAGTCTACCCATAAATCAAGAAATAATATAGCGTCTAAGCCATGTTTGTGATACATGAAGTACCCTGGAGTGTCCCTAGGAGGAATAGGAACGGCTTCTTCGAGTACCCCTTTTCTTGTAGTGATCTGTCTTAGTTTCGAAAAGAGCGGCATATTGACAACTGATCCGATACTTGATTTTGAACACACTTAGTACAAAAGCACAATAATGAACAACCATTCATACCACAATATGCAGGACATTTAAACATTAAACATTAAACATTAAACATTTTTTTTTAACCTTTAAAATAACCAACAATGATGATCGTCTGCATAACTAATCACCAAGCATAATTCTTGACAATAAACTAGATACTTCGGAATACTTGATATACTGCTAAACAGTACATATACACTGCTAAAACAGTGCAGACCGGATTTGTGTACCCAAACCCGTCTTGACCGGCACAACCTATGTGCACGTCAGAAATGCCTCCCCAGTAATGGTACTCACCGGGTAGCTTCGGAAACGGAAGGCCTCGGCAACTGAACTTGAACCGGACTGGACTCGACTCGTCGGAAACTGGACTTGACTTCGAACTGGTGGGCCTCTGTATACCTCGGATCTTGCTCTCTCAGCTAGGCTCTGGTCGGGATACTTCGCACTTCTCACCGCCTCGTCTGGGTGTTGATCGCAGCCTCAGTCGCCCCCGCTTGACCGGAGGGAGATACAGGAAATCCTGCTGGTACGCGTTATTGTCCGTCCAGCTGTGGCAGGAGACCGGGCCTGCAACTCACCGCCGGCGCGTGAGATGAGAAAGTGTCCCTGTTCGGGCGCCATTCATGTGGTAAATAAAATTCATTACCGGGACTTAATTTGATACAGAAACATAATAAAATAGCTCAGTAAAATAAGAGGCAGAATCCGTGGTATTAGAGGTTCGGAATGGGCTTTATTCCAATGGTCGATTATAATCGGTTGCTCCAAGTTCCATCACCACGGAGGTTCAGGAAGTGAAGTACATACTTTATTGACAAGAAATGACTTTTATAGAACATACATTACAATGAAGCGAATGCGGTAGGCGTAACAATTGATAAGGAAAATGACGATTCATATGCGTAACCGAAAATGGGTGTAATAAGGAGTAAAAAGGAACATAATTGGTTATGATGTCATATATAGGTGGATCTATAAGATAATACTTGGCATAGATGCGCGCGCAGCAGCATGACGTGTGATTGACGTGCAACTAGGGGGTGAAGGGGACTTGACATTTAGCTCTACATGTGGAGACGAAAAGTCTGGGGGGTCAAGTCAACCTAATCCCAAATCATATCTAACATCCTATGTTTAAAGAACTATGTTATCCACAAAAGAAGGACTCTCGGACAGAATTTATTCTATACTGACTGTGCGTGCGTGTACAAGCGTCTAAGTGTCTACACTAAATGCGAGGGGGTAGGAATATTCCATGGTAACAGGACTATGAATTACTTGCATAAAGACAGAGAAGCCGGGCCTTTTGCTCGGTAGCTGGAAGAATGTTTACTTAAACTACTAGACAGGAATGCATCGGCTAAGGAGTGAAGCAGATAATTCGAAGGTGAAATACAGTTCTTGGCAGAGAATAGGCTGATGTCAGGCTTCGTGAGCCGCGCAGAGAATGAGACAAAGTTCATGGTCACAGATGCAGGCTCAGACTGGGGTTTTCAGAGGCAGAAGGCAAGAGGAGTTTGATGACAGAATCAGGGCCTACTTGCCTGGACTGTAAAATGGCATAAGTGAACCATATAAAGCCGGTGGCCTTTCATACTTAGGAATGGAATATCCGGCCTATTCATGGCGGATCTGACAGAGGACATGTTGACGGTGGACGCACATGTGTTTGCGTCTTCATAACTGGAACTGGAGGGAACATACATGTACTTGTGATTCACACATGAAACCGTTGGGGTCCAAGATAGGGGACATAACTGATCAGAAAAATCCATATTTCCACACCAGAGAGGGTTGAGAGTGGGGCAGATCTTTGTGAGGAATTAAGGGAGAAGGAGTAAGGAGTTCAGGCTGGGCATCCAATCAGGCAGGGAGACGCTGATGTGGAAATCTTTCTGTAATTCTGCAGGTTTGTGAGGGGCAGTGCTTAATTTGAGGCTGTGGATTCCGGTGCTCAGCACCAGCGCTAAACCATCAACACCAGCACTTTTCATGAGCACCAGTTAAGGAAACATTCATTTATGATAGGCACGGGGAGATTCAGTGATTTTCCCAGAATCACATGATGTTGAGCCAATGCCGAGACTCGAATCTGGTTCCCCAGCTCTGAAGTCGGCAGCTCTGGCCATTACGCCACATCCTCTCCCCACTTTCATGGTTAGCAGTTGGTTCTGTTTTAGGTGGTGCTAACAGGAGAAATGGGTTGGTAGAAGTTGCCTCCTGATGAGAGCCCTGGAACTGATTGTTTTTTACAAATGAACCTCTGATGAGGGGTCTATCATAAGGCAGGGGCTAAGAAGGATCTAGCAGAAAGGGGGGGGGGGGGGGTGGCCCGCAGACCTCTTAGCAGTCATCAAAGTCTATAAAGTGGAACAGAGAATATCGAAAATCTCCAGATCCGGGTCAAATTCTTGGATTAGAATGTTTCTGTTCTTGTAGATGGAAATCGATACCACAGTTCTGAAGCTGGATGAAGGTATGATGGTTAGTTTGAAACCATGAGATATTTTGATAGAATTAGATACACAAAGGTGCGTGTTCAGGGATTCTCTGCAGTGAGCAGTGTGGCGAGTGTAGATGTGGTGTAATTTAATGGCTCCTTTGTTCGTATAGAAGTAGAGATCGGGGATGAGGGTTTCAGACAGGTCATTTAAGAGCCTGTGCTTACAGGGTTGGGTGGGTATTTGCATGGTCACTGCTAAGAGCAGGGATAGGTCTTGTGCTGTGGCTCCCCTGTAGTGCATGCGAAGATTCATGTTTTCTACCGCTTTGACCAGTATTTCGATGTCCAGCTGATACAAAAAGGAGGAAAATTGCTCAGATCCGGTATTTCCCTTTATCAGTACTTCTTTTCAACAGTAAATATATGAACAAAGACCTACAGGCTCTGTAAGATTAATACAGACAATTTTCTATAAAGTTCCCTTTCAGTTCAGGGCCTTTACAGAAACAACAAAAATGTGAGCAAATTGATGATAATTTTTCTCTGGGGAAGGTGGCATCCTATTGGTTGCAAAGATTGGTGTGCAAAATTAATTGTTTGTATTCACTTTTGGTTTATATTCCCTTGTTAGATTACTCTGTTGTAAGTCATCCTTGGTTAGGTCCTCATCCTCTACAGGAGAGAGGTCTGTCTGTTCAATGGACTTTGCAAGATCAGGGTCTTTCTTCTATGTCTTTGGCATATATTGTTTCCTCTAGCAGATGTTCTGGACTCAGGTGGGTTCTGAGTTTGTCTTCTGTTTTGTTCATCCCCTGGGGTCTGATAACGCCATGGAGGCCGTGTACACACTGCGGCAAAGGAAAGATTGGCCAGGTGGCTGCTAGCCACTGGAAGGCCAGCAGCCAATTGGCAGATGGATCTGGCGGGGAATGTAATGTCTGTCCGCTGAGGCCCTCAGTCCATGGCTGAGCCTTTCCTGTCTTCCAAGAAACCGCGGTTCAGCGTATTAGTGCCATGCAAGGCCCGATTCTACAGTGAAGTCGTGTCCAGCTACCACATGGGCTCTTGGGCTGCAGGGTGGGGGCAGCCGCCTCCACAAAGGCCTTTGAGCTGCCGCTGAGCTACTGAATGGTGGGCCGGGATTAGTAGAGCAGAGCCACCCATGACCTTGCGACTCAACGCCACACACTGCCCAGCTGGGGCTCTGATACACAGTACAGGACTCACCAGCAGCAGATTCAGACCTTCAAATTCGACGGGCATGGTACCTCCTATCTCCTCTGGGCCTCTCTGTTTCGCAATCCATCCTGTCTGGACGAGAGCTCAGGCGAGATTGTAGTGTGTGGTGGTCGCTTGATCAGTATGTGTTGATGGTTCGCTTAGTTCTGGGAGCTGGGTGCTCTTGGATGTTGATTGGGAGGGTAAGGATGGGATATGGACCCTAGCCACGCTCCATATATTTTTCTAAGGACCTAGTCGAGTTTGAGTCAGCCTCTGGTTGTCATGAAGAAATCTGGGATTGTGGTGAAGTTAAGCCGACCTCCAATAGTCAGAGTTTCGGTGTGGATGATCGGGGCAAAGCAGGGATTTTTACCGATGGACATCCCAGGTGTTCATTACAGAGCTCTCAGGTTGTCGGCCATCTTTTTTAATTAGCGCTAGGACCCACCGGTGCACTAAACTCCAGAGCCTTGCAATTCTCCCCAAGTACATTCTGAGAAGTCAAACCTGCTGAAATTTACAAATGAAAAAAGCTTGCCAAATACTGAAATGTTGAGTGTAAAAAATGCACCCTTAACGTTATGCCCCTTTTGAGACCAAAACTTGTATCAGGTGGCATGTACTGCCCACAATAACATTGCAAACCTGGAGTATCTAATTTAATGGGATGTGAACAATTCAGCAAATTGCTCTGGAGCACTCTTAATTGCGGCTTCAAACATGTTCTCTGTGCATCTGGCTCAAAGCATTTTAAGCCCAGAGGTGGCTCAAATTGCATAATTAAGTCATACGATGTGGACTCTTAGCTAAATACTGTGTCGGCTTGGTCCATTAGCCAGTGACCTATTAGTTCCACTCACAGTCTCTCAAAGAGGTAGCTATAATGAAGGAACCCAAAACAGAAAAAACTATTATATGGGAGTGTGTGTCTCCTGATGCAGATATAGAACCTGGACACATAATCCAACAGAGGTGGAAACTAGTGCTCAAAGAACAGCGGAAGAAACAGCTACTAGGATAAAGTTTCTGGAGGGCTCCATGTCCCAAGAATGCAATGATCCCGACCTTGGGATTTCAGATTACAACTTTATGCCTTTGGCAATTCACTTTCTAAGGTTTTGTTGATGTGAATGAAGATTGCAACTACCCAAATGTAGGTTTCTTTATGAGATGGAGTTATCTGGAAACCTAGTTTAGGGACGGCAACTGGTGGCTAGGTTGTCCACTTCACTTCTGGTCATTATTAATACTCTTTCAAGGTCTGAACTTTTTGCCTACAAATCATTGATTTCAACTGTTATTCTAATTAGTTCTATGGCAGCAAGACTACAATGCCCAGAATGCATCAGGCTATCACACAAAAGCCCAGGACTGGAAACAGTGTCTGTAATGACCTAGAGAGAGGTGGTCAACGTGCAGGTAGTGGGCGTGCCCTCTTAGACCAGCGTCAGTAGGGTTAATGCGATGAAGTGAAGGCGTGCATATTCTCGTGTACTGCCTGGAAACCTTAGAAACGATGCCGATGGACTGGTCGATCACCAGCTGGAGCTGCACGAGTTGCCGCCTGCCACATCCAATCCCAGTCTGTTTGTTCCAGCTCTCTGGCACGCGCGCCACATCGGGCGGGAAAGCGGCCAATGAAGAGCGAGGCCCTTCCGTCTGGCAGCGGCCAGCATGACGCACTGGCACTATCTGTGCCGGAAACACGTCTTTGGAAAGCAGCGAGGCCTGGCATCGTCGCTGACAAGGAGCTTTTAGGCCTGGGGCTTTCCACACAGGTGGGCGGTCGCATCGTGAAATCGCGAGATTTCCCCAGAGGCACGCGCAGCTAAAAGACTAGCGGGGCTGCGGCAAAATCAATCTCATATTAATGGATCAGATCAAACCATCTATTCACTGAGTGGAATAGTTATACTTAACACTCTGTCCGACAAGCGCTTCAATGATATTCCAAGGAAATGATCTATCATGAAGACAAAAAAGGAAAACCAAGCGAAAAAAAATATCAAACGTCATCAGTTTTCTAAACCCACACTGGTAATTATGCAATGAGTAGTTTTCGCATACATAATGTCAGGTAGCGCAGGTAAACAAGAGGATGGTTGTAAACACTAAGGCCTAAAACGTTGAATATATAAATTATTTAAGGCTAAGCAAATCGTTATTAGGACCCGATGTACAAAGCATTATTACGGTCGCAAATGCTCCTATTCGTATTTTGCAATGGTTACAATTCTTTTTCTTATGTACTATTTCCATTTTAGGATTCTTATTCTTACGAACTCATTTCATTTTAGGAGTGGGAAAAGTCACATTTTCTTTGATTAAAGGCAAATTATGCAGCATCTTCTCTATTTCTGTAGAACACATTGAAACAAAAAATATCCATGAGCTATTAAATATAGATTGGTCCCCTATGCAAGTAAACTACAAACTTTCAACAACAGTTCAATGCGTTATTCACCAACAATTCGTGGTTTTGTCTTGCACAAAAATATAGGAAAATCATTTAATTCCAATGTTTTTTCTAACTCCCTGACTAAAACAGACTGGATGAAACATATAAAATGCTATGCAGAAAACAAGTCCACATAAACACACACTTCTTGAAATAAAAAGTGTGCTTCATGTATTAATTTCATCCCTGTTTCGTTCCAAAATGCGACTAGTTATTTAGTTCTTCACTGCTAGGTTCCAAAAGTTAACTTCAGTTTCAGGTTAAACATGTGCAGTACAAGGAGTCCTTTTGAAAGTAGAACAGTGGTCTTTGAATTCATTATCGAGAGCCACACTTGTTTAAAAAAAGATTCCTCAGCCATGTTCTCACATTTCTAGAAATCTGGCAGCTCTGATCATATTCAACAAGTCAGCCATCGCAGCTATGTTCAGTTATCCCTTATAAAACTATGATCACAAACATGAGTGTCACATGCTAGCTGCAGTCTGGACTCCTGGAAAGTACCCACAGTGTGACCCATTATCAGAAATAAAGGGAGGGGTTTTAAGGGTTAATTGGAATCCCCACACTTTGACACCTACTTGATGCTAGGGCATGAGATGAGTGACAAAAGCAGGGCCGGCTTTAGCACTGGTGGCGCCCTGTGCGACAATGTTTGTTGGCGCCCCCCACGGACTCCCTCACTACCACCCTTTAACAGTGCCCCCTCAAGCCTCTATAACTCCTCTCTCTCTATCAGATGTATTTGATTAGTTATATAGCGCCACCTATACCAGTTTAGGGTGCCAGAGCACTTTACATCACACACACACATTACAAAGAGACAATCAATCATGTGTGTAAATCAGCGTATAGGAAATGTTACATAAGCCAGAAGACTACAAGGTGAGTCACATGTCATCCATACTGGTAGACAGTATAGTTTAAGAGTGCTTGGTCTGGAGAAGCACAGACTCAGAATTTAAAAGATAACCCCATGGTTGGGGGTTACATTTAAGAATAAGGATTTTTTTCCCCCGAAATGAACCCTTTTTGAAACATTAGAATAATGAAAGACGGAGGAAAAAAAATCATAATGCTCTGATCTATACCTTGCAGTTTGCATGCAGCTCTTTGATGACAGTTATTAGTTCACTCTTCCATGTTAAGGATTTTATCATCTATACTGCTACTAACAAAAGGATTTCTCTGACAAAAGCACTGATCTATTTAAACTATATGCATTTTGTGATCTGCATGGTACACATTCTTTGCAGAAGGGATATTAACCCTCTGTGCTACCATGAAATGAGTTAAAACTTCCACTAGACAAAACTCCTTCTCTCTCCAGGAAGAACATTAATCACCAGAGTTATATTTAAGTTTTTATTGTTGTATGAAAATTGCCGGAGGCCAGCAATTGCAGCAGCACGTGCTTTTAAAACCATAAAATACTTTAAAGTACGGTGCCCACTTGAAGAGCTAGCACCCGGTGCGGTGGTACCGGTCGCACCGCCCTAGAGTCGGCCCTGGGCAAAAGGCTGCAACCGATGGCCAGTTACAGAATGACACTGCCAGGCTGTTCTTTACTAAAGCTCAGCACTATTGTCAGCATGCTGGTTGTCTCTATAACTCAGGAGGCCTAATAAATGCTCCTCTTGGCCAGATCCTGGAACCCCCTGAGACAATTAAGGCCCTCCAGGGGGGGGCATACCCCAAGTAGAAGACCTCTGATGTAGGACATAATAGTACATTTTCTGTGTCTCACTTGTGTGTCTAGGAAGGAGGCACTGTAGGATTCAGGACATCAGAGACCTCCAAGTGATGCTACATGGGATTCTCCGGCCACCTGAGGGCCCACTTGAAATACCTCTTGCTTTCAGCAGTTATCTGTGGTAATTCAAAGCGCATGAATGTGTGTGAATAGTGAAACTGAGCGGGTTCATGATACAGACTGAATCAGTCTTACTACCTTGTTTGAATTACACTCACGTAGCTTAGTTTTTGACTTTCCGCTGCAGCCAGTAGCCCTTCCTCCAGCACAGAATATGGAGAATTTTACATTGGAGAAAACTTCACATCATTAAATGCCTGAATATGGCAATCGACAGCACCAGGCACGGCATTGGACCCATTGCAGAGACTTTGATGGTTTGATCCATTTGAGCTAGAAACTATTTTCTTGTTAAAATCTACATATTAAACAACACATGCTAAATTATGGGGCAGGTGTGTCAAAGTCACATGTACCTGGAAAAATCTGCAGCCATGCAATCACATTTTTATAAAGGCTCTGAATTAAATTTAGCAATAAACGTATGTACGGGGCTTCATCTTAGTGTTCGTCCTATGGTAAATAGTGAACTTGGGGTCATGACCAAGGCGACCCACAAGCTTTGCATCAGGCTTAGGTGCAGGACTAGAGTTAAGATCAAACTTTCATTCTGGGAATAGGGTTAACTTTAAATTCAAACCTTGGGCTAGGATTGCGGAGAGGATTAGAATTAGGCTGACGTTCAGAGCTTGGATTAGGCCTAGCTTTAGTGTTTGGCTTAAATTGACGTACAGAGTTAGGCCTCAGATTCAGTTTACAGTCAGGATTTCGTCTAAACATTCACCTAAGGTTTAGCACTGGTTCATTAAAATTGCACAAGACAGTGGCTGTCATTGCTTCCCTTTCGATTTTCTTATTTCAGTTTGTTTAGGAAATCCCGGTGAGAGAATGTGTCTGGACCATGACATACAGTGTGTTTCTAAGGTATGTGTTCATGTCAAATGACTTCCTGGAGATATTTAATAGATGTGAGAAAGTGAACTATTATTTGGAGTGGGTGTGAGCCATCACCAAGTGCTAATGTAAATAATCTGTATTTATTTTTTATTTTTTTTATTTTAAAAGTTTTATGTAGCGCTAGCTTGACCCGTAGGTATCAGAGCGCTTTACATACACACTGTAAAAACTAAAGGGAATTGCATTACATAGTAGGATGGCAGTAAGGAAGCAAAACAGAGATAAAAAAAATACAACATGAAAAATAGGTAAACAGTGCAGGGGAGGGAGAGAAAACAAACAAAGGTGGCTAACACAGTCTGGTCACCAACTATCCTTGAATGTCAAGAGAGAGAGGAGTCAACTCGGATATTGAAGTCTAGGTTAGTTGACGTTGGTCAGGAAAGTATTTGTTAAGGAGATGGAGTTTCAGGTCCCTTTTGAAACAGGAGAAGGTCAGGTCCGGTTAGGCTTGCTTTAATTTAAAACTTAGCTCAGGCCTGCGTATCCGAGGCACAGTCGGGCTTAAGTCAAAGAAAAACAAATGTGAAGCAATTATCAGTATCAAAATAACTCATAAGTAAGAAACACAACGCAATGAATATCCCAGTCAAATGTATAAAAATAATATATATTGTTTATCTTTATTAGACACCAAAATGACAAAATCTAATGAAGGGAACTGGAGTTGTTTTTCCAAAGGTTTTCATGAATTACTGTAACTCACTCAAAATGTTTCATAAATCACTGCTTTTTACTCGGTGCTGTAAACCTCAAATGCAATTATCTGGGCCAAAGTCAAAGTTTCAGGCCGACCGCCATGGAGCGCTGGTTAGATGTTGGGGCTGGGTTGGTCCCGGTCAAACTTTTACCTTTGCACTTAGGGACTTTTCTGGTTCTTTTTCTCATCAAGTGGCTCATTCGCGAGGTCCTCGGCAGCCTGGATCCGACGTTGGGCTCGACATCAGCAAGCAGGCAGTTCGGTATGAGCCCTGGTCCTCGACTGCAGTTGTAGGTTATCTCCAAATTGGCAAAATCTTCCAGGGGGTGCAATCTAAGTAAGTGGCCCAAGGAGGCTTCACAGACTACGATGAGCTGAATAGTGGTGTTGTGGTAGCATCTGGTTCTTGCTCAAAAAACATTATCTTTGAGCTCTAAGCTCACAAGTTGCAGTTCTTTTTAGATGAAAGAGTAAACTCTATCTCCAGCCAAGGGTCCAGGATCTGGCGGGCACAACTTGGAAGCTAGGACTCGATCCACTGGGCTGCACCAGCGGGGTCCATGGCAAGTCCAGATGTAAGTGGTCATCTGATCATTTTGCAGATTCAGGGATACTTTTGCTTTTGTTTTCCTGGAGCTTAGCAGGAGGCTAGCAAACGAGTCCTAGGAGTCAGTGACGTAATATGAAATGATGGGTCCCCTACAAAATGTGATGAGGGGCCCATCGTCTCCCATTTCACACAGATATTCATTGGTCTTGGGCTGAGTGGGGTCCCCTTGAAGAGTTGGGGGCCCCCTATAATGCAGGAGCCCTGCTTGGAAAGAGAATTACTTTCCTGAGCGTTCACCTATTTCTTGGTCTGCCCTTACATGCATTCTGCAAGGCATGGCATTGGGAAGTGCGGATCTTCCTCCAAAACAAGGAACGCTGGGGGCCCCCTGCATTGCAGGGGCTGCGGGGACCTCCGTTACGCCACTGCTTGGAGTCCACTCACTGGTCTTTGGCACTAGTGGGAGCAGGTCCAGCCTTTGGAGTCTCCATTTGCGACTTTAACAGCTGGAGCCGTCCTCTCTTTCTGGAGTCGTGTTTTGGGTCCGTAGTGCAGTCCGTTCGAGGTGCAGCCTTTCCTCCTGTGGTCCACAGGTTCAGCAGGTGCAGTCCTTCTCTTCTTTCCAAGTCCAGGAAAGTGTTTTGAAGGCTGGCAGACAGGAGTGGCATTCTGTGACTCGCATTTGCCAGTGATAGGCTGCTTGCCCTTTGAAGAATGGTTATCTGCGTCCAAATCCCTGTGACCACCCTGTCAGGAGGAGGCCACACCTCCACTGACCAATAGGCCCTTTGTTCCCTGTTCCTGGGAGCAATACACACCTCCTGGAAAGAGGGGAACTGGCTCTCTCTGGTGACAATTGCTGCATTTAATCAGTAATGACTACTAGAAGCGGTGGGCAAGATAGTTGTCACTTTACTAAAGTCACCTTAACCTTAAGAGTTACCTTAAATCTAAATTTAGAAATATGTTGGGTTTAATGTAGCAATTAGTTTGATACCTTGAAGTCCCAAATGGAAGTTAGCACTTAGTGGTGGCACTAGTGTAACCCTGTGTTAGCAAATAGGCCTACCAGCCTTGCTACAGTGAAAATGACAATGGTGAGTTTTCGCGGTCTGGATATGTAATTCATAAAAGAAACACGTCCTTCATTTTAATATCCTGCACCCTGCCTTATGGGCTTCTAAGGCCAACCTTAGTTGTGATTTATAAAAATGAAAAAGAAGGTTTGGAATCGACAAGTTGGCAGTTTTAAAAGCTGCCAGAACTGGCTGCAGAGGCAGGCCTAGAGGATGTTTTCACTTTGTCACTGAAGTGGAGACAAAATCAGTACTGCAGTCCACTGATGGCATTTAACTTACATGCCTTGGGTACACCCTGTATCATATACTAGGGACTTATAGGTAAGTTAAATATACCAATAAGGTATCAGCCAATTGCACATACATTTCAAAAGTCAAAGCACATGCCCCGAGGCCTACTGAGCAGGGCTCCGTGCACGTCAGAGTCAAACAACAGGCAGCATCAGTCCCGGAATTTGGGGTGTCCCAATGCAAAAAGAGGCATTTCTTTACACCCACTACATTCTATGGGTCATACCAAATGACAAATATATTGCATCTAATACATCCCCAAGTAAGTCAATGTGGAGGTAACAACAATAATGATATATTGACCTTGAAGATGTAGTGATAGGTGATGTAGTAGATGAAATAATTGCATAGGTCGATATATTGACTTCAGTGTGATGTCGCACAGCCCTTCTGTGAGCCGCACCCGGAAGTGATGTAGTTTTATACACACTGCAATCTAAGGAAGTCTCTCAATTGCAAACATTCTTCCTCTGTGCTGACTGCCCTTTCACTCTGGTTTTTGGCTGGCATTATTTTTGCCCACCAACTGGATATCTGAGATCACACCGAGGAGCTCCATTCACTTTCCTTTTGCTCCTCAGTGAAGCACAAAGGTCTAGTGGACGTGGCCCACCTTTAGTGCACCCCCGCCTGTAGCAGAGGGTGGGCACAGACAGCACACGTCTATAGAGATACTGAAGGAAGGTGGGAGCATAAAACCAAGTAGGGACATAGGATTTTTTACTTCTTCACCTAGTAGTGGAGTCCTGTGACCCACTCGAGTAAACATGTTTTAATCCCTGATGTAGTAAATAATCAGTCTTGAAATAGGGTAGGTTATGACTCAGTTTAATGAAGCATCCACCCTCTGGAGAGCAACAGTCCAACTGAACTGTGAGAGCCTCCAAAATGTGGAATCATAACAAGGCATTAAAAAGAATACAAACATTTGGAACAAAACAGTAAGCAAGCACGATAAAGAATATAGAACGTTACATACATTCTGGTAACACAGCTGATAACTGGGGTCCTTCTCTGTCCCATGAGTGTATAATGTGTGCTTGGCTTTACAAGGGACATGTATGGAAACCCTCTTTAGTATGACTAGTGTCCCTACTGTTACACAATGGTACTCATTTTATGAGTAGGGTGAAAGACTGAGTCGACCCACCTGGATTCAAATGTGTGACTATGGGGTGAAAAACAGATTCCTCCGCTAAGCCATCAGACCTGACCAGTAAAAACGAATGTGCCCTAATAAATTATCATGGGGTGAATACGAGGTCGTTCCTTTATTTTCAGCTTTGAATTTGAGATGACTGACAGAAAACAAGAGCAAATGAGAAAGGGATTAAGCAAATCTCTTCCAATGTTCATGTTCGTATGCGACTGCTTTGTACCACTGAAAATTTGCAGTGCACTTGCTTCTGCGGCTATTAGGAAATGTATATAAAAACAAGGATGAATTTTCAAAATTTAAAATTTAAAAAAACATTCATGCAGAAATGCAGGGCATGAGCAGTCCCAAAGAGATGCATACAGTACGAGGTAATTCAGACTCCTTTGCAGCCAATCAAGGCTGGTCTTAGCCCAACGCCAGACGTGGAGCACTGACCCATGCAGGCCTGTGGTCCACTGCTGAGTGGTTCCTAAGGGGTGTTTCCTTCTCGCCTTTTCACTGATAGTTCAAAGCTGAAGTACCGAAAAGCCCACAGATGGGTACTTGTTGCACCTTGTGTGTTGTCTCTGTCTTACAATACACAATATGACACTTGGATGTCGGGAAGACAGAGAGATGGCACAGGCCCATAAGGGCTGCAATATGCCTTTGTGCCCCTAATTCCAATGCATGTTTTTTTTGGCCTGTTAAATTTAAAACATTCGACCCTCAGTGGCAGATATTCTATTAGCATTATAGCCCTTTTGCTTTGGGCTACACTGGTCATTAAATCATAGTTGTAGGAGGAGGGAGGCTGTGTCTCTGTAAGAGCTGTAGAGAGGCAGTACAGGTATAGAGGGAAAAAAACTACTCTCGCTTTTGCCTGTCCCTCTAACACCAGCAACAACAGGCATTCTAGAGTGTATGTGTATTTGATGATGTCAGCTCGGGTATTAAGATCTACTGTGACATCATTCACTGGATGGCCACTTTAAAGTATTTGACTTGTTACTCAAACTCCACTGCCGTTGTGACATCACTTCTGACAGAACGTGCCCGTCATATTAGACGGGCCTTCCAATGAATGATGCAACATTATATTTAAACACTCAAGCAGACCGCATCAAACAAAGGAACATTCTAGAATGTCTGTGGCAAGGGTTGTTAGCGACGCAGTATCGGGTTGAAGAGAACTGTTTTTTTACTCTGCTCTGAATGGCCACCAGTGGGAAAATGACATTTCCGACAAAGGCTGCCGTACCCGATTGATTCCTTTTAAAACACTTGTGCTCTAGCGCAGGCGGCACCTAACAGCAAGGCATCAGGGTCATTGTTATGTCTCTCGTCCTGACTCAGCAGCGCCGCAATACGATTACGTTTAAGAGGGCGAGTTGCATGACGGAAACAATCTTTCCCCTTATATCTGGGAACTGTCTCAATCTCACCCCCAGCCCTCCACTTCCCAGGATTCACTCTTTCTCACAATCAACCATTGATACTTCTTCCCTACTCAGCCTCCGCCCTAAGGGTCACCTGGAAGAGCAACGCCTAGAAATCGTAAAGATATAGGAGCCGATTACGAGTTTTGGTGGTGTGGGAGCGGGACCGGACTGGCCGTAGTGGGCACTGGGCATTTTCCCGGTGGGCCAAAAGGGTGGGACCGGTTTTGGACCAGTGGGGACTGGTTTTATCACACAGCAGTGCTGCAATATCGCCCCCATGTAACAAAAGCGGCAGCGGTGCAGCACGAGTGGTGCTCCCCACTTGCACCCCCCCCCACTGGGGGCGGTCGAGCTGCTTGCCAGGGCTGGTTTCTGTCCCAGTCCGGCCATGTGCGGGAGTGGGCAGCATGCCACCGCCCCGTTCTCGTACCGCCAAACCTCACAGCCTCCCGCCCGCCAGATTACGGGTAAAACAGCAGTCTGGCAGGCAGGCGGGCTGCGTGGCGGTCCCACAGCGGTGAAGTTTAAAGGCTCATAAGTGAGCCTTAAACTGCATCGCGGTGGACTGCCAGTGCACGTTCCTGCATAGCATGGACTGTGCAGTCTATGCCATGCAGGAATGGGGTGCATGCACACAGGGAGACACAACATGTGCCCTCTACATGCAGCCCAGTGCACAGAGGTAACAGGGGCCCATAAAGGGGCCACTTTCTTTCCTCACTATCAGAAGTCTCATGGAGTAAGAACCTTCATGAGACCGCTGGTGGTGTGAAAGTCATAATATGCTTGGCGGTGCCGGAGGCCACCACCAAGCGTATTGCGGCCGTTCAGACTGCTGCACAACCGCCATTGTGGCGGTGCTATGGCGGTCCGACCGCCCTAGTTGTAATCCGGTGGTTGGACCGCTAGTGCGGCAGTGGCCAGACTGCCACGCCACTATGAGTCTGGCGGTCCACAGACCGCCAGACTCATAATCAGGCCCATAGTGTGCGGCCTGCAACAAACCAACATAGTGATAGCTAGTGACCTTCTTGTCAGTATCTCTGGGCCTCCATCAGTGTCAGGTGTACATCCCAGGCCTCGAGACTGCTCCCTCCTCTTCATTTGTCTATTCCCTCACTGCTCCCAGTGTCTTCTCCTGCCCGCCACACTCAGAGGAGGCTCAGGACTGCCGCGCGCAGGTCACCGGAAGCGAACCTCAGAACAGAACCCGCGTGCTTGCGTGTCAGCAGGAAATGGTGATGACGACAACCTGAGAGCCCGGGTGGACCTGTGCGTTCCCGGTCAGATGCATCTAGAAATAACTCTATACGTGTCAACACCGGGCAGCCAGAGGCCGGCCTCAAGGGCAAACGAGATAGATTTCAGAGGGAAGGGAAAACTTTTAATCAGAGCAGAAGTGGATAAATGGCCATTTCATGCAGCAGGAATGGCAGCGGTGATAAGTGCGGGGCGCGTGCTTTAATTAGAAGGGCGAGATGTTAAAACAGAGTGGAGACCCCGGCCATGATGGACTGGTTAAGTGTTCTTATGGCATGGCCAGCCCGGGAGAGTGCCTTCCGGGGGTGGTGGGGCGGGATTGCTTTACTCTGCCCCCCGTGCTGTGAATACTAATGCCTCACCTTTCCCCTGCCAGGAAGTTTCTGTTTAGTTAATTACTGTGGCCGAGGAAGCGTTCCATTAGGTTTCACATCCGATACTCTGAGCGCCACAGTGGCCATGAAGGTGGGTGGGGAATAGCAGAACCACTGCATGCATTCGCCACAATTCCGCAGCGTAAGGCCTAGCATCTAACACCAATGGCCTAAAACTTTGGGGAGAGAATGGAGAATGTGGCCTAGCGGCTAGGGTGGTCGACCTCGAACCTGAGGAACCGGGTTCGAGTCTCGACACAGGGGCGTAACACAGGCCCCCCGCAGCCCCCACGGTGCGGGGGAGCCCCGAACTGCAGGAGGGCCCCCACAGCACAATACTCTGGCCCAAGAGCTCGGATTAGATCTGGAGTGGGGGCCCCTCTGTGTACGTGGTAGGGGGGCCCCCTCAACTTTCGTTACGCCACTGTCTCGACAGGGACGCTCAACATTCTGTGATTTTGGGCAAATCACTTAATCTCCCCGTGCAAAAAAAAAAAAAAAATGAATGTGTCCATCTGTAACGCAACTGGTGCTAATGTAAAGCGCTCTGATACCTTAGGGGTTCGCACTAAATAAAACGCCACAAAAAAAACTACCCTAACAGGATCACACCAAGCTTGCACCTGGCCCACAAGAGTTACATTCATCCTACAAAGGTTACTCTGAGTCTGCAACAGACTTTAAAAGCCTGCGCTGAGCCTACAATAACCACAACAGCCTTACCAAGCTCCTACATGGGGCCCCCAACCTTTTCTGTAACAAGGGCTACTTATGTTCGATGAAAATCATCCCGGGCTACTGATATTATTAGTTTCAAAACAGTGACCGCATCAAACAAGATTACACAAATGACCTACAAATGCAAGATTACCAGCAGTGATCCCCCTCAGTGCATCAGGCATGGTTACCAGCCGTAATGCAATGCATGCCTTGTCAGTATGGAATGACTCTACCTATGTAAAACAGAACAGCCACAGCTGCAATGCCCCTGGCACCTGGATAATTATATTAGTAATACACATCCTCAATGCTGTATGATTTCTTTAAATTTATTGTTAAATCTAACCATTTTTCTCCAACCGTCAGCTAATGAGTTCTAAAAATATACCCAGTTATGTCTTGAATACATCATTTTCAATTATGGTATGTATATTAATCCAAACATACAGAAGCTTCTACTTTAGTAGGCTGCGATGCACACAGTTCCGGAGTAGCATGCTACTTGCCGAAAAAAGTGCTTTAACACCCCAACAGCGGTAACAAACGCTATATACATGCAAACCTTTTTCCCTCTTCTGTCCCTCCGCTATCCTTCTGAATCCAAATAACTGACTAAACTATCCACCACTCAAATTACTTTCATATTTCACTATACTAATTCACCACTAATCCTTTATGGGTTCCTGAGTAGCGTGCTACTCGCCGAAAAAGCGCTACAACGCCTCATCAAGGGCAGTAAGTGCTATATAAATGCAATTAAAATACAATAAAATACACTGGAGAGCTTCTTAAAGGTATCTGCAGCCCTACCAGTAGCTCACAAGCTATTTGTTGGAGAAGCATGGATGCCAAGCCGCCACCTAGAACACACTGTGTCTACACAGCTTACAAAGGTTACAGAGAGCCTACACGTAAAAAACAAAGGGCCACATACAGCCTATAATGGTCACACCCAGCCTAGGCCTAGCCTACAGGGCCATACAGAGCCTACATCTAGTCCACAAGGATCGTAGGCAGCGTAAACCTAGCCCCCAAGGGTCACACTCAGACTAAGTACATGGACCACACTGACCCTACACCAAGTTTACACAGGCAACACCTAACCTACACCAAGCCTATAGGATGGACACCAAGCCTACACCTGGCCAACATTGGCCTCATCAAGTCTACACCTAACCTACAAGGTCACACCAAACCTACAACTAGCCTACAAGGTACACATCAAGCCTACGCCTAGTCAACAAGGGGCATATCGAGCCTACACCTAGGCCACACTGAGTAAACTCTGAGCCTACATTGGCACACACGGCCTACACCTAGCTCCGCAGAGTCACACTCACACTAGACACAGGGTCCTCACTTACTTCCAATAAGTCAACAAAGGAAACACCTCGACTACATCCAGTCTCCAAGGTTCACACAAAGCCTACGTCTGGCCAAAAAGTGCCACATCAAGTCTACACCTAGCTTAAAAGGGTGGCATGGGCATACACCTAGCCTATAAGGACCACACCACGCCTATATTGTTCCTATGAGGGCCAAGCTGAGACTTCCCCGAACCTCCAAGGTCCACAACAAGCCTACGCCTAGCCAACAAGGGCCACACTGAGTCGACACCTAAGCTACAAGGTCACACCAAGCCCACACCAAGCCTACATGGATGACAAGGGCATACACCTAGCCTACAAAGACCACAGCAAGGCTACACCTAGCCTACAAGAGCCACACCAAACCCCTACTTAGCAAATAAGGGCCTAGCAGAGCCCTTACATAGCCTACAAAGTCCACAGTAAGCCTAGCTTAGCCAACAAATGTCACATCACGCTTATACCTAGACCACACCGACCATACTCTGAGCCTACAAGGGTTACGGAAAGCTTACTCCTAGTCTATAATGTCCACTCTAAGCCTAAATCTAGCCTACAAGAACCCCACCACATCTATGTCTGACAAACAAGGGCCACAGTGAAAATACACTGAACCCTGAAAGATTACAGAAAGCCTACATCCAGCCAACACGAACCACACAGAACGTACAGTGACCATACTAAGCCTAGACCTTGCCTAGAAAGGACAAATAGAGCCTACATCTCACAATTAATGGCCACACCATGCCTACACCTAGCACACAGGGGCCATATTGAGCCTACACCGAGCTCCCAAGGGCCACACCCAGACTAAGCACAGGGACCATACACTGACCCTCCATCAAGCATACATGGGCGACACCAAACCTGCATCTACCCTACAAGGATCAAAGAGAATCTACACTGCCCACATACAGCCTACACCCAAGGCCACACTAAGCCTACATCTAGCCTACAACAGTCAAAATCAACCTAAGAACAGGGATCACAGTGACCCAAGCTTACAAGCACACACCTTAACTTGCATCTAGACTATAACAGTGACTGTGTGGCTACACTTGGCGTACAACAGCCTCAGAAAACTCGATGCTCAACCAAGAGGCTGTGGCGTTCTTGGTCTGGTACACACCAGGGTACTCCGAGCTTCAAAATGAACACTAACATTCAACAAACTTCATATTTAGTCTTAAACCTGACCCCCAAAGCTCATTCAGTTTAGGGCTTTTTTCGCCTCTGACCTCCGACAGAGAAGACTGAATACTAAATATGAAGTATGTTAAAGCAGGTGGCAGAGGCCAAAAGGCTATAAGGGATGCATGGACAGGAAGAGATCTGGGCTTCTTACCAACAATTTATCAACCAGGCAGCATCGGCGTAGGGGGCAATATATGAAGACAATTGGCATACTGTAAGCCCAGAATGCCGTATCAGGAAGGAAATTGCGCTTGCCGCATCGCTGACACAATGATGCATCGAGCACAAGGTAAGTGGTTTTATTCATTTTTTTATTTCATTCTACCTACCCTGCCGGCTCCCCCCAACCCTGCCCCGCCCACCACTCTAACCTGTGCTGGCCGCCACTGCTTATGGGAGACCCTGGAAAAAGGCGGACTAAATTATATTGGCAGTCATTGTCTTCTGGGGAAAGGGCAGACCTGATTTGCCCGAGATCATTTTTTGGCATAAATGGTCTGAAAGTGTAGGCCTTTTCTGCAATAAATAGACAGCATGGGTGAGTCCAAGGTGCAGTGCAGCCTGGACTCGCCTGACATGAATTATCTATGTTGTGTTTCTGTTTTTCCGCCATCTTCGCTAGCATTGAAGTTAACTGAAAGTTTTCAGAATAGATGACGAAAATGTGCATGCGCACTATGGTGAGTGTAAACAAAGAATGTGGTATTTGTAAGTGGGGCGTTCGTCAGGGTCTTCATAGTGCGGTGATTGTGATTATTTTGTTTATATGTTGAGGGTGCGCTGTTTCTGGAACACATTTCAATTGACCCAATGTCAGAAGAACAACTTTTTATCCTGCATTCTTGGGATTGTCTTTTCCCTAACCTGTTTCTGGTGTTCTCCAGCCCATTGCCCTCACGTCCTTTTGTCTATTTCCTGACACAATTATAATCTGCACCCGAGTCTCTCTGTTGCGTGTTCCCCATAAGTGGGTCTTCCTGTCCTTTGTTTTCCCTATCCTACCAGAGCCTCTGTATCAGACATCCACTTTCCCCCAAAGCTCCCTGTTCTTTGCCATCCCCTCCCTTAATCCACTAAATCCTAGAATTCTCTGAGATGATCAAAGATACAGGTGCATGAGTAGGCAGATGCATGGACGGTCGGGCAGACGGACGGACAGACAAACTGGCAGTTAGACAGGTAAGATAGACTTGAACAAGAAGCCATCAGAGGAAGTCTTTGTTCTGCTGTTGGTGCCAAGCGAGGGATTGCTTTGCAGCCTGCACTGAGCATGTTTTACATCTTCAGATGGAGGCTAAGCGCTGTTGTTTGAAGCACATGGTTAATGTATTTGTCGTGTCGTGGGTAGCTCCGCCACCTGCAATAACCTAGGGACTAACAGAATTCATGCCAGCCGGTCTGCAGAGCATCCCCACAGCTGGAAAGCAGAGGTAGGCAAAAAAGTCGTATTTGGTGTCTTTTGCTGTTTTCTTGCGGGTCCCTCACATACAGATACAGGGTAAGGGTGTCCACGGTGATGGATGTCTTGAGCAATCTAGGGATTTACCCATTTTGTGATCTGATCCCATGCTCAGGAGCCTGGTCTGAAGAGTCCACCTTGCCTATAATACCTATACTGCCTATATATTCTGTTAAAAGTGATATCCTTGTCTGCACCCTAAAAGACTGTATGGACATGGAATGGAAAGTCCTGGATGGTTTAAATCATATCTGGAGAACCATTCTAACGTGATCAAAAAGGACATGCATTGTTGAACCCTGTAGCAGTATCTCAACAAGTCCCTAAAAGTGCTATTCCCGGGGGAGGAGCCTAGCGCGCAACCAAGATGGCCACGTAGGTGCGAGGCTCCCGAGGACCACCACGACCTCCTGAATTAATCCTGCCTAGATCCTGTCCTTGTTGAGGGGACTGCATCGGTGAACCCGAGCTGAGGCGCCATCCGTTTTTCGTTTTCGAATCGGACCCCGGACACCGGTGGGAGCACCGATTGAAGGTTGCGGCCTTCTCCGCGCTGGCCCCCCGGATTGGAGTAGTGGGGCGATCCGGGGACAAAGCGAACAACAGCGGCGGGCAGGGCTGGGCGACTCGCGTACCCGTGCTTTCACTTTCGCTTTTGCGCTCTCCTTGCCCTCAAGCGAGGTAGGGTTGCGGAGCGGGGTGCGGTGGTGTGGCCTTGTCCAAGTGCCCGGCTGACCCGCCGGCCGTGAGTCGTCCTGCGGCCCAGTGGTCGCCCTCCCCCCCCGGAACCCGTGAACTGGTTTATCGGCCCTTTCGAGGAGATTGGCACGACGGTGGGAGAGCAGGCATGTCCACCAAACAAGATGGCGACCGGGCGAAGGTGAAGACGACCCGCCGCGGCCCGGCGCCTCAATCCAATAGTATGGACCGCTACACCCTCCAGAAGGGATCTCCGGAGACATCGCGCACATCCCCGGCGGGCCCGACGGAGGCATCTGCTCAACCGGTGGATCTGACCCTCCGGGACGTCATGGGCGCCATCGCAGAGATGAAGGCCTCGGTGGACCAGCGCTTCGACACCCTAGCGCAAAAGATAGACTTGGTCCTGGTGGATGTTAGCCTTGTGAGGGCTGACTTGTCCAAAACCAACGACCGGGTCGATTCCCTGGCCCACACCACAACGAGCCTCACGACGGACGTGGTGGCCCTCCAAAAGGAGGTGCGCCGGCTTGGCCAGGCGAGCGCCCTGATGGACCGGCGACTGGAGGATTCCGAGGGTCGGGCCCGGAGGAATAACGTTCGCATTGTGGGGGTGCCGGAGGGACGAGAGGCGGAGGCGGCAGATCTTTTTGTGGAAGAATTGATCCTTACCCATCTCCAGCCCCGGGGGCTGAGTAAGCTTTTTGCGGTGGAACGTGCTCACCGGGTCCCTGGGGGCAGACCTAAGGCCGGTGCCCCGCCGCGGCCTCTTATTGCCCGGATTTTTAATTTTCGGGACAGAGACGCTATCCTGCAGACCTCCAGGCAACAGGGACCGGTCAAGCTTGATAACATGGATGTGCATTTCTACCCAGACTTTACTCCGGCGGTCCAAAAACAGAGATTGAGTTTTCTCGGAGTTAAACGTCGCCTACGGGACCTGAACCTTAAGTACTCAATGCTTTTTCCAGCTAAGCTAAGGGTGGAGGTGGATGGGCACACGCACTTTTTTGACCGACCCGAGGCGGCTGGGGACTGGTTGGACACTCTGCCTGGAGATCGGGGCCGAGGGGGTGGGGGGGTGCGGTTGGCGGGGAGGGCCCTCCGGATCAGAACTGAGGGGTTACGAATAGGCCTGGCTCTGGACAACATTCCTTTACCATGTACGAATCGTTTATGTTCCCCTCCTATGGAGGTCGTGTGGGGTCTGCTGGGGGCTTCCCTCCTCCTCTGGGGGACTAGTTAGTTTTTCATCTATGGGGCGACAGGCACACTGCACTTTGGGGGGGCTGTCTGGGCTCATGCAGGGGTGCAGGGAGGGGGGAGTTTTGTTGGGATGGGTGGGTGGGGGGATGTGTTGTTTGTTTGCACCGCAAGGCAAGCCCTTTACTGTATTGTTGCTCTCGAGATGCTCTGTGGGGGACGACTGATTGCTTCTACGTATGATGGGGGGTAGGGATTTGACTGTGTTGTCATGGAATGTTAACGGCCTGGGGGACAGGATTAAGCGTGGTGTGGTCCTGCAGTACCTGAAACGTATCTCACCAGATGTTATCTTCCTGCAGGAGACACACCTTATAGGTAACTCCTTTCATGCCATGAATCGGCGAGGCTATCGATTGGTGGCCCACTCGGGCTTCACCTCGGGCTCGCGGGGGGTGGGTATCATGATTAAGAACTCGCTCCCGTTGGAGATTGATGAGGTGCGCCATGATGAGAGGGGCCGCTACACTGTTCTGGTGGGTAGAATGGAGGGTAGAGTGTTTGTTTTTATATCAGTGTACGTCCCGCCTGGGTTACAATCTACTACATTTGCGGACTTGGGGCGCCTCCTCCTGGACCTCCCGGGTGGCCTGCTGGTGGTTGGGGGGGACTTTAATGCGGTAGTTTCTGGGTCTATGGATCGCCATCCCCCTAGGGACCTCCCCCGGGCACAGGCTTGGCTGTCCGGCCTTTTAGATACACTGGGCCTGGTGGATTGCTGGCGACTAAAGCATCCCGCACAGCGGCAATACACCTTCCACTCGGGTGCCCATGGTAGCCTCTCGCGGCTTGATTACATCCTTGTCCCGGCGGCCTATGCTGGGAGGGTGGGAGAGGTGTGCCATCTGGCGCGGGGCATTTCAGATCACTCCCCATTGCTGTTCCATTTCGATGTCTTCCCTAGGGGGGAGGGCAGGGTGGCTCCAATCAATGCTTGGTACTTGCGTGACCCCACTATTCGTGCCGACTTGATCAAATCCCTACAGCGATACTTTGATGAGAATGTGGGGTCTGTCCCTTCGGCCATCTCCCTGTGGGAGGCTTTTAAGGTAGTTCTCAGAGGGGAGGCCCTCTCCTTTATCTCCCATGCCCGGAGGCGCGAGCGGGAGGAGGTAACCCGGGTGGAGGCCGAAATTGTGGAACTGGAGGGGGACCTGGGGAGCGGGGTCACAGACGCCAAGTTGCATGTTCTGCACCTCAAGCAGGCGGCCTATAGGGCCCTCGTCACGGAGGCGGCCAGGGGCCTCAGTAGAGAGCAACAGGGGCGACTGTATGATGTGGGTGATAAGGCTGGTAAATTGATTGCGTGGTTGGACAAGAGGGAGAGAGCGAGTCGTGTGGTTCCTTTGATTGAGGGGATGGATGGTGTGCCTGTCACCGAGCCGGAAGTCATTGTCTCCTGCTTCGCGGATTACTTCCGCGAGGTGTACTCCCCGGTCTCTCCCTGCTCGGAGGAAGATTCCCATGCCCTGCTTCGGGATATCGCGCTGCCCTCCCTTGCGGTGGAGGACAGGGACTTGCTGGACGCTCCTCCCACCTCGGACGAAATTGCCCTGGCTATCCGCTCGGTCGCATCCGGCAAGGCCATGGGCCCCAATGGTATCCCCATCGAGCTTTACAAGCTGCGACCGGATGTACTGGCGCCCCACCTGCGCGCGATGTTCCTGGCGGCCCACTCGCAGGGTTCCCTCCCGCCGGACCAGCGTCTGGCCACAATCGTGGTGATCCACAAGGAGGGGAGACCCCGTGAGCGGGTTACATCCTATAGGCCTATCTCGCTCTTGAACGCGGAGCCCAAAATCCTCGCCAAGGTACTGGCCAACCGGCTGGTTGGCGTGGTGGGCGATTTGGTCCACCAAGACCAATCTGGCTTTATACCCCATCGTAACAGGGCTCTTAATCTGCGGCGCTTGCACGGGGTGCTCGCGCGTGTCCCGTTTGTGCGGGAGCCGGCCATCTTGGCGTCCTTAGACGCCACTATGGCGTTTGACACGCTTGAATGGCCATACATCTGGGCGATGCTGGCGAAATTTGGATTTGGACCGGGATTCATTAGCTGGGTCAAATTGTTGTATTCGGGCCCATTGGCGCAGGTGGTGGTGAATGGGCGAGTCTCGGCCCCCTTCGCGCTGGGGCGGGGCACGCGTCAGGGTTGCCCCTTGTCACCGCTCTTGTTTGCATTGGCCTTGGAGCCCTTGGCGGAGTGGCTGCGGTGGCACCCCTCTATTCGTGGTCTCCGCTGGACCCCCGAGCATGAGGACCGCGTGTCCCTCTACGCCGATGATATCCTTTTGTATCTCGCCTCCCCGCGTAACTCGCTGATTGTCCTGGTTGATGTTCTGCGCTCCTTCGGTCGTAACTCAGGCCTTGTCATCAACTGGGCGAAATCCTGCGTGTATGTGCTTTCCGGGGAGGCTCCGGCCCTACCACGGGACTGCCCGATCCAGATTGCTTCCCAGGGGTTCCGGTACCTGGGTATATATATTACTCTAGACCCGGAGGCCCGCTACGAGCGGAACTTGCTACCCCCCCTCCAGCGCTTGCGGGAGGACGTTGCGCGTTGGCGGCGTCTTCCGCTTTCGCCGCTGGGCCGAGCGGCCTTGTTTAAGATGATGTCCTTGCCGCGGTTTCTGTATGCGCTTCAGAACACTATGGACTTGGTTCCGGCGCGCTACTTTCGTGAGGTGGAGAGCCTGCAGCGGCGCCTGTTCTGGGACGGGAGGCCGCGTATTGCTCTGGCTAAATTGACGCTCCCGTGGTACGATGGGGGAGTTGCCCTCCCGGACATTAAACGGTATTACTGGGCCTCCCAGCTAGCTGCGATTAATCATGGCCTTTACGGGCCCGCCCTGAACCCGGCATTTGAAATGGACAAGATGCTCCTGCCCGGTGGCGACTACAATCGAGCGCTCTTCTCTGGCGCGCCCGACTCCCGTCTGACGGGACCGACGCGTGTCATGGTGCGTGTCTGGCACGCGGCTAATGCAGCTATGGGGTGGAAGGACCGTTTGACCCGGGCGACGCCGCTATATGCGTCTGAGAGGTTGGGCTCCCTGTGGACATCGAAGGGCTTTGAGAAGTGGGACACGATCGGAATCAGTACAGTGGGAGACCTCTGGACGAGGGGTGGATTCAAAACTTTTGAGACGCTGCAGACGGAATTTCAGCTGCAAGGCAGTGAGTACTTTCGGTACTTACAAGTCCGCCACGCGCTGGGCTCCGTCTTCACTGATGTCGCGTCCATTCCGGAGTCTTCCCCCCTGGAGGACAGAGTGCTGGATGGCCATGTCCCAGACAGCACGATCTCCCTTATATATAAAAAACTGATCAACGATAGATCGTGCCTGCTGACCAGTCTCCGCGAGGCCTGGGTGGCCGACGGGCTGGAACTGGACGACGAGGACTGGATTTCCGCGGTGGCCTCTCCGAAGGAGGTGGCCATCCCGGCTCGCCTTCGCTTCGTCCAGCTTAAGATCCTCCACCGGGTTTACGTGACGGGGCCAAGGCTTCTACGTATGGGCTTTGTTGGTGACGGATTGTGTAAGCGTGGCTGTGGTGCCTTGGCAACTTTCATGCATATTCTGTGGGAATGCCCACAGGTGGAGCGATTCTGGCGTGGTGTGCATGAGGTCCTGCGTGTGGTGACGCGTGTTGCGCTGTTGCCTGAAGCGAGGAGATGCTTGCTGAATGTGTGGGAACCAAATGACTATTCGGTCCCGCAGACGCGGTGGGTGACTCTGGGATATATGATAGCTAAGCGTGACATTGCTCAATTGTGGGGATCCCAGAGGCCCCCAGCGGTGTTGGCCTGGAAAGAACATATGGATTGGTGTATGTTTCGTGAAAAGGTAGTGTATGTGGCGAGGGGTAAGCCTGGGGCGTGGGTGAAAATCTGGGGCCCCTGGAACGCCTATCGCGGGGGTATTTGTGAGCCGCCACTGCTGCCGGCCGCCTCACCAGCTCCGTCCCCCTAGCCGACCCCCTCCCTCAGCCACGGGCATGTGGTTCCCCAGTCCCTGATCTATTCCCATTCCCCTCTTCAGAGTTTTGCTGCTGGCTGGGATCCCCCACTTAAGGAGCACGTGCCGTCACTTTGGATGGCGGGTTGCCTTGCGGGTGTGGTTTTTTGTGTTGTTTTGTTTTGAAGAAAGGAAACCGTATTGTGGGCTTGGAGTTATGTGGCCTGCGCTATTGATGTCTCCTGATTTACCGATCTGCACCGCCAGAAGACTCTTACTGTATGTATGTCATATGCTTCTGCCACTCTAGCGGCCGGCCGGATGGTTGTAGGCCCATACTTGTAACCTTTTTTAAAATGTAATAAACGGTTTCAAAAAAAAAAAAAAAAAAAAAAGTGCTATTCCCTCTACTTATTTAAACTTCAACCTAAAACCAGGAACAAAGTGATCTCATTAAGGACCAAGGCATATCCTATCATCAATTTGTGGATGAAACCCAGCTCTACTTGACAGAATCTTCCCCAGACATCTCCCGATTGGCTTTAAATCTGGACCACACAATCCTGGATGGCAACCCACCATCTCAAGTTCATGCCCCAAAAGACTCTTCGCACCCAATTCATCATCCATGTAAATCCAAGAATGCTTATGTTCTGATAAGTTTTTAGTCTGCTCCACTACTATATCCGAAATCACCAAATCTTTAGATCGCACTCAGGACAGTAGATTCAATTTGATCAACCATATCAACGGGGCAACAAGAAACAAAAATGACCAAATTCAACTCAACCTCGAGATAATACCCTTCCTACTAGCGCACTACCTAAAAGTAGGGATTCAAGCATTGGTCTTATCCAGACTAGACTATGAAAAGTCATCCTAGCTGGTATTCCCCAAACTCACCTAGCTCTGAGGAAAACCCAGCTGCATGTCTGCCTTCAGGGGCCGCTCGGTTTGATAACGCCTCCCTTGACGTCTCTAATTGGTGTGCCCTTTGACGGGAGATCTATATTCAAAGTTACCTACTTGATTCACTAAATCATCCGCACTGCCTAGCTAAGAATCTGAAGCCCTGTAGGGGCTCTTGCCACATTCGCAGTACATACTCTCTACTACCTGAGGATCAGGCTCTTGACTGACAGATGAGGCCTAGCCCAGCTGTCGGCATTCGGGGAGAGCGTCAATATGCTGAGCAAAGGATCACCCTGATATAGGCGGCAAGGGAGTTAAAATGCAATCTGGAGCAGCTACTACTAGAGTTACTGTAAGGGAGCAGAGATTCAGTACATAGGAAATGGAAGTTTGCAAAGATGGCAATGCTGTAGCCTAGGAAAAGCACCTACAAACCAAGTGTTTTGGTGTTTGTGCAGTGAAAAGTTCCCTGCACAGATCACTAACCTCTCGAAAAAGGAACAGTAAGGCTAGTAGCTGTGGATAAATACCAGTTGCAATATGGGCAGCAGCAGTGAAGGCTTCCTTTAGAGGTGGAATACATATAGTACAGGGAGCCGTAATGGGACCTTCCGTAACAGTCAGACCATGCGCAATACTGGAGCTGGTCAGAGGTCCTAGACAGTCAAAATGGGCACGGCGCAGTAAGCACTACTGCCTTAATGTATGCAGCATTAACTGATGGAATATGTACAGCACAGTAAGAAGTAGAGAAAGCTTCTCTTACAAACAGAAGAGATACTCAACATCCCAGCTAGTAACACCGCAAGCTTTCCTAAAAGACAGCAGACACACAGCACAGAAATTAGCAGTGCAAGCTTCCGTTACAGACAGAACAGGTAAAGCACAGCCTGCTGCAGTGCAAGCTTCCATCACAGAAAGAGCAAGTAAAACACAGCCAGCAGCAATGTAAGCTTCGGTTACAGACAGAACATGTAAAGCACAGCCAGCTGCAAAGCAAGCTTCTGTTACTGACAGAACATGTAAAGCACAGCCAGCTACAGTGCAAGCTTCCGTTACTGACAGAACATGTAAAGCACAGCCAGCTGCAGTGCAAGCTTCCGTTACTGATAGAACATGTAAAGCACAGCCAGCTGCAGTGCAAGCTTCTGTTACTGACAGAACATGTAAAGCACAGCCAGCTGCAGTGCAAGCTTCAGTTACTGAAAGAAGATGTAAAGCACAGCCAGCTGCAGTGCAAGCTTCCTTTGACAGGACAGGTAAAGCACAGACAGCTGCGGTGCAAGCTTCCGTTAAAGACAGAATATGTGAAGCACAGCCAACTGCAGTGCAAGCTTCTGTTACTGACAGAACATGTAAAGCACAGCCAGCTGCAGTGCAAGCTTCAGTTACTGAAAGAAGATGTAAAGCACAGACAGCTGGAGTGCAAGCTTCCTTTGACAGGACAGGTAAAGCACAGACAGCTGCAGTGCAGGCTCCCGTTACAGACAGAATATGTAAAGCACAGCCAGCTGCAGTGCAAGCTTCTGTTACTGACAGAACATGTAATGCACAGCCAGCTGCAGTGCAAGCTTCCGTTACTGACAGAACATGTAAAGCACAGCCAGCTGCAGTGCAAGTTTCCGTTACAGACAGAATATGTAAAGCACAGCCAGCTGCAGTGCAAGCTTCCGTTACTGATAGAACATGTAAAGCACAGCCAGCTGCAGTGCAAGCTTCTATTACTGACAGAACATGTAAAGCACAGCCAGCTGCAGTGCAAGGTTCCGTTACTGACAGAACATGTAAAGCGCAGCCAGCTGCAGTGCAAGCTTCCGTTACAGGAAGAACATGTAAAACACAGCCAGCTGCAGTGCAAGCTTCTGTTACTGACAGAACATGTAAAGCACAGCCAGCTGCAGTGCAAGCTTCCGTTAAAGACAGAACATGTAAAGCACAGCCAGCTGCAGTGCGAGCTTCTGTTACTGACAGAACATGTAAAGCACAGCCAGCTGCAGTGCAAGCATCTGTTACTGAAAGAAGATGTAAAGCACAGCCAGCTGCAGTGCAAGCTTCCTTTGACAGGACAGGTAAAGCACAGACAGCTGCAGTGCAAGCTTCCGTTACTGACAGAACATGTAAAGCACAGCTAGCTGCAGTGAAAGCTTCTTTGACAGGACAGGTAAAGCAGAGCCAGACACAGTGCAAGCTTCCTTCATAGACAGTATCTGTAAAGCACAGCCAGGAGCACTGTAAGCTTCTGTTATAGACAGTACAGGTTAAGCACAGCCAACAGCAGTGCAAGCTTCCATCAAAGACAGAGCAGGTAAAGCACATCCCAGAGCAGTGCAAACTTCTGTTATAGACAGAACACGTTAAGCACAGCCAGGAGCAGTGCAAGCTTCCATCACAGACAGAGCAGGTAAAGCGCAGCCAGGCACAGTGGTGCAAGCTTCCTTTACAGACAGAACAGTAAAGCCCAGCCAGCTGCAAAATTCCTTTATATACAGAACAGGTAAAGCACAGCCAGAAGCAGTGCAATCTTCCTTTACATGCCATACAGTTAAAGCACGCCAGGAGCAGGGCAAGCTTCCTTTATAGATAGAACATGTAAAACAGGACCAGCAGTAGTGCGAGCTTCCTTTACAGAAAGAATGGTAAAGCACAGCCAGCTGCAAACTTCCTTAATAGAAAGAACAGGTATATCACAGCCAGAAGCAGTGCCAGCTTCTGTCAAAGATAGAGAAGGCAAAGCATAGCCAGATGCAGTGAAAGCTTCCATCACACACAGCAGGTAAAGCACAGCCAGCTGCAGTGCAAGCTTCCATCACAGACAGAAAAAGTAAAGCCCAGCCTGGAGAAGTGCAAGTGTCCTTTATAGACAGAACAGGTAAAGCGCAGCCAAGAACAGTACATGCTTCCATCACAGTCAGAACAGGTGCCAGAGGATCTCCCACTCGGGAGAGCCGAAGATTTGGCGGGGCGTCGGGGTCCATACCTAGAGGCGGGGTGCTTCGCCCAGTGGCCTGGTTTGATACTGGGGTGTGGATTGGGCAGGGTCAGATGCTGCCCCAGAAACACTAAAGTGCTTTCCAGGGTCACGCAGGTAAGCTCTGCCCCTATTTAAGGAGGGCATGGCAGTGAGTGGGTCCCTCTGACCTGCTCGCCGTCAAGGACGGAACGATTGGGACTATCCCCACGGTCACCGAAGCCCCCATCCCCCACTCAAGGAAGGAAGCATCACTTCTGGTAGCCCCTACCTCGACGCCCTACTCCGGACCCCACATAGGCTAAATGATTTTTTCCCCTGGCCCAAGAGTCTTTTCATGGTAATTAAGACTCTCGGCGGAGACTCCGATGGGTGCGAGGGGCTGCGCATTGGCTGCGTGGTAAAGGGGTGTGCGGTGAGGCCCGTGCGGGCCACTGGAAACAAATTTGGAGTGCTTTTCGAGCGTGTGGGTGCTCTTGTTGCCTTTTTGGGTGGTGTGAGGGCTTAGAGTTGCCTGGAAGCACAGCAAGTTGCTGAATTGGGAAGCGCCGCTCTAGCCATCATCTTTCTGGTATATTTAGAGAAGTTTCTACTTCAAGCGACTTACCCTCAGTTAGGATTGGTTGGCTTTAGGCTAACTGCACAGGGAGCTGATTGTCTTGGCTGAAGTTGAGACACTTTCCTTGGGGCTTTGCTAGTTGGGGCATAGTCTCTTAGAATTGACTGGGAGCTCGGGTGTTTTTTGCCTCGCAAGGGCGGATTAGCATCCACTTAACGGGAGCTAAAGTTTCTTGGTAATACGGCGAGAATGCCAAGTGGAGCTAGGAAGGGTGTCAAGCGTGCATGTCCTGCTAGTAATATGGAAGAAATAATGCACAGGATGGAGGGCAGGATGGGTGCGATGGAAGAGATCCTGTCACTTTTGCAACCGCGGGACCCACAAGGGGGGCAACGTGTTGAGCGGGCTGTGCCGGCAGAATGTCCTAGAAGGCCAAGGGTTGCACCACGGGCAGCATTCCCCCCCCCCCAGTGAAGAAGCATGGTAGGGGACAAGGTGCTAGTAACAAAGAGAGTCAAGGACCATGGGTCATCCCTGAGGTTGTGCCAGTGGGCAGTGCAAGTGGGAGTGAAGTTCAGGGCAGCTCTCATACAGTGGTAATGCCGCAGCATTGTAGAGAATGGTAATAGCTGCATGGCGATTGGGGTCACACCAGCACGCAGTACAGGGCAGCAGGAGCTGGTAGCAAATCTAGCCAGTGAATTGCTGTGGCTTTCAAAAGTAGTGGTGTGGTCTTCACCATTAATGGGGGGTGCATGGTTAGGTGTATCAGAGAGCAACTATGTCGAAAGGGCCAGGAGGTTTTGTTGCGGGGATTCTGCTTGGGAACAGAACTATGCTTGGGACCACAGAACATCGGCATGTAAAGACCATACAACCTCAGTATCTATGAGCCCAAGGCCGACCAGCTATAGTGCCTCACTTGCGCATCTAACCTTTCCAGAGAAGCGAGTGAATTGACACCCCAGAACACAACACTCTCGATCCTCTCAGGGATCGCGCCAACGGGGCACCCCCTTTCGCTCTCTCTCTCATTCTGGTCCACAAAAAGATAAACAAGAGACACAAAGTTTAGAGTATTTATTTAAACTATTGTGCTCTAAGATGCAGTATTTGAGCCATAATTAGAAAACAAATATATTGCTAGCATGGTTAACCACCCATATACCATAATCAGCCCTATCATGTTACAACAGATTAGCCTAAACCCCCCCCCCCCTATTAAAGCTAATGATTATATATCAAAGATCTCTGGGATGAGTGACGGACCCCGTACCTTAGCATACATAGATGGACGTTCTACAGCGCAGCTGATGTGGTAATCTTGCCCCAGGACCTTCGCTCAGTGTGTGAGTTTTTTAGAACTCTCATCCTTAGTTAAATGACAAGACATGTGTGCACACAAACAGCAGCTGCATTCTCAAGTTATGTCTAGGTGCTAGTGTCAGACCAGAGAGAATAACAAGGGTTATTATTTGACCTTGTCTGTGGTGGTCAGATTAAATCCCAGGAAAAGAACAGAACAAAAAAACATATGCAGGTTCTGTGTGAAAATACAAGGTGGTACAAAAGCAAACGTGTTCATATAGTAACATGTGTAGAAGAAAATGTGGCATACAACGTGTACAACTAGGCTAACACAGGGGAAACAACAATAGGGCATGCAGGAAACACATGACAGCTTGTGGCCCGTTTGGAGGGTGTAGGGAGAAAGGTGCACAAGGGCAGGCGGGAGTGGTAGTTGCTCCAACTGTGCAGATGGTGCAGGGGTCAGTGGTAGCTAGTACCCCGCAAGCGGGTGGTGGGGCACAAGCACTACCGGTAGCAGCCAGGTCCCTCCTCCCCGAGAAATCTACAACAGCAGGTATGCTTGCACCAATGCTGAGCATCCGTTAGAGGTGGAATGTGCATCCGGAGCCCGATCAGATTGGGCAGGCATGTGCCTACAGATGTGATGGAGAAGATTTGGAAAGGCAATTATGCAGATATGTGTGAGTTAACTGCAGATGTGCCTGAACTGGAAGAAAGCAAAAGGTGCAACGAGTGCTCGCATTCCAGGGATTGTGGGGGTTGGCCTTACAAGAAAAGGGTGGAGGAGGCAATGATGAACTGAGTCAGAGGTTTCTCGATTTTCCAGGCAATCATGGCAGTGCGATTCCTAACCCTGGGGGCACAATTGGCTTGCTACCAGAATATGACAGTTTTTGCGCATGGAGAGACTGTGACAAAGAACTTAGGCGCATTAAGGCCTCCAGACCCACGTTAAGGTGGGATCAGATCGATGTCAGCGCATGGCTGTGCTTCATGAAGCCACATAAGGTTACGGCCGTCGCAAGTCCGCTTGTGTGCAACCAGTAATTCGGGGGGCAGGGCAAAGAAGGGGTCATGATGGAACTTCAATCAAAGGTCTTGATCCATGGCCCCAGGGATGTGTAAATTCAAGCACTGTTGTTTTTTTCTGTGGCCTATCCTCGCTCTTGGGTCCAAGTGCTTTAAAAAGACGAAGGATGGAGGCCCCAAAAAGCAAGAATGACCACACATTATTGGTTAAGGCCCTCTCCCCAGTTAACTGGCATGCAATGGTGTTATGGTTGAATGTTTACAGCAACACAGAGGCAGCTCAGTCCTTATACGAGGATGTTTAAGAACAGGTTCAGGATCCCGGCTGAGGGTTGTGTGGGCGTGACATACTGCAAAAATCAGCAGTCACTAAGGGCTAATCCGAGCATTGCCAGAAATAAGATTTTGAAAGAGAAGAATCTGGGTAAAGAATGGAGGATGTTGTGTGCTCCCCCTTAGGAGTAGACCGAAGAAAGCCCCAGGGGAGTACCGTTTGATCCACAACTTGTCTGCGCCTAGGGGTCAATCTGTCAATGAGGCTATAGATGGGACAAGGTGATCAGTCAAGTAGGCCTCTCTTGTTCAAGCAATTGCAATGCTTCAGGAGCTGGGACCTGGGACATTGATGGCAAAGGCAGATATAGAATCCACCTTTAGGCTGCTACTAGTGCACCCTAAGGACTTTCATTTACTGGGTTTCCAATTTGAGGGTGCCTTCTACTTTGACAAATGAATGTCCTTGGACTGTTTAGTATCCTGTGCTTAGGTCGAGAGGATTAGCATTTTCTTGGAGTGGGTGGTTAAGCAGAAATCAGGGCCCCGGTGGAAACTATATTATTTAGATGATTTCCTGTTCCTAGGCTCACCTGGAACAGCGGAGTGTGGGAAGGCTTTAGAATCTTTCCAGGAACTGGTGGGAATGTTCAGGGTACCGCTGGCACCAGCAAAGACCTGTGGGACAGCTACAACAAAGGAATTCCTAGGGATAGAACTGGATTCCAAGGCAGGCGTGTCTAGTTTCCCCTAGGAGAAGGTCAGGGCATTCACAAGGTCATTGGAAGACTGTCTGGTTGCTAAAACGGTGACGCTTAATCAGTTACAGGTGTTAGTTGGGCAATTGAATTTTGCGCTCCATATGAAACCCATGGGCCACCCATCTTCCAGGTCAATCGTGCAGGCCATGTCTGCTTTGAAGTTGAGGCACCATCATACCAGCTTGTCAAGTGAGGTCCGCCAGGATATGAGAATGTGGAAACCATTTTTGAATGATGTCAATAAGACAGTAGTATAGCCAAGCCCGCCGGGACCAATAAGAAGCTAGGTCTGTTTACAGATTCTGCAGGCAGTGAAGGCTTTGGCACCAGTTTGTGCGCATCTTGGTGTGCAGAGCGATGGCCTGCAGACTGGGTGGAATCAGGTTTGGTGGGAAACATTGGCTCCCTAGAACTCTTTCCCATTTTGTTGGCTCTCACAACATGGCCAGAGCAGTTCTGCAATCAATCAGTGGTATTTTGGTCTGACAACCTGAATGTGGTGGAATGCATTAGTCTGCAAGCGGCCAAGTGCAAGATGATCTTGAGATTATTGCAGGAGATTGTACTGCTGTGTTGGAGGCTGAATGCCAATTTTAAATCAAAACATGATCCTCCTTTTTGAACAATGCAGCAGATGCTTTATCTCATTTTAAGATGCAGGATTTCAGGTACCACCACCCAGAAGCAGCGGAGTTCCCTTCAACATTCCCGGATCAACTATGGCGGTTTAGTGCCCCAGTCTACCAGACCTCCTGGCGGCCAGCTGAGCACCCAGGATGAGTCGTGCCTAAGAGGGGGCATATTGTATGTATTACAGGTTTCAGGAAGGCAAGGGGGTGGGAGAATAGTTTTAGCTCAAGTCAGTTTTTGCATTCCTGGAGGCCCTAAAAGGGGAGGGATGACCTATGTCCTATGCCAAGTGACATACTGTGGCAATTTCCTCTTTTGCAAAGATGCTAGGGTACACGGAAGGGACAAAAGCTTTCTTGGTTCAAAGGGCGCTGAAGGGCTGGCAGCAATTGAAGAGGGGAGACAAGATTCCAGGTGCCCCGTGGACACATTGAAAGTGGAAACTATCAAGGCCAGCCTGGACAGGGTGTGCAGGTCACCAGACGAGGTTCGTCTTTTAGGGCAGCTTTCTCCCTCGCATTCTACAGCGCACCAAGGGTGGGGGAACTGGTGGCAAAGAATAAACAGGACATGAGTGGTGGTTTCAACTAGCAAACATCCAATGCCCAAATGACGCCCTGGTGGTCATCATTACCTGTTCGAAGGCCGATCAAATGGGCAGGGGGTCCACATACTGCTTCACCGGGACGCTGGGGAATCGGGAACCCTTTACGGTGCACCATGTACATGGGACCGCAGGACCCCTTTTGGTACACGAGGATGGGACGCACCTCACAAAGTTTCAATTTGCCATGGTGCTCAGCAGGACACTGGTGGCAGCAGCTTTGGACCCTGCAGATTACAGTTCCCATACATTTCGGATTGGCGCAGCCAAGGCTGTGGCAAGGATGGGTCTGGCGGGACAGGCAGTTCAAAGGATAGGCAGGTGGAAATCTGATTGCTACAAGCGCTATGTGAGATTAAACATGTAACTCTTCTGTTCTTAGACTTTTTTCCATGTATTCTACTATCGGTGGAGGTGGAGGACATGATATGGTGATGCAGCCTCTGGATACTTTATTGTCTAGAGATGTGCTGGTGTTGGGTCACTCCTAATGAGGCACACAAAGGGGTTTTATTCTGCAGCAGATGCGTCATGAGCAAAGAAAGCCGGGTAACAGCTGACTTTGCGGACAAGGGGGGCTACTGTTGGCCTATTTTGAGAACTGTATTGGACAGTCTGCTGCCCCGGAGTCTTCCGTTTCCAGGGCTTGTATTCATGCATCTAGGAGGCAACAATTTGACGGAGCTAGGTCAAAAGGACTTATTTAAACTGATTGTCTCCAAAATGTGTTTGTTTTCAAAGAAGTTGGTGTATAAATTGCTGAGAACAGTTCGTTTGTCAGCTATATCCCATGGATGCATCAAAGGTGATTGGTTTTTCGTACAGGATGGAGTGCACTTGTCAAAAGCAGGTAATGCAATCATTCTTGAGAATTTGCTGGCCTGGCTGGCCAACGTGCACTGTGTGAAGGACTGGCCCGATAGTAGCTGAACTATGCTGGCCTGTGGAGGGTGAGGTCATGATTGGCGGGGACACTTCAGGTCACTTTATGGCATCCTTTTATACCAAATTAACATTGATGTCACTGAGCCCGCCCAGGTGTGCTGGCAGCAAGTCAAAAGGAGGTTGCAGGGTCGCGGTGGGTTTGAGGCAGTCGCTGACAGGCAGTCCTTACCTATCAACCACCCATGCAGGCACAGTGGCACGAGCTAGCACAGGCCCTTGGGGGGGGGCAAGGAACTTGGGTGTAGGGGCTGCCCACTGAAGGTATCCTAAGAGCAGCCGGACCCTTGCACAAGAGCTCCCGAGCTGGGAGAGTTTCCGGTACAGGAGAAGGAAAGCGGGGCCCTCCCATAAGGAAAGACTCATCCTCTGGACTGGGGTGGTAAAAGGAAGGGGCACAAAGAAAGTCATGATCTCACCCGGAACAGTTATGTTTTTTGTTGGTTGCACAGGAACAGACTAGTTATGGTTAGGGGATTCCCATGTACTAGATTCTCTGTTAAGGCTAGGCCTCACTTGTAAACAAGATGTAAATAATGTGGTTTCTGGGCAAATGAATTTTGATGGCAAAAATGTTTTGTGTGTTGAAAATTAATACGGCCGAGGGTCTTACGACCCCTAACCCAAAGAAATAGTGTCAGGGATTGTTATTGACATGGATGTTTGTTTGAAATGGTAGGTACCCATAGGACATTTGCGACTCCCTGGCTATATGAAGCACAGACTGTTGCAGTGCAAGCTTCCTTTATAGGCAGAGCAGGAAAGGCATAGACAGGAGCAGTGCAAGCTTCCTTTACAGAGAGAACAGGTAAAGCACAGTCAGAAGAAGTGCAAACTTTACTTAAAGACGGAACAAGTAACGCACAGCCAGGAGCAGTGTGAGCTTCCATCACAGACAGAGCAGGTAAAGCATAGCTAAGAGCAGTGCAAACTTCCTATATAGACAGAGCAGGTAAAGCATAGCTAAGAGCAGTACAAGCTTCCATTCCAGACAGAGCAGGTAAAGCACAGCCAGAAGCAGGACAAGCTTCAATCACAGACAGAGCAGGTAAAGCACAGCCAGCTGCAGTGCAAGCTCCCTAATAGACAGAGCAGGTAAGGCACAGCCAGCTGTAATGCAAGCTTCTTTTACAGACAGAACAAGTAAACTCCAGCCAGCTGCAGTGCAAGCTCTCTTTACAGACAGAATGGGTAAAACCCAGCCAATAGCTGTGCAAGCTTCCATCACAGACAGGGAAGGTAAAGCACAGCCAGCTGCAGTGCAAGCTTCCTTTGACAGGAAGAAAGGATAAAGCACAGCCAGGAGCAGCGCAAGCTTCCACCACAGACAGAAAAGGTAAACCACAGCCAGGAGCAGTGCAAGCTTCCATCACAGACAGAAAAGGTAAACCACAGCCAGGAGCAGTGCAAGCTTCCCTTACAGACAGAAAAGGTAAACCACAGATAGGAGCAGTGAAAGCTTCCATAACAGACAGAAAAGGTAAACCACAGCTAGGAGCAGTGCAAACTTCCATTACAGACAGAACATGTATAGCACAGCCAGCTGCAGTGCAAGATTCCGTTACAGACAGAATGGTTAAAGCACAGCCAGGAGCAGTTCAAGCTTCTTTTACAGACAGAAAAGGTAAAGCACACCCAGGAGCAGTGCAAGCTTCCTTTACAAACAGAACGGGTGAAGCACAGTCAGGAGCAGTGCAAGCTTCCTTTACAGACAGAACGGGTGAAGCACAGCCCGGAGCAGTGCAAGCTTCCTTTACAGACAGAACGGGTAAAGCACAGCCAGGAGAAGTGCAAGCTTCCTTTACAGACAGAACGGGTGAAGCACAGTCAGGAGCAGTGCAAGCTTCCTTTACTGACAGAACAGGTGAAGCACAGTCAGGAGCAGTGCAAGCTTCCTTTACAGACAGAACGGGTGAAGCACAGCCCGGAGCAGTGCAAGCTTCCTTTACAGACCGAACAAGTGAAGCACAGTCAGGAGCAGCGCAAGCTTCCTTTACAGCCAGGAGCAGTGCAAGCTTCCTTTACAGACAGAACGGGTTAAGCACAGCCCGGAGCAGTGCAAGCTTCCTTTACAGACAGAACAGGTGAAGCACAGCCAGGAGAAGTGCAAGCTTCCTTTACAGACAGAACGGTTGAAGCACAGTCAGAAGCATTGCAAGCTTCCTTTACAGACAGAAAGGGTGAAGCACCGTCAGGAGCAGTGCATACTTCCTTCAAAGACAGAATGGGCGAAGCACAGCCCGGAGCAGTGCAAGCTTCCTTTACAGACAGAACAGGTGAAGCACAGCCAGGAGAAGTGCAAGCTTCCTTTACAGACAGAACGGGTGAAGCACAGTCAGGAGCAGTGCAAGCTTCCCTTACAGACAGAACGGGTGAAGCACAGTTAGGAGCAGTGCAAGCTTCCTTTACAGACAGAAAGGGTGAAGCACATTCAGGAGCAGTGCATACTTCCTTCACAGACAGACCGGGTGAAGCACAGCCGGGAGACGTACAAGCACAGAACAGGTGAAGTAGGAGGTGCATTGTTGTCTCCCACCCAAAAAACATTCACAGCAAGGGCAAGACTTCCAAGACCATGCACGAGAAGCTTGCAATAGGTCACCTGAAGGCTCGAGTGGTCTCGTCAGTTTCCCCATTCCTTACCCTGTCTGTCCCTCACTGGCCTACACTAGTATCCCCACGGGAACAGCTTGATGGAGACTGCTCTTTGTACCATGCGACACCCAGAATGTGTGTGCTTGCGCAGCTATGGGCGCGTTTCACCCGGGTGGGAGTTCGTTACTGTTTATGGCGATGCTAACCTCTAAAGTGTGCTATCTTTTAATAGTGTTTTTTTTTAAGATTGTGTTTTTTTCATATCATGTAAATCCATTAATTTTCCCATCAAAATAGATCCGCCTGGTTGCCTCCTCGAGAGCGATGGCGGTGCGGATGCAAGTTTCACCAGGGCCTCAGCCTATCACGTCCAAGTGCTCCCAGGAAGAACAGAGATTCAGAATCACGTCACGAGCCTTCTTTATTAAAGCTACTAGAGGACTCTAGGTCATCCGGGACACTAGGCTCCAATTCTCAGCTTTCCTTCTACAAGTCAGTCTTTGCAGATTCATGAGCCCGGTCGAACCAATAATACAACTCCCAGAATGCAACAGCTGGGTAAAGGAAAAACAGTGACTGTAAACTCACTTTTAACCGGTCCGGGTTTTGTAGGCATCAGTAATTGCCCTTATCTTGGAAGGGTGCTGCTGCTATACGGCTAGCTGATAACTGTAACCACGGTATAGTTCGTGTTAGCTATAATTTTGCCCTAAACCTGTCTAGATCCGTTCAGAATCTTGGCAAGGAAGGTTCCCCGGTGGGCTCAGATAGATAGAGAGCCCAGGATCACACAGAGTTGGACAAGAGGGGCCAGGGTTTGGTCTCTTGAGTCCAAAGATGGGGGGGGGGGGGGGGGTGTCACATAGATAAAGAGCCCAGGATCACACCGTGTTGGACAAGAGGGGCCAGGGTTTGGTCTCTTGATTCCAAAGATGGAGTGGGGTGGGGGGGGGGGGGGCAGATAGAGAGAGCCCAGGATCACACAGTATTGGACAAGAGGGGCCAGGGTTTGGTCTCCTGATTCCAAAGCTAGGCCGCGCTCGTTGGCTCGGGCTCGCTGCACACCATCCACCGCCTCTCAATAAATGAATAATTAATCGGCGCTAACAGCCCGGGCAGCGTCATGTGGGGCACCTTGCAAACACGAGCGCTAATTGCTTCACGGCACCGAGGGCTGCTCTCGCGTGCTCTCCTCCGACACTAATGACAGAGGAGATCTATGTATCGATAAGGCCTCCATACTGCCCATTACAGGCCCTTGGCATTCAGGAGGCGATCGGGGAGATACGGGCGCTCCACCTTGAGAACGTAACCCGGGAGCCGGCCATGTTCTGTGGATTAACTGCGGCTGGGTTTTAATTATTAACTTAATCAATAGCGCGAGCTGGTTGCTCGCGGCGTTTAGCATGTAAATGGCTGCGAGCCTGCAAGCTGAGCTCTGGTGGCAGGAGCAGCCGGAAGCAGGCTCCCCTGCAGGGCTGTGATCGGACCTGTTGGGGGCCACATAGGGTGGGTACAGCGTGCCCCCCCCCCCCGTACGTTCCCCCCGTCTTCCTTTCTCCCCACCCGCGGGTGTGCTGTGTGGCCTGGTCGTTGGGAGTGCGGCTGCGCCGATGGGTGGATGTTCTGCAAGGCTGGTGAATGCGCTCTGAGGTCTGTGGGAGTCCTAGTGGGGTACTGGCCTGTGGGAGTGCTCCAGGGAATGTGGGAGTGCGGAACATTTGGAAGTTATAGGGAATCAGGTGTGGCAGGGAGATGTGGGAGTCCTGCTGCATAACCTGTTGTACATATCCCTTGGGGAAGTGATGCACATCCTTTGAAGTGATGCAGAGCCTGTGGAAGTGATGCAGAGCCCTGTGGAAGTGATGCAAGGTCTGTGAAAGTGATGCAGAGCCTGTGGAAGTGATCCATGTCCTGTGGAAGTAATGCAGAACCTGTAGAAGTGATGCAGGTCCAGTGGAAGTGATGCAGAGCCTATGGAAGTGATGCATGTCCTGTGGAAGTGATGCAGCACCTGTAAAAGTGATGCAGGTCCAGTGGAAGTGATGCATGTCCTGTGGAAGTGATGCATGTCCTGTGGAAGTGATGCATGTCCTGTGGAAGTAATGCAGAGCGTGTAGAAGTAATGCAGAGCATGTGGAAGTGATACAGGTCATGTGGAAATGATGCAGAGCCTGTGGAAGTGATGCAGTGCCTGTGGAAGTGATCCATGTCCTGTGGAAGTAATGCAGAACCTGTAGAAGTGATGCGGGTCCAGTGGAAGTGATGCAGAGCCTATGGAAGTGATGCATGTCCTGTGGAAGTGATGCATGTCCTGTGGAAGTGATGCAGAACCTGTAGAAGTGATGCAGGTCCAGTGGAAGTGATGCATGTCCTGTGGAAGTGATGCATGTCCTGTGGAAGTGATGCATGTCCTGTGGAAGTGATGCATGTCCTGTGGAAATAATGCAGAGCCTGTAGAAGGAATGCAGAGCATATGGAAGTGATACAGGTCCTGTGGAAGTGATGCAGAGCCTGTGGAAGCGATGCAAAGCACGTGGAAGTGATGCATGTCCTGTGGAAGTGATGCAGAGCCTGTGGAAGTGATGCAGAGCCTGTGGAAGTGATGCAAAGCACATGGAAGTGATGCCGAGCCCGTAGAAGCGATGCAGGTCCTGTGGAAGTGATGCAGCTCCTGCCAAAGTGATACAGAGCCTGTGGAAGTGATGCAGGGCAAATAAAAGTGTTGTGGAGCCTGTGGAAGTGATGCAGGGCCTCTGGAAGTGATGCAGAACCTTGGAAGCTATGCAGGGCCTGTAGAAGTGTTATGTTCCTTTGGGAGTACTCTGGGTCCCGTGGGACATCTGTGGAACCTACAGGATACCCCGGTGCATGTGGGAGTGCAGCAGGTCTGCGGAAGAGTGGCTACGGTAAGTGGGAGAGCAGCAGGTGGTTGTTCTGTCCTCCATAGCCTTTGGAAGTGAAGCAGGGCATGTGGAAGTGACGCAGAGGCTGTGGAATTGATGCAGGGACTGTGGACATGATGCAGATCCTGTGGAAGTGATACAGAGCTCATAAAACTGATGCAGAGCTTGTGGAAGTGATGCGAGCCTGTGGAAGTGACGCAGAGCCCGTGGAAGTGGTGCAGAGGGGAAACAGTCGGAACACCGCGGTCTGAACAACGTGTGTTTCGACTACGCAAGCTGGATCACACTTGCCGTAACCACACATATGCGTGGTTAAAGCAGTGCGCGGTCTAGCTGCGGGAAGACAGAAGCAGGAAGACGCCGCAGTGAGGTAAGTGGGGCTGGGGGGGTAGTTTTTAGGGATGGGAGGGGGTTGGCGTAGGTTTTAGGGCAGTGGAAGGGGTTGGGGTAGTTTAAGGGCAGTGGCGTAGCAAGGTCAGGTGGAAAATGTTTTGTGCCCCCCCCCCGGCTTGACAAAATGGCAAAAATATGTGTTTAAACACATATTTCTGCCATTTTGTTACCCCCCTCAGTGATGACACCTGGGGCGGCCCGCTCCCACCGCACCCCCCTTCCTACGCCACTGTTTAAGGGACATCGCGGAGGTCTGGGTATTGTAGGTAAAGGGACAGGATTTTAGGCCTTAGGGCAGAGGGAGGGGAATGGGTAGATGGGGTCGTTTTTAGGGCGGAGGTAGGTAGGATTTAGGGCAGTGGAAGGGGTTAGGAATGTTTAAGGGACAGTCGGGGGTTGGGTAATGTACGAAAAGGGCAGGGTTTTAGGCTTTAGGGCAGTGGGAGGGGAATGGGTAGTTGGGTTAGTTTTTAGGGAGGGTGGGGGGTTTGGGTAGTTTTCAGGGCAGTGGAAGGGGTTGGGGTAGTTTAAGGAACAGCGCGAGGGTCTGGGTAGTGCACGTAAAGGGACAGGGTTTTAGACCTTAGGGCAGTGGGAGGGGAGTGGGTAGATGGGGTCGTTTTTAGGGCAAGGGTCGGGTAGGTTTTAATGCTGTGGAAGGGTTAGGGATGTTTAAGGGATAGTGCGGGGGTCGGAGTAGTGTACGTAAAGGGGCAGAATTTTAGGCCTTAGGGCGGTGGGAGGGTTATGGGTAGATGGGGTCGTTTTTAGGGCTGGCGGGTTGGGGTAAGTTTTAGGGCAGTGGAAGGGGTTGGGGTAGTTTAAGGGACAGCACAGGGGTGGGGGAGGGTTGAGGCGACCTCAGTCACACATACCCCTTTACCATTCATGTCTATTCCACAACATTTCGTGGTAAAGGCATGCATGATAAAAGAATGCGTGGTTAAGACGCCCTCATGGTTTGGCTGCGTGGTTGAGGTACTCGCAGTTTAACCATGCATGCATCTATCATACAACCGATGCAGGGCATGTGGAAGTGATGCAGAGCCCGTGGAAGTGATGCAGGGCCTGTGGAAGTGATGCAGGACCTGTGGAAGTGATGCAGAGCCTGTGGAAGTGACACAGAGCCTGTGGAAGTGATGTGAGCCTGTGGAAGTGATGCAGGTACGGTGGGAGTGATAAAGTGCCTGTGAAAGTGATGCAGGGCATGTGGAAGTGATACAGAGCCTGTAAAAGTGATGCAGAGCCCGTCGAATTAGATGCAGGGCCTGTTGACATGAAGCAGAGCCTGTGGAAGTGATGCAGAGTCTGTGGAAGTGATGCAGAGCCTGTGGAAGTGATGCAGAGTCTGTGGAAGGGATACAGAACCCGTGGAAGTGATGCAGAGCCTGTGGAAGTGATGCAGTGCCTGTGGAAGTGATGCAGAGACTGTGGAAGGGATACATGAAATGCGGACATGATGAGGAGCCTGTGGGAGTAATGTAGAGCCTGCGGAATTGATGCAGGGCATGTGGAAGTGATGCAGAGCCCGTGGAAGAGATGCAGTGCCTGTGGACGTGATGCAGAGCCTGTGGAAGCAATGGAGAGACTGTGAAGGTGATGCAGGGCAAATGTAAGTGTTGCAGAGCCTGCGAAAGTGACGCAGGTCCTGTGGAAGGGATTCAGCACCTGTGGAAGTGATTTAGAGCCGGTGGAAGTGATGCAGAGCCTTTGCAAGTGATGCAGGACACGTGGAAGTGATGCAGAGCCTGTAAAAGTGATGCAGAGCATGTGGAAGTGATGCAGGGCACGTGGAAGTGATGCACAGCCTGTGCACGTAATGTGAGCCTGTAGAAGTAATGCAGAGTTATGTGGAAGGGATGCAGGTCCTGTGCAAGTGACGCAGAGCCAGTGGAAGTGATGCAAGCCTGTGGAAGTGATGCAGGTCCTGTGGAAGTGATGCAGAGCCCGTGGAAGTGATGCAGGGCCCGTGGAAGTGAAGCAGGGCCTGTGGAGGTGATGCAGGTCCTGTGGAAGTGATACAGGTCCTGTGGAAGTGATGCAGGTCTTGTGCGAATGATGCTAAGCCTGTGCAAGTGATGCAGAGCCTCTGGAAGTGATGCAGACTCCGTAGAAGTGCTGCTGGCCCGCTGATAGTACTGCTGTGCCTGTGGGGAAGCTCTAGGCCATGTATGGGTTCTAAGGCCCTGTGCAGGTGCTGGAGTGCCTCTGAGAGTGGCACAGACCCTGTGGCTTTACTTGGGATGTGTAGCAGTGGCTGTGTGACACGGCCTGTGGCAGTGTGGCCCTTTGGCACTTTCTGTGTGAGTGCACCAGAGTCCACGAGAGTGAAACAGAGTAATTACTGGTGCTGCAGAGCCTTGGGGGCGGGGGGGGGGGGGTCTTGGGGTGTCTGGGCATAACCCAATGTAGTGAAACAAAAAACGTGCGAATTCAGCAGGCGTGACCTGCAGAGGCAGGGCGTGAGGAGCCGCGACACCCACAGGCATGAACAGCGCGAGCAGTCCATTCTCTCTTGGCAGTCCCCATCTACACCGTAGAACGTTCCAGGCTCAGAGTGCCTCTACCCGGGGACAGCATCACTGCCGTGGATTATACCAATAGCCACATGAATCTAGGGGTGGCTCGTAACCTCACGTGAAGAGGAGATCTCGTGTCCAGTTGTGGGCGTCCTGCCAAAAATCCTCGTTTTCAGGTGTGACTGCCTAATGGGTGGCTCTGAACTAAAACAACGTCTAACGACCAAGAGTTCCAGAGTTCTCCAATGCAGGAAATGATAACTTAAGACTTTAGAGCTTAGTGCTCTCATGATATGGAGTCACCTCGAAGCCTGTAACTGGGACCCTTCCTACCTGAACCCAGAGTGTGTGTGTGTGTGGGTTTGTGTTACTATCCTTGTGGGGACTTGGGTGTGATAACACACTCACGCTGTGGGGACTTGATTGCACTGTGGGGACCTGAACCCAGGTCCCCACAAGGCAATGTCTTCTAAATGGTAAAAAATGACTTCAGGAACATCTGTGCCAATTTTTACAACTTTTTTAAAAATTACCTTGTGGGGACCTGTGTTTCATCAAGTGTGTTTATATTTCTGCTCAGCTCTGCCCCCGTAGACAGGAGGCGGTACTGCAGTCTTAAACACACTTTGCATTTAAACACACTTTGCTGACCAGAAACACCCATTAGCAGCAGAAAGGACAGATATTTCAAAGGAAAAGCTCCATAAGTTGTGCTTATCCAAATATTTTTCATCCAAATTAAACTTTTCTCTATTTATTTAAAATAAAAATTTATTTACATGAAGCTATTGATGTTAGATTTTTTTGTATCTAAAAATTATTAGTGGTTTTATGAACATCGCTAAAAGTAATTTGGGTCAGTTTCAAATCCCAACATTCTTTGCTCTTGCCATTTGATCCTTATTTGTAACTAAACAATGATGGTGCACTACACTGTGATTCAGTATAAACTGAATTGATCATTTTTGTGCACATAACCTACAGGCATCAATGCCTATTGTTACAATTCTGAATTCCTGGTACAGACATTAAAATGTATGTTGCTTTTCCTCAGTTTACATATTTATATGCACACTAATATGTTTTTTTAGATGATGGCTAGATAAGCGAGTGACTAAGCTTCCACTTTGCTATGGGTTACGTTCTTTCAGACAGTGAACTGAAGTATGTTCTTATAAAATGAATGAACTTCTTAGAAGATATATTCTATTATTATCATATTATGCAATTACATTTAAATTGTTTGAATTGCTTAATTTAATTTAAAAACTATTCCTAAAGCTTTACAAATAAGCATGGGCAAATCCAATAAGTCTCACCTATGCGATTGCTATTGGCTTTGGCAATGTGTTTTAGCCATGTTGTACACCACTGCGGCTGCTGTTCAGCAAGGCTAAAAGTTCATGGGGTGGGGTAGGATAGACTGGAGAGGGGTAGATTGGGGTATAGTGGATGGTAGACTGCCATACATTAGAGTGGGGTAGATTGGGGTAGAATGGAGTGGGGTGGATTAGGGTAGATTGGAGTGGGGTGATTGTAGTGGGGTAATTTAGAGTGGTGTAGTTGGGTAGATTAGCGTGGTAGATTGGAGTGGGGCAAATTGAAGTGGGGTGGGTTGGGGTGGAGTGGGGTAGATTGGGGTGGAGTGTGGTGGATTGGGTGGAATATTGTAGACTGGAGTGGAGTGGGGTTGATTGGAGTGGGGTAGATTGGAGTTGAGTAGATTGGAGTGGGGCAGATAGGAGTAGGGTCGATGGGTTAGATAGGGTGAATTGGAGTGGGTAGATTGGACTGGAGTGGGGTAGATTTGAGTGGCATGTGGTAGTATGGAGTGAAGTAGAGTGGGGTAGATTGGCTAGAGTAGAATAGAATGTGGTATATTAGGGTAGACTGGTGTCAAGTAAATTGGGTGGATTGTAGTGGGTAGAATGGACTGAAATGGGGTAGATTACAGTGGCATTTGGTAATCTGAAGTGAATTGGAGTATGGTAGATTGGGTAGAGTAGAATTGAGTTTGGTTGGTTAGGGTAGAGTGGACTGCAGTGGGGCAGATTGGATTGGACTACATTGGACTGGTGTGGGGTAGATTTGAGTGGCATGTGGTGGTATGGAGTGAGGTTGAGTGGGGTAGATTAAACTTGAGTGTGGTTATTGGAGAAGAGTAGAGTGGGGTGGATTGAGGTAGATTGGAGTGGATTTGGCATGTGGTAATATGGAGTGTGGTAGATTGGGGTATAGTTGAGTAGGATAGATTGGGTGGATTGGGGTGAGTGAATAGGATTGGAGTGGGGTAGATTTGAGTGGCATGTGGTATTATGGAGTGGAGTGGAGTAGATTGGGTGGATTGGAGTGGGTTACATTGGACTAAAATTCAGTAGATTTGAGTGGCATGTGGTAGTATGGAGTGAAGCGGAGTGGGGTAGCCTGAGTAGAGTGGACTGGAGTGTGGTAGATCGTAGTAGAGTGGAGTGAGGCAAATTGGATGGATTGGAGTGGGGAAGACTGGACTGGGGTAGAGTGGAGTGGGATGGATTACAGTGGGGTGGAGTGGAGTTGGATAGATTACTGTGGAGTGAGCTAGGTTGGGGAAGAGAGGAGTAGAGTAGAGTAGGATAGACTTGAGTGGAGTGAAATGGGATAGATTAACATGGAGTGGAGTGGGGCAGATTGGGTGGATCAGAGTAGGGCAAATTGGAATGGAGTAGGGTAGATTGGAGATTGCCAGACCTTCACATGACCAAGACTGGTCCTACCCTTGCAGTGGGACACACACTGGACCTCATTTTCTCTACTCTCCACTCTCTTCAAGCTAACACCCCAATTTCCCTAATCTGGACCGACCATTTCCTGATACGTTTTCAGATTCCTACCAGGATCAGATCTGCCAAACCTACATTTCAGAAGGGCATTAGTTTGAGACAATGGAAGCAGATTACTATGGAAACTTCCCAATCTGTTTTTACTGCTCCCAACTTAGACAAATCACAGGACATAAACTCAGCTTTAGCCCTATTCCATGACACCTTTTCAGGAGGCACTTGATATCGTTGCCACTTATAAGTAACTTCCCGCAATAATGTCTAGGCCTAACGATTCGTGGTACACAGCTGTTGTGAAAAATGACAAAAAAATGCATGTAAATGGAGAGCTACTAAAACAAATACAAACAAACATATAAATCTGCCCTTCGAACCTACCACTGTTAAAGATCAGCCTGAAGGCATTTCCTTGTCAACCAAATAGAACAAGCAGGCAATTCCTCCAAAGAATTATTTAAAATCTTAAACAACTTTGCTAAACCTCAAGCTTGCTTAGCGGCCATCCCTGCTTCTCAACTACTCTGTGACACCTTGCAAGACATTTTCACACTAAAATGGGCAATATTCACAATGGTTTTAATTTACTGAGTAATGCACCAGACCTTTCTCTAACCAATGAGTCACCTCAAACGACTGCATCAGTAATATTGGAAAGATTTAACCCTATCTCTAATACACAGACGCATGACCTGCTGCATAATGCAAAATCTGATTCTCCTTCTGACCTCTGTCCCCCTTATATCATTGCCACTCTCTCTTCTCTTCTTGCTCCAGTTATCACAGTTCTATGAAACCAGTCCCTGACTCAAGCCTCTATTCTGTAACATTGGGAAGCAGCCCACGTTACATAAATTCTGATAAGAATAAATGCAGACCCGGGCAATCCAGCTAACTATTGCCCGAAATTCTTCCTCCCTCTATTGGGTAAAGTTCTGGAGACCCACATCAACAAACAATTGTCCTCGTATTTGGAGACTTATGGCCTGTCGGATGCTTCTCAAACAGGTCACAGACCTTCCCACAGCAAGGAGACGACCCTTCTTGACTCAGCAGATACTGTCAGGCTATCCCTTAATGCTGGAAATCCAGCCATGTTGGTTTTGCTTGATCTGTTGGCGGCATCCAATACCATCTCACATTCCATGCTAACACAAAGGTTTTGAACAGATTGGCATCAAGGGCGCCGCACTCAACTGGCTGAAGGGCTTTCTTATGACAGGGTCTAGACTGTCTCTATTGGCCCTTATCACTCTAAACCACCTGCTTGGACAAGAGGTCCCTCAGGACTCCTCCTTGAGCCCCTCACTTTTTCACAATCAATGTGGTCCCAGTAGCAAAGTTGGTAAATTCCTGCGGGTTTGAAATACTCTCCTATGCTGATGACACCCAACTAGTTATCTGATTCGGGTATGACATCAAGAATGTCAAACAGCAATTTGTTACTTGTATGAGGAATTTGGATGTCCCATAATTGTCTCCAACTGAAAAAACTGAGATTCTTTTGTTTGGTAAAGCCCAACTTTATTGGTCGAATGACTGGTGATCGGCTGAACTTGCTACGCCCCCTGAGCCCAGCAGAACAGCTAGGAATTTGGGTATACTTTTGGATGACACTTTGTCCGTGAAAGACCAGATCATCTCCATCTACAGTACCTGCTTTGGTACACTAATCCTTCTTAGAAAAGTCTTCCAATGGCTTCCTATGAATTCTCAGAAGACACTCGTCAGGAATTAATCATCAGTCGCCTAGATTACGGAAATTTGTTCCTTTGCATAAACGAATCTCTGGCAGCTAAAATGCAGGTGGTTAAAAAAAATCACTGTCTGAATGGTTAACAACCTGCCTCCACACACTCCGTCAGCCCTCACACTTAGAGCACTCCACTGGCCAACCATAAAAAAAGAGCACTGTTCAAACTCCTTTCCCTCACCTATAAAATCTAGGTCAGGATTAGGCCTAAAATATCTCCAGGAATGATTTACCCCATACCTCCCTGACAGTAAACTAAGATAACAAAATCAGCTTCTGCTACAACCTCGATGCATTCGCACATCAAAATATGAAGACCAGGCATTTTCCGCTTCACTGGATTAAACACCTGCTGTTTATTTGTCCGTTTTAAAAAACATCTTAAATGTGGGTGTTCAATCAAGATGATCTTACAACTCCCTCTCATTTCCTGCCTGTTAAAGTGCTGAGATGTCCCTTCTCGGACAAGTTGCACACTATATCAAAACCCAATTAACATAACCTAGGTTGAAGAGGGATGACTGGCGCGTGGTAGTTTGCAGTGCGGTTGATTGGAGTGGAATAGATTGGAGTGGAGTGGATTAGAGTGGGGTAGGATTGGGTGCGATAGAGTGAGGTTGGGTAGATAGCAGTAGGATGGGCTGGAGTGGGATAAAGTCAGGTAGACTAGGGTAGAGTGGGGTAGATTAGAGTGGAGTGGATAACAGCTCTACTGTCCCGTACTTGCTACAGCATGTCCACTTGGGAGGCCCTGTCCCTTGCAGTGGCTAGCAATACAAGATGATGAAAAGAGTGCTGAATCTTTTCAAACACCCACTCCCAGTCAAGAGCTCTGCGTTGAAACCATCGTTCTTTTGCTCACCATGCCATCCCAGTTTGGACCCAGCCATATGCAAATCAGTCTTGATCCTGCTCCCCATGGGAACAGTTTGTTCTGAACTGACAGGCCAGGTCCTCCCTGGACCGGAATCAAGCATCCTGGGACCGGTTTTGGAGTATTACCCCTCATCGGCCAGGCTAGCTTGAATCCAGTGGCACAGCAAGCAAGGGATCCACATCTGGGCATACCCATGGGCAACGTCATCTGTGCATTTCAGCACCTCGCTGCCACATATGACATGCATAGAATACATATCTACCAATGCTTGCAGTTGTGTCATGCCCTCAAAACACCCCTAGTGCAACAGCACACCTTACCTGATTACAATCCTGTAGAGGCACGCATCACTATGGAAACACACAACAAGAAGGTGATTTTTCAATTGTGATCAATAACACTATTGACTGCATGCTAATGTTTGTGAGCCTTTTATAAGCCGCTTCTTTATATTCTAATGGTCTTCATTTTCTTATAATTCTTGTAACATTTTGTTCCCTTCATAAGATCACCTCATGAGCAGCGTTTCTTTTAGTTACAACTTTTTCCAGTGGACTGGTCTTTCCATATCTCATGGTGAACTTCTCCCAAGTCAATGACATATAATTCTACATTAATAGGCAGTATCCCTGTCTGTAAACAAAGTGGTGCATAGCAAAGAGTTCCTGCCTATATCCCACTTGTGACTACGGACCAGATGAAATCTTATCTATATTTTCCTCTGCAGCACTCACAGCACTCACAGAGAATTAATTTAATACGGTCCAGATTTAATATAGTGCACATTCTGGTCTCATATCCTAGCAAAGCTTTTCATGAATCTGAGCTCGTGTCCTTGTGACTCAAGCTCTCCCCATAATACACTTACTTTCTTTTTCTTTTGCTAGCGAAAGGTTTTTGCTCCCACTCTTGAGCGCCCAAAATGTTAGATTATGTCGACCCGCTCTGCACCAACTGCAGATGCTATCATCCCAATACACATGTTTGATGGTATATACATTTCTCTCTGCAGCTTTTAGACTGTGAAAAATGATAGGGAAGTTAACTGCCTATTATACTCTGGTGTTATGTGTGTGGGGGGATGTTGATTGGTTATCGGTGAAACGTGATAAAATTGCACCTTTTTGTATATTAATTGTGGTATTTTTAACATTTGCACAAGCATGTTTTAATGGCAATTTCTTTTAGGTTATATGCTGTATCGTATTCTGTATTTTAAACATGAATCATGGCTTTCGGTGTCTTTGCTTTTATGCTCATATGTTTTTTTTATTTTCCTATCAATCAAATAAAGCTTAATATGACTACGAAGAAGTGACACACTTCTGCTCTTTCCCTGCACTGGCACAATTTCAGCAGGTATGCACCAATGCAGACACCGTAACAGTGCAAGGGTGTCTGCGTTGTGGTCAGCATACTTTTTTGTGCAGGAAGGGGTCCCTTTCTGCAGAAAAAAATATGCTTTAAGGTAATTTTCTCTTTGTATGTGTGCTGCAGAAATATTTCAAGAGACAGTAACTCATTATATTTAATCTTTTTTTTTTTTTTTACGAAATGAGCACCGCATTTCATTTATAAGATCATTTTGTGCTAACAGCGCACACCAGGTACTTAACAGAAAATAGTAACGTTCTGTATGTGTTAATCTCCAAGGATGGCACTAGTTGAGAAGGATAGAGTAAAGAGTAAAGAGAGCAGAAGATAGCGCAAAGGCCGTTTATTGATAAGATTCTGTGAAAAGAAAAGTTTTAAGGGCAGATCTGAAGCTGGGGTACGAAGTGGTCAATCTCAGGGACAAGGGGAGGGAGTTCCAAAAAGTGGGGGCCAGGAAGGAGAACTTGAGCCCGCCGTGTTTCTTCCTCTTATATCTAGGGATGGAAAGCAAGACCATTTGGGAAGACCGGAGAGTGCGGGAAGGGACATAGGATTGAAGAAGGGAAGAAATAAAGAGGGGGCCCTGGCCGGCTAGAGATTTGTAAATGATACAACCCAGCTTGAACTTACAGCGGGCGGCTACAGGGAGCCAATGAAGGCTCTTTAGGAGGGGACGGACATGATGATCTCTAGGGAGGAAGTGGATCAGGCGGGCAGCCTGATTCTGGATCAGCTGAAGCCGCCTGAGTTGGTAGGCTGGGATGCCTACATAGAGCGCGTTGGCGTAGTCTAACCTCGATATTACAAGCGCCATCAGGGCCAAGGTAAGAGCCTCGGAAGTAAGTAGCCGGGAGATGTTCTTAATTTTCCTTAATTGGAAATGGCTGGAGGAGACTACCGCGCTAATCTGGGGCGTCATGGAGAGATTACTACTGATGACGACTCCCAGACTTTTAACACAGTTGGCGGGGCTAGGTGGACTGCCAAGGCTGAGAGGCCAAAAAGAAGAATCCCAAGGGTTGAGGGGACCCCCGACAAGAACGAGTTCGGTCTTGTCGGGGTTGAGCTTCAGATGGTTTGAGCTCATCCAGTTGCTGATAAAGCACAGGGTATTTTGAAAGGTGGCAATAGAGTCAGCAGAGGAGTTGATGTTGAAAATTAGTTGTATGTCATCAGCATAATTGAATGCTGTGACATTGAACTGACGGAGGGCACGGATAAGTGGGAAAAGATACAAATTAAAAAGGAGGGGGGAGAGGGAAGAGCCTTGTGGGACACCACAGGACAGTTTGACCTGGGAGGCAGTAAACTGGGATAGTCTGACAGCTTGATGGCGTTGGGTCAGAAAGGATCGGACCCAGGCCAGAGCGGTGCCCTGGATGCCAGCCTCCCTGACACGATCGACCAAAATTTGATGGTCGACCGTGTCAAAGGCGGCCGACAAGTCCAGGAGGACCAAGGCCTGGCAGATGTTCACGTCCGCGCCCCTGCGCAGTTCCTCCATAACAGAAAGGATGACGGCTTCTGTTGAGTGCGCAGGTCTGAATCCAGCCTGCTGGGGGTCCAGTACACCAGATTCTTCCACAAAGGAGCTGAGAGCGTGAGTGACGTGCGACTCTAGAACTTTGCTAAGATAGGGAAGAAGAGAGATAGGGCGAAAGTTGCTCATGATGGAAGGGTCTGCCGAAGGTTTTTTGAGGATGGCAACCACCTCGGCCTGTTTGAAGGGTCCCGGAACCTCCCCTATGGCTAGAGAGTTGTTCAAGAGAGCAAGGGGGGGGTCAGGACAGGCGGTAAAAACTTCTCGAAGGACCGAGGGGGGGCAACAATCGCTGGGAGAGCCAGAAGAGACGTTGTGTAGGAGTGAGAGAAAGTTATCCTTGGAAATAGGAGGGAAGTGAGTAAAGGTGTGTGTGGGAGAATAACTGGGGACACAAAAGGATGTAGGGGCAGGTGGGGAGGTGGAAATGCTAGTTTTAATTTTGGTGATTTTCTCCACAAAGAATTGATTAAGAGAGTCGCACAAGGATTGAGAAGGGAGAGGGGCTAAGATGACTCTTTCCGGGTTGGATAATTCATCCACTATAGAAAAAATATCTTTAGATTTATTGGATGAGTTTAAAATTTTGCCTGAGAAGTAGCATGATTTAGCCACAGTAATAGCGTTCTTGTACTCCTTCAGCCGAGACGAGAAGATCATTTTCGATTCGGGGGAGTAATCCCGGCGCCAGCGTCTCTCTGCCTGGCGGAGAGTAAGTTTGTGTGCGCGGAGCTCAGCGGTAAACCACTTTTGGGCATCGTGCCTGCGCCTTGTCTTAACCGGTTTTAGTGGTGCCACAGAGTCGGCCGCGGCGGTAAGCCAGTGTGTGAGGGTTTTGGACTGAAGGTCGGTAGAGATGTTGGGTCCAGTCATGAGTGGGGGTGAAGAACTCAGGAGAGCCGTAAGTTTGTTAAGATCGGCTTTATTCCAATTGCGCGCCAGGAAATTGGATTGGTGGGCAGCGGTGATAGGGGAAGACAGGAATAAGGAGAAAGTGATGAGGTGATGGTCAGACCAGAGACAAGGGGCGATGAGGGGAGCAGAGATGGCAAGAGAGGTGGTCCAGACTTGGTCTAAAATGTGGCCTTTAACATGTGTGGGTGCATGTATATGTTGAGTGCAGTTAAGGCTCAACATTAGGTCAGAAAAAGCACGCGAATCAGCAGTTTCATGAGTGTCTGATGGCCAGTAATTAAAATCGCCCATGATCAACACGTTGGAATTGCTGATGGTAAGCTGGGTGATCATGTTACCGAACAGGATAGAAAAGTCAGGCATAGATTGGGGGGGGCGATAGGTCAACACACAGATGAGTGAAGACCCAGGCTGCTCCAGTCTTAATACGAGACAGTCTGTCGAGGCGATACTAGGAAAGAACACTGGGGAGAACCTAATGGGGTGTCTAATGATGGCTGCAACGCCGCCGCCCGCTTTACCAGCAGGGCGGTTGGTCTGCAGGATGTAGTAGCCTGGGGGAATGGCCGCCAGAACGTCAGGAGATGAATCGTCAGTGAGCCAGGTCTCGGTCAAGAACAGGACATCAGGCTGTTCCGAGTCCAGGAGGTAAAATATTTCTGACTGATGACAGACCAGGGACCGGGTGTTAAGATACATCACAGATAAAGGGGAGGAAGTAGAGCGAGGGAGAGACTGGGCCCGGGACGCGGGATTTGAAGAATGGACGCCATTATCGGAAAAGATAGGGGAAATTTCCGGGAACGAGGTTCTAGTCGTAAACAGATTATGAAGAAGCAGTTTCGGTACGGAGAGGGGGGGTGGGAGGGCAGGATCATGAGCACAGATTAGAAAGGAGCGAGTGTAGATGAGTAAGGGAGCAGAGTGACATGCCCCATGCCCCGGCCTGCCGCGGACGGGCGCAGACGGGCTTAACTCAGGCGCAACTCCGGCGCGCCTACGTCGCGCCCGCTGCGCTCGTCCGCTGCGCCGACACATGGAGGCCGTTTAAATAGGGGCGGAGCGAGGGTGGAGTTCAGGGCTCCACTCCAATCAAACGATCCCAATCAAAGATGGCGGCCGCTACCGGCGGGGACCGGCGATCTCAAACAGCCCCCAGCCAGCAGAATACCTGGAATGATAAGGTATAGCTATTTTACCTGCATAACAAAAGTACAGGGGTTACCAATAAAAGTTTTAAAACCCTCGCGTAGGGTGAAAGCGCCGACCGCTCGAATCAGCGGGACGCTGCACAGTAAAATTGAGGAGATGCAGGAAAAGGTTCTGAGAGCTCTCTAAGCGTCTGCGCGCCAGCCCACTGCCACTGGGCTACAAACAAACACGAAGCGAGGCTCAAAGCGTGCTCCTAAATAGGGGCGGAGCGAGGGTGGAGTTCAGGGCTCCACTCCAATCAAACGATCCCAATCAAAGATGGCGGCCGCTACCGGCGGGGACCGGCGATCTCAAACAGCCCCCAGCCAGCAGAATACCTGGAATGATAAGGTATAGCTATTTTACCTGCATAACAAAAGTACAGGGGTTACCAATAAAAGTTTTAAAACCCTCGCGTAGGGTGAAAGCGCCGACCGCTCGAATCAGCGGGACGCTGCACAGTAAAATTGAGGAGATGCAGGAAAAGGTTCTGAGAGCTCTCTAAGCGTCTGCGCGCCAGCCCACTGCCACTGGGCTACAAACAAACACGAAGCGAGGCTCAAAACGTGCTCCTAAATAGGGGCGGAGCGAGGGTGGAGTTCAGGGCTCCACTCCAATCAAACGATCCCAATCAAAGATGGCGGCCGCTACCGGCGGGGACCGGCGATCTCAAACAGCCCCCAGCCAGCAGAATACCTGGAATGATAAGGTATAGCTATTTTACCTGCATAACAAAAGTACAGGGGTTACCAATAAAAGTTTTAAAACCCTCGCGTAGGGTGAAAGCGCCGACCGCTCGAATCAGCGGGACGCTGCACAGTAAAATTGAGGAGATGCAGGAAAAGGTTCTGAGAGCTCTCTAAGCGTCTGCGCGCCAGCCCACTGCCACTGGGCTACAAACAAACACGAAGCGAGGCTCAAAGCGTGCTCCTAAATAGGGGCGGAGCGAGGGTGGAGTTCAGGGCTCCACTCCAATCAAACGATCCCAATCAAAGATGGCGGCCGCTACCGGCGGGGACCGGCGATCTCAAACAGCCCCCAGCCAGCAGAATACCTGGAATGATAAGGTATAGCTATTTTACCTGCATAACAAAAGTACAGGGGTTACCAATAAAAGTTTTAAAACCCTCGCGTAGGGTGAAAGCGCCGACCGCTCGAATCAGCGGGACGCTGCACAGTAAAATTGAGGAGATGCAGGAAAAGGTTCTGAGAGCTCTCTAAGCGTCTGCGCGCCAGCCCACTGCCACTGGGCTACAAACAAACACCTGAGCGGTTCTTGTTTGATAACAGTAAAACAAGCTGCCATGCAGTGCATCCTGTATGTTCTCCAATACAGCAGTGCATGCATCAGTCTGCTGCTTTGTTGCTTTCTGTTCACTACAGGCCGAAGCAACAGGGCGAGGCTTATTTGAGTGCTGGATAGGTTTATTGTCACTCTGCTGCAGTGGTCTAGGATGCTATCTTACCTTTTTAGCCCGCTTAATGCCTCAACTTTAGAAGGCGGCCACCCAATGAGAATGAAATAGACATTTTAACTAAAGAAAAAACATTAGTTCTGTACAGTTCAGTACAGCTGAATATGCAGGCCAGACCGATTTGCTTTGCCAATGCTTGTTGCATTCTAAGGCTTATTGTTCTGCATTTAAAATTGGAAAAGCTGAACTACAACTTGCAAAACTTTAAGGATAGTACCAGAATTTTATAGGAGACTATATGAAAGCCCATCCTGTATGTGCTCAGCTTCCCATTTCAAAGGGAGAGACTTGCTACAACCCAGTGGTGAATCACACAGACAGCACTGAATAAAAGCCAAATATATTATCGGAGATAAAATTCAAGCCAGCGAAAAATTGCAAGCGCATCCAAAGTGTGTTGTAACCTCTTGCAATAATGCATGCGTACAGATTGTCTTTTAAAAAAAAAATATATCTACAGATTTGAGATGAGACATTTTGTATTTCGCTCGAAATGTAAAATGTTGACAGAGATAGACTGCAGTCATTGTTTAAAAATCGTTTCTTAGAATGTGGTGAAATGATGCTTTTCAAAGACCTGAGACTGGGGGTCCCCTTTCTACATCTCTGCATACAGGACAGGATTGTACTTCCAAAGAGAAGAGCTTCGTCAGTGTCTCTTCTCTGAAACAGCCCCTTCCCCCTCCTGTTGATGTGCGACTGCCGGGCTTCTTTTGTCATGCCTAAAGCTGAGGATGAGGTGTGAATGCGCGCCGTCCCAGGCAGCTCTGAATGTCAAAGGGCCTAGACCTTGACACTCCCAGCTCCAGCCGAGGCACGTTCACCCACTGGCACCGGTGTATGTGCATTTCTATTGAGCAGCAGCACTTCTCAACAATCTGGAGTCACTTTCTTCGAAGTCAGCACAGCGCACAAGCTTAAAGCAAGCCATTCTGAAAATGCTAATATTTATCAAACATTTATCATCCTTTAATTTATGTGAAAAGGCCGCCACACCTGCTACAAAGACAAATGTCGAACACAAGAAAAGTATATTTTAATACGATGTGGTGATTTCTTTACAGATTCAGTGGCAAAGCCAACAGTCCTGGCCTTAACATGCATCCATGCGCCGATGCTAGCTGCATGCCAATGTTTGCGCTATTTCGAAGCAAGTACTTCATGGTTTAATGTTCTTGTTCTTCATTAAAACATACCCTTACAAGATCCTTAAATATGCATTTATTTTAGTGACAGATTTTTTAGTTGAACCTTTCATAGCTCATGGTGCTCTGCCTAAAGTAAATGAGTATGATTTCACAGTAGTAGACAGAGGAATGCAGTCTTTACTCCGCAGGACGGCTTAACACAGTTAAGTAGTATGCAAGACATTTTTGGGAACTTTCCCACACAATAGTTTATCACAAAGATAATTATTTTTGAAATGTCACCAATATTATGTGATTAAAAAAAGGGGATTTTAGGGAAATGGAATGGGTAAGTGTTCAGGGTGATACAAGTCTTAAAGGGGCTTTTACGGTCCCAGGGTGGGTTAAGGTACAGGATAGTAAGTATAGTAATAGGGTTTTTAGGGTTCAGGGTTGGGTAAGAAAACAGGGAAATAAGTTTTTTTGGGGTTCAAGGGCGGGTAGAAGGAAAGGGAAGTAAAGGATTTATAGAGTTCGGGGATAGGTAGAGGAAATGAGAGGTAAGGGTTTTTAGGGTTCAGGGGCAAGTAAAAATACATTGAGGTAAGTGTTAGGGTTCATGGGCGGTAAGACGTAAAGGGAGGTAAAGGGCTTAAAAAACGAAGGGATGAGGGATTACCGCAAAAAAGAAAACATTCAAAAAAAGTAACAAAAAAGAGGATGTTGGCGGAGTAACCCCCAATATAAAAAATATTTACATATTTTCCCCAATGGAAAAACAAGTGTGTGTGTGTGTATATGTATATATACATATATATATATTTATATAGGAATATCAGAAAATACCATTGCATTGTGTGGTAAAGGAATGGGTGGTAAAGCCCTGTATTACACCATGTTGTTAAGGCCAATCCATTGTAAAGCTTGCGAGATAAAGGCCTGTGTGGTAAAGAATGTTATTTGCAGGAAGTTTCCCTGCCTTTACATGAGCAATGGCAAAGCCAATAGGTCCAGCATTCAATGGCAGCCTTTTAACTTTGTCAATGCTTGTTTTTTGGGAAACCCATTGTTGGGGTAGCTGCTAGGCAACGTCCTTCATTAAAAAAAACACAAAAAATGAGGCTAACAGTAGAATGAACAGATTTTGAAATCCAAAGCTGGGGATTACACAAACAAAGAAGGACTACAATTCTACATCGGCCACGCAACATAGAATGACTTATCTGACAGTGCTCAACAACACAGAATGTAGCACCAAGGGAACTAACTGGGATCTTTAAACATAACATTATCTATGTTAACTAAATTGATTTCTGCTACGGGATTCTTCAATTTCTGTACTGCAACACAAGAAACATGGGGGCAGATTTATGTCTGCTGGCGCATCTCTGCTAATCAGCAGAGATGCGCCAGAAGAGTTGCGACGCATCTGCCCACCCGTGTGCCACCACTGATGCGCCGCATTTACAATGCGGCGCACCGTGGCGCTCGGATGGCCAGATGCGTGACGCATCCCCCGTCGGAAAGGCGGCGCATTGCTGGAGTTGCGTCGCAAGCGCGACGCAGCTCCAGCAAGGCTCGGGGGTGCCCTATCCCTAACATGCTTCGTCAATCCTTACGCCTGCTTCAAGCAGGCGCAGGGTTTTGACGCAGCATGGCCTTAAAAGTGACTGGGTGAAATCTTGCAGATTTCACTCAGCCACTTTTAGGAGGCGTTCCTGCGCCGGAACGCCCCCCCGCGCCGGATGCCTATATGTGGCGCAGAGCTTCATAACGTGACGCATCGCCCAGATGCGTCACATTATGAATATCCCGCACCATGGTGCAGGGTTTACGCCGCCGCTGCATCACGAAAGTGACGCAACGGCGGCGTAAATGAGGCGCAAGGGCCTCATAAATCTACACCATGGTCTCCCTCTGAGGTCTGCCAGCCCTGTCTGAAAACAGCAAGTGGTATATTTAGAGAATTGTACCTGGACAGGTCATAATTCTTACTGCATTTGCCACATTATCCATCATCTGCTGCATAATCCGCAGATTTTACCCCCTCCAAAAAATCAAGTTGCTCTGCACTGAGCACAAGAAATGATAAAAGTACCTTACTGGTTGCTCATGGACAACACTGAAACGCTTCCACATAGGATGATAACAAATACAGCACTCTGTCAACCACACACACACCCACTGTGTAGCATGCTGCCATCTAATAATGTGCTTCAGAACCCCTTATAGGATATGAAGCACTATCTACGTGTTATAATACAATACACAATAGCAGCACCCCAGTGCTTTGTGCTGGGAGCAGTCTGCAGTTGACTTTTAATTTGTTTGGGCAGCATTCCCACTGTACCAGCTGTACTAATGTTAGCAATGCTCCTGTGCTCTCTTCTGAGAGCCTATCTCACAGAATACTAACCCTTATGTAACCTGGGAGCAGTTTGCAATGGGTCCTCCGGCCCATGTGCCCTCGTGGAGTGCTCCTGGAGCACTAATGGCTGCTGTGGTCTTGTGATCCATGCTGGGAGGAGGATGCAGTGGGCTCCTGAAGAATATGAGGCCCTGTGCTCCCTGCACCTGCTCAATCCTCTTTTCTGGATTTTCCAAGCATTTCTCTCAGTAGAATATATTTTAGTATATTCAGCAAGTGAGTGTCTTTACCCTGTGCAATGCACTACAGCATTATGACGAAGCCCAATCGCACCTCCAGTCAACAACTGGAAGATGAGAGTGAGCCACACATTGACCATGCATTTCACAGTTTCCATTATAACACTGGAGTACACAATATCATAAAATCCGCTAGTTGAGGATGTAAATTCAAGATATGGTGACCATTGTGACTGTGTGACTAGCTAAAATGAGTGTCTGCTTATTATCAATGATCCATTTGATAGCTTATTGTGGAACACTGCCTCTGGTCTTAAAACCACCAGTGATGGATGGCAGGTCTAACTTGGTTCCACTGTACACAACAACACTTTACGCCAGTCTAGGCTGTTCCACTCTACGCCACTCCACTCAGCGCTGTTCCACTCTACGTCACTCCACTGTATGCCTTTCTAATCTACGGCACTCCATTATACCATACTCCACTACTGTACGCAACTACATTGTATGCCACTCCACTGTATGCTATTCCACTGTATGACACCCAAATCTATGCCACTCCTCTGTACACTATTCCACTGTACGCCACTCCACTGTGCCCTAGTGTGTGCCACTACACTCTACACCGCTCCACTGTACAACATAGTAGTGTACACCAATCCACTCTATGCCACTACACTCTATACCAGCTCACTCCACGCTACACCTCTAAACTCTATGCCACTCCACGGTAGGCCACTCCATTCTACACTGTTCCACTCTACTGTATGCCACTCTACTGTATGCCACTCTACTGTACACCACTCTACTGTACACCACTCTACTGTACACCACTCCAGTCTCCGCCACTCCAGTCTATGGCCCTCCTCTCTATGCTATTCGACTGTACACCACTTGACCGAACGCTATTTGATTCTACGCCACTCCACCTAGGGCACTCCACTCTAACTTATTCTACTCTATGGCACTCCACTCTAGGTATTCCACTCTATTCCACTCCACAGTATGCCACTACACTCTACTCTATTCCATTCTATACCACTCCACTCTACGCCACTCCCCTCTATGATATGCTACTCTAAGCTACTCCACTATATAATATTCCTCTCTATGCCACTCCACTCTACACCATTCAACTCTGTCATTTCACTCTATACCACTCCACCCTGCAATACTTGACTCTACTCCACTCTACAGTAATTCACTCTACCCTATTCTGCTCTAAGCCACTCCACTGTACGGTATTCCACTCTACTCCACTCCACTGTATGTCACTCCATTCTATGCCGTTCCACTCTTTGCCACTCAACTTTACACTATTCCACTCTATGCCACTTGGTCAGCCGAAGGTGGATGGGGAGGGAGTTCCAGGTCTTGGCTGCCAGGTAGGAGAAGGATCTTCCTCCGGTGGTGGCTCTGCGGATGCATGGTACGGCGGCGAGGGCGAGGCTGGTCGATCGTAGCTGGCGGATGGGCATGTAGAAGGTCAGGCAGCTGTTGAGGTACTTTGGGCCCAGGTCGTGGAGAGCCTTGTGTGCGTGGGTGAGGAGTCTGAACGTGATCCTCTTGCTGACGGGGAGCCAGTGCAGGTCTCTCAGGTGGCCGGAGATGTGGCTGTGTCGGGGTATGTCCAGGACGAGTCGTGCGGAGGCGTTCTGGATGCGTTGGAGTTTTTTCTGAAGTTTGGCTGTGGTTCCGGCATAGAGGGTGTTCCCGTAGTCCAGTCGGCTGGTGACGAGTGCCTGGGTGACCGTCTTCCTGGTTTCGGTGGGGATCCATCGGAAGATCTTGCGGAGCATGCGAAGGGTGTTGAAGCATGATGATGAGACGGCGTTGACTTGTCTGGTCATCGAGAGGGAGGAGTCCAGGATGAAGCCCAGGTTGCGTGCGTGGTCCGTTGGCTTGGGAGTGGCGCCCAGGGCAGGGGGCCACCAGGAGTCGTCCCAGGCAGAGGGCGATGATCCCAGGATGAGGACTTCCGTCTTGTCTGAGTTTAGTTTCAGGCGGCTGTTCTTCATCCATTCGGCAACGTCTTTCATCCCTTCCTGGAGGCTGGTTCTGGCGGTGGCGGGGTCGTTGGTGAGGGAGAGGATCAGCTGGGTGTCGTCGGCGTAGGAGATGATGTTGAGGTTGTGTTGGCGTGCGATGGCTGCGAGGGGGCTCATGTAGACGTTGACGAGGGTTGGGCTGAGGGATGATCCTTGTGGTACGCCGCAGATGACTTTGGTGGCCTCGGATCTGAATGGGGGAGGCGGACTCTGAGTTCTTCCAGCGAGGAACGAGATGATCCCCTTCGGTGCCTTCTCTTGGATCCCGATGTTGCGGAGGTGCTGTACTAGGTTGCGGTGGCAGACAGTGTCGAACGCTGCAGAGAGGTCCAGGAGGATGAGGGCTGCTGTTTCCCCGTTGTCGAGCAGGGATCTGATGTCATCGGTGGCTGCGATCAGTGTGGTCTCGGTGCTGTGGTTGGCTCGGAAACCGGACTGCGAGGGGTCGAGGGATCCATTCGTCTCGAGGAAGGCGGCGAGCTGTCTGTTGACGGAAAAGGGAGGAGCGAGATGGGGCGGAAGTTCTTGAGGTCGGTGGGGTCCGCTGTTGGTTTCTTCAGGAGGGCGCTGAGCTCGGCGTGCTTCCAGCTCTCCGGGAAGGTGGTGGTGTGGAAGGAGGTGTTGATGATGTCCCGTAGTTGGGGTGCGATGATGGAGTCGGCCTTGTTGAAGACGTGGTGGGGGCAGGGGTCGGCAGGTGATCCGGAGTAGATGGTGTTCATCGTGCGGGTGGTGTCTTCGGTGCTGACCGGGGTCCAGACGCAGAGGGTGGTGGTGGGGGGCGTTGGTTCGGCGGTTGGGTGCGTGGTTGGTGCGCCGAAGCTGTTGTGTATGTCGGCGATCTTGCGGTGGAAGAACGAGGCGAGAGAGTCGCAGAGGTCTTGTGAGGGAGTGATGTCATTGTTTCCGGCGCTGGGTTTGGAGAGCTCTTTGATGATGCTGAATAGTTCCTTGCTGTTGTGGGGGTTGTTGTCCAGTCTTTCTTTGTATGCTGTCTTCTTGGTGGTGCGGATCAGCTGGTGATGCCTGCGGGTGGCGTGCTTGAGGGCGGTCATGTTGTCTGCGGTCTGGTCGTGGCGCCAGGCTTTCTCGAGGGGGCGGCAGTTCTTCTTGGAGTCCTTGAGTTTGTCGGTGAACCAGGGGGCTTTCTTGCTGCCGGGTCTGCTGGGAGGGTTCTTCAGTGGTGCAGGTCGTCGGCGCAGGCGGTCAGCCACTGTGTGAGGTTGCTGGCTGCTTCGAGTAGTGTGTTGGAATGGAGAATTTGGGCAGGACTGTCAGACCATTCCCATTTAACCTTGATATATGAATTAGTGAGAACTCGGCCTAATGTACCCAGATGATGACTCCGAGTTGAGGCCCTGGGGGATTGAGCCTTCCAAACAATTCTTAAAGAGGAGCTGAGTGTACATTTTTACATGAAAAGTAATAGGGTAGGGTAGGGTACTAAAATATCATAATTACATATTGTCCTATCTTAGTATTGAAGCACAAATATGGACAGAAATATCAAAAGGCAAGTATATATAGGTAATTATAGGTTTATTATTCTTAACTCTACAGTTCAACTAAATGTATGGCAATTAAAAATTATAAGTACAGTCACCTGCCCATAATCAGGGTTTTCAAGACTTTTCAGACACTGAATTTGCACCAATCACCCCAAAAATCATTGATTATTAAGATAATCTAGGCAAAATCAATCTTCATGGCCTCATGGGTGAACAGAGAAATGTTAGATTCCTGGCTCATGATGGAAGAGCTGAATGCCTCATTAAATTGGCCTACAAATAGTCTTCTATGTGGATAGATTTGAATTCCCAATGTAGGAAATCTGATGCTATTAGATCCATCACCCATTCAGAAACTATTCGTTCGGTTTGTCACAATACCCCACTGCAACCAAAGACAGAGAATGCAAGCTCCCATTAGAAGGTAGTTTTAAGTCGAAGACAGGAAAATAGGCCCGGGGCATGGCCACAGATCGGCCCACTAGATTGAACACTACTAACCATATGCTACTTTTGTTTCTTAGACATGTATATTTTAGAAAGATTTTGTCAGAGTCTAAACAGCGATCTCAAAATAATTTGGTTAATTTTTCTAGCTTCCCCCATGTAACTTCATGGCCCACCCAGGCTTCTTCATAGCCTTCCGAGATGTGGAATCCTGGAGCTGCGCCTGATGCAGCAGCAGAATTGCCATTCCATACCATTCCTGTGGTGGACTTATTTTCGCTTGAAGATTCTCTACTGGCAGCCAATCCCCAAAGTGCATATGAACTGGTCCAGAAGAAAATATACCCCATGGGGCAGATTTAAAATAAATACATGAAATGCAGCGCAGCACCCGAAGAGGTTGCAATACGTTGCGTGACAGGGAGGGAGCAGGAGATCTCCATATCTTTTATATGGCTATTTCCTCCCCTCTCCTTAGCGCCGGCACTGATTTTAGCTGCCGAGTGCCAAGCACACACCTCAGCGCCATAGCATGAGGGTGTGTGCATGAGTCTAGCATAGGTTTTATACAGGAATGGTACCCTTCCTGCACAAACACCATGCCTAGACAAGTTTAAACGTGTTTCCCACTGTGTATGTGTGCTGCACAGTGCAGCACGTATGCAAAGTCGGAAAAGAAGAAATTAAAACATTTCTCCTGTTAGCGCCTCCTATGAGGTGGTCTTAACTTTTAGCGCAAAACCATGTCTGCAATTATTTGTAGATAGGGTTTTGCCTCAAAAGGCATTGGTGGTTGTATGAGAATGCCCATGTACCCCCCATGTAACGCCCTGTTGGGGCTAAGTAAAGCTAAGTAGTGCTTCTCGCGGATTTGCACCACTTTTAGGGCACTTTCCAGCACATACCAAGTTTTGCGGAGGAAAGTAAATTCCCCCAAACAACTTTTGTGCTGGTTAGCATCACTTTTGTGATGGTAATCCAGCCCAAAATGTTTGAAAATTTAGCCCAATGGAGCAAATGTTTTAAAACACATAAGCAACGCAGTACCCAAAGAGGCTGTGCTGCGTTGCATGACAGGGATGAAGCAGGAGAGTACCATATCTTCAGAGATATGTCTCTCTCCACCCTCTTCCTAGCACTGGTGCTGATTTCAGCTGCTGAGCACCACGCACATACCTTAGCGTCATAGCGCTAGGGCGTGCGCCTGTGTCTAACATAGGTTTTGTATAGAAAGGGTACCTTCCTGTACAAAATACCATGCATAGACAAGTTTAAAGGCTCTTTCCACTACAAAGTCGGAAAAGAAAGGAAAAAAATCAAATTAATTCTCCTGTTAGCGCCTCCTTTGAAGAGGCGTTAGCTTTTGGTGCAAACCTTTGTCTACAATTCTTTGTATGTAGGGCTATGCGTCAAAAGGCATGGATGTTTACATGGGAATTCCCATGTACCACCCCTTTAAGGCCCCCTTGGCGCTAAGTTACGCAAAACAGTGCTTTGCACATCTTTCACTTCTTTTAGTGTACTTTCCAGCACAAAACAAGTTTTACGCTGGAAAGTAACTTTCCCCAAAAACATTTTTTGCTGGTTAGTGTCAATTTTGTGATGCTAAACCAGTGCAAAATGTTCTATCCCTATGGGAAGATTTTCAAAAAATACACGCAATGCAGCACCCAAAGAGGCTGTGCTCCGTTGCGTGACAGGGAGGGAGAAGGAGAACACAATATCTTCAGAGATATGCAGGGCTTGAAGTGGGATGAAATAACTGGGGTGTCCCTTAAAGGGGCGGGCCAAGAACGTGGCTTAAAAGACTTAAGCTTAAAATCTGTGCTTAGTGTAGCGCCCGACTTGTATTTTGCTGTTTCTGTCATTGCAGCCAGATATATGATGCAATAAGTAACATCACACCTACAACAAGTCAGGACTATTGGCTGTGTCAATGGTTGTTAGTTGCATAGGATAAATAAGCAGCAACTATGACTTGTATATAATATTGAAAAACCTTCCACTTAAAGCTCTGGTGACACCACAACAATGTTGCTGCTCCCGAGTTTCAAAAAGAAAAGGGAAATCCAGAGAGAAAATGACTCTCTTTAAAGGATTTCCCTTCCCCTACAACACTCACCTGGCATGACATCATGCTGTAACTTCTCCACTAGTGAGCAGTTTGAGCACGCGCACATCGATGTGCTGCTGTCACTGCAGTCCGGGAAAAACAGACCGCCTGTGCCAGAGCACAAAACAGAGACTGATAGAGACCCGTTTCGAGCCCCCCTTTAAAAAACTGCAGGTGATCAGCACCTGTGAGACCCGGCCAACTTAAAGCCCTGGAGATATGGCTGATTCCTCCCCTCTCCCTAGTGCCAGTGCTAATTTCAGCTACTGAGTGCTACGAACACACTTTAGTGCCACAGATCCAGGGGGTGCGCGTGAGTCTAGCATAGGTTTTGTATAGGAAGGATACCCTTCCTATACAACCTACCAGGCTAGACATTTCTCTTGTTAGCGCCTATCTTGGAGTGGTGTTAACTTTTGGCGCAAAACCCTGTCTACTATTCTTTGTGGATAGGATTTTGCGTCAAAAGACAGGGATGGTTGCACAGTAATGCCCATGTAACTCCCCCTTGGCGCTAAGTAATGCGAAACAGTGTTTTGTGCTCCTTTGCGCTACTTTTAGGGTATTTTCCAGCGCAAAACTACTTTTACGCTTTCAAGTACATTTGGAAAAAAACATTTTGTGCTGGTTAGCGTCACTTTTGTGATGCTAACCCACAACAAAATGTTTGAAAATCTATTCCTAAGTGTCCTTGCAACACAAAAGAAGAGCAAACCACTTGTTAAAAGGGCAGACAAAAACTGAATGTAGTGATAGTGACGATACACTGGCCTCTAACAGATAAAAATCACTATTTAAACAGAGTTTTCGTTTATTTGGATTGCTATCGTGCAATGTAATTGTAGCAATTTAAGAAACAACCTGTGCAAAACCATAGTTAAAGATAAAAAGCTATTGACAAAATAACCAGCATGTCAAATAACTGAAAATTTACAATCTGAGAAGGGCTTAAAAATATCAGACCCTTCCTGTGCAGCGTTTTTATTATTCTCTGCAAATGATTGACATGTGCTTCTAAATATATCCAGATATTCGGTTGTTTTGCAGACATTTAGTTTAAAATTACATGGTTCTTTCGATTCCTGTTAAAAGAATTCCAAAGGCTCTGCCCAGCCTTCCTGTGCAAAGAAAAAAGAAAGGGCTCAGGGCGTTTCCATGGTCAGCCAAAGATGTGCAGATTCACATATCTGCATAACAAAGGGCCAAGTAATCAACGTTGCTGATACCTGCTGGCCGTGACTGTCAGAGATTGGGGGATGGGCGCTCCTGCAGCCTAATACACACACCTTAGCTGTGTGAGCAGACAGAGCAGGAGGCCAAGAGCAAGTAGCAGTGGGTGCGCCTTGCTGAAAGTCTGAAGATCTTGTCAAAGCTTTTTTCTCTCTGCTCACAGTAAAGATGCATGTCTGTGATTACAGCAAACACGTTTGTCCAAGCTCACGAAAAACACGTAAAAAGTATTGTTTTCAACTGCAGTAAATGATGAGCAGTAGCATTCCTATAAAGGCTACAGCAGCCTACTTTGGACATTAGTATCCTGTTTCGAGTCCCATGGTTTGCTAATCCGCCCATGATTATGGGAAATGTATTTATTCTCTTGGTAGTGAAAAAAACACAGCCCAGCCATGTAATGTCCTTGAGTCAAGTTGGCGCTAGAAAATAAAAATGCCAATAGCTGAGGCACCCTCGTGATTTAATAAGGGCTAAGCACCTTGTACAACTGCATTTATTGAACGGAACAGCACAGGGATTTCAGATGCACAGGCATGCAGAAAGTTTAACACCAATCCTTGTTTTGTTTTTATTAGAAAGCACCAATGCTTTCTTTCGTTTTAAATTCATATTTCAGCTTCTAGCCATTATTTTTCCTTGAGCATTTCAAATCCTCACCATCTTCTTTTTTGGGTCTTTTTGAAGGGGGATGATTTTTTTTTAAATTTATCAAACTCCTACTTGCAAAAATGTGCTGCTATTTCAAACAAGCATTGGCATAGCCAATAGGCCTCACCTTTGGGACCTTACGTTTAGCCAGAGCTTTTGTCTTTCCCAATGTCTTTAAGCTATGTTAAAGAGCAGCAAAGCTGCTGTGCAGCATGTTGAAAAGTTATTATAAAAAAGTGTTATAAGCATTTGAAAGTTATTATAAACAGTGTTATAAGCATTTTTGTTACCTTATATATAACGCCATGCTTGGCAGCTGCATCAATGCACCTTCAAGTGTCACATTTTATCCATCTGTACAGCCCCTGAAGTCTGCCATCCAGACCGACCCCGTGGCTCCATCATGCACAGCTCACTATCTGCCGTGTGATCTCGGTGGCCGCCATAATGTTCAGGCTCAGAGGCCAGCAGCAGCCACAAAAAGAAACTGTTCCAGGGGGGTTGACACCAAGTCAGTAGCTGGGAGGGGCCAAGCAGGGGTTGGGCTGTGTGTAGTGAAGAGCAGCCTCACAGGCCTCAGTGCACAGTTGGACTGCACGCATTGAGCCTGTTTTAAAGTCAAAGGAAGCAGCTGTATGTCTTTCTTTGATCTCCATAATGATAAAAGAAAGGCACCTGTCCACCTTGCTTAAATATAAAGCAGGTGCCATCTGATTACGGTGTTCATGACCATGTCATGAATGATGTAATATGTGCAGTCATAAGCAGTGCATTGCGGGGGCGCAAGTTATAGTTCTCTCAGCTAACTATAACTGATGAATGTCTCCGGTTTTGTATGAGTGAAATGTCAGCATAACTATAATGTCCCTGTAACCTTTGTTTTTTTTCAGTGAAAATATATATATAAATATATAATCTACTGGCGGTCGCCAGTAGATAGTTATAGTTAGGACCTATTTTCCATAGAAAATCCGCAACATTCTATTGGGAATATCTTTGGCGCCGGTTGATGAATCTTCGCAAAATTTTCCAAACTTTTGGCCAGCTCCACTCCGCTCCTACCACGAAAGTTTCGTGGTGGTTCGTCAAGCGGGGGCCGAGAAAAAAGCGGGCTCCCAAAACGCGTTTTCCCCATGCAATTTCCCATAGGATCTGTTGTCGCAGCTACAGCCCGAACCGCTGAACGGAATGACACCAAATTTGCCAAAGAGGTAGTCCTCAGTTTGGACTCGTGCCTTTTGCATATATGGTGTGAATCTGTTCAGTAGTTTCTGAGAAACTTAGGGTAAAATAGTTAGTGACTAGGACAGTGGCGTACCACAGGCACCCGCAGCCCCGGTGGTGCGGGGGGCCCCGAGCTGCAGGGGGGCCCCGAGCTGCAGGGAACCCCCTCAGCACAGTACTCTGGCCTGGGAGCTCTGGAGTAAATCCGGAGCGGAGCCCCTGCATGTACCTTGCAGGGGGGGCCCCCTCAAGTTTCATTACCTACGTGGACTAGGATTGATTGCTGCTTGACCCCAGTCAACCAGGAACCCAATTTCCAACACACACACATACACACACACATAAATATATATAACAAGTATTGGTATAGCCAATAGGTCTCGCCTTTGGGACCTTATAAGTGTTTAGCCATGAAACAGCAGAGGGGTAGAAGGGTGCAAGGCAGAGCATGAGGAGCGTCTAGCAGCACCGGGCATGTCAGCATTTTTTACAGACCCCTATACAAACAACTATGCTGGGCCCCAAGTCACAAGCGCCTGTTCTGAAGTTTTAAAATAAAGTGTTATGGGAAAGAAAAAACACAGTAGCTCCAGTCTCCGCCACCAACTAATGATTTCAAATGCATCAGCTGAGATGAAAAAACACAAAATGCTAGCTTCGAAACCTATGCATAGATTTTATAGCACAAGCACCGGTGCTGTCAAAGCACAGGGTCTGAGGAAAAGAGTCCCTTTGGCAGTCCTAAGCATTAGTGCTTTCAGTGGGATGAGAATTGTAAGGGTTATCTTTAAAAGGGGCATGGTTAATGAAGCTTTATCTCGAAATCCTTTACAAGAGACGTGGTCTTAGATGAACAAAACAAATCAAATAACAATTGGAAATATCTATGTACGTGAGTCACACAGAGCACCAACAGAAGTGTCAAAGGAACTTCAAAAAAGTCAAAAAGTACCAATTATCAGGGTTCCCTAGCTCAATCCTCTCCTAACTTGGTAGGTCTGGCCTAGAAAAATTCAAAGCAGCTCATATTGCAGTGGGCTGGATTTTTCATCTTCTCAGGATGAGGGCAGCTGCCTATGAAAAGAGAGCTCGGTGAAAGACTACACCACAGCCGGCCCAATTGGGACTTATAGTCTTTCCAATGTCCTCCATTTTGAGGATGAAATTCCTCCAAGCTCATTCAAAGAAAAAAAAAAAGCTCCCTGCACAGATTCGCAGGGCGGAAAGCTCCATGCAAGGGCATGAAATGTAATCTCGGTCCCTGCTAGGCAATGCAGCCCTGGTTACACTGCCTGAAGGTCACCAACCCAGTGGAGAAGTCAGATAAGCTTGGTGAACTTCCAAGGCAGACGAGTCCGATACTGTGAGCGCGGGGCACACAAGAGTTCTCGAGCTCACAGAGAGGGGGGTGACATTAGCTGTTTATAGCGCAGGTGGAAATGCTACGAGGTACAGTCGAGTTATTGTGATCTGCGCACAAGCAGTAGATACTGCCTGTTCTCACTTTAAATTAAAAAGAAAAAGGCTGGTAAAATGTCATCAGGTAAATGTCAACTACGGGATACATAATAGAATATTTCCAATGGTGCATTGAAAGAAACACGTTTTGCCTCATTGGATATTAATTCTATATTTTATTATTATATAAACTGAAGCAGTTTGTGCTTTGCCCAGGAGTGAATATCATTTGCTAAATTCCTGTTACACAAGCAGAACAAGCATTTACAATGCAACGGTCTCGGCATTGTTAAAGTTAGAGCTATTGGCATTGCTCATGACAATGCCGTTTCTTTAAATGTTTTAAAAACATAAACAAAAATAATGTCATGAGCAATGCCAATAGCTCTAACTTTTCCAATGCAGAGACCATTGCATTGTAAATGCTTGTTACACCTTGCCCTCGTAGGAGCAAGTGTGAAAAGGGGTGCAAATGTTATTAGCATATGGTGTAGCTCTTGTTCGTGTGCCTAAGAGACCTTGTTAGTGTGTTCTCAGAACCTGTCCTATAGGAAACAGCCCCTCCCCCACACCCAAGCACTGCTCTCCGTGGCTTATTTATTTTGGATTTTATATAGCGCGGGCCACGTGGCCAGAGCGGTTTACGCTGGCGAAGGCAGAGCGCAGAGAGCCATGTGCAAGCACACTGTGTGCAGTACAAAACACAGAAACAACGAGGGCGTAAATGCAAATGCAGATCATAAAATTATAGCTGCACCGTCAGTTGCCTCGCTCGGTGAGCCGCAAACAGGACAAAATGTGTCTTTGATTGCCGAACATCCTTGAGAGAAACAGGTCTTCAGCAGACAGTCTTTTTTCACTCACACCATTGAAGGTGACAGGTGGCATCCCAACATTAAAAATAAGAGTCCTCCACTTTCTGTTTTTAAACTAATTATTTTGTTCCAAAAAAATCTGATGACTAAAATAAAACATGGCGCAGCGGTAAGGCAATAATGCCACACTCGTATTTATGACGCTGAGAAACGTCAAACTTTCAGAGAGGCGCTATTTAAAGAAAACAGATATTAATGTGCCTAAAAGAGAGGCTATTCCAAAACCTCAAAGTTTACATAAATAATTGTGGTAGTAGAGGTAGTGCTCCCAAGGAAGGTTTTCCCTGGGGAATTATGTTTACAAACAGGACAATGGACCATTTACAGGCTAACCATACAAACAGGCGCCAGAAAATGTCTCCCAGTCCGTGAGGTGGCAAAGCCAAGATTTAAATATGGTCTCATTGTGTTGAAGTAGTCAACTTTGCCAGCAGAACACATTCCTTTCCCACCTCCTCCCATTCCGCTTCCAAACATACGCGTTTTACATTTACATGGCGCAAGGAATCTTAGCCTGTTGCCTGGCTCGTGGCAGGGGTTGGAAGAGCTTTTTCTTTTAAAATCGGGCTATTGTAGTTGGGATGAGCAGGGAGGCTAGACGGATGTATTTTTTCAGCATGGCGCAGCAGGTGCAGTGACACCGGGGGTCACTTGACCCCAATCCATGGCTGTTTTTGTTACCAAACCACGGGATGGGGACTAATTTTGTTGCTTCCATTACCGCCCATGGCCACTGCTCTGATTGTGGGCTGCTGAAGTCTCAGACACTTTCGGTTCACGTGGCTAAAAACATGTACCAGGATGAGATGTCCTTTCACCACCAGCAGCTACCAGCATAAGGTGCACGGCAGAGGGTAATCCACACCGTGTAGGACAACAGCAGATTTCAGACAGCAGGGCCAGGGTGTTACCGGCGGGAAGAGGCAGACTGCCCCACCCCCTTGGCTTCCATCACAACACAGGGCGATTCCAAAACCATTTCCTGCAGTTCCCGCGACGCAGGGGTCCCCTAATCCCCCAGGGGGGCACGCAACCGTTCAAGTGGGGGGGCACATTCAGCCCAAGGCCAATGAATAGCAGCGAGATTTGGGGGGGGGCATCATTTATGCTTTATGCCACTGACCTTAGAATGTCAGTGCTAAAACCAACATGAATTCAGCACAGGGAGGGCACTGTTGATTACCTTAAAATAAACGAGGAAAGCGAGAATGGAGAAGCCTGCGAAGCTAAACAGCTATTTTGGATCCGTTAGGGATTGGAAATAATCAAGCATGAAGGCGCCTTCTTTAATTAAGTGTTAATGAGGGCCTCCTGTCACCTCCTGCGACATCTTTAGCCAAAAAGGCTTTGCATTGTGTGACTTGTAGTTTAGTTCATCCATAGCATATGCGCTTTCAAGCCGTGCAAGCAGCCTGTTTGTCACTGGCTAAAGGTTTCACGCGGGCAACGTGGCCCGTTGGCAGTTGTGTTTGATGGACCTGCATTGTGGTGTTCCTGTATCCGGCTCAATGGCGGATCGAGGGAGGAGATGGCCCCAGGGACTCGCTACACGCCGAGGAGCTCTTCTCTGCGGATTTCAAGCAGAAAGCCACGAAAGACGGGGGTAGGTTTATTGCAGCCATTTGTCCTGACACCAGCTGCTCTTCGCTTCCTCCAGGAAGGAATGCGAACGAATCCTACGTTGGATCTCTCCACCGTGACCTACTTGGAACAAGGAGGAAGAAAACATAAATGATGTTGCATAGTTAAATCCAGGGCTGTAAGTGGACCGGGTCCTGCCCGTGCTTAAAAGCAGCTGCCGAGACAGCCATGGTTTAATAAGTCAGCAAAACAGGTCTCTATGACGACGAAGCGTCGTATTACTTCTGCAGCAGCTGCAATGGCGCCCGCAGCTTAAAGGGGAAAGGTAACAAACAGCTGATCACGATGCACGGACACTTCCTTCCCAACGTGGGCAGAGAGAAAACAGAATATTTACGGATCGTGCAGGAAATCTATTCAGGTGAGCGGCAGAGGGAGCCGAGAGCAGGGGGAGAAGACAAGCACACCACCGCCTTTCTCCGAGGCAGAGCAAAAATGCCTCGGAGAAACGCAGTGTCCTTTTCAGATTCGGGGGCGTGTTTGTCTTTTCTGTCCTCCAGCCATTGGCTGGAGGAGAGAATGAGACTTTCTTTAAAAAACACGCCCCCCGATCCGAAAAGGACGGGGCCTGATCGGAGTGACTGACCTCTTCTCCAGTGGCTGGCCAGCATTTACGAGGCCAGCCAATGGAGAACAGGGGAGAAGAAGGGCTGGATCAAGCCCCTCTTCTCCAAGTCATTAAATCTCCGACTTCCGGTTCTGCCTTTCGGCAGACCGGTAGTCCTCGACCTAAAAACCAGGAAACAAATGCACATACACAAACAGCATATTTAATAAGTGATATTTTAAAAGATAGCCGTGACCTGATTTCCTGCACTTACACCGATGCATAACACGCTAGGTTGGGTCAAAACGGTATTGGACTTTTTCACCGTTATAGGTGTGGAATTAAAAAACAAAGCATGTAATGGTGGAGTCAAAGAAAAAAAACAGGGCTAAGCAAAAGTGTCGAAAGACACCACTGACTTGAAGGCATGAATAGGAGGCATTGCTGCAGAAGTACCTTCTTTCTTTAAAAAATAAAACCTCTTAATATATAGGGAAAAAAAACACGAAATCAATGTGGGACTGGCGCATTAATGGAGAGGCAAAACGAGAGCGAGTGAGTGGGCGATGAGAGAGGCACGTGAAAGTGAACGCGATCGCGTGCTGTAAGGGTGCCCAGGAGCAATGCGCCTAATGAGCCATGACGAGAAGAAAGCCAGATGGCACCTGTGCGTGTAACTGTGCACGTAACCGCACGCTCTAGGCCACACAAAGCGTGTGATGAGATTTTTGAAGCCCACTTACTAAAAGTCTCAACAGTACAGTGCATGCGCTGGCTCAGGCGAGACCTAAAAACAAGGTTAAAGGGACATTAGGAATTGTAATTATATCTTACTTTACATTAAAAAACGAAAACCTTAGAAATTCACTGACTAAACCAAAGGCTAAAGCTACATTATACTTAGGTGAAAAAGACAGTTCACATGCCATTTTAAACTAAAAACAACACTGCAATTCACCAGTTATAGTTACCTCAAGTAATTATAAGTTGAGCTGAGTGGAAACACCAGGATTCAAACTGTGAGTGGGAGGTCAAACACTGATCCTTCAAGTGAATACATGAGTGTACAGATCCATCAGACTAATATAATCTGTTTGGTATCTTCAACATAGCATCATTGCACACATTATTGTGGAGACTTGAGTTTGACTATGGTCACACACTATCAGGGTGGGGACCGTGACATCCCTATAATCACACACCATCTCTCTGGGGACCTGAGCATCCCTATCTCTGTGGAGACCTGGCATCTCTATAATCACACACTATGTCTGTGGAGACCTGGCATCTCTATGATCACACACTATCTCAGTGGAGACCTGAGCATGCCTATACTCACAAACTATCACTGTAGAAACCTGGCCATCAATATAATCAAATACTATTTCTGTCGGGACATGGCATTCCTATAATCACACACTATCTGTGTGGGGACCTGGGCATCCCTATAATACTGTAATAACACACTATCTCTGCCTGTGGAGACCAGGCATCTCTATAATCACACACTATCTCTGTGGAAACCTGACCATCAATATAATCACACACTATCTCTGTGGAAACCTGGCCATTCCTATAATCACACACTATCTCAGTGGGGACCTGGGTATCCCTATTATCACACACAATATCTGTGGGGACTTGAACATTACTATAATCACACACTATCTCTGTGGGGACTGGCATCCTTATTATCACATACTATCTCTGTGGAAACCTGGCCATCCCTATAATCACACACTATCTCTGTGGGGACCTGGGCATCCCTATAATCACACACCATCTCTGTGGGGACCTTGACATCCCTATAATCACACACTATCTCTGTGGGGACCTGGGCATACCTATAATCACACAATATCTCTGTGGGAACCTGGGCATACCTATAATCACACATTATCTCTGGGGGGACCTGGCCATCACAATAATCACACACTATCTTTGTTTGGACCTGGGCATCAATATAAACAATCACGTGCTATCTTTGCAGTAGGACACTGCACCTGCCTTCTCTATGGGGAACCTGGTAACACCATTCTCACACACCATCTCAGTGAGGACCTAGACATCCTCAAAATCACACACTATCTCTGTGGGGAGCTGGACATTCCTACAATCACACACTATCTCTGTGGGGATATGGACAACAATATCATTCATCACACACTATCTTCTTGAGGACTTGATCATGGCTATCATCACACACTATCTCACTGGTGACCTTGCCATGTGTATAATCACACCGTGTCTCTATTGGGACCTAGGCATCAATGTAATTACACTACTGCTTTGTGGGAATTTGAACATTATCACCATCACACACTATCTCTGCAGGGACATGAGTGTGTCTCTCATATAATTTTTCCATAGAGAGACTTGTACTTGACAGTTGTCACACACTTTCGCTGCAGGTCTACAGTCACTATTGTGGGGATGTGGGCAACCCTATTATCACACATTATCTCTATGGGGGCCTAGGCTTCATTATAATCATACAACACAACAATCCCTGCAGGACTTGAGCAAGACTATAATCTGTGCACGCAACTGGGTATGACTATAATAACCTACTATCACTACAGGGACCTGAGCATTACTATTATAACATTCTCTATGTGGGGACTTGAACATAACTATGCTCACTCACTATCTCTGTGGGGTTTTGAACATAACTATAATCACACAATATATTTGAGGGACCCTCAACATGAATATACCCACACACTATCTCAATATGGTCTTCAAGGTGAGTATAATTAAACGCTTTATTTGTGGGGACCTGAGCATTAATGTAATGACACACTATTTCTACATGAACATCAGTATGACTATTATCGTATCCTATCTCTACATGGACTTGAATATGACTATTATAACATTTTCTATGTGGGGACTTATGACACACTCTCTCTGCACGAACCTGAACCTGACAATCTCACACTATCTCTGGGGGAACTTGAACATGCCAATAATCACGCACTATCTCTGCGGGGACTTCAGCATGACAATCACACACTATCTCTGAGGGGACTTGAACATGACAATAATCACACACTATCTTTGCGGGGACTTGAACGTGACAATAATCACACACTATCTTTGCGGGGACTTGAACATGCCAATAATCACACACTATCTTTGCGGGGACTTGAGCATGCCAATAATCACACACTATCTTTGCGGGGACTTGAACACACCAATAATCACACACTATCTTTGCGGGGACTTGAATACACCAATAATCACACACTATCTTTGTGGGGACTTGAACATGCCAATAATCACACACCATCTTTGTGGGGACTTGAACATGCCAATATTCACACACTATCTCTATGGGGACCTGGGCACTTCTTGAATAACACTCTATATTTGCATGAATTGCAGCATGACTGTCATTGAACACTATCTGTAGAGGGACCTGAACCTGACTATAATCAAACATGATTAAAATCGAACACTGTTTTGGAGGATTTCAACAAGTCTATAATCACACACTATCTGTGTAAGAACCTGGCATCCCTATAATGACAAACTATCTCACGTGACTAAAACGGAACTAGCATCAAATACCACCTCATTGGGGACTTAAGCATTAGTAAAACCACACATAATCTAGGCAGGACTTGAACATAAATATAAACACACACTATGCCTATAGGAACTTGGGACTGACTACATTGAAACACAATTTTAATAAAATCACGCCCTATCTCTGCAGTGGCTTAAAAATGATTATCATCAATTACTCTCTCTGTCAGCTGTAGAACATTACTATAATACCATACAAAATCTTTGGGGCTTATCATTGCATAACATGCAAAGAAAATGATGCCTAGTGGTGAGGTTGATGAAAATGAACTAGGTAATCTCAACTTGACTTTCCTATCTGACCACATTGCAGGATGTTTGGCCTCTAAATAATCTTAACGTTGTGTTGTTTACTTATTCTTGAAAGTTTGTGAGCACTCAGTAACAGGCTAAATATCTGTAAATCTCTTTCCAGGGACTTCATATGCTATAGGCCTCCGCTGAGAAATTCATTATCATCACAGTCCATGTTCTGTGTGCTCGTAGGACACAATGAGCTATTTATATATGACTAAACTATCATGTAATTTAAGTAGAGCATTGAAAAATTACATTTAGCCATTTGTTTATGAAGGCATTCAATCACAAATGATAATTATTGAGTAAGTCCCCACAAGGATGGTAACACATGTTCAAGACCCCACAAGGATGGTTCTGTGCGCACGATTAACCCCTTCCCCGCTCATGACGGAACCGCTCCGTCATGAGCCACGGTTGCCGTGTGCTCATGACGGAACGGTTCCGTCATGACACGCCCGTTGGCGGCCGCTCCGCCTACGCGGCGCTGTTTCCCCGCCTGTGCGGGGGGACAACGCAAATGGGCGGAGTCATGACGGAACCGTTCCGTCATGAGCACAGGTCAACCGTGGCTCATGACGGAGCGGCTCCGTCATGAGCACAGGCCCGCCGCGCTGCCCCCCTGCCCCCCCCAGCGCTGCAGCGGAATGTCCGCAGCAGCGAAGGGGTTAAAAAACAATATTTTTGCAAATTTGAAGCAGGATCCTGTATTTTTAATTTTTTCTTAACATATTTCTGTTATTGGCATATTTTTAAACCATTGGGGAAGGTTAGTCCCCACAAGGCAGGTGTTCACACATAGTCCCCACAAGGATGGTAACACGTGTGTGTGTGTGTGTGTGTGTGTGTGTGCGCGTGTGCGTGTGCGTGTGCGTGTGCGTGTGTGTGTTCGCACACTATGGACGTCGTTCGAATGCTCCTTCTGGAACATGGCTGTGTGCCTGACCATGGTCAGTGTGTGCCTTCCACCTGCTATTGCCTTTTCCTAAAAAGGTATAGGAAATATTACATTTTATTTTATCAATGGTAAATTATTCACAGCTTTATTGGCACATGGCGAAAATCTCACTCTTTTCATAACTGTTAAAATACAAGCAGACCTATATTAAAGCAGCATTACGGCATTCATTAGGAAGGTGCATTTGTAACAAAATCTCCAGAGAGTTGATCTGAAAAATTGTTAAAAAAATTAAATTACCTTGAAGACAATGCTGACAACACCAGAACAACGCATTACCTAACCACCACAGAAAGAGACACCAATAATCATCCATCAATGCATATTTTCAAACCTCTGCCACAAAAAGATTTTCTTGATATTATCATTACAGCCAGACCATCAGGATTGCTTTCAGACCCGGAACTTTTTGAAGATATCCTTCGTTCCACCTGTGCAGTGGAGGTAGCTAAATGCCTTCTCAACAAATCCCTGGAACTAGGTTTATTCCCATCTCCTAAAAAAAACAAACCTAAACCAATCTGACCCAGCAGACTACAGGCTCAAATTAAATGACCATTCTTAGGAAAAATGTTTGCGTGAGCAGTGTTTGCTCAACTCTATCTTTACTGAACATTACAGCTTACTGTGAGACCAATATTCCGGGTTTGAGACCAGGCAAAGGCACAGAGTCAGCCATCAAATCCATTTGGGATGAGCTAAAACTCAGTGGACAAAAACGGAGTTGCTGTCTGGGTACTTATGGATTTATCAGCTTCTTGTGACACATGGCCACCACCGCACGTCACTGCAAAAATATACGATCTCAGAATCCATGAAAATGCTTTAAAGGACAAGCTACTTACCTTTGGCAAAGCCTTATCTGGGAGAGACTATCTAGTCACAGATTCCTTATCTTAGAATTATCCCAGAGGCGTCAGACTAGATCTGGAAACATTTTGTGAGCAGTACCCCTGCGTGCCAGTAGGTGGCGCCGTTCGGCGCTGTGTGGCGTTGCCGTGGTTGTTCACGCTGGAAGTGATGTGCATGGTGCCAATATAGGCATCACCCCAGTGCGCTGATGTCAGTCTCTTTTCTCAAATTTCAACGCCAGGAGCCTGGAGCCATGAAGAACACTGACCACTGGTGTGGAAAACTAGGGCCTTGAAAGGGGAACAGCCCTGCCACTAGAAATCCACTCAAAGAGCAGGGAGGGTTGGTAAGGATTCTGCAGCTAGTTAGAATCTCTACCAGATAAGGTGTTACCAAAGGTAAGTAACTTGTCCAACTGATAGAGACTTTGAGCCGCAGATTCCTTACCAGAGAATAGATACCCAAGCAATACCTCCCCGAAGGTGGGTCTGCGAAACTGTTTCATACTAGGAAGTCCTGCAGGACCGAATGAGCAAAGTGCCCGTCCCGGCGGACCTGAGTGTCTAGGCAGTAATGCTTCATGAATGTGTGTAGAGAAGCCCATGATGCTGCCTGATAGATATCTAGGACCGGAACTCTGCGTGCTGACACAATTGTCGCAGCCTTAGCTCTGATGGAATCAGCACACAAACCCCTAGGGGGTTACTTCTCGGCCAATGTGTAGCATATCTTAATGCATAGCACAATCCATCGGGAGAGGGTCTGTTTCCGACATACCCCACAAAGAGTTAGTTGTCCGCACGGAACGCTTGAGTGCGGTCAAGGTAGAACGACAATGCTCTTTTTGGGTCCAGTCGATGAAGACGCTCCTCTTCCTTAGAGGGATGTGGTGGAGCATAAAAGGTAGGCAGAGTGATGGACTAGCCTACATGAAAGGGAGTGAGAACCTTCAGCAGAATCAAAGCTCTAGTGCGAAGAACTAGCTTGTCTAGAAAGATGCTTAGGTATGGAGGATTGGATGACAAATCTTGAAGCTCACTGGCCCTCCGGGCAGATGTGATCACCACTAGGAAGACCGTCTTAATGGTAGGAGCCTGAGAGCACTGTTATAGAGCGGTTCAAATGGAGAACACATCAGAAATGTAGGCATGAGATTGAGGTCCCCTGAGGCATTATAAAGGGTGAAGATGGAAACATATATTGGAGACCTTTCAAAAATCAATTTACAAAAGGATGTTAAATAAGGATAGCAGATCTGGCAACCACAGAAAGGCTGAGATGGCAGACAGATAACCCTTCAACGTTCTCAAATGCAGAGCCCTGCTTCGAAAGGGTAAGTAAAAATAAACAGAAGAACTTGTGAAAGGGGTGCAGATAAAGTGTCACACTATGCCACTAACTTGTTCCAACATTCAGCGTATACAATCTTGATGGAGGGACACTGGGCTGCCAAGATAACATTGCAGACTTCAGGTGGAAGGTCGAAAGCTGTCAACTGTTGCCGATCAATCTCCATGCGTGAAGGCGGAGAGTTGATAGGTTCGGTTGGAGAACCCTCCCCTGCTGCTGCAACAGAAGATCCTCCCGAAGGGGCAGCCTGATCGGAGGACTGATGGCCATGCTCAACAGCTTGGGATACCAAACTCCCAGAGCCCTGTCCGGAGCCACAAGGATGACTTGGGCCCGGTCGTTCCTGATCTTCTTGAGAACTCTGGGCAGGAGTGGTATGGGCAGGAAGGAGTACAGGAGGCCCGAGCTCCACTTAAGATGAAAAGCGTCTTCAAGAGAGAGCCGTCTTGGACACTCCAGCGCGCATAACCGCTGACATTGCGTGTTCTCGGCGGTGGCAAACGGATGTAACTAAGGCTCTCACTACTGGAGAAAGAGACCTTGCACCACCTTTGGATGGAGACGCCACTCATGATCCGCTGGGCATCTTCAGCTAAGTTTGTTAGTCCCAGTGTTCAAAGAGCACCCTGGGTGTTGAACCACCAGGGATATGCCCTGATGTTCCAGCCATGTCCAGAGAGGCAGGGCCTCTTGGCAAAGTGTCTACGACCCCACCCCGCCGTGTTTTTGTTGCAATACCACATGGCAGTGGTGTTACCCGTCAACACCTGCTCTACCCTTCCCTTGATGGAGGATAGAAAGGCTTTCAATGACAGCCGGATTGCCTGGAGTTCCAGTAGGTTGATGTGGGGTTAGTATTCTGCTAGAGACCAGAGGCCTCTGATCTCCCCCTCAAAGATGGCCGCCCTATCCCAGGAGTGACGCATCTCTCACCACTATCAAATCTGGTTGGGGAAGAGAGAGGGGTCTGCCGCTGACCCAATCGCGGTTCGTTAGCCACCACTGCAGATCTTTTACAGTTCCCTCCGAGATCTGAACCATGTCAGAGAGATTCCCATGATGCTGCGCCCACTGGAACTTCAGGTCCCACTGCAGAGCCCACATATGCCAATGGGCATGTGTTACAAGCAAGATGCAGAAGGCCATGAGGCCCCGTAGTAGCATCAGAGTCAGTTACACCAAAATGCAGGCTAGAGTCCGAAACATCAGTATCAAAGCCTATGTATCCAGAACTCGCCATTCGAGAGGATAGGCCCGAAACTGCACAGTGTCCAGAACAGCTCTGAGGAAATGGAGCCTCTAAGAGGGAGTTAAGTGTGACTTCGGCACGTTGATAGTGAACCCACGATGAGTTCAGGAGGTCCACCATAGGCTGGAGGTGAGAGACGACAGGATGGGGTAGAGCCTTCCTTCAACATCCAGTCATTGAGATAGGGTAAGACTGGCACTCCTGATCTCCGCAGATGAGCTGAGACCATCGCTATCATCTTGGTGAACTCCCACTGGGCACTGCTAAGGTCAAAAGGGAACACGGGGAACTGTAAGAGCTCATGCCCAACCGTGACCTGCAGGTAACGCCTGTGGGCAGGCAGGAAGGGCATGTGGAAGTATGCATCCTGCAAGTCCAACGCTACCATTGAGTCTCCCAGGTTTAGGGCAAGCAGGACTTGAGCAAGCGTGAGCATTTCGAATATCTCATTTTTCAGGAAGAAATTGAGAGGGTACATTTCTAGGATTGCAAAAGTCTCTGCCCTTCTTGGGCACCAGAAAGTAGCGGGAACCATGGCCTACTTCTGGCATCGGCACCCTCTCTATGGCTCCCCTGTCCATCTGAGCCGTCACTTCCTGGCGGAGCAAGGAGAGATAGTCCTCCGTCAGCCTGTCTCAAGTGAGTGGCATGGTTGGAGGGACAGTCATAAAGGGGAGGAGTAGCCCTTTCGGACAATCTGAAGAACCCAGTGGACTGATGTTATAGATCTCCAGTGGGGCATGTGACGCCATATCCTGCCTCCCACTGGGTGCCCATGATGTACGAGGGCAAGCTAAAGAGGCTTTGAGGCTGCAGAGGGGGTGGTCACCGGCCTGACTTCTGGCTGCCCGGCCCACGGGATCTGCGGGTACCGCGTTTGCAGCCACGCTGAGGCTGGGAAAGCTTGTGCACCGCGGTGGCTGGGCAGGTAGAGACAGGGCTGGAAACCCCCTACGTGCCCACGAAAGGATCGAAAGGTGGACTGGGGTTGATGACGGTCCATGAAAGACCCCAGGACCTGGCCGTAGCTATGCTATCCTGGAAGCGCTCCAGCACTGAGTCCACCTTGCCTCTGAAGAAACTGGAGCCATCAAAGGGCATGTCCATAAGCAACGCTTGGACATCACCAGAAAAGCCAGCTGTTGTCAGTCAGGCGACATACTGTAAGGTTACCGACGAAGAGACTACTCTGTCCAGAAAGTCGGTTGTGTCCAGTCCACATCAAATTGTGAACTTCACGTCATCTCTCCCAAAAAACATAGCTTGGGAGAGTATGGCCCGGGCCTCCTCTGGGACCATAGGCAGCACCTATGCAACCAAATGCCACAGGTCATGGGAGTAACAGCCCAAAATGCAGGCTGTGTTCATGGACCGCAGTGCCAGGCTGGTGGAAGAAAACATTTTCTTTCCTAAAGTGCCAGGATTTACAGGAGAGGTGGAGGCTTGGACCACCAAGCTCTCTGGGCTAGAGCGCAGTGTGAGGAAATTGAGGTCTCCAGGGGTGGGGTGGTGTACAATCGTCCTGTTCACAGGAGCCCCTGTGCAGGGTTTGGACCAAGTCCCAAGCAGCATGTCAGTGAAGGCTTCATTAAATGGGAGAAATGGTTCTGAGGGTGTCACTCCCGGCTGAAGCACCTCTGTCAAGGCGTTAGTCTTGACTGCCACTGAGGGTAGAGGCTAAGGTCCAGGACCTCGGCCGCCCTTCTCAACACCATAACCACGGTAGGAGGAGAGAGCATGCCAGTGTCTGGAGAGGTATCCAGTCCACTGGCATCTGCCAATTCCTCATACCAGTCCATGTTTGGGCCAAGGGGCTGGTATTCTTCAGGGTCCAGCGACCCCTCTCAATCGTCCCTGACTCCCACCCCATAAGAACAGGGCTCGGGCTCTGGCCTGGAAGACGTGCCAAAGTCGATGTCTCACAATGCCCCTCCGGCTCCATGTCGAAGTTGGGGAAGAGAATGGGCATGGCGCCGCTGGAGGGCGCCAGCAAAGCCCAGAGCATCGGCATTGGGACCGGTGCCAAGGAAGGTCAAGGTGGTATGACTAGCATTAGTCTGGATCCATCCGTGGATCCAAGGAGTCGACTGGAGCCGGGGAAGGAACCGCCAGTAGAGAAGCACTGGGGGTCCCTCCCAAATGTGCATGCCCGAAGACGTGCCAGATGGAACTGGCCACCCAATATGAGATACATGGCATCATAGAAGTAGCTAAGTTTGGAGGGGGTTGCTTCGGCTGCTGGAGAGGCGCAGAGCCAGCCCAGGCCCGATTTTCGAATGGGATTCGTTTCTCAGGGGATCGTAGGGCTATTTGGGGGTAGCTCTGTAGTCACACTCTCATCAAGAGTCCTGCCCCGTCTGTCCAACTACTTGGTCTCGATCCCCGGCGTTTCGCGAAACGCCGGGGATCGAGACCAAGTAGGTGGACAGACGGAATGGAATACAATCGGATGGAATACAAAGCATGACAGATTAATTAATCAGTCACTTATTCAAGGAGCAGCTACTCTGCCCTTGCGTTAATAAACAGTTAGGGAATCCCTTCCTCTGTTATCCAGGGTGGCCTTCTGTTTGCCCTGAAGAAAGTCCTGGACCTTTACGGCCGTACACGGACTGAAACATGTTGGCACTAGGGTCATAGGACCATAACTATCCTACAAAGACCCTATTTGTAAATATTTTAGTATCCCAGACAGACCCGTAAATAAAGGGATACTGGGGATCTGTCTGAGGTTTTTTAATTTTCTAGCCCCCCTGGTCTATACCATCTTCAAAGAGCTCCCAACATTGTGGTTGAGCCCGCCCCGACTTTTAGGCGTCGGGGTGACCCGATGATGAAGCATGACACCACTAGGGTGTGTGAGGGTACCTAAACCAAAAGGAATTGCTTCCTTGCTCACCTATTGGTGAAGCAAACATTTTCCCTCAGTAGCTTCTTCATAATATTCCATCAACGTATATTGATGTTGACCGGTTATTGGTCAGTTGGAGTAAATTTATAGTGACATTGATTATATAGGGAGGTATTACTCTGACCTAGAATCCTCTCCACCCTTTTGGCAAGTGAAAAACGTTTTTCAATAGCCTTTTGTGTATACACCACTTATCATACCACCATACCATAAGAAATATGTAGGAGGCACTGCTTTCTCAGTACACTCAGCCACGCTCTGGACTACTCACTACTAGCCAGAAGCATATACACTTCTGAAGACACAAGCCTTGAAAAATCATAAAAATATTACTAGACCTACAGGTCTAGTAACTTGAAAAATCTACTGTCCCAAACTGGAATTTACTTTACCCATAAACTGGTCTCATTATGTCATCCTAGGGTAATATTTGTTTTTGCAGAGCCACCTTCTTCATCATTATCACATATAAGAGCACCTTCCAATTTGTGAGTTCAGCATTCCTGCAGTGCAAAAAACCCTATTTGGTTTGATTTAATAGACAAAATGTTTGTTAATATGAACCGAGCCCACATGTGGGGTACACATGACCCATTGACTTGTCTGTTAGTTCACTAATAGCATTGCCATTAGGGCAGAAAAGTTTCTCAGTTCATGTTTAAAAATTCACTTTTAATAAATATCTTACTAAAGCATAAGGTGGTAGTGCAGTGTCATTTTACAGGTAGCACATTGCCCTATGAAATGTCTTAAAAAGCTCCTGCTAACATGCAGTTTTACTTATAAAACTATACAGTGTATGAACAATAATCTGTGGAAATCGGGTTGCAGAAAACATATTTATAATTTCCACATCACCAAGTAAAGTGTTCTGATTTGTTTTCAACCTATTACAGTATTTCCTTCATCACACAAAATTACAAAACAAGGGCCTCTATAACTACTGAAATGTATTTTGAAATGTTTGTAGAGTTCATTTTTTATCTATTTAAATGGTCGTAAGAATAAAACATGAAATCCTACAGCATTTCATTTCACACTTTTTGTACAGCACGTTTGTCAGACAATTCACTTTACAAAATCCTGGAACTTTGTAGTTAAAGAAAGAAAAGTAATTGTAGATGTTAATGGAATCTTAGCCCCTGCCTCTGAACACAGGAAAAATGTCACAAAATAAAAACTAGATGTCGAGGCATCTTTAATACTTCTTCACTCTGGGGCCGATTACGATCCTGGAAAAACCCGGTACAAACCGTGGGTCGGAGCTTTTTCTCCGTCCGACTCGTACCGGGTTGTAAAACTTTACAAACATGCAATTACGATTCGTACGGAAACACCATTCCCGTACGATTCGGAAAAAAGACCAACCGACAGAAAAATACATACAAATGTGATCCGGGACACCGCGGACGTGACGTCCGGACGGAGTTAGGCATGTTTTTACGTACCAGCAATTACGATTCACACCGACTGCAGTCTGGATGGGAAAATTTTTACGGCACCTAAAAAGTGCCGGAAAAGCTAAGTACGCAGCGATGCGAGCTGATTAGGGGGCCCGGTACGCGCCGTACCCCCCCCACCCCCTGTATGTACGGAGCGTACCCCCGTACCCCCCAGCCCCCCGTATGTACGGAGCGTACCCCCCAGCCCCCCGTATGTACGGAGTGTACCCCCCAGCCCCCCGTATGTACGGAGCGTACCCCCGTACCCCCCAGCCCCCCGTATGTACGGAGTGTACCCCCCACCCCCGTATGTACGGTGCGGACCCCCAGCGCTACGCGGGGGTACGGCGCGCCCATCCGCGGGGGAGCTGGGGGTACGGTGCGAACATACGGGGGGCGGGGGGGGGGGTACGGCGCGTACCAGGCACTTGTTTGGACATCTCCATGGTTGCTATGGGAGTTCGCTCCGGACGGTCTTTTTTCCATACAGTTGTACAATCGGACGGATGGGACGGATCGTAATTGCGCATTGGGACTTCAGTTTTCCCATTTGTACGTAAAAATGTCCGGGGACGTGTCGGAGACTTTTCCCGACCCGAGGACGTGTGGGGGAATTTTCCCAATGCGATTTGTATGGACTTTTTCCCATACGAATCGTACTTGGCAGTTTGTACGGCGCTTTTACCATTTGTACGGAAAAAAGTCCAGATTCAATTCGGTTGGGGAAATTTTTTCCAGGATCCTAATCGGCACCTATGTGTGTGAACAGAACACCTGTGGTTTGTCAGCTCGCCCGAAGGGGCGCGCAGGCCCTGAATATAGCTCATCCTGATAAAATCTCGAGGCTGGCTACAGAGCCCAGAACACAGTCGTACCCTCAGGCCTAATCTGCAGTTTACAATCCACAAATTGCAAACAACTCAAGCAGCAAACTACTTTGGAAATAAGCTAAGAAGCACTGACCTATGGTTCACCGTGGCATTATATAGTTATGTACTTGCAGATATAGCAGTTATAGCTCACAATAATACTAAAACCATAATACGCAGTGGTCAGCAACAAATTATAAGTTATACCTCTTAAAGTCACATACAACATATCTGCTTTGAGGGTTGTCCGTCACGAGCACCGTACAGCAAACAAATCTATATACAATTTGAAATTCCATAAAGGGCCCTGCAGAGCTGTTCAAAGCATACTGAAAACCATAACACTGCGCGTCTGCCTCTCACGCTTCATCGTCGAACACACTGCTGCGCGCAACGTCCCATACCACGATAACCTCAACGCGGTGGTCATCATTAATGGCATGGAAACACGTCCCACATAGTAGGAAGACAAAGACAACATCCTTCCAACCACACGGCATGCATAGTGTAGCATACTACTCATGTAGGCAAGCGCTCAGCACCCCACACAGGAGTAGTAAGCGCTATTTAGATGCTGCAATACAATACTTTACCTGCTTAGAAGCCACTGTTCAGGTCCAGTGTTTTCACCGTAGCATACCTATGTATCGAAGGGTTAAGTCCTCTGAGTACATCTAACTACAGCATTTCAAACAAGCCACCTGAATCTCGGACTTGATGCCTGTTCATTACTGTAATTCCATTATTTAAATGAAATATTGCATCGGGGTTTAGCTGTATGACAGATTGAATTACATTTGTCTTTTCATTTCTGTGACACACTGTACTTAACTCAGAGGTTGCATTTGCAAACCTTCCATTTATTAAACACGCGCTCTCAATTCATGAGCATTTGTCTTTAGAAGACTGAAAACATTAATGAGCCTGTTGCATGATTCATTGAAAGCCCAGAATTGCTTTTATTTTGTGTATATTTAGATCTGCGTGGCAATGAATAATGCAAAAAATAAAATGGAGAAAGAAAATGATGAAGAAATGGTTGTGAAACAAAGAAGCCACAACGGGAGAACGGAATTTACGTTGCATGGCAGTTATTTAGAAACTGTTATGACAAACATCAAAATAAAGAAATTCACGGACAAAAAAGTTCAAACATTATTTTTCTTTTAACACAACTTCAACTAGAATTCTAAAGGTACTTTGCATGTACAGCGCTAATCATTGCCAGAACCAGAACCACCACAGTGTCATTAAATGCAAACACAGTCCTCACTCAAGCCCAAACCCTAACTCTTGCAACACTACATTGTCTCCCTGCCCTAGAAAGCAGGTCGATGCCACAATGTGCCTAGAAGCATTCATGTGCCTCTGGTTCTTACAGTCAGGTACTCGCTCTGAGGCCTTGCCCTCCATACTGTTGAAGCTTTAGTCAACACTTGACTCATGACAACATTTGAGCAATGAAAATCTCATGGAATGTTTGCAGCAAAAAGCCCTTGGTCCCTGGGGCAGGGGTATCCACTTTGCTGCACAGATAAACTCCACCCTCCCAGGGAGACACATACTTATGGCTACCAATACTAAATTGGCTGTATTATTAAGGACCATTGTCTTTAGGTTACTCCTACATCACCTCCCCATATCTCTCTAAATCCTTTCCAGAGATATCCTATAAGAAACCTACAGCGACTTACAATTCGGACCCGGCCTGCACTGCATTAAGATTCGATTCCTTAGTGTCCCAGAATCCAGCCACTGAAAATCACTTGCTGATGCCCTGTGGAATATCGCCTCAATTCCAATTCTCAGTAGTGTCCAGAAGTTCAACTTCCTCAGTTTGGAGAATATGGCTGTTTACAACGAATGTGTTGTTCACGCATTCCATTACAACGACCGTGTTGTTTCAACGCGAAACATTACATCGCAAGTCGTTTCAATGACTTGCTGTAGGGGGCGCGCTGGATTTAGGAATGGTATTATTTACTATTCCTACTCCAGTTTGTACAACAGCAGGGAAGGTGTTGGATTGTAAATAACCCTGGGCGTAGTGGGGCTACGAGTAGCAGCGTGTAGTGTGGAAAAATCTACGCACACTCGCGCTCTCCGCGTAGCCCCACTACGCGCCACCCGCCGCCCGCCCTCATTTTAAAATAATTTAAAGAATGTTAAAAGTAAATAAAACACCTTACCTGCAGTGCGGCGTCCTGGGGCTCCCTCTTCCTGCTTGACGGTAACTTCTTCACACAAATGCGCATGCGCGGACGCCCGTGCATGCGCATTTCTCGCGAGAAAAGCGCATGCACGGGCATCCGCGCATGCGCATTTGTGTGAAGAAGTTACCGTCAAGCAGGAAGAGGGATCCCCGGGACGCCGTACTGCAGGTAAGGAGTTTTATTTACTTTTAACGTTCTTTAAATTATTTTAAAATGAGGGCGGGCGGGCGGCAGGTGGCGGGCAGCTCTGCTTCGCTGCGGCGTGTGCTTAGCGCTGCCTACTATGCCTACTTCGTAAGCGGCGAAGCAGGCAGCGCTACGTGCACTCCGTGGGCGACGCCCAGGGTTAATTCTAAATCCAACACCAGTGTGCCCCCTGCAGCAAGTCCTTGAAACGACTTGCGATGTAATGGTACACGTGGTAACAACCGCATTGTAAAGGAACCGTGTTGTGGAGACAGCGTTGTGAACGCTGTTTCCCCAGTTTGGAACACCACAACACTTTTGATTAGTTCATTAACAGCTTAAGCCAACTGTCCCTCAAATCTTAGCCAAACCTGCAATCTCCAAACCAAGGACACAACTGTGCATGCTGCATGTCTTCTCATATTGTTATTATGTCCACTTGCAACACCATAAGTGCATGTGTGCACCTTTGCATGATATAGCCACCAATTCAATTTAAGCATTTTCTACATACATCGTTTCTGATAGAAATAGCTCAACTCGAATAAATATAAATACATGAACACAATATGAGCCTTCACTAGGGCCTGTCAATCTGTCTATGGGTATAAGATGCTTGCACCGGTCAACAATAAAGGCATGTGATAGAAATATATTGACACCCGAGGCTGAACATATGACTACATGTCCAAGTGCAACTGTACCAAGTATCTGCTGGTTATTTTTTTAAGATAGGAGGCTGCACCGGGTATTTGTTGGCCGCAGCTGTGTATATTATATTGTAGCTGCAATGAATTGGTCACGACTGGACCTATGACATGTAAGTGGCACAGAAGACACAGTCCAGGAGATGTAAGGAGCTAAAGAGGAAATACAGTAGAGGAGGGATGGAGGGAACAGAAGAGGAAAGGCTCCAGAAGTGTGGGGACGGATGAGAGAAGATGGATTCATGACCTACTAGAGAGATAAAACAGCGTAGAAGATATTATGTGGCAGCCCTAATATAGGTCCTGGGGAGCAATCACTACTTCCTTCTGTGTAAAGTCTACAGGCAGAGCATCCCCTGCAGCCTCACACTAACAGATATACCTACAGGCTCATCGCCGACCAGGAGGCGGACAGGAGGGACAGCTAGAAGAAGTGTTAGTTTCTCTGAGTGTTCAGGTCTCTGGGAAGCCTGAGGGGTCATAGCTTGTAGAGAAGCCTACTACAAGGGGCTGATGGCTTGCCCCTCACATGGATAGCTTGAGTCGCCCTTTCCGTGCTCAAGATCTCACTCTCGCCTGGCTGTTGCGGTGAGACCAGTTCGGGCCCATGGAGGTCACAGTGCACAAACACATGGTTGTTTCACTCTAAGGGTTCTAGAGAGAGAAAAAGCACAAGGTAGTTTATTGGTTGCGATACGCTGTGGTGCATTGGGGTATGTCTATGGCGCGTCTCTTTAAAGTCACATATTCTCTCCTCTGGGGAGAACTGAGGCTGCTGTGGTAACCTAGTGGAATGAGCCCGCGCGCCCTCCAGGTGAACCTTTCATGCAAGTTGACAGCAAAACATTATGCAAAGAGGAATCCAACTAAAAATAGTTTGCTTGGAAATTGCTTTCTCCTTTTTAGCACAGAGAAACCGACAAACAACTCTTCATTCCTTGATGAAGTCAACAATGAAACGCGAGCTATCCTGTGGTCCAAGAGCTGCAGGCGGTGCTCTTGTTTTGAGGGTTTAGCCTAGGAGGATATTAAAAAGCTGGAAGCATAACCTTTTTGTAGCAAATAAAATTCGTAAATCTCCTTCAAAAGTAAGACAGTCACTCTGCAAGCATCACAAGCGTGTTAAGGAGTTGCGAGGGGACAGTGCATGCAATTTGGTGAATTTGCAAGCTAAAATAATAGACACCAAAAATACAGTATTTAATATTAGGAGGGTAAAAAGACAAGAATGCATTGGCTCAACTAGAGAATCCATCAAAAATCTCAGGATCACATTAAGCTTCCAGGGAGCGTTGACCTTGGCGAGGAGGTTTTCTGGAGACCCTTCAATATGTATTAGAGCGAACCTTGCTCAGGTGGCAGTTTGAAGTTAAAGTGGAAACAAAATAACCTCTTATTGCCCCTACATTGGGTTATTTTTTACCGAGAAAGGAACAAAGTCCAAATTTAGAGAAACCCTGAAAGAAAATCTGTCTCCCTATGGTTAGAACTCCAGAAGGAAAACCTTCGCTGATAGGTGAAACTGATTTGCGCCACCCCTCTCCTGTTGAGACTGAAGATGTGTGTCTGTTTATTTAGGTGTTCTATGTAGAGATTAAATGCTTTATTCAGAGGCCTCAGGGTGCTCAAAGACACTATAACCGTGCAGAAGAACCCCCAACAACAGGGACAGTGGGGGAGAGATTCCCCGTGTCTGGTGAACCCTTAATCTCTGCAGTGACCCCCTAAAGGCTCTACAACAGCCAAGAATGGTCCTCTTCTGTATGTGAGTGGTGCTATCTCAGAGATGCATTCAGCTAAGGAAGAGCTTCAGTCAGAGTCCTTGTCTCAACGCAAGCTGCACCACGGCCTACCACCGTAAGTCCCTAAAGGCCTGGATCCTCGTTGACCCGCCCAGTGCAGTCTGGATTATGTTTACTGTGTGAAATCTCAGCGTCTTTAGCACTAGAAGGAAAGCTGGGATCAGCGGAGATGTGTACGGATGGTCAAACGCCAAGTCTATCAAATGAGAGACCTTTGTGCTGAAGCTTCCTTGAGCAGGATTGAGGGCATCTGTCATTCCAATGAGGGGCGAAAGCTCCATGTCCAGTGTACGCCACAGTGAAGGCAGCCACTTCTACCTCCAGAACGAACTCCCAAACCCACTCATCAACCCAAATGTTGGCCAAGATGTTAGGTGAAGCCACCACTATAGAGAGGTCATGACCTATCTCCCAAGCCACTAGACTGATGGTCACGCTGGAGAGCTGAAAGAGTACTCTCTCTTGATCGTGCACTACATGACTGTAGTGATACTTGTGCGGGCTTGAGAAGAGGAGGGCCACTGGTCGAACACATTTCCCAAACCTCAAGTGGGCTCCCCAACCCTACAGGCATGCACCTGTGAGCACAGCAAGTTCGGTCACTGCTTACGGAAAGCCTGTCTCACATTGAGGTGGTTTTACGGACCCTCAACCCCAACATAAAAATGAAACCCTTGGTAGACTACTCTATTCTGCAAACGCCACACCGTGCTCACTATCCCACACCTATCTAATAGTTAGACGACACAAGGTGTTTAATCAGTGCGTAAAGCACTGTGAGGTCTACGGACAAATGGTGCTCTATAATTTTTAATCTCTGTTAGCACTAGGGGTTGCTAGGATAGAAGGTGTTTAAAATAATATACCTTGTTTAAAAAGCTCACTGATGTCTGATGCATGGCACGCTTTGATATGTAACTTTTTATAAAGTACAGTAAGCCCTGACGGTAGATGTTCTGCCCTGGGCAACCGGTCTGTAAAGTGCTACAAAGTCTGTGGATGGGAGGTACGGTACAAAGTTTACGAAAAATACGGAATGCAAACGCCATAATTAAAAACTGCAAAGTTGCTCAGTCATCAGTACAAGAGTACAGAAAGAGGAAGCAAGGAAGATTTAACAACCTCAATGAATATTTGTACGAATCACTTTTATTTTTTGTTTCCGTGTTTCCAGCTTATATATCTCGTACTTTATCACCACCTTACTTGCACACAGGCTGTCTTAAGTCTGTAGCAATCACTTAATATGAAGCACAATTAGAATCCCGACGCAATATTCTATGGTAAGTGGTGCATGTGAATTTCACACTCGTGTGACAGCACTTGTGCGAAAAAGTCATGTGTGTGGGTGAAATGCACGTGTTCTGGGGGAATTGAGCAAATATCTGAACACAAGTGACATAAATTAAGGTAAATGAACAGGCACCTGGCACAGGTACCTACCGGGGATGCGTAACTCACCAGTAAGACGGTGCAATGTCTTAGGAGAGAGGTGGCGCCTGAGCCGGACTCTTCAGCACCAAAATGTGGAGGTACCAGCACTCCCACAGCGATGAGAGGCCACACTGATGGTAGAGTGTGTGCCATACAGATCTCTCTGACATAAGGTATACGTTGGTACCCAAATTCCGACAGCGATGCGAGGCCACACTGATGGCAGGATGTGTGCCACACAGATCTCTCTGACATAATTAGGCATCAATTGGTACCCAAGCTCCCACAGCGATGCGAGGCCACACCGATGGCAGAATGTGTGCCACACAGATCTCTCTGACATAATTAGGCGTCAGTTGGTACCCAAACTCCCACAGCGATGCGAGGCCACGCTGATGGCAGGATGTGTGCTATACAAAGCTCTCTGACATAATTAGGCGTCAATTGGTACCCAAACTCCCACAGCGATGCGAGTCCACACTGATGGCAGAATGTGTGCCACACAGATCTCTCTGACATAAGGTATACGTTGGTACCCAAACTCCCACAGCGATGCGAGGCCACACCGATGGCAGAATGTGTGCCACAGAGATCTCTATGACATAATTAGGCGTCAGTTGGTACCCAAGCTCCCACAGCGATGCGAGGCCACACCGATGGCAGAATGTGTGCCACACAGATCTCTATGACATAATTAGGCGTCAGTTGGTACCCAAGCTCCCACAGCGATGCGAGGGCACACCGATGGCAGAATGTGTGCCACACAGATCTCTCTGACATAAGGTATACGTTGGTACCCAAATACCCACAGCGATGCGAGGCCACACCAATGGCAGAATGTGTGCCACACAGATCTCTATGACATAATTTGGCGTCAGTTGGTACCCTAACTCCCACAGCGATGTGAGGCCACGCTGATGGCAGGATGTGTGCTATACAAAGCTCTCTGACATAATTAGGCGTCAATTGGTACCCAAACTCCCACCCTACTGTGGGGCTCACTAAAGGCAGGCTGCGTGCTATACAAATCGCTGAAATAAAGCATGAACTGCTCTGAGGCGTAAATTGTAAAGTGCTTTATAATTGCACCCCGTCTGCAAAGTGCAGCTTGCTTTCAAAGCGCCTCGAGTTGAAAGGGTTGGAGCTGAGCAATGTGTGAAAAGCTCCGTGAGCTATGAGGGCAGGAGGTCGGGGTAATCGAGGCTCACCTGTGCAGAGCTGTGCTGCCTGAGGACAGAAGGTGCTACTCTGCGGCGGGTGTAATTTATCTCTGGCACACTGTGAGACCGGATGATGGATCGCAAAGAGCTGACAAAACACAGACTGCGAGGCACGTGATCTCGCGGGCGGAAATGGTCAGGACGTGAGAACAGAACAGCCGGATCCTGGCTCCAGTCAGCATCCTCCCCACAAGTTCAATGACAAAGTTTAATATGTGAAACAGTAACAACGCACACATGGCAAGAATTGTAATATCTACATCATTGGTATGACAAGGACCCTGTCTGCAGCACACCTGGCAGCACCATCTTCACACTCACTCCTGCAGAGTTGTTAATTTATGGCGACTTTGCTAACTTGCTCCCACTGAAAAGGAAGCACCAGCACATAACACATTTCAAAACAACAGAACAACCACCCAAAAATGGCAGCTACGAGCAAGAGCTACAAAGCTGCTCTTTGAAAGCTAGCTTCTAGGACCTGCGTCCCATAACCGCACCTTGGTGGTCATCTCGCGAGACAGAGAAAGCCTCTCCACACAGGAGCAAAACAAAGACAACACCCTTCCAACCACACACAGTAGCGCGCACACACACACACACACACACACACACATGTAGGCAAGAGCTTCGGTGCCCAACATGGGGTAGTGTTATATCAATGATGGAATACAATGTACAAGACCTAAATGCATCCTAGACGGATGGTTGGATCATGTTTGTATTCCAAATATCACTGACTCTTTATTCATACCAGGTAGGCATGGCTACTAAGTGGCAAAATAGCCAGAAAACACCCAAAAGCACAGGCGAAGAGACCCCAAGGTAGCTTTCAGGGGGAAGAAAGTAATGTGCAGAATAGTCGCCGACATGTTCCTTGAACATCTTAAACTGGCTCAGGGCAGGACACAAATATGTGAAAGCAACAGTCACACATGCCAAACTATGAACACCCACAAATGACCTCATGAAACAAAATTATAGTGATACTGAAATAGAGAACCACCCTTGAGCAAGAGAAAGCTGGAAAGTGCTTCCAGCAAGTTTGCCACGACGCGCTCGACAACCCTCAGCAGGATGATGAGAGGGACTTGGAAAGATCTTCAGGTTGTCTTGTTCATATTGAAAACTATTTGAACTTCAGCAAAACATCCATGTAGGTACAGGAAGAACGTGGCATCGTTGAAGCACAGGAAAGCCAGTAACACAGTACAGATCAGCTCCAACGTCAGGTTGGCACATCTGGCCAGTCGTCGGCAGTAGACCAGCAACACAAAATCACCAGCCGGGCCAGACCTTCTACCCAAAGTGGTAGCCGAGTGAGCAGCAGCGCTGCCCTCAAGGTCCCATGAAGCAACCCTGGTGAAAAGTGCACCACGCAGCTGCACAGAAGATTCCTCAGACTGAGGCCATCTAGTGGCCATGGGGAAGATATGCACTTCTCTCAATCTGATGGGCATCAAATTTAAGGCATTGCCTCCTCAGCAGTCACAGAATGCTTATAAGCGCCTAGCAGGAGCAATTATATTTCTTTTTGGCAGAAACCCGTCTACAAAGAGTAAATTCTGTGAGTAGGGAGTTTGAGGCTTAGTTTTACAGATACAAATATTTTTCGAGGGGCTAATCTTTTGTTTTTTTTATATGTAGTTTTGAAGTCTAGATTATGAAATCTGTACTAAAGAGCGATAATTCGGTGTTAAGGTATTTATGGTTTCAAAGTCAAGTCAAATAGGCTTTATTTCGACATAAAATATCTTAAAAAGCATACATACATTAAAGGTCATTTAGAGCATTTACTAAATAGAAAACATAAAAAACCCTAGATATTCTAAAATTCAACATTTTTTCTACATTTGTCTAAAAGGAAAATTATTTAAATTAGCTAAAAGAATTAAAATATGGTTTCAAAGAAAATTCCCATGATGATTTTAAAGAATCGTCAATATATTTTTGAACTGAACTGAGAGGGTAAAAGCTCAGCCCCTTACTCCATCCGCCAGACAACACACAAGTGAATAGGAATACACATATCACAATCTACAGAGTCATGAAACACAAGACTGACAGGTGAAAATGCACAAAGCAGAAGGCATCACAAAATGTAGGTTTTAAAACATTTTGCTTCATTTTTCCTCAATACGAACACTTTTCAATACAGGAGTCCCTCCCAGACACCCTTCTTCCAGGGCGTGTGTTGCCTTCATATTTCCTGCTGGTTTATCTCTAGGTCCAACATGTTCTTCCTCTAGACTCCATGTCTGTCTTCAGGCTTGTCCAATGGACCTTCTGGCAGCACATTCCAAGGACTGTCTGCTACCCTAAGCTTTACTTTCCACTTCCATGACTTACCTTTCATCAAGAGCTGGAATCGGTGCTGATGAGGAATCATCAATACCCCGCTTACCCGGTCCTTACCCTTCCGTGCTACTGAGTCCACGTTTTTGATGCTTATTGTCTTGCCCAACTAAAAGTGAACTCTAATTCTTCTGTTTTCCCCCGAAGATACTCTATTGGGTGATTTCCTGTATGCGGCTGCCTGACTGGAATAGAGGAGGGATAATCCATGCACGTGGCTGTGTGTTTCATTTTAGCGTGGTCAACATCATGACCCTACTTGTGGTACCCGTGTCTCTTCCTTTGTTTACGGCTGGGTAGGGATGCTTGCTTGGAACTTTAGCCAGGGTTATCATCGTACAAACTCTAGGCTGTGGGATGCTTCACCCATCCTTCATTGAGGAGTCACCTCTTGCTGGAAGTGGGACAGTCAGCTCTCTGCCCTCCATTGAAGGACATCTCTTAGTTCTTCCCTGGTGAAAGCCCTTTCACTTCTTCTATGATGAAATAACATTTACAGCCTCTATAGAATAGTGATCTCTGGTCTTGAATTAATAAGAGTTGCTTTTCATCACACCATCTCTGTTGATGGGTCATAATCACGCTGTCCCTGGTTGGGTGACTTTTACATCTTTTATGAGTGAATACCAACATTCCTGCCAAGGATGGGTCACTTTTACACCGTCTATCGTGGTTCACTTTCATGCCCTCCATCATGTCCAGGATGTTGAGTTCATACCTGCCGGGTGAACTGGGCACCTTATCCACTCCCACAGAGAAAGGTTTTTAGTTTCACCTTCTAAGCTCATATTATGATCACAGGGGGAGACTTCCTGGTCTCAAAGGAACATGGTTTCAAGATTGCACTCGCAACTGACGCGGGTACCCGATCAGGTGATCATTGCATCTGTGGTCCCGAACTCAACCCGCGCAAGCACGGCGAAGGAGTCAGACTGCACGAATGGGGGTTAGCTATTTAATTGGAGCTTATGCTATGATAGCACGCGCACCACATGGCATGCATAGGACAAACCTGGATGGGCGTCTGTATAAACAGGTAAGAAGGCCAGAGCTATTCTGTACGTATGTACTTCTCCTTAAAGTATGTCCTTGTTTCTTTCTGTGCTCTCAAAAACTAACCTGGTTCCTCTGTATTTCACAACAAAAAAGTTTATTTGTTGTGGTGCCCTCATATTTATTTCTACTCTGGGTAGTTGCTGATTGCAGATGTCCCAATCTTCCTATTGTCTTCTACCTAAGCCTCAGAGCTTAGACGTTAACTAAGTTTGCAGCTTTCTACTGCTGTGGAGAACACAAATTTAATATGACAATTACATATTTTGCGAGGATATTAAGTGTTTTTTTTTCTGTCATGTGAGTCTATACCAGTACACCTATTCCTGACCGTGAAGATCAGTGTCCCAAAAACACACGAAAATAAATTGAAAATGTTGAGTTTGGAGTCACTACCCTCTTTTGTTTACTCTGTAGTCCCCAGTGGTGGCGGGCATCTACGAGGAGTTGGGGGTGGGCACGCATGCACATATGAAAAAATAAAACTTACCTGAACCGACGTCTTCTGTTCCGGACCTCTTCCGATGAACTGAATGCTGCTGTGTGGGCACCAATCCTGGTGCTGCTCTCAGGCTGTGTGAGCAGCGCCCTGATTGGAGGAAGCGGACGCACTCAGCGCTCCCCAGTGCTCTGGTGGCCTGTGTTTACTCTAACCCTGCTGTCTTAAAACAGCTGGGTTAGAGGTTCGCATGTCTGACTGGCTGATGCAAGACAGCCAGCCAAAGAGACATGCGCACTTTGAAAAGTGCACAAACGGCCCACCCACTTCCATGATGCTGTCATTCAGCAGAGGTCTCGCCCCCGTCCTGACACTCTGTTCAGGACGGGAGGATGAAAAAAAAAAGGTAATGTATTACCATTTTATTTTTCATCTATGGGGATAATTAAGTGAGCGACGCTCCTTCGCTCTAACGGAGGAGCTGCCCCTGGTAGTCCCAGCCAATAGCCACGAGCCAAGTGAGCTTTTCTGGCGCCGGTAAGCACTGTGTCAGTATTGACAGCCGTCATCCCCAAGCTCAGTTGCTACTCACTTTCTATCCTATTCCAGTTATGGGATTTTAATAAATGTTTTGCCAAAAATGCCAAGGCTTATTAAACAAGCATTGGCATAGCCAATAGGTCTCGCCTTTGGGACCTTATAAGTGTTTAGCCATGCAACAGTTGCATAACTAAATACTTATAAGGTCCCAAAAGCGAGACCTATTGGCTATGCCAAGCGGCCGTGCGGCAGCGAAATTTATCGAGATCAAACATCAAAGCGACAGCGAAAGTGAAAGTAATCGCAGTCAAGTGCGGCGCACGCGCCCGCGCATTTGCACTGTAGCTCTAGGCTGGCCTGCTAGCACTTTTTGGAGGCCTCTCAAAAAGTCTCGCCAGTCCAGCGCATGCACTGGGTCAGGCGAGACCTAAAAATACGGAGTTATCTCTGGCTCCCAGACATGTACCAGACATTTCTGCCACAGAAAGTTACTCTGTAATCCTGATTGTCTGTGTCTGGCACAGGCGTAATCTTGGAAGACGACAGCACACAAGCGCAGTAGTAAATTGCCTCCAGTGTCCTGTATAAGGAGCAGGAGGTGGCAGCCATTCTTGCTGTGATATGTGGTATCTAAGCATAAGCGCTACCCATCACGGGCAGTGAGCCTTGAGTGCTGGACCACACTTACCACAGAAGAGTGAGCTGAAGGAGTCCTGGGGGATAGCTGGAAACAAGGGTACTGGGTGGCCTGTGCTTGTGAGGAGAAAAAGCAATGCTTCCCGGAAAACACCAAGGACCATATATGTTGTTGCTGGGGCCAGTAATAATAGAAAGGTAGACGTACTGACCCATTCCACAGACGTACAGTGCAGCCCCCATGTAGATACAAACTTTATTACATTATGTGTTGAGTTATGCACCATGTATTTGAGCATGTTTGTGGGACAGTCCCAGTGCTGTCTCTTACAGCACAGGTGTGTGCCAGGTGCATGGTGACAAAGCATTCCTTTAAAAAACATAACAAAGCAAACATGTACCAGTCAGCAATTTCTTGGAATCTATAATTCCCAAGTCTTCGAGAGGTACATGGCACAAGTCACTGGTTTTATCCACAATGATGCCACATGCCGTGATTCCACAGTTTTTAGGTTTGTATTGCAGGTAATGCCTTACAATCACACTGACGAGGGCCGGCGCCAGGGTGCCTCCTGGCAACACGGGATCTCCTGGTGGGTCATGATATTCCTGGCAGATGTGGGCGACATTCTTATGGACGGTGATTGGATGCTCCATGGCTGCTTGAATCTGGGCATTGTTTGTGTGAGTCACTCATTTCTAATCTCTGAAGTGACCCCTAATTTAGGTTTGTCACATGACCTCCCATGGGCTACTCTCAAAAGGCACGCGCCGCCTCCCTTGGGAATGTACTCGGGCACTCATTTGAATCATCCTATCTTATGGGTATAGATTTTAGTCATTCGACACTCAATTTCTTTATGATTGTTCAGTGTCCAATCTGGTACAGAAATTAAAGTTCTTGTTCCTGTCCCGCCAAACAGTATAGGCGCTGTAGGTGCCGTGCTCATTTGGTGACTTGCATGGGTGACCCTAACAGTGGCTAAGGATTTCTTTCATATATCATTGCTACATCTCAATGATCAGGAGGTGATACCCTAAGGCACCCAATATTTTGTGAAATTTGCATTAACTAAAGTAACGTTGAGAAAACAAGGAGTGCGACCGTTCTCCAAATATATTATTCTCATTTGGTGACGGAACCGAGTGTTTCTATATGCCCACTCAAAGTAAACATTACACTGTCCCTCGCCATGGCTTTGGGTCATATGCAAGTGATGCATCAGTACTTAATTTTTAGCTTGTGGAGTTACTTCTGAAATTCAGAAATTTGAAATGAGTTTCAGGGCCTGTTTTGATCTCCTCTAGGCTTCCTTTGGTGACAAGTATTTTCTTCAACTTCAGGAGTAATTCTTCAAAGGATCGGTGCAAGTGCTCTAGCTGGAAACACTTAGTGCTGGCTATGAAAAGTGCCAACAGCGGCCACCTTTCAATGGCTACGCAAAACTCCAGGTTTCGTTGTGTGCAGGTGGTCCAGCTTCCCTCTCGAGTGATGATTGGCGCTGGACATTTTGCATTTTTGGACCCTTGATAGAGATACTGCCTTTTCTACTAGATTGTGCAGATAGGGACACCAGACCTTTGCATAGAGGCTACATCTTTGCGGTTCCTTTATGGCCTGCATGTGATCGATTGGTTGTTTTCGTAATCACTTCTGTCACTCCTTTACACTAAACCACCACTAGGCATGCACAGCTGGGTCCAAATTTGGTTGACGTGGTAAGCAAAATAATGATGCACTAAACCCAGACCTGTGACTGGGGGTGAGTGTTTGAAAAGTTTCAGCGCTCCGTCCATCATTTTATTTTGTGATGTTGCTATGTGCACAGCTCAGGCCTGATTCTCATTACATCCCAGTAGTGAATCTCTGTGGTTGCCTCTTAAGAATAATGTCAATTCGTTACACTTCAGTGCTGCCATGGGCAAGTGTAAGCCTTCAACTCTTTTTGCAGCCCCACATATTTCTTTCATCATTTGGGCCTTTAGGCAAGCTCTTTTTAATATCAGCCTTGCGTGTTCCTCCCTATTATAGGCCTCCTCTGTTTTTTCTGTGACCCTAGGTGTCTTGACTGGCAGACAGCAGGGTTATTACCTCTCCTGATCAGTAGCACAACTCAAAGTGGGTGTTCCTGTATGTGCAAAGGCCAGTTTAGTTTTAAATGGAGTAATTGCAAGGGGACCAACCCTTGCAACAAGGCGATCAGCGGCTTGTGATGCGCTATTACCTTTAATTTGTCCCATGGAAGAGTAGGGGAAAATCTTGCAAACTATATGTGATATCTCAGAATCAATTTAGTAATAATGTTTTTTTGTCTCATTCAGTGTACTTCTGGAATATGCAATGGATGAACCATGTTTGTCCTTTTGTTCCGACAGACGGATGACTCCCAGCACACTGGGCATTTCAAATGCAGCCACTGTAGTAGTGGCCTGCATCCCTTTTCTAATTTGAATACCTTAAAACGATGACTACAGCATCTGATGTCCATGTGGACTGCCCTATATTGGTCAAACATGTCAACAACAAAAAATATATGTTTGGGCAACATCCGAGTAGAGTCAGATGCAAGGTTCCCAATACCACCCTTGTCTTCCATTTCCCAGATTTTCACCATTCAGAAAATGACCTCAGGTGGCCAGTGACAGAGATGGTGCAAACTCCTGCTAGAGGTGGGGATTTTGCCAAACTATTCTTCAAGAGAGAACGATAAGGATTCGACTCTCGATAAGATGCGCTTTTGTGACTGGTGTCACAAAAATTGAGAAAGCTAAAAAAACATAGAACACAAGTCACAGGAAACCATTCCAGCTCTCCGTTATGTTCAACATTCTTTTTCCTTTCTGAGCTTGTTTTTCCTTAAGTTATTTCATTTTGCCACTTCTGGCCTTTCTTCGGGCTAATAACATGGAGAATCGACCTCTGAGCCAATACATCAATAATACCGGTCATTGCGTTAAAGATAGTGTGATCCTTCACTGCATCTGTTTGCCTCACATTTATTTATCATAAGACACACAAATGATGGACAAAATGAGGAACAAATCAAACATTCACCCCCAATCAAGGGATCTGGGTTACACCCATTGTTGTTTTGCTCACCATGCCACCCCAGTTTGGAACCAGCCATATGCAAACCAGTCTTGGCCCTGTTCCTCATGGGAAGAGCCCAGCCCAAACTGCCAAACAATGTCCTCCCTGGACCAGAAACAAGCATCCTGGGACCGGTTTCGGGGTTCATTTATTTTAAGCAAATATTTTATATATTATACTTTCATAGTTGTCTAAATATTTGTTTATGCGAAAGTCGGTGAGTAAAAGTTACATTATTGTACTTTAATCTTTCTCATTATTTTTCCTTTCTTCGAAGTGCCTCTTCACCCCCTCTTAGCTTTCAGCTGCTCTGCCATGCCATCTCCTCTGCTCTAACTCTTACTAAACTTCTCCAAAGCAAGACATATCTGCTCCTTTGACTGGGAACCCTTCCATACATATTCGAGCCTTGGTCATGTCTTTTTTATGGCAAGGCTACTTTCACAGGACCTTTTGACACCTGCTCTGGGTCCCTTTGACCGGAATCCTTACAATGTAGCATGATCCGTTGCCGAAACACTCCACGGGCTTTTCGTAACCTGGAACTTCCGACGTAAACCAGCGTGGTCCCTGACCGTCCTGCCTTGGCCATCCGACATGCTTTTACTTGTTCTCCCAGTTCATCAAATCCTGTAACCTTGTGCATTATATGTACATGCAGTGCAATCTCTTCACAGGGTTCTGGTGCTCTAACCCTGTTTTTAACTTAATATACCAAGAAACCTTCAACATAAGTGTAAGCACCATTTTTCTTCATTCATATCTAATCATGCGTTCACCTGCCTTGCTCACATAGTGTTCCTTATGTCATCGCATTTGTTCATGTAACTTGTGGCCCCATGGCCAAGCTTCATAAAAGTTAGCCATCCCTTACCTCACCTCCCTCTATTATTGCTGGATATTCAATTCCATTTTTCTTCTTTTCTCTGCCTTGGGTTCCCTGCTGCAACCTCTACCATTGCCTGCCCTGATGATGACCTTGCTTATCACACTGGGTCGAAACGTCATTGACATCACATTATATATAGCATACAATGACTAATCCATTGTCCGTTCATAATTAGAAATCCTTTCTGATACTTTACAATTCCAATATATGGTTATATGTTCTCTTTTCACTCTTGTCAAAATTATAAGTGACTTACCATCAGCACTGAGCACTAGTTTGCACCATGCACCAGTTGCCTTGTTAATATTACTTCTGTAATACATGTATTCATATCTGCCAGTACAGTGTAAGTGCTTACTGAGGGAGACCTTATTCGAGCTGAAATTTTTCATTTTCGTTTCATAGTTTCTCTTGTTTGACTCCATTTGACTTTTGTCAATACGGCCTATCACGTGGAAATATTACTTTTTTTTTTTTTTACAAGGACCATCGTTTTGCTGTTTTACTCCCAGCACTCTGGGGCTGAACTCAACTACTAGTTCAGTGGTTTGAAGTATCTTAAATACCTCATGGCAGTGCCTTATCAAAAAACATCCTTTGTGGCTTGAATAGCTCATCCCTTGCGGACCCGGTCAGATTACTTTTGGCGAAGTCTCACCAACATTCTGTCACCATGGCAATGCTGATCCTCTGTGGTCTTTCCTAAAAAACTGCAGATCGCTTGAGCTTCTGAGGTGGGCTGACCGTGCACATGTTTTGCTCCCTTCAATCTGAGGTGGGCTGACCGTGCACATGTTTTGCTCCCTTCAATGGGCACTCGGAAGCCACAGCCGGAGAACTTCAGTTCTTTTGTGGAGGAAGGCACATTCGATCCTCGAACTGTGTGAGCCCTCTCCCCAGCAGCTTCTGTTGGACCACTATCAGTAACTCATGGTGGTCACTAAGGGGTGTGGCATAGATTAAAATGGTGGCTCTCACATTTGCAACCCCTATCAGACCAGCCAATGTATCCTTGATGACATTTTGGCAAACTTTGCAGCTGGCGGGTGCCCAGACTTGCATGCTTTATTCTGGGATGCTGTCTTTCACATCAGAGATGCGCGCCACTTGGAAGCCCATCTAGAATGAACAGGACATAGGACCTGTGCCCCTCTCCAAGTGAGTGGCACACTCTGTGCCATCTTCACACCGTCTGCGGAAGGTTCACTTTCACACACTCCATGGATAAGGCTGCCTGTTTTGCATTTTTACTGATTTTTACAGATAAACACAGACAGAAAACCATTTATTTTCTTGTCAGTATTTATTTTAAATGTGGATAAAAACAGAAACATGGGCTGTTTTTGAGTGATTCTTAAAGCGGTCAACCATGACTGACAGGCCAATAGCTGTGCCGATTGACAAGCAAGGGGAGAAAAAAATAGGGATTTTAGTTAAGATCCTTAAACAGCAGTAGATTTGCAAAACCGTGATACTAAAATGTACATATTTTCTTACAAGTGCATATTTTACCATCTGAGTGTGTATATATCATTGAAACCAATCAGGCGTTCAGGCACAAGTGCACATTAACTGGTTAAATAAGTGCAGAAATATACACATTTCAGCTTCATTTTTTCACAAAACCTAAAATAAATATGGATAAATACAGGTAAAATGAGTAAAAAAGAAATATGGATAAATACAGAAGGAAATGACAAAAATATTAGATCCCATAAAACCGGGAGCCCTATCCATGGAGCAAAGACCTGTTTTGAGAGGGCCCAGTTGCTCTGTGGGAGGAGCGCTTGTAGTTACTATCACAACCCCTACAGGTTCAGATGGGGTCTGCCTTTCACCTGTGAGAACTGGGCCCATGCCCAGGGCGCCAACCCCCCTACAGCAGTCTCCCTACGACTTAGGTCCAAGGAAAAGATTGTTGCTCCCTAATTCTGCCCTCTTTATCTTCCTCATACTTTCCCCAAATTCTCAATCCATGGACAATCATAGGGTGGGAGGTTCAACACATCTGGCTCCAGCCAGGGCGGTCTGTGAGTAAAGCCCAGCTCCGGTTTCAAGAGCCTGAATTCTGCAAAGTCAGCTCCGAAAACAGACTCCGGTTCCCGGGGGACATTTCATCCTCTCCCACTACAAAATGTTCTCTCTTCCCCTGCACCCCCCACACACAGTCAGAGGGGCTTAAGTGAAATCCATATACACAGCTTCACAAGAGCCCGCTGAGCGCATCTTCCGCGCCCAGCGTCACCTGGGAACCCCGAAAACAAAGCGGACCCGCCGCCCCCCCCTCTGCCGCCCTCCCCCGTAGCCCTTTCTTGTGCGGCGGCTGCGGTTTGCGCGCTTAGGCAAGCTTAGAGGATTTAGGCAAACACCGCTTCGAGCTGCTGATTAGCGTCTAGGCGCTTGGGTTTAATTGGCGCGCGGTGTAATGGCGCGGAATCCGAGAGGTGCTTTAATTAACAGCAGAGGCGGCTCCCGGCTCCTATCAATACTGCAAGCCTTTGTTCTGGGGCCATGGATCCGCGCTCTCTTGATGGCAGCCGGCTCCGGCGAGATGTCTCCGGATTAAACCGTGCATACTTTACCGACTCCTCGAGGATAGCGCATAGCAAAAGCCTCTTCTGGCGCATTAACTAGGCGCTGGCGTGTAGCATGAGACAGACAGCCGGACGGAATGACTTCAATTCACCAAGATGCCAGGTGGAGGGGACGTGACATCACACACCTTTGAACCCCGCCCCCTTTACTACAGCAAAAGCTTGACGACTTCTCACACCTTTCACTTCTGGACTCCCATCTGACTTGCAGAGAGATGCAAGGGAAAGAACTCGGTTTATTCATGGACTTGTCCAACCTTGTCCAATGCCAAGGCGGCCTGGTCTGGACACCTCCTCAAAATTCCTTCTCTCACTGCTCTACAATTCCTGTTTCTTTATCCTGCTCTTGCACTTTATTTTTGGTCCTTACTTCCTCCTTTTTCCAAAGTCTTTCTCCCTCTTCTGGCTTTCTCCCATTAGCTCAGGGTCACACATTGAAGATGAATTCTAAGTTCAAGTCCCTAAAACTAAGTGCTACCGCCCACCACCTGCAAGCACCGGTGCAAATTAAGTATAGAGACCAAAGGCAAAGCTGGTAGCACCAAAGGGCAAGCCAGAGACACAAACTGCTACCCCTAGCGACCCCTAGTTGATGCCTGTGGGTGCAGGATTACACCCCATGTCAGCAGCGGTGTTTAGGACCATCAAGGTGTGGGGCGTCTGCCGGCTGCCCGGGTCCATGCAGGAGACCCGCTAAGAGGGCGGCCGCCTTAGTGCCACAGGAAGGCACAGGGGGCAGCCTCCCAGTGTTTGGGACCCTCAAGGGTCTTGTAGGTCACGTCACTTCTGGGAAGAGGGGGCGGGGGGTGAGGTATTTATACCTTCCCCTGCCCACTGGGTGCCCTCTTTGCCCACTACCCTGACGCGGGGCCGCCTGCCTTGGGATTGCCCGTAAACTAACCCACCAATCTTGGCATCGTTGTAATGCTAATAAACCTGCAACAATATTTCTTTCCACAAAGAAGATTTTGACAGACGACGACGAGGGAAAACAAATTATTTATTTAATTTTTCCTCGCGGTTGTCTGTCGAATCCCCCCAACCCGGCCTCACCGCTCTTACCTGCACGGGCCGCCGCTGGTTGTGTAGGCAGGGCCCAATGCACTGCTTTGCTCGGGGGCCTATACTGCTGTTAAGAAGACCCTGACACCTGGCGTTCCCTAAATGACGCCCATGGAGATAGTATGATTGCTACCCAAAGTTTTCAAAGTTTCCTACATGTGAGTTTTCACATTAAAGTCTAAATTATCACATCCAAGTCTAAACTTTTGCAAAGAAATAATGATAGAATGCAGGGAAAAAGACCTGTCAAGATAGGAATACAGAAAAATCCGAAAACTCTGTCAAGTATAGGCAGGGCAATGATCGGGATCTGCACAAGACTTGGGTCGCAGAATAAAAAACTTTGCACACGGCTTGTCATCAATATTTCAATGCTGCATTGGTCCAGGAGACAATATACGGTGATGGGACCACCTTATAGTGACCCAACACAAATAATGTACAAATGCTCTAAAAATACATGACCATTGGGTCAGCCGAGTTGGGCATCTGTAAAAGGACTGAACTGACAGTCTAAGGAGCAAGTCGATCTGCAGACACCAACGCTAAATGGCGAATGCCGAGGATTGGTTCCTGTGGCCTCCACGGGTGGTGCGCTACTCCCATTGAGCCTTGATTGAATCTATAACTCAGACCAGTCTCCCTCTATCTGGTTTCCTTAAATCAGGCCCCGAGGGCGAGCTTTGGTCCTGGTTTGTGTCGGCGGCAGGAGTCGCACAGTGAAATCTAATTGGCTTTTCCGCCAACGCAAGCCCTTACCGGGTTTATCCCTCTGGAGGCCTGTGGTTGAAATATCTTCTGTCTACGCTCTCTCCCCAGCCCCCCACCAGATACTATCAGACGGGGAGAAGGCAGCTAGAGCTAAAGTATGTAAATTGGAAAGACTGCCATTATATATGTAGAGTATATGCAGATGTGTGGAGTGTAATAATGCTGTTTATTACCATTGCTGAATGTGGGAAAGGGCCATGACTCACAAGAGTTGCAGCCTCAAACGGGTCACAATACCTTCTCTCAATAATAACAATAAATATCATATTACACTCTGCACATCTGCATATATGGTTCATGGCAGGATATTTTTTTCAAGTTTATGTGTTTAAAAAAAGTTATTTTATGAAAACCAGCTTGCAGAGTTAAAAATTCAGCGGCAAGGTAAAATCACATTGAAGAGGCCTTGTGAACCTTAAGAGAATTATTCCCATGTGTTAAGTAATTGCAGTTCTTGTAATATGCAATGTACGTGGCAGTAAAATGTGTTTTTCTAATGGCAAAGTCACTCTACTGTGGTAATAAAGTGCAATTTAAACACTGTACTTTAGTAATAACTCCAGGTGCACTTTGATATAGGGGTAGTGTTGTGTAGTCTCTACTAATTCGTAGTATCAGCGCGTTTGTTGGACAACATAAACTTTGGGTGAGGTGCCCAAACTGATTCCGGGCACCCCCTGCAGGATATGTTGGCCTAGAGACCAGCTAGCTCACAGTGCCATCATAAGCTTGCATAACCTTAACAGAGAGCAAATGGTTTCTGGCAACCACTGAACCTGACAACCCCGACCCCTCAGGGATCATGGAAACAGATCAGAACCTTTTGCTAAGTCACTCGTGCTCAGAGAAATATACAGAGAATACAGACTGGGACGCTTTCAATATATTTATTGAACCAAAGTTGTTCTTGCATAGAATACATGTGCTGTGATAATCAGTAGACAGAAGCAGATGAAAGTGATTATAGGCAACAAAAGAGTGAAGTAGATATAGTTCTACCATGGTGCTAAAACAGGGCGCATATGCAGGCATGAGATGCAGGCATGAGGTGCAGTATTCACAGTCCGCCGTTGCGGTTTTGAAGTTTATGGTTTTTGAACACATATGCAGGCATATAAACAAGGCGATAATCAGGCGTACTCATACTATGCAAACCCTACTCTGTGTGTACCTAGATGTGTGTAGGTGTGAAGCCAAGAATTCCCAAAGGTACGATCCAACCCCATTACCTGGTTGGAGAGAATGTTGGAGCCTATCTTGGTCACGAACTGGACACCCCTCTCGGAGATGCCAGAGTGCTGCGTGGTGAAGTCTCAGCATGCAGGGATCCTCTCTGCTTATCTTTTGGGATGCTCATTATTTATAATAGAAAGCATCCCTGTGATGTGCATATAGATTAGCAATGTTATGGATATGTAGAGAGCCCTGTCCCCCCGTTACGCACATTTGTACATTGTGCGTAAAAAGGCCTTGTACATGGTGTTCGAGGTATTGTGATAATGTTAGGCAAAGCTAGATGTGTAAACAGAAGTAGTTTCAGAGAAACTACTGTCACGCATATGAATATGTGCAAAATGTCACACCAGAAATGTTATTGTGCAAAATTAGGACAATGTAAGTGTCGCCTATGGGCTGTATTCCCCTGAGTAGATCAAGGTTACCACTAGACGACGTAACTGATTTGAGGTTTTATTTAAAGTTCTGGGACAGTGTCTTGGTCTCTTTCTCCCCTCCTTCGTCCGGTGGGGCAGTAACGACGCCGTCCTCTCCTGGTCCGGAGTCTTTGTCAGCTGGAAGGCCTCCGGGGGACATGCAAGGAAGGGAACACCAATATATTAGGAGACTGTTTCTGTCCTGTCAAGAGTTGAGGGGGGAAGGGCAGTGAGGAGTCACCGGGGTCCGTCACCAACAACACACCTGGGACAAGAGAAACTCTGTGAGTGAATTTGAGGGCTTCCTGACACAGAGAAAACAAAACGAAACCTCCAGAAACCCCATGACCTCCCCACAAAGAAAACACCAAACTATCTCCCTCCCTGTGTGGATAATAAGCCCAGGATCCGGCCCCGTACCTTTCCCAGCCACGCTCCTCCAGGCGCGTGGCGGGGCAAGACGCCGTAAAGTTGGCCTCCTGGCTCTGCAGCTCTCTCGTCTCCTCTCACTCCGACCTCTGAATCACGTCGTCCGCTCTCCTCCTTGCTCTCCGTCTCCTTCGTTCCGCTCTCTCCGTCTCCGACCTCTCCTCCTCGGGCTTTCGCGCCGTCGTCCATCCCGACTTCCGCCTTACGGGGTTCGATGGTCCCTGATTGGTCCGGCGTTGGTGACGTCATAGGAGGCGTTTCTGTTGTCGCGGCGAGCCAGTCCGCGTTAAAGGGACCGCCAGCACCCTGTGTAGGAGGTGTAAAGGGCCCATCAGCGAGAGATTTCTCGTAATCCGCCTCTGCTCCTGAGACTCGGCGACAGTAAGAAAATGTGCAGCTTCGTTACTTGGGCCTAACCCGGGCCCATACCTGTAGGTTATAAAGCAGGCCGAGGCAAAGATAACTGCACTTTTCCTTTTAGATTCACTACCCCAAAAGTACCTAAAAGCACTACAGAGTCCAGTCTTCATGGTATACAAGATAGTATTTGTCTGGTTCTGTCAGGGTTTCCAACACCATGGGGACAATTCAAGGAACCCACATCACACCCCACCTCAGTAAACTCCACTGGCTCCCCATACAGAAGAGATGCCAATTCAAGCTGCTGACCCACGCACACAAGTCTCTACACAACCAAGGACCTGCCTACATTAACCACCGCCTGAACTTTCATCAACCACCGAGAAGATTACGCTCTGCCTCCTTTTCACGTGTCCATACTCCTCACATCTACCAAAGCAGAAGTGAAGGACGCTCCTTCTCCCACATTGCAGCAAAGACCTGCAACAGCCTCCCCAGGCACCTCCGGACCATCACCTCACTTTCGGAATTTCGAATGGCCCTCAAGACCTGGCGGTTCGAAAAAGCCTCCGGGGCCTGCAAGCTCCTGGATACCCTATTGGGTGATTAGCCGCGCTTTATAAATCCTGATTGATTGATCCGGACCCCATAACGTGGTTTGCACATACATACTTACTCGTTTTGCATAAACTGGTCCAGGAAAAAAGTTGTAGGAGAGTTCTAAAATGTGTTGTTTCCCATTGAAATTCTTGCACGGAAGACAATGGAAATAAGAACTTAAAACACCTAGACAAATCTGCATAAGGGGTCACTGCCTTCTCTGTAGCATATGTGAATTATTGTAATTTTATTTTTACATTTTAAGAATCAAAAGTTATAATGCAGTGCTGGCGTATGGGTTCGTAACCCAGTTCAAAAACTGAAATTTAAATTTGATCTTGGAATCTTAGTGGTTGACAAGAGGTAATCCTGTTAGTTACACTGAAATTCCAAACCTCTCAGTTTTCTTATCCTGTTCTGGAAAACATTTAGCACAGGGCATTTGAGGAAAGGAAAGACCAACCCAACCCCAATGGAGACTTGGTCAAATCAGTATTACATCAGTACTTGAAAGAGTTTGCAAACACAAACTGGTTCACCTCGTTCATGAACTGTTCTGTACGTTTGGAAAAATCTTTTCACATTCAGAATACCAAAGAATGCACTAACAAAGATCCTGGAAAGGAGTAAACAGCTTAAAAACAGATGGGCGAAGGAGTATTGGATCCAGGACTTGAACAAGAATAGCCCCGGAGGTAGGGGAGTTGAGCGCAGGGTATTTCTCAGGAGGCATCTGGGCAGGCTCTAGTGAGTTCTGGAAGCAGGACATGTGGATGTTGGAGCAGTAAACATGGTTGGATTAATAATTTGTTCCCAGTGCCCAGTGATTATTGCTGGAGGGTAATACAGGAAGTGGCCATGGGTTAAGAGAAGTGGACAGGTGTGGCTGAAGACTCTTCTGTGCACAGTCAAATACTGTACCCAGTGGACTGTAGGGACAGGGACACAGAGTCTGGCTAAAGGCAGTGTCCTTTCTATAGGGTTCCTCTGAGACCAACGTCTGCTGGAAAGGGCTGAAAGTCATGTCTACTGGTGATGACATGTTTCTGCCTTATCAGCCTATTGTCAAGTCTTACCATCTCAATCAAGGATTCACGCTTCTAAGACGTGTGAATTTAATTTCACCCACCTGGTTAGCTTCCCTGCCAAATTTATTTTACCAATTTCGTTGAATTGTGCCTCATATCAGGGTCCAACATTTGGCGTGGTTGCTTTTACCAACTTATCGGTAAGTATATTCACCGCAATTGGGAATTCATTTCTCACATCTTCAGACTGCGTGCATCTTATTTAATGTTCACTTTTAACTAATTCATATGTCCTAAATTGGCCTTGTAGCTGTCATCGAATCACATAGGTGAAATTATACTTGCAAAATATGACCTAAGGATATATCTATTGTCATGAATAAGGCATTCACAATGCCATATCTAAATTTATCAGCAACAGTGAGTCATCCCAGTTAATGCTCAAATGAGAACACAACACAGGATTGATTCAAAATGTTATTATCCTGATTAATAAAAATCACCAACAATATATTTTAACATTCCAACTATATAACAATTAAAAAAACATAAAGTCTAATTGTACAACGTTAAAAGGGGATTAACAGCCTTGTGACACTTACTGCAAGCTTAATTAAATCTAGTTTCTTGCAAAGTGAATTTATCAAGACAAGTAAAATCCTGGATATGCTAATATCTTTTGCATGCCGCCTCTAAAACCAAATAGCGCAGCACAGTTGCTAATACATTAACCAAAGTCATAAGCGGCAGAAACCCATTGATGATTTTAACTCAAATACGAAAAACCTATAACACATTGCTTGACAGACATTTTAGAGTTAACACAACATATAAACTTTAAGAAAGAATATATGGTGCATAGCTACCCCTGCTATGAATGGACTGTTTCATGTTGATAAAATCTTCCCCAGTCCACCGGCCTTGATAAAAATTCAAATTGTTTCTCAATTGTTTCTCAATTTCTAATTTAAAAGTTTGAGGACCCAGTATGGTTTCCCAAAAGTTTTGATGCTGCTGCTCTGATCACAACTGAAATAGAAATTCGGACCAGGGATTACTACCAACCACTTCATCATTGACATAAGGCCAAATCAGAGCTTTTAATGTGCCATGTGCAGTACCATGAATCCGCAGACAAGCATTAAGCAAGACCCCAATATTTCATAAACTTTCTCATGCCAATTTACACTCCAAGTTTAACTTCAATTGAGTGCAAGACTGTGGTAAATTAAATACAGCAAGAAATGCAAAAGATTGTGCTGTATCAAACCAGCAAGACATCTTCAGAGGATGGGCAGCATGGCATACGTCAAAACTGGCATTACATGCCAAAGGCCCCATTGGTTGCCACATGGAAGAATGGGCTAGATTTCTGCATGGGGCTTGGAACAACCTATCTTTGTCGCTAGTGGGTGCCCACACAAACACTAAAAGATCTGGAAACGGTGGGCGGATTATCGGGGACTGTTGTTGGACCCGCCATCAGCACCAGAGGTTCATCCTTTGGGATAACTCATATGTGCATATTTGGACAGTGGGGGTACGGTCCGGGGGGGGGGGGCCGAAGGGGTGCACCCCTTCTGCTATGACTATATATTGCGGTCAGGACTATGCGGAACTGGTGCGGTCAGGGGGGAGGGGTGGGAGGGAGTTGGGGTATTTTATTTTTTTCATTGTTACATATATATGTTTGGATTTCACTTGAAAAAGTCAAAGTCATCATATTTGTATGGTCTTATTGTGTAGTTGTCTCTGGGGTACAGAGCTCTGCAATACATGTGCAACTTGACAAATAAAATATGTTTAAAAAAAAAAAACTGGCATTACATTTGCAGAAATTACATACTAAAAAGTTTAAGTGTATAAGAATATATATAAGAATATAAAATCTGATATAACATTCTTAAACAATGAGTCAGTGTATTAGGTATCTTTTTATTTGCCTTGATGTAGCATAGAATGTTGCCTCTCTTCAAACCAAATTCCCAATTATTTACACTTCAATGCTTTTTTCTATTTCTATATCCTCTACCGGGCATCGACCTCTCATTCATTTAAATTGGGCATAGATCACCACCGCCGATTTTTGTCAACCGAACACCAACCCTTCCTTTAAACGAGTACAGTGCTTTTTGCTGATGCTGTTTGGTATCAGCAAGAAGCTGTGCAGCATGAAAAAAGAATGAGAAAAAAAGGAATGATGACGCGCGCTCATACATGATGATGTATGCGTGTACTGGCTCACTACGCATGTACGCCTAAATAATAACACTGAAAATGTGTGGAAATTTACAGATAAGAAAATTTTAAAAATGAAAAAAAGTAGTCTAAAAAATTTTTTTTAAGGGGGAGCGACAGGGGGAAATTTGCTTCTGGGCCCCCACTGCAAAACATAAATAAAATAATGAAAAAGAAATGTGGATGTTGGAGGCAATGGAGAAGCAGGCATGGGGGAAGCAACAGCAATCGGACAGAAGCACACGAGCCAGAAAGCAACACAGAGTGCAGGGTAAGGAGAGAGATTGTCGAGGGGGGAAGCCCACGAGAAAGAGCATGCAACATGAGGGTGGCAATAACACTCTTTATAAGGGAGGGTGGGAAAATGGGAGCTGGAAAACACATGCACCGTCATGGAGTGCGTAAGCAAAAAAAAAAAAAGTTATTCCCTCAGAGTGAGCAGTGGAAGGATAGAAGCCAGACAATAAGAGAGATGGTAAAGAGTGAATGATTCTGAGTAGAGAAAAACACAAATGGGCAAGTGGACTAGGAAAGCCATTGAATAGGAAGTAAGCAAATGAGAGTGGCAATAAAGCCAACCAATGGAAAACAATGTACCGGCCGTAAGCCCCTGTAAATTGTCAGTAAAACCAAAATAGGTCTTCTGCAACCAGACAACTTGTGCTGTCCGATAGACTTGGCCTAAAAATGACAAATATAGAAGTAATAATGTCACAAAATGTGCTGCCTTAAGCTGCATAATTTCAGAGACCCTGACAATAAAAGCATTGCTTGCATATTGCTGAACATTTACATGGATGAGCCCGAATTGAGAAAAAATTAATTTGGGGGTGGAGTAGTTTGTATCTTTTACCTCAGTATCATATAGTTTGGCTGTAATGTCATGAAACACAGAAGATGGTCACATCTTAAAGAAGGACAGCAAATACGTACAAAGGAAATTAAAAAGTGCGTAAATACCTATTTATTTTATTTTTCTTTAGTTTTTCCAACCACGCCTCTAATTCTGGTTCCTCAACTACTTTCTCTTTCATTTTTTAGTCTGGCTTGAGCTTGACAAGTGAGCAGTCGCCAGAGCTTATGTGATGAAAAGAAAAAGAGCTTTAAGAAGTACTACCAAGAGAATCCAAGAGAAGGGCTTTGACTCAGTCCAAATGTTGATTTCTTCCTGAGTACACATTATGATTGGACCAACATTGTGTGATTCTTCTGAAAAAGAGTGCTGTCTTTGCACTTTCTTGTCTTGTGGGAAAGCTTATGCTTAAAACAAGAGTGTAAGAGTACTGAGTTGGTTATGGTGACAAGCCATTCCTCAGGGCTGCAGATCTGATCAGCTTTTTTGAAAAGTTGTGACGGAGGAAGTAGGCCATACTTATTTATTAGTAAAGCATATGCTAAAGCCAATAGCTATGTACACGTGCATTGTCATTACACGGTGTTAAAGCTAGTAGATAGGTATATTTTACCAAGGAATGTCACAAATTACCAAAGTAGGAAAGGGTTTTGGTTTGTAACCCTGTATTAGAAAGAGTAGACATTTGGCACTTTGATAATCCTTTTAAACTCTTATGGGGTGAATATTGTTTTGGCAACTGTAATTTTGTGTATATTCATCATTTTCTGACTGTATACCTGAATACCTGAAGGATGCCTTGTAGAAAAGCTTATGCAGAATGACAATTCCTATAGGTAACTGAATAAAGAATCAAGATTTCATTAAAGACAAGGAGGCTAGCATTATGCATGACCTTTTATTCACTCCCACTGCGCACCAAACCATTAAAATCGTCTAAATAGAATTTTGCAACATTATAATGAAAAATAGAATGACCTGTCCCAATATATACTGTGTGACCTCCATCTTCTTTCTCTTTTGTTTGACCTTCCTCTTGACCACTTCCTGTATTAACCTTCATCCTTGAAATCCATCCCCTTTTAATCATCTGTAAACGAAAAACGAAATATTAATCCAAATCAGAAACATTTAACATCAGAAAAAAACAATCCATCTTAACATCTGTAAACATTATTTTCACATCAACATATCACTTCTCAACCCTTAACCCCTCCTCAAGGGAAGGGATAATGGGATAATGGTAGCCTCCTTGTCTTTAATAAAATCTCGATTCTTTATTCAATTCACCTATAAGAATCATCATTTTATGTCAAGACAGGAGGCTAGCAGTATGCACATTCAAAGTCTTTCAAAATACTTTTTGAAACATGACCTACAATTTTTAAATAATACTTCCTAAATGTCTCTGCAGATGACCCCACAGCTGCCTTCAAAATGTCCTCCAATCGATCACCCATCATACAAACCTTACTTGCCATAACTCCCCTGACTGAATGAGCTATAAACGTTGACACATATACACCTGCCTCCTTCATAGCAGCATTCACCCATCTAGAAATCGTAGCATTTGTCACCGGCATGTTCTCGCATCTAGTATTACGGCATTAACTCACCCTCTTCCCCAACATGGGTTACAGTTCACTATAAATTGCTCTCGCACTTGTAATACGATCATGGCCTAAACAGCTTGTCTGACTGGTCTCTCGGACATCGACAGCATCGTACCGCTTACTTCTATAAATCCAACCGCCATAGGCACCTCGTGGAGTTCACCGACCACTCACCTTATTAAAGCATACTCATGCCCTTAATCAGAATTACCACACCTTCCCCATCCTGAATCGCATGCTACGTTGTCACAAAAAAACTCTACGGCACCAAGGCGTACCTCTCCTAATTTCTTCTATTATGTATTTTCCTCCCACACCTTGTCCCTCCAGGCTAAAAGGCTCTACCTAACAGGCATGAATTGAATGTCATGATGATGAACCGCCTATTCCTTCAATGGTTCGAAACGCCGTCGACACTTTAATACACCTTATACGCAAAAAAACTTTTGTTTACTTCGCTGTAAAGGTGTTTCCTGCAATTTGTTTTTCATAACACTGTGTATTATCCATGTGTAACAAACCAATAAGCTTTGCCTGAGCCTCCTGTTGTTCGTTTCTTGTCCCCTATTTTTTGTACTTCATTGGCTAAGTAGGACACAGGCTTGTGTCCCATTTTATGTATTGTTATGTACAACTGTTTCTATTGCTTAGAAGTAAATATTAGATCTCTGTCCGGCTGGACAGGTCAACCCAATATAGTAACGATTGAGTCTATATTCATTGCCCGTTTTCCTATTTTACTTTTCTAGGGACCACTGTTGTCTAGAATAATTAATTCCCAAGGTCCCTGGTCGACTACCTTTGGGTTCCCTTGTTGTTTAAAAATGCCGCCTGAAAAGGCAACACATAAGATATCAATAATTGATCGACTCCTGCCCTTCTCTTTTCCAGTATCCTGGTCTCATATTCCTTCAAACACTGTACTACACATAACTTTGGCGAATTATCAAATCTTGGATAAAAAATAGAATTAGACATAGTCTTGGTTCGTTTACAAATTGAAAAAAACACACCTTCTAGTTGAATAAACCTATGTGACACCTCCAAAGCCCTAACATCCAAAACTCTATGGAAAGAAATAAGACAAAGCAAAGTTGTTAACTATCAAGTCAACTGTCTCACCCGCAAATATTTATTATTTAGCCATACATCAAATAATCGTGAAACCAATCCAACTTCCATTAAGAATGATATTTCGCATTAGTCGGCCTCCTCTACCGAATTCCCTTCATCACCCAGCAAACCAAAGCGCTTCTATTAACAGATAAACCCTGCTTTAGGGAATGACCAGCTGCCACCGCTGACCTGAAGCAATTCACTATCCTATATGACATACCTTTATCAAATAAACTTGCCAGAAAGTTTGCTACTTCTACCTCATCTGCCTCCATGGGCTCCAAATTCCTTTCCACGCACCAACGTAACCAAACCTTCCACACTCCTCTATATCTTTTCTCTGTACCTGATGCCCATCTCTCATCGAGCAAACTCGAGGATGTTCCCAAAAGTTCTGTGTATCTGTCAAAACACCTGATATTCTCCAAACTAGAAGGATGAGAGAGCCCAAGTCCACCAAAAGATGTTCCTTCTCCTCCGCCCCTAACAAAAGACCTTTGCAACACAGTACCAAATATGGTTCCTCTACTGCCATTTCTATTGTCGTCAGAAACCATGCCTGGGTTTTCCAGAAAGGTGTAATCAGTACCAACCAACATCTCTGTCTCTTCACCTGAACCAACACTCTCTGAATCATTGAGAATGGGGGAAAAGCATAACCCCTTATTCCATCCCAACTCTGTCTACACACATACACTGCTAAAGCTCCCAGATCCAGCCTTCAACTGACATAATTTGGCAACTGAAAAGTTATCCTGGAAGCAAAAAGATCCACCTCTTAAGGCCCCGTCAACCTTAAAATGGCTTGAAAGACATCCTCTCGCAACTTACAATCATTGAAATCTGTCACATTGCCTGAATTCCAATCTGCTATCACATTCTGAACCCCTGGCAAATATTCCGCCTTCAAAACAATATTGTGTTCCAAACAGAATTCCCACATTTCCTGTGCCAGTTCCGATAATCTCTTAGATCTGCATCCTCCTAACTTGTTTATGTACGTCACCAAAGTCAGATTGTCCATTTTCAACAGCACAGATCTCCCTTTGACATCTGTCCTGAAACTCTGCAAGGCAAACAAACCTGCCTGCATCTCCAGATAATTTATACAATTCTCCTTTTCCAATGGATTCCAAACTCCTACGGTCTCCTGACCCAAACAAATAGATCCCCAAACTGAATTGCTTGCATCCGTCTCCAACACAAAATCTGGTTTTGGCCCCAAAATTGCCTGACCATTCTAGGCTTCTAAATTCACTTTCCACCAAATCAACTCCTCTCTTGCATCCACAAACAGAGACACCATGTCTCCACAGCACAAACCTCTTGCCAGACCATAAGTCTTTAATCGCTGCAGCGCCCTGTAATGCAATGGTCCTTGGAAAACCGGTTGGATTGATGAGGACAACCGACCAAGCATTCGATGCAACTCTCTCAACTTGACTTCTTGTCTCCTCAACATCATCTGTACATCCTGCTTTATCGTCTGCACCTTCTTCTCCGGGAGGCTCAACTGGCACAACATTGTGCCCACCATAAAATTTAAGAATTCCAATTTCTGCGTGAGAATCATCAAGACTTCAAGTTTATCAGAAAACCCAGATCCTCCAACAAAACCTGCACCATCCTCAACTGCTCCTGCAATTTCTCTACATCTTGATTCATTATCAGGATATCCTCCAAATAAACGATCATGCTTACTCCCCTTTTGCCGAGAAAACCAACAACCAGTCTCAAAACTTTAGTGAAACACCAAGGGGCTGTCGACAGACCAAAAGGAAGCCTTTGAAACTGATACCGTTTTCCCTTCCAAATGAACTGCAGATACCTCGGACTCTCCCTCGCTATTGGTATCGTGAAATATGCATCCCTGAGATCCATCTTCACCATCCAATCCTGAAGCAAATCTCTCGAAAGATGAATTCCTTCCATCTTGAAAGGCTGATACATTACAAACTGGTTTAAATCTCTTAAATTGTTCACCTGTCTCTATCCTTTGTCCTTTCTTTCCACTAAAAACAATGTACTTACGAAATCCTTGTCTGGCTCTCTTACTTTCACAATCACACCCTTTTCCAACATCGGTAATACTGCCTCTTGCACTATTATCTGCAAATCTCTTTGGAACACCAATTCATTTGGTTCCCTCAACTGTAGTGGTTCTGTGTCGAAGTCTAATTGATAGCCTTCTATTGTCTGTAACACCCAAGTGTCTTGTGTCAGCATTCTCCACTGATCCCTAAAATACCTCAATCTTACTCCTACACCTATTGGGAAAAAAACAGAAAATATCCTCATACTCACCTTGGTTTTGTCCTTGACTGGGGTTCTGTCCCCTTTCTCTGCTATTATTACCTCGACCTCTTCCTCCCTGGGGATACAATTGGGATCTACTTGGTTCTCCCTGTAATAGCCTGCGCCTTGATTCTGGTATTGGGCTCCATAACCTGCCCGGCCAGTAGGGGGCCCTCTCCTACCAGCCGTACCATAAAAACTACTGTTAGAAAAACTCTACTGTGCCATATCTAGACTTGTGAAGGTACGAACATATTTGGAGAAGGACTTAACCATCCAATCCCAAATACCAAACCAGGCGCATCCTCGCTAGACTCTTTTCTTGCTAGATCACTTAATTTCAGGTTAATTCGCATTAACGCCGTTTTCGTTTTTCAGTTAATATACTGGCATTTGCATCAAGCAGGAAACAGATGGCTCACTGGCACCATCCATGCAACAAGATCAAATCCAAATATAAACCCTTCAAGGATGCTTCTCCCACTGCATCAAAAATCTTGGCCAATGGACATGGAATATCGAGTACTCTGTCCGGACACTGTTTCATGGATTTTTCAAATCCTTTCGTTGGACGCTTGCCCATCTTACACAAATACGCAATGAGCTCCGGATCCAGATTTGGTGTCAAAGTCATCGTTTCATCTACATCAGGCTGCTCTCATTATGTTCCTTTCATCTTTTTCCAAAGGCTTATGTAGCCTGGACTTGATGTAATCTGACACGTGGTCCTGCGGCCCCAACCCTTCCCTCTTGGATATTTAATATCCTTAGGGTTAAAAAGCTTCTCCCCAAATGGATCAACCACTGAATCCTTAACCTTCTTCCTTTCACCTACCTTATTCTCTTCATCTAACCCATCCTTATATTCTAAATCCAAAATATACTCATCTGGATTGTCATCAGATCTATTCCTTGAGTCTCTCAAAACCCCTTCGGGATAATGATCTTCCTCAGTATCAAACTGATTTCTACATGTACGGCTATGCGCACCTCTATTGAACTGCTTTAGATGCCTCTCTCTCCTGTTGAATCCTCCAAATGTCTCCTCTTTCTGAGGCACTTATCACCTGGACCCTTATTCTCGTCCTCCTCCTCAGTCAAGAAAAACACTCCACTGCCTCATTATGCCCGTTTGCTCCCAAAGCCTGCCTCACCGACTACTGAACTACCTCTTTAATTTCTTTGGTAACAGTCTTCCTAATCATTTACTCTTGTTTATTCAACTCCTTCTTAATTAATTCAGTGTTTTTTTCCCTTTAAAATGTACTTATATATTCCACCAATATAGAACTCCATCAATTTTTTCTCCTCAAAATACCTCACTTGCAAATTGCTCTGCAAACCAAACTGCTTCTGGCAATGATACGCACTAAAAGCGCTTTATTACCATGGAAACGACTTCAGAAACCTAATTCCTCTTGAAACAAACAGTCTTGCGCCAGAACATGCCCAAGCCCCTTGAAAATAAGGCCTTTTGTTGATGATGCCATCCTACTAATGTGGAAGGAACATCAGACGCATGTCTCGACGTCCTTCCACTCTCTATCCGGCCAATGGCAATCCTCACCACAGGTGTGCGATGGAATTCAGCACCTGCATGAAGCCTTACACGCACATGATGGAATTCTGTACCCCACAAGCCTACATAGAGCTACTCGTGCTGCCACTGCCCGTCTCGTGCCATCAACAATCCGCCCGTGCACGGCCCCCAAGTAAGCCTTACAGTTACTTTCAAATACTTCACGCAAAAATCATTGATTATACATACTCTCAGGCACAAAATAAGGATTATGAAACACTCTAGGAAAAAAAACTATTTCCATAAAGGTTTACACAAACATTGATTCCTTGGGAACCAAAATCCCTGAGTGGTCTACAAGATTAATTTTGACATAAACACAACTTCAACCCCCCCCAACCCCATAAACTGGGTTAAATACTCACTAACACATTACTCAACTGTAAAATAATTACAAACTTTTCAAATAAACTTTTCATCCACCAACACAGAGTACAAGCTAAACAATGCTTATCTGCTCAGAAGCAGCAAACAAAAGAGGAAGAAGATGGCGGTCAAGCAGTTCTATTGGGGCTGGTCGATCTATTTTTCATTGTGACGTTTCAAGGTTCTATTTGGAAGCCTTTGATGGTTTGCTGCTCAGAAGGAGTGAATACAAGTTCATGCATAATGCTGGCCTCCTGTCTTGACATAAACTTCAGTGGCCCTCCGTTGGTTATGGTGACAGGCCAATGATAAAGGCTACAGGCCGGATTGGTTCTTTGGGAAAATTTATGTCAGATAGGTCTGATATGTTTCTTATGAAAAGTGACAACAAAGGCAGTAAGTCTGGCCAAATTATTGTGAAAAGTGTTTGTTAAAGCCAATAGGCGTAATAGGGGGAAGATTGTCATTACACTTTGTTAAATGTTGTAGACAGATATTTTCTTGCATGGAATGTCACAGATTACCATAAGGCAAGGGCTTTGGTTTTGTTGCCCCCTCTGATCTCTGACAAACACTTGGCGTTGAAGAGTTGCAATGTGATAATCCATGTTAGGTCACTTTCATAGGGTTGTATGTTATTTTGCAAAATTTAGTTGGATATATACTTGTAATTTTATGACTGTGTGCCTGATGTTGGCTGTTTATGTGCAGTACAGGAGGCCTTTGTTGGTTATGGCTACACACCAATGATGAAGACTTGATTGGTTAATTGGGAAAAGTTATATCAGATTCAATAGGTTTGAACTTTTTGACAGAAGCATGGGGGTGGAAGATCTGCACCTGTAATAATCCTTATATATATATATATATATATATATATATATATCAAAACACACCAAGGATTCTCCGTACTTCAGTTAAGGCGAACAGAGAGACACAAACCCAGCAAATGTATGGCAGATGTTCTTTATTCCTCAAGAATGATGCGTTTCCTTGCTCACATATCATTTTTATATATATTTATATATAGTGTGCTGAAGGTGTATGCGGTGTGCTTCTGGACCGCCGCGGGTTCACGTTGGCGTCCGTGCCCGGATGCGTAATATGCTACAGCTCTAGTAACAAATCTCTTAGCGATGGCACTCCCGTGGTGTCAAGAATTTTATTCGAAATTAAAAGTAGCGCATATAGACAAACAAACTTCTATGCGTTTCGGCTATACTAGTGAACAAGGTTATATGCACTACTTTAAATTCGAATAAAATTCTCCACACCACGGGAGTGCCGTCTCTGAGAGATTTGTTCCTAGACCTGTGGCCTATGTGTAGATATATATATATATATATATATATATATATATATATATATATATATATATATATATATATATATATATATATATATATATATATAATATATATATTAAATATATATATATGTATATGTATATATATAGATATATATTACTCCGACCCTCCGAAACACTCGAACAAAGAAGGTGGGGCACTCAAGGCTGACTTCCAAGTGGATTTATTTTTCACCGGTCACCAACAGGAAAACTGTCTCTCAGGACGCGTTTCGGCTCTATATTACAATGAGGGTCTTTGGGTGAGCCCAAGGCATGTTTTCTTTTGTCTACTTTTATTCTTTTAATGTCTCGTCCATATACTTGGTACATTTGTATGTCTGTTTTATTGCTGTTGGGTGGGTTGAGATTCCAAGAATGTGTCAGTGGATGAATGAATAGATGTAGGAGTGCAAGAATGAGTGACAGAGTGCACAGGTGTCTAAACTCATCAATGACCTAAGATGCCCTAATAGGGCATCGTCAATACTTGTTTTGGTCAATTTTCTTTCGCTCTATTTCGCTCTTGCGAGGTTTCTTAAGAAAGACAAATAAGAAATACATGAAAGAAACCTATCTTGCCGCAGCGTAAAAAACACAAAAATTGCAGAGTTCAATTTATGACAGCAGATCTAATGATTCCTGATGCAAGTGACAGCGCAGCGGAAGTAATTGAAAGAAAACTTGTGACAGTTGTAGAGAGCAGAGCTTGTCGCTGTGCATTCAGCTGAAAACCAGGAGCACGTCATGCGAAAAATCATAACCCTTCAGTCATGTGTGACTCAATTAGATGCATAAAGAGATTTAGAAAGACATCAAGAAAGGCAAAGAAAGCTAATATGAGCACTTAGACGCCACAAAGTGCTCCATGTTGTTAAAATTCTAATCTGGTGCGAGGCGCTCTTAGAAAACATAGTGGAATAGCTGATTGCATCTTGGGCACCTATTGCAATCTGAATCACTTAGAAGGTAAGCTGTATCCCTCGCAGCGAGCTCTGGCAGGATCTGCGAGCCTCGGGGCAGTCTGGTGGCATCCTGTCCTCTCTGCTTATCTCATTCCCCTTTCTCACTAAGTGCCAGGCTTGACATGAGCGATGCTTTCGGTCTGAGATGGAGTCATCGGCCTGGATCAGGCCAGACTGCAAAGGTGACTGCGGAACTAAAGAGGCCACGTCGCCACTGCTTATAACATCAGTAGACTCAGGTGGCAGAAACAGGTGGCCCAGAGATTTCCGCGTACCTGCTGCGCCAGATTCAGGTGGTAGAAACTGCAGTAGACTCAGGTGGTAAAGAGGCCCAGAGATTCCCGCGTACCTGCTGCGCCAGATTCAGGTGGTAGAAACTGCAGTAGACTCAGGTGGTAGAGAGGCCCCGAGATTCCAGCGTACCTGCTGCGCCAGATTCAGGTGGTAGGAACTGCAGTAGACTCAGGTGGTAAAGAGGACCAGAGATTCCCGCGTACCTGCTGCGCCAGATTCAGGTGGTAGAAACTGCAGTAGACTTAGGTGGTAAAGAGGACCAGAGATTTCTGCGTACCTGCTGCGCCAGATTCAAAGGTGGTAGAAACTGCAGTAGGCTCAGGTGGTAAAGAGGCCCAGAGATTCCCGCGTACCTGCTGCGCCAGATTCAGGTGGTAGAAACTGCAGTAGGCTCAGGTGGTAAAGAGGCCCAGAGATTCCCGTGTACCTGCTGCGCCAGATTCAGGTGGTAGAAACTGCAGTAGGCTCAGGTGGTAAAGAGGCCCCGAGATTCCCGCGTACCTGCTGCGCCAGATTCAGGTGGTAGAAACTGCAGTAGACTCAGGTGGTAAAGAGGCCCAGAGACTCCCGCGTACCTGCTGTGCCAGATTCAGGTGGTAGAAACTGCAGTAGACTCAGGTGGCAGAAACAGGTGGGCCAGAGATTCCCGCGTACCTGCTGCGCCAGATTCAGGTGGTAGAAACTGCAGTAGACTCGGGTGGTAAAGAGGCCCAGAGATTCCCGCGTACCTTCTGCACCAGATTCAGGTGGTAGAAACTGCAGTAGACTCAGGTGGTAAAGAGGCCCAGAGATTCCCGCGTACCTGCTGCGCCAGATTCAGGTGGTAGGAACTGCAGTAGACTCAGGTGGTAAAGAGGCCCAGATATTCCCGCGTACCTGCTGCGCCAGATTCAGGTGGTAGACACTGCAGTAGACTACGGTGGTAAAGAGGCCCAGAGATTCCCGCGTACCTGCTGCGCCAGATTCAGGTGGTAGAAACTGCAGTAGACTTAGGTGGTAAAGAGGCCCAGAGATTCCCGCGTACCTGCTGCGCCAGATTCAGGTGGTAGAAACTGCAGTAGACTTAGGTGGTAAAGAGGCCCAGAGATTCCCGCGTACCTGCTGCGCCAGATTCAGGTGGTAGAAACTGCAGTAGACTCAGGTGGTAAAGAGGCCCAGAGACTCCCGCATACCTGCTGTGCCAGATTCAGGTGGTAGAAACTGCAGTAAACTCAGGTGGCAGAAACAGGTGGGCCAGAGATTCCCGCGTACCTGCTGCGCCAGATTCAGGTGGTAGGAACTGCAGTAGACTCAGGTGGTAAAGAGGCCCAGATATTCCCGCGTACCTGCTGCGCCAGATTCAGGTGGTAGAAACTGCAGTAGACTCAGGTGGTAAAGAGGCCCAGAGATTCCTGCGTACCTGCTGCGCCAGATTCAGGTGGTAGAAACTGCAGTAGACTCAGGTGGTAAAGAGGCCCAGAGATTCCCGCGTACCTGCTGCGCCAGATTCAGGTGGTAGAAACTGCAGTAGACTCAGGTGGTAAAGAGGCCCGAGATTCCCGCTTATCTGCTGCGCCAGATTCAGGTGGTAGAAACTGCAGTAGATTCAGGTGGTATAGAGGCCCGAAATTCCCGCGTACCTGCTGCGCCAGATTCAGGTGGTAGAAACTGCAGTAGACTCAGGTGGTAAAGAGGCCCAGAGATTCCCGCGTACCTGCTGCACCAGATTCAGGTGGTAGAAACTGCAGTAGACTCAGGTGGTATAGAGGCCCAGAGATTCCCGCATACCTGCTGCGCCAGATTCAGGTGGTAGAAACTGCAGTAGACTCAGGTGGTAAAGAGGCCCAGAGATCTCTGCGTACCTGCTGCGCCAGATTCAGGTGGTAGAAACTGCAGTAGACTCAGGTGGTAAAGAGGCCCCGAGATTCCCGCTTATCTGCTGCTCAAGATTCAGGTGGTAGAAACTGCAGTAGACTCAGGGGGTAAAGAGGCCCAGAGATTCCCGCGTACCTGCTGCACCAGATTCAGGTGGTAGAAACTGCAGTAGACTCAGGTGGTATAGAGGCCCCGAGATTCCCGCATACCTGCTGCGCCAGATTCAGGTGGTAGAAACTGCAGTAGACTCAGGTGGTAAAGAGGTCCAGAGATTCCCGCGTACCTGCTGCGCCAGATTCAGGTGGTAGAAACTGCAGTAGACTCAGGTGGTAAAGAGGCCCGAGAATCCCGCGTACCTGCTGCGCCAGATTCAGGTGGTAGAAACTGCAGTAGACTCAGGTGGTAAAGAGGCCCAGAGATTCCCGCGTACCTGCTGCGCCAGATTCAGGTGGTAGAAACTGCAGTAGACTCAGGTGGTAGAGAGGCCCGAGAATCCCGCGTACCTGCTGCGCCAGATTCAGGTGGTAGAAACTGCAGTAGACTCAGGTGGTAAAGAGGCCCAGAGATTCCCGCGTACCTGCTGCGCCAGATTCAGGTGGTAGAAACTGGAGTAGACTCAGGTGGTAAAGAGGCCCTGTAGAGTAGAGTCAGGTGGTAGAAATGAGTAGCTGCGGAACTAAAGAGGCCCAGAGATTTCTGCGTACTTGCTGCGGTAGAGTCAGGTGGTAGAAACGAGTAGCTGCGGAACTAAAGAGGCCCAGAGATTTCTGCATACCTGCTGTGGTAGCAATAAGTAGCTGCGGAAATAAACAGGACCAGAGATTTCTGCATACCTGCTGCGGTAGAGTCAGGTGGTAGAAGCGAGTAGCTGCGGAAATAAACAGGCCCAGAGATTTCTGCGTACCTGCTGCGGTAGAGTCAGGTGGTAGAAACGAGTAGCTGCGGAACTAAAGAGGCCCAGAGATTTCTGCATACCTGCTGCGGTAGCAATAAGTAGCTGCGGAAATAAACAGGACCAGAGATTTCTGCGTACCTGCTGCGGTAGAGTCAGGTGGTAGAAACAAGTGGCTAAGGAACTCAACAGGGCCATAGATTTCTGCGTACCTGCTGCAGTATAGTCCGGTGGTAGAAACGAGGAGCTGCGGAAATAAACAGGCCCAGAGTTTTCTGCGTACTTGCTGCGGTAGAGTCAGGTGGTAGAAACAAGTGGCTGCAGAGATCAACAGGCCCAGAGATATCTGCATACCTGCTGCAGTAGATTCAGGTGGTAGAAACGAGCGGCTGCGGAACTTAACAGGCCACCTTTCTGCTGCAACCCGGCTGTAGTGCACTGAGTTGATTGAAAATGACAGACATTACTATTTGATCGTGTGCCATGTGTTATCAGATGCAGCGGGTGATGGTTTGGGTGGCTACACTATAAAAGAGCCACCACTCTCCTGACCACCTACCGCAGTATTCTGGAACTATACAGAGGTCACACCCAGAACCATAGTGGTAATGTGTCTCCTGTACACCTGGTCCAGTGCATTTAGGCACTGTAAACTAAAATAACTTAAAATGTATAATTGTAAAGGGCCCATTCCCACCGAGAGCAATTGGCAGACGTTTATTGTTACCAGTCAATGGTAATCATTATGTCGCCCCTAGAAAGCTCAAGGGCTGAGCAGACTCACCAGGATTGAAACCTGGGACCAAGAGATCAAACACAGATTCCAGCAGGACATGCATCAGTCCATGAAGCCACAAGACCCGCTTCCCAATCATAACTGCATGGGTTACATCTCGCATATGCAGCCGCTGCAGAGAAGCCAGGCAGTGTGTACAGTGTCGGCTGCACAGCTAAATGGAAACGTTTCTACGTGTACCCACTGTAACTCATTCAAGCCCTTCAGAAACTTCATTGCATGGTTGTAAGACGTTGTGTTTTTCCACTGCACTGTTTTCGGAACAAGGTGACATGAAGAATAGCGCCAAGATGCCCCTTGGAGTGAACGTAGCGCTTTATAAATAAACTCATTCATTCATTCATTCAATAACCCCAGTGCACTCTCTTTAGTCATTTTCTCCGGGTCGCCAATGTAATACCAAAAACGAAAAGCTGAAGCACGAAAAATCCCGCGTGGAAAGGAAGTGGAGCTAAAAGCTCCAACCCAAGCCATTGTAAGATAGGCCACTGGTAGAATGCAAAGCCGGAACTTCCCATGGAACTACACGTGGACTGTCAAGGAAGGTCCAATAATTAGAAAAACGTGACTACCCGGTTGGGGAATAAGTCTGCCGCTAGTCTCCAGTCTGAGGTGGGTGGGCAGTAAGGATGAAAGGCTGCAGCTGCTTCGTCCACCTGCCTTAACGAACCATTTTTAACTTGTTCCCCTGTATCATCTTTTTTTTATGTTTGAAAGCTTTATTAGAGAAAAATAAGTAATACAATAAGGTGACATCAGCCAATATGAGAACAAAGGTAAGAGATGGGACAAAGAAAGTAGAATCAGCCAATATCACAGTGAAAGACAAAGCATTTTAAATGGTGGGGAGGGAAGGAGGGGGGGGAAGGGAGGAGAGAAGAAAACAAAAACATGGTATTGATCTTAGAGGATGGGTAAGCAATAATAGGAAATACAGTCAATGGCAATCAAAAAGTACAGTAAAAGGCATCATATGAATAATTGCATGAATGAAAAATAAATATGAAGAAGGTCAATATAAAGCTAAATAATAACAATATTGAGACTGAAAAATATCATGAAAAACTGCAGGCAAGAGTACATGAGTTCAGGGGGGCTTGAAATTATCTGAAGATAGTGGAGAGTAACACTTTTTGGCGGATTGATCAAGGTATAGAGTGAGAGGTAGCCAGTAAAATTCAACATTTCGGGAGGGTTTACAGGAGGAGGCAAAAGCAACATCAAGTCTGTGTGAGTGACATACAAGATTCCACCAACAATTGAGAGACAATTTGTTCAGAGATTTCCAATTAGAGACAATATGTTGTAATGCCAGAGCCAGCATAAGATCAAAAAGACCGCGAGAATGTGGGGGGAGGACTAAATCCTCTGAAAGGCTACCAAGAAATACTAAAGGAGGAGAAAATTGAATAGAGAGGTTGAAAATGCGAGAAAGGCGAGAGAATATCTGAGACCAGAAAATACGAGTTGAAGGGCAGAAGAAGAAGAGGTGGAAAAGATCCGCAGAAGGGGCATTACAGGTCCAACAGTTAGATACAGCATCAGGTTGAAAGCGGGAGATAGAAAAAGGAGAAAGGTAAAGTCTGTTGTAAAAGAAAAATAAGGATTGAGTGAGAGAAGCAGTACGGGAAATCTTCAAGGACCGAGCCCATATTTTGTCCCAGAGAGAAGTCGGCCATGAAGAAAGTAAGTCTGTCTCCCAGGACAATTCTAATTTTGATTTGAGACGAACTGGATTGGGGGCTGAAAAGTACCGGTAAATGATGGAAGCTTTAGGAGTTGTAGAAAGGACAGTGAGTAGAGAGGAAGATGAGGCAGGTAGGTCTTCAGAGGGGAGAGAGTAATAACGATCTAGAATGGTTTCCATAAGGATGGGGAATTTCTTTGCAAAAGAAGGAGGGCAGTGGAATTGAGACCGAAATGCAGGAAATGAGCAAGGGGATGACCCATCAAAAAGATGACGTATCCAAATGATACCTTTCGCTCTCCATGAGGGCCATGCAATAGGTCGATTGTTAATTAATAAAAGTGAATTGTACCATATAGGCAATAGTAGAAAGGATTCCTGCGTTACTGAGGAAGGTGAAACTAAAGGGCGCAGAAGAGAAGAAGTATGCTTGAATAAAAGGGGATTAAGGCATGGGGCTTTAGAGGTAAAACGAATTACTTCTTGGAAAGAGTACGGAAGCAGTAGTTCCTGTTCAACAGAAAGCCAGAGGGGAGAAAAAGGGGAGGGTTCCTGAGATAACCAGCGGGAAGCCTGTCGAAGGGAAAAGGACTTGTGATAGAGGCGAAAGTCTGGAAAGTTGGTACCACCATTAAGTTTAGAATTACGTAAGTTGGAAAGCGATATGCGGGCTTTTTTCTGCTTCCAAAGAAATTTGGACAACGTAGAGTCAATGCGGCGGAAATAGGAGTTTGGGATACGAAGTGGGAGCATGGATAATAAATAGATCAAAATGGGGGCAATCATCATTCTGATGGAGTCAAGACGGCCCCACCAGGAAAGAAATAGTGGATTCCAAGAGGTGAGTAATGAGTCTATCCTAGATATGACTGCATTCATGTTGAGTTGAATGGAGGAGGATATAGAGCTAGAAAAAAGAACGCCGAGATATTTAATTTTTGTAGAATTCCAAGCGAAGCCAGTAGCCGTGAAAAAGTGGGGGAGACAAAGTGTGGTTAAAGGAAGAATCTCTGTTTTGTCCGAGTTTATTTTGTAACCGGAGACCAAGGAGAATTGCTGAAATTCGTTTAGTAATGCGGGGACTGAGGTAGGCGGGTCAGAAATAAATAAAAGAATATCGTCAGCATATGCAGACAATTTAAGATGACGTTTACCGTACGGGAAGCCAGAGATAAATGGATTACTGCGTATGGAGGTAAGGAAAGGTTCAAGCGCTAAAATAAATAAAAGAGGTGATAAGGGACAGCCCTGACGAACACCCCGTTGAAGTGTGAATGGGGAAGTGAGTTGACCATTAACGAGAACAGACGCTTTGGGCATAGAATATATCAAAGAAATATAAGATATGAATTTAGGGTTAAAGCCGTGCCATTTTAAGGAAGCCAGAAGAAAAGACCAGTCAACCCGGTCGAAGGCTTTCTCAGCATCTACTGAAATGGCTGCAAGGGGAATCGATAGTGAAGGGGCTTTACTTAAAACATTAAGAAAGAGTCTAGAATTGTCCGAGGTCAAGCGGCCCCTGACAAAGCCGCATTGTTCTTTCCCTATAAGATGTGGTAGGAGCGGGTCAAGGCGAAGAGCTAATAGTTTCGCAAAAATTTTATAGTCAACATTAACTAGAGATATAGGTCGATAATTTTTACAGAACTTAGGATCTCTACCATCTTTAGGGATAAGGCATATGGTAGCGTCCTGAAAAGAGCCTTGGGCTGATCCAGTAGAACAAAAAGACTGAAATAGAGATAAAAGGTGGGGTAAAAGAAGGTCTGAGAAATGTAGGTAGAATTCAACTGGGAAGCCGTCCGGTCCTGGGGTTTTCCCCTTAGTGAGGGAGGATAGAGCAGAGGACAGTTCCGAAATCGTGAGGTCAGAGTCAACAGCCGAAATATTAAGGTGGGAAGTATCTGGTTGAGGTATGTTGTCAAAGTAGGATTGAATAAGGTCTGGGGTGGGAGGGTTTTCCGGAGTATATAGAGTTTTATAAAAAGAGTGAAATTGTTCCAAAATTTCTGCATTGGTATGAAGAAGTACATTAGAGGGGGAATAAATAGAATCAATATTAGTACGTTCTTTACGAGATTTTAAATAATTAGCTAACAATTTACCTGATTTATTTCTACCTCCATAAAATCGCGCGCTGCTCCGGAGAAGAAAAGAGGAGGCAGAGTCTGTGGTAAGTTTGTTAAAGGCAATCTTAGCCTTAAGCAATTCAGGAGACATAATCTTATCAGAGGAAGTATAGAATTGATGTTCCAGAGATTTAATATGAGCAAGGGTGACTTTACGTTTTTGAAGGAATTTTTTCTTCTTTTTAGAGACAAAATCAATAATAAAACCTCGGGCTGTGGCCTTGAAGGAATCCCAAAGAATATGAGGTAGGGTATCAGGCGTAGAGTTAAGATGAAAAAATTCAGAAGCAAAAGCACGAAAAGAGGAGGAAAAAAGAGGATCAGTAAGAAGAGAAGGGTTGAAGCGCCAGCGAGAAGATTTAGGAGTAGGAGGAAGAAGGTCAAAAACAGTAGTAATAGGAGCATGGTCAGAGATAACAATTGGTTCAATAGAAGAAGAAATAAGGTGTTGAGAAAGAGATGAAGAGAGAAAGATATAGTCTAAGCGGGAGAAGGAAGCATGAGGAGGAGAGAAGAAGGAGAAATCCATAACGTCTGGGTGAATGAGTCTCCATGAGTCTACAAGATGAGTTTGGGTAATAGTGTCAAGGAATTGTTTATGTGGTTTATGAGGGGAGAAACGAACAGAGGATCTACGGTCTAAAAATGGGTCAATGATCTGGTTACAATCTCCACCCAATAGAAAAGCATCATCTTTATGTTGAATACATTTTGCTGTGATGGAGGGCCAAAAAGAGGAGTCAAAACATGTGGGACCGTAAACATTGAATATCGTAAGTGGGATATTGTTAATTAGTAGTTTAGCTAAGACCCAGCGTCCCTCGTCATCCTTTTCTTCTAGAACTACTTTACACTGGAGTCGCTTATGAATCAAAATGGCTACTCCATTCTTTTTTTGAGAAGCAGGAGAAAATAAAACAGTTCCAACCCATAGTCGCTTTAGCTTTAAAGATTCGATGTCAGATAGGTGAGTTTCTTGAATAAGGACGATGTCTGGATTGTAAGAGGAAAGGTGGGAGAGTACTCTTTGCCTTTTGATAGGGTGATTAAATCCTTTCACATTCCATGAAACAACTTTGAAGGTGAAAGCTTACTAAACTGATCTAAATCAAGAATTGCAAAAGCATACTGTACATGTAATAATAATTCAAACTGTATAGAAGTATTAACCATAAAACTCTTCAAAAAGGAAGAAGGAAGAACAGGTAGAAAAGGAAGAAGAAAAAGGAAAAGGGAGGAGGAGAGGGATGGGAAAAGGGAAAGGAGATCAGTGGGGAAGGAAGAAGGAAGAAAAGAGAGAATGCATAGAAGACAGTACAAATCCAGAAGGATGACTGTATTAAACATACCTGAAAGAGAAAAAATACACATAGGGAAGGTGGGGAGGTGGTGATGCTTTACAAGACGTACGGACCAGGATCAGGAGGAGAACCACATCGAGACCGCACAAAAGGAACATGGAATGGGACAAGGTGTTGAGAGGAGTATCCGATACATATCCGTCTGGGGAGGAAAAAAGGGAAAAATGTTAACAAACATAACATGTAGACGTAAAAATTGAAGTCTAGAGAGTAGAAAAGAAAATAGAGGGATATATAGGAGATGCCAGAAACAGATAAAGAAGAGAAGAGATACGAAAAGAGAGTGTAAGAACTGAGATGAAAAGTAAGGAGAATATACGAAGTCAAAGACAAGCCATTAGGAAGACAGACAAGTTAAACAATAAAAGTCCAATTTCAGCCACTGGTCGAAGCAGAAGAGGAGGCGTCCATCCCTTCTCCACTGTGTAGAAGAAGAAAGTTCCTTAATTCTCCAGGTTCCTGAAATGACCAAGTCTTTTCTCGATAGGTGACTCTGAAAGTACAAGGATGAAACAAGCCATATCTTGCTCCCAAGGCGCGCAGAGAGGGACGCATAGCCAGAAATTCTTTACGTCTGGAGGCGGTGACATTAGAGACATCTTGAGAAAAATATACTCGTTGACCTTGCCAAGACACTTGTTTTTTACTCCTCGCGGCTGAGAGAATCAATAAAAGATCTGTGTATTTCAGAAATAAAATAATGACTCCACGAGGTTTTGAAGAGGAGCCCGTTCTGGCACCTAGTCTATGGGCTTTTTGTATACTAATGGAGGTGGAAGGTGGTAGGTCCAGAAGTTTCGACAAGAAAGTGGTGAAGAAAGTTACTGGATTATCCCCCTCAAGATTTTCCGGCAAATTGTAAATACGGAGGTTATTCCTCCTATTTCGATTTTCCAAATCCTCTGTATGCTTTTGGAGTGAGAGGACCGTTTTTTCTAAAGAGTCTATACGTTGTGTGTTGGACTGAACTTCAGGGAGGTGCTGTTCAACAGTAGAGAGACGGGCATCCATATTATCCCATTTATCTTTTAAAAGCTGCATATCTGTACTCGTCTTTTCAATAAATGGGCGCAGCGCACGCAATTCCTCTAGAATTTGGTCAATAGAAGAATGAGAAGGATTGTCTTCTGGTGTAGGAGAATTTTGCTTGAGGCGCTTGCCCGCCGGAGCGGGTGGGGAAGACTTACTGGTGTTAGTATGAGCCAATGATGATTTTGGAGTCGTCATTTTCGCAGATACAGTGGCTCTATTTGTACCAGATGAAGATGCACCTGAAGCACTCCTCGATGGTATGAAGACAAATTTAGGTTTGCGTAAGTTGACCATAGAAAGGAATGAACGTGCGACAATATAGGCTCAATTCCCTGTGAGAAGACTAAAGGTGCATGTGAAATGTTCCAGAAATATCTCCAAAGAAAGGGAGAAGCACCCAGACGTAACTCAGTGGGAAAGGCGACAGAGAATTAGAGTATGCTAAAATAACGAGTACAAAAAGGGGAGAATGGCTAAAATGGAAGCACAGGAAGGAGCATCCTGAAGTAGCTGAGGCGCAGGAGAAACAGGCAAAAAGTCTCAGAGAACGTTGTTATCATAGCGCCATGAGGAGGAAATTTAGGATAAAAAGTATTTCAGAGCAGCGAGCATGTTAGAGCGGGAAACATCCAGTTGTCAGGGGTGAAGCGCCGTAAAACTGCGTATTTGGACGTTTCCTCTAATGTGGAGGAGGAGAGAAAAAACGGAGTAAAGGTGTCTTGTACAATATATATAAATCTCACCCCTGAGGTGAAGTCGGTGTCTGAAAGTTCATTGGTGTCCAGTGGCACATCGTGTGGTGACAGCTCGTATCAGCAGAGGCTCAGATGCTCGAAAGAACTTCAAAATGGCGGCTCCGTGAGGGGCAGGGAATTCATCACGGAAAGGGGCGAAAACGGCTCCACCAGCGATGAAAAGCTGCTCCGCCGATTCCGCTAGTGTTCCGCCAACCAAGTCCGGCAACGGTGCTCAGTAGCGGTCCCGTTTACATCGGGAAAAAACGCCGTGAGGTGTTCGATGCGGCGGAGCTCCGTACCTAGCCGGCCATCTTGCGCGGCATCCAAGCCACGCCCCAGCCTCCCCTGTATCATCTAATTTTCTGCCTCTCTTCTTGAAGCTCCCAAGCTAAGGACACCCCTGAAAACTGACTGCCGCGCTTCCATTGGACTCCCATCATGCCCCTGACATAGGGGAGGTGTCAAAAGCGCCCCTCAGTCCTGATTACTAGAAAGGGCTGCGTCATCTCTCCTATTTTTTTTGCATATTTATATAGCGCTAACTCGACCCGAGGGTATTGGAGCGCTTTACACGAGCACCGCATTTACATTACACATTCAGGCACGGGGAGATTAAGTGATTTGCCTAGAATCACAGGATGTGGACGCGGCCCCGAGGCTTGAACCCTGGTTTCCAGCACCAAAGTGGGCATTTTAGCCGATGGACCACATCCTCTCCTCCTTGTTACCTGCTGGGGTGGAGTCGGTGGTAGTTTGGGGAGTGCAGTGTGTTGAGAATCCCCACAATGTAGAACGTGTGAAAAAGTGTTACTGTCTTTTATGAGAAACGTAAACGTTTATCAGTGTTTGGAAACTGATTGTAAGAATTGTGGTTATTGTTAAGGCTTCTGCAAAATATGGACATCTTCTCTTTATCCGTGAGTCTATGCCAGTGCTTTGAAAAGTAATAATGTAATGACGCGAGTTTTCAAGATGGTTCTGGGAAGATTTGATAGTCTTCCAAAATGCAACCAAAAGGCACATTTTCTGCAGATTTTTTAAATCTCTCCCATTTTTATTTAATAAAAAAAATTGACATAACGAGTTACCATGGCACCAAGTCTCTCAGGTGAGTCAAACAGTGCTTAATTTGTACCGCTGCTTGCAGGTGTAGGGCACCGGCACTCATTTTTAGTGATCAGGACTTATTTTTCATCAACATACCATTTGCCTTGGAGCAAAAAAAGATAAAGGCAGAAAGGGAGAAAAAGGAGGATGAGAAAGGAAAACATTGAGAAAGAGAGAAAGCAGGGATAAGATCGAATGTGTAAGAGAAAGAGAGAAACTGTAGGGTGTTTGAAGAAAGACGGGTGAGGTGGAATCAATACTAGGCAGCCTTAGTATTCTGCAACCTTTGCATCTAGAAGCAGTGGGCTTCCAAGAGGAACTTTGTCCCCTAGACTTACTTTATACAAGTTAAGCACTGATCCAAACAGCTTGGCCCTCATTGATAGAGATTTATATATAAAGGGCATAGGGTACATGGGCTCTGTCTGAGGTGAGAACTAATCATTCTGGTCACTAGATCTTTGGCCTCCACTTCTACACCGCCCCATCCCAGAAGGACTTCAGGAAACAGCTCAAGGCTTGACTCTTGACCCACCATCTCTCCGAACGAGGCTCACACCGCCACCCAGCGCCTGGAGACACCCCGGGGTGACAAGCTGCGCTCTACAAGAACCTCTGATTGATTGATCGATTTGGCTCCTGTTTGTACCTCAAGATGTCCACAAGTCCTGCAGACACCTAGACCTAAACTCTTCAGCTGACTTCGTTTGAGGGACATTAACTCCCGGCTGCTGTTCAGAAAAGGAGTGAAGAACTGGTCTTTGACAATGCACCAGTGTTCAAAAAGAATCACAAAAGATTCCAGGAGGAAACTATAATGTAGTCCTTGGCAAGTACGCTACAAAAAAATAAATTAAAAAATGAATGCAATAAAATGTGTCCTAGCAAGGTACTTTGGAAGGCTGAAAACCAAGATTAGGTTGTGTGGGAGTTTCGCATAGCGATAGGTTATTGATTAATGGCTGCTTCAGAGTGCGCTGAGACAATCTAAGCATACTAAAACGCAAACAAAAATAGCCATGTTCTGACAATGCAGACATTTACAGTAAACAGAGTGTGCACGCGGGTGTAGGCAGTGCCAGGCTTGAGGGAAGGCAGCGCTGCGTACTGGGAATAGTAGCCAATTTACCAAAAAGAATAGAAAGTGAGAGCAAGAGAGAGGCCTGCCAGTGCCATGCTCGGCCTGTCTCCTTACCTGCTTCGACACACACAGGTTTTTTTGGTTTCCAGCTTTACCGTAGCAACCTACACTCTCACTACCATAGATGTGTCATGATCTTTTTGAAATTCAGCTCTTTTCTGCATATTTACTCTGGCACATGAAAATCAGGGGGGTACAAGGACTGCGATGGACAAACCCTCTTTGGAATTTGGGTGACCGAGGGATCTAGAAGGGTTCGAGTGAGAGCCAGAGAAGGGTGGTGCTACCTCCTCGGGTTGGGTGGGGGGTTGTTGCCGAGGAGATTTAAAGACCTGCCAGGGTTAGCTCCGCAACTTATACCACAATCGAGAAACTCATTGGGTCTAAAAGATATAACACTACTGTCAAAGAATTAACCTAACCACAAAGCGATAGCCCTTTAAGAGGATGAATTCCCTGTCTCACCAAAGGTGGCATGCTTCATCATTTGAATTCTCCTCGAGCCGTAATGCCTAGTCACTGCACAGGCTACCACCCCCTCTCTGAGAGGGAGGAGCTCAGGGATGTTTTTTGTACAGGAGGGTATACTAAATACCCGAGTGATGAGCTCAAGATATTGGGGAAAGCAGAGCAAATGAAAACCGATGATGAGACAAGCTCCAAGGTACTCAATAACCCTTTATTTGTGCGCCCCTGTGCCAGGATTAAAAATAGGGAACTCATGGGAAAGACACATACCCGCAGTTAGAGTCAAAATGTGGTCGACATGTTTCAGCCTAGTCACCCTCAAGTAGAGGTGTAGCGGCCTTCTTCAGGACCAACTAGTTCATGCTGCTGCTCAATGTGTGTATCAAAATAATTGTGGAAAAAAGACATATCAAATATACAAAACCATCCACTGGTCCTGTACGTTCGTCTTTGGTGGATTCACTGATGGTCCCCGCTAATGTCGGTGAAAAGGCCTCACCTCAACCTGGCATGTGGCTCGGGAAGACTCATCACCATGGTTGATGGGAGTCCAGTGTCCTTTCTGGCCACAGTGGGAGGGGCTACCGCCTCAACCAAATGTCCTCTCGTGAGTTGGCCAACCTGGTTGCATATCCTATGTGGTCAATTAGGCCCATGAGCAAGACTGTGGCCAGCCAGGAGTTACTAAACCCAATCCTGACATTCCCTCCTTTGGGCTCCTACCAGCCTCGCCCACACACTGCCGTTTGAAGAGCCGCGTCTAGGTGGGTGGGGTGTCCACGTCAGCGGCACACTGCACCGGCTTGCCTCAGCACAGTTCTCACACTTTTAAATCTTTGCTCATATATTTATATATGAGTTGCCAAGAGTATTGTTCTTTTAAGCTCTGTGTTCCCTCTGTATCCCTGTGCCGAGGATGTTTAAAGCCCTTAATCCATGTAATGGTATCCCTTGCCACGGCTTGGATAGATGGTGGAGGCGCGCCAGGCCCCATGTGTTTTTCATACGTCATCGATTCAAGATATTTAGGACTGCTTAGGAAGTGGAGAGGGGAGGGGGCTTTAGCTACACCGTCAAATTAAACACAGCAGGGCTCAAATCTGGAATTCATATACATCAAATGTCACGAAGGCCCAGCCCACGGGGCTGAGAATGTTTGTCTTGAAATCCTTTCATTTAAAGCAGTGCATTCACAAGAAGGTGACAGGACGTTACTCTTCCGACCACGCACACAACTTCTGGTCGGTATCAGAGGAAAAAAAGTGGAAAAAAGATACTCCTTGCCCAGATGGTGTTTCTAGACTGCCCCTGGGAGAGTCATGTTTAGAACAAAATGACTGACTGTGTAAAAAGTGTAGTCCAGTAGCTCCTCCTGTTTGTTCTTTCCTGTCTAATAAAGTCCCTATTGTCGAGCCAGGTATTCTGGCTAGGGCGGGAATGCAAGGCCTCTCTATAGATCCAGCAAGGATAAATCAATTGAGTAGTATTCCGGAGACCCCCGAGGTTGACAGTGCAACCCATACAGAGCTTGGGACGCTTTTGTCCTGGAATATTGCAGGACTAAAATCTAAATTGAAAGATCCAAACTGGGCATCATTTATAAATTCTTATGACATCTGCTTATTCCAGGAGACCTGGATACTTGAGGCTCAGTTTTTGTTGTTTTTTTTTAATTTTAATGTTTTGGCGGTTAAGGGCAAAAAGGGTCGCCCCTCCGGTGGTCTTACCATCTGGATTAGACAGGATCTTGGTATTGTTGTTAAGGAGCTTCCTACTTCACACCCAGATATTCAGCTACTTAACCTTAAGTTTAAAGACGGAAAATTGCTGGATATCTATAATGTTTATGTTAGAAGCACAGGTGGAAAGAAGTCTGACATCATAAGCCGATTGGATGAACTTATGCTTCTTTATTCCCAGCACTCCCATGTTATTTTAGGCGGTGATTTTAATACAACCTTTGAACCCCTTCTTGGTGTTGATCGGAGCATTTTGGAAGTAGAGGATGGTTTATGGGGTGTTCCAAGTTTATACCTTGAACCTGCTATTCGCTGGTCAGAATTAGTAATTCAGATCAATGCCCTTTGTTTGAATATGGGGCTTCGTGCAACAAATGGCAGGTCTGAACAAGACAAATTAGGGTCTATTACCTTTAAGAGTGGTTGCCGCACTAGCAGGATTGATTATATTCTGCTATCACTAGATCTTTGGGAGACCCTGAGGGGCATGGTGGTTATAGACAGACAGGAGAGTGACCACAATCCTCTCTTTCTATCTACTTTGTACTGGGTGACCCCCATTGCCCTTAGTGATTCTCCTCCACAGCACCATCAAGATGTAGTCATTGCTAACGATCTGCGCCACGTTAAGTGGGCTAAGGTTGTTCAAAGTCAAGATTGTTTAACTCGTATTTTTAATAGTCTAGAACTTGCCACCCAGGATTTAGGGGTGGCATATAACCAGTGTCTTTTGGAACCACATTGTATACCTGGAATGTCGATCCATGATTCTTTTTTCCTAGAACTTAAAGATATTTTTGTAAGGCCTTGCAAATTAACTAAGCCCAAACATGATTTTTCACCACGATGGTATACTACTGACTGTAGAGATGCTCGTGTGAACCTGGGCATCGCACTGAAATCTGGCGATAGTCTCAAAGTTCGCTCTGCCAGATATGCTTATAAGCAAGCTATTTTTAAATCTAAGAGAGCGTGGGACTTCCAAAGGTGGCAGGAACTTAGGGAAGCAGGTGCCCAAAAGGATATGAGACGTTTCTGGTCTGTTTTTAGATGGGGTACTGGGGGTAACCCTGATAAACCCCAAAATTGGGTTTCGCAAGATGCTTGGGTAAAGCATTTTGAGGCCCTTTATGCTGTTGAAGAAGATATGTGTCCCCTTTCTAATTACCAAACTATTTCTTACAAGGAAGACGCTTTTACCTTGGGTGATGTTGCTATTGCCCTCAAGTCGCTGGTTCCTGGAAAAGCCCCTGGGATGGACGGAGTCCCTGCTGACATTTTTTTGAATAATAACGAATCTTGGGGAAACTATATCTTAATTTTAGCCAACTTGATTGCCAGAGGTGCCCCGATCCCCACTTCCTGGAAAGGAGCTAAAATCATTCCAGTGTTCAAGAAAGGGGACAAGTCCCTCCCTGCAAACTATCGTCCAATCAGTTTGATTGATACCACGCAAAAGATCTTAGGCAGGTTGATCTTGAACAAAGTGTTGGACTGGGCTCTAGATAATGTAATCTTCTCCCATTTACAAGCTGGTTTTAGAGCTAGAATAAGCACCATTGACCAGGTGTTACATTTTGCTATGCTCTACTGGAAGGTGGTTTACTTGGGGGGGGGGGGGGCAGCTTATATGCTGCCTTTATAGATCTTAGGGCAGCCTTTGATCTTGTCCCCCGGGCATCCCTATGGGCTGTTTTAGATAAGATGGGGATGCCAGCTGTTCTAATCTCCCTAATTGCCAGACTCCATACAGATAATTTTGCGCAGATTAGATGGGGTGGTGTCGGCCAAGTGACCAAGCAGTTTCCTATCCAGAAGGGGGTCAGGCAGGGCTGCGTACTCGCGCCAACTTTATTTTCCTTGTATATTAACGATGTGGCCAAATTATTAATAGATGCAAATGTTGATGCCCCCTCATTGGCAGGTGGAAAAATTCCTATTTTAATGTTTGCTGACGATTGTCTTATAATCTCTAAAACCCCGAGTGGCTTACAGAAGTCCTTAGGCATTTTTGAGGACTTCTGTTTAGCCCGCGGGCTTGAAATTAATGTTTTAAAATCTAAATTTATGTCTTTTAACCAGTCCAAATCCTTTAAAAACAAAATATATATGAATAATATGCCATTGGACCAGGTTCAAGATTTTACTTACTTAGATATTTGCATCCAACATGATTTGGGATGGAAAAAGCAAGTGGATTTGGCATCCCTTAAACACTCTCAGCTCTCTGGCGCGCTAAGCAAAGAACATACCAAATCCCTGACTAAACCCATCGACCCTGCACTTCGGGTGTACGATGGCAAAGTGGTTGGTGCTGCGCTCTATGGAGTCGAGTTGTGGGGATTTGATAACGTACACAAACTATCTACCTCTGAAAATAGATTTTTAAGGAATCTTACCAAACTACCTCAGAGTACTCCCCTTTGCCCCCTGTTTTACGACCTAGGTATAAGGCCAATAGCATTAATTGCCCTATTTCGCCCCATATTATATTGGCGGCGCCTATGGGTCACTTCTGAACTTAGGCTCTTTGCTCTTGGCCTTATGGATATTATTTAATTGGATACCTTTCGTAAGGTCAAGTGGCTCCGTAGGCTACGTGAGTCGCTTCAGGATTTGGGCTTAAAAATCTTGTGGGAGGATCCACTAAATGCTAGCTTTCCGTCTAAGCAAGTACTGAAGGCTTTATACTGGGAAGTGGTAGCTACCCGAGTTTTCAGATCCACAGCCCCGCTCTCATTGTCTGGCATCTTTCTTGATTTTAAGGATGTTATGTTATGTTATGTTATTTATTCTTTTGTATAGCGCAACGGTTACTCAAAAAGAGTGTCCCGGCGCTTTTAGGTAAGGGGAACAGATTTCAGAATAACACAACACAGCTAAAAGAGGTTAAAAGATAAACAAAAAGAAAACAAAACTACTGGCAGACCTATTGGGAAAACAGCCAGGTTTTGAGACCTCTTCTAAAATCAAGGAGAGTAGACGCCCCCCGCAAAGGGAGCGGTAGTGCATTCCACATCTGTGGGGCCAACAGACTGAAAGAGCGGCCCCCAAGGCGAGCCCTCTTCACACGCGGAACAGCCGCCAAAAGTAGAGATTCTGACCTCAACGAGCGAGTCGGATGGTAAAAGGTCAGTCTCTTTTGGAGATGTTTAGCTCCCACAGCATGGAGCGCTTTGTAGGCCAAGGTCAGAGCCTTAAAGGCAATCCGTTTGCGGATGGGTAGCCAGTGTAACGTCACCAACAACCCAGAGGCGCTGGCCCGTCTACTTAGGCCAAAGATGGCCCTGGCCGCCGCGTTCTGTGCAACTTGAAGCCTTTGTAGCAGATACTCTGGCAGGCCCAGGTAAAGAATGTTGGCATAATCCAACCTGGAGCCTATCAGAGCCTGCACCGTCAGCCTCCTGTGCTCCTCGGACAAGAGAGGCAAGAACCTCCGCAGCATTTTTAACAGGCCGAAGCAAGTACCGGTTACCCCCAAGATCTGGGCTTTCATCGTCAGCCCCTTGTCCATCTTAACCCCCAAGTTTTTAGCCATGGGAGAAGAGCCGGACGGAGGGAACATGTCGATGGGCCACCAGGCCTGCCAGCTAGGCTCCGTATCGCACCCGAAGAAGAGTACCTCCGATTTGTCGGAATTGCACTTGAGGCTGTTCAGTTGGAACCATGCGAACACAGCCCCAAGGCAATTCTGGATACTCTCCCCGTCAAAGTCAGCCCCTCTCTCGCACGAGAAGAGGAGCTGGGTGTCGTCGGCATACGACACGATCCGGGCACCAAATGACTCCGCCACCGCCGCCAAAGGGGTCATAAAGATGTTAAAAAGGGTCGGGCTCAATATAGAGCCCTGAGGGACCCCGACTCCCAGAGGCGGCATTACGGCGGTGTCAGATGATGTCCAGATCGTTTGCCGGCGGCCAGCCAAAAAGGAAGAAAACCATTTGAGCACCGTCCCCCGCTGACCAATCTCAAAGAGTCTTGCGAGCAGGCCCTCATGGGGGACGGTGTCGAAAGCCGCCGACAAGTCCAACAACACCAGCATGACTTTGCCCCCGGTATCCAACACCCCTTTAATGGTTTCAGAAACCTCAAGGAGCGCGGTCTCGGTGCTGCGATGTGAACGGAAGCCCGACTGGGAGTCATGTAAGATCTCATGGGACTCCAGAAAATTGGAGAGCACCGACTGAACGTGCTTCTCCAGAATTTTTACAAGAGCCGGCAGCAACGAAATTGGCCTGTAATTGGCTGGGGCTTTCGGGTCAAGTCCCGGCTTTTTAAGCAACGGGATGACCATTGCCTGCTTCCATACTGGCGGCACCTCTCCCAGACTCAACGAGAGGTTGAGAAGAGGGTGCGCCAGCGGATTAACCACCTCCACCAGTTTACCCAGGAGCTTAGCAGGGCAGGGGTCAAGCGGATACCATTTCTTTGGCACCTTTTTGGGATGACATTACTAATCCTTTGGACAGGAAGCTCTATTTTCAATTCAGAGTTGGCAGTCTCCCAGTAAGAGAGTTTTCATCTAGATGGGCCGTGTCTAACGTGCTTAATTGTCCTGGCTGCACTGCACCTATTGAATCTGTTAATCATTTCCTGTTTCAATGTCCATCTTATGTAATTCCCCGTCAGATCTGGCTAAAATCAATGTGACGACAGGTGGGTACTAGAAATGCTAAAGTGGCACTACGTATCTTGCGCTCTGCTGAAATTCCACTTGTTTATATTTCTGTTGCCAAGTTCCTTGGAAGGGCGTGGGTGATTAGGAGCAAAATGTTGGCTGGGTAAACACTCCTATACCCTGAAATGTTAATTTTTCTGCAAATACCTTTATTTATTGTCTTAAACTATTTTAACATGTCTTGTGTATTGTGTATATATATAAATTTTGTATGCTTTTATGACAATCGTCGAATAAAGCTTTCTTGATGATGATACTTCGGCAAGCAAGTCATAGTCTTGTGTTGTGGTGTTGTTGCACAATAACACTTAAAAGGTGGCAAGAGCCTTTGAGTAAACCAGGCTAAAGAATCCTGCTTTCACACGAAAGGAAGCCCGTTGACGTTGCACGATTTAACACAAGTGTGAAGAGGGTGAAACCATTGCACCAAAGTCAACGAGGCGCAAAACATGGACGGTCACGAGTTCAGTGTAAGACAACACAGTATCAGGAGGGTGAACAAGATCAGGTATGGTGATAGTTACTGCATCACATGACAACAAACAACGCTGGAGACCGAGACACAGAGTGGAAATACAGAGTGGTGCGTTTGCTTGCACTTGTGGGTAAATTAAGAGAGGAAGGCACACAGTACCTTTAGAAACTACCTTGGGGTCCACCCTTTTTCGTGCTAGATTAACATGTACCAGTAAAGACCAAGGGAATGTGTGTGCATTCCATGACTGCACCTACTCGACGAAGTGGCGTATTAGACTCCATTAATTCCGTAGTACAAGCGTGGAATGCTCTGCTGCGAATATATGAGGGGGCACAACTATACTCGCCCCGTATGCATATCGACTGGTGCCAGTGGTTTGTGGTCAGCTCAGATAGAGGTACCCTAGATTCCCTTCACAAACTACGTATATATCAAATGGGCGATCTATTTTGTCAAGGATGGTTGGGCACCTGGGATGAGGTGGCAGGCACGGACGGCGTATACTCAGCCCTCCCCAAGTTTCATTTTTTTCGTACTCGCCACGCTTTGAAGGCGGTGTTGGGGGATGACTTACAGGAACCCTTGGTGAGCCCCCCTCTGACAACTCTACTAAGCGCTCCCTTCCCGTGCGGTATCATCTCCAAGCTCTACACTCTTGCACATAGTGAAAAAGCGTCTTCCCTTAGTGGCGTTAGACGAGCTTGGCAGGCTGACATAGGAACTCCCATCTCTGACGACACCTGATTTTTTTGTTGCGAGGTTACTCGTAGGATCTCCCTGAATGGCCGTCTCCGACTGGTTCATTTTAAATTTCTCAATAGAGTATATTACTCCCCTTTACGGCTTTTTAGATATGGGTTGTTAGACACTGCAGATTGTGAGAGATGTTCTGCCCCACATGCAGATTTTTTCCACCTAGCGTGGCACTGCCCGTCAGTGTTTCACTATTGGGAACTCATTTTCCAGAAGCTTAGCGATATTCTGGGGCTACCCCTCACCCCAGACCCCCTGCTGGTGCTTCTTGGCTACACCAGACCCCTTAAGAATGCTGTACGCAAATTGGTTGCCATGGGCTCCTGCTTGCTAAGCGTCAATTAGCGATGCGATGGCTAAGGGGCCCGCTACCTACAGTTGCGGAGTGGGAGCGAGACATGTTGTATTGTAACACCCAATCTGATGTCCACAGCGACTGCTCCCCCATTGTAATCACCCTAAAAGTTTTTGGGGGCTATTTGCTCAATATCGAGCTACTGCTCAGTCAGCAATTGAGGATCCTGATGTCTAAAGTGTGACTGCACGATCTCGCTACACTTCTTCATTGGATAGTTTTGCATATACCCTCCTCCTGGTTCTCTCTGACACACGGCCTCCATCTTGTCCGCAGCTCTTGGCGCCCACATGGTTCTGTCGCACTACCTCGCTATTAATGTACTGAGTGTCTGTTAATGTACTGTATGCACCTTTGCTGCCACTCATATTATCATGCACCTGTGCTCTGTATTACAACCGTGACCTTGCTATTGGTTTTTTGACCTTGGTGATCCATATTAATGCCTTCACTGCTTGACTTTGTAATTTTCTTTCTTGTTACGTCGGCTTTTTGTATGATTGCTTTCTTTTCATTTTCTTTTTCTCTGTAACTGTGTTAAAATAATAAAATACAATAATAATACAAAAAAACCATGACTGCACCAGTTTTGCGTGCATTATTCTTTCGTGCACACTATGGCAGCCAATCACAATTGTTGCAATTGCCAATTAGACCGGGTCTTGTTGGTTGGGCCTTCCTGATTGGCTGACAGCAGTCCATTCACAAATTACCTTGTCCATGCCCAGTCATCCTATGAAAGGCTATTTCGTGACTGGATGGTATCTCAACGCGTTTCACATATAGTGGTGACAAGCTGCTTACCTATCACCTTTTTGTAAATAATTTTGTGGACTGATGGCAAGTGTGGCAGGAAGGCAAAAAAAGTTAATCCAGCCCCAGGCAGCACAGCCAAGTAAAACGTGGTAGATAGTGCCAGGGCACTGAGTTATTGCTTTTTGTACCAATGGGCTTTCTTGATTTTTGCACTTGATATTAACACTTGCGCCCAGGTTTCGTGACCCCAAAAAATGTAACAATGTTTGGACTACAAGAGGGCATGGTTACACAAATGTACAGATTAAGGGGCCAATTACGAGTTTGGCGGTCCTCCTGTAGGACCGCCACTGCTACGCTCCCAGGAGGACCGCTGAGCCCGTGGTGAACGTGCCTGCCAGATTCCAAGATGAACCCAGAGCAGGCGGTGCAACGGCATGTCACGGAAGAGGTCTGTTAGGCTCATAGGAGAGCCGAACAAGCAGACTGCCACCATGACAGCACCTACTGAACGTTCCTGCACGGTGGGGCATGCACCATGTCGTGCATGCCACACGGTGCAGGAACAAAGGTACAAATACAGGAGAGCACAACATGTTCGCGCTTTATAAATGTGGATTACCTTCCTGCACGTATCCCCATGGGCAAATTCGCCCGGGGGCACTATTAGCGCCCCCTTACTTGCATGTCTGCCACCCTTTTCATACCGGGCTCACCGCCATGAAATGGGCAGTAAAAATGCAACTCGGAATATGCTCAGCAGTGCATTGCTGCCCCTTTCCACATCGCCACTGCCGCAGGATCCTGGATCCCGACAGAGGCGCAGGTCCTGTTGCAGTCCAACCGCCAAACTCTGAATACTGCGAGCGGGCAAAGGTCGGACCGCCACCGTGACCGCCGTACTCGTATCAACCCCCTAAGAAGTGTCATGATTTAAGATCCCCTTGAAAAAATTGGACCGATCTGGAAGCCATAAGATGAAAATTATCTGCTGTACCAGCAAAAATAGAGTATCTTGCCGTACTGCATTTGTAGTCACGTGCAGCTGGAGCCAGCATCTCACAAACATCATTTCCTCCATCCTTTACACACTTGTTAGAAGCAATCAGTCAATCAAAGCAAAGCATATGCAATTCTCAAAACCACGTTCCCAGCTGCAATCAGTGAAGCCTGCTTTCTATTTCAAAGTCAATTTTCCTGTCATAGGTGTCGTAGACTCTACACGTGACATACCAACCATCTGCTGGGACTTCACACGTATATGGGATCAGGAAATATACTCATTTGATCAACGCGAAGCCATAGCGGTGCAGAGATCTTCTTTCGAATCTTTTATCCGGGGAAGAACATTCACAAGGGTCTTTGAGGATGGCAAATGCCATCATTTACGTTTGCAAATTCACGCTACTGATTTTCAGATAATACAACTGAATTTGCAAATGCACTTACTCACTCTTAAAATTCCGCCAGCATGGCATAATTTCACTTGTGATTAAATCTGCTTTCGGTGGTGGGGTGTGGGCACTCTTGGATGGGGCACCCACAATCACACAAGTTTGTAAGTACATGAAAATAATTTTCAGAAAGTTTATTGCTCGAAATTCAATCCAAGATTTGCTCAGGAAGACCGGTGGTGGAAGTTTGAGATGAGGGGGGCTGGTAAAGAAACACTACCAAAACGGGTGGGGTTAAGGAATGGAGTTCTTCAATAATTGCCCACATGATGAAATAAAACAGGTTGGGTTTTGCATATTCTGCAAATAGATATGTTAAAGCTTGTAAATATTGCTGAGAATCTTCGACGAGAGTTGTCTGAGAATTTTTCATGAATTGCAGGAGGGTTGGAAATTTAAGCAAATCATGGTCATAGGTCTATGTGTATATTTGTTTATTTATTTATTTGAAAGGTTTTATAGAGCGCGAACAAGACCTTTGCGGGTATCAGAGCGCTTAACAGTCAAATAGAGTTTTTATACATAAATCAAAGGGAAATTGTAACATCTATACAGAAAAACATATAGATGTATAACTTTCAAAGAGGCAACGCTCCATGGAATATGCAAACACAGGATCAACAAGGTGGGACACCAATAAGAAGCAGGCAAATGAGAGTGACAATGAAAGTCAACCAATGGGAAGCAACGGAATTGCTCCAAGATTCTCTGTGTTTTTGGTAAGCCATAATATGCCTCGCCCATGCGTTGTCTAGTAGGCTTGATCTAAAAATACAACACTGTCGGACAGGCTGCCCCAATTCAGAAAGGAGAGGAAGACTTACCTCTTCAAAGAACACTACATCCTCATAATATTCTGGCTCCGGTAAACAATCTTGAATCATATCCTTGAGCTCTCGTCCATGTTCGGCGCTCCATTGTTAGGTCCAGGCTTTATTCATACACATACATACATTTGCAGCTCATAAAAGAGGTGAGGGAGAGAGAGCACCATGGCTTGCCCAAGATCAACTAGTGTCAGCGAGGCAACACAACATGAAAGGAAAAAAAATACATCTGGATCGACCAGGGGATGTGCATCCGCTTCAATTGAATTGAATCTGTTTCATAGGCAAACAACGGATACGGACTACAATTAGGTGCAAAGTTTTATTTTGTGCAAGAGGTCGCCATGACGCGTTTCAGCCCTTCACACGGGCCTTGATCACATGAAATAAAGAATAGGTGAGACAGGGTTATCAATCGGAAAACAAGGCTTTGTCCTTGTGTCCTTGCCATCATGTCTACATTAAGGAGCTGGTTCACATCAGATAATGGTAAAGCACCTTGAAGTGAAGGATACAGTGAGATTAGTGTAATTTCCGACAAAGAGAAACACAGCCTGCCATCCTGTATCATGTGACATTACTCACTTCTTCTGTGCCCGCGTAGCCTCACTCGGAGCCCTACCTCCCTGGGCCTTGGGGCCTGGCAGCGATGCCGCCCGTGATGGCGGCCGAGTACTACGAGAGGACCTGAGACACTCTCCTCATGCGAAATGAGGCAGCCGGCTTCCAAGATATTTTTTTTTGCTGCAGTTTCAATATCATTTCAATATCATCGCAGCCCATGGAGCCAGCGGCGGCGGCACCATTGTCCCTGCTGGCTCTTCAGTCCCTGGGCACCTAGCCCTAGAAGATTCATTGCCCAGGCCTGCCAGGCTGCCAGCGTACCATGCCGGCTTGTCGGAACCCTGGCAGATGGGCAGCGTGCTGGATAAAGGGAAAGAGCGAGGTAGAGAGGCATACGCAACATCAGCCATTGATCCTTGTTGAAGAGAGGGCCAGGTATATAGCCCTATTCACCAGCACTCAGCGGGCATCTTTCAAAGAATAGACCGGCCACCCGGTGACTGAAGGATGGGGGCTGGCCAAGGAGCGTGCCAGGGCATCGAGCACATGTGACATGCTTAGCGAAGGCAAGAGGAGGAGTCAGGGCCATGACAGACTTTCCGGATATCCACATGGGATATATTTAAATGCAATGCATCTAAATGAGAGTCTCTTACAGTCGGCTGTTATCCGCAAAGCCTGCCATGACAACTGTGATCACGCGCCAGGGTAGGTCGGCCATGTAAAAAAAAAAAAAAAACACTGTGGTACCCCGAAAAAATGACGATGGGCTTGTTCTTGGACCTGTCAATCCTACTGCAAATTAACGTTTCCTTTTGTGGTTTATTTTACAATCTTACACATGGAAAAAATGTGAGCCCGACTTAAAGTATAACAAGGGCAGGCCTTCAATGTGTCCTGATGAAGGCCCCATCTCAAACATGCTTATTTTTAATTAAAGAGTTTTATATAGCGCTGGCAAGACCAGAGGGCATCAGAGCGCTTTACAGACATAGTCAAGGCAGTCCAAGAAGATTACAGCATGAAAAACTCGTTGAAAGACAAATTGGAAGGATTTTTTAAAGATGAAACATAACACATAATAGTTTGAGGAGGAGATTCCAGTTGTGTGCTAGGTTTCAGAGTCTGGAGGGTTTAGGTGCTGATAGAGGAGAAGATCTTTCAATTGTCTTTTGAAGCTCATGATAGAAGGATTTGTCCTGATGTGAACTGGGAGGGAGCTCCAGATATTGGGGGTATTCACCGAGTAGGAGCATGCAAGCGCTTTTTGTTTCTGTTTTTTGGGTGGGACGAGAAGCAGAGTGTAGGTGCTTCTTACATTTCTCGTCTGACTGCCTTAGTGAGTTTGGATGCAAGGTAGACTGGTTTCCCGGTGTGAAGGACTTAGTGAGACCAACAGTTTTGAAACGACAACGGGCTTCAATCGAAAGCCAATTTAGATATTTTAGGGAGGGAGAAATGCGATAGAGTCTTTTTACTCCAGTGACCATCCTTGTAGCTGCATTTAGTGATGCTCTTAGGGAGGCTAACTGCAATTTCACAGTGTCAGTTAGGGTGGCGTTCCCGTAATCCAATCTTGACAAGCTAAAACCAGCCCTGGGTGTCTTACGAGAGTTTTGTACTTGAGGCAGGACCTCCAATAAAATGGTCTTCCTGTTAATAAACGTGCAAAGGTACGCTGCGTGAGTGCAGAAATATCATACATTATCTCTCTTGACCATTGTTTGCGCCTGGTTCTATTTGGCACAGGGATCCCACACAAACCCAGGTCACTCTACTTTAGTGGAGCTGGTTTTGCATGACTTTCTAAGAGTGTCCCATCCCTGTTACACTGTCTGTGAAGGTTTATCGCTCAGCATCGCAAAGGCAGTTGAGGCCACGGTGGCATAGAGTCAAATGAGCCTACGCTTCATGGACTGATGCATGCTTATCGTTCCTCTTAAACACCTTAGGACAAGGTTTTGTGTTTAAGACTTTGCTGGCTAAATTAATACACTTTTTTAAATAAATACAAACACATTTTTTATTGCATTTGCATTTTTTATATAGTGCTCTCTAGAGAAGATGTTAGTGTGCGGTATAAACGAAAGCTTGAAGATGACAGGCATCTGTAACATGGAAAAATAAGCGTCAATAATACACAGAACATCCCCTCTGTTTAGCATGCAGACATCAGGTGACAGTCATTCTGTAGGCAGGTAAAGAAGAATGGAGAGATAGAGAATTGTAAGTACAGAAGAGGATGTTGTCAGACAAAAGAAGATGGGGTGAAGTGGGGTCAGGAGTGTTCAAAGAGAAAGTGCAAAATGTTGTTAAGCAAAGGTAGGATTTTTAAGTCAGCAGACACATAGACATATTTCTAACATTATACGTAGAGTGAGCTTTCATCACTGACCTTCTTCAATCAGCTTTTACAGCTAATGGCTTTGGACTTTGTCATTCAAGTCCTGGCTCAGCCCAAAGGAGTATTAATCTCTCAACTAATGCTCTTGGCTTTTTGTGTATATCTAATCATGTGCTTGCATGGAACCTCTCTCGCACCCCCCTCCTTTAAGTTTAGCTCTAATGTGTATTAAACCCAGGTCCTCTTGCTTTGTAAATATTTTTTAGGTCGAAGCCTATCAGATAGCGCAGCTGTCTGGTTTGCTATAAATGTCTTGGGGACATTCAGAAAACTCCTGCCTATTGCTTACTATTGGATTTGTAGTTTGTAACACACATTTTCTTGTTTTCTATTTGCTGCCCTTGTTTGTTTTAGGCTGTCCAGCATGAGTTTGTCCTTGCCAAGAAGCAGAGCCTTTTCACCTCTCTTTGTACTCCTCCATGGGCTCTCCTTTCTGCAAACAGGCCTGTACATCTTGTTCTGATCTTGTCACAACTGTTGTGCATTCATAGACGGAGGTCAAATATCTGGCTCTGTCTTTGAGGGAGCTTGGTGTTTACTTTTCTTTCTCTGACTTCAAAGTGAGAGGATTTATCTGACAATCTTGCTGGATACTGGGGGTAGGAAAGGGTTTTTTCTAGCACACAGCACATTTAAATGAACTGTGCAAGTATATCAGAATATGTAAGAATTAGGAAAGAAGAAGCTATTTTTTTGTTAATTCTGAAGTGTGCTGGAAACAAATACTTTAATATGACTCAGTACACTAGGTGAAGCCAATTTTTACACATTATTGTTTATACACTGTATAGTTTTATTGGAAAAACTGTATTTCTATGCAAATGTAGTGGAAATTTCAAATGAAAACGTGTTACCTGTAATGTCAGAGTGCTACCACCCCATGCATACTCCACTCTTCACACTCCATTCTACTCTCCACTACTTCTTGCCACTGCACTATACTTTGCACCACTCCACTTTACACCACTCCACTCCACTGCACTCTACTGCAGGCAGCACCACTCCACCCGGCGTAGAGGGCGTTTCCGTAGTCCAGTCTGCTGGTTATGAGTGCATGGGTGACGGTCTTCCTTGATTCGGAAGGATCAATTTGAAGGTCTTTCGGGGGATGCAGAGGGTGTTAAAGCAGGTGGAGGCGACGGCGTTGACCTATCGGGTCATGGAGAGGGAGGAGTCGAGTACGATGCCCAGGTTTCGGGCATGGTCCGTGGGGGTGGGGGGGGGGGCTGCAGGGGGCGGTGGGCCACCAGGAGTTGTCCCATGCAGAGGGGAAGGGTCCGAGGATGAGGACTTCTGTCTTCTCAGAGTAGAGCTTCAGGCATCTGCTGCTCATCCAGGACGAAACGTCTTTCATTCCTTCCTGGAAGTTGAGTCTGGTGGTTATGGGGTCGTTGGTGAGGGAGAGGATGAGCCGGGTGTCGTCGGCATAGGATACTATGCTGAGTCGGTGCTGTCTGACGATGGCGGCAAGGGGGGCCTTGTAGATGTTGAAGAGTGTGGGGCTGAGCGACGATCCTTGGGGTACTCCGCAACAGAAAATCAGGCAACATTGCATTCGAATTCCTGTGTCAGGAAAGGCACAAATAAGGGTCCACACTAAAGGGTACATCCCAGTAGCAAGAAGAAACAGTAAACACTGGCAATCCAACAAACATACACTAGCCAGGAAGAAAACAGAACCAGTGAGCAGAATGCTTACGGCGAGCAAAACCGCTGATCCGAAAGTCCTCAGCCTTCAATCCATCTCAGATATGTAAATTCAATACCAGAAATGGGGTAATAGTAACATCTGTTATATACAGTGCTAAAAAATGGTAGAAGTGCGATACGAAGCACCGCTAAAGGAAATACATGGCCTACTTCTCAAAACAATTATTACATCTTCGCCCAGATGTGTAGATTTCCTCATTTTTGGAATTTAGTTTTTTCCACTTTGGTACTGGAAACTGTGAGACTATACAGAGGCATCACCTACAGATGCACTCATAAGAAATTTGATTCAAATCAAAGGTTGGACCATTTCCCTATAGAACTGTGGAAAAGACTCCTAGTAGGATCTGTGTTGGGATGAATTACTGTGACAAAGAATCCCTTAAAATGAATGACCAGAAAAATGTTTCCAAATACCTTATTATTTCTTTCCACCAAGATCCATGCCCCAGAGCCTGTCCTTAAAGGTCAAACAGACCTTAAGTGTAAACCCCTATAATGATCTTTCGTGAACGTATGAGGGCCAATTTCCTTACCTGCAGCCTCTGATCGGCGGACTTCTGCCCTGCCTGCTCCTGCCCTACTTCCAGCAGCCGTCCCGTTCTCCCCCCGCTGCGTGATTACCATCGAGGCCGCAGTGGGGAGACGGGACCACATGACCCAGCAGCCCTAGCGGACTCAACCACCTGGCCAATCGGAGCGCGCCAGGAGGAGTTCAAATTTGCGGCGCTGCTCCGGCCGAGCGGGTCATCTTTCGTGAACGTATGAGGGCCAATTTCCTTAACTGCAGCCTCTGATCGGCGGACTTCTGCCCTGCCTGCTCCTGCCCTACTTCCAGCAGCCGTCCCGTTCTCCCGCCGCTGCGTGATTACCATCGAGGCCGCAGTGGGGAGACGGGACCAAATGACCCAGCAGCCCTAGCGGACTCAACCACCTGGCCAATCGGAGCGCGCCAGGAGGAGTTCAAATTTGCGGCGCTGCTCCGGCCGAGCGGGTCATCTTTCGTGAACGTATGAGGGCCAATTTCCTTACCTGCAGCCTCTGATCGGCGGACTTCTGCCCTGCCTGCTCCTGCCCTACTTCCAGCAGCCGTCCCGTTCTCCCGCCGCTGCGTGATTACCATCGAGGCCGCAGTGGGGAGACGGGACCACATGACCCAGCAGCCCTAGCGGACTCAACCACCTGGCCAATCGGAGCGCGCCAGGAGGAGTTCAAATTTGCGGCGCTGCTCCGGCCGAGCGGGTCATCTTTCGTGAACGTATGAGGGCCAATTTCCTTACCTGCAGCCTCTGATCGGTGGACTTCTGCCCTGTCTGCTCCTGCCCTACTTCCAGCAGCCGTCCCGTTCTCCCGCCGCTGCGTTATTACCATCGAGGCCGCAGTGGGGAGATGGGACCACATGACCCAGCAGCCCTAGCGGACTCAACCACCTGGCCAATCAGAGCGCGCCAGGAGGAGTTCAAATTTGCGGCGCTGCTCCGGCCGAGCGGGTCATCTTTCGTAAACGTATGAGGGCCAATTTCCTTACCTGCAGCCTCTGATCGGCGGACTTCTGCCCTGCCTGCTCCTGCCCTACTTCCAGCAGCCATCCCGTTCTCCCGCCGCTGCGTGATTACCATCGAGGCCGCAGTGGGGAGACGGGACCACATAACCCAGCAGCCCTAGCGGACTCAACCACCTGGCCAATCGGAGCGCGCCAGGAGGAGTTCAAATTTGCGGCGCTGCTCCGGCCGAGCGGGTCATCTTTTGTGAACGTATGAGGGCCAATTTCCTTACCTGCAGCCTCTGATCGGCGGACTTCTGCCCTGCCTGCTCCTGCCCTACTTCCAGCAGCCGTCCCGTTCTCCCGCCGCTGCGTGATTACCATCGAGGCCGCAGTGGGGAGACGGGACCACATGACCCAGCAGCCCTAGCGGACTCAACCACCTGGCCAATCGGAGCGCGCCAGGAGGAGTTCAAATTTGCGGCGCTGCTCCCGCGTCGCGGGACCGCGCGCGGGTAGCGCCGGGAGAAGCCCGGAACAAGGGCGGGACCGTCTGTGGCCGTCGGGGGCCGAAGGAGGCCGGGCTGGGCCATCCCTCTTGGTCGTGGACTTCACCGCCCAGCAGTAAGGAGCAGTTCGGCGCCATAAGGTGGCTACACGTCGTGCCCGGAGACTCTGCCCCGTTGTTCCATCTAACTGAAAGGTCGTGTGCTGTAATGGGCAAGAGAAAGCTAGCTGATAACTCGGGGGGTTCAGGGGGCTGTGGTTCCTTGCCCAAAGTACGGAAACTCAAGAAGTCTCGACGTGCTACTAAACAGCCCGACCCGACAGGGACTCTTTCGCGCATTGACGATTTGGTGGGGGAGTGTGAGGCAATACTGGGGTGTAACCAACCATTGGTGGCAGATAACAGGGTTGTTGTTCCCTCATCCCCCTCTATCATCCCTGGGCATGCAATTCCTGCGCCAGTCCTTGTTGTGCCGGAAATGTTTCGATCTAAGTCCGCACTATGTGCTAACAAAATGTCTGCTCCCGAGGTTCTGGTTGTTGAGGATAATTCTCCATTGTCTCATGCAGCTGCTCCTGGGGGATGTGTCCCCACTGTGCTTTGCCATAATAGGTTCTCTCCATTGCTGCACGAGCAGGAAGATAGTTATGTGGCCCCACCTGACCCTCTGTCATGCTCCTCTAATACCCTTTTTGGTAACTCCGCTGAGTCTCCTAATAACATTGTACACGACCTTATTAAGATGGTTGAGTCATTGAGGGATGAAATTAGCTCATTGAAATCAGTGGTAGAGTCTCTGACTAGTAAAGTTGGGCTGTGTCTTGCTGTTCCATCCTCTACCCCTGGCTTCACATCAAGTTCTACTCTACCTGTCCCGATAGACCCACTAGGTTCTCAGGGTGTTTGTTTAGGTCTCCCCAACTCCTGTCACAAAGGCATTGACTCATATAGCAATGCTGTTAAGACTGGAACGAAGCAACCTTTAGGTCGTTCGATAGCTAATGGTAATAGCACGCTGCTTGCGCAATCAAGTTGCACCAAGAGGCAGGGGGCGGGTAATGACCCTGCTAAAACAGACCAGGGTTTCCTGGCTGGCCGGGGTGTCCATACTATCCAATCTATTGTCCAGTCCAAGGGTAATGCAATGGATTGCTCTAAAAAAATTTTTTATGACCAACGTCCCCAAACTGACTTCATTTAGTGGCACTGAGTCTCCCGAGTCACTTACCAACAAAGCGATTCATTGGCTGAGGCATGTCAGGGGTTGTCGCTCAGTCATCAGGGAAGATATTTCCAGAGCCATTAGACTTTCTTCATCTAGGGCCTCCATGGATTGTATTGAACTAACTTTCAATAGTACCTATCTGGTTGAAAATCTTCTACTCATGGAGTTTAGATCCAGCCCGCCGGAAAGTTCTTCCATCCAATTGTGAAGTTGCCCCCCGCACGATCTAGGTGGGCTCAAGAGGGGATACTGTAGCACCAGGGGGGTGGCTGGTTCTTCCTTGGACAATATAGACTGACTTCATGATGAGGGGATTGCTGTCCAGTCGACCAGAGGTGCCCGGGCTGGGATCAATGACCAAGTGCCTAGTATGGCTGGCCTTTGCATTGATCCCATTTCCCGTCCTGTGTGTCCTGTTGTTTTAGCCCCTAATACTTCCCAACATACTTCTGATATAGACCGAAGTCAGGGGCCAGTCCAACCCCTTGGTGTTCCTCCATCTGTTGCGCATCCTATTACCCCTGATTCTGCTGGTTACGTCCCGCTTAGTGGCTCCCTATGCTCTTGGAATATTGCTGGGTTAAACTCGAAGCTAGCCATTGCCGATTGGGTCTCATTTATTAATAAAATGGACGTTTGTTTATTCCAGGAGACATGGCTTTTAGAGCCACGCTTTTGTGTGGGTTATTTAAATTTCCACATTCCGGCAATTAAGGGATCTCATGGGCGGCCATCAGGGGGCCTAACTATTTGGTTAAGAAGTCACTTGTCTCTGTCCACTAAACTTTTTCACACGGGCAATAGTGATATTCAATTGTTGAGACTTGAGTTGGGACCAATAGGTAAAATTGATATTTATAATGTGTATATAAGAAGTTGCAGGGGTGCCAAGTCCACGGTCATTAACGATTTATTTAGCTTGCTGGATCTGTACTCTGTTGATTCCTTTGTCATCATAGCAGGTGATTTTAATATAACGTTTGAACCTCTTCTTGAAAATAAATGGGACAAGCAGGATATTGAAGAGTCAGGTTGGGGTATCCCATCTTTAGAGTTATCCCCTCTATCAAGATGGCCGGAAGTGACCATACAGCTTAATTCCCTTTGTATGGATAGAGGTTTGAGGGCTTTGAACGGCAGAATGCCTAGTGACCGCGAGGGTGCTTGTACTTTTAATAATGGAGTATCTAGGAGCAGAATAGATTACATTTTGGCCGATATGAAATTATGGCACTCCCTTGTTGACATGAAGATCGTTCCTCTTCCGGAGAGTGACCATAACCCTCTTTGCTTATGGCATAGATGGTGGAAGGCTGATAGTGGCACCGTCAGGGTTGGGGAGCCGAGCCCCCCTGAGGTGGTCCCTTCCAATGATATGCGCCGTTTGAAATGGTCTGGACTTATGGGAAATCCAGCTACTTTAGCTCAAATCCAGGAAGAGGTGGATGGTTCCATTCTTATTATGGAGTCAGTCCTAGCCTCCAATGGTAATTTATGGGACGTAACATCTGTGCACAATAGCTTATTTACTAATCTGAAGTCCCATTTTCTCATTAAAGCTAGACCAGGATCAAGAGGTGTTACCCATCAAGCGTCATGGTACAACAAGGATTGTAGGGAAGCTAGACTTCTACTTGGGAACGCTCTGAAGGGTGGGGATGTTTCCCTAGTTCGCCACAGAAGAATCATTTATAAGAACTGTGTAGCTAGAGCCAAACGCCTCTGGGATGGGAAAAAATGGGAGGACCTCCTTGAAGCAAGCCTCCAGAATAATTGTAAGTTGTTTTGGAGTATTGTTAAAGTGGGGTTCCGGTGGACATCCAGAGGGCCCCCAAAATTATGTTTCCGAAGAGAAATGGGTCGAGTATTTTAAACCCCAATATGCTGCACCCATCGACCCCCTTGAAAGTTCGGGGTCTTACCAGTTGTTTAATCATGAGGACGATTTTACTAGTTCTGAGGTGAACTCCGCATTGTTGGGGGTGGCATCCAGAAAAGCACCCGGCCCGGATGGTGTACCTGCGGATATCTTCCTGTTTGATAAGCCTAGATGGGGGAGATATATCCAGCTGATTGCTAATGCGCTGGCTCACGGTGCCCCTATTCCTAATTCTTGGAAAGCCGCGGAAATAATCCCGGTGTACAAAAAGGGGGATCGTTCACTCCCGGAGAATTACCGGCCTATTAGTTTGATTGACGCCATCCAGAAGATCACAGGTAGGTTGATCCTTAACCGTGTCCATCTCTGGATGGCGTCAAACAATATTTTATCTTCTTTTCAGGCGGGTTTCCGCCAGTACACTAGCACTATCGACCAAGTATTCCGCTTCGTACTCCTCTATTGGAAGACGGTTGTTCTGGGCAAGGGGAGTTTGTATGCGGTGTTTGTGGATCTTAGGGCTGCCTTCGATCTGGTACCCCGTCCCAAACTTTGGTTGACATTGAAAGATCTAGGGTTACACGGCGGCTTGTTGTCCTTGATCCAGAGGCTCCATGCGGACAACTCTGCCAGAATCAGATGGGGAGGGCAGGGTGTAACGACTGAGGACTTTCCCGTCCAAAGAGGAGTCAGGCAAGGCTGTGCTATGGCCCCAACGCTATTTTCATTATTTATTAACAATATAGCGGAGCGACTTTTGGAAGCCCATGTAGACGCACCTATTCTTGGCAACACTAAGGTCCCTATCCTAATGTTCGCTGACGACACGCTTTTAATTGCTAAAACACCTTGCGGCCTTCAGCGTTCATTGGATATTTTCGAGACCTTTTGTGTTGATCGAGGCCTTGAGGTGAACATTAAAAAAGTCAAGCTTGGAGGAGGAGCCTAGCGCGCATCCAAGATGGTCGCGTGAGCACAGGGCTCCCCGGACCCTCGCTGCTCCTCGGAATTTATCCTGAATCTATCCTGACCCGGTTGATGGAATCTGGGAGACGAATGCTGGCTGAACACTAAACTCCTTTCGGAAATCAAATCGGACCTGGCAATCCGGAGTTATGGTGGTTTGAACTTTTGAGGCCCACCCTACGGCAGTGCCCGATGCGAGGGTGAACTGTGGAGCCGGGGCGTAGTTGAACAACAACGGCAGCGGAGCGGTGCCAGTGGCCGTCACATCACTTTCGGTTTCACTTTTGGTCTTTGAGGGGCTGGACTGTGGACTTGCCTGGTGCGACTGGGCTTCCATTTTGCCTTCGCTTGATGCCGGTGGCTTCGTCTGCTGCCAGTGTGCTCATTGACGGTGGTCCCTTCGCTCCGCCATATTGCGGCCTGTGGTGCGACACACGTCTGCCTGGTCTGTGCCACCTCGACGCTTCCTCGGTGGTCCCCTTCGGCGATCGAGGTTCTCATGGGAGGCAGGGGAGACCCCGAGAGGCATAAGACCAAGACATCCCTACGTGGGGGACCGGTCCAGACGAACAACATGGACCGCTACACTCAGGGTAAAGGATCCCCCGGGACAGCCAATGTCCCCCCGGATGACACCAGTGGTGGCCCGTCCGTCTCTCCGGATCTGTCCCTGCAGGACATCATGGGCGCCATTACGGGCATCAGAGAGACCATCGCTACACAGTACGAGGCCTTGGCCCGTAAAATCGACACGGTGGCCATTGACATTACCCTAATCCGGGCGGATCTCTCTAAGACCAACGAGAGGGTTCAATCGCTGGATGTGCGGACGTCCTCCCTTGGGACGGACGTGTCGGACCTGAAGGCCACTCTCGGCGATCTCAAGTCGGCCAATGATCTGATGGCCCGGCGGCTGGAAGACTTCGAGGGACGGGCCCGCCGCAATAACATCCGCGTCATAGGCGTTCCGGAGACCTCCGATAACCGCCCGGTTGATCTTCTGGTCGAGGAGCTCATCCTCGAACATCTTGCTCCCGCTGGCCTGAGTAAGTTTTTCGCTGTGGAGCGGGCCCATCGAGTCCCAGGTGGCCGGCCGCGACCGGGTGCCCCCCCGAGGCCTATCGTTGCGAGACTTTTCCACTACAGAGACCGAGACGCGATTCTGCAGGCCTCACGGGTTCATGGCCCGGTCCGACATGAGAACTCGTCCATTAACTTTTTCCCGGACTTCACCCAACTTGTCCAGAAACAGCGGATGGGCTTCCAGGGGGTGAAGCGGCGTCTCCGGGACCTCGGTCTCAAGTACTCTATGCTTTATCCTGCAAGGCTCCGAGTGGAACATGAAGATCGGACTACCTTTTTTGACTCTCCTGTGACTGTGAGTGACTGGCTGGATTCGCTGCCAGACCGGGGTGACCGGACTGGGCCCTCCGCCGGTACCGAGGGTGGTGGGTCTCCTTTGGAGTGACTTATGGTCCCGGACTCTGCCAGGTTGTGCTGTTCGGCTGGGTTCTACTTCATTTGTACATTTTGTTTCACTATGTTGTGTGTGGGGAGCGGGCGGGGACGGGTTCCCTACCTCCTCCGGGGTCTTTTCGTAGAATGGGGTTTGTAGGGCGACAGGCACACTGCAAGTTGGGGTGGTTTGAACCGCAGGGGTGCAGGGTGGGGGGTGTTGGAGTTGGGGGGGGGTGGGTGGGTGGGTGGGGTTGTTTGCATTTGTGTTTTTTGTTTTCAAGGCGAAGTATTGGCTATGGTTCATCCTTGGGTGTTGAGCTCTTTGCTAGGGGGCCCTTGATCTACTGGATGGGATGGGGGGGGACGGGTTGAGACTGATGTCTTGGAACGTCAATGGATTGGGGGACCGTATCAAACGGGGTGTTGTGTTGCAATATCTGCGTCGTTTGACTCCTGATGTGGTGTTCTTACAGGAGACGCATCTGGTTGGCAACGTTTGTCGGGCTATGAACAGGGGGGGATATCGACTTGTGGCCCACTCTGGTTTCACCACTGGTTCGAGAGGGGTGGGCATTCTCTTGCGAGCTTCACTTCCGTTGGAGATCACCAGGGTGGTCCCGGACGATAGAGGGCGCTATGTGGCTCTGACTGGGAGGTGGGAGGGGCAGTCCCTTTCCTTGATCTCAGTCTATGTTCCCCCGGGCCTCCAGAACTCCACCTTCTCAGACTTGGGTCGTATGTTGCTTGGGCTTCCTGACAGTCTTCTGCTTATGGGTGGGGACTTTAATTCGGTTGTCTCGGGTGACCTGGACCGTCATCCGCCCAGGGCCCTCCCTGCTGCCCAGGCGTGGCTGGGCGGGCTCCTGGAGACCTTCGGTCTGGTGGACTGTTGGAGGTTAATGCATCCGGCACAGTGTCAGTACACCTTTCACTCTGGGGCCCATGGGAGTCTCTCCAGACTGGATTATTTCCTTATGCCCGCGGCCCAGGCTACTCGGATTCGAGAGGTCAAACACCTGGCCAGGGGTATTTCTGATCATTCCCCACTGTGGTTGCTTTTTGACACCGGGTCGCGGTCCGCTGGGCGGATCGCTCCTATTAACCCTTGGTACCTGCGAGACCCCAAGATCCGTGATAGCCTGATTAAGTCGATTGATCAATATTTTTCTGAGAATGAGGGGTCGGTATTGTCCTCGGTGTCCCTGTGGGAAGCTTTCAAAGCAGTGCTCCGCGGGCATGCCCTGTCCCAGATAGTGGAGGCCAAGAGGGTCAAGAGAGAGGCGGTTGTGACGCTGGAGACTGAAATATCGGGGCTGGAGGCAGCCTTGGAGGCGGGTGTCACCCCGGATGGGCTGCATGCCCTCAGCCTGAAGCAGTTTGAATATAAGTCTCTCGTCACTGATGCTGCCACGACTATATATAGGGAGCAGCAGGGCAGGTTGTATGACGCCGGAGACAAGGCGGGTAGGCTGATTGCCTGGTTGGATAAGAAGGAGAGAGTGAATCGTGTGGTCCCGGAGCTTCGGGTGTCGGATGGAGTGTGTGTGACTGAGCCTGGTGAGATTGTTGAGTGTTTTGCCGACCACCTCCGTGCAGTGTACTCCCCGGTGTCCGAGAGAGATGAGGACGACTCTCGTCTTCTGCTTCGGGATATTGCCCTGCCCGGCTTATCCGTCGATGACCGCGAGCTGATGGATGCCCCTTTGTCTGTCGAAGAGATTGCTACTGCGATTCGCTCCCTCCGCTCGGGCAAGGCTATGGGCCCCAACGGCCTGCCGATTGAACTATATAAGTTGCGCCCGGATAAAATCGCGCCTTTCCTCCGTCATATGTTTCAGGAATTGCTCGAGAGGGGTTCCCTTCCTGATGACCAGCGTCTGGCTACTATAGTAGTGATTCCCAAGGAGGGTAAGCCACGTGACCGCTGTGCCTCCTATAGGCCTATTTCCCTGCTGAATGCCGAACCCAAAATCCTTGCTAAGGTCCTCGCTAATCGCTTGCTGAGCGTTATATGTGACTTGATACATCCGGATCAATGTGGCTTCATCCCACATCGTAATACCGCTCTTAACTTACGGCGTCTGCACGGCGTCCTTGCTAGGGCTGAGTACTTGGCTGAACCGGCCATATTGGTTTCCCTAGACGCCACGATGGCCTTTGATACCATTGAATGGCCATTTCTTTGGGCCGTCTTGGCGAAGTTTGGGTTTGGGGAGGGGTTCCTTGGCTGGGTGAAGCTCCTTTATGCTGGACCAATGGCTCAGGTGGTTGTCAATGGGCGGGTTTCTCGGCCTTTCGCTCTCGGGAGGGGAACTAGGCAGGGGTGCCCGTTGTCCCCGCTGCTCTTTGCTCTCGCCCTGGAGCCGCTCGCTGCCTGGCTCCGTTGGGAGCCCTCGATTAGAGGGCTCCGGTGGGCCCCGGGCTTCGAGGATCGGGTTTCGTTGTACGCGGATGATATTCTCTTGTATCTCACCTCACCGCGGAAGTCGCTCAATGTTCTCTTTGATGTCCTTACTTCCTTCGGGAAAAACTCGGGTCTGATAATCAACTGGTCCAAATCTTGTGTGTATCCTATTTCTGGTGGTTCTCCTCTCTTGCCGCCTCGGCTTCCGCTCCAAATATCTCAGTCCGGCTTTAAATACCTGGGGGTGTACGTTTCGTTGGATCCGGCGGTCCGCTATGAGCAGAATCTCCTGTCTCCACTTCGGCGTTTGAGGGCAGATACGGCTCGGTGGTGTAAGCTGCCCTTGTCTCCGCTTGGTCGCGCGGCGCTGTTTAAAATGATGTCCCTTCCCAGATTCCTTTATGCACTCCAGAACTTCTTCGATGTCATTCCTGCGGCCTACTTTAGGGAGGTGGAGAGTTTGCAGAGGAGACTGGTTTGGGACGGGCGATCGCGTATCGCGTTGGCCAAGCTGACTCTTTCCTGGTATGACGGGGGCATCGCGCTTCCTGATATTAGACGGTACTATTGGGCCTCCCAGCTGTCTGCCATTAACCATGCTACGTACGCTCCTGGTTCGAACCCGGCATATGAGATGGATAAATTCCTGCTCCCTGGCGGTAACTATAACAGAGCGCTTTACTCGCGGTCTGCTGGTAGGGCCCTTACGGGCCCTACCAGGATTGCGGTCCGTGTATGGAAGGCGGCTAACGTGGCGATGGGCTGGAGTGAGCGTTTAACGTGCGCCACTCCTCTATTCGACTCAGACCGCTTGGGAAACCTCTGGACAACGAAAGGCTTCGAGCGCTGGGATACAATCGGCATCAGCAGAGTGGGGGACCTGTGGGTTAAAGGTGCGGTTAAATCCTTCGCGGCGCTTCAGCGCGAGTATGAGCTTAGTGACAGAGAGTTCTTCCGTTATGCACAGGTTCGGCACGCCCTGCTTTCGGTCTTTGGGGAGGGGACCACGGTCCCTTCTTCTTCGCCTCTCGAGGACCGCATACTCGACGGTCACGTCCCCGACAGTACTATTTCCCTGATTTACAAAAAACTGATAAACAATCGGGCTGACCTCTTGGTGCGTCTTCGGGAGGCATGGACGGGAGATGGGGTGGAGCTGGACGATGAGGACTGGCAGACTGCACTGTCATCCCCTAAGGAGGTGGCCATCCCGGCCCGTCTCCGCCTGGTCCAGCTTAAGATTCTCCATCGTGTATATGTGACGGGCCCCCGCCTGGTCTCGATGGGGTTCTCAGACGACGGACTCTGTAAGCGTGGCTGCGGGCTCAGTGCTACTTTTCTCCATATCCTATGGGAATGCCGCGAGGTGGCGGAATACTGGCGCCGGGTGCATGATGTTATGAGACGAGTCACCGGGGTCGCTCTGCTGCCGGAGGTGCGTCGTTGTGTGCTGAATGTATGGGAGCCCAATGACTGCAATGCGGCTCAGGCTCGATGGGCGGCCTTGGGGAACATGATTGCAAAGAGAGATATTGCGCAGCTTTGGGGTTCCCAGCGGCCTCCCACCGTGTCCGTCTGGAAGGAAAACATGGACTGGTGCATGTTCAGGGAAAAAACGGTGTATGTGGCCCGTGGTAAACCGGGGGCTTGAGGTAAAATCTGGGGGCAGTGGAACGCGTATCGTGGGTCTATCTGTGCTCCCCCTTTGGTAGATACATCCGGGGTCGCCTCGTCCCCCTGATCCTTGAGGGTTCCTTGTGCATCTCGTACTTCGGAGTACAGATTTGGTTCTCTCGTTGCCCCCCCCTCCCTCTCAGGTCTTCTTTTCTTGACCGCCCTCGGGTGGTTGGGTGTTGACTCCCCCGGCTGGTGTTCGCCGCCCTTCATAAGTCGTTTCGCCTTGTTTGTTGTATTTTTCTTTTTTGTTGTTATTTATACTAAAAGTGTGTATTCTGATTTCCTTTATGTGCAGTCTGATTTACTGTGATAGTGCGGAGCCCCTGTGGGCTAGCCATTGTTTTCTGATATGCTGGAACACTTTGACTACTAGCGGCCGGCCCTGGTGGTTGTAGGCCCGTGTTTGTAACCCTTTTATGCACAATAAAATCTTTAAAAAAAAAAAAAAAAAAAGCCAAGCTTATGGTATTCAGGCCTCATAAACTTTTTAAAAATAGTTTTGTTTTATCTAAAAATCCACTTGAACAAGTACAGGCTTTTAACTACTTAGGTGTTAACATCCAAAATAACTTTTCGTGGAAACTACATCGTGATATGTCTACCTTAAAACACAGGCAAATTGCTGGAGCTCTTGTTGGCGAATTTAAAAAATCCCCCTCGAAGCCTATCCGTCCTGTGCTCCAGGTGTATAGTGCAAAAGCGGTGAGCTCGGCTCTCTATGGAGCTGAGCTGTGGGGTTATGAGAACCTGTCTCCTTTAGTTACCTCGGAAAACAGGTTCCTGCGTAGCATCACTTCCCTCCCCCAGAGCACACCCATTGTTCCTCTAAGATATGACCTTGGGAAAAATTCAATAGCCGATATAGCCAGGCTTCGTCCTATCTTATATTGGCGTCGCCTGTGGACTACCCCGGAGTTAGCCCATTATGCGGAGGGTTTTCTGGATATAATGTCTTTGGTGGGCTCCCGGAAGATTGCTTGGCTCAATGAGACTAGAAAATCCCTTGTGGCACTTGGGATGAGTGATCTCTGGGAAAACCCCTTGGCTGCTACCTTTCCATCTAAAGCACACATGAAAGAAAAATATTGGGAGTTGGTAAATGCCAAGGTTTTCCATGATACTAAATCCCTCTCATTAACTGATGAATTTTTGAGTATCAAACCAATTCCAAGGTTAGAACACTTTTGGGATCTTGTCACCAAAGTGCTTGATAGGAAATTATTTTTCCAGATGCGGGTGGGAGCGTTGCCTTTAAAATGCTTCTCAGCTAGATGGAAGCCTATAAGTACCAACCTATGTTCTTACTGTGAATCTCAGGTAGAAACCCTTGCACATATGTTTTTTGCCTGCCCTGCTTATGCGGCCCCGAGGCGTGTATGGCTGAGACCCGTTTGTAAATTACTGGGCGTAAGACGGAGTGTAGACGCTTTAAGACTCCTTCGCACCTCCACAGACCCGGTCATTGTTGTGGCCTTGGCCAAATTCCTGGGGTGGGCATGGGTAATCAGATTTAAGCACTTTAGCTAGCAGCATTAGACACTTTGGACGTTTCCCCTAATGATTTCTGTGTATATTAATTGCTTTTTAACAAAATATGTATATATTTTAAATAGTAACATTTTTAGTCTGTTTTATTGTATATTGTGTACCTGTGCTGTTTTGTATCGCTTTTATGACTTTTGTCGAATAAAGCTGTTGGATTGGAATTATTACATCTTCGCCCAGATGTGTAGATTTCCTCATTTTTGGAATTTAGTTTTTTCCACTTTGGTACTGGAAACTGTGAGACTATACAGAGGCATCACCTACAGATGCACTCATAAGAAATTTGATTCAAATCAAAGGTTGGACCATTTCCCTATAGAACTGTGGAAAAGACTCCTAGTAGGATCTGTGTTGGGATGAATTACTGTGACAAAGAATCCCTTAAAATGAATGACCAGAAAAATGTTTCCAAATACCTTATTATTTCTTTCCACCAAGATCCATGCCCCAGAGCCTGTCCTTAAAGGTCAAACAGACCTTAAGTGTAAACCCCTATAATCATCCTCAAAGTACGCCTGAACCTAATGCGAGCCCTACTCTTAGCATTAACCTCAATTTTACCTTAAACCTAAACCCTTCCAAACACGCTAAACCTAAGCCTAACTCTTACCCTAACCTCCCCTTACTTCAAGTCTCAGTTACCTTAGGCTGAATCGTAACTCTTACAAGAAATCCTAAATCTACACTAACAGTAACCAAAACCTGTGAGGCATTTGTTGGAATTATAATCAAGAACTGGACTTTACGTGACTCACTCATAATCAATCGATATGTAAAACTTCAGCTATTTTTGAAGTAAGTTTGAACTGTTTACTGCATTTACCAGGATGCAAAGGGGCGAACTGAGCTGGGACTGTGAGGCTGTGTGCTCCCAACCCCCATTCTGTTTAAAAGGCTCCCTGGAGCCAGCAAGCTGACGAGCTTTGGAGATGCACCTGTGTGCCTGTGAGTGGTACTGTGACCCGAGAGGAACTTGGCAGCATTTCCAGCAACCCCAGATGATTTTTCTTTGCTCTCTAATACCACTGCCTCTACTGATGACGGGCTCAACCCAGAAACACGTGTCTAGAGATATACAGCAATGTCTGCACCAACTTTGGTGAAAAACTCCAGCTAATTTTGAAGTAAGTTTTAACTGTGTACTGCATTTACCAGGATGCAAAGGGGCGAACTGTGCTGGGACTGTGAGGCAGAGTGCTCCCAACCCCCATTCTATGTAAATCTTGTCCACCTGGAAATTGATTAAGAATGTGCTATACTGCAAATCCTGTATAAAGTCAATTAAACCGTTTTGCAAAAAACAGTAACCCTAATCAAATCTCTCATTTATTACAATGATAATAATGTAATGACTCGAATGGTTTAAAAAGACGTTGACCTTTGACTCAAATGGTTTAAAAATATCCGTAGTCACGATTTAGTTGAACTATTCTAGATATTGGCCTTTCATTTGTAGGGACTCTCTCTAACAGAGTTCTATAGGTATTGGATTTGCTGTAATGACGTTATCCTCGACTAGTTGAGCATAGAATGATAAAACCCTGCTGGACCATACATGCACATCTCAAATAGGCAGGACCTCTGGTTTTAGTGCAACAGACACATTTCAGGAATATTGTCCTAAGGCCTGGGAATATTGACATTCTTTTGGTAAAAGTACCCCCCCCCCCCCTACAGCCAACTCTGTTTGGGCCGCGCAATGTAGGACTTCCATGATGCAGAGTTGTTGTGTATGTCTACTCATTGCTATCAAATGTGGGTGAACTCACACAATAAAACAGAAAAATGGGATGTAGTACACTTGGTGCGCAATATCAGTTTCAGACCCTAAAAAAATAGTGCTAAGCTAAGAATGGGTCCATGAACTTACACAACTATAAAACTAGAATTGCTATCGCCAGCAAACTCTTTCGACCAGTTCAATATTATCAAACCGCATTAACATCTAATATGATCAAAGCAAAAGCAGCACTGTTACAACAAAAAATAAATGCAGAGAAATCAACCCTTAACACTATAACCTCAGACTCAGCTATTGGTACTGAACGACTTCAAACCTAAAACACCACGAAAATCAAACATCCCAAACCAAAAACATGTTTGAAACCTGCTAAAACACTAGAGACCCTGACACCTAACCAGAGGCTTCCACGTTGAACACCATAAAAGATGACACACTGCTAAACCACCTTTATGACCATAGGGGAGAGGATGCAGCAGGACGGTGGACTTTATATCTGGGGACCCAGGTTCGAGTCTCGGCAAGGACGCTCAACATCCTGTGATTCTGGGCAAATCACTTCATCTCCTCGTGTCTAACAAAAATGAATGTGTCCTTATGTAAGGCAACTGGTGCTCATGTAAAGCGCTCTGATACCTGATTTCGGGTCAAATTCGCGCTACATAAAACTTTAAAAAATAAAAATTCAAGCCCAGGCTGGCCAAAATGTACAGTTTTCTCGACCTTGGACTAGTAAAATCCTTTATATACATCCAGCATTAACATAAGTTTAGAAGCTGCCTTTGGGTAGGCATGCTGGAGCGTCGTAAATAAAGACATTGGGTGGAGAGATCTGACGTGAGTCAAATTGCAATCCGTCGCTGGGGCAGCCATGCACTGTATAAATCCATTAACATTTGAGAAGAGTAAATGAAAAAAAATAAAGAGGAAAAAAAGGTTAAAACCAGTCGCCCGTGCTCGACTCCGTAAACATTAATATCATTACACTAGCGGGCAGTGCAACCAAAAATGACTACTCAAAATTTTAAAAATACCAGCAAAAAGATCAGCAATTATACATGGTTCACTGACTCGTTATCCTCAGATCCATACTGATTTTAATTTACCAAAAGCCACCTTGTGCGAACCAGGCCACAATCTGAAATATCCTCTCTCGGGTGCAGTCGGGTGCTCCGTTTATTGCAGCACACAGGGAGGGGGCGCGCACAGAAGCAGCTCCGAACTTGTCGCCTTCTGATCCGTGCAGTTTTTATTCCACTAGAGTGAGCTGGCCCAGTGTTTCTGAAGTCGTAGATTTCCAGGTAAAAACAAAATCTGAATTTGCTTGGTTCTTTTGATCCTGGAGACTAAGAGAAAAATAATAACCAGCAGAGCTTAAACGTGTGAATATAAATGTGCCGACATTTTGCACTTTGAAGCCAGACGGGCAACAATCATCTTCATACAATATTCAGAATAGCGCTAAAAACCTGAGCAGGCAACCTTAAGCACTAAGACACTTGAAAAAAATTCTAGATGGTTATAGATCAGAAGTATTGTATTATAAGTAGGGGTCTAAAAACCTTAAAAGGGGCTGCAAAGCCTCTGTGCGGGGGTTAGCAGAGCCTGAGCTGAAACGTGAGAAGTCAGCAAGAAGGAACTATTTGTTTGTTCAAGTGTCCCCATCCAGTTCGGCCAGATCCACGCCTCCAATGGAATTTGCAGCATTAGGCCAGTTGTCGCTGTGTCACTCAGCCACAAAAGCGTTCAGCATTCTGTGATAAAGTAAATAACGTCTTTCATTTGGCAAATAAACTGAGGAACCCTCTATGCAGAAAGGGATGAATCCTGGAGGAAGCAAAGGAAGAATCCTGGAGGAAGCAAAGGATGAATCCTACAGGAAGCAAAGGATGAATCCAGCAGGCAGAAAGGGATGAATCCTGCAGGAAGCAAAGGATGAATCCAGCAGGCAGAAAGGGATCAATCCTGGAGGAAGGAAAGGATGAATCCAGCAGGCAGAAAGGGATGAATCCTGGAGGAAGCAAAGGATGAATCCTGGAGGAAACAAAGGATGAATCCAGCAGGCAGAAAGGGATGAATCCTGCAGGAAGCAAAGGATGAATCCAGCAGGCAGAAAGGGATGAATCCTGGAGGAAGCAAAGGATGAATCCTGGAGGAAGCAAAGGATGAATCCTGCAGGAAGCAAAGGATGAATCCAGCAGGCAGAAAGGGATGAATCCTGCAGGAACCAAAGGGCGAATCCTGCAGGAAGCAAAGGATGAATCCAGCAGGCAGAAAGGGATCAATCCTGGAGGAAGCAAAGGATGAATCCAGCAGGCAGAAAGGGATGAATCCTGGAGGAAGCAAAGGATGAATCCTGGAGGAAGCAAAGGATGAATCCAGCAGGCAGGAAGGGATGAATCCTGGAGGAAGCAAAGGGTGAATCCTGCAGGCAGAAAGGGATGAATCCTGCAGGAACCAAAGGGCGAATCCTGCAGGAAGCAAAGGATGAATCCAGCAGGCAGAAAGGGATCAATCCTGGAGGAAGCAAAGGATGAATCCAACAGGCAGAAAGGGATGAATCCTGGAGGAAGCAAAGGATGAATCCTGCAGGAAGCAAAGGATGAATCCAGCAGGCAGAAAGGGATGATTCCTGGAGGAAGCAAAGGATGAATCCTGCAGGCAGAAAGGGATGAATCCTGCAGGAACCAAAGGGCGAATCCTGCAGGAAGCAAAGGATGAATCCAGCAGGCAGAAAGGGATGAATCCTGGAGGAAGCAAAGGATGAATCCTGCAGGCAGAAAGGGATGAATCCTGGAGGAAGCAAAGGATGAATCCTGCAGGAAGCAAAGGATGAATCCAGCAGGCAGAAAGGGATGAATCCTGCAGGAAGCAAAGGGCGAACCTCGCATGAAGCAAAGGATGAATCCAGCAGGCAGAAAGGGATGAATCCTGGAGGAAGCAAAAGGCGAATCCTGCAGGAAGCAAAGGATGAATCCAGCAGGAAGCAAAGGATGAATCCTGCAGGCAGAAAATGATGAATCCTGCAGTAACCAAAGGGCGAATCCTGCAGAAAGCAAAGGATGAATCCAGCAGGCAGAAAGGGATGAATCCTGGAGGAACCAAAGGGCGAATCCTGCAGGAAGCAAAGGATGAATCCAGCAGGCAGAAAGAGATGAATCCTGCAGGAAGCAAATGATGAATCCAGCAGGCAGAAAGGGATGAATCCTGGAGGACTCAAAGGATGAATCCTGCAGAAAGCAAAGGATGAATCCTGCATGAAGCAAAAGGCGAATCCTGCATGAAGCAAAAGGCGAATCCTGCAGCAAGCAAAGGATGAATCCAGCAGGCAGCAAAGAGTGAACCCTGCAGACAGCAAAGCGTGAACCCTGCAGGCAGCAAAGGATGAATCCTGCAGGCAACAAAGAGTGAACCCTGCAGGCAGCACAGCGTGAACCCTGCAGGCAGCAAAGCGTGAACCCTGCAGGCAGCAAAGGATGAATCCAGCAGGCAGAAAGGGATGAATCCTGGAGGAAGCAAAGGATGAATCCAGCAGGCAGAAAGGGATGAATCCTGGAGGAAGTAAAGGATGAATACTGCAGGCAGAAAGGGATGAATCCTGCAGGAACCAAAGGGCGAATCCTGCAGGAAGCAAAGGATGAATCCAGCAGGCAGAAAGGGATGAATCCTGGAGGAAGCAAAGGATGAATCCAGCAGGCAGAAAGGGATGCATCCTGGAGGAAGCAAAGGATGAATCCTGCAGGCAGAAAGGGATGAATCCTGCAGGAACCAAAGGGTGAATCCTGCAGGAAGCAAACGATGAATCCAGCAGGCAGAAAGGGATAAATCCTGGAGGAAGCAAAGGATGAATCCAGCTGGCAGAAAGGGATGAATCCTGCAGGAAGCAAAGGGCGAATCCTGCAGGAAGCAAAGGATGAATCCAGCAGGCAGAAAGGGATTAATCCTGGAGGAAGCAAAGGATGAATCCTGGAGGAAGCAAAGGATGAATCCAGCAGGCAGAAAGGGATGAATCCTGGAGGAAGCAAAGGATGAATCCTGCAGGCAGAAAGGGATGAATCCTGCAGGAACCAAAGGGCGAATCCTGCAGGAAGCAAAGGATGAATCCAGCAGGCAGAAAGCGATGAATCCTGGAGGAAGCAAAGAGTGAACCCTGAAGGCAGCACAGCGTGAACCCTGCAGGCAGCAAAGAGTAAAGCTTGCAGGTAGCAAAGGGTGAACACTGCGGGCAGCAAAGGATGGAGCCTGCAGGCAGCAAATGTTTCACTGATACTACTTGAAAATAAAATCAGCGACGGTCCTGCCTTCATATGTGCGCATGAAAAATCTGGCCACAGAATATTAAGACGATTAAGAAAACATACACTACTGAGACCGCTCAGTTCCTGTCTTCAACTGAAAGTTTGCATTAGAAGAAGTAGCCTGTGTAGTCTGGAAGAGCAATGTTGTGCTCCCAGGTTTACGGCTTAGTGGACTAATGTGTCCACTGTAGGGGTCTGTGTTCCATTCAAGATCAAATCCTGGCAAGTCCACTCAGCCTTTCATGGTTTGAGGTCGATAAAATGAGTACCATTGAGTTGGGTAACAATAAACATCTGTTATTCAACACCTTGATACCCTTGCGTGATACGTGCGCTTTACAAATACACGTTATAACATGTTTCACCATTATCCTTATTTGTTGGCCTCATAACAAGGCACGGCATAGCTGACAACACACACAAGTTAAAGGCCTCCTACACAGAACAGGCACAGGAGCAAATTCCCTTTAAACTCCCCCACGGTCTAATTCTCCCTCTCAGCTCTCATCAGCATCATTCTGGTGAACCGAAGAAGAACTCTGGGCTCTCTTGTTCTGGCATTATATACTCATCTCCTACAATGCATAATGTACTGTAGTCGCACGCATATTGCGCTTCATGAGACTAGCATCATGGCAGCATGCTTGTCTGTGGGGGAGCTACTGATGGAAAGGAGATGGTCCTTCACATGGCCTGTATCAGAGTTCTGCCGTTGTGCACAAGGACCAGAATTGAACCCTGTCACTGATCATGTTTTGCACATTTTGTTCCTGCACAGAAGTGTGAATTTGGAAACATTACAAGTGCCAGAGACAGGATGAGTGGAGTGAGGCATCGCATAGCTGTGCCTATGCACGGGTGTGCTATGCACATCCTAGGAGCTATGCCCTAGAGCCTACATGTAATAGGCGCTACGGCACAGGAGCTCGGCGCTTGCTCTTTACATCAGCCCGATCGTCCACTCTGAATGACGCGGAGCAGACATCGCATCCATGGCCGGCAAATGTGTGTTATGGACGGGGTTCCACTCCTCATGGATTTAGATCATACCTGAAGCAGGAAAAGAAAGGGCTCCTCCTCGCTGGCAATGAAGGGACCTTGGCGGCGCGACAGGTGATGCCAATCCCCCCTACGGGTTACTTCGTGGCTTGGAGCAGGCCAGGACAGGTGATAGGTAGGGTCAGAGGAAGGGGCGAGAGTTAGGGAAAGTATTTCAAGGGGAAAGGGCCAAGGGCCAGACTCTTGCTGACTCCTTCGCTGTGGAAACAAGGAACAAGGAAAGATTTCGACTTGTGCCACCCATCCATCCTGCATATTCTGGGGGTAGAGGTAAAGGGTGGACATCTATGACACAGTAGAATGTTGTGTTTGTCTCGTGCTCGATCCTGGCATTTCTAGAATCTGGGATTCAGAGTTCTTTGAATGCTAGAGCGTGGACGTAAAGAGACGGGTGCGGTGGCAGTTGGGGGGATGCACTTGATCTAGCTCCGTGTGTCGACGAGCTTCCAGGATTGAGTTGAATAAACTCCTTCAACCATAAGTACGTGTGGAGTATACTTAAGAACCTGGCGACGAGCGACTCAAACCTGGGGAACCCAGTGCGACAGCGAGCCACCGTGTCGACATCCTGCTACGTACAGAGGTCGTTGCTGGTCAACAGAAAAAAGATCAGCCGAACTGCAGCCAAGTACTTTCACATTTATTGGAAACGGCCGTAACATTACCATCTCACTTGGCCTTCAATGTGTGCAACCGTTGTTAGCGCGAGAGGGCAGCATGCATTTAAGCGTTCCGTGTCGCGGGCCTGTTTCGCGTGACATTGTCTACTGTGCTTTCTCAAGTACAGGAGGATGGTGGCAAATTGAGCTAAAGAATGATGATGGATTCAACCCAGATCTGTGCCTGGGAGTGAGTGTGTGAAAAGTTTCAGCACTCCGTCCATCCTTTCCTTGTGTTTGCACGGGAGGATGGCACAGAGGGTTTTATCACTTTCGCATCACGTGCAGTCACCCCGACGGAGGAGAAGTGCTCCGTCATTGAAAGAGAGATATTGAGGTGTGTGGGGGGATTAACATTTTAGGCAATTTGTATGGGGCACCAAGGTCACGTTGAGAACAGATCACAAACCTCTTACTAAGGTTCTCACGTCAAAGGGGTTGAGTAATGTTTCCCCGAGGATTTCTACGTTGTCTATGCAATTGTTGGACTACATTTATGATGTGCACTATGTGCCTGGAGTACGCAAAAGAATAGCAGATTGTTTAAGTGGATCGCCTTTGTCTGTTTCTGAGGAAGTTAAAAGTGACTGGGACGAATGTTTAGTTGCAGGGATTTTTAGTGACGAGTTACAATGTGTTAGTCAGGATGAGTGGGTTGCAGTCATAAGTCACGATGACGATTTGTGTATGGTGATAAAACATTTGAGGGAAGGTTGGCCAGAGAAATCTAGGGAGTATCTTATCCCATTTTGGGAAGTGAAGAATGAGGTGTCTGTCTAAGATAACTTATTGGTGAGAGGTGGCGAACCTATTCCCCCTAAAGAACTGAGAGGCAAGGTGGTGTGGTTGTGCCATGAGGGCCGCCTTGGTAGAGTGAAAACCAAGAGCAGAGAGACACAATCTTACTGGTGGCTAGGCGTTGACAGGGAGATTGAGAAAGTTGTGAGAGAGTGTGTAGAATGGTGCAATTCGGATAAATCTTTGGTCACATTTAAACCACCTTTGCATCCTATTAGAGTTCCCAATATGCCATTTGAGAGAGTGGACATCGATATTTTTGGTCCGGTGCCGGACATAAATGGTGTGCAAAAATACATACTGGTGTTGGTAGACCATTTCTCTAAGTGTAGTACAGAGAGCAGATTCTGAATCCGTTATCAGATTTTAGAGGAATTATATTCCAGGGAAGGATTACTCAAGGTGTTGATCTCTGATAATGGCGGACAATTCATAGCGGATTGATTCAAAACGTTCCATGAGTGTACAGGCATAAATCACAGGGCTACTTCTCTGTATCATCCCGAGGGAAATGGAAATATGGAACGATTCAATAGGGTCATAAATGGGACGATTGAGTTATCTAACAGCAATGGGTTGGATTGGGAAGTAGAACTCAAAAAAACGGTATGTGCGTACAGGGTCACTAAGTGCGACACCACAGGACATAATCCATTTGAGTTGATGAGGGGTAGATCAGCTCATACCAAGAACAACATGCGGTGGTTAGAAAATACCACTATTGTCAGGTGGTCATCTAACAAAGTGAAGGAACACATGGAATCTAAACAATCGGGGTATAAACTCAGGTATGATCTACCTGGTGCTAAGAAAGTGAACTTAAAAGTTGGGGATATAGTTAGAGTGAAAAGGGGACGGTTTGTGTGTAAGCGTGAAAGCAAATACTCAACTCCTCTAGAAGTGAAGAAGATCTTGTGCAATGCTGCTTTACTCAGTGACGGGAAGGTTTGGCGTGCAAAGAGACTCGCTTTAGTCAAAGGGTCGCCGGATTCGTTTTCAGATGCGTCAACAACTGCTGGGGGCAAGTATGATTGCGTTGATGAGGTGGCTGGAAGAGCTGCGTTAGAAGGGAATTTCCCATCTATACCTGATACGCAAAGTCCTATGGATATAAGTGAGTTTTTGTGAAGCAGGTTACCTGTTAGGGGAAACAGAGGAGGTGGAGGTTGTCCCGAAAGCTACGATATCGGGGCGGTTGAGTGTCAAGCCTAAGCAATTAGAAAATTATATAATGACTGTTTGTGGATAATTTTTTGTCAAACCTTAAGCATTTGGAAGAGCATAAAACGACTGCATGTGTGTAATTTAGTCTCTGCTCAGTAGTTAAGCTACATGTCTGTATGTATACATTCTCTTTAGTACAACGTGTATAAGACGTGACTATTGTGCTACTTTGTTTTTAAAGTTTTGAGGTGCATTCTAACCCTATTTTCTCTGTAAACTTGTTTTGGGTTATTTATAATTTGAGGGAAAGGGGAAGTGTTGTGTTTGCCTCGTGCTCGCTCCAGGCGTTTCTAGAATCTCTGGGATTCAGAGTTCTTCGAATGCCAGAGCGTGGATGTGGAAAGACGGGCGCGGAGGCAGTTGGAGGGATGTACTTAATCTAGCGCTGTGTGTCGAGGAGCTTCCTGGTTTGAGTTGAATAAACTCCTTCAACCATAAATACGTGTGGAATATACTTCAGATAGGGTTGTGGTGGTCCGTGGCTGCAGTACTGTGGGGGGGGGGGGGATGGATAGCTAGATGCGGGTGTATCCACCCCTGTGGGGGAGCACAGAGGGCTTCGGAACAGGACAATGACGCTGCATTGGAGGATGTTGGTACGGTAAGTGAGAGAGCGAGGCTTCGGGGAAAGCAAAGAGGGTGGCGATAGACAGGTGAAAATGTGGTAGGGGTCTGGAGACTTAGGGGGGTGAAAGGTTGGCACATTGTTGGGGTAAAAAGGGGGTTGTCGTCAGCATTTTGATGTGCTGATGAAGTTGACGTTATGTTAAAGTTGTATTGAAATCAACAAACAGTACTACAAAATTGTCCTAATAAAGTGGCCTTTTACGCTTCATGACCGGTATGGTGTGTGATTATTCCACGATCCACGTCCGAAGCGCAAATTAACAGTAACCTTTCCTCGCCCAGATCACATTATCAGCAGGCACCTGCCAGAGCCGAGGACTGTCAAGGCAAAAACAGAATGCGGAAAGGGGCAAAAAAAGCCAGCGAGGGGACTGTGGATCCCGGTCTGTTTCTCTGCCTAATGAGCTATTAGGTCTCGGGAGCTGGAGACGCCGCTTCTGCAGCTTTGAAGCCAGGGGGAATTAATGTCCACTCACAGTCTTCGAGAGATGTACCTCTCAGATGACTGCACCGGCTTCCGGCGAGGAGACGGCTCCTACGTAATCACACGGCTCGGGGGCATGGGAGCTCAGTCAGAGTGGCAGCATTCACCTTTGACCTCGGGGTCACGGGGTCCTCGCTTGTCACTCCTGATTGAAGCTCATTACTGTGTGACGAAGATGAGGTGGTGTAACTGAGGGGCTTGGCGGAGTCCTACTTGGTTCCCAAACTCTCTCACTCCTCCATCCAGAACTCTAATTGACGCATGTCATTGTCAACACCGCATGAAAAAGAAAGTCCCAAAAACTTGAGTATGAATTATTTTTATTTATGCCCTCTCTCACAGTGACTGATCCGGACCAGGGACTTAATTTCCACGGGAACATCTGATGTGTTGTCTACATGCATGGATTTCCCCTTCCTGATTTCATACATGTTCATGATATCGCTATATTAATAAGCAATACAGCCAGCACTTTAAATGTCTGATACTGAGTGCCTGTACTTCTGTAATTTTAAAGGGACTTCTCAGCACTTGTGCAATATGTAGCAAACAGGTACTCTAGGTTATTGAGTACCTGCACTTTTATATTTCCATTTCAAACTCTGAGTACACCCAAAATATATTACTCAGCAATAATTCATGGTTTAATGACTCGTTATCCTCAGGTCTACACAGACTTGAATTTTTCAAACACTATCTGGAGTGCACCATAATGCAATAATAAATCTCCTTTCTCAGAGTCATTGGAGAGGCAGCACTCAAGTTGGCACCTCCTGGTGTGCGTAGTTTTGATTCTGCTCAAGAGTGGCTGGGGATGGTGTTTCTGAACTTGGACAGGTTCACAAGGGTTCTAATTTAAAGTAATCAACACGTTATGCTTTTGGAGCCATAAAGATGGCAGTTACCACCATGCAAAATTTAGAAAGCCCGAAAAATAATTAGGAAATTAAGTGCTAAGGTACTTGAAAATTCATCTAAATGGTTACAGATCAGAACAATTGTGGATGTAACCTTACGGCTAAAGCGGTCGACCTCGAAGCTGGGTAACCAGGTTCGAGTCTCTGCATGGACGCTCAACATCTTGTGATTCTGGGCAAATCACTTAATCCCCCATGCCCAACAAAAATGAATGCGTCAGTCTGTAACGAAACTGGTACTCATGTAAAGCGCTCAGATATCTTCGGGTCTAGTGTGCGCTATATAAAACTCTAAAAAAATAAAGGTGTATTTCAAGCAACAGACTACCGCCCACATGTCTTAAATGGGACTGCAAAGCATGTGAGTATATATAAGGTTTAGCAAAGGCTGAGCTGAAACTTGATAAGTCAGAAAGAGGGAACCAATTTTTGCTCCAGTGTCCCCACATCTTCAAAGAGAGGCCACACCTCTTATCGATTTGTGACATTAGGCCAGTTATCACTGTCATTCAATCCACGAAGACATTGTGTCCCACATCGCCGGTCACACGCTTGATGCCATCTTCTCCTCAAGCCCCCACTTCGCCTTCAGCCACGCCTCCGAACTCACCTGGACAGACCACCACTGCATCCACTTCTCCTTCAGAAAACCCCTCACACACCACCGCACCCTACAGATCCCCTGCCGCTGTTGGGGCAAAGTCACTGAAGAACAACTACAGACAAGCCTCGCACTCAACCCACCGACCGCCCCCACCAACCCCGACGATGGTGCACTCACCCTCGGACGCTGGATGAACGACTGCGCCAACACCCTAGCCCCGCTGAAAAAGCCCACCAACAGAGACACCAGCTGGTTCACCCTGGAACTCCTCGCCTCAAAGCGCACCTGCCGGAAATTGGAGAACATATGGCACAGCAGCAAGACGCCATCCGCAACCACCACCACCTCATCAGGAACGCCAAAAGGACCTCCTTCTCATACCGCCTTGACAACAATGCACACAACAGCAAGGAGCTCTTCAACATCGTGAAGGAGCTCTCCAACCCCAGCTCCAGCGCCAACGACTTCCCGCCATCGCAAGCCCTGTGCGACTCCCTCGCCACCTTCTTTCACCGCAAGATCACTGACATCCATGACAGCTTCAACCCCCGGACGACCCCTACAGGCCTCGACACGCCGGACCCACCGCACCCCACCAACCACGACTCCCTGACAACCTGGGCCAACGTGAGCATCGAGGACACAATCAAGACCATGGGCACAATCCACTCCGGATCCCCGTCCGACCCTCTCCCACACCACATCTTCAACAAAGCCGGTAGGTCCATCGTACCCCACCTGCGCAACATCATCAACCTCTCCTTCGAGACCGCTACCTTCCCTGAGAACTGGAAGCAAGCAGAGATCAACGCCCTACTGAAAAAACCCAAGGCGGATCCGAGCGACCTCAAGAACTTCCGGCCCATCTCCCTGCTTCCGTTCCCAGCAAAGGTCATCAAGAAGATAGTTAACATCCAGCTCTCCCGTCACCTCGAAGACAACAACATCCTGGACCCCTCCCAATCAGGATTCCGCAGCAACCACAGCACCGAGACCGCCCTCATCGCCGCCACAGACGACATCAGGATCCTGCTAGACAACGGCGAGACGGCGGCCCTCATCCTCCTGGATCTCTCCGCCGCCTTCGACACCGTCTGCCACCGCACACTACGCACGCGCCTCCATGACGCAGGGATCTGTGACAAGGCCTTGGACTGGACCACCTCCTTCCTCACCGGCAGAACGTCCGCCTCCCCCCGTTCCGATCCGAAGCCTCCGAGATCATCTGTGGCGTCCCGCAGGGATCCTCCCTCAGCCCGACGCTGTTCAACGTCTACATGACACCACTAGCACGCATCGCCCGACAGCACGACCTCAACATAATCTCCTACGCCGACGACGCACAGCTGATCCTCTCCCTCACCAAGGACCCTCTCACCGCCAAATCCAACCTCCAACAGGGCATGAAGGCCGTCGTCGACTGGATGAAGGAAAGCCGTCTTAATCTGAACTCAGACAAGACGGAGATCCTCATCCTCGGGCCCAACCCCTCAGCATGGGACGAATCCTGGTGGCCCGCATCACTGGGGACACCCCCGGCCCCTACCAACCACTCACGCAGCCTGGGAGTCATCCTCGACTCGAAACTCACCATGACCAAACAAGTCAATGCAGTCTCCTCCACCTGCTTCAACACCCTCCGCATGTTCCGCAAGATCTACAGATGGATCCCGACAAACACGAGGAAAACAGTCACCCAGGCCCTAGTCAGCAGCAGACTCCACTGCGGAAACGCCCTCTACGCCGGAGCCTCGTCCAAGCTCATCAACAGACTGCAAAGAATCCAGAACGCATCTGCACGTCTAATCCTCGACGTCCCGCGCCACGACCACATCACCCCCCACCTGAGGAACCTGCACGGGCTCCCCGTCGACAGAAGAATCTCCTTCAAGCTCCTGGTCCACGCACACAAGGCACTCCACAAAACCGGCCCAGCTTATCTCAACAGTCGACTCTCCTTCTACGTACCCAACAGGAAACTCCACTCCGCTGAACCACATCCGGAGGCAGGTCCTTCTCCCACCGCGCCGCCAAGACCTGGAACACCCTCCCCCTCAACTTACGACAAACCGAAGACCTGCTGACCTTCAAAAGACTACTCAAGACCTGGCTCTTCGACCATTAGCAGCAGCACCCCCCCCCCCTCAGCGCCTTGAAACCCTCACGGGTAAGTAGTGCGCTTTACAAATGATTTGATTGATTGTGTACGTAGTAGTAAATTACATCTTCCATTTGAATAATAATTGATGACTAACGCACCGCATCAACAGGTTTTCTGATACTTCTCAGGTACATGTTTCGAAAACAAACCCATTTCCTCTTTATTATCCAATAAGCGGTCCTGCCACCACCTGTGTCCAAAATAACCTCATGCACAGACTAATATGGTGATAAAACATTAGATTCACTCTGGAGGCCACACAGTCCCTGCCTTCATCTGAAAGTTTACATCAGATAAAGACGCATGAGTGATCCTGAAGGCTAATGTACTCTCCCGGCTTGCTTCTGATGTGTCCTCATGGGTTTATCCATGCATCCTGCATACATGTAATCACCATGTGTATGCAAAAACTAAGACTAGATCCATACAGGGTTCCAGATTCCAACTGTTTAAGGACACCTTTAAATCTCCTACTAGAATAACTATATTTTTCTCATTTTTTGTACGCCTGAATACCTAGCCCAGTTATTAGCCATCTCAGGTAGTCAATGTGCAGTGACAACATCCAATCTAAAGCAATATTTCCCTGGCGGTGCACCATAAGTGCAGCACTCCATTACACCAGATATTAGGACCATTCCATACTACTTAGTTTTTCACCATCTGCAAAATCTTTGGCGCACTCTACATTTTTCTTTTGGACACCTGTCTTAAATTTCTTGTCGTGAATGGTTACATTCAGTCTCAGCTGGACTTTTGTAATTCCATTTTCCATGGATCATCCCCCAACGTCTATACTGTAATTGCAATATATTCAAAATTCTGCAGCTCGCATCACACACAGAATGAACAAATGCGATCATATCTCGGCTAAAATTAGAAAGCTCCACTGGCTGCCTGTGGGAAAAAAGATTTTGTTTTAAATTAACTTGTTAAAAGCACTGAAATTCCGAGTTTTTTTTATTGCACTACTCCATTTTTTCTATCTAATAAATTCAGCAAATATTTACCCTGATGTAACCTCTTTTTGAGGGCTTTAAAAGAAAGAAGCTCTATGGGGCTGATTAGGATGGCGGGCGGAGGCATATCCGCGGTGCTGGCGGAAAATGCCCTTTTCCGCACTCCATCAGCGGTCCTTGCGTCCGCCGTATTATGATGGGCATAGATAGCCCATTTTTTGTCCGCTGCGGTGTTTCGGGTCCCGCCAGAAATCTCCGTCCGCACTAGTAGCGGACCAAACCAATAGAGAGGGACCGCCGTGCGGAATGCGGAAATGACCGCCGGTCAAATCACGATGCTTCAAACAGCCCCTCACACCGCAGCAGAGAATCCGGTCATTCGGGGATGGCGGTGGCAATATTGCAGATAGCTCCATGTGTTCCTGACCGCTGGGAAAACGGCGGTCTTGGGTCTTTCCGCAGCAATTCTGACCTCCACAGACGGATTTTCAGCTTTTGCTGTGGCGTATCCTGGAATCCGACTGCCATGGTAGGAATTTTCAGGCAGTGCATCCTAATCTGACTGCCGGTTTTGCCGCGTTACCTGCGGACGGTACTTTTCCGCTACCACAGCGGTCGGGATGCTTTTTCGCCCACCATCCTAATCAGCCCCTATTTTGGTGCCAGATCTTTTAGTCATGAAGGCATTACATTGTGGCACGCCCTCCCATTATTGCTTATAGAAGAATCCAGTTTACAGTGTTTCACAAACACCTGGAAGAGTTGATTATTTGACAATTAAATAAAGTATTTGTAGGGGGCTCACCTCTGTGCTTCTATAGCACCATGAGACTCTACTTACAGGGTGTATGGTGCGCATCTATCTGTCTACTAATCTATCTATCTGCACAAAATAGAAACTCTGGATAGTTTCACACACCACAAAGGTAAAATATATACTTTACACTACCTATATTTGCAAAGACAGAGCCTCTTCTGGAAAGTCCTAAGGGATTTTAAAATTGCCCTCACCCATTAAATAGTAGCATGCTTCATCACAGGGCCGCTGACACACCCTGGTGCAGACCAACACTCAGGGTGTGGAGCGCTGTATTTTTTATGCAAACTATTAGGGATCCACTAAGCAGAAAAAACTATTTAAAACTGTCTAAGAGGGTATTCTATTCGTTTTACTGTGGGTCTCCCTTGGCAGGGTTAAAAATCACTGGGGTGTATAAGGGAGTTTAGAACCCTATCACCCTCTCTGCTGATATCGACATGTTTCAGCCTTTTATACTGCCCAACATGGTTCCCTGGCATGCATCAGGATTTGCATCCTTTCTGATCACCCCTGCAAATTAGTAATTCTCTAGAGGGAGTTGGTTATAATTCTGTCATACTTGCCAGTTTGTAGTAACACATCATAAAATTCCAGAGTTCTATTTTCATTCCTCCTAACATGGGGTAAGGGTGGGTTCGATGTTCTATAGTTACACTTTCTTCAAGGAACACCATCTCCTAGTCGGACCACTCCTCACCCTCAGGCGACTCTGGATAGTTCCCAAGTTTAGGCGGAGAGAAACTCCTTTATATGGAGCACCCTACAACACCAGCAACACTCTAAATACATCTGCTCACCTCAATTGTCTGTTTTTCTAGCAGAGTTTTAAAGCATAGGATTAGCACAGTGTCATCTATGATGATCTAGAAAGTGACAAAACCTTTTGCGATTTTTACAGGAAAGTCTTTAAGCATAGGATTAACACAGTGTCATCCATGCCAAGCTGAAAATGACAAAGCCTTTTACCACTCCAGGCATGTTAGAATTGGGGGTCTCTAGTTGGCAGTGGTATACATCCTGTCCAATTAGGGACCCTTCCTTCTAGTCAGGATGAGTAAAGTAAACACCTAAATTTGCCTGTGCTCACCCTCTGGTAGCATGGCATAGAGCAATCAGGCTAAACGACAGAGGCAATCTGTAAAGTATTTGTGCACACATAGAGTAACACAGAGTAAACATGACACAAAACTCCACACCAGTTTAGAAAAATAACAAATATTTATCTAACAGAAACAAGACTAAATGACAAAAATTCAACATACAGATATCAAAATATGACTTTTAAAAGGTAAAAATAGTTCTGTCCATAGAAAACTATGGATGCGCCACTTTTGGCACAAAGTACTTTGGATGCATCAAAATTACGGGACGAAAACAGGCGCAGGGAAGGTGAAGCGTCGGTTCCTTGCTTGCAGGAATGGTGATGCGTTGGTTCCTTGCTCCAGCAGAGGTGATGCGTAGGTTCCTTACTGCCACGCAGGGGAGGTGCTGCGCCGGTTCCTTACTGCCATGAAGGGGAGGTGATGCGTAATTTTTTTTTTACTGGGAATGAAGGTGATGCGTCGGTTTCTTACTTACAGAAGTTGATTTTACACACAGGAGCAAAGTGTGAGAAAATCCAGGTGCTATGGGCCAATCAAGTGGCGATGCAGGCGCTGCATCAATTTCTGCAACCGCAGACAGGTGATGCATTGTTTTTTCCAGGCGCACAGCAGGACATGCGTTGGAGTCAGAGTAAGAGTTTCTGACTTCGGAGACTAGGTTCTCGGGACTCAGACTGTGGCAGTTTCTTCGGACGCGGACAGGAGCTGCGTCAATATTTTCAGCCGCACTGTGGCGATGCTGTGTTTTTCGACCGCATGGCAGCTTGCGGCGGGACAAAAGGCGCTGGAAGGACGATGCAGGGATTTTCAGAAACAGGAGCAGCAAAACAACATCCAAGGGGCCAGATCTGGAGTTGGCACCAGAAGGCAGGTTAGAACTCCCAGCAGTGGAGTTCAGGGATGCTGCAAGTCTTAACAGAAGACAAGCTCTACATCAAGCCTTTGGAGAATCTTCTCAAGCAGGATACACAGCAAAGTTCAGTCTTTGTCCTCTCCAAAGCAGAAGCAGTAACTGCAGGCCAACTCAGAAAAGCAACACACTTCAAAGGGGTAAGACCCCTCCTCGCAGCTCTTCTCCTTGGCAGAGGTTCCTCTTGGTCCAGAAGTGTTCTAAAGTTCTGGGGTCAGGGTCCTACTACTTATACTACTTTCAGCCTTTGAAATGTGAAGGTTTCAGAGAACCAGTTCTGTCCTCCCTGGTTCAGCCACACTACTGTAAAAGGCAGACACAGCCATATTCAGGTGTCAGTGACAACTCCTCCCACCACTCTAGCTAAGGAAGACCCATCAAGATATGCAGGGCCCACCCCAGTTCCCTTTAGGTGAGTGTCTGGAGTGAATGCACAAACAGCCCCTGCCAGTCTAAACCAGACGTTGATTCCACAAACAGGCAGACGCACAAAGAATGGTAAAGCAAGAATATACCCACTTTCTAAAAGTGGCATTTTCAAACACACAATTCAAAAACCATCTTCACTACAAGATGTATTTTTTAAATTCTGAGTTCAGGAAACCTAAACTCCAAATCTCCATCTCTTCCCAATTGAAAGTTACACTTGTAAAATATTACACGGCAGCTCCAATGATAACCTATGGGAGAGAGAGGCCTTGCAATAGGGAAAAACGAAATTAGCTCTATTTCACTATCAGGATATATATAATACACCAGCACATGTCCTACCTTTCACGTACACTGCACCCTGCCCATAGAGATACCTTGGTCCTAACTTAGGGGTGACTTACATGTAATAAGAAGTGAAATGTAGGGCCTGGAAAGTGGATGCACTTTCACGTCGACACGGAAGTTTAAAACTGCGCTCACAGACAGTGCAGTGCCAGGTTTGAGACACATTGGAAAGGCTACTTGTGAATGTGGCACAATCAATGCTGCAGGCCAGCAAGTAGTATTTGATTTACAGGCCCTGGGCTCCCTCTGTGCACTCTACTAGGGACTTAGCACTAAATCAAATATGCCAATCAGTGAGAACCAATCATAATCCCAATTTACGCAGGTTTGTATTTCCATGGTTTATGGATCTGTGATGTTTTTTGGACTTGTAAGGTCTTTCTTTGGACTTGTGATCTTTCGTTTTTGTGTTTGCACCAGCTGTGTTTTTGTGTATTTTTCCTTTCAGTGAGTTCTTGTTTGGACTTGTTTCTGTGGCTTGTGCTTCTAATGGCTTGTGTTTCAGTTTGTTTTTATGTGTGCGCGGGTTGTTGTGAACTTGTGATTCTGTGTGCTGTCTTTTGCAGAGTTTCAAGGAAGCAGACTGGTGGACGTCTCAGCTAGAGGGCACACAGGTATCTTCCGGCGCTTACATCTACACGTTATGTTATGGGATATTGCTTTGTGCATATATATTAAACTTGACTATTTGTATAGCTGTAAGTTGCAAAGATGGTGTATAAATTTATATATATGAATTTCAACAGATTATTTTATATATATTTTCTCATCGAATTCTGTTAACCGGGTCATACTTTGGGCGGGCTATAGAGAGAGCGTCGGTACCGTTGCAATGTTGTGACAAGGTATGCACAGAGAAGAAGTTTGTCACTAGTATTCGATCCAAATATCAGTGCATGGGATTTAGCGCTGCATGGATGCTAGAAAGCAAGTAGCACTATAGGCGAGTAGGGAGAGATATAAGACTACCATTGGCCCAATAGCCACCTGTGCACACTGCAGCCAGACACCTACTGACCAGGGCACGTAACTCGAACTTGTATTTAACATGTGTGTAATTATAGGGTTTAGCACAGGTCCAATTTTGGCCCAGCTAAGGGAAACCAGCCCTCCCATGAGCCACCTCCGACCATCTCTTAAAACAGAATTTGGTGGTCCCAGCATCACCCCTGTGAACTCTGACTCCACTGTTTCCAGGCTGGCTCTCTTTATATGGACAAAACTCTTACTTTTTCCGGGTCCATGCTGAGCAGACCCACTCCAGATTTTTTATTTGCCTTTTAGGAATTGCAGTCCTGATTTTCTAATAGAGCCAACAGTACTACAAATCCCAGAATGCAGAGAAAAGTGGCTGAGCAAGCCACTTGCAAATAGAACTCGGGAGCCCTGAGAGTTCTGAACGTACTTCAACTGTTTCCCGCACTATGGAGTGTGCTGTGGGTTTCGCCTACACAAGGCTGGGGAAAGATGGAGAGTCAACCACGCTTTTGTGTGTTTTTACACTGTTAAATGAAAAATACAGCCCTCGCTTTTTTATTTTCATTGAAAGGTAATGTGACACAGGAGTAGAGTGTGATGCTCGGCCCGTTCACTCTCGTCCAGGATACGATGAGCTGGAAGGGCCGTCCCAGTGAAGAGTTAACTGTGACTCATCAAAGAAGTAATGCTCCAGCACTCTTTAAATAACTCTGCAGCTTCCACAGTGAACACTGGGTTTCATTAACAGCTAACTGGGTAGCAGAAACTATGTGGCCTGTGAGGTGAGCGCGCCAGTAAACTCCGCTTCGCTGGTGGTTGGCAGAGTTTTGCTGAACTCCGGGCTCCAAGCGGCGCAGGCAGATCTCTGTAAACTCTGTCGGGGGAGCGGAGTTCACCGCCCACCCCTAATTTAAACTTGATTTCAATTTCACATAAATAAGTTATATATATTACTTAAATACAGTAATCTCATTAACATACACATTTTAAACCCACACAACTTCAATCCACAACATAAAATCACAACAATTCTAAAACACATAGACTACCTATTCACATTCCAAAATAATCCAAAGTGTTAGACTGTGAGGAGTGTATATTGACTGTTCCCTCTCCGATTTAACTGACACTGGGGAAAGTGTTGGTTTTTGAGGGTGTAAATTAACTATCCCCACTCCAATCTAAGCCATATTGGAGAAAGTGTTGGAATTTGAGGGGTGTAGATTTATTAGCCCTGTTCCAGTCTAAGCCACATTGTGGAAAGTGTTGGATCTTGTGGTGTGTAGATTTACTATTCCCCATCCAATTTTACCACATTGAGCAAAGTGTTGGTCTTTAAGGGGTGTAGATGGACTATTTAGCAATATTGGGGAAAGTGTTGGGCATTGAGTGTGTAAATGAACAGTTTCCATTTCACTTTAGGCCACATTGGGGAAAGCCTTGGACTTTGATTTAGATTTATTATTCCCGCTCCAATCCAAGCCACATCAAGAAAGAGTTGGACTTCGAGGGGTGTAGATTTACTATTTGCATGCCAATCTAAGCCACAATGTGGAATAAATTGGACTTTGAGTGGTGTAGATTTATTAATCCCTCTCCAATCTAAACTATCCTGAGGTCAGTGTAGGACTTTGAAGGATGCAGATGTATTCACATTTTATATAACATTGAAAGAAGTGCTTAACATTGAAAAATGTAATCTTCCAAAACCTCTACAATAACATAAGAAAAAAAGTATTGTAAAAAGTGAAAAAAATTAATAACCATCACAATACAAACAATTAAAAAATATAATTAATGTAACAAAAAAAATGCAGAATATACAACTCCTATTTAGTAAACTGAACTTTGCGAAAAATCAAAAAGGTAAAATACAAATGTTTGATATAACATTATAAAATGGAAAACCAATTGATAAATAATTACAGATGAAATTTGCAATAGAAATATTCTTTATCAATAAAATATACACTGATACTAAATACCTTTTTAAGTATAATTTAAATTATGAATAAAGCTACAATTTGAAAAGAACATGTTAAATAATTAAAAAAATCAATTTAAAAAACGAATTGCAATCAAGTGTTTATAATATACAAAAATAGTGTACACTATATCAAAACATTAATAAAAATGAATACATCAAGACATATAAAAACAAATAAAAAGTTAAAACAAACAATCAAAATTAACTTAAAAAACAGCAAAAATTAAAGTTCAAATAGATAAATATAAACAAATTGAAACAAAAAAATGAAAAACCTACATGTTTTGTAGTAGCAAATATTATAAATATTTAAATAACAATTCAATTCAACTTACAATGAATTATGAATAATTAAGAAAAATAATTCACATTTAAAAATGTTCCGAATCTTCCTCTAAAAACCATGCATCTCACAGAAAAAGCATTAGAAAGTTTTTGAAGAAATATAAGTAAACAATGTAAACATAAACAATACATTAAAAACATTTTATTTGTATAACTTAATTTTTTCAGTTTTTTTCATTACACATAAAACATTATATACAAATAATACAATTTTAAAGAATACAATTTTAAAGAAAATAAAAAAAATGAACTTTAAAAATCCTATCCACCGTACTCCACCACAAACTTAACAACCCAGTTCTAAAACACTTTACCAATAAAAAGTTAAAGAAACATACAAAAAAATAACCAAAATATAGAAAACACCAATATTACATACACTGATATTATACAGAACAATATTAAAAATAGATTAAAAATATATATATTTGCATCCAGTATTTCAAACAATGCTATTCTTATAATCACAAAATAAATAAAACAATATTAGTGTATGACAAAAAAAATTGACAGTATTTTTATATACCACCCGCAAAAGCATCATCTCAAAAACCAACAATGGTTTGTAACCAATTGTAAACATCAGCTTTCCTGTTAACACATAACATTTCTTGTAACTAGATATTGCTATATCAAATTAGAAGACTAATGGTCAGACCTATCATCATTCTGTGCTGGTGTAAAGTCACACAAAAAATACACAAACACATGCAAAGTATTGATAAGCTATTTACTGTCCAACTCAAAACGTCTTTGTCCTGGAAAGTAGCCTTAAAGTAATGTAAATAGCGCTTCATGCTTCTTTCATTGAGAGGGCATTGCAGCGGTGCTACATGGGCATTCCCACTTTATTACTGATGGTTTTTGATGCAAAGTCCTATCACTAACAATGTTAGACATGGCTCTGTGTCAAAAGTAACGCCTACTTTAGACAGGCGTTAAGTTGGAGAAATATTTTCATTCCTTCGAACTTACACATTTTGCATACGTGCTATACTTTAAAGCACAAACACAACATAGGAAAACTTTTAAAGTTCGTCTAAGCGTAGTATTTAGTATTGGAGGGAAACACTTACTATGCTAGACATCACACACACATCTTTGAACCATAGCGCAAAGGTGTGTGGTGGCGCTAGGCAGCCTAATGAAGTACCAACGCAGAGCCTAACAGCTGCAATGCCATGTCTTTGTAGATATGGCTGGGTGCTGCGTTTTCACTCTTGCATGACCAAAGTTTTTGTGCTGCACTGTGCAACTTTTAATAAATCTGCCACACTATGATTGTACAAAATCAAGCTATTTCTAGTCAATTTAGAAAAAATATATATTTCTTATAAACTGAGAGGTGCAGTTTACTTCCTTCACCTGCCATTGGCTTGGGGAGGATAAGTGATCCCAAAGTTTTAGTTTTACCCTTAAGCAGATAAAGTATAGTGACTCCCTCTGCCGGTTCAGGATGTTTCTACAATCCTGACTTTTGTCAATGTTTATTTTAATGATCCCAGTGCTAGATCAAAATAACTAGAAACCACAAGCTGCCTGGTTGCAAAAGACCTATTGTGGCATTACCAAGAACTTACTGGGGGCTTAGAGCCCGCCCATTCCTTACCGTTGGTTGCTTTACTTGTCACTCTCATTGTTTTCTTCTTATTCGATCGCTCCCCTTATTTTACAGGTATTGGATAAACCTTCTGATCCAATCGTTTTTCAACCTCGCTTCTTCCTAAAACTGAGTGTTGTACACTCCAAGACAAAGAACATGCGATATTAACTTTGCATGTCAGATATGTACTTTAACGGGGTGAGCTGTTTCACTAGATTTCTACGATGCAGAAACCACACTTCCTAAAGCATTTCAATGACTTAGTCCCTCATTACGAGTTGCCTGTTACAATCTCTGTTATTTCCTCAACCTGCAATAGCCATTACTGGGGTCCCAATAATTCCAGGGGGAGCAAAATAATAAGGGATTACATGTTGTTGGGGAATAACACGCGAGAATCAATTTTTCCACAATGATTCCTGAATGTTTTCACCCCAAGTCTGACAAGGGTATTTGGACTACTTTTGCAGCCAAAATCTCCATGTGAAAAAATAAAACATAATTATGATTGGCCCAGTAAGTTCCATCGCCATCCTATTGGAATTATGGGCCACTGATTGGCAACATGGCCGATGCAGTAAGGTATGCCAAATTGAGAAATGTAAGGAAAACTGTTACAGTTGACATGTGACCTTTATTGTGGTTTGATCCAAGTCTTTTCTTTTCCCATCCACACTTCTAGACCAAAACAGATAAATTATTTATGCCTGTGTAACCACACCACTGGGAGTTTGTCACCAGGTCTACGTTTGTGTTATTTTCCTGCATTTGAAACATAATACCCTGACAGCCATTACCAAAGAACAGACCAAAACTAATATCTTGGAAGAAGACGTCCAATTATTCAGAATGATTAAAAAAAGGAAAATCTTTGGCGGAATCCTAAGAAATTTACAGAGACAATACTGAAAAAGCCCATTCATGGTCACTGACAAGAATATTGAAAATGTTGATCAAACTGCTCTCATTCTATATATTTTCAAGAATCTCTAGGAAGCAGCAGCGTAGCAAGGGGGTGTGGTTCGCCCCGTGCGGCACAAGTTTTGGGGGTGGTGGCCTCCCCCTTTCCTGCGGCCGTCGCGGGGCAGCGAATGCAGGGGAATCGCTGGCACATACCCCCATCGCTCTGCTGCTGGGCAGCAAAAGTTCTAGCTACACCACAGTTAGGAAGCAAGTTAATTCAAATTAAATAGGGTTTTGTGTCCAGCTTGCGTCTCTCCCACGCACACATCTGCTGGCAGTATTTCGGTCTCCTGATGCCAGGATATCAGCGTCCCTTTCATTCAGGGCCTGCTGAGTTACTTACTTTACATATACATTTCTGTGCCTCAGTGTTTGGTCTGATCCTAGCTATAGGCTCCTTAACCAGCTATGAAATATCCAATGAGACAATGGAGGACAATTTGCTTGTCTTAAAAATATAAATGTCTGATCAATTCAATACAACAAATAGATTCTCCATTTTAAGGGCCTTGGCCAAGGTAGAGAATTAGGTAACAATTAAACTTTAATGTTTATGGCATACTTTGAGTACTCTTCGCCATCGCATGTTTAAAATTGATCAATCTCAAAGCAAGCGCACAATGGTGGACTCTGACCTATGACATCACAGCCCACCCATTCCACGCTTCTCCCATTGTTGGTCAGGTACCAGGTGATGACGGGTTGGTAAGGGCCGATCAGAGCGGCTTACAGCCGCCAGGCTCAGGAGCCAATTAGGTTTCCTAATAGAAATAGTAATGGCAGTGCATTGGGTTTCTGATGGATTGCGAATGGCTGGCTTGGGTTGCGCACAGCTGGCTAGAATGCAGCAATAAACGCTGCACACTGAAACATAATAATGCTTAACTACACCACCCTGCTGCTTCCCAGCTACACCGAGCTTCATTTCCCTCCTATTGCCGGCTGGTTGAAGCTTACAGAAACACAAGCAGTGCACATCTGAGAAAGGCGGGCAGGGGGTTGGGGGCCTGTATAGGAACCGGAAACACTTAAAACACACCGCGTAGGAATGGCGTTTCACTTGGCAACTGCGGCATGAGTGAAAGTGAGGAATAATGCCACAGGACGGTGCAGCGGAAGATTTTAGCACGCACCCTTGGCAATCTCGCTTGCCCTTGTACCATCAGCAACGCTAACCTCCTGCGGTGTAACGCTGCGCATCTGATATAGCTGTGATTGATATAACATTACATTTCACCACACACAATATCTGTCAATCATGTGAAATCATCTGTCACACTGGCTAATGTGACTTCCTGTTTCAAATCTTGTTTAGAGTGCTGGGAATCCATCTTGAATTTTGAAGTAAACTTTAACATGGTTAGAGATAACTAGTAATGGGAGTTTTCATGTCAATTTTCACTAAAAGTTTAGAAGTGGGGTCAAAAATTGGTTAAAATCATCTTTTCAAGGACAGAACTATCAAATTCCAGGAGGAGAGAAGTATGCTGTGCAGGTAAACATCAGGTCTTATGAGAACAGAGCAGCAGAAGATTCTGTGTTTTGTAACTAGAACCTAATGTCCTTTGTTTTGTTTTTTTACTTTTTATTTTAAAGTTTTAAAAATAGCCCAGATTCTTAAATCCACTCTGTGCCCATCTCCATCTATCCTCGTGTTTAGGTCCACCACCCCAGACCACAAGAGAGAAGCTCAGACCCCCAAAGTATAAAACACACTTTATTCATCTATAATTTTATGCTATGTACGGTCCCAAAAATAAAAACCATCTGCCCTTGCTTTCAGCTTCTACGTAGGGGCAGAGGTGTAATGAAGAGCCTTAGATAGAGCGGCGGCTCCTCTGCTAAGGCGGAGGAGTACCACCCTACTGCTTCTGAGCAGTACAACAAATGATTTTTTTTATAATAACAGGATGTTATTATCATTACATTTTTCTCAACGGAGCCAGGTTGGTCAGGGAGGACTGGGCTTCTGTCAAAGTACAGGAGGAGGACTAGTGTATGCACCTTAAGTTCGCATGACAGTTCGGCCTGCCGTCTTGGACCGGCCAAACAGTCATGCGCACTTAGCATGTTCTCCAACGGGCTGTAATGCAGAGCATGGGTGGAGATCATGCACAGGCTCACAGTCCTCGCCTGAGCACCGAACCAGGGCGCTCAGACCAATCACAACGCTGCTGACATGGTGACTGGGTTAGGGGAGCCTGGATGCTTCCTGCTTCCGGGAGCGAGGAAGAGCAGAGGACGACGGGAAGCATGCGGCATGAACAGGTAAGTAATCTTTATTATTATTTTTCAGCTGCCTCACCACCCCTGTTCCGCAGCAGCCGCCTCTGCTTATATAACATAGCCCCTCCTCACTGCACTAAATTAAAAATAGATACATGTGACCTCCTGCAACCCACCCCCACCACCCACAGTGCATGAGTATACCAAGGTGTTTGCTCCGACTCTTGCAAAGGTAGAGTTTTTCTCGTTGGGCTGGGTTTAATCTGTGGGCTTTGGGCGGTTTTAGCTCTTCTCCCAGTTTTAAATGGGGGTGCCCCCAAGAGTGCAACATTTCCTACCTTTACACCTGAAAGTATCAATTCTAATAATTACACAGAGACATGAATTATGTTTTTATCTCTCTGAAAGTTTAGATTCTGTTCATTACATGGTGGCGAGGATTATGCTTTTATCTCTCTTAACTACCAAGGCATCGATTACGAGCTCCCCGGTGTCGTCCTGTGAAATAATTATCACAAAACTCGACACAGAAATGTTTAACATTTATTAGGTGGACTAGTTATTGCATATTGCCCAAGAAATGGGACATAACAGGAGGATTTTGCTGCCTTCCACACAAACATCTGCATGTCTCTGTGACTAAAAGGCATTTTTCCCATGGTAAATGTTGGTAGGTTTCTACCTATGGAAAATTGTGCGGTGGGGGGTTGCTACATGACTCTAATATGTGCATTAACAGGAGTTACCACAATTATAGGAATTTTACAGGGCACTCCTACTTGAGGCCATAAACAGAACAATAGACGATTACCAATAAAATGTCAATGCCCAGTTGGCTTTGAAAACAAATGGACCAAGTATATGATCAGAAAACACCAAACACAACAAAGCACAGCAGCACGGCCATCTTACGCTCTTTCTTTGCTTTGATCTCTCTCTTCATCCATCTCATAAATTATGCCGGTGTACTTTTGCTCTTGTTCATTTTCTAAAAAACAAAACACATAGGACAAAGAAATCAAATGCTTCACAAATATTATGAAATTATGTTCTGCAATCAAAATAAGTCAACATAGCAATACATGGGGTGGGACTATACATGATAATAAGCAATTAAACTAACATGTACTTTGTTAGTCCTCATGGCTCACAATACTGTAGAGCAACGAACGGGGTAATACCATCTAAGCCTTCAGATGTGAAATCTAAGAAATATTATACTGTGACAAATCCGGAGGACTTAATCACACCAGTTCAAAGCTCCAAGGAGCTATCTGGTGTTGGTTAAAAAAAGGTTCCCAACGCCCCATCTCTAACAATCAGCAACAATAGGCATTCTGGAATGTGGTTTGTTTGACGATGTCAGCTGGAGTTTTGGGATCTATTGTGACATCATTCACCGGATTGTCCAATTTAACAATTACACTAGAAGACCTATTAAAAAAAGAAGCTTCAAATAAAATGCCTTCGATTGAGACTCTGCTGACCATTCCAATGATCTCAAAACGTCTTCTAATCCGACTCCCAATGGAAACGATCATGCTGTCGTGGCCCGTCTCAGGGAATGAGCCCCAAAGATGACAACAGTTATTCTTTCCCATTTCACCCAAATGAGTTGAAGTCTTTAAAACCGGTGTAAACAACTTCCTGAAGGATATCAAGACATGCTTCTCTCCACTGGATCCAAGTTCACTTGCACATGCATCATATCCTCTCAGACTCTAAGCCACACACAGATAAGTGTCTCCAGGATAGATAACTCTTCCAGACAGTTCTGTGTTTCTTTAGTGTCTGTAGGCCAAATCTGGGGAATGCAATAGGGACTCTTGGATATTCCTGGGGCTTGCTGTATACCCAGAACTGTTCTACACCATAAGATGTAACTGATCTGACTGTATGAATGGATATGGAAGTTCTAGGGGATTCCTCACAATCTGAAGAGACTTGGACAGAGGGTTTGGACAAGAGTTGGAGAATCTGTAGCAATGGCACTTATAAACAACACTTTCAACCTCCAAAGTAGGGTCGGATCTGCTATCTGCTTTCTGAGCTGGGCCGTAACCCTCAGGATCATCAGAAATTGAGAAAAATGAAATATTAACCCTCCGACACCAGACTCGAATCAAGGCGCCTGAGCCTCTCTGTCCAGTCAACTAAAGAACATTGTCTGCTGTTGATACGATTAGGACACAATGGCAGTTGTTCGAGGGGGCGGTGTGCTATCCTAAATGTATTGCAATCTGCAATCAAAGCAACTTTGAGTGCCCTGCCAAGAGCTGCGATTAACTTCAGAGGCCAAACTTCACAAAAGCACAGCTTTTGTTTACCATATGTGTTATCCTGGGCGTCCCAGTACTGCTGAAATCAGCTAATGGGCCACAATCTCCCATCCAACAAATTGATGTTTTTCCAGCACAACTTGCTTTTCACCTTCACCACCTCTGCATTAACTCACACTAGCTGCAGGCTAATGCTTTGGTGGAAACTGTAATATGTGCACCACTGAAAATGCTAAGAAGCAGCACAGGAATCTTTGCTGATGGCCATGAGAAGGCTACTAAATAAATAAATAATCAGATTTGTATAGCGCAGCTTACACCCGCGAGGGTATCCAGGCGCTGTCCATAGGCACCGGGAGATTAAGTGATTTGCCCGGAATCACGGGATATTGAGTTTATGCCAAGACTCGAACCGAAATGTCCAGCTTTGAAGTCGGCAGCTCTGGCCTTTACTCCACACTAAGAGTATCTCCTGTGGTACCACACTGCGCTACACCGGTGAGGACAACATGGCCAAAAATGCCCCATGTTGAAGACGACAATCGCCTCCTGGTCCGCAAGAGAAACAAATAGCAGAACAGGAAATGCAGAATGAAGCAGACACGGCAACCAGAAAGATGATGGCCATGGTTGGAGCTGGAGCCTAAAATGCTGCAACTAGCGTTTATGCAAAGGCCTTTTAGTTTTAGGCAGTGCGCATGAATATTAGCGCTTTTATGGTAATGAGGGAAGATGAAACTGTGACTGCAAGGATCACACTCTACAGAAAGGCAGATCTGCAAGCAGAGGGGCCAGAGACAACACACCTTTGCAGACTCGACTGACCCAGCGGTCTCCATCAGTGAGGAAGGAGAGTGCAGTGCAAATCAGTGGAGCCCGCACTGAACAAAAACAAAGACAACCACCGAGTGCAGAACTATCACAACAGCACCACCCACAAGCAGATGATGTTCAAGCTCCAAGAAGAAGCTATGTGTCCGCTCAGTCAAGATGTTTCCATAAACAATGACAAGACCACAGCACTAACACAACAAACCTGGCAAAACCAAGCAATCTCGACTATGTAGCGTAATCAACCAATGTCAATCATGTAACTTGTCAAAACCAAATAATCACATACGTACAAGAGTTTCAGGTTAGAAGGGGGTGATGTGAATAAAGGTACCTTGGCAGGGTCCAGTCGTTTATATCACACCAGGGCGTAAGAACTGGCCTAATAATGGAGGTTCGGGTAGAGAGTATCTACTCCTGCCATTAACAGGTTTGAAAAAGAAGGATGATGCAAAATTAAAGCGTCAAAAAACAGTGCATACTCTCTAATATGCTGGCATGTCACTAGTTTTCTGACATCGAGTTTAATGTTGGGACTTGAACCATCTATCATACCCCCAATCGAGGGGGTGTGCGTTCAGAGTCCAGCATTCCAGCACTGAAGCCACAAACATCGTCTGATTTTGAACCAGTAAAAAAGATATAGCAAACTACAAATCCCAGAATCCAAAGTGTTGTTGGCTAAAGAGCAAGGACTGACCTAGGATGCCACATTTTGCAGGGGGGGGGGGGGGGGTCGGCATGCATCCAAGCTGATCTGTTTACCTTGAGTTTGGCGCCATTTTACTGGCAATCAATTAACACTAGAGCATGAAATTTAGGCTGGCAGGTAGATGGGCAGGTGTTACGCTGACTTGCCCATTGGTGAGCGGGCGTTGCTCTTGCTAGCCCCGGCTACAGGGCCACAGAAGGCCAATCTAAAAAGCCGTGATTTATTTATTTATTTATTTCCTAATCCTTGACTTAGCCTCTCACCATCAAAGAGGGGTTAGAGGTTGCATGACGTCATTTCCGTCAACCATGGCATCTTGGTGACTGGGCAACCATTGGAGGTGAAATCTATCAGAGAGTCACAGACTTCCATGATGACAGCACATGGTAACATGTACCTTCTTAGTGGCATGCCCCTCCCCCCCCCCCCAACCTACAAGCACCCGGTGAAATCTCCCACCCAAAGACAGCAGCTGGAACCATCTTCACATCCTGCTAAAATCAGTTCCTAAACAGCTCGAGGTGAACTTTGATGGATAACCAGCACACGCGTCTCTTTTCCCCCATTCAGTTCTGCGCAAGCTATCTGCCAGCGAAAAGCAATTTAAAGTTAATTATCCTAAAATCATCTCGCCGCGGTTTCATCAAGGGGGCCTTTTGTCGTTTCCGTTGTTGCTGCTTTTTTCCTCCTGAAAATGTTTTCTAATTTCATATCTCAGTGGTTTTTATTATGGGCTGGAAGTGCAATATATTTCTATGTCTCTATATATTTTGGGGTTGTTGTGAGGAGAGGAAATCCTCGAGGGAGGGTGAAATCTGCCGAGTGCAGTCTGTCGAGACCCCCCGACAAAAGAGCTTTACTTAATATTTCGCTCTTGTCTCTTGACAAACGGCTGGCATCTGCTTCTGCTGGTACAGATCAGAAGATCTATTGGGCGCCGGAAGCCGATCTCCGCTACACGTCCCTCCGCTCTTGTCATCGGGAACGAATGGGAGAGAAGGCGGAGGGCGGATGTGCTTGTGGTGGTAGTGTATGCAGTCAGCAGGCACGTAGCGCGGCCCTGCGAACTACATCACCTCTAGGCACTTCCAGGAGGTGCGCAAGGGTCCTCTCACCTCAGGTGCTTTGTCTGTTTTAACCACTAACAAACTCCGGCAAATGCAAGACCTGCTCATAAAGTAATTTGCCCAGGATCACACGGTTTCAACATAGGAAAGTGTATTGATCCTAACTCCACAATTACGTCCCTTGTAAGTATATATTGTCACGGGACAAATACATCGAGTTTAGCACAGTAAATATATATTTTTTACCGATATAAACTCATTTTAGGGATATTTTGTAGCTTGTATTTTGGTTGCAATATTTTGGTAGCACAATGTTTAAAACTCAATATGCTGGAAGTATATTTTCAGGAATTTAGTTTGTGGGGCAGGGATAGAGGCATCCTGGGCATGCATACACGAGAACACACACAGGAGCAGAGAAACACAACACAAACACAGGGAAATAAAAACACAGGCACTGTGAAGAAAAACATTGTAGCAGGGAGAAAAAGACAAGGACACAGAGCATGAAAACACAGACTGACATGGAAGCTGTAATAGCGAGAAACGGGTACTGTGATGAAGCTGACACTGGGGCAGGGAGCACGTGCATTGTGGAAAGGAGGCTGGACACCAGACCATGGAGAAACAGCTATCAACATGATAGCAGACAGCTAGGACATTCCAGCAGGGAGATGCATACATTGACTCTATGAAAGGGAGTCATGGACACTAGGGTACAGACAAGGCAGTGAGAGGCAGACACCACATCATGAAAAACACAGACACTTGGAGAGAAAGAAAAAGAGAGAGAGAGAAAGGCGGACAAACTGGAACCTGGAGACACGTACACTGGGCAATGCAATATAGTCACAGATTATTGGACAGGATGGCCTCGATAGGGACACTTGGGTAGGGAGAGGCAGGCATGGATACAGCCACTGGCAGACAGAAGCAGGAGCACTGGGGGAGACGTTCACACATGGATAGGGAGAAAGAGAGATGGACAGCCGCAGCTTCTCCGCTACGGCGGAGGAGCGCCACCCTCCCCCCGCTAGCTGCCACAAAACAGCAGGAAAGGAAAAATGAAATGATAATAAACATGGTTATGTAATGGGGATGACAGGCGCAGGAGGAGTGGTAGTGCGCTGTGATCAGTGCGCATGACGGTTTGGCACGGATGTACCTTTATGGACCAATATGATCATGAGAGTTCACTGTCTCACCAGCATCTCCTCGACTGAACATCGTGCACACAGAATATGGGAGGCTGGCGGGTCTACAGATGCCGCATCACAAGGACTCTTGCTCCCTGGCTTCTTCATGTCCGAGCACTCCTGGCAGCATTCCCGATTTAAGTGGGAGATTCCTGATTTTTTTAAGGAAAAAAGTGATCTAAAACTTTTATCACCCAAAAAGCAAGTTAATGGTGAAACAATATTCGACAATCTTTCTCTTAATTTTCCATCCTCGGTGTCCGCAAATGTTGGCATGTATGTCGGAGCTGAGAAAAGTTTGGAGGTCTACCCAGAGACAACATGGACTGACCCAGGGACATCAAAACCATTCTGGGGCATGCCACCTAGCTGAAAACCCTTCTGTCTTAGCGTGGACCACAGCGGTAACCAAGCCCCGGCTTCACGCGGCTCAGGAAGTGACGGATGACGAAGTTAGACTGTCTGCCTATCCCACACTGGGCTACGGTTTATGTGAGTTGGTTATCTCATACGGCGCTCTATTTTACAATATCAAGAGGGTACCCATGTGCAGTTCAGAGGCCTCCAGTGGATATAAGCTGCTTAAGTCCCTGGGATTGACCACATGGCTACCTTTTGCCCTGGCAATGAAAGAAAATATACGGTGCACTGGATACACGCAATAGATACCTTGCTCATGTGGGTCATCAGTATAGATTTTCTTTTGACCACAATATGAACACGGCTTGAAAAGACATTTCTTCTCTCTGTCAGACATAGTGACATTTGATGATAGATGAAGGGTCTCCCTGGCCCAGAAATAAAGGGAATTTACCCTTGAAACAAAGTACAGTAGCCTGAAACTGAAGATAGGGCTTGTGAAGTCCCAAGGTAGACCAGATAAATGATAGCTGAGGTCACGGATAGGTTAGAGCAAAGCGCTATCTGGGGAATCCCTCACACATAATGTGCTGTAGAAATCTGAGCTACGGTGGCCTCTCAGGCCCATTGGCTAAAGTTGCTGAAAATGGGGTGGATGTACTACCAAACAAGCCCTATGGCATTTTTAACATTGTTTACTGCTATTTTAATTTTACCAGGGATTTCCAGCCTAACAAATGGAAACAATTCAAGCATGTAAATATATGAAAGACCCTACGCTGGAGGACCGCAGGCTGTCACATTGCCCTTCTGCTTGGACACTCATCCGGTATGGTACTAGAGTATTATTGTCATAAATGCTGCATCTTAAATGTCGTCAACAAAGTAATCGCCATACTGGAGTTTATAGCTGATATCTACACCTATTGAGATGATATTTAGGTAAATAATATTGAGGGCACGCTACTTAGGTTAGATAATATTTCTGTATATTGTGTCTGATGTGAAATTCAACCCTGCTCTCCGTGTGCCTACAATTGGATTTGTTGCTGTAGGGATTTTGTTCTACTGTCATTCGCCGAAGAGTAGAACACCTTGTGCCAGCAGGTTTTTGGTATTGGTCCGTAAGTATGACTCCTGGCTTAATCTGCGAGCTGGAGAAGAATAATTCAGCGATTTCATTTTTCAAGTTTGTGAGAAAGTGCCCTCTTTCTGCATGGTATGCCCCCACTTTTTTCTGAATTGCTGATGTTATTTGACTGAGTGTGCCCTGTGCTCCTGCTAATCAGGTACCCAGGGCCTATGTTCCTTCGCTAAAATTGCATTGATGCCTAAACCCAATTGACATCCCTGACCACAGGTAGGCCCCTGGTAAATGGTACCACAGTTACCCAGGGCCTTGTGACCAGGGAAGGCCCCTAAGGGCTGCAGCACTCATTGTGCCACACTTAGAGGCCCTGTACACTGACAATCACACACTGCCTTGGCAGGCTGCGTGTCTTGGTGCGGAACAAAGTGTAGAGTTGACATGGCACACATCCCTGTGTGCCACGCCTACAAACCACTGTCCTGGCAGAGACCAGTCACCCCTCTAGCTGGGTGCACTATGCCAGTGGTGACGGTACAGGTGCATGAGCCCTGTACCCCTACAGTGCCCAAGTCCATTTCTGGGCATTGTAAGTGCAGTGCTGCTATTAAGAGTATATGGTGCTGGGAGTTTGTCATTACAAACTCCACAGCACCATAATGCCCACACTGAAAACTGTGAAGTTTGGTATCAAACTTCTCAGCACATTAAACCCACACTGATGCCAGTGTGGGATTTATTGTCAAATGCAGGGCAGGGGGCATCTTATAGATGCCCCCTAAAACTCACGCAACTTCTAGTGTCCCGACTGAGTGGCTGCTTAGGCTGCCACCAACAGACATGTTTCTGGACCCCTGGGTCGAGAGCCTGCTGCTCTCGGGGGCCTGAAACAAAGCACATTCTGGGACGAGGTGCCGAGCCTCCTCCCCAGGTTGGGTAGGGTTCACGAAGGGGAAGCTTCAAAGGCATGCCCCCTTTGTGAGCCTCCCCAGACCATTTGCTACTTTCAGCAACTGGTCCCCACTGGTTCTACCCCCCACTTTGGGCAGGAGAACAGGCGGGAAAAACAAGTGAGGGAAAGAGGTGTGCCCACCTCTGCCAACTCCACCCCTCAGGTGGGGGAGGCGAGGTGAAGCACAACTCCGAGTCCCCACCATCTTGAGGATGGGGGAACCCAACCAACCAGGGACAGGCTCCTGCCCCACTCCCACTGGAGGGTGGCACGATAGGGGGTGTACCCACCCCAGGGAAGGGACCCATTGGTCTCTGCCCTTTACCAACTTGTAACGCTCCTAAATGTAGTACTTAGGGGGCACCCTGAACCTTGCTTCCTCAGATCCAGAAACAAGAAGGACCGAACAGCCGTGCAGCCAGCTAACAAGAGGAAGACGTCCACTGACTTGGCCCCAGCCCTACAGGCCTGTCTCCCCTCGAACCTGCTCCTGCGAAATCCCGGTGTGTCCTGCAGCCAGCAACCTCAAATACCCCTGAGGACCTGCCTGCCTTCACTTCCAAAGACTGCTTCTCCCGTGAACACTGGATTTGTTCAACTGCAACCTCTGGCAGCAGCCAGAGACCGGGAATCCAGCCCACTCTGCACCCGCTGAACCCAGCCCAAGCTCGAGTGGAAAAACACCACAAGGAGGTCACCCTGGCGATCCTGACCCGAGATCCGGCAACCCCTGACCTTCCTCAAGCCTCCAGCCGACGCCTGCAGCCTAAATCCAGAAGGCCCCCCTAACAGCGACCCGGAGCTCGTAAGACGATCCAACTCCAAAAGGCACCCCTGCACCCGACGCCTCTAGGCCTTGTATGCCCAAACTGACTGTGCCCACCCAACCCCTAACTTGCCAACTTACCTCTCGAAGTGGTGGTCGCACCCAGAAGTCCTTCATCTCCCTGCCTGCAGTGCTTTTGCAAAGCGGAGGTTCTCCATTGAAAACAACAGGGCACCCGACCTCAAAACAGCACCCAGCACCCGGCTGCCCTAGTGCAGCTGAGGGTGCACCTTTTGTGCTACTTTGTTTCCCCATTTGCCCTGACCTAAACCCTAGGAGCATTGCTCCCACAATCCAGTGGCCTACTTTCCAGCAGCCACCAACCGGAAGACCCCTATCCCCCCTTGGATAACATTGGGCCTCAACACTCCGCACCCACCCGCCCTAGTGCCGCTGAGGGTGCAACAAGAGTGCATCACTGACCCTGGGGGACCCCTGAGTCTAACCCCAGAACCTTAACTCCCACAGTCGATAACTTACCTGTGAACCGATAACTTGTTTTTCCTCCATAGGAGAACATTGACAATTTTCTTCCAAAAAGTTTTCAAGTGTGGAGTTTTGAAATCTAAAAATATTCTTTAAAAATCACACGAATAACCAAAACGTATTTACTTACCTGTTTGCAGGAAATGTCCCAGTGCTGAATCTAGGTATCCAGCACTGAGTTAGAAAAGTAACGTAAAAAGTAACTTACCTGTAATTTACTGAAAAAGCCTATTCATTTCAATGTACTGTATTTGCTAAGTATTGCAAACTACTGCATCCCCTGTAAATCAAACAAAGTACAATTCCTATTGCATTTTCAAGCTGTTCTACATTCACCAACATATTACTGTAAAGTATTTAATGCTTACCTGTGCCAGGCTTGATTGGTTCAAAAAATAAAACAACAGTATATATTTTTATACAAAAACAATTGGCCTAGAGTTAAGTTCTTGAGGATGTGAATTCATTTGCTGACTGAGTGTGTAAATCAAATGCTTAACACTGTCCTCTGATACTGCCTTACTGCTCGACCACTTTATCACAAATAGAGAGTGAGGTTCTATCTAACTTTAACCTCTGCCTACCTCTGGGGTCACCTGGACTCTATACACACTACACCTCAATTTGGTGTAGTATATATAGAGACAGTTTCCTACAAAGTTCATCCCACCTATTAGGTTTGCATTTCAAACAGCATTTTATCCTCAGACTTTTATTACTCATCACCCGTATGGATGCAAACAATTCTGTTTCCAGTTGCCCTTCAGCCGTCTCGCCATCCTCTAGGGAGTGCTCCATACTTCATCCAGGGCCCCAAGAAAAAAACATAGATAAACCCAAACAGGGGGAAAAGAGTGCACTCCTGGGAGTCAAACCACACAACCCACAGGGCACTGGGCTGCGCTAGCATTTAGATGCTGTGTTCTGTAATGTTCTATGCTTAATGTATGTCTTCCTTTTTAGGCGGAACAAATGTAGTTTAGCAATTCAAAGTTTAGTTAATCAAGTTATTTTTGAGCTACACGTATGTACATACTCCAACAGGAGCAGATCGAAGATCAACGAATCACATATTCATATAGATAGCAACCCAGTGCCGCAAAAAAATCTACTGCATTGGCACAAGGCAATCCACACAGAGGACAACTCCATCCACACAAGGTGCACTCCAACCCCACAGGGTACAAGTCCTAATAGTCATGGTACAACACTACCCACACAGGGCCAGCTCCACTCAGTCCCTCTCCTGAGACCATGGCACCTCACATAGAGCATGATTCACTCACCGACACAGTATACTACTATAACCATACATAGGACTCCACAACCCACATATGGCCTAACTCTGTTCAAACAGGTAGGTTTTTGACCCACACCTCCTATACCTCTTTTAAACACGGCATGGTTTTGCCCACATAATTTAAAGCACCATCCACATGTGGGCCAACTCCCACACAAAAGGCATTTCACCAGTAGCGACTGCTACTTGATGGGGTAGTGGGGTGGCAGAGGGGGGTGGGTAGCATCCTCTTCATTTTCCTTGTTCCTGTTGCGGCCGGCAGCAGGAAACACCTGGGCACACATGTCATGGTGCTCAGACTGGCACAGGGAGTCTGTGCATGTCCCTCACCAGGCTGTGTAATGCAGCTTGGTGGGGAACATGCAAAGTGTGCATGACTGTTTGACCGGCCTAAGAGGGCCGGCCAAACAGTCATGAGCACTAAAGGAGTGCACACCACTCCTCCCCCTGCTCTGGCCAGCCCCACCCCGCCACTGACTACAATATGAAACAAAATGTTAATAATGTTACGTTATTATTATTTTATTTTTCCTTTTGAGCAGTGGGGCGATGCTCCTCCGCCTTAGCGGAGAAACCGCCACTGCACCACACCACACAATTATCGCATTACCCACCTCACATAAGAAACAGCAACTTCACACACAGCAAGAACATAAGTCTGGACATCAAACCAGGCTGAAATATTTCCAACAAACAGCAATAAAAAGAAAACGCACAATGCCCTACATGGATTCACTGTAACCAGTCACAAGTAAGTAGCAATCTGGAGCTAAGGGAGAAGGAAAACCACACACACACACACATACGCTCTTTCTCTCTCTCTTATTCGATCCAGCTGCTTGCTCTTCAGTGAAACATAAAAACATGAAACCACTACCACCACCTGCCTGACCCCTTCCTTTCAATTGCTGCTTGCCAGATCTGCTCATTAGGTGCCTGACTCCGTCACTGATACATGAGATGGGCACAGTCACTTGCTTGGGTGTGTGACCCTAGCAAGATCTTTCGAGGGCTATACAACTTGTTTCGACATGTGTCGTGCATGTGATAAAGTGTGCAGAATGGCAAAAAAAGCCAATCCAAACATATTTTACTTAAAAGTTATTCCTCTGACACAAAACTAAAATGCTGATAGTGGGCACCAGTAGCGGCCAGCACAGATAGGAGCGGTAAGACGACAGGGCGGGGATCGGGTAACTCGACTAACGACGGGAGAAATAAAGTTAAATTTTTAAAAAACACTTACCTTGCGCTTGCTGCATCGTCGACTCTGTGATGCGGCGAGCGCGAGGTAAGTGATTTTGTTTTTCTTTTAATTGCATATTACTTCTCCTGATGTATGTCGACTTACCTGACCTCTGCCTCACCTCTCTTAGCTGTGCTGGCCGCTACTGGTGGGCACTTTACCCAATGTTCCGAGATCCCAGCCTCTTTGATAACTCTAAGTAAAATGTAGCAAAGTAATTACAGGCACTTTCAGATCCATAGTCCTAGCACTTCACAGCTGGTGAGGGCAGGCCCTTAATGGGAAACGGCCACTACAACGCGGCCGTTTCCATGCATGACCATAACCACGCATGCATTACAACGCATGCGTGGTTACAACGCAAAGCCTTTACCACGCATACCTTTACTACGAGATTCGTAGTAAAGACATGTGTGCTACAGTTAAAAGAAAAAAAAGGGGGGGAGTTGGGGGGTCTCCCCCCCCAAAAAAAAGAGTGGGATAAAAAAAGGGGGCTTGGGGGGGCACCCCCCAAAATAAAATATAAAAAAAACTCACCTGTTTAGGTCATTTAAAGAAAGAGATGTGGAGGCAATCAGCGTCGTTAGGGGAAACGGAAGGACACTTCTACTTCCTCTTAATGACGTGCAACGTCACGAAGGAAGATCGAGGAGAGGAGAGGAGAGGTAAGGGGGAATGAGGGGGTGGTGTCGCACAGGGGTAAATTAAGAGGGTACGTTTTTAGTGTGATATCCTTTAACATGAAAATGCCATTAACATGCATAATTTAACAACGAAAATTGTTGTAAAAGTATGCGTGTAAAAGGCATTTTCGTGGTAAAGGATATGCGTGGTGATGGCATTCGCATTGTAACGCATGCGTGGTAAAGGCATGCGTTACAACGGAATGCATTGTAAAGTCATACAACCGCCCTTAACATTCGGATTAAACTTTGTGGCTCAGGGCAGGCCGGTCCTGATTTGCAGTGGTTGAGGCCACTGTGACCTTGGAGACGCAGGTCACGGTTATACAACACTGGCCCATCGCTGATAGTGACAGGTAAGTTTATTGCTACGCAAACATCCCAGCAAGAACAGACCTTCCTAATCAGCCTCCATGAGTAACTACATGCCTCCACACATTCCCGTTCTCAAAGGATTTTCAACACGCACAGGTGTATTTAAAGGCCGAGCAGGTAGGATACGTGGAGACCAACACACAACATACCTGTCAACCTCTGACTCTAAAATGAGGATGAAAAAAGCATTTATGAGGAAGATCCCATTGAAGTGACTAGAGAATGAATAGTTTTTTGGTGAGTGAAATAAGTTTGAAAAGAGGGTGACCCCAATGAAGCCCATAGGGCTTTGTCAAGAGACTGAATATGAGTAAAGAGAGGGCAACATCCAAGGTCGGACTAGGACCGAAAATAGGACCGGGCCCCAAAATAAAAGTGGCCCAATATTAGCAAATCAGATAGTAAAAAAAAGTGTCGCTCATTAAACAAAAGAGGCAGTTTTGAAGTTGGAAAGGCTGGCTCTATAGGTATTTTGCAAGGTATGTGAGACTGCATGCATTTGTGATTCCAGCAGGCAGTATTTGTGGTGTTATTAGACAGTACTTGAAATGGGAAAATAGAAGTGCAGGTACTCTGTACCAGAGTATCTGCTTGTTTCTGAGAAGTGCCGGTACTCTTCAATTAAAAGTATTACATCGCTCTTGAGAAGTGCAGGTACTCTCCCTCTCAAAATAAAAAAGTGCCGGTACTCAGAACCGGACAGTACCAGCCAGGGCCGGACTGGAAACCGAAACTGGCCCTGGCAAACTGCTTGGCCAGCCCCGGGTGGGCGGGAGGCGGGGGGGGGGGCAGCCGAGCTGTTTACTAGGGCCGGTTTCGGATGATTTTGTTACAGGGGGCCAATATTGCCGGCCCCCAGTAACAAAAACGGCCACCCAGGGGTCCAAAACCAGCTCCCACCCTGGCGGCCTACCAGGGAAACGCCCTGTGCCCGCTACGGCCAGTCAGGCCCTGGTACCAGCCCATTTAAAGGACTGATATTAGGGAAATCCAACAGAAATAAAAAACGCACCAGACCATAAAACAGGCACACAAACAGCCCTAAAAATGGCTCAGCCACTTAACTGTCAGACAATCCCTTCTGGCCCTGCCATATTGCCCTGTAGGCCAGTCTGACCCTGGGTGTGATACAATGGCCTGCACATTTCAGTTTGAACCAGAGAAAAACGACAGAATGCATCTAGGTGGTCTGATAGCCAGAGCTGCCAAATTTGGAACTGGGGAACTAGAGTCTCGGCGTCAGATCAACATCCTGTGATTCTAGGCAAACCACCTAATCTTTGTGCCAAAAATCCTAGAATTAGCGTGTTCTTCTGAAATGTAACTGATGCTCATGTAAAGTGCTCTGATACCTTCGGGTCCAGTTCGCGCTAGATAAAACTGCAAAAAAAAATGATCACACTCGTTTGTAAAGCAGGGGATGTAAATGTCATACAGAGCCAGAAAGGGTGATTCTCCACAAGAACAGCATAGAATACATGAGACGGCTCTGCCACAAAAGGACACGCAGCGTCTCCCTGGGACTGACCTACAAAAAGCAGCCCCGTCCACCGGCCTCGCCTTGTCGTTCTATCTGGAACATTTTTGGGGGACTCTGCCTTTGTCTAGACGCATCATTAATGCCAGCAGAGCTATCACGCTTAATAATTAAAGCCCGGGCTATGGCGCGCTTGCATCGAAGCAAGCAGACATTGCTTAGGAGGCCCCGAGCCCGTCGTTTTTTGGCACTCGCTCCTCAGTCCCCTTTGATAAACAAAAAAATGTCATGCGGACTCTAAAGTGCTAAAGAATCGATACCTGGAAATGCTCAAAAGTACAATTTATAGAACTCATTCCAGGCCCGGCTGGCGGCGGGAAACGCGCGCAGTGTCGGCCGTGAAAAAGCCTCTGTCAACAGCGCACCCGCGGCGGCGCGGGCCCGGCGGGTGAGTCACACGCAAATGAGCGCATTACGGTCCTGGAAGATAAAAACCGCACCAGAGAAAGAAAGGGCTTTATTTTAAACAGCCGACTCGGCTGAGCTGCCGAGTCATATTGAAATGTCATGTTTTACTGTATACACACTCTCGCCCTCGTCGCCACGAACTGCTTGATAGTGAAGTACCTCGTCGCCATGAGCTATATTTGCAGGAGAGAGGTGTACCAATGTCATTCTGGAACAAAACTCAATTACTCTGTCGCTCAGGGTGGGCTAAATTCGTGGTAATGCACTGATACCATAAAAGGGAAATCGCATGTATTAACACTGCACTTAATGTGGAGAATAACAAAGAGACAATTAAAGATAACCTCACGTTTTTCTGTATTTTCTGCTGTTTAGTACCTCCCCAGCTTTCTGTTGGTGGAAACTATTCTGTGATACAATCAGGGCTAATCCACACAGTTAAAAACACAGCACAAGTTGAGGGTCCAACATTATTCTTGGAAGTCGATGGCGGCACTACCACAGGGCTAGGTTGCCAAACAAAATGGCTTCCTGGTCATAATATCTCCTCTTGCATTTTTCATCCACCCTCTAAACTTTGTGTCTCTATCTCACTCATGCAGGATCTTTTTCATCTCTAATTTCTCCCCATGTCACTGTTTTCCTATAGTTTTTTTCCCTCCTTCATTCTGCCTTGTTTGCCTTTCTCCATCTTGGTCTGGGTTACAGTCCCTAATGAGTGCCGGCGCCCAACATCTCCAACTACCAGCACACATTATGCAGTGGATAAAATGCAGTGTAACTCATGTCTCTAAATCTGCTTTGTGGTAACCCTGTTCACTCACCTCTAACAATCCCCACCTCTTGCACTAAGGCTATGCCCACAGTCCCTCTTCTCTGTCTTTGCCTTCCGCTTGGTGCCACACATCATTTAAGTACACTTCTGGTGATATCACTTCCTTCAGCGTTTTTCCTATGATGGTTATTCCTGCAATGTCGCCAGTGTCAGAGATTGTTTCTTAACACAGCCCCTTCCACCTCACACTAACCAATTTGCCTCAAAGTTCAAAGAAAGTTGGTCAATATCCCATCCGATGACAACATCCTGCTGGGACGCTGGAGGACACATCAATCCACATTGCTTAAGGGCTGCTTTCTAGTACTCTGTAGCACCTTGGCCCCCAACTCAGGGTTCGCCACAAGGTCCCTGGTAATGCCAATGGGGTGGATAACTAGATTTTTTGGGAACTATCGGAAAAACCAGATTCACAAGTACAACACAGATCCTATGACTTCCACTCAGGATCACAAGGTGAATTATTGGCGAGAAATGAGAAATAAACAAGAGAATCAAAGAGGTATGCCCGAATCAGTTTCAGATTCGAATCTCAATCAATAATTCCCTGTTTCATAAGAGGTCCCTCCGAGTCCTACATTTAACATCTGTTCGCTTCGACCATCCAGAGTTACTGATGGCCCCAGGTACTGATAACCCTGGGGGTTAGGAGAAACAATTATTTGGTACAGCTTTGGGGCACTTCTAATCAGACCCATGATGTTTTGAGAGAGTCTGTGAGCACACATTTCATTGCAAAATCGATCCTATTGATGAAAATCTGTACATCCATAAAGATCAGGGCAGAACTGGAAACAAAAATCAGCACTGACAAACAGAACAAGCCTTTGCGGCGGTAACTCCCTGGCTACTGATAGGGAATGAAGTGAGGCTGGAGGGAACCCTCTTTGTGTTTGCAAGTTAGTCCCTAGAGGCGCAGGGACTGATGTTTGAACACTGACATCTCTGTTCCTCCCTCGGCTCACTTATATTACACTGGCATCTGTAGGGTGGGCTGGATGGGGCCTATGCCCCAGCTCAATTTGTCCTGCCCCCCCACCCCCCTTGGGCCCCACCTCCAAGCTGTTGAATGCAGCACGCTTCACACATTAATATGACTAAATACATTTCCCCACAACATCCATTAAGGCGATACAGAAGCCTACATGTTTCCTTGAAATACTTTCCACATATTTGTTTATATATGTAAAAACATTCACATGCTCACTGTGCTGGTGCCAACTTATTGGTGTAGGGGGGTGTGGGCCGGATAGTAGTTGGTGCGCGGTGGCACTGGGTGAGGAGGCGGGAGAAGACAAAAGGGCGGTTAGTGGGGTATTAATAACTGCACCTGAGACATGCAAACATTATTAGGAGAAGTCTAATGCGAACCACTGGAGTGTCCGCTAGCATGACCTTAATGCAGACAGCTCCTTGCACCTCTCTGAAGGGTGGCACCCTCGGCTTGGGCCTGACTCACCCACACCAAAGGCTGGCCGTCCAGGCATGTATGCTCAAAGCAGCACTACTCTGCAGAAGCAAAAGACACACAATTGATGGACGGAATGCAGAACAAATCAAAACATTCACCCCCAGTCAAGAGATCTGGGTTAAATCCATCATTCTTTTGCTCACCATGCCACCCCAGTTTAGACCTGGCCATATGCAAATCAGTCTTGACCCTGTGCCTCATGGGAACAGTCCAGCCCGAACTGCCAAGCCAGGTCCTCCCTGGACCGGAAACGAGCATCCTTGGACCGATTTCGGGGTTTCACCCCTCTTCAGCCAGGATAGCTTGATTCCAGTGGCATGTCTGGGCATACCTGGCGCACTTAGGGCGTGCTCTCCATGCCACTGGAGTCAAGCTATCCTGGCTGATGAGGGCTGAAAGCCCGAAACCGGTCCTAGGATGCTTGTTTCCAGTCCAGGGAGGGCCTGGCAGTTCGGGCTGGACTATTCCCATTGGGCGCAGGGTCAAGACTGATTTGCATATGGCTGGGTTCCAATTGGAATGGCATGATGAGCAAAAAAACGATGGATTAGGCCCAGATCTCGGTACTGGTGTGAATGTATGACATTGTTCTGCAACCTGTCCATCAATTGTTCTTTTTGCATCTACTCTGCAGGAGGCCATGGGTAAACTCTGGCCGCAGGGGCATCGTTGGGTGATGGCTGTCCATAATGCAGCCTGCTGGGAAATGCCAATTCATTTTTTTGCAGTTTTATATAGTGCGAACATGACCCAAAGGTATCAGAGCGCTTTACATGAGCACTGGTTACACTACAGAAGGACACCTTCGTTTTTAGGCACGGGGAGATTAAGTGACTCGCCCAAAATCACAGGATATTGAGCGTCCAGTCGGACTCGAACCTGGTCCCCAGCTACAAGGTCGGCCACTCTAGCCTGAAGAACATTACTAGCTATTGCGCCTAAAGGGCAGATTCCCAGTCCGATTCAACCTTGGCCTGTCAGAATCAGCTTACAGAGAGACAAGCAAACAGCAACAAAGTGGAAAAAAACAGCATCCATTGTTCAATCAAGACATCATTTACAAAGAAATATCGACGGCAGCTATTTTTAAATGGTAGCAATTGATAATATAGATTAGGCCTCAGCGGACAGCGGCGCAATTATGAAAGGAGAGGACATGTTTAACCTGATCGCGTGGCTATCGTTGACTCAGCCGGTGCATCCCTCGGAGGCCGAGCAGAGAGCGTCGATTGATCCTGCCAGGCCGCCGTTAACTAGCAGAGAGGCTCCTGACCTCCAGCATTGGCACACATGCCGCGTCACTCCTGCCCCGTGCCAGCTCTGGGCAGGGCCAGACTGGGAACCGAGACCGGCCCTGGCAAACTGCTCGGCCAGCCCCCCCTGGAGGGAGGGTGAGCCGAGCTGTTTGCGAGGAACGGTTTCGGGTGATTTTGTTACAGGGGGCCGTTATTGCCAACCCCGGTAACAAAAACGGCCTCCAAGTGCCCAAAACCAGCCTCCACCATGGCAGCCCACTGGGTAAATGCCCGGTGCCCGCTATGGCCAGTCCAGCCCTGGCTCTGGGCGAAGGGCGAGCCGGGAGCTACCGTGAAGGGCACTCTAGACAAAATCAAGGCCATACTGACATGGATGCTGATGCACCAAGGTGCTGGGGGTTTGTGGAAGTGACGTCTGTCACCCTTTGACCCTCCGCCAATCAAATTTCTTAGGCTGCAGGACAAGCCTGAAGCTACCTTAAAGGACTCTCTAGAAGGCCATACTGACATGGATAGTCATCCACCAGAGAGCTGGGGTTTGTGGAATTGACGTCTGTCTCCCTTTGACCCCTCCCCCACCAAATGACTTTAGCTGCAGGACAAGCCTGAAGCTACCCTACAGGCAGGGCACAAGTCCTAAAAAAAGAAGTGGGGGGACGCTGATGTCACGACAGGAAGTGACGTCACGAAAGGTGGCTTGCACCCTCAGACTCATTACCCCCAGGTCCCTACGTCCTCGACACCGTCATGGACAAGTGAGATGTAACTATCTCACTGACAGAAAAAAGAAAAAAGGAATGCTGGACCTACCCTTCCCCCTCCCACTGGGAGTACATAAGGAGTACCGGTCCCAGCATTCCTCCTGTTCTTTTTTCTGTCATCCTGACAGTGTGTGGACGTGGCAGGAGCAGGGGCGCTCCTGCCTTGTTGCTGGACTTACGATGTGGCTGCTGGTTCCTTCCTTCTACCGGCGGCACTTCGTTGGAGGCCTCTCCCTCCCTGCCGGGCTTGGGGGGAGTGGCGCGGGCTTCTATTGGATTCCTCTGCCGCGCGGCGGTGTAATACCGCGTTGGCTCTCTCATGGCCCGATGGCCGCCCCTCCTGGCCTGTCGGGCTTGCTAGGGGGCGCGGTCGGTGTGCTGCGGCTGGATTGGTTGCAGCCTCCTTCCCCTTCCGGGTTTCGTCCTGCCTGACTTCCGGGTTTGGACGTAGGGACGGAAGTCAGGCGCCTCGAGGTTCCCGGCTGTGTGAGGCTCGTTAAAACGAGCCGATGGGGTGAGTACCGCATAGTGGTTTTCTGCTGTTGCGTTTTGGCTGTGTTTGGTGTATTGCTCTACCATGGGGAAACGTTCTAGAAAACGTCATCACCGGGAGAGGTCATCATCTTCATCTTCCTCTACTGCTTCCAGGTCTCCTTCCCCTGCCAGGTCCAGGCGCCGTGATGCTGGTGGTGATGCGCGTATTAAGCGCTTGATCAGGGAGACTTTGACCGAGATGGGTGAAGTTGGGTCCCGTCGCAAGTGCCCTGCTCCAGTTTCTTCGGACTCTAGTGGCGATGAGTCTGCGTGGTTGGGGGACGGCGAATTGAAGGGCAAGTATGTGGACAAAGACGCATTGCCCAGTATTCTGAAGCATGTCAAGGAGAACATGGGGTTCCCTGACGAGGACGCTCCTAGTACCTCTAGGGGACCTTTGTTGCGACAGTTTCAGTGTGCTGCCACAGTCGATGTTCCTGTCCATCCCTTCATCAAAGATGTTTTGAAGCGCGAGTGGGCGGATCCTGATCGCATTTTGATTCCGCGATTCATGGCTCGGCTTTATCCTCTGCAGGATATGGCTTCTGCTCTTCCAGATTCTATTCCTATTGACTCCTTTGTGGCTAGTTTGGTGGGGCGCACTTCCCTTGCTGAGGATGCCGTGCTGAAAGATCCTGTTGACAAGAAGGCGGATGTTGCGCTCCGAAAGGTGTATTCTGGTTCCCACCTGGCCTTGCGGGCTGGCTTCTATGGGACTTATGTTTCACAGTCCCTGCTGTCTGACCTGAAGTCGCTCTATCAATCTATGGACAATGCCACGGACTGTTCAGGTTTACTTGAGCAGATCGAGCGTCAGGTGGAGCTGCTGTCTGATGTCTCCTTTGACGTTGTGCGTGCTTCTGCTCTGTCCGGCGGGGCTTGTGTGGCTGCTCGTCGCAGTCTTGTCCTTAAGGACTGGAAAACTGACTCTGCGCAGAAAGCATGCGCGTTGAGGTTGCCTTTTCAGGGTACTATGTTGTTTGGGGGGGAATTGGAGGCCAAATTGCACAAGCTATTTAAGAAGAAAAAGCATTCTTCTTCTTTTAAGGTCTCTACTTCTGCTCCTGTACCTTCTAAATCCAAATCTTTCTTTCGTCCTGCCTCTCGTAGACAGTTTGTGAGAGGCCAGGGTCGTTTTGCTTCTGGCCGTGGTCGGGATCGTAAGGCTAAGTCCCCTCCGCCTGCCAATCCGCGTTCCTGACTCTTTGGCGGTGGTTCCCGGGTTGTTGGTTGGAGGGCGGCTGCGCTTCTTCCTGGCTGCCTGGGTTCAGTCTTGTTCCGACGTCTGGGTGTTGGAGATCATTCACCAGGGTTATACTCTGGAGTTTTCGGTTCCTCCTCCAGACTCCGGTATTCGGCCGACTCCCTGGCCTTCGGGTCGTGTGAAGCGGTCTCATCTTTCTCAAGGGATTCTGGACCTTCTTCGGGAGGGTGCCATTCAGGAGGTTCCTCTGTCGGAGAGAGGAATGGGCTTTTATTCCCTGATCTTTCTGGTTCCCAAAAATACGGGGGGGTTCCGCTTGGTTTTAGATCTGCGGGTTATGAACAAGTGGGTGACCAGGATTCCATTTCGCATGGAGACTTTACAAAGGGTGATTCCTTTGGTGCTGCCGGGTCACTTCATGTGTACCCTGGATCTTCAGGATGTGTATTACCATGTTCCGATCCATCCTCGGTCCCGCAGGTTTCTGATTCTTCTTTTGTGCCGAAGGTTTCTTCGCAATTTCACAGGTGCCAGGAGTTGGTGTTGCCTGCCCTGGGCTTTGTTTTGGATTCTCCTGGTGGTCCCCAGTGGTCCTTGTTGGATGTGTGCCGGGCTTTGCGCGTTTATCTTGCCCGCACGGCGGTGTTTCGCAAGTCGGACTCCCTTTTTGTCTCCTTTGGGGCGGCTTCGCTTGGGGGTAGGGCTTCTTCTGTGTCGATCGTACGTTGGCTAAAGCAAGTCATTTCCTTGGCCTACTCTCTGTCTGGGTCTCCTCCTCCTTTGGGGGTTCAGGGTTGTTCTACGAGAGGGGTGGCTGCATCTTGGGCGGAGGTTCGGGGTGTTCCTCGCTCTGAAATTTGTAGAGCTGCCACGTGGGCCTCTTCTAATACTTCCCTCAGGCATTATCGGCTCCTCAATCTGTTTGGGGGATGATGGAGGTTTTGCATTGGGGGTATTGAGCTCTGTTCGCTCCTGATGTTTTTTTCTTCTTTATTTCCAATAAATCTCTGGGTTTGTTTTGCTGTCCTGGTGGTTTGTTGTGTTTCTGGTGTGAATGCCGGTGTTTGCTTTGGTATTTCTCACTTGTCCATGACGGTGTCGAGGACGTAGGGACCTGGGGGTAATGTCCTATTACTTACCGGTAATCTTCATTACTCCGGGTCCCGTAGTCCTCGACACCGTCATGACTTCCCTCCCTCCCTCCCTGTCTGCCGGCCTTCATTGGGGCTTGGTATTTCAGGAGGAATGCTGGGACGGTACTCCTTATGTACTCCCAGTGGGAGGGGGAAGGGTAGGTCCAGCATTCCTTCGTTCTTTTTTTTGTCAGTGAGATAGTTACATCTCACTTGTCCATGACGGTGTCGAGGACTACGGGACCCGGAGTAATGAAGATTACCGGTAAGTAATAGGACATTGCCTCCCCTCGCTCACCCCTTAGATGCGATTGCATCAGAGAAGCCAGCGCATGAGCAGCGTTCTGAATGAGCTGCGATCTCGCCCCAGAGAGGCCAAAGAGTGAATGTGTGGCTCCATTTGCTCCAGTTATCGAGCTCCCGGTAAAATAAGTGGGGGACGCCGTCCACCCGCGTGGTACCCCGACTCGAGCCCTGCGTACAGAACTCTCTGGAATAAATCAGGGCGATAGTGACATGGGCAGCCGTTCACCAAAGTGCTGGGTTTGGGGAATTGACGGCGGTCACCTTTCCCCCCACATGACGACTTCACATTGTTTTTTTTTTTTTTTTTTTTTTTTTATTATTTTTATTGCAGGAATTAGTAAATCGTTACATAATCGGCCATCATTACCTCGCAAGCCGGAGCATTGAAACATAACCCTCCGTCCCCCTCCGGAAGTTGCTTACACAGCCATTCAGCCCACAACCCTGGGGTCGGGCGGCGAAAGTCCATGGGGGCTCAGGAGGTTGTCGAGGTCGGCCCGGAGGATTCGTTGTCCTTCATCTGCTTTTCTAAACAAGCCTATAATTCCAAAAACACCCCCCCACCCTCGAAACCCCCCAATCCCAGAAAAACCCCTCCCCCCCCCCCCCCGCCATCAGCGCGCGGCATCAACCGCAACCGGATCTTCTAGGGGACCTATGGGGAAAGCTATAAAGCTGAGAAGTGCAACCGTCTAACGGGACTCAGGGCGCGCCGCTTCCTCACGTTCGGCATCGCCGGGGATGACGACTTCACATTGTACACACTTTTTTCCTATCCTTAGTCCTTCGAGGGTGTTTTAGGTATTTCACACCCATGCATTCTAGGCCAAACTAAGAGTATTTTGTGGTCAAATCAAGGTCATTTGAGATTCAAATGTATGCCACGTTTGTTGTCAAATAACTGGTTGTTACGGTCCAAAAGAAGGTATTTTAGCGTCAAAGCAAATGCATTTGAAACCCAAAGGAAGGGCACGCAAATGAGATAGTCAATTCAGTTTCGTTTTCGCGTCTACTGTGTCACAATAAAGGGAGCATCCCTTAATCATATCATTATGAAGGCAAAAGCAAGTGTCCTATTAAATTGAAATCTCTTTTTCAAACACAATGCCGGTCTATTTATATATGTTGAAGTGTTATATATACTTATATACTTCACTGCGTAACAGACCGGGAGTGTCACAGAACTTTACAGTATCAAAAGGAAGGTTACAAAATAAGGGTACAGAATGATTTCTTAGCATTTGGGTTTCAATAAATCCACAAAAACGCGAACCGGAAGGTCCCAGATCCATTCTACAGGCGACCAGGTTTGTAGATGCAGTTAACTCAATAGGGACACCTGGATTAGTATGAATTTTAAGTTCGTCTCTAATGCTCTGAACAAAGGATGAGAATGTTTCTGGAGGGAGTGAGTTGCAGATTCTGGGTGCACTTCCAGAGAAGGATCGAGACATTGTTCTTTGAACCTGGATGGTTTTCGGAGTATGGATTGGACCCTACAAAGACAGAGGCTACTACTAGAGAGGGTTTGCACCACGTACTTAGGTGAGCTGCAGTGCAAGGCTTCGTGGATAGCGCAGACCGCTTTGGGTACGCTCCTGGGTTCTATCGGCAGCCAGTTACGCATGATGAGCACTAGAGTAATGTGCTAGAAGAATCTGATTTTTGAGATCCGGCTTGCGGTGGTATTGAGGGTTTACTTCGTCGGAGCCAGGGGTGGTCAGGGTATTCCTCTGAGTTCAACACCCTAAAAGACTGAACTGAAGTAGCTGATGAAGAAAAACATTGCCCGGATGAGGACAAAGCTTCTATGTGTCAGTAGTAATAGAAGGATCCCGAAAGACTCAAGACGAAAGCTTGGTGAAGATAACCCCCAGATTTCAGACCACACTTAAAGTAGATATAATAGCAACATCCTATAGCGAGAAGCCAGTCATATCAACAATCATATTCTTAAGAAAATTTTATTTTCTAGGTTAGTTCTATGGGGGCATAATTAATTTAGGCTCCTGCATTGCAAAGAGTATATGAAGACATTTAACAATAGATGATCTTATGGCCATTATTAGCTAGTGAGTGCCAATGTGTGTTGTGTGGTGGCTGGTTGTTCAGCGCCACCTGGAGTGGCTGAAACCACCAAACCCAGTGTAAGAACTCTGAGGCAACTCAAACTCTGAAGGGTAGGTTTCGGAAACATCTTCCAGAAGGTAAACATTCCATACACAAACAATCTTGGCCTGCATGTCAAAGCGACGACCGGCTACCCAGATGTGTCTTGTGAAATCTGTCCATAGATTTCTCTTTGACTGCCGAGAGGCCCCAATGAAGCTCTGAGTGTTCCTGTGTGGCAGTGCCCATTTTAGAAATGTATCACTCATCTGTCAGCCCCCATCCTTGAAACTACATGGATGGGAGAAGACAATAGAGCCGCAAGAACATGGCTGCCCACCGGCCCCGCGGCATGCTGTCACCGGTCAGCCAGTCCTAGTTAATCAGCCAACAGCTCCAAGCATCATGAGACTGTAGCTTTGCATTTCATATTATACATTTAAATGTATTCACAGTTTTCAAACAATCACATAAACATACAAAATTACGCATTTCAGACCACAATAACAGTATCAATGGAACTGATCGAGTGCTTTATAATATGCAGGGGTTTCTAGGTTCTTGGAGCGCTTTAGTGCTCTGACCAGGAACCAGGACTGGGTGAAAGTTCATCTCTTTTCCCTGGCAGCAATACAGGAAGCTGTGGGCTTAATTTCCCACGGTGGGATGTGGTCCCCATTCTTCTGCTGATTCTGTGAATTTAGTTTTTTTTGGTTTGAACACCATCATATTGCCTTCAATTAATTTATTACTGTTTAGGCCAACATCAAGAGTGGAAGAAAAATTCAGACCCTTGCAAAAGCAGGGACTGGAATTAGGAGTTAAGCGAAAATAATGGTACCTGATAATTGCTGGTAGAAATAACATTCACATTCCTGGTTAAATTTGAGACGGTCAACCTTGCCGGGGTTTTACAAGAGAAAATATCTGGTAAATGCCGGTACCGCATATTCTATTGCTGTAAGCAACAAAGTGCGCATGTTATGCCCCAGAATTGAAGAAAATCTAGTGCTACTTTTCGCCGCACGTGCATTTCGAACCCTGGGGTGCCAGTTTTCATTGGGTGCGATAGCAATCACAATATTTTCCGCCCCACTTAAGTGAGGCCTTTATAGGGTGTTACCACAGCCCCACCGCCCCCTATGCACCTTCTATTTCCACGATTATTAATTTAGCTACGATTTGTTAGGCCGAACACATCAACTCACAACCCACTTTTGAGGTACGAGCTGCCAGCACGGAGTGTCTTGTGGCATTGTGTAGTAAAACGAAATATTTTCCAAAGAAAACTTTTACTGCACGCAAATGGGTTATTAATTTAGCTTCAGCTCCGAAGTTTCTTCTCTTTTTGGGGATTCTTTGGCAGTAATACACGAGACACATCTGCTCAAAAGCGATAACATCTCTCCGCGTGTTGAGTAAGTGCCGTAAATGGCGGCGCGAAGGGGACGGTAGGAAATGCAGCTGGAGGGGGGACAGATGTTGCACTGCGAGGGTGTCCCTCTGATTAAGAGCCGTGACAACACCCCCGCCTCATCTTCTCCCTACGCCTGCCCCCTACCATGGACGTCGATTCACCAAAATGGATGCTGAGGCGGAAGTGATATCATTTAAGTGATGACTTCACATTGTTTACTTCCCTTGTACCAACCTAAGGCCCTCGACACCTACAGTTTGCTGCTGAGAGGCTGAACGTGGAAGGCGAGGTGCGGAACCAGAAGGTAAACAGGGCAGTTAGAGTCCAGTTGACTTTATTATTATTATTTTTTTTAGGTTTATCTAGCGCGAACTCGACCCGAAGGTATCAGAGCGCTTTACATGAGCACCAGTTACATTACAGACAGACACACTCATGTTTTGCTAAACACAGGGAGATTGTTTTTTGCTCAGAATCGCAGGATGTTGAGCGTCCCTGCCGAGACTCGAACCCTGTTCCCGAGATTCGAGGTCAACGCTCTAGCCTTTAGGCCAGGGCCGGACTGGGAACCAAAACCAGCCCTGGCAAAGTGCTCGCTGCCCCCTCCCCCCCCCCCCCCCCCGGGGTTGGCGGGTGCGACCGACCGCCCCCGTCCCCCCCCTTGGGTTGGGGGTGCGACTGACCTCTTTGCCAGGGCCGGTTTCAGACGATTTTGTTACAGAGGCCGATAATGCAGCTATACTGCAAAAGCTGCCCTGTGACAAAAACGGCCTCCCAGGGGCCCAAAACTGGCCCCCACCCTTGCGGCTCACCGGGGAAATGCCCGAAGCCCGCTACGGCCAGTCCGGCCCTGCTTTAGGCCACATGACTTTCTGCCCTGTCTGTCTTCATGAACCCTGAGACCAGAGGAAGCAAGGCAGTGCTTAATTTGAGCCGGTGGTTTCTGGTGCTCCGCCCAGGCACTTTTAATTTCCCAACACCGTACCTGTGACAATCTGGCACACAGTGTCTAATTTAGAGATGAGCATAACAACAGATGTTTATTAACAACTATACATTAAAAATGACTAATACCTGCCGCCCAAGAGATTCTTACAGCTTTGGGGGCCTGGTGTAGTCTGACTTGTCACACTTTTAGGAGTGTGATGGTTAAAAGTTTTGTTTTGGCAGTGCTGGCAGGGAAAATGGGTCATGCCAGCTCTAGTGGCCTCCTGACGAGGGCCCCAGCACTTATTTTATTACAAATTAAGCACTGAAGCCAGGGTATTGTCCATGGTACCAAAGTACAAGCCTTGGACAGCACCTGCTACCCTTAGCTACCCCCAATTGTCCTCCATGTTCCTAAATTCCTCCATCTCTGCAGGGCCGGACTCTGGAACCAAAGCAGCCTGGGAAAAAATGCTCCAAGCAGCCCCGCTCCCTCCGTCTCATGGCACAGTCTCTCTCCATCCATCCATCCAGTCTCCTCTTCTCTCCTCTATCTCTTCTCCTTCTCTGATCTTCTGTCACTGGCAATGTGTGATACATTCACATTACAGGAATTTGTCGGTGGGTCTGCGTGAAATTTCCTCTTTTAATCATGAGTGTGTGCATGAGTTTTCCAGTCCAAAACTGGAATACCCAAATGTAAGTGCGTGTATACACACTGCAGGACTCTCTTTGCAGGTTGGTACTGTCTGTATCCATCTGTATTACTCATTTTCTTAGGCTCCACACAAAATGGTGCTCGCGCTATTCATGGTGAACATTCTATATTCCATACACAATCCATGGTGCTTTGGTTCAGCCTTCTTCCTCAATTGTCTCCGTTGGCTTAGGAACCTTCAGCCACTGGCTTGAGACGTTGTCAATTATATCTTGGACCCGCCCATGGGAGTATTTTAGCTTCATATTTCTATTGGCTGTTCGGATGTATCTTTTTGCTTCCGCTGGAATGCATGATGGGCTGTTTTACATTTGAATAGAACACTGCATAATCTCACATTTAATTATCCTATATCTGTCCTGTATGTGCAAAGCTATTTTTTAATCGTAGCAGACATTTTTCTTGCTTTTGTCAAGTGCTCGACTGCCAGCGTCAAAACTATTACATTCTTTATTGATGAGTTTTGTTAAATGCTGCATGATGCTTGCTTGCTTCAATGCGCTCTTTCTACGAGATACCCTGTGGAAAGAGCGCTGCGTGTTACCCAACCCGTCTGCTGAAGTGTCACGCCAGTGTTGTTCAGTAGGCTTGGCAATGCAGCGGCTGGTAATGGCACCTTGATGGAAGGAGTGGATGGCCTGTCAAGTTACAGATGACAAATGCAAAAACAACAGTTGATGGACAGAATGCAGAACAATGTCATACATTCACCCCAGTACAGAGATCTGGGCCTAAATCCATCGTTTTGTTGCTCACCATGACGTTCAAGTTTGAACCCAGCCATATGCAAATAAGTCTTGTGTGTTTTGCTGTTCGCCCTATGTGGGAAGGGTATGCCCAGACGTGGGTCCTGTGCTCACTACGCCACTGGAGTCAAGCTATCCTGGCTGAAGAGGGGTGAAACCCCGAAACCGGTCCTAGGATGCTTGATTCCGGTCCAGGGAAGACATGGCTTGGCAGTTCGGGCTGGACTGTTCTCATGAGGCACAGGGTCAAGACTGATTTGCATATGGCCATGTCTGAACTGGGGTGGCGTGGTGAGCAAAATAACAATGGATTAAACCCAGATCTGTGACTGGGGGTGAATGTTTTGCCAAAGTGCAACATTCCGTCCATCATCTTGTGTGTTTTGAAGTTACAGATGACAACTAAATCCGAGTTGCAAAAAGCACGTGTTCGGTTATCGACTTCGCATAGTAGCATGGCTCATCATGGGGGCTGAAGACTACATCATCGTCACAAAAAAAGGATCTACCCTGGCTTCCCTGAAAGCCGGGATCATCTTCAAAATCAGCTGCAGCACTTACAAGGTCTTCTGTACCCAGACCCCTGTTTACCCAGCGAACAACCAAATACAATTTGGAGGTCGACATCAGACGAGAATTCCAATATGGTCAGATTAGAGACACTGCAGGAAGGAAAGATATGAAAACAAGCCTTCTCAGACTATATCCCAGGATCTGGACCAACATCCCCCAGAATAGCACCCACCATACTACAATTCAGGAAGAAACAGAAAACACACCTCTTCAAGGAACACTACTTCAGATAGGCGGACTCTCCAGCCTTCCATTAGCTCTGCCTCCTCCCTCTGTGCCCTTTCACCGTGAATTGTCCTCTGTACAGCACTCTGTTGCTAGATAGCTAGGTTTGCACTTTAGAAACACCAGAACACACATACATACAATCTGATGAACAGGCCTGGCTTTATTTTAGTGGAAGCATACAGGAGGGGATTGCATCACCCTGGATTTTACAATGGCGAGCCCCATTTCCCTTTTATGAAAACATTCAGCTGGCCCTGGTATATATTACACAGAATGAGTCAACTCATCATTGGTGCTCAGTGGTGGAAATCCAGTGAATGCAGCACTCTCCTGGCTGGGTGTATTAGAACTCCGGCTACTGGGGGGCGTGGCTTGATGCCCAATGGAGTCGGCGGTCCGCGGGGAAACTCCCTGGCGGATTTCGGAGCCATCACGCTTCCGACCCGTTTCGCGGCGACATGGTGGTGAACCTGTGCCTATGAAGACCGGCGGAACACGATGACATCTACAACGCATTTCTAAACCCCCAGCAAGTAACTTTATTTTGCATAAGTGTGCCTCACATCGGTCGCGCAATTCCGCGGCCGCCATTTTGAAAATTTGCCGCGATCGCGTTTTTACTTCAAAACGCATACATTTGCTCCATTAAGTGATGCTCCCAGGACTATTTCATCCTTGTCATATGCTGTTTTTCTCTTTATGGAGCCGCCTTTGATGCTGCGCAACATTCTTAAATATTTATATTACATGATGTGAGGTGCTGGGGTCTGGCAGCCATTTTGAGGTGTTCACTTAAGTTTGTCAGGAACTTCATCGCCCTTTTCCGTACATGGCTGACTGAGATCTGGCTCCTTTTGTTCATAACTCTTCGCACTGGTTGTTCTGCAGAATTGTGGCATCACTTAGCTTTTTGAACACTTCAAGATACTTTAATGTTACTGATACTGTTGGCAAAGTCTCTGTGATTTTTGTATATGAGCGGCCATTTTGCAAACTTTGGCGCTCTCCCTCACGAAGTACCTTTCTTCATTTATGGGAAGTTTTTTGGAGGAAATATATATATATATATTTTTTCCTTCTTGATTTATGGGCAGAATAAAAGCGACTCGCCCTCCCTCTTCCAAGCAGCATATCTTTATAAAAAACTCAAAAAAATGTTCAGAATTTTCCAAGTTTGAAGACTCCTTATCATTCACTTCTCAGTGCTTTGAGACAAATATGGATCCTCCATCCGGCGCCCCTGGGAAATCTATCTCCAAACGCCTTAAAAAAGACCCCCCTTCACCGCCTAAGTCAGCATCACCTGTCTCTATGGAGCTCCTACTTGCGGAGATAAGAGCCCTCCGACCCTTTATGGAAGAAACCAACATTAAGTTGCAGACTCTCACAGATAATTGGTCTCAAATATATATGAGGGTCGCCGTGGTTGAGAATACTGTTGCTTCCTCAAAAGAAACTTGCACCACAGTCTCTCAACTCAAGTCCCAGGTATGCACGCTTTAGCAGCAGGTCGAGGAACTTGAAAACCGGAGTAGACAAAATAATCTACGCATTTATGGCTTGGGAGAAGGTCTTGAAGGATCCGACCCAATCTCCTTTTTCAAATCATTCCTCCCTAAACTTCTTCATCTGCCTGATGGAACTTTACTCAACATCCAAAGAGCTCACAGGTTGGGACGTCTTCCATCTCACGTTTCTTCCCCACAAAGACCAAGAGGAGTCATTTTATATTTCTTGGAGTATACTGATTTGCTGAAAGTCCTTTCTGCGGTCAAAGCTTCCCCAAGACTTACATGGTCAGGCTCAGCTCTATTCTTTGCGCAGGACTATGCTAAAGCTACTGCTAGCAGACGCAAAGCTTTCCTCGGCATGAGAGCTGATCTTCGTTCCATAGGAGCTCGCTATGGCCTTTTCCATCCTTGTCTTTTTAAGGTTACGTATAACAATAGAACTATGACGTATGAAGACCCGGCAAGGCTACAGAGCTTCATCAATTCCTGCAAAACGAATGCCATGGATCTTTCTGCACCTTCGACCTCTTCTATCACATGATAACAATTTTTCTCTTCACAGGTTCCCAGGTTTTTGATGTTTCTCTTATGATATCCTGATCTATGAGTCTGTATCCTTCATAGATTTTTCTTTCGTCATATTTGTTGTTTCTACAGGTTTATACTTCCCGCCTAAATTTGTTCTCTATATCGTTGCTATTATTGTTCAATATTTGATTCATCGCTTGTTTAATTCTCCTCCTTTCTCATTCATTTTTAATACTTTTGTTCGTCGCATTTACAGGTTCTATACTCCCTTATCGTGATGTCTCCTTGATCCTCCGTTTGGCTCCTCCGGATTTGTGGCCCTCTCCAAGTGGTTTCATCCCCCCCTCGTATATTTTTGAGTCCTCTTCTGTAGGTATGTTGCCTTCATATCCTTCCGTGGATCTGTTTGTTGTAGACTTTCTAGTTTTTTGTTTTCTTCTATTGATTCGTATTTCCCATTTTGATGGTGTCCTTGGTTTGTTCATCCTTTATTGTTTTTTCACTCTTGTTGATGTTGCGGTCAATACAATTTCTATTTCTTTTATCTTCTTATCCTTTCACTGCCTTCCTATTTGGTCTTTCTCTCTCCTCCTTCATATCTTCTTCTCTTGCTCTTTTCTCAGGTTTTTTGATGCTTATACTTTTTCTTACTTCAATATTGCTTTTATTCTTTTCAACTTCTTCTCCTTTTTTTCATACTTTTTATAATCATTTTCATGAATTGGATTTACTTTTGACAACTTTGGTTCATCTTACGTACCATTACTAATGTCATTAAAGTTGATTACATGGAACGTTAAGGGTTTACACTCTCCCATCAAGAGGCAGAGAGTCCTGACTCATTTAGCTAAATTGGGCGCCGACATTGTTTTTTTACAGGAAACTCATCTCTCGGCCCCAGAGTCAATAAAGTTGAAAAGAGGATGGGTAGGGGAGATCTTTTTCTCTCCAGGGGACGGAAGACGTAACGGAGTAATGATATTATGTCGTAAGTCCCTTTCGTTTTCACTTATATCTCAAGAGTCAGATGCAGATGGCAGATGGGTGAATGTCAAACTATCCTTGAAGAGGGTTCCTGTCTCTCTTTTAAATATTTATGCCCCTACAGGTGGTACACCCTCCTTTTGGCCCATTTTGGCTTAACAAATTACACAATGTATTCAAGATAATTTCATATTAGCTGGTGACTGTAATCAAATTTTTGATCCATTTCTTGACAGAAATTCAAAATCCCCCTTTGTTGCTAATAAATCACACAAGTCTTTTGTGCAGGTTATTTCCCAATATAAACTCCTGGATGCATGGCGTCTTTGTAATCCGCCCACTAGAGAGTATTCTTTTTATTCCCCTTCTCACCATACTCAGTCAAGAATTGATTATATATTTGTTTCACATAATATCTCGCAAACTCTTACAAGTGCTGAGATTGGCCCTATTTTATTATCAGATCACGCTCCAGTTTTAATAGGCCTCGACATCCTTCCCCCGGTCACTGGTCCTAGAAGGTGGCGTTTTAATAATGCCCTCCTCTTAGATCCGAAATTTACTGCTTCCTTCACTGCATTTTCTTATGAGTTCTTTGAAATAAATCAAACCCCTTCTATGCCAATTGCCACGATATGGGATGCATTTAAAGCCTCGGCAAGGGATTTCATAATAGGTTTTGTTGCCTCGAAAAGGAAAACTGCCCGTAAGTTCACTAAAGATCTCCTTCAGGACATTAAGCGTTTGGAACATACATATTACACTTCACCTTCAAAAGATTGTCTCACAGCCCTCATAAATGCCAAATTACAATTCAATAAAAAATCAACGTAAGATGCCTCCTTATATTTATTAAAGTCAAGTGCGAAATATTATGGGGGTAAAAATAAAGCTGGGAAAATATTAGCCAATTATTTAAAAGTTAAGCACAATAGGTTGAATATCGAATCTATTTATGACACTCAATCAGTATTACAATTTAAGGATGCTGAAATTTTGAATGAGTTTTCCCTTTTTTACAAGTCATTATACACTTCCGAATCACAACCTTCTAATACTTCTCTGTCTCATTTTTTTTCCAACATCCAGAAATCTCCACATAGCAGTGATTTTTCCCCCTTAGAGCTTGACTTAACTGGTCAAGAATTACTAATAGCTTTGCAGCATCTTAAAAAAGACAAGGCCCCGGGACCGGATGGTTTCACTGTAGAATTTTACCTACACTTCTCTAAGCTCTTATTGCCTAGGCTACACTCCCTGCTTACTTCTTTCACCACGGTGGGCAGTTCCTCAGGCTCTTTCTCAGAAGCACATATATGTCTCATTCCCAAGCCTGGCAGAGACTCCAAACACTGTAAGAACTATAGGCCCATATCATTGGTTAATATTGATTATAAAAGTTTTGCTAAAGCGCTGGCCATTCGATTAGACTCCTACTTACCTGATCTGTTAGGGAAAGAGCAATCTGGATTTGTCAAAGGCAGATTCATTACCGATAATACAAGGCTCCTTTTTAATGTTTTATCTAAGTCCTCTCGTCTAGATTATTCCTTAGCGGCGATAGCATTAGATGCCGAGAAGGCGTTTGATAGAGTTGAGTGGCCCTATTTATTCCACACGATCCATTGGTTTGGCCCTAAATTTATATCCCTGATTTCTCTTCCCTATTCTAACCCTCGGGCGGCGGTCTGCGCTAATGGGTTAGTCTCCGCATTTTTTGATTTACATAGAGGTGTACGTCAAGGTTGCCCTCTCTCCCCTTTTCTCTTTAATTTGGCATTGGAACCTTTCCTTTCTAAATTACGCCAGAACCCAAAATTACAAGGCTTTTTAACTCCTAATTCTCATATTAAACTTGCGGCTTATGCCAATGACATTTTGCTTTTTATATCGAAGCCGAACGATTCAATTCCTGCCTTTTTGGCGGAAGAGCAAGCTTATTCCCTCATTTCCAGATACAAATTAAATGAAGATAAATGTGAAATTTTACCCTAAAATAAGTTCACATTTAAGTCGGATTTCAGTGCTTCTAACTTTACTTGGAGTCCCAATCATATTAAATACTTAGGTCTACATGTTACTTCTTCAATTTCTGATACAGTAGCTTTATGTATGAATAAGTGTATACAAAAGATTTCGGATCTAACTACTAAATGGCATCCTCTTTACTTATCCTGGTGGGGTCGCCTAGACACTATAAAAATGATGCTATCGCCTATAATATTATATACTATTTCTAATATCCCGGTGTCTATCCCCATTAAATTCTTCAAGACAATTAATTCAACCCTCTCTTCCTTCTTATGGAATAAAAAGAAGTCCCGAATGTCGCTACTTAAATTGACAAGACCAAAAATAGAAGGGGGGACAACTTTCCCGACTTCCAGGCGTATCACAAAGCATTTCTTTTGCGTCAAGCTTCACTTTGGCTACTTGGTCCTACAGACGACTGCCCTTTATGGACTACGATTGAGCGTCTTTTCTTATCCCCCTTCTCTTTTTCTGAATACCTCTCTTTCTCACGCAAACCACAGAGTGTATCCACTCCCATAAATAAGCTAACCTCTAAACTCTTGGATACTACACATGCTTCTGCACCTATTACCGTTCACTCCTTTCTTAATTCTACAATTTGGCATAACAAATCCCTGACTATCCACAATAAGCCATTCTATTGGAAAAGTTGGCGACAAAAAGGTTTAATATGGATTCATCAATTATTCTCCAACTCAGATTTCCTGCCCTTTTCCTCACTCAGTCAATCATTTAGCTTACCGCCCGCATTTATTCATAAATATAATTTACTCAAGAAAGTAGTGATGGATATTTATACCCAGTTATCCGTTACTCCTACTGTTTCCACTATTTCCAGACCAGCCGCGGTGCGTGAAGGTGACAGCCGTGGGGCGGTGGGGCCGTATTAGGGGGTATTTTGAGTGACGATGCCAAGGGAAATTATATTACTTATTTATTTTCCCTCTGCACTGTCCCTCAAAATCCCCCCTTACCCGGCCCCACTGCCTCACCGCTGTTACCTGCATGGACCGCAGCTGTTCCAGACCCTCCTAACATCTTCATATCCTGCTGAAAACTATCCCTAAAGCCTCTATTATCTTTAGCTATCTACGGAATACAAGCAACCCTAGACAGAAATCCAAAATAGAGGAGGCTTGGGAAAGGGATTTAGTATTATCCTGGCCAATATCTCTTTGGAACAGTATATGGGTTAAGATACGTAAATCCTCTAGAGCAGCTAACATAGTACAAACGTTATTCTTTGTTTATAATAGGTTGTTATTTACACCGAATGTCTTAAGTAAAAGGTTTACGAATGCACCGGATACTTGCTGGACATGTTCTTCTCCAAATGCAGATTTATTACATATGTTATTTTTCTGGCCAATTGTATCTAATTTTTGGAAACAGGTATGGTCCCAAGTTAATTTAATTTTTGGAACTGACATTTCTTTCTCCATTATCCATGTTTTTTTAGGTAGTCTTTCATTTTGCTGGGAGAAAGTTACACTTAATGTCAAAATTATTGATTTATTGCTTGCGGTTGCTTTTCAGCAAATTACGGCTAATTGGAAAGATTCCACAAAAATTTCTTACAAAGCATGGTGGTATGCTGTTTGCCATAATCACAGATTGGACACTTCCTTTGTTTATCCTTTACATTTGGCACCGAAACGTCTGGAATTGTGGTCTCCTGTTACATTGTTTTTAGATGAATGTGCCAGACGTCATTTCCATTTGAAGCCCTCTCAGCAGGAAGGTCTTAAACCCCCTTGACTCCCTTATACGTTCCTAGCTTATTCAATATAACTGATTTTCTTTTCATGATACTTCATTCATTTTGTTCCGTTTTCTATGCTTGTACCTATCAATCCAATTAATTTGTTCTTTGCCAATGTAATATACTAAGATGTACTGATTTAACCTTAACATCGTGAATAATGTATTGACACCTTTATTTATTTACCAATAAAGCTACTTTTTGAAAACTTAAAAAGAACTCCGGCTACTAGTACTCTGTGTGCGTGTCTGCAAGCAGGTAGTGGGTGTGTATGGTATGGTATGCAAGCATTTAGTGCTTCAAACCTGCACACTCCCTGACATGCTCTGCAGGCTGGTGCTGCCTGTTTACAAGTGTGCGTGTGTACACGTGAGTCTACACGTCTCGACCCGCTCTGAAGGCTAGATGTGTGCATGTAAACACATGCGATGCCTAACACACTCTGCAGGTTGGTACTGCCTGTTTACCAGTGTGCGTGTGTACACACGTGAGTCTACACTTCCTGACCCGCTCTGCAGGCTGGATGTGTGCATGTAAACACATGCGATGCCTAACACACTCTGCAGGCTGGTACTGCCTGTTTACAAGTGTGCGTGTGTACACACGTGAGTCTACACTTCCTGACCCGCTCTGCAGGCTGGATGTGTGCATGTAAACACATTCAATGCCTAACACACTCTGCAGGCTGGTAGTGCCTGTGTACAAGTGTGCGTGTGTACACACGTGAGTCTACACTTCCTGACCCGCTCTGCAGGCTGGATGTGTGCATGTAAACACATGCGATGCCTAACACACTCTGCAGGCTGGTACTGCCTGTTTACAAGTGTGCGTGTGTACACACGTGAGTCTACACTTCCTGACCCGCTCTGCAGGCTGGATGTGTGCATGTAAACACATGCGATGCCTAACACACTCTGCAAACTATTACTGCCTGTTTACAAGTGTGCTTGTGTACACACGTGAGTCTACACTTCCTGACCCGCTCTGTAGGCTGGATGTGTGCATGTAAACACATGCGATGCCTAACACACTATGCAGGCTGGTACTGCCTGTTTACAAGTGTGCGTGTGTACACACGTGAGTCTACACTTCCTGACCCGCACTTCAGGCTGGATGTGTGCATGTAAACACATGCAATGCCTAACACACTCTGCAGGCTGGTAGTGCTTGTGTACAAGTGTGCGTGTGTACACACGCCTACACTTTCTAACCCGCTCTGCAGGCTGGATGTGTGCATGTAAACACATGCAATGCCTAACACACTCTGCAGGCTGGTAGTGCTTGTTTACAAGTGTGCGTGTGTACACACGTGAGTCTACACTTCCTGACCCGCTCTGAAGGTTAGTTGTGTGCATGTAAACACATGCAATGCCTAACACACTCTGCAGGCTGGTAGTACCTGTTTACAAGTGTGCGTGTGTACACACGTGAGTCTACACTTCCTGACCCGCTCTGCAGGCTGGATGTGTGCATGTAAACACATGCAATGCCTAACACACTATGCAGGCTGGTAGTACCTGTCTACAAGTGTGCGTGTGTACACACGTGAGTCTACACTTCCTGACCCGCTCTGAGGGCTAGTTGTGTGCATGTAAACATATGCGATGCCTAACACACTCTGCAGGCTGGTAGTACCTGTCTAAAAGTGTGCGTGTGTACACACGTGAGTCTACACTTCCTTACCCGCTCTGCAGGCTGGATGTGTGCATGTAAACACATGCAATGTCTAACGGACTCTGCAGGCTGGTAATGCCTGTTTACAAGTGTGCGTGTGTACACACATGAGTCTACACTACCTGACCCACTCTGAAGGCTAGTTGTGTGCATGTAAACACATGCAATGCCTAACACACTCTGCAGGCTGGTAGTGCCTGTCTACAAGTGTGCGTCTGTACACACGTGAGTCTACACTTCCTGACCCGCTCTGCAGGCTGGATGTGTGCATGTAAACATATGTGATGCCTAACACACTCTGCAGGCTGGTAGTGCCTGTTTAAAAGTGTGCGTGTGTCATGCTCTGCTGCAGGCTAGTTGTGTGTGTAAACACAGGCAATGCCTAACACACTCTATAAAGCTGGTAGGGCCTATTTACAGGTGTGCATGTGTACATACACGTGAGTCTACACTTCCTGACACGCTCTGCAGGCTGGTAGTGCCTGTTTACTGGTTTGCGTGTGTACACATATGTCAGTCCACACTTCCTGACATGCTCTGCAGGCTGGTAGTGCTTGTTTACTGGTTTGCGTGTGTACACACATGTCAGTCCACACTTCCTGACTCGCTCTGCAGGCTGGTTGTGCACGTTTCTGTGAAGAAGACGTGGTACCTCACAACCTGCAAGCAGGTAGCGCGTGATTGCGTGGGGAAATTAATTTGTAAGAACATTATCTGATACTCCCTGCAGACAAGTACTGCATGTCTAGATAGGTGTTTATGAGCAATCTCTTATCCTCTCAAGCGCCGGGCTGTGTGCGTCTGAGTGCCTCTTGATAGAAGGTACAATTGATGCCTTCCCGCTCTTTGTGAACCTCTGCAAACAAGTCGCGGATTTACACTCAACTGAAAGCCAACAATATCACTGGCTACTGTAAACTTCCTTTCAAAGACATGGTCCCAGGAGCATTACCCTGAGAATAGAGTTTAAAAATGAAACATGAAGAAACATGTCCACTTACTAACCCATCCCCGACGCATGTACCTCTTCATGGGTCTCTGGAGGCATGGCTCAGGAAGGGACCCATCCTCCCATTTATCTGTAAAATGCTACTTTAAATAGTACAGGTCCCACGCCTTCTACGCTTACCTGGAGTTCTGCCTTACAACTAAAAGCCAGTGGTGGCTAGCAAAACAAAAATATGGGGGGGGGGGCACTGTGTGACCAAGTTATCGCAATGATGCTCCCGCCTGGTGTGACACTCCTGGCGATGGTGATGTCCACGAGCAGGAAAGGGAAGGACTTCCCTTCCTGCCAAGTGAAACGCAACTCCTGACCAATCCTGGAGCTGCTCTCACCATGAGAGCAGCTCCAGGATTGGTGGGAGCAGGCTAACGCTGCGCTCCTTTTGAGACTGGGGGACTGTGCCAGCAAACCCCAATCAATCAATCAATCAATCATGTCACTTGTAAAGCGCACTACTTACCCGTGAGGGTCTCAAGGCGTGGGGGAGGTGCTGCTACTGCTCGAAGAGCCAGGTCTTGAGGAGTCTTCTGAAGGCCAGCAGGTCTTGAGTCTGCCGTAGGTGGGTGGGGAGGGTGTTCACAGTCGAGGCATTGCTGGGTGTCAGCGCACATCTCGGGCGGGCCTAAGGTAGCCAGTCGGCCACCCCAACATGCGCACCGAAAGGGGCAGCAGTAATCCTGCAATAGCAGGATTCAGCCCAACCCCCTGCCTCATGCTCACGTCATACACAGCGCAAGCTGGTGGCAAAAAAATGCCATTATTATGCCATTTTATTAATTAGTGTTTGCCTGCTGCGCTCACAGCAGGTGGGGTGACGCTCCTCCGCCATTTAGGAGGAGCCACACCTGCTAAAAGCCCATACAACATCCTAACTACCACCACCCTTAGCCCTCCCATTTTTTTCTGTGACCTGCAACTGTCCAAACACCTAACTCTGCCCCTTTCTTCTCTGCTTGTCCTTTTCCTTTTCCAAGACCTTTGCCTTCCTAACATCTTTTCAGAGCGTCTTGGCTCCATATTGTGCCACACCACCGCCCCATCCTAAAGCTGACATGCCATTCAAGAACCCTAACCAACCCTGCTATCACTGTCTCACTTTAACCCTGACCTTGCCTTTCAGGAGAAGACTTACACAGACACTTTACTACCTCAACCTTCCTCTACTTCTTTCCTCACACCTGTGTTTTTTTCCCCATGAGTTTTATATAGCGCAAACTTGACCCGACGGTATCAGGTATCAGAGTACTTTACATGAGCACCATTTGTGTTACAGACAGACACATTAATTTTTTGTTAGGCACAGGGAGATTAAGGGGCATATGTATCAACCGAATTTTTAATCGCAAACGCTGCGATTCGCAAAAAACATCGGTTGCGATTAAAAATTCGCAAAACGGGATGTATGGGGCAAATTCTCATTGTAAATTTAAGGAATCGCTAATTTTGCGATTTCTTAAGTTTGCGTAAGCATTTAAGAAATCGCAAATTGCGATTTCTTAAATTATATGTACCACGCACCAAAGCATTGCGAATTATCCTTAAGAAATCGCAAATTACCACCAACTTCTAGTTGGTGGTAATTTGCGATTTCTGTTAAAAATGCACTTTTTGTAATTTTACAAAGTGCCACGTGGCGCACATACATGCCCTTAGGGCATGTATGTGCGCCATATGCACACACATGCTCATTTCAGGGGTGCATCAGGGTGTCATCATGACACCCTTGCACCTTTGAAATTATTCTCAAATTGCGATTAGCAAATTGCGAATAGCAATTTGAGAATTACTTCCCATTCATTCCTATGGGTCTCCTGGCCCATAGAAATGAATGGGAAGGTATTCCTTAATTGCGATTTCGCAATTTGCTAATCGCAATTAAGGAATTTTAAGAAATCGCTAACATTTTGCGATTTTTTAAATACATCCCGTTTTGCAATTCTCAAATAGCGATTCTTTAAAAATAGCTATTTGAGAATCGCAAATGGAGATGTTGATATATATGCCCCCAGGTGATTTGCCCAGAATCACAAGATGTTAAGGCGTCTTTGTCAAGACTCGAACCCGGTTCCCCAGATTTGAGATTGACCTCCCTAGCCGTTAGGCCACATCCTCTACCCCTACTAATGCCCTAATACCTGCAGCTTATGATGAGGGCACTAGGCCCATTAGGCGACCTTGCCTCTAATGCTGTTACTACTGGGTGAAGGCAACACGCCGGCCTCATCTTGTGTAAGTTCCAGCATTTCATGTTAAGCTTTTTATGCAAAATTCCTGAAATTACACCATATCACTCAATTTCAAGCCTGTTTGAGTAAAAATACTACTGAAGGAGCATTGGAGCAACGACAATAAACAGAATAGGAATAGCCTTCATTGGTGGCATTTATGGGTTTTTGCGCATTTTTTTAGTGCAAAACTATACATGAGGATGCATTTTGCGCTTAACCATTGTACTTTGTCCATGCCAAAGCTTACAAAACGTACTGTTGCAAATGCCCTTATTAAATGCCTAACATGTTCACTTGTAGGGATGTGCAAAATTCGAATAATATGCATTTATGTAATTATGCAAAATTGTGACAAAATGACGTGAAATTATGCAAAGTGGAAATCTGTCCCTTTGAGCTATATTGTTAGTGCGAAATGCACCTTCGTGTAATTTTATTTCGAGAATGCATTTAAACCAGAGCACAGCGAACAACAGCCACTCATGTTCTGTTGTTCCTGTGAGTTCATGGTAAATATATACCATGAATTGTACCAATTTTTACTGCAAACGCCGCATAATTATGAAAAGAGGAGTAATGGTATAATTTCAGGAATTTTACATAAAAATAGTAACTTGAAATTCTCAAAATTATTCAAATTATTTCAGCGTAATTTAAATTTTGCTCAAACCCATGCACTTGCCAGTTCCCCACAACTTCGCTTTTCCGCCCTGAGCCCACCCTTGGGATGCCACGCAAAAAACAATACGTTTACAATAAACCACTGTCTGTATGGGCTGCCCAACTCCCCATCTAAGCTTCCATCCTCAGTCCATTAGTAGCCCACCTCTACCCCTGTGCTCTCTCCCCTTCTATTTATGGCTCCCTTTCCTTTTTTTCCACACTGTCCACTTCATTTCTCATTGATTTTCTTTTGCCCTCCCTTTCTCTGTTAACCCATCTCCACCCCATTTCATTCCCTTCCCCTGGCCTGCACTGGCACCTGGTAGGATGCCCCGCATCACACCACCATGAAAGTTCAATCTCCCCTACTTTGCTACTCCCCCAGCCTCCCACAGCCTATCCAATACTAATGTAGGCCCTTGGCTGACTGTGCTCTCCTTTCATAGCCCGGGGCTCCGCCTCAGCTTCCAGAGCTCACCCTCTCTATCACTGGGCGACTTCATGGTCCCAACTAGTCCGAGAGCTCCTCAGCTCGCCCAACGAGCTCCTCGGCTCGCCCAACGAGCTCCTCGGCAAACCAACCTGCGCCTCAACACGGACTCCACCGCAACATTCTCTCCGGTGGCACTTTCACGATTCAACACTGTTTAGTATCCCTTTCTCCATCCCCATAGCACCTGGTCTGTGGTGGTGAGCACACCTTTACCGCCCCCGGTGCACCGGTCATTCCATTCAGGGCTCGAGTCGAGGGTAGAAATCGTCTACTAACTATTTTCAGAGGGTAGACGCCGTCTATCCTGCTGCAAAGCTAGCCACTTTTAGCGGAGTAACACGTTCCTTTCCTACTTCTCCCAGAATTCACAGAAATATGCTGAACTCCTCTAGGTGTAGTTTTCCGACACCGGGACACTTTCAGCAGTGCCTGCACGTTGTCTGCTTTTGTTCCCAGCAGCAAAATACAGGCGGGGAAGGGACTTATCAGATTCCAGCTTTGCCTATAACAAAAGCCAGAGTTAAGAGGCCACAAGGCCTCTTTTTCTTGGAGTATCCTGAGTGGGAGCTATCAGGAGGCTCACACCTAGATGCAATAGAGGGGAAACAAAGTCTCACATCTTATCACTTCACAGGTACCTAAGAGAACAAGCATTGGCATAGCCAATAGGTCTCGCTTTTGGGACCTTATAAGTGTTTAGCCATGCAACACTTGATGTTGTTGCACCAAGGATATTGTGCTGGATAACTAAACACTTATAAGGTCCCAAAGGTGAGACCTATTGGCTATGCCAATGTCAAGCTCTGTTGTTACACAACAGCTAGACTTGATAAAGATCTCTGACAACTTGATAAACCAAAAATTATAGCTCTTGGATGGTAAGCACTTTTTCTGTGGAAGCACACAACTTGTGCCTAATTCAAACATGTACTCCTGTCCAGCAACATCTGTGCATAGCCAAAGTCCCTCTGTGGAATAATCCTGAAAGCTCTTTACAGGTTACTAATATAGGATCTAGTGTGATCTGTGCGGTCAAATCAGACCTAATAAACCAATTTTACCAAGCATTACCTAAATGCCCTGGCACCTCAACCAAAGAAAACAGTGTGGGGGGGGGGGGAGTATGGAGAAGGAAGGGTAGATCGGTTTAAAGAGAGGGAGATCATATAGAGGGTGGGGATAAAGGTCCAAAAAAGACGACGAGAAAGAAGGGTGGCACAGAAAAGAGAGAGAGAGAGCAAAAATAGATGGGATTTGAGAAAAAGAGGTAGGCGAACAGAGCTATGGGTGAAGGGGTTTTAAGAAAATCAAGAGGTGAACAGAGGAGTGTGAAGAGAGTGTAATAAACGGAAGGGAAAGGAAAAAGAGGAGCAGAGGGGAAAAGGTGGATGGGGAGAGAAATATAAATGGGGGGGGGAGTTGGGCTGCAGGCATTCTGGGAGAAACTAACAGACACTAGACTCCGGTCTGCTACATGCTGTGACGGGAGTCAGACCAGTAAATGAAATCGCTGAGAAACAAGGCCGAGTATTCCGGATTCCGTGAGCTCCTAAAAACATGGAGGTGCCGAGAGTGACTGAATGGTGCATCGGTTGTGTCCGTGTGAAAATCAGGAGTTGGGGCTATAAAACAACTTGAAGCAGGGGGGATGGCAATCACAAAAAACACTGACGGATTAAGTTGAGGCTTACACGTTCAAATGTTCTGAAGAGATAATGGAGCATTGTTAAACAACACATGAAGGGTGACCGGCAAAATAAGAGCGGGCGAGGCTTATCACCCTCGCTGTCTTGGTGTGAGAGACAGAGTAGGAGTATCCAATGCCAAGGGAATAACAGGGCCTCAAAGAGCGTGGTGCCAGATGAAGGGTGCGAGAGAGCTTGGGGGAACGGGGGGAGGGGCATACAGAGGACTGTGTGCTTGGAGAACAAACACAGGTCAGGGGCTAAGAGAGGGGGGGGCAGGAACTAGGAGTGAGTGAAGGGGACAGACTGAGAAATGAAAGACTGCCATTAAATCAAGCATTAACAAGCATTGGCTGCGCAGCAGTAAAAATAACGCAGCGCGGCCGTAAAAGCGAAAGTCATCGCCATCGCGATCACTCTGAAAGCAAAAGTGATCGTGATCGCGATGACGCGCTAAAGCACGCTAGGGATGCGCGCACAGCAGCGGGGGGAGGGGCAGAGATGGTGCTGAAGGCTGGCGCAGGAAAGGCAGATGGTTGGGCGAGAAGGGAGGGGGGAATGCGGGGAGCAGCTGTGCGCGTACACGCCATCATGCACTCAAGCTTGTAGCCAGCACAAAAATGTGGGTAGCACTTTCAAAACCCACCTACTAAATGTCTTGTCAAACCAACGCATGCGATGGGTCAGGCGAGACCTAAAAATGCTTTGGAGTTTGTTCAGTCCCTGTATATAAGAGATATGCAAGCACTGTAAGAATGTCAGATGTGTTGGTCACCCCAGTATTAAATCAAATACACAATTTAAATACCACTATTTTGTTTTATTTGTTTCATAGCGCTATAACACTACTCATCCCAATGCAGGGTGTCAGAGCGCTTTCAATCAATCAATCAATCAATCAATTAATCAATCAATCAATCAGGGGATTGAAAGCGCGCTACTCAGCCGTGAGGCTCTCAAGGCGCTGGGGGGGGGGGTGGGATTGCAAATTTGCTTAGCCGAAGAGTCAGGTCGTGAGGGTCTTTCTGAAGGTGTTCAGGGCGGGTGCGCTCCTGATGTCTGCCAGTAGCTCGTTCCATGTCTTGACTGCGATGTGGAAGAGGGATCTTTCACCTGCTCTGGCTCTGTGGATGTGCAGGGTTTCGGTCAGAGCGAGGTTGGTGGATCGGAGGTTTCTTTTGGGTACATGGGAGTGGATTCTGTCGTTGAGGTATTTTGGCCCGTTGTTGTGTAGGCATTTGTAGGCGTGGGTGAGGATCATGAAGGTGACTCTTTTCTCCATCGGGAGCCAGTGGAGTCTCCGTAGCTTTTGGCTGATGTGTTCGTGCCAGGGGATGTTTAGGACGAGTCTGGCGGCGGCGTTCTATATTGTCTGGAGTCTTAGGAGTAGGGATTTGTTGATGCCAGCATAGAGGGAGTTTCCATAGTCCAGTCTGCTGGTGATAAGTACGTGAGTGACCGTCTTTCTTGACTCAGGGGGATCCATTTGAAGGTCTTGCGGAGGGTGTTGAAGCAGCTGGCGGTGACGTCGTTGACCTGTCGGTTCATGGTGAGTGATGCGTCGAGTACAATGATGAGGTCTTTGGCGTGGTACGTGGGGGTAGGTGGGCTTCCGAGGGTGGTCGGCCACCAGGTGTTGTCCTATGCCGAGGGGGTAGTTCCGAGAACGAGGACTTCTGTCTTCTCGGCGTTGAGCTTCAGGCAGCTAGCTGTTGGTCATCCAGACTGAGACGTCTTGCATTCCTTTCTGGAAGTTGAGTTTGGCGTTGGTGGGGGTCTTTGGTGAGAGAGAGGATGAGCTGGGTGTCGTTGGCATAGGATACGATGTGTTGTAGGACGATGGCAGCAAGGGGGGCCATGTAGATGTTGAAGAGGGTCGGGCTCAGAGATGAACCATGTGGGAATCCGCAGGTGATTTTCATGGGCTCGGAGAGGAAGGGTGGCAGTCTGATCCTTTGACTTCTTCCAGTGAGGAATGATTGGATCCAGTCCAGGGCTGTTCCTTGTATGCCGGCGTTGTGTAGTCTTGCGACTAGTGTGTTGTGGGAGACGGTGTCGAAGGCTGCTGATGGGTCGAGTAGGATGAGGGCTGCAGAGTGCCCTTGGTCCAGGAGGGTGCGGATGTCGTCTGTGGCGGTGAGTAGGGCAGTCTTGGTGCTGTGGTTGCTTCGGAATCCCGATTGGGACAGGTCGAGGATGGCGTTCCCTTTGATGAATCGTGTCAATTCCCTGTTGACTGTTTTCTCTGCAACTTTGGCTGCGAAGGGGAGGAGCGAGATTGGCCGGTAGTTCATGAGGTAGGTGGGGTCCGCTGTGGGCTTCTTCAGCAGGGGCCTGACTTCAGCGCATTTCCAGCCGTCTGGGAGGGTGCCTGTTTTGAAGGTGGTGTTGATGGTGCATTGTAGTTCAGGTGCGACGGCTGTCGCGGATCTGTGGTAGATGTGAGGAGAGCAGGGATCGGTGGGGGCCCCCGAGTGGATGCCTTTCATGGTCGAGGCAGTGTCTTCGGTCGTGATTGGTGTCCAGTTGGAGATGGTGGGATGGCTGGTGTCTCTAGGGGGCGGGGATCCAGCTGTGGCATCCGGTGGGTGGTCGCTGAAGTTGTCGTAGAGGTTTTTGATTTTGAGGTGGAAGTAGGTTCCAAGTTTGTCACAGAGGTCTTGGGATGTGGTGATGTCTATGGCTTTGCTGTGTGAGTTGGTGAATTCCTAAATGACACTGAAGAGCTTCTTGGAGTTAGTCGAGTTGGCTAGGATTTTGTTGTGGATAAAATTCCTCTTGGTGGTTCTGATTTGGTTGTGGTAGTCCGTCACTGCGTCCTTGTATATGGAGTAGTTTTTGGTTGTCTTGGTGTTTCTCCAGTTCTTCTCCAGGCTTCTGCAGGTGCGCCTGGCTTCCTGGAGATCGGTGGTGAACCAGGCGGCTTTCCTGGGGCGCATCACACATACATATTATACAATGGCATTAAATCATGTGTGTACATCAATTTAAAGGATGTGTTCCATAAGACAGTGAGGGTTTCAAGGTGTAGTAGTCATGTCTTTCATACCGCACTGTGCTATATTAAAAGGATTACAATTTATGAACTGCTAGTAACAAGAGGATCCCTGTCTTAAAAGCAGTTACCCACTTATCCATTCACATAAAATAAATATCTGACAACTGAGTGTTACATAATGTAACAAGAGGCATATTATCCCTCCATGCTACTTTGATTTAAAACTAGGACTAGGCGAAACACAGATCTCTCCAGCAAATGCATTAACCTTCAGAGTTATCTTACCAGTATTATTATTTCCTAAGATTTAGCTGGCACTCAAAGATCTCTGCAGCAGGAGTCTTAACCCCATAAGATAGTTTAGAATAAAGACATTGCAACCAATTAAGCAGAGCAGATTTGCAGTCACATTTCTCCTTGTTGTCAAGTTCTTTGTGGCAGGGTTTAAAAAGATAAATGTATAAGTTGAGGCTCAGATTTTGCATCAGGGTTGCGTCAATATTTTGGCGCAGCCCCAATGCAAAATCTAATTTGTTAAATATTGTAATGCTCTCAAATGTACTCATGATAGACCTGCTAAACATATGTAAGGTCTTAAGATCTTAAGGTCTTAAGATCTGATGTCACTTCCTGGGGGGCCATGGGTTGTGATGCCACATGCAATGTCACACGTGTGATGCCACTTCCTGTGATGTCACACGCGGTGATGTCATGCTAAGTGATGTCACACCCATTCTGCCTAACTTAATGAGTCCCCCAAGGTCTTTTTTTATAGGACTTGAGCCCTGGTTCCACTCGTCCTCGACCGACCCGGCTACCCCTCCTCTAAAAGCTCCTCTGGTGCCTACAGGTCACCCTTCGTCATCTACGGCCGCAGTTTTATACCCGCCGATTCTCTCTCGTCATACCTGCCATCTTAGCTTGTTCACCCACCCTGCTCATGAATCTGGCCTACCTTAAAGCCTGACACAGTAAGATCCACTGGGTGAACTGGGGAGAAGGCAAGAAATGAGAAGCCCTCCCTACTGCATCTGTCCAATCCGCATCAAACCCCACCGCTTACCCTCATCTAGCCAATCGGCTTCCTCCCCCCTGCGAACAGCACCAAACATACAAAGCACCCCTTTACAGAATGGGACATGGCCATATGTCCCCATTCACATCACAACACTCCAGACATAAGGAGCACAGCCCCCTCCTTCCTGCCCGCTGATCCCTGCACCTGGATCTGGGAAATCCCAACAGCTAGTGTACACATGAGATGCACTCACGCACCATTCCACTGCATACAACTGATGTAAAAACATTGTATGCTCTCACAGCATCACAGTACACACACAACTTATGCACATGAGTCCACCATACAACCAATTAATATTCAATCATCTGTACCTGGACAAGTCCACACACCGTATGCACTTCCGCTCTGTGCCCACAGATTTCCTTTCTACACACAACCAATGTTAACACAGTGTGCCTGCATGGCAGCACACTACACGCAACTTATACACATACTCTTTCTACACATGTCCATACTACACAAAACAAATGCTAACATATAGTGTGCCTGTAAATCACTACACTACATGCTACTTATGCACACACACACACACACACAGTGCCCACACATTTCCATACTATACACAACTAAGGCTAACACATGGCATGCCTGCACATCACCACACTACACATCAATTATGCATCCACACCCTGTGCACTAACATTTCAATACTACGCACAACTAATACTCATCACATATAGTGTGTCTGATCACCCTCACACAACTAACACATACATACTATGTGCCTTAACGTTTCATACCACGCACAACCACTGCTAAAACATAGTGTGCCTGCATACCACTGTTCAAACAAATGATGTGTCTGCGCCCACCTGCTTTTTCACGACTAGGCCTGGGCGGTGATCTTCGCTCCGTTCGCGGAGTTTGCAGAGTTTTCTGCACTCCGTAGAGCTCACGGAGTGCAGAAAACTTCGCTTTGCGATGTGCAGCAGAGTTTTTTCCCCGCTCGCGATTGGTAAGTTCACGATTGCGAACAGTAAGTTCGAGAGCGCGAGCTGCCGCTCGGGTAGAATTTCTACCCAAGCAGCAGGAATACCAGCACAAACTGCAGTTCACACTGCACTCTGCCACTCGCAGAACTTCGCAGAGTTTTTTTTGTAACTTCGTGCTACACCCAGGCCTATTCACAACACAAAAATAGTTGTGTATTACTGACTATGTAAGCACAATACCACACACAAAAGTAACCCACATGTGCCATGCACCTTCCAAAGTGTAGTAGTCCATGGCCATTTTTTTGCAGATTCCATTGAAATGTAAAGCATTTAAAAGAATGATTCCAGTCCGCCTGGAAGACAAAAAAAATCCTCAGAGTCAGGCGCGGGTCAGGTTCCTTAACAGTATCCAGACTTGGAAAGTCTGTGCCTCACTCACCAGATGAAGGAACATATGTGCACTCATATGGTCACGTTTACTGATGGATGATACTAGGTTGCATCAACAAGTCAACAAGGCCTGTGTTACATGCATGCAGTAGTAGTCCATACATTTGTAGACGAGTATCTCCTGGAAGCAGAGACTTTGCCGATGGCCTACAGGACAGAGCCGCTCTGCTAGAACAGTGACCACGCATCTCCCCTTCTCCTGCTCTGGTGTTGCCAAGGAACGGATCCCTTGTAGTGCTCTGAAATTTCTAAAGGAAGCACATTTTAACTAACTTTTGTTAACCCCAAATGATACTACGGTGTCAGTGTGCAGGTGACCTACTCATATTGTCGAAGTTGCAGTAGGACTGCTGGCTGGTGGGCGCCTGGCTTCCAGATCTTTACGTCTAACGAAGAAGCATGAATGGGAGAGACGAGAGGGGTTAATGTCTTGTATTGGGTTTCCTCTTTCCCCTCTTCAGGAACCCAGTTTGTTCTAATTGTATTTTATTGTATTGTATTGTAATTGCATTTATATAGTGCTTACTACCCATGACGAGGCATCGAAGCGCTTTTCCAGCGAGTAGCACGCTACTCCGCACCCATAAAGGATTAGTGGTGAATTAGATTAGTGAAAAATGAAAGTAATTTGAGTGGTGGACATGTTAGTCATTTTATTTGGATTGAGAAGGATAGTGGAGGGATAGAAGAGGGAAAAAGGTCTGCGCTTATATAGCGCTTGCTACCCCTGATGAGGTGTTTAAGCGCTTTTTCGGCCAGTAGCACACTACTCTAGAACCCATGAAGGATCATAGAGACCTTCCACCCACACTTCCATATCATGTGGAGTCCCCCACAGCTCTGCACATCTCCCGCCATGTGGAGTCCCTCTGAGTTCGACACCTCTCTCAAACTCTTCAGACGTATATGGAGTCACCGGGTCAGTTTGCATAATGGAAGAATCTCTGCCTTCTAAAATAGTGACAACAGCCAACCTTGCCGTCTTTGGAAGCCAGTCAAGGACTCAGGGGTGGTTTCAGATTATATGAGGAATGGACCTCTGAATCTTTGGGTCTTTTATTTAAAAAGAAATTCCTTGAAGTGCATATTTCTTTTGTTCACTTCCCCTCCCACTCATTTGAAGGTCAATACTTCCTACTCACAATAGTAACTCTACTGTGGATCACTCGGCTGAGTATCTGGGATACTGTACAGATACCCAAGTATTCTCTTGTGTCCATAGTTCAAAAAGAGTTCACACTGTGTGTTCCAATTACACCTCTCGAAAAGGTCAAGGGGCATATCTACTAAATGTGTGGTTATTAAAAGGAGTCGCAATTTACTTACTGACTTTTCGCAACCACTACATTATTCTGTGAACCGCCCTAAGTACTAATATGTCGGTTTGTAAAATAATGATTGGGTGGGGGGATTCTGCAGAACGACCTGTCTAATGAATATTCATTAGGCCGGTCGCAAATTGTGACAAGAATTGTGGTGTGCAAGGGACAGCAGACCAACATGTCTGTCTTTGCATTTGAAAACAGTTTTTTTTTTTTTAAAGCAGCCTGATTTTCTCAAAGGAATCTGGGTTGCTTTAAAAAAAATGTTTTACATCAGTTAGGAGAAACGTCATTGACAGTTGATGGTGGTCCCCTGGACCCTTCTCGGTGGCTGTGGTCGGGCTAGGTGTCTTGTACAGAGGGGAGAGGAGTTGGCCTAACGGCTAGGGCGGTCACCCTCAAATCCGGGGAGCCAGGTTTAAATCTCGGCACGGACGAGCAACATACTATGATTCTGGGCAAATCACTTAATCTCCAGTGCCTAACAAAAATGAGTGTGTCCTCATGTAACACAACTGGTGCTAATGAAAAGCGCCCTGAAACCCGATACCTTCGGGTCAAGTTCAGGCTATATAAAACTCCATAAATAAAATAAATAATAAAATAATAAGTAAACAGTCGAAAATCAGGTTCAGGCAATGAAATGATGGCACATGAAGGGCTCATATTGCTTACCAGGTAAACCTCAAGTCATGTTGAAGTCCTATTGATAAGCCCACGGGTTTCCGACTGCACGTTTCAGCTTAGAGGGTGTTGACTCAAAGGCCTTCATCAGGAACATCAGCAGTCACAGAACAGTAACCTAATCTTTTGTGCTCATTTTCTTTGGCAAAATACCGTACCCTGAGATTTACTGGTGTATAGCCGAACCTGACCTGCCCTGATCCAGTGTTTAATTTGGAAAAGAATAAGTGCCAGGGCCCTAGGCAGGAGGGCACTGCAGCTCGCGCTATCCATTGCCTCTGCCAGTGACAGTACCAACACAACTACGAAACGTCACACTCTTACAACTGTGACAATTCATTTCATTCCGGGCCCCTATGCTATAAGAATGGCTATGGTGGCAAGTATCAGTCATTGCTAATGTATATTGAATTATTAAAGAGCTCTTGTTGTCCTCATAACTAAATTAGGCAGACAGTGCCACCATGTGGCAGACTGTCATAAGCGCCCATACTGACAATTAAGTGCCGGTGGTGAGCACCAGAAACCACAACCTCAAATTAAGCACTGCCCTGACTTAAACTAACCTAACACAAAATAGCATAACAGAAAATCACATAATGGTGCTAACACAACACAACTTCACATGCAATCATCTCATATCACATCACCTAACATAACGCTTAACATGTTACTGACCAAACCTAACATCACATCACATCATCTAAAGCCACCTAACCCCACCTAACCTAACTCATATAACCAAAACTACCCTAATGCAGTCTTGCCTCACAGCCCTATCCTATGAACATATCACCACATCACACTAACCATCAGCAATCCATGAACATCATCTCACATCATATGTACACTGCCTCACACGCACACACACTCATCACAGGAACATTACATCTAGAGAAGTGGCACCTTGTACCTCCATTCAGGCAGGACTCGTCATATAGGGTTTGATTGTGGTTGAGACGTCAAATCTTTCTCACGGTCGACATGTTGGGTTGCACTTTAAACTTGGGATTAGTGTCACACAAGATGCATGCACCGGTGGACAATGTAATATCAAATTCACTGCAGAGGATGGGTTGGCTGTTCATGATTGACAGCCCTACCAGCCGGGTTCCTCATTGTACGCAGATGCTGTATTATACCCTGTCCTCTGGAAGGTATATTCTCTGACATGGAATAAATGGCTGGGCAGTATAATAAAGCTCTTTCCATCTCTCGGCAGAGAGGGAATCGCAGGGCTCGTAAACAGTGTGGAAAGTGCATTAGGGCAGCATGGCCCGGAGCCCATGTTCAGGTGTAATTGAGGCGAGACGTTAGGGTGCACCAGAGAGAGAGAGCGAGCGAAGAGGGGAGGGCTGCGGCTCGCCGTCAGCACTTAGGGGCTGAGATACAAGTGTGATTGATCCACAGAGAACCCAGAATAGGAGTCCATATTCTGAGCAGGAAGATTGCATTAGGTAAGAGCGCATCCCTGGATCCGGGCCAGAAGCCGCCAGGGCCAGACGGCGGGATGGACCGGGATCATGATCTCAGACTGGACCTAGTGTCAGGTTTAAGGCTGGGCTGGGCTCAGAGACCGGCTGTGTGCAGACCAGAAAATGAAACGGAAGAGCCTGGGGGTAGCTCTGCGGTGCACAAAGTCTACGGAAGAATTGACCCGCATGGATAATTTGGAACTCGCCCCAACAGGCTAGCCGCTCTGAACATCTGTCAGGTGACTGGAGAAAACCACTTCTCAATACTTACCAAGGAGTAGGCCTGATGAGTTACCTGAGAAATGTGGTACAAAAGGGGCCTCATGGGAACAGTCCAGCCCGAACTGCCAAGCCATGCCTTCCCTGGACCGAAACAAGCTTCCTAGGACCGGTTTCTGGCATTTCAGCCTTCTTCAGCCAGGCTTGCTTGAATCCAGTGGCAAAGTGAGCAAGGGACTCACGTCTGAGCATACCCTGCCAACTTATGGCCAACAAAGCGGTACAAAAGGGGGTGGTGAAGGACGGAGCATCAGAACAAATCAAACACTCAGACCCAGTCAACAGATCTGGGTTTGATCCTTGATCCATCACCGTTCTTTAGCCCACTCTGCCACCCCAGTTCAGACATGGCCATATGCAAATCAGTCTGACCCTGTGCCTCATGGGAACAGTCCAGCCTGGACTGCCAAGCAAGGGAAAAAGTGTGGCTCTATGGTGAAAGAGGGTGAATATCTTTAGCCTGTGCGCGTGCACTACGGTTAGTGACAACCGAAGAGCTGTCAACTGCCCACCCAGCCATGGGAGCCCATGTCATTAGGTTGACTGCAGGAGACATAAGGAACTTGGAATCACACAGTGGATAAACAGGAGCTGGGATTCAACTTAAGGAACAACCGAACCCGCGCTGCCAACTGGTTGTACACCACAGTCGTCAAACACTATAATCAAAGAAGGGTGAGACTGTGCACTTCTGAGGAAAGACTTTTGGAGCTATATAATGGGATGGATGACGTTACAACGCATGCTATTACAACGCATACCTTTACAACGCATTTTTTACAACGCAACATCCACTACAACGCATTCCATTACAACGCAGGACACTACAACGCATTTTTAAAAACTACCTTTACAACGCATTCCATTACAACGCATACTACCTTTACAACGCATACCATTACAACGCATAATATTACATTGCATTTAAGGTAAGTATTGGATAGTATAGGGGTAAAAATTACTATTCTTACTCCAGGGGGTGCAACAGTAGGGTAAGTGTTGGATAGTGTAGGGGTTTTAATGTAATATTATGCGTTGTAATGGTATGCGTTGTAAAGGTAGTATGCGTTGTAATGGAATGCGTTGTAAAGGTAGTTTTTAAAAATGTGTTGTAGTGTCCTGCGTTGTAATGGAATGCGTTGTAGTGGATGTTGCGTTGTAAAAAATGCGTTGTAAGTGTAGTGCGTTGTAAAAGTTGCGTTGTAAAGGTTGTATACCTATATAATGACATTCTGGTCTCTTACCACTCCTTCCCTAGCAAAAGCTAATACTTACGGCCTTTACTTGGAATCTGGCTCCCCCTTATGATGACAGCATAAGGTGGCAGACAACGTAGCCTTGATGTAGAGCTAGAACAGGAGTCTCCAACCTTTTCTATGAAATATTGAATGGAAATCATCCCGAGCTACTAATATTAGTGTTGTAATAGTGACCACATCAGACAAGATTACATTAGCGGCCACCAAATGCAAAACGCAAGCAGTGATCACCTCAGAGCATCACAAATGGTTGCCTACAGTAATGTAACAAAAATAAAAATAAATGAAAGCCACAGCGACAATGCCATTGACACCAAGGTCATCATCATCATATTAATAAATCTCTGCTACTCAGCATGACTTTTCACTCAAATATTAGCTTTCACTGTATTTTGGAAATCGTACCATTATACTCCACACATCAGCTTATAAATTCTGAGGATGCATGCATTTTCATCTCAGATATACGGTTTGCAAATTTGGTCTACGTTAATTGATTTAACCAAACAAAAGCTTCTAATTTGGTTGGTTGAGCTGCACACAGAAGAGCGACTTCTACGGGGCTGGAGAGCTGCCAGTAGCCCACGAACTACTCGTTGGAGAAGCCTGTGCTAGACAGATGAGAAAAAAACTGGATATTTCCTCATGTTCCACTTAGCTGTTTTAGGAATAAAATTTTGGGGGGGGATTCAAAAAAATTGAAAATCCATATTTTTTTAGCTGACAAGGAGGTACTAGAGTTACCTTCCCTGTACGCCCTGCCGGTCTACTCAGTAGGAAATTCGTGCTTTAGTGTTAACGGGAAGCACAAACCGGCTTAAATTCTTGAAAAGATGATGGAGAAATGGACTGGCATTCAGAAAAGCTTTTATGAGAAAGAGAAATACTGCAGGAGTATTCTTTTAAGTACTCATGCATTTCTGAATCGGTCTGAAATCATGTCCAACGTCCTATTAGTAAAAGTGCAAATACAGCCAAGTCCATCAGTTATTTGTAACTCTATGTCACTATATTCTATGAATATTCTCAATTGAGATATTTTTGATATTTTGAAATTTTTATAAAAGTACATAAAGAGTACTACATTATGTACTCTAAAATACCTTCGTGAATAGGCCAGAAAGTCAGGGAGCGGGAGGTTAGGCTGGCTAGGTATTGTGGCTGCCTCAGAAACACCATATGATCAATGCTGTGTGTAGCATTTGTACAGAGAAATGTTTGTTATTGCTAAGGTATGGCAGGGTTTGTGGTATTTACAGCAGCACCCAAAGCTCTTAGGGGCCCTGTGGCAGTGTATAATCAGGATAAATTCGAAATGAAGTACAGGACGAGTCTTTGGTGACACCAATGGAGATGCGTCCAACCGTACACCCTACATGGTGTACGTTGCTGCCCATGTAGGCAAGCACTTTCAATGCAACACAAGGACTCAGGTGTTGTCTTGGAAACAAGAAGACCCCGGCTCTCATGCTGGCGAAGATACAAGGTCCTGGAAAAATTCAAGGAATTTCACAGCATGTGCAGCTGTCGCAGCTTTTCAGAGGTACTCACAAGCACAAACATTTACACTTATAAAAAGTGCACATTTAACATACACGTGCATATGCAGTGTTGAACTTTAAAAAAAATGTTATTTAAAAAAATAAAAAAAACACTCCATACAGGAACCACTGGTCAAGCCTTCCACCTTCCCCTGCAAAAACGGTCGCCCACCTGCCCCGGCCAGGAGGACATCTCTGAACATTAACAGGGTGGTAAACTATCTGCAAAAGGCTTATGAATGGCCATAAACTTGCACGTGTGTGGGTTTTCATTACATTTTACTATTGAATGAATGAATGAATATTAGATTTCTAAAGCGCTAACTTAGCCCAAGGCCTGGAAAGCCCACAACATACCTTTGAGTGCAGATGTACACACACATAAATTCCATCATGCTTGTGTAACTTTAAGTGTGAGTGAATCCACATATGAGGCAGACTCACATTTGTGAATTACATGCATACGTTTGCGACTGTAAACACGTGTATTTGGACAGCGTAGGGCCTCACCTGGAGCCGGTGGACGTCATGCGCTCACTGGAGAGGCCCGCTCTGGTTTTGCCAGTGGAGACCTTTCACTGATGGACTTCAGCATAAGCACATCAGCCCATCCACCCTATTTACAGCTGACTTTCTGTTGTACTTTTTAGGGTTCTGGACCACCAGTGAAAGCCTGGCATTCCCAACCGGAGAAAAAGATAAAATGGACCCTACACCCTCGGAGAAGTTCCTACTCTGGAAGTTTGATTTTGTAAATCAAAAACATTTGGGGAAATAATGACTAAACACAGCAGTTGCTGAGCAAATTTCCACTGCCTTCAGAGACTCTACCTTGAAAGTGCGTCCTTTAAAGCACAGAGATCTCTGCAAAGCCGGTGGAGATCTGTAAATAGGGTGGACGGCTGGCTGCCCACCATGTTCTAAATGAGACCCTTAATATTAATTTGGGAGCACGCCTACCTTTTTGAATCAGGCCTTCAGTGCTTAATTTGTAAAAAAAAAATAAGTGCCAGGGCTCTAGGTGGAAGGCCTCTGCAGCTTACACCACCCATTGCCGCTGCCAGGGCTGCCAATGAAAGTACCTACACAACTACTAACCTGCACACTGCTACAAGTGTGACAAGGCAGACGATTCCAGGCCCCCAAAGTCATAAACATACCTTGGGCAGCAGGTATGCGTTGTTTTCAATGCATACTGGATTGATAAATAATTGCTGTACTGCTTATCTCTAATTTATTCAAACAGCACCACCATGTGGCAGCTGCCATAAGTACCTATCTCTAAATTATACAAACAGCGCCACCATATGGCAGCTGCCTTAAGTATCTATACAAACAGCGCCACCATGTGACAGCTGTCATAGGTACCGGTGTTGACAATTAAGTGCCAGTGCTGACAATTATGCGCTGGTGCCGAGCACCGGAAACCACGGGTTTAAATTAAGCACTACAGGCCTTGCATCGCTCCAAACCTCAGTCCTCAAACATGTCAAACTTCAAAGTGTGTAGAAGGGGGATGAAAACCAGTCTACAAAAATGAAAGTATATGGGAGAAGACACGCCAAGGCCCTTAGCTACCAAGACACTGAAATGCCATGAAGCTGTTCCCCCCCAGCCCCAAATTCTCCCCCTTCCCACTAAGGTAGCCTGAGACGATGCTTTTGGTTCTGATTGGAGATGTCGCAATCTCAGACTGTATTTTATTCACAAAAACGAAGTAAGAACTGTACACTCGGCATCACAGAAATGTAAGGGGATGGGGCGTGGATTGCTGGTTTTTCCCACCCACCAAGCCTTCATTTGGGAAGCACTGTATATTTTCTGTTAGTAGAAGGGAGTGCTCTGTTTCGAAGTTTGCAGTGTTGTTGCTTATTGTGTCTCTAACTTTCCTTTTTTGTCTTGCAAGTTCTTCTCAAGTATACCCAGCGCCTTTTATCTTACTGGGGTGGGATGAGTTGATGGTACAATGAATTGCCAAGCAGCTCTCCCTTGGTACCCTTTCCAAGGGCCTACCCTGTCTCCAGCCTCACCAACCAAACACACAACTGGTGTGGCTTGCTGACACCTGGAGAGAAGGATGGCTTCTCTTTCAGCATTCTATGTGCTCCCGCAGAGCAAAGATATGGGGAGGAGGAGCCAGCTCATCATGGCCACTCGGAGCTGATGCTCGGAGCTGAACCCTCTTTCCAGCTTCCCGAGCGGCATCCCGCCGAATTGTTTTCACATCAAGAACAACGATTCTGCAGCCGGAATGCTGGCAGGTCACCTGAAGATCTATATCGCCCGTCTCCGATCTAGCATTGAGGAGAAATGAGCAGTGATGTCCCAGCATATGAAGACGCTAAGATGGCGCCTGGAGAGCTGAGAGGTCGCGTCCGGTTCTGAAGGAACTGCACCATGAGTCCGCCGACCTCCGTCTTACCCCCCAAATAACGCCCCCAACCCTTGGCCCGCATCTTGATCTGAGGGCCACTCATCGCAGTGACTAACAGGGATGTACGTCGTTACAACGCACACTTTTACAACGCATGCACTTACAACGCATTTTTTACAACGCAACATCCACTACAACGCATTCCATTACATCGCAGGACACTACAACGCATTTTTAAAAACTACCTTTACAACGCATTCCATTACATCGCATACTACCTTTACAACGCATACCATTACAACGCATAATATTACATTGCATTTAAGGTAAGTATTGGATAGTATAGGGGTAAAAATTACTAATCTTACTCCAGGGGGTGCAACAGTAGGGTAATTGTTGGATAGTATAGGGGTAAAAATTACTATTCTTACTCCAGGGGGTGCAACAGTAGGGTAAGTGTTGGATAGTATAGGGGTAAAAATTACTAATCTTACTCCAGGGGGTGCAACAGTAGGGTAATTGTTGGATAGTATAGGGGTAAAAATTACTATTCTTACTCCAGGGGGTGCAACAGTAGGGTAAGTGTTGGATAGTATAGGGGTAAAAATTACTATTCTAACTCCAGGGGGTGCAACAGTAGGGTAAGTGTTGGATAGTATAGGGGTAAAAATTACTATTCTTACTCCAGGGGGTGCAACAGTAGGGTAAGTGTTGGATAGTATAGGGGTAAAAATTACTATTCTTACTCCAGGGGGTGCAACAGTAGGGTAAGTGTTGGATAGTATAGGGGTAAAAATTACTATTCTTACTCCAGGGGGTGCAACAGTAGGGTAAGTGTTGGATAGTATAGGGGTAAAAATTACTATTCTAACTCCAGGGGGTGCAACAGTAGGGCAAGTGTTGGATAGTATAGGGGTAAAAATTACTATTCCAACTCCAGGGGGTGCAACAGTAGGGCAAGTGTTGGATAGTATAGGGGTAAAAATTACTATTCTAACTCCAGGGGGTGCAACAGTAGGGTAAGTGTTGGATAGTATAGGGGTAAAAATTACTATTCTAACTCCAGGGGGTGCAACAGTAGGGTAAGTGTTGGATAGTATAGGGGTAAAAATTACTATTCTAACTCCAGGGGGTGCAACAGTACGGTAAGTGTTGGATAGTGTAGGGGTTTTAATATAATATTATGCGTTGTAATGGTATGCGTTGTAAAGGTAGTATGCGATGTAATGGAATGCGTTGTAAAGGTAGTTTTTAAAAATGCGTTTTAGTGTCCTGCGATGTAATGGAATGCGTTGTAGTGGATGTTGCGTTGTAAAAAATGCGTTGTAAGTGTAGTGCGTTGTAAAAGTTGCGTTGTAAAGGTTGTTCCCCGACTAACAGCAACACGGACAGGACGCCGAAAGTGAACGGCCACCGATGAGCAATAGGTGAGAGCTCCGCCCATGCCGATGAGACGTGGCACGCTCCCACTTCACTCGGCATCCTAAGCGCTTCAACCCCGAGCGGGGTCTAGACCCCTTTTGAGAACAGGAGTACCGTAGGAATAGTTGAGGGTCCCCCACCTTGCATGCAACACAGTAGTGCCCTCGGTGAGCCCTGGGATCGATGCCTGACCCCAAAATGATGCCCACAGTCAGGCAGACCCAGACGGCCTAATGGTGCACCCGGGGGTCCTCCATGCTAAACTCAGCCTAGTTTCTCTACTCCTGGCAAAGGACTGCTCAGTGGAGGACATGGGGAGTCGTTGATCACCTTCCTGCAGTCCCTCCGTAATTTGGCCTCGTCTTCCAGAGAAAGAGGAAGTCCCGCCTCTTATAGCTCACTTGTCTCTGCATCTAACTGGCGTCCAGGGGGTCCGAGCTGTCTGCTGCCTCCCATGAGCAGGGCTTCATCATGGCCGAGACCAACTACCACAACAACGCCTACACTGGGATATACAGAGGCCTGGACATGACGTGTCTGACCTTAAAATGGCGGCCGCCTCTGCCTTCGTTTCCTCGGCAGCCTAAATGGCAGCCCCCAGCTCCTTCTCTGATTTGTTTTATACTCCCCCCCCCCCCTTTTACCTCTATGCTCTAGTGGGGACATTTTCTTCCGCTACTTGACTATGCAACTATAGCCTATGTGACTATTCAAAACTGTTTTTCCTGAACGTTGAGACCTGAGCAACATGGCTGATGTCCGGTGGAGCTGCTAGACAGCTATAGAGGAGATTGGCCCTGGTTTCCCCCTTGACCGTCACCTACCCAGCCGGACATTGGACACAGTTCTTCCTCGTCTCCCTGCTATGGCTCCTTCCTCCCATTCCTCCTACGAATTCTCACAACATTGTTTTTGTTTACTGTACCTTACTATGCTCTTGTAACTGATGTAACTTGTAACACAACGTTCCTCTTGTAAAGCGCTCTGATACCTCCAGGTCTAGCCAGCGCTATATAAAACTCTTCAAATAAATAAATAAATAAATAGCCATTCAGAAGAACATCTCAATGTCTCGTTTATAGACCTTCAGTTGTCTGATGTTTAAGATCTTGCCGATCAAGGTCAGTCATTAATTAAATATTTTAGTTCTGGCCGACAGTGAAAAAAAAGCAGACAAACAACTCAATCAGGCTCACCTCCCAACCCTTCCCCCACACCACTTGTAACATCTACCAATGCAAATCAGCTTGCTAGCCACTCTATCTCTCAATTGATTTGTAACTAAAAACTACGACATCTGTTGATTGTAAGGGAAAAAATATCCAGCTATAATTAAGAAAACACAATTAGAGGCAGAGTCCGTTTGCTGGGAACAATTTGTAATTGGAGAAACTGATAAACAGCATAAAGGAAGGAGAAATTAGATACTCAGCAAATTTTCACATTTTTTTTCCTTTTTGCAAAAAGGCAAGAGAGCCAGCCTCGGCGCGGCACCGGATTGGACGGCGAAAACGCCTTTGCTAAAAATACACAGCGTCCCGTCTACGCTGCCGTTCCAAGCCTCCTCTCAGTATAACAAAAAGGGCAAATTTTCTGAAGGAAGTGCAAATGGGATATAATTGCAATAATGCAGCCCTCTCATCCACGGTGTAAAAAGGGATTGGCAAATTACCCAGAAATAATTTGGTTAGAGATAAAAGAGGAAGTGTTTTCCTGCCTCTGTGTGGGAAGCTAATCAGCCACTCTCCATTTGCTAATCAACAAATCTCTCACTGTTGCAAATCCTGAGTGATTCAACGGAGGACTTTTATGTAAGGGGCCAAAGCCCACCGTAAGCGACCTGTATCCATGGGAGCTGGAGAGATGAGAGCTCAGCCTATCACACTAGGCCAGAAAATGCTAGGGCCAGGCCCTTTCCACCCTGGGAAGGGGGTCCTCCCTGAAACACCTTGCTTCTGTACTCCCAGGAAGCTGAGCTCCAATAGCCATCATAAGCCCCCCAGCTCTCTCTACCACTATGGACCAACATGCAAGCTTACCTTTTGAGGAGGGGCAGAGTGTGACGTGGGGATTGTGGAAAGAGGATCAGCTTCCTGTCTTATGCTCTGGCCAATGAAATATCTCTCAAACACTGTAAAATGAATCTTAACTCTTTCAGTAATGGATTCCTCTCGATCACGAACATAGCCCTTGCCCAATTTTTTCCTGACTCTCCTCTTCCGCCCTTCCCCTCCTGCGAACCCATCTTTATTCTGTTCCCTTGGGCTCTTCCTGCTGGGCAGAGGCCTGCGGCCATCGACCCAATAGGCACTAATGGTTAGTCAGGTGGGGTGAGTTTTAGCTGAACACTGATCTCTGAAAAGAGAAAGATTTTTAGGCTGGGAAATCAAGAGAAATGTGGACACCAGTGGCCGACTCCATCCTCTCCACGGGCATTTTGACCTCACAATACCACATTCAATCTGGTTTATTGTCTCGGGGAGAGCCAAGCTCAAGATAATCCCCGGGAGACATCTGTTATCCTCATAGCAGTGAAGGTGAGTGGTGGCCCTATAGAGACCAGCCTACTAAAAGCGAACAGCTCTCGGAAGAGAGGTGCCTATCGGCAATAAATAGACCATAAATTGGCATGAAATACAGTGTAGTAACAGCGTAATGTAGTCAGAATATTGCTTGACATAAATATTGTGTGCTAAACATCGTTTACTGAAGTATTGCCCAACTACAGTTAATAACAGAACATCTACACCCAATAGGCCGATATTTTTGTGAACATTTTTTGGAACACGGAATTCCTTTCAGACAACATTTCTGCTAACAGTATGCTGACATAAAACCTTAAATAATCATTCATTCCAAGTGTTCTGTCCTTTCGGGAGACAGGGTCTACACTCACAGCCATGAGAGGTGTGGTACCCTGCTTCCAATGACGCCTACTGCGGTTGCCTCCTACAAGGAGTATTGTGACCTCCTACTTCTGAAGCTGTGTTTGTTGTCCACTCCCGGATCTGGTACACTGAATTTGTGGTCTGATAAACCAGGCAATCTAAGGTCTAATCCCAGCTTTACTGCTTATCTGAACTGTGTGGTCGTTGACAAGCCACATAAAATTCCTTAGAGGTGACTGATTAATTTAAAGGACAAATGGACAGTGCCACTCGGAGCCTGCAGAACTTTGGGGAGGCTACTGGGGTAAGAGCATCTTACTGCAAGTTGGAATGTTCAGACGACAGTGTAATAGGAACTCTTGTAGGAGCTGCAGAGTGCCACATGGATCTGTTGAATTAGGAGCGGTGGAGGCACACTCCACGCGCCCACGTCCGTGTGATGGAACCTGAGAAAGCTCTTGAGTTGCTTGGTTTCCCTGCTGTGGGTGTGGTGTGTCATGTGAGCTGAAATGCTAGCCACAGGACAACTATTCTGACAAGTCACGCAGGCAGTCCCCGGCCTGCAACCTTTTGCTACAGCATCACCAACCTGACAAGGAAAAATTGCTGTGAGATCACACCAGAGGCAGAAGAAGCAAGCTATACAAATGGCGTGTCACCGTAAAAATGACTGGGGTCATTCGTTCCGCCTTTTCCCAAAAGTAGGCAGAAATTGCTGAACTTGTGAGTATTGACTGGCTTAGCACACATGCAGAAAAGCAGTAGGCGTCAGCTAAGGGTACAGGTGGAAGCCGATGCCGTACTAAGGGAATTTCACAGGATATCCAACATGGAGCCTGAGCGGCCTATGAGATTTCCAAGATGGCGCCGGAGTACTGTCACCATAGGGCAGAAGGCTATATGTGGCTAAACCTGACATCACCTGCACAATCTGGATATACCAACTGGTGACGCCCTAGGCGTAGGGTCAGTCATAAGAAACTGAAAAACTTCCCAAAAGGCTGGGCCATGGAAAAGGATGGTGTGATGGTGCATAGTTGGTCACGTGTCTGACTCATGACGTATTATGGATTGTTCCACAACATTTCCTAACTTTGAGAGCCACTGGCCTGTGGAGATATCTCTCGACCTCCCGTCGGGCTCGCTCGCCCCTGGACACGGATACAGTGACAGGGAAGAGGCACCCAAGAGAGAGGAAACAACAGAGACTTCAACAGACAAAATAAATTGCAGCTTTATTTAGAAAAGAGCCAAATACTTTAACGTGAGAGAAAAAGGTAAAAATAACACCGTGCGGGAGAGTGAGAGATGCATTTCAAGCTCTGAAATATTTATCACGTTTGATCTCCGCGTCCAGCGCCATTTTCTGGAAAACACGAGGGTTTGAGTGATGACACGGCACATTTTTAATAATGCATCGTTTATAAAAGGCTGTGCAGAGTGCCTTCCTCCCGATGTGAGTATTGCAGCCATATATCAGGGCACCGCTAATAAACGTGGCATCCCAGCTGGGCCACAAACTGGAATTTATGATCTCTCAGCCAGCACTTTCTTCTCTCTGTCTGCACTCTTCCACTAATGGGAAAGGCAAGTCCAGCAGCAGAGCAGGCGAGGAGCAGGGCCGGGCGGGAGGGAGGGATGGCCATGCGTGGAGGGCCGGAGGTCAGCTGTGGACCAGAGGATGGTGAGGCATGGAGGTCAGGCGTGGATCAGAGGATGGTAAGGCATGGAGGTCAGGCGTGGATCTGAGGATGGCAAGGCATGGAGGTCAGGCGTGGATCAGAGGATGGTAAGGCATGGAGGTCAGGCGTGGATCTGAGGATGGCAAGGCATGGAGGTCAGGCCTAGACCAGAAGATGGTGAGGCGTAGAGGGCAGGCGTGGATGGTCCAGAAGGGATGAGAGACTGGTGAGGCTCACGTGAGAAGAGAGTCAGGAAGAGATGACCGGATGGTCAGGCATGAAGAACAGGACGTCAGCTGTGGATCAGAGGATTGTCAGGCACAGAGGTCAGGCGTGGATCAGAGGATGGTGAGGCATGGAGATCAGGCGTGGATCCGAGGATGGTGAGGCATTGAGGTCAGGCGTGGATCCGAGGATGGTGAGGCATGGAGGTCAGGCGTGCATGGTCCAGAACGGATGAGAGGCTGGTGAGGTTCACATGAGAAGAGGGTCAGGAAGAGATGATCAGATGGTCAGGCATGGAGGGCAGGGGGTCAGCTGTGGATCAGAGGATAGACAGGCACGGGTCAGGCATGGACACCAGGTATGGGTGAGTGGATGGTCAGGAAGGGATGAGAGGCTGCTGAGGTGGGGATGCGAAGAGGAAGAGATGAGCCGATGGTAAGGCATGGAGGGCAGGAGGTCAGGCATGTGTGAGGGGATGGTGTAGGAAGCATGAGAGGATGTTAAGGTAGGAATGAAAAGGGGGTCAGGAAGAGAAGAGCAGATGGTCAACCAGGGATTAGAGATGGGTCAGACAGGGGAGACTGGATGGTTAGAGAATAAGAGAGCTGATGGTCAGGGAGAGGAGGCCAGGAAGGGTGAAAGGAAGGTTAAGGAGGGGTGAGAACCGCATCAATTAGGGAGGAGAGAATAGTCAGGTAGGGATGAGAGGAAATATGGTGTGGATGGGGAAAGGATACGGCAGGATGAGAGAAGGGTCTGGCAAGGATGATAGGTGGTATGGTTTGGTCGAGAGAATGACCTGAAAGCATATGAAGAGAGCTGAATAACACACAGGGATTATAGAGATCTCAAATGTAACAAAGACAACTCTCTCCATCAGAACACTGACAACAATATTGACACCTTCAGACGCAACTATTCCCTACTTGGCACAAATTACACAAAAATATGTGACCTCGATAAAATCATTTCTTTTAAAAAAACTCTACAAAATAAAAAATAAAAAAATTCACAAGATATACTTTGCCCCATTTGGATTGCAGTTGTGCTTAATATATATAATGTATGTTCCTGTCTAAGCATACACTGAATTCTAACAGACTGAGTACCCTAAATCTTTCCCTCTTCCTAAAAAAGGAAAAAAGGTTGATTCACGTTTCTGTGGCATCTTCGTATTCTCGAAAAACCACCATCTTCAGGACTAAAACTACAATTTCTTATATCTCTATAGATATACATATATATTTTTTCGGGGTCACTCTGGTAATAAAATTAATTCAGTTATAGTTTGCAGGGTTCTCCAAAGTCGGTCCTGGAGGTCCAGATCCATGCCAGATTTTTAAGATAACTACATTTATCTAAATGGGGATATGCAAACAATCTGGCTTGGATCCCGCCCTCCAGGACCGTCTTTGGAGAACCCTGTTTCAGAGGGATTGCCGGATGGTCAGATAGGAAGCAGTGGTGACGCAGGGGTCAGAGCTTGGTCAGGGAAGGATGCAAGGAGAGTCAGGTAGGGAAGGGAGGGATATGCATGCAGGATGGTCTGGAAGACATTGGAGGATTGTCAGGTGAAAAGGAGAGAATGGTCAAGCAGAGTGGAGTACTGTTTTTTTCCGGCCAAAAGCTTCTCCCTGCACCAATTGGCATGGACACTCGCCTCGGATGGGAGTAAACAAACAAGTCATTTCCTGACATAAGCATAGCACAGCAGAAAGCCGTTCTTTCTCTGTGAAGCTTTCCCAGCTGTGGAATTATCTCCCCACATCCATCGAGCTCACAGATGAGCAGCTGCCTTCAAACAGAAATTTAAAATACACTTTATTCTGATTGTTGACCTATGTGAATGTATCTCTCGGGCTCCACCTGCCTCTTTGTGCCAAGAGGTGACATTGGTGGCAAACGTTTATGCTGTCCAAAACCATCCCAACAGTGCAGCTCATGGTCAGTGAGGCAGCATGGGCCAATCAGGTTCGCTGTATCAAAACTGACACTCTTACTCCGATCCTTCTCGTTTGCTGGAAAGAGTCTGGGAAAAGTGTTCAGATGGTAAATACCAACTCTCAAGGGGGTGTCAGAGCGCTTCATCAAGTTAGCAAAACACTCTTGTACGCTGCTTGTTGAATGAATCTGGAATTTTTTCTGGATTTTGTTTGACGTGTTCTAAAATGTTGCCATTTTTGCTACAAATGACCTAATTAATTTTGTGTATCTCTATGTAGTGATAGCACTTGTACCTTTGTAGCCTTTTGGCACATGAAAAGGGGGAAATGTCAAAAAGAGTGTGTTCAATCTGGGGCAGGATCACAGCTTTAAGTTGTGGCATTGTGCTTTAAAAGACTTTTACGAGCACCCTTATCAAAGGCATCTGATAAATCAATGACAACAAAGATGGGCGAGGGTCTTTCTTCTGAGATGGTTTGGATGGTGTCTCAAGTGTTGCCTCATAAGTTGTCTGTCTCATGCAGAATTGAAGATTAATGGTGCAACTACGTGAGTTAAGACTAAAAGGCCTCTGAGTTTTTAGACAGCCATGGGAGCCCCACATTACATGTTTTTCTGGAATTGTGGGTAGGTTTAGTATTTGTATATCAAGATCGGGGTGAACAAGTCTATTGATTGGTTTGTAGTTGCTCATGTATAGTGTTGTTTCGCAAGGTGGATGGTGGATGGCATTAAGGAGGATGCTGAGGTAAGAATGTGAGGATGAGCAGATAGGGAGGAAAGAAGGCTCTGGTAGGGATGGATGCCAGCATGACGGATGGGGATTGGGTTTAGATATGGGACTGTGGTCAGGCAGGAATTGAGAATAACCAGGTAGGGAAGGAAAGGTGCTCGGGTAAGGATTGGGGTTGCCAACCACCGAGTGTTCCCCATCATGCTGAAGGGCCATCCTAGGTTGGTATTCTCTCACCCCTAGTCACATCCTTCTAACAGTTTATGGCACCTGCTAACCTCCATACTAGGATGTAAATATGTACTCTTTGTGATATTCTTAATTAGCTTCCTGTAACTAATTGAATAGACAAAATGTCATTTTTCTCTGGGATGTGATCTTGCACGTTGCTTAGAAAACTATAAAATATGTGAATGGATGACGGTGAATAGAATAGGAAGGCGAATTTCCCAACGCACGGATGCCACGAAAGTCCGGTCATCAGTTCCACCACTAAAAAAAACTCTTTAATAGGGGTGGGCGGAATTTGCGTAGTCGCGCTATGCAAAGCTCCGCGAAATGGTGAAAAATCTCCGTGAGCACGCAAAAGTTCCGCGAACATGCAGAATTGCTTGTTCCGCTTGTACGCGATGCTTGTTTCTTGTTCATGAATCTTATTTGCGTGCTCGGGGAGAAATATCTCGTGAACACGCATTTGTAAAGCGCGAACAAGCAAAAAATTCCGCGGAGCGCAGAATTTTTGGCAATTCCGCGCTCACCGCGGAACGCGAAATTACACAAATTCCGCTAATTCCTGCCAGCGGAACATAATTTACCGCCCAGGTCTACTCTTTAATGAATCATGGTTCTCAGAATTTCACATGCTCAAAGTGCATTTACGAATGAGGACAAAGCTTATCAGACCTAGGCGTTATTTCATGTATGTATGCTGATGATGACTCCGTTTTTTCTCCATCTAGGTATTAATCCAATCTACCGTTATGTGTTTTAACAAAACATGCATTTTATTTGGTAATGGTCAAATAGCAATAAAGCGGATCTTAATGCCAAGAAGATAGAAATTATTGTTGTTAATAGGCAGAGCGACTCCTGGCTCTACACTTATTGGCCGGCTTAGCTGGGTGACCATCCGGCACCAACAAAGACTAGACAAAATCTTGGGGTGACTGCCTCGTCCCAAGAGCTACTACAAAATCTTAAAAAGACAATTCCATCCAGAAAAAAGAGTTTATGAACAAGTTCAAGACCTTCAGAGTATGGCAATGAACACCCACAGGGTGCATAAACAGGAGCCCTAGAAGGGCTTGGGAATCGTCTTTCTAGCATGACTGACAGGCTCAGCCTCGACCGGTGCCTAGACCTTCCAATACTGCAAAGAGTTAGTGAGTGACTGGGTACCCAGAATGACTGCATCCCACATTCCTAATTGGCTGCAGAAGGAGTGATCAACCTATATTTTTGAGGTCCCTTTGGCCTGGTAATTGCCTGTCTAAAAACACAGCCAGCTCCTGGGGCCAGATACACACACTCGAATAAGGCCAGAATGCTTAAAAAAGAGTCCGCATGTCAGACTAATTAAGATCTACTGGCCCCTGGGTGAGACCAAGCACGAGAACCACATGTTCGATTGCAGAGCTGATTCAGGTGTCATATCAAGGATATGCCAATGAAAAAATGTCTCAATCAATTCCCCTATTAGTCCCATACCTTGTAAGGTTCTTGTTATTTTCTTCACCCTGTTTTCGGCTACATCTTCATCGACAAGAAGGATTCCTCTGTCAATGCTTTTATGCATTGGGGTCTTTCCCTTGTGCCCATTTTCCAATTTTATGATTTATTTCAACTTCAGGAATTGCGTGGAAGTTGATTGTTATGATTTGAACTAATGATGTCGACCAAAGGCTCAGGTAGATGAAATTTGTTAAATGACAATTAAAATTGACCAGACCGTCTCCCAATAGTTTGCGCTTCCATCTTAAGTTCTGGTGAGAAGCCTCACTGGTAGGTGCCTCCCTAGGGCATGATTGACGAAGCCTGCATGGGGTAGGACGGGAAATCATTTTGTGAATATGTTCCTATAAATTATCTCAAGCGCCCTTGAGAATTAAGTGGTGCATCCGCCAGCGACCAAAACACGGGCAGGGATGTCACAGGCGTCGGGTGCCACCAGAAAGGCCCGCCGCAGTGCGCGCCCAACGTCTCCTGCCCCGGCCGCTCTCCGCCCCACTGTCCTCCCCCCGCTGGAGTTGCTTATTTTCTTTGCTTTGGTCTGGAAAGGTCAAGGTATAATTTAATAATTTAGCTGGCAAACGAGGAACATCAGGCCATTATTTTGAAAAATTGTTAACAAGACAGGAGTATTGATTTTGGGTTAGGAAAGAGATGGGGTTGAGAGAGGGGGAAGATCATTAAGGGGAATGAGAAATTGGCTGTAATGTGTGCGCGTGCGGGTGTTTATAACATACACCCTCGTCGCCAGGGCTTTGAGGAAGGTGTCATTTTTTTATTCTGTAGAGCAGACTTACCATTTGAAGAAAAAGATGGCAAACACTTCAAATTGTTTCTACCGACCTTTAAAAAGATGCACTTTTTTATGAGTGCACTTGATATAAAGCTACAAACAACTACAAAAATAACCACACACCTCAGCACATACCACGTGAGGTAGAATATGTGTACTAAAATACTTCTTTCCGTGCTATGCTTTTATAAACCCATATACCCATCGCATACTGTGCTATTTGCAAACATCTGAAATAAAAGATCCATGCACTATCAGAGCAGCTTGGTTTAGTACTAGAATAACAACCCATATTTCACCTGATGTACTAAACAGCATCTACAAATATATCCCCCACAGAAGGGAACTATTATTGAAAGTCTGCACACACGGGGAAACTAAATCCATCAATGGGTTCCGGAGTAGCGTGCTACTCGCCAAAAAAAGAAGCGCTTCAACACCTCATCAGGGGTAGCAAGCACTATATAAATGCAAACCTTTTCCCTCTTCTATCCCTCTGCTATCCTTCTGAATCCAAATAACTGACTAACATAGCCACCACTCGAATTACTTTCATTTTTCACTATACTAACTCAACATTAATCCTTAAAGGGTTCCGGAGTAGTGTGATACTCGCCGAAAAAGCGCTTCGACGCCACGTCAGGGGTAGTAAGCGCTATATAAATCAACTACAATACAATACAATATGTTGGTAAACAGTATCAGGCATACGCAATTTCTGTCAAGGGTGAACGAATGTGGCACCAGAACCCGGAAGGAAATGGACTAAAATGTGCTTTCGCTGTGAACCGGCGTCGAATGTAGGGGCCGTGTCCGTGTCACGGCAAACATAACGCAAGTTAAATGAGGAATGAACCAAGCGAGATGAAACAATCATTTTTATTCTTCAAGAGAAACGTCCCTTGGGAAGAAGGTCGCTGACCCCGAGAGTTATCCAGACATTAGCAAGTGACCTCCAGGGCCATTTCAGAATTAAATACCTGACCGGCTGAGTTGCCATAAAATTGAAATAGTAAGGGGGGGGGGGGGCAGCTGGGAGAAAGGATACGAGAGTGACACAGAGAGGGCGAACAGCAGAGGGAAACCTAATCAGAGCAGCGTAACAACGTTACAAGATTTTGCATTTTCCATTTCAAATGTAATGTGAACGCACTGTCTCTAACGATAGTAAGAAGGACACACTAATATATGTTTCAGCATTTGCACGTCATCGTCATTTGGAGGAGGGTTAAAAGGGAACACTCAGCTGACGGCAGAGATGTTGCTGGCACCGTACTTTCAGGAAAACCTCTAGCACTAGACATGAAACCAGTGGGAAGGGTGGTGTGGGATTGAAACCAGTGGGAAGGGTGGCGTGGGATCCGCGCTGTCTAGGGTAGCACACCAACCCCCATGTCCAGTGGCCCCCCTCCTGTCTGGGTCCAGCATGTCATCCATGCTAGCTCGGAACAAAAAAAAAAAAAATGACCAATGGTCCATATGCACTGGGAAAAAAAACTCCCAACATAAGAGCAATTTTTTTTAATGGTTTTTCCAAAGATAAACCCACTTGTATTGACCCATAACCCCCTCCACAGCAGGAAAATTGTCCAACAACAGAGCGAGAAACTTTAACTTCACATCACCTAATTTTAAATTATTAATTTAAACACACACTGCCATAGTCCCTCACAGGGTCAACAAGCAGGTTTGGGCCAATATTTTAGATGGTCCTTTTCAAGCTGGTGCCCATTTGTGCAGCCTACTGCTAGCATTTCAAAATGCAAATTTAGAAGCTGTTGGTGTCATGTTAATGGAGAACTTTAAAAACAAACCCAAGGGAACTTCGGTCAAAAATGTTTCGAATGCTTCAAGTCCCTCTAAGCCTTCATAGGGTCTTCTTCACTTCCAGGTGCACCCTTCCGTTGACAAGTCCATGGTCCAGTGTGGTGGTAGATGGTACCTTTGCAAGATTTTGCTTCCGGAAAGGGGTGCGCGGGGCTGGATCTCTCGTTAGGAAGAAACTTGATTCAGCAAAATAGTCAGAATCCTTCTTTAGGCCCAAGCTGGAGGCCAGGACTTGAGAAATGTATCCATCTGTATTCAGAAACATCTCGAAGGACGGCTGACTGGCGAATGGTACTCCGAGAGAGTTTTTATAGGAGGCTAAAATTTCAACTGTATTCTCCAAAAAGTCCTACAATTTGTTGAAACGACAACTGTAAGCTTCGTATCTAGGTAAGGTTCAGTCTTGAACTACGGCTTCAAGGCTGCACATAGTTATTGTTGTGCATGTCTTTAATACTATTAGAAGTAGCTTTTGTCCATGCAGATGTGTTGGTATTTATACCGAAATTACTGGCATCTAAATCTAGACCCCATAATAAAGCAGAAAATCACAAATAGCTTTCAGTGTTTGAACTCGTCAAGAAGTGGACTGTCCTAGTGAATAATGTCCTTCTTCTGAGATGCTCTAGGACAACTTAAAGCCTTGGGTGCTAACTAGGCCTGGGTGGTAAATTCCGTTCCGCTTGCGGAACTTGCGGAATTTGCAGAATTTGAGTAATTTCGCACTCCGCGGAGAACACGGAATTACCAAAAATGCAGTGGTTTCGCGGAATTTTTTGCTGGTTCGCGCTTTTAAAATGCGCGTTCGCGAAATATTGCTCCCCGAGCACGCAAACAACGTTCGCAAACAGGAAAAAAGCATCGTGAACGGGCGGAACAAGCAACTCCGCGTGTTCGCTGAACGTTTGCGTGCTCGTGGAGATTTTTTACAGTTTTGCAGAGCTTTGCGTAGCGCGACTTTGCACATTCCGCCCACCCCTAGTGCTAACAAAGATTATAAGTTAGTGAAACTCTCTGGAAACCCACAGGTCTGAATCTAAAGATGACTCAACATTTCAGCCTGAAGTCAGTGTCAGACAGTGCTAGTTCAGAGGCGTGGCACAGTGCTGACCCAACACTTCCATCTCTATGTAGAACTTAGCGCAACTGATCAACAATCTTGTGCAGTGAAAACCAGATATCAACACCATTCACGCTTCAATCACACGATACAAAGAGCAGGCGTGTCCAGGCTCCGACCTACAAAACTGAAGGTACTGTGAACTGTGTAAGAAGGCCGGACACTCCGACAGATGAGAATCAGTGGCATGAGTCATCATGACCCCCTTTTTGCAGCTCCAAGAAGCCTCAGGACAGTGCCAGAAAGCTATATTAAACAAGGTACTATTAGAAGAACTTTTATCATAGTAATTGGGGTGCTGCTGTTAAAGAAGGAAATGAATAAGGGGCAGACCCAATATACCCTTGAGGGCTTGGGCAGATAAATTCAAAAAGGTAAACTTGCCAACAAGGGATTTTGTTTGGAATAAGAAAATTATTTGAGAATTTCAAAAAACTTAATTTATAAATGTGTTGAAATGAATTAACACCACAATGAAATCAATTAACTGATCTAATCATCAGTTATTAACAACAACACACACTGGGATTTTGTTTTGTGATTTAAACACAATGATCTTTATATATTCATCAGAGATAAAAAGGAGTACAAATGGAACAATGATTTGAGCAATATTTCATGAAAGCAGGGGGCGATATTTAATCCACATTTCATCAATAGAACATCTATTCCAACTTAGTTTGAACAGGGACAAAACTCATTATTGAGAAAATAGTCAACTGTACATAACAAATATACTGAAAATAGATGGTATAGTCGACGTTTCGGTCTTGGGTGGTGTCAATCCGTCAGACCATCTTCAGGACAATTATTGCATAAACAAGACTCCTAAATTAACATAATACAAACAGTTACATCCATGTAAACATAATTTGTGCTGTCAAACTTAAGTACATAATCTAAAAAATAAAAAATAAAAAACCAACCCGTGTGCGAGAGATGAAACTATGAATGTTTTTATCTAACGAATCAAAGCTATGTCCAACACTTTTTGTTGGCAGAGCAGTTATCATTGTTTTATATTAAATGGTTGCATTTTAGACCGGACAATTTCTTGAAAAAGAGCAGGGTATGCTTACTTTTTTTATCTTTTTAGCGTTCTCACGAGACTTTGTTTAAAATCGTGAACTAAATATTTTCAGTGGTGCTGCAACAGAAAAGGACGAAAACTCAGCATTTAATTACAATGATTCATTGTGGTTTCAAAGGAAAAAGAGAAAAAAGTGAATTTAAATCCTACCAGGTAGTCTTTGACAATTTTGACTGCCAATTTGTTTAAAAATGGGAGTTTTTCCTCCTGTAGTTTCGCAGCTGTGTAACAAAGCAAAATAATATAATATTAATCAGTGACTATCGTCTACGCTAGTTGTTCTCATCCTAACTACGCTGTTTCTTTCAAAAGTCAGTGTTTTACTTGCGGTAACGATTCACTTGTAATTCCTCTGGTATCTGACCGTGCACAGTGATGTAAAGTGCTATGATGGCTGCACTTATTTATTTTAAGAGTGCTTACTTCACCTGAAGCCAATGTATAAAACGTGTGTTATACTGATAGTTTAGAGCCCAGATGATCAATATAAGTAACCGAACCTGAGCAGTAATTTTAAAATAGGTCCCTTAATTGTCTTAGTATAACAAGGATAATGGATGCTAGAGTCATCACTGCCTTATTCTTTATTTTAATATAAAACCAACATTACTGGGGCTGAATCGGAGCGTCACTAGCTCATATCAAGGAAAACAGCCTGTGAGAATCCACCGATTAAATTAAAAGGCAGACTGATCGTAGCATTCAAAAAACTAGTCAACGGGTCACAAAGTTAATTTGACTCGTACTGCTACACCGGTAAGTAAGAATACCAAAAGATCCCACAAAGACTCACTAACAAAGCAGGAGCCAAAGTCTACTTACATATCTAACGTCTGTATCGAAGTACGCATAGGGGTCCGTCCGAGTCCGGAAAGCCTAATTCTTCTCGCCACACTCGAGTGCTTATAAAGACAAACGGCAGCTTAAACGAGGAAGTTGGTGCCACTGATGCCGGAAATGCATCGATTGTTTTGGCATTGTAATGGGGCGGCCATCTTTAAGTGCCCTATTCATTGCAGTTTCGTATGTTATTGCTGCCGCTTTTTACTGCATCCTCTAGATTAGGACAACGGCTTTGGATGTTAAGTCTATATTACTGATAATCATGTATCTCCAGAATTGAGATTACGAGAAGCGGATTAACTCGTAATTTATTTAATGTGAGTGATACTTCAATGTGTCTACATTGGTGATCAATAGAGGCTAAATAGACATTAGGGTCTACCTGAGTCGTAGTCGGTAATTGGTGATTATGCTCTTAATTAAGAACCATCGTGTGGGGGAGACTTCTGGTTATTCTAATCACTTTCTAATTACAAGTTATCAAATTATTTGACATTTAATCAGTACCATTTACCCTAATGTACGGTTTCATAGTAAAAAATACAATCAGTGTACGTGAACATTGCTGTGGAACATTTGCTAACCTATATATTTATCAGAGATTATGTACACCATGAACAAGTTCTGCGTTACATCAGTTTAAATTGAAAAAGATGTCGAGAACATCAATTTGAATTTCCTACCTCTACACATTTTGCTTTAACAAAATTGCTTTGATCTGGATTTGACCTCGATAACAAATCTTTGTATAAGTGACATTGTGGCTATCTCGTGGACTATACAATGTACATTTCAACAACTATTGCCAGTAATACATTCAAACATAAGATACATTTTGGTTGTAGACCTCCTAATAACTTAGTCATCAAATAATGAACAATGTGTCTGTGTGAAAAAATGACATCATCATACTGAGAAGGCAAAAACCAACCGTTGTAGAATTATGTGTTCGAAGATGTGGATGATGTACAGTCTAACAACAGGAGTTTTAAGAAATCTAAAGGGTGCGACATCATTAAATTAGGCAAGCCAAGGAATGCCATTCCGTGGCAGAGTTCAGGCCATGTTTGATGTTGTCAGTGCGACAGATCCAGCGATTTTCTCTCAAGGTGAGTATGTGATCTACATTAGCCTGTCTTATTGTGGGTTTGACCACTTCGATGACCCACCATACCATTTCAAACCCACAATAAGACATAATTTAATGATGTTGGGATTGTATACTAACTATATTTCGGATACATAATTCAGAAGCAGTTGATCCTTTTGTTTCCTCACCATTAAGATGTCAAAGTTAGATAAACATACTGGTCCTTAATGTTAAGTGAGGCTTCAATTCTATTACAGAATCGCACCCTTTAGATTTCTTAAAACTCCTGTTGTTAGACTGTACATCATCCACATCTTCGAACACATAATTCTACAACGGTTGGTTTTTGCCTTCTCAGTATGATGATGTAATTTTTTCACACAGACACATTGTTCATTATTTGATGACTAAGTTATTAGGAGGTCTACAACCAAAATGTATCTTATGTTTGAATGTATTACTGGCAATAGTTGTTGAAATGTACATTGTATAGTCCACGAGATAGCCACAATGTCACTTATACAAAGATTTGTTATCGAGGTCAAATCCAGATCAAAGCAATTTTGTTAAAGCAAAATGTGTAGAGGTAGGAAATTCAAATTTATGTTCTCGACATCTTTTTCAATTTAAACTGATGTAACGCAGAACTTGTTCATGATGTACATAATCTCTGATAAATATATAGGTTAGCAAATGTTCCACAGCAATGTTCACGTACACTGATTGTATTTTTTACTATGAAACCGTACATTAGGGTAAATGGTACTGATTAAATGTCAAATAATTTGATAACTTGTAATTAGAAAGTGATTAGAATAACCAGAAGTCTCCCCCACACGATGGTTCTTAATTAAGAGCATAATCACCAATTACCGACTACGACTCAGGTAGACCCTAATGTCTATTTAGCCTCTATTGATCACCAATGTAGACACATTGAAGTATCACTCACATTAAATAAATTACAAGTTAATCCGCTTCTCGTAATCTCAATTCTGGAGATACATGATTATCAGTAATATAGACTTAACATCCAAAGCCGTTGTCCTAATCTAGAGGATGCAGTAAAAAGCGGCAGCAATAACATACGAAACTGCAATGAATAGGGCACTTAAAGATGGCCGCCCCATTACAATGCCAAAACAATCTATGCATTTCCGGCATCAGTTGCACCAACTTCCTCGTTTAAGCTGCCGTTTGTCTTTATAAGCACTCGAGTGTGGCGAGAAGAATTAGGCTTTCCGGACTCGGACGGACCCCTATGCGTACTTCGATACAGACGTTAGATATGTAAGTAGACTTTGGCTCCTGCTTTGTTAGTGAGTCTTTGTGGGATCTTTTGGTATTCTTACTTACCGGTGTAGCAGTACGAGTCAAATTAACTTTGTGACCCGTTGACTAGTTTTTTGAATGCTACGATCAGTCTGCCTTTTAATTTAATCGGTGGATTCTCACAGGCTGTTTTCCTTGATATGAGCTAGTGACGCTCCGATTCAGCCCCAGTAATGTTGGTTTTATATTAAAATAAAGAATAAGGCAGTGATGACTCTAGCATCCATTATCCTTGTTATACTAAGACAATTAAGGGACCTATTTTAAAATTACTGCTCAGGTTCGGTTACTTATATTGATCATCTGGGCTCTAAACTATCAGTATAACACACGTTTTATACATTGGCTTCAGGTGAAGTAAGCACTCTTAAAATAAATAAGTGCAGCCATCATAGCACTTTACATCACTGTGCACGGTCAGATACCAGAGGAATTACAAGTGAATCGTTACCGCAAGTAAAACACTGACTTTTGAAAGAAACAGCGTAGTTAGGATGAGAACAACTAGCGTAGACGATAGTCACTGATTAATATTATATTATTTTGCTTTGTTACACAGCTGCGAAACTACAGGAGGAAAAACTCCCATTTTTAAACAAATTGGCAGTCAAAATTGTCAAAGACTACCTGGTAGGATTTAAATTCACTTTTTTCTCTTTTTCCTTTGAAACCACAATGAATCATTGTAATTAAATGCTGAGTTTTCGTCCTTTTCTGTTGCAGCACCACTGAAAATATTTAGTTCACGATTTTAAACAAAGTCTCGTGAGAACGCTAAAAAGATTCAAAAAGTAAGCATACCCTGCTCTTTTTCAAGAAATTGTCCGGTCTAAAATGCAACCATTTAATATAAAACAATGATAACTGCTCTGCCAACAAAAAGTGTTGGACATAGCTTTGATTTGTTAGATAAAAACATTCATAGTTTCATCTCTCGCACACGGGTTGGTTTTTTATTTTTTATTTTTTAGATTATGTACTTAAGTTTGACAGCACAAATTATGTTTACATGGATGTAACTGTTTGTATTATGTTCATTTAGGAGTCTTGTTTATGCAATAATTGTCCTGAAGATGGTCTGACGGATTGACACCACCCAAGACCGAAACGTCGACTATACCATCTATTTTCAGTATATTTGTTATGTACAGTTGACTATTTTCTCAATAATGAGTTTTGTCTCTGTTCAAACTAAGTTGGAATAGATGTTCTATTGATGAAATGTGGATTTAATATCGCCCCCTGCTTTCATGAAATATTGCTCAAATCATTGTTCCATTTGTACTCCTTTTTATCTTTGATGAATATATAAAGATCATTGTGTTTAAATCACAAAACAAAATCCCCGTGTGTGTTGTTGTTAATAACTGATGATTAGATCAGTTAATTGATTTCATTGTGGTGTTAATTCATTTCAACACATTTATAAATTAAGTTTTTTGAAATTCTCAAATAATTTTCTTATTCCAAACAAAATCCCTTGTTGGCAAGTTTACCTTTTTGCTGTTAAAGAAGGGCTCTACGGGGCGATGGTGTCAGAGCCCAAATACAACAATAATGTATTCTGCGCTGGTCAGCAAAGATTTACTATTTCATATGAAATAAATATCTTAAAAGCAGTTTGCAAGACGTGATCTACGAGGGCTAGGAAAATGTTCCTGATTGTATGAAAGGGTTTCGTAACACTGACCTGTTTCTACCTGTCTACTCTACCAACTCGAAGACGTTGTACCATGGCCTTGTAATAAGGGGAAAGGAATCCATACACAGGAACATGCTGGAGCAAAGAAGTGGCAGGGACCCTCTTTGTAACAAGGCTATGAATTTGAGGCAAGGCACAATAACTCTGTGTTGAATCATGATGAAGGATTAAGGGAAAACCCCTCTAATCACTGAACCATGAGGGGGGAGTAAGAGCCAAAACATGTATGCAGTGCACCATCACGATGCAGTGTGGGACAAGGACGCAGCGTTGAACCATCACGATGAAGTATGGGTCAAAGACTCTGCGTTGTACCATCAGGATGCAGTATGGGTCAAAGACTCTGCACTGTACCATCACGATGCAGTACGGGTCAAAGACTCTGCATTGTACCATTACAAAGCAGTACGGGTCAAAGACTCTGCAGTGTACCATCACAATGCAGTACGGGTCAAAGACTCTGCTTCGTACCACCACGATGCAGTGTGGGTCGAAGACTCTGCATTGTATTATCACGATGCAGTGTGGTTCTAAGACTCTGCATTGTACTATCAGGATGTAGTATGGGTCAAAGACTCTGCGTTGTACCATGATGATACAGTATGGGTCAAAGACGCTGTGTTGTACCATGACGATGCATTATGGGTCAAAGATTCTGTGTTGTACCATGACGATGCAGTATGGGTCAAAGACTCTGCGTTGTACCATCACGATGCAGTATGGGTCAGATACTCTGCATTGTACCGTCACAGTGCAGTATGGGTCTAAGACTCTGCGTTGTACCCTCACGATGCAGTGTGGGTCGAACACTCTCCGTTGTCCCACCACGATGCAGTGTGGATCCTAAAAAAGACTCTGCATTGTACCATCTCTGCGTTATCCCACCATGATGCACTGTGGGTCAAAGACTCTGCATTGTACCACCACGATGCACTGTGGGTCAAAGACTCTGCGTTGTCCCACCACGATGCAGTATGGGTCGAAGAGTCTGCGTTGCACCACCACGATGCAGTATGGGTCGAAGACTCTACGTTGTACCACCACGATGCAGTATGGGTGGAAGACTCTGCATTGTACCACCATATTGCAGTGTGGGTCAAAGACTCTGTGTTGTACCATGACGATGCATTATGGGTCAAAGACTCTGCGTTGTACCATGACGATGCAGTATGGGTCAAAGACTCTGTGTTGTACCATCACGATGCAGTATGGGTCAAAGCATCTGCGTTGTACCATCACGATGCAGTATGGGCCAAAGACTTTGCGTTGTACCATGATGATGCAGTATGGGTCAAAGACTCTGCGTTGTACCTTCATGATGCAGTATATGTCAAAGACTCTGCATTGTACCATCACAATGCAGTATCGGTGAAAGACTCTGCATTGCACCATCTCTGCGTTGTCCCACCACGATGCAGTGTGGGTCAAAGACTCTGCATTGTACCATCACGATGCAGTATAGGTCAAAGACTCTGCGTTGCACCATCACGATGCATTAAGGGTCAAAGACTCTGCATTGTACCATCACGATGCAGCACGGGTCAAAGACTCTGCATTGCAACATCACGATGCAGTAGGGGTCAAAGACTCTGCATTGTACCATCACGATGCAGCATGGGTCAAAGATTCTGCACTGTACCATCACGATGCAGTACCGGTCAAAGACTCTGCGTTGTACCATCACGATGCAGTATGGGGCGAAGACTCTGCTTTATACCACCACGATGCAGTGTGGGTCGAAGACTCTGCATTGTACCACCACGATGCAGTGTGGGTCGAAGACTCTGCATTGTATTATCACGATGCAGTGTGGTTCTAAGACTCTGCATTGCACCATCACGATGCAGTGTGGGTCGAAGACTCTGCATTGTACCATCCCCATGCACTATGGGTCAAAGACTCTGCGTTGTACCATCACGATGTAGTATGGGTCAAAGACTCTGCATTGTACCATGATGATACAGTATGGGTCAAAGACTCTGTGTTGTGCCATGCCGATGCATTATATGTCAAAGATTCTGTGTTGTACCATGACAATGCAGTATGGATTAAAGACTCTGCATTGCACCATCCCGATGCAGTATGGGCCAAAGACTCTGCATTGTACCATGATGATGCAGTATGGATTAAAGACTCTGCATTGTACCATGACGATGCAGTATGGGTCAAAGACTCTGCATTGCACCATCACGATGCAGTATGGGTCAAATACTATGCATTGTACCATCACGATGCAGTATGGGTCTAACACTCTACGTTGTACCATCACGATGCAGTGTGGGTCAAAGACTCTGCGTTGTCCCACCACGATGCAGTATGGGTCGAAGACTCTGCGTTGCACCACCACGATGCAGTATGGGTGGAAGACTCTGCATTGTACCACCATGTTGCAGTGTGGGTCGAGGACTCTGAATTGTACCACCACGATGCACTGTGGGTCGAAGACTCTGCGTTGCCCCACCACGATGCAGTATGGGTCGAAGACTCTGCGTTGCACCACCACGATGCAGTATGGGTCAAAGACTGCATTGTACCATCACGATGCAGTATGTGTCAAAGACTCTGCATTGTACCATCACAATGCAGTATGGGTCAAAGACTCTGCATTTTACCATCACGATGCAGTAAGGGTCAAAGACTCTGCATTGCACCATCATGATGCAGTATGGGTCAAAGACTGCGTTGAAAACTGATGATGCAGTATAGGTCAAAGACTCTGCGTTGTACCATCACGATGCAGTATGGGTCAAAGACTGCGTTGAAATCTGATGGTGCAGTGACAAGTAAGGACGCAGAGTTTTGCACCCGGCTGTTGAAGTAATGAGCAAGGACTCTGCACTGTGCCACGATGGACAGTAATGGACAAGGTCTTTATACTCCGAGGTATGGCTGCAATAAAGAGCCAAGACCCGAAGCATTCTAATATTGTGGTGCAGTAATGGGAAGTATTCCACAAAGGTACCATTATGAAGTAAGAGGCATGCACTAGGCATTGTACTGTGATGGTCAGTGAGAGACAGGAGCTATATACTCTATTATATGATGGCAATAAGGACCCCAGACCCTAAGCATTCTAATATGATGATGTGGTAATAGGAAATATCCCATGAACATACCATGATGGTGTAGTTAGAGGTAAGGAGAGCATGCACTGTAGTATTACTGAGCAGTATGGGCCCGGGGTCATAAGCATTGAACCGTGATGGTGCAGTAAGGGACAACGACTCCGTGCACTTGAACATGAAGAGTGCGTACGGGGCAAGAGCTCTATGTGTCTTACTGTGATCGAGCTGGAGGGAACAAGGACTCTAAGCTTTGTAACTTGATGGGTGAATAAGAAGCAATGATGTCACAGGCTGTAGTAAGACAGCGCAGGAACAGCAAGGGCTGTAAGCACTGTGACATTATGGAAGTACAACGCCAAGGACGCTGTGCGTTGTACTATTGTGGTGCTGTACGTGGGAGGTAAGGGACAAAAATCTTGTCTTTGACTCGATCTTGGACCTAGAAGGAATATGTGGCTCTTTCAAAGAGTCAAACATGAGCTGCGACGGGTTCTTCCTCAGCATCCTCTGACACAAGCCGCAGGAAGCAGAAGCATGGTCCTTCCGTAAGACCCACAGACAAGATGGATGAGCAGCCGAAACCCACATCTGCCTCCTTTGAATCCATGTCGGAATACAGAAAACAGTGTCAAGCATCCCAACAAAAATGTCAAACAACTCTTTAAAATAGTCAATGAGAGTGCAAGATTTCCTGACGTATAGAACAGGTACAGCAGCATTGCAAGATTTCTTTATGCACGGATTTCTATATGCCGTGGTCGGCAGGAGCGCAAGCTTTCCTTATGTACAGAACAGGTACAGCGTGGCAGCAGCAGTGCAAGATTTATTTATGCACAGAACAGGAACACGTGGTTAGTTTATTGTTCACTATGGACTGGTTCTCTTTTCTGCATCCTTACCCCAGTGACTATCTTAGAGGCACCTGCGTCATGCCAGTAATTGTATTTTTAAGAGTTCTTAGTTCGCTCTTTAGATTTTGTCAAAATACACAGAGCGGCCCCACTGTTGCTAACGTGCCGTATCTATTGGTAGGTGACCACTTGCATGACAGCTTTTCTTATTCTTAAGCCACCCATTCTCTCACTCCTTTTTTGGTGACTCAAGGTTAAGGATCAACAAAGCCAAAAACAACCTCATTTCTTTATACATAACATCTGCACCGCACACATAGGACATACCGCGGGCACACTCTTCAATGCATGGCTCTGCCACAGAGCAGTAGACTTTTTGTCCACAAAAGCGATTCAGTCCCTTAACATGAGTAAGGCAGTGGTGGCTAGCTTAAAAAAAAATGGTGAGGCACGAAGGCGCTCGACTCACCATAAATGCGGAGCTGGACCACAACCGGTGCAGCACTTCTCCTTTCTACGAGCAGGAAAAAGGAAGGACTTCCTTCCTGCTTGTGGAATGGAACTCCAACCAATCCTGGAGCTGCTCTCATACTGTGAAATGTCAAAAAAAGCCCAGTTATGCCCTAATCACCCATGGACACATCTGGGCATGGACTAAGTGGGAACAAAATAAGAGATGTCCAGGGAAAAATACACCAGCGACTAAAGCCAAAAGACAAACCAATCGGTCTCATGCATGGGAGCAAAGTCCCCAATTCTAACTTATCAACTCCTTCAAGACTCGCAAGGACGTTCTCAGTTCAGTAACATATCTTTCTTTTATTATAGATATGGGTATCTATACAATTATATATTTTTAACATAGACCAAAAATCACTACAAATACATTAACACACAATCACAATCAAAAAGTTGATCAAAATCGTTTGTAGTACCCATCCATTTAAACCTGGTTGTACTCAAAATGGACTATCACAGAAATCCAGGGGGAGGTAATCCTGTTTACACACTACCTAGACAGAGAGGAAACCTCCTATCTAATCAATCATTTATAAGCATGTAACAAAACATATTTGAACATCGAATTTCAATTTAGATGGACTCCTCCTCTTCGTGTATCGATGCGTTTCGGCCCACTGAGTCGGGCCTCCTGAGGACAAGGGTACAACAATAGAAATCGAATACTTCCTACAAAACAATATACAACACTTTAAAATATACACTTTGGTCCCATCATGAACAACCAAACCGTGTATTATCTATGCACAAAAATGTGCACATGCAGGAAAATGGACTCAGACAGGAGGAGGAGTCCATCTAAATTGAAATTCGATGTTCAAATATGTTTTGTTACATGCTATATAAATGATTGATTAGATAGGAGGTTTCCTCTCTGTCTAGGTAGTGTGTAAACAGGATTACCTCCCCCTGGGTTGCTGTGATAGTGCATTTTGAGTACACCCAGGTTTAAATGGATGGGTACCACAAAAGATTTTGATCAACTTTTTGATTCTGATTGTGTGTTTATGTATTTGTAGCGATTTTTGCGCTATGTTAAAAATATATAATTGTATAGATACCCATATCTATAATAAAATAAAGATATGTTACTGAACTGAGAACGTCCTTGTGAGTCTTGAAGGAGTTGATAAGTTAGAATTGGGGACTTTGCTCCCATGCATGAGACAAATTGGTTTGTCTTTTGGCTTTAGTCGCTGGTGTATTTTCCTGGACATCTCTTATTTTGTTCCCACTCATGCTGTGAAAGCAGCTGCACAGTTGGTAGGAGCAGGCTCGCCCAGCACTCATTTTGAGGCTGGGGGCCTGTGCCAGCAATCCCCCGGCTGTTTCATAGCCTTTGGATTGCTGGGTGTCAGTGCACATGCTGGGCTGGCCATCGCAAGACGGCCGGCCAATCTGACATGCGCACTGTAGACCAGTGCTGTCATCCTGCATTTGCAGGATTCAGCCCCACCCTCGCGCTGTACACAGCACGAGCCGGTGCAGTGGCAAATAAATAAAATGGCATTGCCATGCCGTTTTATTTATTTGTATATGCCTGCTGCGCTCGCAGCAGGTGGGGCGACGCTCCTCCGCTCCTGATGAGGAACCGCCCCTGAAAAAGCACTATATGTATTTAATGACGGTATAGCACACATTCCATATAGAAAATTAATGGCAAGTGTTTAAAATCAGCAACAGTTGATCACATACTTCATCACACAGAATTTAATGTGTAAGGTATAGGCTCAGGCTGCGAGTAGAGTTTTTTCAGTAGCTTTGTTGTAACTTTTCAGCTGTTTTCAAACCTGAATTTTCAAAAAGAGTGTGTTCCTCTGTGTGTCTGAGCACACTGTATTTTAATGAGAAAAGATGGTTTGGAATTGTGATGGCAAATATTTCTTCCCATACAGTAATCCCAGAACAAAAACATCCCAAGCAGTCATTCAAATTAATTTAAACTGAGCTTTAAAGTGAATGAATCTGCTTGGATAGGCATTCAATGAATTCATGATGTTGTGTAAATTACATCCTGGGTGAAAATCTTTCGCAGAGAAACAGTGACAGAACAAAATGCTTCTACAAGTTTGTTCTGCAGAACCAAGGAAGCGTGAAGTAGAAAAATAAACTATTCTCTTGAAGCACTTGCGTTCACTCCTTGCACTGTGCGCATGAATGCAAAGTGCTAATTGAAGGCAGCTTACCTGAAGTCTCTTTGAAGGTAATTCACAAGTGCAGTGAGATTCATGATCTCGGTACATAGATGAAATGTAGCATGTAAACAGAGAGAGAGATTAAAGTCTGCTAGACTCATACTTCAGGGAACCAGTCCCAGGCAACATGAGGAGCACTTGCAGTTCATGAAAAGCTTGGCTAATATCACATCACTGTCCATAACCAAAGCAAGGGGTCCGCCCTGGAAACTGACCCGGGGCGTCATTGACATAGAGAAAAGACTACAGTTGGGAGCAAAGCTTCAGATCCTGTTGACAGGAATGCGGCCCCCAGGGGAAGTAAGGTCGACAGACCAGTCTTCCCCTGGGGTGTTCATGCGATAGTAGGACAGGGAATTAGATGTGGGATAAGGGGTGGGGTCTAGGTTAGGTGATAAAGGGGGCTGGGTGAGGAAGTTCTTCCTCTTCCTGTCCCCAGCGCCCCAGGGTGGGTTAGGAGTTCTGTTTGGCCACCCGCCCACCCTACAATTTTGGTGGAAGGATCGGGTGTAAGTTATAAAGCGTGCCAGTTTAGGACGGGTTGAGAGTGTGTGTGGTGGTAATAGAGAGGGGGGGGGGAGTCCATGACGGGCATACTCACCCTTCCGGGGAGGGGGATACAGGTGCAAGGTGGGGGTGCGTCATACAGGAGTGCGATGGATGGAGATGATGGAGGAGGTTGGACGAGAAGGGATGAAGCGAATGGGATAAGTGAGGAGGTTGCTGTGTGATGCGGGAGTGAGTATTTGGAGTGTGGGAGAGAATGGAAGGATGAGAGATGTTGTTGGGGATTGTTGGGGGGTTTGATTGATGTTTTGTTATGGTTGTTCAACCCTGTCCTAATAAATGGCCTTTTACGCTAACGAATTGCGTGTAGTGGTTATTGCGCGACAAGTGGCTCGTCCTACTTGCCATGCCTAAACCACTGGGCCCTGTGACGTGGTGGATGTCAATACAATAATTTGTTACAGAGGATTACAATTAAAGTTGGTAGTCATAGTAAATATGCAGTACATTAAAATCTACGGCACAACCTCAACGCAAAGGCTATATTATGATGCTATTAAGCGCTAACGTAAAAAACTATTTTCAGTAAAACATAGTAGCTAACGTAACAAACTATTTTCATTAAAACATAGAATGCAACCAATGAGTTTTGGAATCTGTTTCCCTGAAAACTGCTCCTGTTGTAGTCTTGCGAAAAATGTGGTTTCGTATTGGAAATAAGGTGAAGATTTTGCAGGAAAGTACTGCTAACCCGGCCCCACAAAAAACAGGTACAAAGGCTTAGATCATGTTAGAAGTACAGTGATGGCATGGCCTGCCGACCTCTATTGGGGTCAAAGTCTTAGATACGGGTGATCTGGAGTGAGAGAAGATTATTGGCGAGGCAAGGTAAGGCAAGTGGCTCCGTGACGTCATCGGCAGTGACAGACGCTTTTCTCTGATTACATCAGCAGTTTTAGGTGTTCTTCTGTGATGTGAGCAACACTGAGAGAAACAGCTCTATGACGTAATCAGGTGTGAAACGTGTGCTCAGTGAAGTCATCATCTTTTACAGGAGCAGTTGTGTGATGTCATCAGCAGGAAGGGAAGTTGCTTTGTAAGGTCACAAACTCTAGTTTGAAGAAGACAGAAAATCTGGCACTGAAGTGGTAAATTAAAAATATAAAATGGTAAGTACACCTGAGTCAAGAAACTGATACATAAAGCACGACTAAAGCACGTGTTTTTTATTTTAGGAAATGACGGGAAAACACATTATTGTTTCAAGAAAAAAAATGCATTCTCATTTTTGTAAGCAATCATCGCACCCTGATTTCTAAACACAACTTGGCTCACGAAATTGAAAAAAATGCCCATGCAACTTCATTTCAAAACGAAGAAGTGCTGGTATATGGACGTGTATTTCCCACAAATGTGTGCTACTGAACATAAAAAAGTGCATTGAGTGTGTTAAAATGTTTCTTTAGTTAACGGCCTGCCTTTTATGTTTTTTAGATAGGGACCGCTCCGGGTTTTGCACCGATTATAACCGTGGTGTTTTTCATGGGGAGGCTAATGATGACCCACATTTCTGGAAAAGCGCGATATTTAGTGAGTGCGCCATTAGGGCCCGGCCTCCTGGACCAATGCCACGCCCCCATAGTCCGGCCAGGTTAGCCCAATTGGCTACCGGCCCTACCGATCACTTCCGGGTCATCCATGACGTGTTTCCGGCGGCGGCGCGGCGAGGGGTTGAGCCGGGGGCTATTTAGGCCCGAGGGCCACCAGGAACGTTCTCTTTTTCCAGCGCTAGGCCCCAGGACTAATCGTGGTTTTACTATCTTGTGGATTGCAATATCTCCAGCGATGAGTACTTGCTGTTCGTGGTGGGGCCTCAGCGATCAGGAGGCAGGAGTTTGCGCCGGATCAACGAGATCGGATCTACGAGCCGGGGCAGCAGAATCTCGAGTCTGGCGCGGTATCGGGTGGATGCTCGCGGATCCGGAGGTAAGGTGTCGGGGGTTTTGGGCAGCCGTGGGTGGACGGTGTACGGTAATCATGGCGATTGCTTTTCTAATTAAGGGTTTTGGCGCCATCGTCCATCCACGGCTGTCCAGAGTTCCCCCGGCATTTCGGCGTGCTTCTATTGAAGCGCTTGTGGCAGGCGACACCTTCCTCCAGGGATCCTGGGTGGTGAGCGAGGGGTTTGCCTGTAGTAGAAAGCGCGCTTCGATTAGGCGCTCGCGGCAGGTGGCACCTTAGAATTTGTAGAATTATTGACTGCTCACGCGGTGGGACAAAGGTGAGAGCTGTGCGTTGATTAAGCATACGGCGACTTGAGCACAGCACAGTACAGGTTACGCTCTAGGGGATATAAGTCGGCACGCGTTGCTAAGGCATAGATAGTCCGGGGGTGTGCCCTTTAGAATTAGTAGAGTTATTAACTGCACGTGCGGTGGGACAAAGGTGCACTCTGTGCTTTGGTTTGAGCGTACAGCGATGCGAGCACAGCGCAGTGCTGGCCACGCTCTAGGGGAGGTGAGTCGTCACGCTTCGCTAAGGCACAGATAGTATTTGACATATGCCGACGCGAGCAGGGGGGGTGAAGGCCTCACGCAACAGGCCTACTGAGTCAGCACACAAGTATTCTGAGCACTTTACAGCGTGCGGTTGGGGGGATATCTCAATTCAAGGTTCAGGTCTCGGTTAGTTGGGGACGCAGCTAGAAGAGGAAAGATGGCGACCCTGACCTAGTGCAGTTATTAAAACTAGTGTTGGCTAAACTGAGCAGGGATGAGGCTCCAGTGCCAGACATAGTCAGCTTTCCGGCTCATGCCTGTGCACCTCGACGATTATCATTTGTTAGGTTTCCATCTGAATCACCAGTTTTACTATGACAGATTATATGCCAATGGGTTGTGCGGTGTCATGCAAGTACTTCGAGATGTTTAGTTCTATGCTTCAGTGGCTGTTTACCTTCAGAACAGGGCACAAAGACATTGTACACTACTTGGATGATTTTATGGTCATGGGCCCTTCTGCATCGGGGGAATGTGGCCAGGCGTTGGGGTAACTAGTTGCCATGTTTGAAGAATTTGGAGTGCCACTGGCTCCCGGTAAGACGGTGGGTCCGGCGACATGAATGTTTTTCCTAGGGATTGAGATAGACACGGGGTTGGGGGAATGTAGGTTACCAATGGACAAAGTACAGGCATTCTCTCAAGCAATAGATTCTGCATTGGCAGGAGCTAAAGTCACGCTGCACAACCCCAGGTGCTAGTGGGTCAGTTGAACTTTGCCTTACGGATCATTCCGATGGTGCGCCCCTTCTCAAGGTCAATTGCACAGGCGATGGTGGGGTTGACTCAAAAGCACCATCATGTGCAACTGCAGTCAGATGTGAGGGAGGACCTGATAGTGTGGCGCAGTTTCTTGAGTGATTTCAATGGTAAGGTAGTATGGCCAGCACCGACAATATCCAGCATGGACTTGGGCTTACTCACAGACTCAGCTGGTAGCGTAGGTTTTGGAGCGGTGTTGGGGACACGCTGGTGCAGGGGAGATTGGCCGACAGCGTGGCACGAGGACGGGTTGACCAGGAACATAGCCTTTTTGGAGTTGTTTCCAATTGTGGTAGCAGTAACAATTTGGGCTGAATTCTTTGAGAACAAATCCGTGATTTTCTGGTCAGACAACATGGCAGTGGTGGAGGCTATCAATAGGCAAGGGGCTACATGTAAGCATGTTTTGAGGCTGTTAAAGCATTTAGTTCTGGCCTGCTTGAGGCTGAATCTGCTGTTCACAGCGGCACATATTCCAGATGTAGAGAATCAGGCTGCTAATGCTTTGTCTCGCTCCAAGTTGCAGGATTTCCAGAGGTATCACCCACAGACAGAGGATCAGAAGACAGTGTTCCTGACATCTATGTGGAGGATTGGAGCCCCGCTTTAGCGGGGCTGGTGGGTGCTTCATTGAGTGAACGCACCAGAAGAACTTACCAGCAACATTTCAAGTCACACAGGATGTTTGCTAAGCGCGCGGGCCTAGTGGCCCTCTTCTCTACAGGGGCTATATGCGGTTTCCTGCAAGCTTTAAAAGATCAGGGCAGGCCAGCTTCTTATGCTAGGGTGCACGTGACGGCGGTAGGATTCTTTGCTAAATTAGCAGGCGAACGGGACCCAGGCGCAGCATTCGTAGTCAGGAAAGCACTCTCAGGATGGGCCAGGTTGGAAGGGGTCAGGAAAGATAGCAGAAGTCCACTGAACGTGAAGACAATGGGTGACATTATTGGGTCCTTGCAGGCGGTATGCTGCTCATATTATGAGAACATCTTATTTGGGGCTGCCTTTTCGCTTGCCTTTTATGGGGCTTTTCAATTAGGGGAGTTAGTGGGGGCCTCCAAGTCTGACCATTCAGGAGGGCTTCAGTGGCAGGACACCAAAGTAGTCCAGGGTGGGCTGGTGGTGGCCTTAAGGAAATTTAAGACAGGCCCATTGGGGAGGGGGACCACGTTTCGGCTGAGCTCGGCACCTGGGGCAACAATATGCCCAGTAGCCAGAATGGAGGCATACTTGGCGGTCCACCCATTAGCGAGTGGGTTGGCCCTGTTCATACATGCACAGGGAGATTGCCCGTCAAAATATCAATTCAGGGCCGTGTTTGGGCGGGCATTGGCAAGTCTGGGGTTGGATCCAATGGGTTATTTTTCACACTCATTCAGAATTGGGGCAGAGACTCTGGCAGCAGGCGCCGGCGCCGGCCCACCGGCGGAGGCAGTGAAAAGGGTTGGGCGTTGCTCATCAGCTTGTTTCAAACGCTACGTGCGGCCCAAATTACTGTAGAATGATGAACAGATATGTTGGCATGATCATTCTGACTTTTCCAATTCTCTTCCCGCCATTAGTATGCCTTCAAAAGTGGTATGGGTTTTGGGACACTCGTTCGTACGGCGCGCTACGGTCTGGTTGCAGCAGCAGTGAGTGTCAAAACCGCCGGGTTTGAAGGGGATGTCGTTCCTATGGCGAGGCTTCGGGGGCCTGTGAATCCGGCAGCTGCGGCTGCTAGTAGAGGAGACAAGATCACACGAGGGACAGCAGTCCCCGGATTTGGTCATCTTGCATTTAGGCGGCAACGACATGGTGGACCTAGGGCGTAAGGCAGTCAGAGAAGTGTTATTGACTGAGTTATCCTGGCTGGGAAGGGCGTTCCCTCGGGCACGGATACCCTGGTCCTGTATGATACCACGCCGATCATGGGGCGCCGGAGTACGATCTCGAGCTTTAAATGTATCAGTGAGGCGACTCAATGGGGAATTGGCCAAGCTGTTCACTGGACAGGGCTGCTTGTGCCATATACCACACAGACTCATCACAGGGGATCTGATGTTTCACCATGACTGCGTACATTTGTGTGACATTGGGATGGACGTATGGATCAAAGGAATCTGGTCATTTGTGCAGAACTTGTTCGGTGGTGGGGAGGGTGAAGAACCTGTGGGCCCTGGTCACCCTAGTGGCGGAAAAGAGGCCACAGAACATTGACTTGCAGGGTTAACGGGAGTCCTCCTTACATACTCCCTAGGCCAGCACTGAGGGGAGAGACGGTAAGCTCTCCGCAGGGAGAATGGGGACACCGGCTAGGGAGGCAAGGGCGCCAGGTCACGAACTAGGGCATGGGGCAGCGGCCCCTGGTTATGCCCACTGAGCCTCCTTGGCAGCCTGGTGGCAGAGGGGTGGGCCCCAGAAATGGCGGACAAGGTCCAGAGGGCTGGGGCTCACCGCTCAAGGACGCAGGTGGGTTGCGCCTTGCGTGGTTCTCAGATTAGGAGATGCGAACCAGAGGGCCCCTTGATGCTGGAGCAAATTGATATCGCATAACCGGTGGTTAAGATATTTCATTATGATTGTCGATATTAAAAGTGTAAATATTGAATTTGTAAATGTGAAATATATAACTGCATTTTGTCATGTTTATGTGTGTGGATTGTAATTAAACATGGCCGTTTATACCCGCACTCTTAAAGTATTAAGTATTGTTTGCGGGAGGGATTTCATGAGGGCGGGGCGGGGGACATCCTAGGGGGTCCAGGCTCTATTGGTAAAAAAAAAAAATCCATTTCTCCGTAGTGGTCATGACACAAACACTTCTGATGCTGCAGCAGCATTATAACTTTACCCTTCAGAAAGGTCACTATGAATTATGCTTTCGTACAAAAGCGTCAATCCCTTTATGATCTGACTTGGAAGGGAAAGAAAGCTGAACAGATATGAACTCTCCGCAATGCCTCTCGAGATATTTCTTCCCTTGAAAGAGTCAGTATTTCATGAAATTACATGATTGCAGTTTTTCATGTCTTCAGTTCTTGTGAGAACGCTTACGAGAAATCTGTTCCAAAGGTTATATATTAATATGATAAAGTATGACCTTTTATGGTGTAAAAGGGATTGTTATGGGACAGATGCACGATTCAATATTTTTGCTGTAACCTCGAAGGTAAAAAAAATAAAAATTCGACGCACAGCTCAGGGATAATAGTATTGCAGAGGCATGGTCTGCAGTCCATGCAAGAGTTACATTAATTGTAGGGTTAGAAGTACTGAGGAGGTGTGGTCTGCAGCCCATAGAGGAGGTACTGGCACTGTAGGGTCAGGAGCACTGCGGAGGTGTGGTCTGCAGCCCATAGAGGAGGTACTGGCACTGTAGGGTTAGGAGTACTGAGGAGGTGTGGTCTGCAGCCCATAGGGGAGGTACTGGCACGGTAGGGTCAGGAGCACTGCGGAGGTTTGGTCTGCAGCCAATGCAAGAGTTACAATCATTGTAGGGTTAGTAGTACTGCGGAGGTGTGGTCTGGAGCCCATGGAGGAGGTACTGGCACAGTAGGGTTAGGAGTACTGCAGAGGTGTGGTCCCCAGACCATGGAGGAGGTACTGGCACAGTAGGGGGAGTACTGCAGAGGTGTGGTCTCCAGACCATGGAGGAGGTACTAGCACTGTAGGGTTAGGAGAACTGCGGAGGTGTGGTCTGCAGCCCATAGAGGAGGTACTGGCACTGTAGGGTTAGTAGTAGTGCAGAGGTGTGGTCTCCCGACCATGGAGGTACTGGCACTGTAGGGTCAGGAGCACTGCGGAGGTGTGGTCTGCAGTCCATGGAGGAGGTACTGGCACTGCAGGGTTAGTAGGACTGCGGAGGTGTGGTCTGCAGCCCATGGAGAAGGTACTGGCACTGTAGGGTTAGTAGTAGTGCAGAGGTGTGGTCTCCCGACCATGGAGGTACTGGCACTGTAGGGTTAGGAGTACTGCAGAGGTGTGGTCTGCAGCCCATGTAGGAGGTACTGCACTGTAGGGTTAGGAGTACTGCGGAGGTGTGGTCTGCAGCCCATGGGGGAGGTACTGGCACTGTAGGGTTAGGAGTACAGCGGAGGTTTGGTCTGAAGACAGTGGAGGAGGTACTGGCATTGTAGGGTTAGTAGTACTGCGGAGGTGTGGTCTGCAGCCCATGGAGGAGGCACTGGCAGTGTAGAGTTAGTAGTACTGCCGAGGTGTGGTCTGCAGCCCATGTAGGAGGTACCGGCACTGTAGGCTTAGTAGTAATGCAGAGGTGTGGTCCCCAGACCATGGAGGAGGTACTGGCACAGTGGGGGGAGTACTGCAGAGGTGTGGTCTCCAGACCATGGAGGAGGTACTAGCACTGTAGGGTTAGGAGTACTGCGGAGTTGTGGTCTGCAGCCCATGTAGACGGTACTGGCACTGTAGGGTTAGGAGTACTGCGGAGGTGTGGTCTGCAGCCCATAGAGGATGTACTGGCACTGTAGGGTTAGTAGTACTGAGGAGGTGTGGTCTGCAGCCCATAGGGGAGGTACTGGCACTGTAGGGTCAGGAGCACTGAGGTGTGGTCTCCATACCATGGAGGAGGTACTAGCACTGTAGGGTTAGGAGTACTGCAGAGGTGTGGTCTACCGCCCATGTAGGAGGTACTGGCACTGTAGGGTTAGGAGTACTGTGGAGCTGTTGTCTGCAGCCCATCGCAGAGATACTGGCACTGTAGGGTTAGTAGTACTGCAGAGGTGTGGTCTGCAGCCCATCGCAGGGGTACTGGCACGGTAGGGTTAGTAGTACAGCAGAGGTGTGTGGTCTGAAGCTTATTGAGGAGGTACTGGTACTGTACGGTTAGGAGTACTGCGGAAGTGTGGTCTGCAGCCATGGAGGAGGTACTAGCACTGTAGGGTTAGGAGTACTGAGGAGGTGTGGTCTGCAGCCCATGGAGGAGGTACTAGCACTGTAGGGTTAGTCGTACTGTGGAGGTGTGGTCTGCAGCCTATGGAGGAGGGCCTGGCCCTGTAGGGTTAGTAGTACTGCAGAGGTGTGGTCTCCAGACCATGGAGGAGGTACTGGCCCTGTAGGGTTAGGAGTACTGTGGAGGTGTGGTCTGCAGTCCATGGAGGAGGTACTAGCACTGTAGGCTTAGTAGTACTGAGGAGGTGTGGTCTGAAGACCGTGGAGAAGGTACTGGCACTGTAGGGTTAGAAGTATTGCAGTAGTATGGTGTGCAGCCAGTGGAATTGGTACTGCCGCTATAGGATTAATAGTACTGTGGGAAGGTGTATGCAGCTGATGCACAGTTTACTGACACTGCATAGTGAGTATTACTGAAGAGGCGCAGTATGCAGCCCACGTAGGAGTTAATACCACTGCAAGTTAGTAGTATCGCGCACTCAGCGTCTGCAGCCAGTGCAGGACTTACTGTGTCTGAATGGGCAGTAGGACTGTGGAGGTGGGGTCTGCAGCCCCCACACGAGTTTGTACAGGGATAATAATAGTGTGCTGCCGCGTGCCCCTGTAGTAGTGAAGGCCTTCAAAGGGCTAGTAGAGCTGTGTAGGAGGGGCCCATGCAGGCATGACCACCATTGAAGGGGTATCAGTATTCTGGAGGAAAATCTGCACAGCATGCAGGAAGTACTGCGGTCGCATGCTTAATGCTACTGTGGAGTCGCCGATGCTGGACTTACTTCTACTGCAGGACTAGCAGTAATTCTGTGCAGTCAGGTTCTGCAGCATCTCCAGGGGTTACCTCAACTGTAGTGCTGGTGGTGCTGTGGAGACTGGATCTGCAGCCCTACTAGGAATTATTTCTACTATAGTTTGGTAATTCTGCAGTGGTGGGGTCTACAGCTCCTCCGGGAGTCATTACTACTACAACGTTGGTAGTGCTGCAGAGGTGAGGTCAGCAACATCTCCAGGAGTTACTTTAAAAGTAGGGCTGGTAGTGCTGTGGACACTGGATCTGCAGCCCTTCTAGGAATTATTCCTACAATATGGTTGGTAGTTCTGTGGAAGCAGGGTCTGCAGCTCCTCCAGAAGTTACTTCTACTGTAGGGAAGGCAGTGCTGCAGAGATGTGACCTGCAGCCCCTCCAGGAGTTATTACTACTGCAAGGTTGGTAGTGCTGTGGAGGTGGGGTCTGCAGCATTTCCAGGAGTTACTTCAACTGTAGGGCTGGTAGTGCTGCGGAGACTGGATCTGCAGTACTTACAGGATTTACTTCTACTGTAGGGCTGGTAGGTACTGCGGGGGCAGGGCCTGCAGTCCTTCCAGGAGTTACTTCTACTGTAGGGCCTGTAGTGCTGCAGAGACAGGCTCTGCAGCCCCTCTGGGAGTTGTTACTACTGCAGTGTAGGCGGCGCTGAAAGCAACAGGTCAGCAGCCATCCCAGAAGTCACTTCTACTGCAGGATTGGGAGTGCTGCGGAGGTGGAGTATGCAGCGCCTTCAGGAGTTACTTCTACTGCAAGGCTGATAGTGCTGTGGTGGCGGGCTAGCCTTCCCTACCTGTTGCCAATGCAGTAGCAGGTGAGGTGTGTCACCTGTGCACGGTGCCCCTGTGCCGAATGATGATCTGTCACTGGACACCTGACAAGGACTGTTTATGAATGAGGGCTTCGGGGCAGGTGAAAAGAGAGCTTTGCCCCCCCCCCCCCCCGGGCTTTTTGGGGAGGGATGCAGTTTAAGGACTGAAAAGGGGCTTATAGTCTAGAGGGCAAAGGAGACGGAGCTGGGGCTTAGAGAGGAGGGCATAGAAGGGAAGTTCCCATTTGGGTAAGTAGGCGGGCGTGGGCTACCCCATGGGGTCAGCTGGAGCTAACTGCGGTAAGGGCGTCTGTAGGATGGGCAAGTGGAAATTTAGGAGGATGGCAGGTGTATTGCATAAGGAGGTGGCGGAGGCCCTGTTTGTTAAAAAATAAATGTTCCCTTTGGCAAAGACCTACAGAAAACAGTTCACGTAAAATATGCAACCACATTCATACGCCATTCTGAGCGGATCGATATTTTTGTGGCATATGAATGTGGTTGCAAATTTAATGTGAACTATTTTCTGTAGGTCTTTGCCAAAGGGAACATTTATTTTTAACTTTTAAGTTACTGGGAGCTTCATCCCTTTGGATTTCAGAGCCCCCTCTCCTTGATTTCAAGGAGGCCTTGTTTACTGTTTTGGTTTGCTCCACAACAGAGAAGAATACAAGAAGGCCAGGCAGCAGGCAGTAAAAACAGGAGCTTGGGAAAAAGCCAGAGCCGTGCGTTGCAGCAGCTATCCAGGGAGGAGCAACCGTGCAAGTCGGTGAGAGCAGGGGTGGGGAGAAGCATGGAGCTGGGTGAGAAGCTTCGCCGGTGGAGGAACTGAGCGAGGTGCCCTGTGTGCTGAGACTTTGTCCTGGGAAGTGGTTGCAAGGAGGAAGGCGGGACGTGACAACTTATTATTGGTTACCGTGAGCAGAGCGTACGTGCCAGCTGATGAGGTAGTCGAGTGGCTGGGTTTGCCAGTAGGCCTCTGGGATAGTTCTTCGGCAGGGGGTGTAGTGTGCAGGGGAATCCAGCAGGTGGAGCTAGGCTTGGACAGTGGCGCTCAGCCGTCCCCTGCATAAGTGCACGCAGGGAAATCAATGACGCCCATGCATGGAGCGATGGCCAACTGTCTCTTTAAAGTGGCCTTTTTCACACACATCCAAGCAGAGTGGTTTCTTGGGTTGCGCCATCTCGCCAGATTCAAGTCACATGCCAATGACAAAGGAACGTTTCAGTAATAAACCCAAAGTATGAATGCCAGAGTTCACTCTTGCCTGGTAGACACATGCAAAACCAATGTCTGAACAACAGGAAAAGGGGTGCCTTGTCACACTCTCTCTAAAACTTATAAACAGTTTGTGTTCAAGGCTCAGCCCGAACACCTTGACCACCTTCTAAAAAATTCTCAAGTCCCTAAAAGCCTGTGAAGAGCAACAGCGAATCCAGCATTCAAAATGTAGTATTGTTATTCACTCTACCACGCTGTCATCTATTCTCTACACAGGTCACGTTTTACAAAACCAAGTTCATGTGCTTTATTTTTCCTGGCAACATCCTGCCGTACCCTACCAAGTCACAGATTCATTATTCGGAGGCTCTGGCTACCCGAGCAGTTTCATGGGGAGGGACATCTCATTTGTGGCGGAAGGCCAGCCGGTCCACGCGTGAATGGTACCACAATGCGAGCGAAGCTTTTGTCCGAACAATGCAAACCCTAGAGGCCTTGTACAGACATCATTAACTGAACAAGTCATGTCTAGCAGGCATTTCTCTTTCTTGTAGGGAGAAGGCAGCCTGACACCAGGTAAGTGATAACGTCCCTGAGTTGTAAAGCATCTTTCAATGAGGTTGTCTTGCTCAGGACAAAGGAAGCTATTAATACATTTCCCTTTGTCTCAGGGGCCTCAGAGGCTGACATTCCCTGCCAGCTATGGCCAGGTTCTCCCTCACGTCCAAGCCTTCCACGGCACACTGAATCAGGGCACTTCATTTTCCTGCCAGGTGAACAATAAGCCATCTCTGTAGAGGAACCCTAAATAAGGCTGGTTGACTTGTCAGCTGCATCCAGGTTAAAAAAAACTTTTTCCTGCAGAGCCCTAAATCACAGGATGTCTCAGCCTGCTGATGCCAAGCTCATAATAAAGCTTGGCATGAAATGAACCTAAATCAGGGCATGTGTGTGCGTGTGAACAGGTTGTTCAAATGGGTCATTCTTTTCACTTAGTCTTGTAAAGGAGTCTATGTTTATTAACTTAGATTTATTTACCAAAATTCCAAGGATAGCGGAAGTGACATTGTGCACCCTTTGACCTTGGCCTCCATGGTTGCTCAATCCCAGAACAGCATCCTGCTTGGAGCCGGGAGGACAGAAGAAGGGTGAACTGTGGACACTAGAGCCCTGATAACTTTCTGGTTCACTTGCCACATGACCCCTACGACCAGTGGTATCAAAGGAAGTGTCAGTAAAACCGAAAGTCAAGCTTAAATCAGTACCTATAGACGACAGAGAGGCTCAGTCAGTGAAAGACATGCTGCTGTCATCTCAAGGTAACACGTTTTATCCCCAGAAACTAAACTCAGCCCTCCGGACTGTGAATCGTCTGCTATTAAATAGGTTGATAGCAACATCTGATATATATAGCGCTTGCAAACACAAGTGGGTATGAAGCACTATATGAAACGTGTTTATTTTTTATTTTTTTATTTTTTTTTCAATATACTTTTTATTGTTTTTTACAAGTGTTTATTTTTAAAGTAACTTTACTACGAAATGAATGCTCACGGTGGACAACAGTCAGGGAGAGCGTTTCTAGACCACAGAGGCGAGGCTTCTTGGACTTGCCCCTTTCTGTGCATTTCGCCCTCCAGTTCACTCTTAATGCCAGTAATCTGGGTGTCATTTGCAAAGCTCCGACACTGACTCCGTTTCATCCCAGCTAATGGTCCGAGATAATAGAATTACTGAGAGAGGGCGACGAGAAAGGACTTTGACTTCATTCTTCATTAAGGGCATCTTCTGAAGCAGAAAGGCGAGGAGTCTGCTGGCACTGGGCTGATCTGGGGTTAATGGTGAGGCCTAGTGACATGGAGGGTGGGATTGTGTGTCGGGGTGGACATGGGAGTAGGCAGGGCTAGGGGCAAAGGGGGGCAACAGGTTTATAGCACGTTTGTTTAGTGACATTTTCTATCACTCCACATGTTTAACTCCTTCTAATCTGTTTTTTTACTATTTTGCTACACCCCCCCGCCCCCAATAAATATATTTTCTGGTAACTGGTTGGGGTCAACTGCTTTCAGTCAGGTATGGGGAGCTGTCAGTCCGATTTCATCAGGAAAGTTTACGCACACACACACACTCTCTCCCTCTGTTTTGAAAGTCTTCAAAACATTATTATTTTTTTTTTTACAAAATATTGTGATTTCTCTAATTTAGTACCCCTATCGATTCGCATTCCTCTCCCTTTCCACTGCCCCTTAGGCCCCTCTTATGCACCCAGTTTGTCGCATAATGTATTTTAACATTATATGCTAGTATGATTGTTGGAAAATCTGAAGCTCACACCCTTCCAATCTTAGTGACCAAGATATGCTCCTGTTTAAATATGACTCAGTGGCCCCATGTGTGTCATCAGTATAAAGTGAGAATTGTTTATTAAATTTGGCCCTGGGCAGGAGGCATCATTTAGGGCAGGAGTTGTGGTCTTGGAGAACAGGCAAGCTCTATAAACAACGTGTGCAGCATGGGAAGGTCAGGAGGTTTGGTGGAGGGTGTGCACAATGTAGCGAATAGGACATCATCTGTAAAAGATGGTATTTCCCGGTGCCAAGATCTTGGTGGCTGAGGCATGATCTAGGACCGGAGGAGGGGGGGGGGGGTACTCTTGTGCAGATAGCCTTGATGGTGAACTAGTGGCAGGGGGGATACACTATAAGTGGCTGAAGCTGGGCTATGAGTATGAGGCCTTATACCATGGGATGTAGCTTAGCAACAGTAGGTACTGTGTAGTTGCAGATGGTGGTGTTCAGTGGCAGAAGTGCTCCTCAAGAGTGGGAAGTGCAGATATACATGCTTCCATAGCTGGCTGTATTCATCTGGCAGGAGGTGTGTTCTATGGCAATGACGTGCTTACTAGTAGCAAGTGCTGTCTAACAGCAGGAAGTTTGGGCTAGGTTTTGCCAGGGATCTGGAAATGTGGTTGAGGCATGCCATGGAAGAAGGTCTAATGTGTGGTCCTAGTAGCACCAAAAGATGTATAACAGGAGCTGATGTCTAACAGCACAAAACAGCTGCGGTCCACATTATCTACCTGCATAAATGAGATGATATTAAGTAGCTGGGGCTCTGGTACAGCAAAAGGTATTATAGTCTAAGGATTGCAGGTGAGTGGATAAAGAGATGGAAGGATGGTTGAAAATCAATGTAACTGGAAAAAAGGGTGGCCTATAGGAAAAACGAGTGTTCTAGTGGTGGAGGTTTAGTCTAGAAGCAGGCGTTGTGAACCACTGTCTGGAGTTGTTTGGTTCAAGACTTGGAAGAGAGGTGGGGAATGCATTTATCTGGCAAGGGGTGTGGTGTGCAGGCAACAGACGTGGGTTAGTGGCAGCTCGTGGTATAGTGGCTGGACACTTTGACTACGACAATAGATTTTGTCCACTGGCAAAAGGTCTGGTCAATGGCAAGAGATGTGTGTTAGTGGTAGGAGGTGTGGCCTGTGGTTGCAGCATCTGGTCTGGTGGGAGGCGCTGTGGTCTTGTGATAGAGGGTATCACATGAAGTGGCGAGTGCGATCTTCAGGCAGGCAATTTGGCTAGCTGGTAAGTAGTATTGTGTGGAGGCTGAGGGTGTCGTCTGAAAGAAGGAGGCACGCCCAGTGGTTAGAGAATTGGGTTTAGAATGAGAAAGTCTGAAGTTTAAGACCAGCAGGGCAACTTCACATAATATGATCTAGGGGACTTCCACTTAAGCTTTTGAAAATGCCCAATCTAAGAAAAACTTCTCACTGGACTTAATAGTCACTAAAGAATAAAGCTTGAGTAGAACGAGCTAAATCCGTGCATTGAGGTAAAAATATCAATTTGCATGTTTGTGTTGTGGAATTTGCACCCCGAGTAGCAACAACATCCCAAACAACGACAAACCTGATATTCAGCTGGTTAAAGGATTTTCAAGGACCGGTTGAAGCATGGAAGGGTGTGCACAATGCTGGCGTTTCCTAACAAGAATATTGGATATGTCATGCACTAGTAATGGTGGTTTGGATGTAGTGAGCGAAAAAAGTGTTGGAAATTAGCTGTATTGTGGGGAGTGGCCCAGCCAGTCTGCCAAAATGTGAGGGAAGACAAAGTGGCATCACACACACACTTTGACTCCTGATACAATCACAAAGATACTGTGATTAATTTGTGCCAGTGGTTGGCAGTGGTGGGCACTAGCACTCATTTGTGGTGACTGGAACTTACTTTTCATCATCAAACTTTGACTCAGAGCAAGAGATAGGGAGTAAGAAGGAAGAAGAGTAGGATAGGAAAATAAAGGGAGAGCGCATGGATGAAAAAGAAAAAAGATTATGAATAAAGAGACAAGAAGTGGAGGATCGTGGAAAGAAGGGGAATAAGATGAACCAAAATGAGGCAGCCCTGGTATCTGCAGAATGGGAACTCCTGCCAAGTGCTCGTAAGAAAACATTTGGGGGCCCTGCACGTATTACTTTGCAGAATAAGCAGTGCACGGCTGACCCTTGTCCCAGGTACCATCCCAATGTCATCTTACTTGCTGATATGGGTCTATGGGAGATGGCAGAAGGAAAATAGGTGCCTCAGACTCATTTTTAGGATTGGTTTGACAATACAGCTACAAGACCTTTAGCCAAGAATTCATTAAAATATTCAAAGAGTATCTCCTTATAACCTCATACTATTGGCTGTTTGGTGTATTGGTCCACCTCCTATGGGACGCCTGTATTGTAATGCATGAGGCATTACTTTACATCACTGAATCACTACACATTACATTTTATGTGAAGATGCAGTGTTTACATCAAGCAATCGCAATCGTTTTTGTTCCGTTTTTTTGTGTGCATGTCTATAGGTTATCTTTTTGGTTGAACCAGTCCAATTGGCTTTACCAAAGCTTGCTATTGCTACTTTCTGCTACAAACACTGCCCTCAGCACTCTGGGTAAAAAAAGCAGCATGCATGGCCAGTGAAAGGGATATCAAAGGGCAGAAAATGCTACCTCTAACTGACATCCACGAAGACAGCTGTGCCTCTGGAGTGTGGGTGAGGACAGAGAATTCCATTTGGAACTGGTCCCTGCCTTTGTCTTCTCTGGTACCTGTCCACCCTCCCTGCCCTAAGCCCCCCCCCCCCCCCCGCCCCCCACAGAACAGCAAAGCACAAGAAAAGCGTTTTACTGGAGGTTGCACTCCAGATTTCTACAACCAGTGTGCTGGATGCAAGGGAAGGGTGGAAAGAGTCTTGCAAAATGTCCTAGAAACCCTTTCATTAAACAAAAGAAATCAAGCGAGCGCCCCAATCAATCAGACCATTTAAATCGGAGAGATTAGGCCCATGTACCGCATCGATTTTTATCTCCTCCAGATTCCCAGCAGATCAGAAACCCGAGCAGAGAGTTCAGCCTGCGGCGCAGAGAGGCTGCAGGACGCCGGCCAATCAAGGCGGCGCGCCGGCTTCGCACGAGAGACTCACGCCACGGTGTCAGGCTGCGTCACCTGCGCCGACCACGAGGGCACGTCTGCCTTGGGCCTAGTCTTGGCTCAGGCCACGGTGTCAGGCTGCGTCACCTGCGCCGATCACGAGGTCACGTCTGCGTGGGGCCTACCTAGCCTTGGCTCAGGCCTGGGTGTCATCCAGGGTGGACCTATCGAGAGGCGGTTGGGCATGCACCCCCTCATATCTGCAGCATGCTTCCTCGTACCTTAAAGTAAAAGTCAGAGTATGTGTGAAGCAGCTGGACTCACGGGCGTAACTACCGACAGTGAAGCAGGTGCAGTGACACCGGGCCCCAGTGGTGGGATGGGGCTACTGCACCCAAATTCTACCTGGTATTACTACAAAACCAGGGGATGAGTGTCCATGTTCCTTGCTTTTGTTAGGGCCCAAGGCTATGCTACACCCCTGCTTGGATTTATGCCTCTGCTTGCCTGAAGTAAAGAATACATATCCCTGAGCAAAACCTGCCACATCCCTGAACATAGGATTCTACATATCTGAACTCATGTCTTGATGAACTACCACGCATATTTGCTACGTATTCAGTGAGCCTCTGCTTCTACGTGCCATAATACATGCCTTGTGCATTATGTATATGTCCACATACCATACTGTTTGTCTCCACGGGCTTCAAACTGTGTCTCGACATATTTGAACATATTCCCTCTACTAAGTGCCTCAACCCATGTCTCAATACATCGACATACAGGACCTACACTTAAGCATGTATGTACTTTACCTCAATATTATCTCTACATGCGCATATTCTTCTACATGCACATGCGCGTATCCCTCTGCATTGAGTACCTGAGGGTATGTCACTGCACATCTGGCCAATGACTGTATAGAGTGTCATAACCTTTACCTCCTTTAGATGTTAGTGTTATGCTGTTGTTCCAATTCATAAAGTTTTTGAGTCTTAAGAGTTCTTAAGACATCAGTGTTAAACTGGTGTTCTATTGCAAAACTTTTCAGAGCCACAGAAGAACTTCAGATGGCAATGTTACACATGTGTGTGTGTTCTTCTACAGGAGAAACATTTTCCCAGATGAATGAACCCTTTTCCTTACACATTCCACCAATTTTGGTCGGTATTTTCTTTCTTTCATAAGAGAAAATCATCAAATTTATGGAATGTGGGAAGGATCAGAGGCAGGCTAATAAATGCTTCCAATGTTACAAGTTTGTGGGTAAAGACGAGCTAAACATATGTTTTTTTCTGTTCGTTACCATCAGGTAAAGCTTGGCTTTCCTACACAGGGAATAAGTTTAAACAAACTCCATGCACTGGTAAAACTCACAGTCTGTCCAGCTCAATAATAATTTGATTTTCAAGAACAAAATCCCAGTACTTAAGGTTGTTTTAAAATTCAAAATACGTTGCTCTGCGGGTGCTTGAGAGTGGTACCCGCACATCAGTTGCTCTGCTGAAGGCACAGAGATCTCCACCTTTCTGGCGAGTTGTACTCTGGAGTATCAAGTAGGGAATATCGCTGTACCATGATATTGTAGCCAAAAAATTGAAAATATATCAAAAGGAAAGTGCACATAGGGAGGTGCGGCTTTCCTAGTCTTAACTGTATATGTACATAACTTGAAGATATAAATGTATCGTTAAGGTATATAAATGTGTTATGTATAGAAAATGTATACATACCTGCTGATATTTTTGTCCTCAACACTTTGGTTATGATTTTAAGGTCCAATGATATTAAATACATGATATTCAGGACCCACACCTGTCTGGCAGAGATCTCAAAATATGTCTGGCTGTACCATTGCAGAAGAAGGCCCCCCTCTGCTGACCTAGGGGAATGGCCTACACCCCACCAAACCTTAAATGAACGGAGAGTAACAAAACAGCTGGAATGAGACACCAGGCATTCACTCTCTCCACAGTTGGGTTTGGACCAATCTCTGAATTCGCAGGCCACCACAGCACGCGCAGACCCAGGGCGGTCTTCACCTCCTGATGAAGTGTACTTATGCAGGTCAGCAGAGCAATCCAGATTGCGCTAATACGCTCTAATCGCTTCAGAGTGCACGCGCACCGCTGGGAGCCGCGCAGGAAATTAATTTTGAGCAGGCAGAGATGGGCGCTTCCCGCATGGCAGAGATCTCACACAGGTATTTCCCCGGGGGTGGGTCTCTGTCCAGCAGCGGGGATGAGGTACTGTGATGGCTTGACTGAGCTCTAATGTGTTCTTCTGCTACATCCTGCCTGCACCTGGCAGAGGAGGGACCTCACAGACTGGACAGTCAGTACTGCAGAATCTAGTGATCGTGGACGAGGGTGCACCAAAACAGTAGCACAGGGAGTGCCAGATTAGTAACCCAAAATGGAGTCACTTCAGAGTCCCCGAATCGCAGAGCACGAGCAGTGCGCCAGGCACCCTATTCTAAGGAGGGCATGCAACGTTAACTTCCAAAAGGCATTTAAAAAAAAATATGAACAGTAGATTTTACGGATATTTGTCTAGATGTATTGCATAACATAGACCTTGGAGACAGTTGTCAAGGGAAGGTCTTGAAATAAGGGTCCTTTGTCTGTATCTAGGAGCATTATTCATCCTCAGCTGCAGAGCAGTGGCTGAAGGTAAAATGATGGACCCACCCTGCAGAATGTGTAGAGAGGGAGCCTTGAGTCTCCCATATCTCACAGATATTTAGTGGGCTTGGGTGGATTGTGACCCCTCTGGAGGCTTAGAGGGCCCCTGAAAGGAAGGGGCCCCTCCAGGAGAGATATTTATGGGACTAACTTGCAGGTAACAGCCAGCCCTGTTTTCAGCAGGGTAGAATCAGCATTTCATCTTTAGAAGTAGGGCAAAATGAGTGCATTTGAGCTGGGTAATAAGCTGTTATTTGGCCTGAAAGTATGTGGCATGGCACAGATGGTGTTTTGTGCATTGGTATTCTTCTGTTTTGTTTGGAGTTAGTGTGGTTAATTGTCGTGTGCTGATGGATTATGTGGTGTCCAGCAAGATGTGGGGTAGGTTCTTTCTTTGGCTGTGGTAAGTGGGGTGTGGTGCTGTATTCTGCTGTATGATATGGTACCATGGAACACTGCATGGGGTGATGTGTTATTAGAACGTATAAATTAGTGTGGAATGTTGTGGAAGGCTGTTGCACAGTGTTTTATGGTGCATGGTAATTCTGGATAGTGTGTTATTTTGTACAGTCTCTTATATTACGGTTCAGAATCCAAAATGGGTGCAGTTCTTTACCACTGGCATCCCAAGTGATGAAATATTACATTACACAAACTTGACAGACACATTTCACAGTGTTTGGACTTGACTTCCCAAAGGTAACGAGCCGAGCCATCACGGATTAGTACAGGTGGTTGAAACTTTCACACCTATAAATCTCTCTGACAAGAACTTCACTGTCTAGTCAAATCTACTCATTTTAAAAATAGTCAATCTACTCATTTTAAAATTAGGAAGTCTTTTATAGCAAATGTACGGCAATTACAAACATGAGTAACAACGAACCAAAGGGCTCTAGAAATTACAAACTAGAATATATAACACAACTAAAAACGTGGGTAAGAATTAACTGGAAATCTCTAGAAGTTAACATGTAGGAAATACCAAACAGTTACAAAAATGAGCAACAAAGAGAACCAGAAGGTTCAAGTAGTTAACCCATGGGAAACATATATATTTAACAAAGAAAACCAGAAAGCTCCAGTAGTTAACCTACAAATTAACCAGTGGCTAAAGTGATTTGTCCTGGTTGTGATAGATCTGGGGGTCTATCCCATCCAGGAGAATCACTAAACCACTGGGACATACACAGAGTTAAAAGGTTTTCTTAAGTTCTAATCAGGAATCCAACTTGACTCTTGAGGCAGTGACATGGGTTCTCTCCACGGTCAACCCAGGCTGGATGTACATGGTCATCCCAGCTGCCTCTGAGGCCTCACCTGCACCAGCCTAGCATCAAATAACTGCAGCTACAACGAAGCGAGTAATAAACACAGCGGTTCCACAGTTCCCAAGCTGACTTTGACACCAAGGTGTACGTACATAGAGGAATGCCTTTCTTCTTTCCTGCTTTTCCCCACAGCAGCCAACAGACCTCATCCAACACCAACATGAGACACAAATCAGTGACAAACAAGCCCCGCTATTGTTACTGGCAACAGGATTGAAAAATAATTATCTACTGGCTTATTGCTTCCTGAGGAAGGATTTTGAAGGACGAAACATGTACATGGCAGGTAGAGACATAGAATACAGACCGAGGAACCTGAAATCCGCATATGACAACTTCCTGTCTACAGATTTTCAGGCCCCTTTCTAAAATTCCATCACAAGACCCTCCAATGCAGTGGCCGAACCCTACACCTGGAGACACAAAGAAACATCATGGCTATTGCCTTGGTGCGTGCCCTGAAATGAACGCCACAAAGACCTGCAACAAGGTGCATACATGCCCGGGGCACCTTTCCAGGAAGCTCCCTGGGAACATGGAATACCATGTGGAAGAACAGGACCCAGAAGCAGAGATGGCTACAGCAGAGCCATTCCTGGCCAGCCACCTCTCAGCACCAAACCTGCCTCTCGCCTGCTTAGACGCGGTGCTAGGGTAAAAAGTGTGGCTTTGAGGGCAGCCTATAACTCACTAAAGTGAAGGGTTGGACGGGGTTTCGAGCTGTAGTGGGGCAGGGGAGGAAAGACAAGTATCAATGTGTCTTTCAAATTCCAGGAGGAGTTTTTCTCTTTTTGAAGAGGCAAGAAAGGAGCTATCGCCTAGATGAAGGCTCCTGTACACACAGACCCTAACGTTAAATTTGGCGTGGTAATGAGATTGGGTATGAGAAGCTTGGCAGATCTTGGAGTGCTTCTCACTGCGGAAAGGTTGTAGTGTTGATAGATCCAATGAGGCTAATTTTCCGCCTCTGTGGCTCTTGCCTGTTCACCAGCATCACAGCGATGCCCATTTGTACCTGCCACTTTATACTGCCCTCTGGGGCTAATTCCGAGACAGCATTAGTACCAAGTTGTCCAACAAGTCCCCCAGCGACCAAAGACCCTCGCCACACACAATTAACAAATGTAAGAAGGACAGAACATCAGACTAAAAGTAGCCCATGCCTTTCCCAGGGTCTATTTTCTGTCCAAAAGCACTTTATTGGCCACTTAGATAAATGAAAGGTGTTCAAAGGTCCCGGCATTCAGTGCATATTAAATCAAATCAAGCAGGAGATGAATAAATAATCACTCTCAGTAGCCGGAGGAGAGAGAAGCGTCTCTTCTCAGATTTTTTATCGCGGGGCCTACCCCGGCAGGCCAGGTTAATACCAGCCCCGAGCTCCCTGCGGGCTACTCTGTAAGGAATCCATATCTCTAATTGCCGATCAGAGATCAAAAGCCTCCGAACCACTTCGTAAAGCGACTCCCCGCGCGAGGACCTCTTTGACTCGAGCGGTAGTCTGCCCACACTACTACCCTGAGACCTTTGGGGGAAAGAGTGGTCAAATGAAGAATTTGTTTTTGTCACTGGGTATTATTGGGCATCCTGGTGATTTGTGCTGATCAACAACATATCATCAAGGTATCGATATACTTGGAGGTATGGATTTACTATCCTGATGATGCGTTGGAAGTCAATATTGCGAAGTTGGTGTGCATTCACATTGATATAAAAAAACGTAAAAGTTTGATAGAACGCTCTTTTTGCAGACTTTAGGCAGCAGTTCTGATTCATCCAGGAGGGGTGCTGTACTGCGGTATTAGTAATTGGAATCACAGCTGATATTGTTGATCTGGAAGGCATGTGTTAGTCCTAGTGAGATGTTCCATATCAGGGGTGTGCTTGCAGCCTTCCAACCTAATCTGTGCGAATATCGAGTGTGCAGTGGGTTCTCGCCGCATGGTGAGTGACAGTAAGGAGTATGGACATTGTGCCCCGCATAAAACCACTGTTGTTCGCCTGATGTAAGATTGCTTCTAAGTGACATCTAGTAAGTTATTTGGTGTAATTAGTAATCTACTGATTAGATATGGCTAGATTGAAATGTTTGATTTGAAGAATACAGAGATTCCTCTGTTGGGGTTCGGCCAAACTGAACCATATTACAAGCAAGTTGTGGCCTTCAGACAGGAGTTAGAGGTGACGGGAGGTGTCTGGCCGGGGATGACCATGAGCGAGCTCTACTCGTTCTGTGATTAGTCGGGAGCTGGACTTTTCTGGAAGCAAAGATACTAATGAAATGGAAATTGAACCAGATATGCTAGGCCATGTCCCCTCTGAAGGGTAATCCAAACAAACTTGGCAAAGGTTTCAGGTGTGTTTGGCCTCATCAGTAAGGAGCAGGCTGAGTTCTCATGGTACAGCAAGCTACGAGAGTGCCAAGAATGGATTTTTAACTCCCTGGGACATACATATTAAAACGTTACCATACTGCTAAAGCCTGGAATGAGCTGCCATTCCATCTAAGGAATACGATGGATCTTTTGTCTTTTCGCAAAGGACTAAAGACGTGGCTTTTTTCTCAATGAGCAGGTTTTTTTCCCCACTCTTCATCGGTCAGCAGTTCTCAGGGGATTTAGACAGCGCCAGGACACCTCCGGGTAATTGCTGAGCTCTACAAATGTCATTTTATTATTATTATTATTATAAGGCCAAAACCAGCCTGGGGAGTTCCTGTTTTCCCACTTAGCGAGTACACTGTTAAGCAGTTTGAGTTGGACCACTCTTTTACAGTGTGCTAAGACGGATCTATACTTAGCCCCTTTGTACTAGCACAGTGAGAAAAAACCCGGAATATTATCCACAGCAAAGTTAATTCATGCATTCCATCCTTCACCTTAGATGTCTGGCCTACAGCTGGACTAGCTACGCAGCCCAGACAAATTCCAATATGATTGAAACACGTATAAGGAGCTGCTCAGTGCCAGCAGGTTGGAATAGATGGTATACTTTACTAATCCTTAATCCATATGCATTTTTCTTAAAATAGATTTTGCCTGAATCAATTTCAGGTTTTGGGAATACTTTGTCACTAATCCTAACACCAAAGATTCAAGTAAAAAGAAATCTGCCTGCACTTTAGGAAAGCACTTGTGAACCACCTCAAAATAAATTTAAAAAATCGGCGTGTCCCTTTTTAAAAAAAAATTTGCATAATCGTCCGGGGGTGCTAAAGTTATCCTTCCAGGCATCTAATGTATAAGGCTTTTGTGTGATGCTGTCCGGCTTTTTGGCTCTCCGACACCCTTCTAAAACTGTATATTCGTTTTGGACCTGTTAGGTAAAGACTATTTCATCTGGATAATAGTGTGCAGACGTGGGTGTGTGTATTAATGATGTACATTTAGAATTGAGTTTGGTTTTGTACAACCAGGTGTGCATACAGGCAGATGCTACTGACCTACTGTTGTGATCGAAGAGGAAGGATGACTTCCACTTTAGGGCCATATTTGATACGCCGCAATTTTTTTTAGTCTATCCGGAGGAATTTTTCTTAAATGTATCATGTTCATTGGGTATTTCCTCGGCGAAGCCTGTGATTTTGGATATAGAGTCACCATTGTTTTTATGTTTTGATATTGAATATAGTGCATTATTTAATTGCTGTTCTGGCACACAGCCTGTTGATATCTTGGTCTCACCCAAGCTAACAGTACCTGGTGGTCTTTGGTGAAGATTTTGGCATTGGGAATTCTGTGTGTGGTAACTCATGGTTAGTAAGAAGATTAAGAACTACTGTATCGACTACTGGACGACATAGTAAAGCACAAAGCCTTTTGTGGCTGTCAATGAGGATGGGCTTTGCACCCCAGAGTGAGCTAGCTTCCAAGAGCTGTGTGTGAAAAACAGACGGCCCTTCTGAAAATGTTAGCACTGTCTGGTGATTTCCCCTTCCAGGATCTTTCAAGTTTGAGAAGTTGGAAATGGTGAGAATTTGGAGAGATCTTTTAGGGCAGCCATTGGTTTCTTAAGGCGTAGTGTTATGATTGTGTATTTCAAGTCACTGGGACTTGCGCTCCTGATAAAGGATGCCTTCAACATATCTTTGGGGTTAGGTGATACCCTAAGAGGGCCTTGATGGATGCTGTCAGGCATGGCGGTGCCGGCTGGTTTAATGCTTTAGGTTCCTTTAGGTGTAGACGGATTTCTATGTTGCTCGTTGTATCAGATAAGGTCTAAGACAGCATGGTCGCGGACACCTTTGGACACCTTTGGACACCTTTGGACACCTTTGGACACCTTTGGAGAGATGTAAAATGCGAAAGCCCTGGTCTGGAGAGCACCACAGACTTTATTTACCTTGTCAGGTGATGGGGAGACCTCCTCTACCACATAAGACCCTCCTGACCCTGCTTTCTTGGAAAGTATTTCAATATGTGTCAGGTTATATTTTAAGAATGGATTTCACTGCGGACATGCCGGAGCGAGTGATATATAACAATTACGGCTGTGCCCTGATCAATCGCGTTACAACAAACAAATGATGGACGGAATGCTGACAATGCAGACATTCTCCCCCAGTCAAGAGATCTGGGTAAATCCATCGTTCTTTTGCCCACTACACCACCCCAGTTTAGACATGGCCATATGCAAATCAGTCTTGACCCTGTGCCTCATGGGAACAGTCCAGCCCGAACTGCCAAGCCAGGTCCTCCCTGGACCGGAAACAAGCACCCTGGGACCGGTTTCTGGCTATCAGCCGTCATCAGCCAGGATAGCTTGACTCCAGTGGTGTAGTGAGCACGGGTCCCACGTCTGGGAAAACCCATCCCACTTAGGGCGAAAAGCGTTACAACAAACAAATGATGGACGGAATGCTGACCATGCAGACATTCTCCCCCAGTCAAGAGATCTGGGTAAATCCATCGTTCTGATCAATCGCAGCATCTGGATCCCCAAACTTTGTGGTCAGGACATCAAGCTTCCGGAAAAGGCGGCCTAAATGTCACCTTGAGCTACATCAGGCAAAAGCCTGGCACTTGCCCGGCATCCCCGGTGAAGTTCAAAGGGTCCCCCATCCCCCTCAATGTTAAAAGTGGTATGCTGTCAGATTTTTGGCATTCTGAATAGACAGTCCCGCTCACGCTTCGCCCTGGATACGGCAGTTTCAAACAAAATATAAGAAACAATAATCACACAAAAACTGAGGGTGGAGGCTATAGCAATCCGCACCAAACAATATACTTTTTGAGCAGTGAATGATGGTTCACAGAACCGAGGAGCACTACCCTCTATGCTCCTTACTAGGAAGAATCCTATACAAGCATAAATACCAATTGGTTCAGCACTCAATGCAATGTAATTCAAAGAGAGTCCACAATGACAAGCACATAAAGAAGATTCCGGAATTCCAAGTCTTTTTGTTCCAATCAATTCTTTATTCAATATTCATTAAAATTCTGAAGGACCATAGCCGACGCGTTTCGTCTCGAAAAGAGACTTCTTCAGGGCTCATAAGAGTTTCACAGTCTTTTTTGTGTCAATTCAGTCCAGAATTCATGAGAAGAGATTCGAATATTGCTTGTGTCCAGAAATACGTCGTGGTGGCCGACAGCGCCTCTATGCTTCGGGTTATAAGTCAACAATATAAGAAACATTAAAATTAAGCTGAGCACTTGATGCTAAAGATACTTCAAAATGTCTACATGTAGTTAAACAAACTTTTCCTTTAATGTAGGGCGGGCAAAATAACTATTCTAGCATATTTGGGTCACATGTTGAATGGTGCAAAGAGTTCATTCTTTGTGTGAATTTGTAGGATTTGATTTACTCTGTCTTTAAATTTCACAGTATTTATTTTTCAGTCTTTTATTTTCTACGAAATACTTAGTGAAATTGAGTGACTGCAAACAATGGTACCATGTCTTCTTTCCACAACTGCTCGTTTGATATAATAATAAATATAAAGTGTGCCGGCACGAGCGATCCAAGTAGTGTGAGCGGAGCGGAAATACTTCACGGGCTTTGCTCAAGAGTACACAGCGCATCAGTGGCGGGTAAGGCCTGTAGCTGCTGGATTCTGCTTTGTTTTTATTTCTCCGTGCTTACAGTGCCTTGAAAGCGCGGTAAAGTGCCTGGTGTTGTATAGCAAATGTTAATACACATAGAAATCCCGTCCCCCCTCCCCCATCACAGGCAGGGTCCATCATTGGTTTTGCCACAAGTGCCTCCCGCCTGCGAGCGGCAGAGCCGGCCTCTGAGGGTGTCTTTCAAAAATGGAATTACTTAACAGCAGATTTGCTTTAAAAACAGAAGCAGCGGTTGTCAGGCTGAACGAAATGGAATAAATTCACCCGGGGAGTATTGATGGCTTTCCACTAACGACAGGCTTCTCATTAGCTTTTTGTTCGGGGTTTTTTTTTTCTTCCAGTTCTGCCGCTTTATCCTGCGCCCTCCGCCCCTTTCCCCAACACTTACAGGAGCGAAATGAAAAGGCTCCTGGACACGGGGCTCAGCGGATTACTCTGGGGGCGCTGCGCATTTCATGGTCAGCCCCGGCTGCTGGTCAGGGATGCGCGCGGGGGAGTTTATCCGTCATCCGAGCGGCTCGGGTGGAGGGTCAGAGGCAACCTGGAGGGCCGAGATTAATCTGTGTGACCTCAGACGCGTGGGAAGAGGGCTGCGGGGCTTCAGGGGTGTGGGGGTGCTGAGGAGCGGGAATGATGCACTCCAAGAGTCACCAAGTGAGCCTGAAGGGGAAGTGTGCACCCAGAAAGTAATAATGCACCCGATAAGTCACCAGGTTACTTTCTGGGTGCACTCTTCCCCTTCAGGTTCACTTGGTGACTTCCCGGGTGCATTATTAATTTCTGGGTGCAGTGTTTCCATTCAGGTTCACTTGGTGACTTCTCTGGTGCATTGTTTCTTTCTGGGTGCAGTGTTTCCCTTCTGGTTCAGTTTGCGACTCCTCTTTGCATTATTACATTCTGGGTGCACTGTCTCCCTTCAGGTTCACTTGGTGACTTCCCGGGTGCATTATTTCTTTCTGGGTGCACTGTCTCCCTTCAGGTTCAATTGGAGACTTCCCGGGTGCATTATTTCTTTCTGGGTGCAGTTTCCCTTCAGGTTCAGTTTGTGACTCCTCTCTTTGCATTATTACATTCTGGGTGCACTGTCTCCCTTCAGGTTCACTTGGTGACTTCCCGGGTGCATTATTACTTTCTGGGTGCAGTGTTTCCATTCAGGTTCACTTGGTGACTTCTCTGGTGCATTGTTTCTTTCTGGGTGCAGTGTTTCCCTTCTGGTTCAGTTTGCGACTCCTCTTTGCATTATTACATTCTGGGTGCACCGTCTCCCTTCAGGTTCACTTGGTGACTTCCCGGGTGCATTATTTCTTTCTGGGTGCACTCTTCCCCTTCAGGTTCACTTGGTGACTTCCCGGGTGCAATATTACATTCTGGGTGCACTGTCTCCCTTCAGGTTCAATTGGAGACTTCCCGGGTGCATTATTTCTTTCTGGGTGCAGTTTCCCTTCAGGTTCAGTTTGTGACTCCTCTCTTTGCATTATTACATTCTGGGTGCACTGTCTCCCTTCAGGTTCACTTGGTGACTTCCCGGGTGCATTATTACTTTCTGGGTGCAGTGTTTCCATTCAGGTTCACTTGGTGACTTCTCTGGTGCATTGTTTCTTTCTGGGTGCAGTGTTTCCATTCTAGTTCAGTTTGCGACTCCTCTTTGCATTATTACAATCTGGGTGCAGTGTTTCCCTCCAGGTTCAGTTTGTGACTCCTCTTTGCATTATTACATTCTGGGTGCAGTGTTTCCCTTCAGGTTTGTCTGGTGACTTCCCGGGTGCATTGTTTCTTTCTGGGTGCACTCTTCCCCTTCAGGTTCAGTTGGTGACTTCTCGGGTGCATTGTTTCTTTCTGGGTGCAGTTTCCCTTCTGGTTCAGTTTGTGACTCCTCTTTGCATTATTACATTCTGGGTGCACGGTCTCTCTTCAGGTTCCCTTGGTGATTTCTTGGGTGCATTGTTTCTGGGATTCCAGAGAGGTATGGCTTGCGTGGATCCCCCAATGTTTCCTTACCCAGAATCCCCTGGAATCCTCAAATTTAACTGAGAAAATCTGTGGTGGAAGTTCTGGAATCTGCGTGGATCCACAATTTTTCACCCACCCCGTTCCCCAAAGTATTCCGAGAAAAATGATACCTCACTTGTGTGGGTAGGCCTAGTGCTCGTGACAGAAAATGGTGCCAAATGCAACGTGGACACACCGCAATTTCACAGTGAAAAATGACTCTTTTTTTGGCAAAGTGCCTAACTGTAGTTTTTGAAACCTAACTCTGCCGGCACCTAGGAAAACCTAGCAAACTTATACATTTTTGAAAACTAGATACCCGGGGGATTCCAGGGAGGTATGGCTTGCGTGGATCCCCCAACGTTTCCTTATCCAGAATCCCCTGCAAGCCTCAAATTTAGCTGAAAAAAATCACTTTTTTCACACATTTTTGTGTGGGAAAGTTGTGGCATCACCGGGCTGACACAAATTTCCTACCACCCAGCGTTCCCCCGGGTCTCCCAATAAATATGATGCCTCACTCGTGTGGGAGGCCCAACTACACGCGGCAGACAAGGGCCCAAAACGTATTGAGGCAACATCAAAATTGCCTATCTCAAAATGACCTGGTTTTGCAAGAGGGGTCACTTGGGTTTTTGGCCCGTACTCGGCGGCCATCTAGGGAAACCTGCCAAACCCACACATTTCTGAAAACTAGACACCCGGGGGATTCAAGGGAGGTATGGCTTGCGTGGATCCCCCAATGTTTCCTTACCCAGAATGCCCTACGAATTTCAAATTTAGCTGAAAAAAATCACTTTTTCCGCACATTTTTGTGTGGGAAAGTTGTGGAATCACCGGGCTGACACAAATTTCCTACCACCCAGCATTCCCTCGGGTCTCCCGATAAAAATGGCGCCTCACTCGTGTGGGAGGCTCAAGTACACGTGGCAGACAAGAGCCCAAAACGTATTGAGGCAACATCAAAATTGCCTATCTCAAAATGACCTGGTTTTGCAAGAGGGGTCACTTGGGTTTTTGGCCCGTACTCGGCGGCCATCTAGGGAAACCTGCCAAACCCACACATTTCTGAAAACTAGACACCCGGGGGATTCAAGGGAGGTATGGCTTGCGTGGATCCCCCAATGTTTCCTTACCCAGAATGCCCTACAAATCTCAAATTTAGCTGAAAAAAATCACTTTTTTCGCACATTTTTGTGTGGGAAAGTTGTAGCATCACGGGGCTGACACAAATTTCCTACCACCCAGCATTCCCCCGGGTCTCCCAATAAAAATGGTACCTCCCTCTTGTGGGAGGCCCAAGTACCCGCGACAGGCAAGGGCCCAAAGGTACTGAGGCGAAATCCAAATTGCCTATCTCAAAACGACCTGGTTTTGCAAGGGGGGTCACCTGGGTTTTTGGCCCCGTGCTCCGCGGCCATCTAGGGTAACCTACCAAAACCACACATTTCTGAAAACTAGACACCCGGGGGATTCCAGAGAGGTATGGCTTGCGTGGATCCCCCAATGTTTCCTTACCCAGAATCCCCTGGAAACCTCAAATTTAGCTGAGAAAATCACTTTTCCACACATTTTTGTGTGGGAAAGTTGTGGCATCACCGGGCTGACACACATTTCCTACCACCCAGCGTTCCCCCGGGTCTCCCGATAAAAATGGTGTCTCACTCGTGTGGGAGGCCCAAGTACCTGCGACAGACAAGGGCCCAAAACGTATTGAGGCAACATCAAAATTGCCTATCTCAAAACGACCTGGTTTTGCAAGGGGGGTCACCTGGGTTTTTGGCCCCGTGCTCAGCGGCCATGTAGGGAAAACTACCAAACCTACACATTTCTGAAAACTAGACACCCGGGGGATTAGAGGGAGGTATGGCTTGTGTGGATCCCGCAACGTTTACTTACCCAGAATCCTCTGCAAACCTCAAATTTAGCTGAAAAAAATCACTTTTTCCAAATATTTTTGTGTGGGAAAGTTGTGGAATCACCGGGCTGACACAAATTTCCTACCACCCAGCGTTCCCCCAGGTCTCCCGATAAAAATGGTGTCTCACTCATGTGGGAGGCCCAAGTACCCGCGACAGGCAAGGTCCCAAAACATTTTGTGATAGGCAATTTTGATGTTGCCTCAATACGTTTTGGTTGTTTGGACTGGTGCAAGGTGCCCACTATAACTAGTGGACAGCATTTACCGGGCCAACTTCTCACATTGGTCCGGACGTGCCCTGACTCTCCATCGCTTGGAGGAGACCCCAGGACCTTGCTGGTCCGCACCGAAGCATCTTTCCTCTTCCTGCGTGGGTTGCTGTTGCCAAGGCTTGTTGTGTCCAATCCGGGTACCGACGCTGCAGCACTCGACATCCTTCGTGGGACAGCTTGAATCCAGCTCCTGGTCATCCTCAACGCCTCCTGGTCCTCGTGGCTGAAGAGTCAAGCTTTCCCTCTTCGCACCTGAAGCACCCGACATCGGTGGGCATTCGTCTATCGTGCCCCTGGTCACTGGCAAGTGACCTAGACTCTGTCCCCTCTGCTTTCTGGTTCTTCACATCTTCGATCCAGGCTTGGATCTCTTCAGACACTTCTCCTCTTCCCGGCATCAGCACTTTTCAGTCTCCTGCCATTGAAAACGATGACGCGACCCGACACCATTTGACACCTATGCACCCGGCTTCCCTGGGTGAGGTAACACAAGTACTCCTGTGCTCCCGTGGGTGTTGGCCCTAGAACCATTTAAGTCCAAAAGGGTTTGTTCCTAGTCACTCTTAAGTGTCCTTAAACTTTAAAAATCTAACCGCGACTTTCCCCATAGAAGCTAACAGGAGCTCGCGGCTGTGTTCTCACACTGCACACGTCTCCCGCGGGTCCCCTGTGTCATCATCATCAATTTCTTTATTCGATATTTCAAAAATATCATAAAAGTACAAATATACATTAAAAAAGAAGACATCATTCGATACATTTCAAATACAATGGGTACACAAAATTCATTTATCAGCAATTCATTCAGAGTTGACCCCTAGTATTCCTAAGTCTTATTGCGACTTTAATAAAGTTTATAGTGCAAGCCAATGTTAATGGGTTCTCAGACCTTTGTAAGTATAAAAGAGCAACCTTAGCGTGTCTAAACTTCATTTGTTTAAAAATCCTTATTAAAAATCTGCGACTGGGTACCGAATAAAAAGGGCATAATAAAACAAAGTGAAGGGTATCCTGCGGAGACCTATTGTCGCAGCCGCAGGTACCCTTCTGTTCAACTGTAGCAGTAAAACCAGGCGGATCGGCCAACAGGTGATGTAAGAGGTTGAACCTGAAACGGGTAATTAAAAACCTGTCCTGAGCGTTATACATAAGGGCGAGGTACGGTTCCATTCCTTCTACTGTCTTTACCATACTGTGGGCACGAACTGTGGGCTTGCATTCTTCAAGAGTCGCTCTACCTACACTCTCTTTTGCATAAAAGATTCTTTTAACTCTGAGTTTGTCCTCGGGGATTATTGTTGTTGGATTATAAAAAAGGTCCCTGCAACCCAGTCCCTCCAGAGCAGTCCTTACGTAATTCAACCACGGAATGCACATACTACTTTGGGTGGTTCCGTGGGGTCCCAGCAATTCTACAGGCTCTAGGCCTTGTGTCTAGTCAAGTCATGGTTCTTATACCACTTTCTTAATATATGGTTTGGTTCGCCCCTAGGGCCTATCGTATATTGTGCTAATTTACTGTGATATTTGAAGTGTAGAACAAGTTACTTACCTTCGGTAACGATGTATCTGTAAGAAACATTAGTTAGTTAGATTCCTCACCTTAGAATATCCCCAGGCGTCAGACTGGATCCGGAAGATTTTTCGTCAGCAATACCCCTTGCGCGTCGCTAGGCGTCGTCTGCGGCTCCGCGTCCGTCGTTGGCGTCGTGCGCCGTAATGACGTCGTCGGAGTACTTAGACACCGCCCTCGCGCGCTGACGTCAGTTCTTGTACATAGCTTTCCGCGCCAGGAACGCAGAGCCATGCAAGAGACCGACACTGGTGCCAAAAAAGTCTAGGGGCCTGAAAAGGACAACCTTAACCCTAGATGTCAGTTCGCAGAACGGGGAGGATGGGTGGGTCGGTGAGGAATCTAACTAACTAATGTTTCTTACAGATACATCGTTACCGAAGGTAAGTAACTTGTTCATCTGAAAGAAACACGTTAGTTAGATTCCTCACCTTAGAATAGATACCCAAGCAATACCAACCCTGGTGGCGGGTCTGCGAACCAAGATCACACCAGAAAGTCCTGGAGGACAGAACGGCCAAAGAAGCCATCCCTCCGGACTTGGCTGTCTAGGCAATAGTGCCTGGCAAACGTGTGTAGCGAAGCCCACGTAGCCGCCTGACAGATGTCCTGCAAAGGGACTCCCCGTCCCAAAGCAGTAGTAGCCGCTGTAGCCCGAGTAGAATGGGCGCGCAGCCCAACAGGAGGGTCCTTTTTCGCCAAGGAGTAACAGATTTTGATGCACAAAACGACCCACCGGGAGATGGTCCGTTTGTGCACAGCTTTTCCCTTCTTAGCACCCACGTATCCAACGAAAAGTTGGTCGTCCACCCGGAACTGTTTTGTGCGGTCCAAATAAAAGGAGAGCGCATGTTTTGGGTCCAGACGGTGGAGCCTCTCTTCCTCTTTGGAAGGATGCGGAGGCGGAAAGAAGGTGGGCAAGGTGACAGATTGCCCAAGATGAAAGGGAGTCACCACTTTCGGTAGAAAGGAAGGACGAGGCCGAAGGACAACCTTGTCCGGATGAACAGATAGAAAAGGAGGCTTGGACGATAGAGCCTGGAGCTCACTCACCCGTCTAGCCAAGGTGATGGCTACCAGGAAAGCAGTCTTAAGCGTCAGAAGACGAAGAGGACAATTGTGAAGAGGCTCAAAGGGAGCGCACGTCAGAAATGTGAGAACAAGATTCAAGTCCCACTGAGGCATTACGAAAGGAACAGGAGGGAACGTATGAGTAATGGCTTTAAGAAAGCGTTGAACCACAGGGGACTTGAAAAGAGAAGGCTGATCAGGAAGCCGTAAGAAGGCAGAGAGGGCAGCAAGATAACCTTTCAAGGTGCCCAGGGCAGAGCCCTGCCGGGCCAAAGAAAGAAGAAAGAGGAGAACCTCAGAAAGAGGGGCAGAAAGGGGAGCCACAGCCTTTGCTGTGCACCATGCCACAAATTTGTTCCACCGGCAGGCGTATACCGTTTTTGTGGAGGGACGCCTGGCTGCCAGAATGATATCACAGACTTCAGGAGGCAAGTCAAATGGAATCAACTGCCGCCGCTCAATCTCCACGCATGGAGGTGGAGGCTGGACAGGTTCGGGTGGAGGACCGTCCCCTGCTGCTGCGACAGAAGATCCTCCCGAAGGGGCAGACGTATCGGAGGATCGGTCAACATACTGAGTAGCTCGGGATACCAGTACCTTCGTGCCCAATCCGGAGCCACCAAGATGACTTGGGCCCGGTCGTGCCTGATCTTCTTCAGCACTCTGGGCAGAAGTGGTATAGGCGGAAAGGCGTACAACAGACCGCAACTCCACTCGTGACGAAAAGCGTCGCCGAGCGAGTGCCGCCTTGGAAATTCCAACGCGCAGAACTGCTGACATTGCGCGTTCTCTTCGGTGGCGAATAGATCTGACCAAGGCTCTCCCCACTGCGGAAAGAGACCTTGCGCCACTTCGGAGTTCAGACGCCATTCGTGATCCATCATGCACCGGCAGCTGAGTTCGTCTGCTCTGGCGTTCAGAGAGCCCGCCAGATGTTGAACCACTAGGGTGACGCCCTGGTGTTCCAGCCACGTCCAGAGGCGCAGAGCCTCCTGACAAAGGGTCCACGACTCCACCCCGCCCTGTTTGTTGCAATACCACATGGCGGTGGTGTTGTCCGTGAACACCTGCACGACACTTCCCCTGACAGAGGGAAGGAAGGCTTTCAGTGCAAGTCGGATTGCTCTCAGCTCCAACAAGTTGATGTGGAGGCGAGACTCCGCCGGAGACCAGAGGCCTCTGATCTCCGCCTCTACCATATGGCCACCCCATCCCAGGAGGGACGCATCCGTCACTACGACATGCTCCGGTAGGGGTAGGGAGAGGCTCATGCCCGTGACCCAATCGCGGTCCGTGAGCCACCACTGCAACTGCTGTGCAGTGCCCTCCGAGATCAAGACATGGTCAAACAGGTTGCCGTGATGCTGGGCCCACTGAAACTTCAGGTCCCACTGCAGAGCCCGCATGCGCCGCCTGGCGTGATGCACTAGTAGGATGCAGGGGGCCATCAGCCCCAGAAGCCGCAACACTAGCCTGACCGAAACCCAGGATAGAGGCCGAAAGATGGGAATCAGGGCCTGAATATCCCGGACCCGCTGTTCCGGCGTATAGACCCGGAACTGCGCCGAATCGAGAACCGCTCCGATGAAGAGGAGCTTCTGAGAGGGACTCAGGTGTGACTTCGGCACGTTGATGGAAAACCCCAGCAAATGCAGGAGATCCACCGTAGTCTGGAGGTGGGAGACGACTGCCTGGGGCGAGCCCGCCTTCAACAACCAGTCGTCGAGATAGGGGAAGACTGGAACCCCTGATCTACGCAGATGAGCTGCGACCACCGCCATCACTTTTGTGAACACCCGAGGGGCACTGGTGAGGCCGAAGGGGAGCACGGTGAACTGAAAATGCTCCTGGCCCACCGTGAACCGCCGGTAACGCCGGTGGGCCGGCAGGATGGGGATGTGGAAATATGCGTCCTGCAAGTCCAACGCTACCATCCAGTCTCCAGGGTCGAGGGCAGCTAGAACCTGAGCCAAAGTCAACATTTTGAACCGTTCCTTCCGGAGGAAGGCATTGACGTTCCTGAGGTCCAAGATAGGGCGTAGGCCCCCTTTGCCCTTCTTGGGAACCAGAAAGTAGTGGGAATAACAACCACGACCTACTTCTGGGCTCGGAACGCGCTCGACGGCCTCTTTGGCCAAGAGGGCCGAAACTTCCTCTCGCAGAAGATGCAAATGATCCTCCGAGACACGGTGGTGCTGCGGTGGCATGGCTGGAGGGGTCGTCTCGAAGGGGAGGGAGTAGCCCCTTCGGACGATTTGCAGCACCCACCTGTCCGAAGTGATGGTACGCCAGTGGAGCAGGTGATGGCGAACTCTGCCTCCCACTGGCGATGAATGGGCCTGAAAGCTCGGACTAGGAAGGCTTTGAGGCGGATGCTGCCGGGGTGGATGTGGACTGACCGCGTCGTCCTCCAGAACCGCCTCGGCAGAAACCACGTCCGCGACCGCGTGCGGCTTGGTTCTGCGGCCGGTGGCTCTGCGGACGTGAGGAGGTGCCCCTTCCTTGGCCACGAAAGGGGCGAAAAGCGGAAGCTTGCGGCCGCGGGGCCGAAAGACCCAAGGACGTGGCCGTTGCCCGGGAGTCCTTAAAGCGAGACAGCGCACTGTCCGCTTTCTCACCAAAAAGGCGAGGGCCATCAAAGGGCATGTCCATGAGAGTGCTCTGGACATCTCCCGAAAAGGACGTGGACCGCAGCCAGGCGTGACGCCGAAGCACCACCGTGGTGGAAATCGCCCTACCCAGCGAGTCCGTGGTGTCAAGTCCACACCGGATTGCATGGCGCGCTGCATCCCTCCCATCGGCCAGAGCCTGGGAAAGTCGTGTCCGGGCCTCCTCCGGGCACAGGGGCAGCACGTCCTCCACCGTATCCCACAGAGAGTGGGAGAAACGGTCCAAGATACAGGCGGTGTTTAAAGACCGCAGGCCTAAACTGAGGGAGGAGAACAGCTTTTTGCCAAACTGTTCCAGTCTCTTGGAATCCCGGTCCGGAGGAGCGGACGGGAAGGAGGTTTGGGAGGTAGAGGCCTGGATAACCAGGCTCTCGTGGGTGGGATGTTGCGACAGAAAACTGGGGTCGCCCGGAGCAGGGCGGTGGCGCCTGGCGACGTTTCTATCCACAGGAGGGACTGTGGAGGGCTTGGACCAGGTGCCCTGCAGAACGTCAGTGAGGGCCTCATTGAATGGCAGCAGAGGCTCAGTGGAGCTTGCTGCAGACTGAAGCACCTCAGTGAGGATGTTAGTCCTCACGGCAGGCAGCTCAAGCCCAAGGGCTTCGGCCGCCTTGCGCAGCACCACAGAAAAAGCTGCACCCTCCTCCGAAGCCACAGTCGGAGGAGAGATGAATCCAGTGTCCGGTGAGGTATCCAGACCACTGGCCTCCCCCAGTTCATCTGCCCAGTCCTGTGACAGTTGAGCCTGAACGGCCATAGGGTCATCGGACCCCTCCCAGTCGCCCCCGTCATCCGATTCCTGGTAAACAGGTGGAAGGATCGGAGCCGGACGATAGACATAGTGAGTCTTGAGCGGCGTTGGATGCGGCGTCGGTGGGCGCCGCATCGGCGTCGGGTCCGGACAGGGGCTGAACCCGGGAACGACGTCGACCGGAGTTGGCGTCGAGGGTGGAACCGGAGTCGGCGCCGGCGGAGGAGGCGTTACGAGGTCGACCGGCGTCGACGTAAGCCCAGGCATGGGCCCCTCGGGGACCTGCGGCATCGAGGCCGGAGCCTCCAACGGCGCCGGCACCGGGGCCGGAGCCGCCGGCGCGCAAGGTCGCCCAGTCGAGTCCGCGGGGCCCGAAGGCGCGCTGGCGGGCGTCGACGGCAGAGGCAGTTTCCTCATGGCCGAGAGGAAGGCAGTGATCTCCGCCGGCGCCGCGTCAGTCCCAGGGACCGGCGGGTATGGGGACGTGCGCGGCGCCTGCGGCTCCTGCGGAGCCGCGGGGGTGGAACCACCCTGACCCTCGGCCGAGTCGCGCGACCGGCGAGGGGAGTCCGAAGAGCGGTGTCGCCTCTTGGACTTCTTAGATCGCTTGGACTTACCCGAAGACTTCGAGCCAGACGAGCGATGACGTCTGTCGCGGCTCCGCGACCGATCCTTGGACCTCCTCCTGGACCGGGATCGAGAAGGGCGCGGAGCCGAGTGTCGGAGCTCGAGAAGCTTACGGGACCGCTCCCGCCTAGCTTTCGAGGTCAGGGCCTGACAATCGGAGCACGAGTCCGCGTCGTGGTCGAGGCCCAAACAGTAGAGGCACCGGCGGTGGTGATCGGTCACCGACATCAGTCGGTGGCAATCGTCGCAAGCCTTGAACCCAGGCATCCTACCGGCACCAGATGTCGATTGACAAGGATCAAAAGGGATCAAAATATTTAGTCAAAAAAGACTAAAAGGGGTAGCTCTCCCGGATCGGCGCTTACTGGCGCGGAAAAAAGAAGAATTGACGTCAGCGCGCGAGGGCGGCGTCTAAGTACTCCGACGACGTCATTACGGCGCACAACGCCAACGACGGACGCGGAGCCGCAGATGACGCCTAGCGACGCGCAAGGGGTATTGCTGACGAAAAATCTTCCGGATCCAGTCTGACGCCTGGGGATATTCTAAGGTGAGGAATCTAACTAACGTGTTTCTTTCAGATACATATGTGCTTTGACCACTAGCCTCATAAAGAGACTAGTAAGGTGTGTTTAGAAATAAATACATATATTTTATATATATATACCAGGTGTGGTTCTCTTTCATTTAGCCATTCAAGAGATTTTTAGACTGGTAAAACAAGCTGCTTTACATTCCTTCAAGACTTAGCCTGAAGGCTGTTCTCCATAGCTACCACTAGGATAGCTTTTAAATAAGGTTTTCTTTAACCTATCATCAATAAGGGGTTGTTTGGACTGGTGCAAGGTTCCCACTATAACTAGTGGACAGCATATACCAAACCAACTTCTCACATTGGGCCGGGAGCCCTCATGAGCACATGCCCACCGTGTCTCTTGACGGCTCCCGGCCGTCATGAGCACCGAAGGGGTTAACCACGCATACCCCCTTACTAGTTCTACCACTCATGCCATTACAATGAAATTGCGTTATAAAGGAATGCGTGGTAAAGGAATGCTTGGTTAAGACGCAATCCTGGTTCGGGCTGCGTGGTTTAGCCATGCGTCACTCTGTCATACAACCCTTAATAGGGGCCCTGGGCAATGCTGTCTTCGACCTTATCTGAAGCAATGAGCTAAACAGAAATGAGCCCGGACATGTAATATATCCTTAAAGGTAAGTTAGATATCAGAGGAGGTGAATAATGCACCCACGGGAAAATAATATTTACCAGGAACAGTACAGTTCATTTAGAAGGGAAGTATTGCGATTGAGATACAGCATGAGGCATAGAGGCGGGATGATCAATAAGGGGAGTGGTCAGGAACAGCTAGTGGGGACGGGTGTAGTGGTAAGGCGCCTGGTACTTGTCAATCTCTACTTGGCCCATGGTTGACTCAGATTTTGGGGATCTTTGCTCTGGCTTGCCTGCGTGGTGTGGAGAACTCACCTTCATTCTCTGCCTTGACTCCTCGCCGGACCCGCTGCGCGGGTCCCGCTTCGCTCTTCGCTGTGGCCGGGTGCCTAGCTGGTGGTGAGCCTGCCTGCTGCTTTTAAGCCGGCCCGGTTGATCTTGGACTGCCGCTGTCTGTGTGCGCCTGTGGACGGGACCTCAGGGCTGCGAGCTGACCCGCAGGGACTCAGTGTACCAAGAGTCCCTGCGTGAGGCCGAGACCCGCAACACCTGGGTCGCTCTCCCTGCTTGCCCCGCCCCCGTCTCAGCAAATAAGTGCCAGCTGCCTCGTGATACTTGTTGGGATCTTTGCTCTGTCTTGCCTGCATGGTGTGGAGAACTCACCTTCATTCTCTGCCTTGACTCCTCGCCGGACCCGCTGCGCGGGTCCCGCTTCGCTCTTCGCTGTGGCCGGGTGCCTAGCTGGTGGTGAGCCTGCCTGCTGCTTTTAAGCCGCCCCGGTTGATCTTGGACTGCCGCTGTCTGTGTGCGCCTGTGGACGGGACCTCAGGGCTGCGAGCTGACCTGCAGGGACTCAGTGTACCAGGAGTCCCTGCGTGAGGCCGATACCCGCAACACCTGGGTCGCTCTCCCTGCTTGCCCCGCCCCCGTCACACCATTGTCTACATTACTGATTACTTTCTCCGCAGCGCGGGAGCGCGCGGGAGCGCCCGGGGCTAAGCCCGGGCAAAGGGCGGGCCGTCTAAGGCCGTCCAAGGACGAACAGGGACGGGCCGGGCCCCTTCTCTTACATCGCGGACTTGAGGTTACACAGTACGTTTTAATATTTAATGTGTGTAGTTTTATATAAGTAATTATTCGTAGAATTGTATATTTATTTGTTTTTCGTTTCCTTAGTATTTTAAAATATATATTTATCTTGAATAATGCCGCTATTAACTAGGAAGGGTAGGCAGGTCACAGTAAAGTCAGGCAGTGGCAAAGCCACCGGAACTTTAGATGATTTTATTACCCGGGCTACGGGGATACTGGAGAAAGAAATTGCCCTTACTGAAAAACGTTTGTCTTTGGATCTTGTTACGGGCAAACGCTCATCCTTAGGACGGATCGGCTCTGTGGTTACTCCGGGAAAAAGCAAAACTAATGAATTAGAAGTTAGCCCCAATTTAGTAGTAATCCCTGACTCCCAAGAAACATCTAGGGGGAACACTATAGTGGATTGTCCATTAGAAGATCACACTGCATTAGATATTAGTGGGGACGGTAAGTCGAGTATTGACTCGAGTGTGTTGGAGCCTGCCCCCTCAAAACCCCAAGTTCTGGACCATGTTAATACAGTTATACAAACCAGAAAACGAAAAAGAGGGAGGGGTCATATGAAGGGAAAGGGAACACGATTGGGGAATTCTGGTTATCCGCCTATTTGCTGTAAAAATCGCAATAATGACGATCTGTTGGGACACATTGAAACCTTGTTAAAAGGCCTCTTGATGCCTCTCATTGAGAGAACCCAAATTGTTAATTTAAAATTAGACCAATTAGAGCTCTTATTATCAGTTAATACTCACTCACTGGATACCTTGGTCAAAAATAGTAAATCTCCCGAGTCCCCGGAGATCTGCATTGCTACAAAGAAGGGTTCTCAAAAAACCCAAAACTCTAGCAAACCGCCCCAACCCGATATATCAGGCGATACCCAGCGAATCCCAGCTCAGACAACTTTAACTTAATCCACACTGATGGTTAATGCGGCCTCTCAACCAATGTCTGAGCTAGCCGTAGCAACAACACCGATTCCAACTATATCCATGCAGGTGGTAACATTGGGAGCTAAACCAACTTTATCAAGTGGACTATTAGCCTCAGGTAAAAAAGCTCCCAAACCAATTTGTGTGAACATACCCCCTGATTCTGCCCCTTTTATGGTAATCCTGACAGGGGTTCCGATGGTTGCACCGAACAAATATGAATCAAGTCAGGATTTATTAAACAAAGTCATATTCTGGCTTAATAATAATAGACCACTTCCCCCAGCCTCTACCACTAAAATATTAGGTGTACGAAGGGTTCCTTGGGTTGGCCAAAGCAAGAAGGACTTAGAAGGAGACTGTATTCTCATTAATTTTAGGGACAGGTGGGTCAAAGACCTAATTTGTGATAAAGCTAGGTTTGCTAAAATGGGGGACATCCAATGTATAGGCCTTGAATACTTCTATCCCAATTTACATCAGGTCTCACTCTATAACTGTTACTCTGGGTCAGGGCCGCAGGGAAATGGTCACTCTGGATGGATACAGAACAACAACATATTTCGACCCCCCCAAAACCATCCCGGTATGAGGTATCAGGGTGATGGATGCCCTATGGGACCCATACGTTTTAGTAATATTACGCAACTACCCTATAATCAACCAGAGATGAGAGTTCAGGGGGAGGAATATCTAGGGTGGATGTCAAATAGTAACATTCCCCTAAGAAACCACTTTGACCCACTGGTGGGAATGGAGGGTTTAGATTGACCAGTGGACAAAAAAAAGGGGGGTGTAACATCTATATTAGATTTGGCTATAGGGGTAAATGAGGGGGTAAGTCATAAGGATAATTCGGTGGTGGATGTCACCAATCTTAATACAGGGTCTAATTCACTTTTGGATATATGGGTGACCAGTATCTTAGGCTGTGGGCCACACTTGTCGATTATTGAGCAGGATCAGACAAGTCTAGAAGAGCCTGTGGTCGATAACCAAGGAGAACCTACACTGTCTTTAATGTCTTGGAATATTGCTGGTCTTGCGGGAAGACTAGAGGATGAAGGCTGGCTGGACTATGTGGGTAGCCAGGACATTTTGTGCTTCCAGGAGACATGGAGCAAAACGGGTGAGGAAATTGATGGTTTTCAATCTTTTAGCGTCCCGGCGGTACCATCACCAGCGGGGAGGGCAAGGGGCGGGATAATGACAGCACTCTCTATTAAACTTAAGAATCTGAGTACTCTAAAGATAGCGGATACTCCATGGTTCCAATTGCTATTGCTCGAAAATCTGTTCCCCGAGCCCTTGTTGTTAATTAACTGGTATCATAACGTTTTTGACAGAAATGATGTAACCACAATTCAGAGTTTGGAGGATGCAATAAGCAAGGCTCGAAGTGAACGACCACTTTTATTCGTTGTTTGGGTTGGTGATTTTAACTCTTCATTGTGTAAATTTGGTGGTTCAAATGTGTGGGGTCTTGAGGACTTAAATAAACAACCTTTGATGCATTTCAAACACACGCCCCAGGGGGATGCCTTAAATATTATTATTGTCTTAAATGATTTATGTATGGTAGAGCCCTGGGCGGCCCCAGATACTTTACCAATACCAACCTTTCATGGAGTAAGAGGCGCAACAAGCACCATTGATTTTATTTTTGTGTCCAGTAATTTTCTGCTTTATGTTACTAAACTTGAGATAATAGCCAATGCCGCAAGCGACCATAACCCTCTAAAGCTTTCTTTATGCACCCCTATTAGTGGGAATCACCCGGTCTGGGATCAGCCTATAGAATATAATAAGAACCAGGGTGTTACCATAAAATGGGGTAAAATAGATGCTGTAGGTCTAGAGGAAAAGATCTTTAAAGAATGTAGGACTGAAATTGACTTATGTCAAATGTCCATATTAGACCCAGAAAAGGTTATTGGGAATTTTGAAAAATTATGTGGGCATGTGGCTGAGTATCTTACAAAACCAGCAGGGAAAAAGAATACAAAGTGTTTTAGATGGTTTGACTCCGCATGTTCCGCCTCACACAAATCCCTAAAATCGGCCCTTATGCAAAAACCAAGGAATAAAGACCTGGTAAGATCATCTAGAAAAGCCTATAAAGAAGCTATTATAAAAAGGAAGCAGGAGCTAAAAAATTGTGCCTGGGATGATTTAGAAAAGGCATCTGAGCTAAAAGATAGTAGGCTCTTTTGGGACGTAGTAAATCGTCCTCTGTTTAAAAGTGATACCAAGGAAACCATAGCGATGCAGGTTACTGGTGAATCCTGGGAAGTTCACTTTGGTAAAATCTTTAACCCCAAGGCATTATCGCCCTCGGTTCTGTTGGATGACCCAGGAATTTTGGTAAAACCATCGACAGCTTCGCTTCTTAGCTCCTCGCTCACACTGGAGGAGGTCGAAGAAGCCCTGAGGAAAGGTACATCACTAAAAGCCCCGGGCCCTGATGCCGTTCCCTTGGACTTTTTTAAGCACAATATGGAAGTATGGGCCCCGTTGCTGTTAAATGTCTTTAGGGCTGTGGTTGTTGGTAGTATCCCTGTATCATGGAAGAAAGCAGTAGTGGTCCCGATCTTCAAGAAGGGTGATAGGTGTGACCCCCGATGCTATCGACCCATATCTTTAATTGATGCTTCCTGTAAGTTATTAGGAAGGGTTATCTTGGCCAGACTGGAAACCTGGGCTGATTCTGTTGGTTTAATAGTGAACTCCCAGTATGGATTTAGAAGTGGGAGGGGGACGGTCGAACAGTGTTTAAATTTGGCACTGATTATGGGCAAGTACATGAAGGCAAGGAATTCTGCAATCTACCTTGCCTTCATGGACTTGTCCAGCGCGTTTGACACTGTCTGTAGAAGTAAGCTATGGCAGATGATGGATAGCATGGGCTTTGAAGAACCGTTGGTTACGCTGCTCCGCAGATTGCATGCTGCAACATCCGTGGCCATAAGGTTTGGACCTGGGGGTGAAATGACAAAACCGATTCCCTCAACTGAGGGGGTCCGTCAAGGGTGCATCTTGGCACCGTTTCTATTCTTGATGTATACAAATGGATTGGAGAAATATTTGCTGGACCACTGTTGTGATTTTCCAAAAGTAAATGGTAAGAGTATTCCCATTTTGTCATATGCAGATGACACTGTTCTAATGACCCTTACTGGAAATAGCATGCAGACATGCTTAGACGCTTTTAATACCTTCATGTTGGACCTTGACCTAAAGGTTAATTTCGCAAAATCTTTTGCGATGGTCTGTGGCCCAAAAGGGTCAAAATCTAGGAAACTTATGGTGAATGACTTTACCATTGAAAAGGTGGATAATTTTAACTACCTGGGAAATCTCTTCAACAGTAAACTAAGTTGGGCTCCATTAATGAAAACTCGAGTCCAGAGTACTACACGCGCTATAGAAGGTCTCTTCCGCTTTTGTGGCAAGTTGGGTCAAAAACCTGTTGCGCATCTCAAAACCCTATATACATCTAAATGTTTATCTGTTGCCACCTATGGGGCAGGAGTATGGGGGACTGAGAACCCCTCAGTCATACAGGTGATGGAAAACAAATTTTTAAAAAGGGTTTTATTGATTCCATCAGGTTCATCAAACATCTTTTGCCACAATGAAATGGGAATGACCAAAGTGACTGATACTATCCGTCTGTCGCCTTTATTACTTTGGTGCAAAATATGGCTATCGGATAACCTCCAACTCTCCAGAGAAATTCTTTTAGATTGCATGAGCCTGGACAATGTAAAACAGATTCCCTGGTTGTCATATGTTAGTGACATGTTGCATAAGATAGGTTTGGGCCATGTTTATGAAAATCCTGAAAATATTCAGGGAAACACGAAAGCCCAAATTAAAGCATGTTACTGGAAATCCTTAGATATACCTAGCTTGGGAAGCTCAACAAGTTGTGTATCTAAGGTCCAGCATCAGTTTTATTTAACTTTCTCGACAAATGTCCAATGGCGGTTTTATCTTACAAGGTTTAGGCTAAATACACTCCACTTCCTCTTTGCCTTCCCCAAACAAGGGGGTTGGTGTGAGAGGCTACCCCCTGTCCCTGCAACAATAGTGTTAGACAAAGTACTATACATGTTGTCCTTTTCTGTACTTTATACCAAGAACCCAGGATTAGATTTATTAAGCCTATCCTGAAGGGGCGACAACCATGTACTTATAATGAAGGCTATGATTATTTGCTGTCACTATCTTCTGTTGAAGTTTGTTGTGCTATGTTGAACTTCATACGAGCATCGCTCCGGATTAGGAAGCGTTATGGATAACTTAGCCTGGACTTGTATTTTCCCATTGGTCTTTTTTGTACTTATGCTGTATGATGGTCTCTTAATCAAATTTTGTATTACAAATGGCTCATTTTAAATTATGTATTTTATGTTCACTTTGTGCTTTTATGATTCTCTGTATGAATCGAATAAAGATATATTGATTGATTGATTGAGATACTAAATAATGCAGATATCACAGACATAATGTACCCCACAAGGGGAAATAATTCACCTAAGAAATTATGTTTACCCCAGAAACGAAGTGTAACTAAGAATGCAAATAAAGTAATACATATGGAAAACTTATCACCCTCAGAAAACGAATGTACCCAGAACTGAATTTATATTGCATTAAAAAATAATACTTAGGCCATGATGAAATTATAAATATGCCAGAAAAATGTGTGAAATTTCTTGATATTTTGCTTTACACAGTTTCACGCAACATTTTAATTAAGCGCGTTCCAGTCTCAGGAAATACTAGCTGGACCATGGGCCCTTAGAAAATGCCCCACTAGGAGGCATTTTTGGCTCAAACCCGCCTCACACCGGTTACTCATGTTTTTATATCTAGTTGGGCTGCATGTTTCATTATTAAAAAAAAGTCCCGCAAGATATCAGCCACCACATTGTGCTTTGACAGCATAATGGGCCCGATGTAGGTGGCTAAATACCAGTCGGTAACCCCGAAATTCAGTAAATTTCAGGGTTACCGACCGGTATTTAGCCATTCCTAATGTAGGTGATGATTCGGTAAATATCGAATCGGTATTTACCGATTCGGTATTTACCGAATCGGTAAATGCAATGTAGAAAGCACATAAAAGAGTGCTTATGTGCTTTAAGAATTCGTTAATTACCACCAACTTCAAGGTGGTGGTAATTAACGAATTCCTTTCAAAAGTCACTTTTGCATTTTTTTTTAAGTGCCGTGTGGCACACATCCATGCCCTTAGGGCATGGATGTGCGCCACATGTTCACACAGGCACATTTCAGGGGTGCAACAGGGTGACGCTAATAATCTTTTGTTCCTTTAATATATCTGTTTTATGTACCCTACAGATACTGCTTGACGTTTATTTACGTATGTATTTTCTAAACGCATGCTTATTAGTCGCAGCGTCTCACATTTGCACCTTAATCAGGTCGACTAGGAGTGGTTTTTACACAGGGCTGGTCCCTGTGTAGTCCTGAGGAAGAGCTGGGGGAAGCTCGAAACTAGTTGACTATATGTTAGGTACACCTATCTCATTATAGCTAGGGCCTTCAGCATATTACCCCGTTTTTAGGTCTCGGCTAGCGATGGCTGCGCTTGCGCAGTCTCGCTCACGAGAGATAATGACTTGGGAGAAGAGGGGCTTGAACCCGCCCCTATTCTACCCTGTTCTCCATTGGCTGGCCTAGTAAATGCTGGCCAGCCATTGGAGAAGCGGCTTGTCGCGCAAAACAGGCCCCGTCTTTTTCGGATTGGGGGGCGTGTTTTTTCGTTGCTTTTCGCAGGGCGTGTTTTTCTCTCCTCCAGCCAATGGCAAGAGGAGAGAAAAAGAAACACGCCCCCCAATCCGAAAACGCCACTGCGTTTCTCCGAGGCATTTCTGCTTCGCCTCGGAGAAAGGCAGTGGTGTTCAGGGCGATTCCCTTACGTCTCTGTTGCACATGCAGGAGCATTTAGAAAGAAATCCTCAACTCGGTACTCCCTGGTAATATGTTAACTAATCTACCTCTACTCTGAACCGTCCATCTTCGCTAACCTCCTTAACGTTCGCACAAGCGTCCTCTGTTACGAAAGGCCAATTGTCCCCTCAAAAGTAAAACGCTGGGAGACGCAAAGCCACGGAGCACCGGTAATCTCCTAGAGCCAAGATACTACCAAATATCAACCCGAGTAAGGTGAGATTCACAGAATATACCAAAACTGCATTGGTCAAATGCGCGAGGTTTAACTGTACCAGCACGACATAGAATATACAAAAATATCAACAAACGACTCGATGACATACGTTTGGCAGCCATATTGAAATGGTCATTTTTCCCATATTTTGCCGCTGCTGAAAGGAGAAACCCCCCAAAACATACATACTTGGTAAAACTATCAATTTAATTGTAACACTTTTGTTGAAGAGACGTAAACAGTCATTTTTTTATTTTTAGAGTTTATAATCACACGATATGGTTGTGCTATAATACCTCGAACAGAGTTATTTAAGAAAATTAGAGCCACATATTCTAAAACAAAGTGGAATATTTGGTTTCAGGATTGGCGAATTAAGGTTGTAGTTCGTTGTTTTGTGTACTCTTTTCATGTCGTTTTACGATTTAGGTTTGTTTTTAGGGACGTTTCAGCTTGTTATGACTTGACGTGCCTACGCTGGAAACTGGGTTTCCGGTAGCCCCTGAAACCTGGGGCGAAATGGGGAGGCGGTAGTGTTGTTACCCCTCTCCCTACTCACCTCTGTCTGACCTCCTGAGAATGGGACAGACCGACAGAGCTGAGACTAGGACAGAGTAGGTGGAGGAAAGGCTGCAGGCATCGCCGGAAAGATGCGCGAAGGACGAGTGTGACGCGAAGGATGGAAGGAGTTCTATACAAATGGACCAATTACATGACAGGTACCTGCCTGCTTTTGTGTTTCAATGCTGTGCCCATCTCACTTACTTTAGTAACCACATTGTTTACCTCCACTGATCTAGAGTGACCTTTGAAATTTACCGGTTTCTGTTAACCTATGTGTTGAATATTTCCGTAGATTTGGTAACAAATTGAGTTAAGAGATCGTTTGTATATTTTGCAGCCACCACACATGAGCTTCCGATGCAGTATAAACAGGAAGCAACTACAAGAATGATGTGTTGTAACAACAACAAACCAGCACACACGTTGCCAGCATTTGTGTGGTGCGTTCCTACCATTTATATGATTCTGCGGTGCTTTTGGAGTCTGTGCGCCCTTTACGCTTAGCGTTGACTATGGTCAAGATTGTCTGTAGCGGTGTTTAAATATGAGAAACTTAGTTTAGAATATTGGTTAGTAATGGTTTGTGTGCTCAATGGATCAAATAGGCAATGCGGTATCTTGTCGGGAATCTTTGTGATGTTTGCTTATAAAGGTCTTTACTGAAGGACTTTTGCTCTTGATTTTGATTCCCATGGGTACTCGATTATTCAACTTGGGGAGACCGTCGTTTTGAGATTCCTTTTTACGTGAGTATATTGCTTCGATAAAATATTGTGCACATGCAGTGTGAAATGTTTGACAGACAGCGGACTTCTATATTTCCCGAAACTTAACCCACATGCCCAGTAGTATTGGCAGAGTGTACAAGCCAGCGACTTTGTTAAAAGTACGAATAGTATGAGGAGCAGAGTGCATACTTGCCTCATCCCCAAATTATGTTTATTGGGGAGCAAAAGCACACAATCAATCTGAAGTCTAGCTGTTGATTAGGTAGTTAACAGTCTAATCCAGACAAAAAAAATTCCCATTGATTCCGAGTTACTCCAAGGTTGCAAATAGAACTGCAATTCAGTGCAAAGTCTTTTGGGTTTTAAAGAAATAATGACACAAGCATTTACAATGCAACGGTCTCGGCATTGTTAAAGTTAGAGCTATTGCTATTGCTCAGGGCATTATTTTTGCTTGTTTTTGTTTTTAACAATGCCGTTTATTTAAATGTTTTGAAAACAAAAACATAAACAAAAATAATGCCATAAGCAATGCCAATAGCTCTAACTTTACCAATGCCGAGACCATTGCATTGTAAATGCTTGTTAATCTTATTAGCTAGGAGCAAGAATAAAATTATTTGGCCCACTAGTTAATTATTTTAAATACTCACAAACACCCCACTCCACTACACTTTTCCTGCACTACACATAATTGGTACTATAATGCTCCTACGTAATCCGCAAGTCGCAGCACGCCTCAGTCCGTAGAGGACTGGGAGGACCCCAATGATGAAGCATGTCACCGTGGGGAAACCCTGGTGAGTGAGGGGACTCAAGAAAGAAAGAATCCTTTTCTTTCTTTTCTGGTGAATCTCAGAACTAAATTGATTTCTGACACCTCATTTTTTAAGCTAGGTTCTTTTACCTGGAAACTCAGGTTGTTTATGATTCATGTACTTTTGGAGGGACAACCTAGTCTTTAACCTCTAATTCCCCCCATATTTTGATAACCATTATTTACAGCGTGAAGCTGTGGGAAACCCTTTGCTGATAACCTCTTACTGTTATTTTTCCTACATACTTCACAAGGTATCCCTCACCAACATGACCAAAGTTACAGGTCTTACCTACTCACAAGATGAGGTAGATAGAATTATAGCTTCTATGCTTCCCCTGGCTGGGACCAGTACCAGGGACACCAATGAAGCCAGTCAGTGCTGGGATGAGTTGACTGAACTGAAACGTGACCAAATCAAAACGTTGGTACACGGAATCATGATGACCGAGTATTTAAGAGCCAATATTGCCCCACGAGGCTTGATAGTTAAAAATGAACCTTTCATCTTTCAACATGACAAACTTTTCAAAAAAGATTGGTCATTAATATCCTGGCATTGTACCAGAGACTGGCTTGTGCTAATTATAAAAACCGCAGCACGCCTATCAGAAGAAATGAAAATTGGCATTCATGACCTCGAGATTCGCTTGAAATCCTTCCAAAGCACCGCTGAGTTAAAAAAACGACTTGAGGAACTCAACAAAACTATGACTGAATTTGAGATTGGTTTGAAAGATACGAAATATATAAAACTACAAAAATATCAAAAAAAATTCTCTCAAGAGAAAGTGTATCCCTACACTAGAGATGATTACATCCCGACAAACCGTAATCCAGGCTACAATACGGATAGCGATGGCTTTGATACAGGTTCAGATTTCTCTGATTCAAGTAAAAATGACAACTACACTAATAAGAACAGACGATCGAGAGGAGGACGTCTAAGGAACAGGGGGGGACCAAGATTCGGCTGGTCTCCATATCATAACATTCCACCATACGGCCCCCCACCGCAGTTTTTCTATGGACCACCGCCTTTTCATCAATCGTACCAACCACAACCGTATCCATACTGGGATGAACCCCAGAACCAAGAACAGCAGAATAAGCCTTTTTTAGGGAGAGGCAAAACTCCATCAAGAGGAAGAAACAGACGAGGCCAACAGGTCCAATGGGCACAGCCCCTGGAAACCGCAAGGAGCCACACACGGAGCATGGGCCCACCGAACATGCCATCAACGAGCAGCAACCAAGTTTAGTAGTTAACCTGTCCGATATCACTCTCACACCTATTCAAAAATCTGTGTTAGAAAAAGGATTAGGTTTTGTCCCAACAGCCAATTTGGATAAATTCAGGCTGGTTTGCGAATTGAAAGAGTTCATTCGTAGGATTAAATTGGAAGTTTTCTTCAAAGATAAGGAACCAACAACCAACACCATCACGGACACTGGGCTCCATAAGAAATCTAGCTTCACTCCACCACCAAACAATCTTCCCATTGAACTACTAGCTTTTGAGAAAGCAGTACTAAAAGAAGTCACAGAAATAGACCCTAGGACAATACGGGTATTTCATAACACCAGTAGAATAGAACAAGAGGCCATCCACCAACTATCGAATGAAAAAAAACTCACGATAAAACCAGCAGATAAAGGTGGAGCCATAGTTGTACAAAATACACAAGATTACCAAAAAGAATGTCTACACCTTTTGGCGGATGAAAGAAATTATACTAAAATACGAAATGACCCTACAGAATGCTTGCGCATAGAGATCGCGAGTCTAGTTGAAGAATCATTGACAAATGATTGGATAAGCAAAAAAGAAGCGGATTTCATGGAAAACAAAAAACCTATTATTCCTTATTTTTACACAATCCCTAAAATACACAAATCCATGGTGGCCCCGCCTGGTAAACCAATAGTCTCAGGGATAGGTTCAATCCTTGAACCTTTATCTAAGTTTGCTGACGCATTCGTACGACCCTTGGTACAAGCCACCGAAACGTACCTACAGGATACAAAAGTGGTCCTCTGTTTACTTCAGAATCTTGAATTCAACCCTACAACCAATATCTTGATAGGTTTGGACGTTGAGAGCCTCTATACCAGTCTACCACACAAGGAAACTCTGGACATTTTAGAGGAAGTACTTTTTCAGAACGATTGGGGATACCACACACCCAGACACGTGGTCCTTGAATGTTGCCGTCTAGCTCTGACAGAATTTTTTCTCGAATTTAATGACACCCTGTACCGACAAAAGCACGGTACCAGCATGGAAAGCACCTTTGCGCCGAGCGTAGCGGGGCTCTATGTACACCATCTGGAGAAACAAAAGATTCTCCACCAAAACAATCCATACACCAACCATGTCAAACTATGGAAAAGATACATAGATGATGTGTTTTTGATTTGGGAAGGCAACGAATCAGAGGCTGATGCTTTCCTGATTTGGCTCAATCAACAAGACCCTATTCTAAAATTCACCTTCACTATGAGTAGGTCCAATCTGGTTTTTCTTGACCTCAACATAATAGCACGCCAGTATGCGGTCCGAGAGGGATTCTTGCTAACAGGTTTACAAGAGTGTGGGTGTCCATGTACAAGTAAGTGAGGACGTCTCGGAAGATGAGTCCGGCCCATTTGGAATCGGATAATAATCCCCTTTTTTCCCCCGTTTTTTTTACTAGGGGTTGGCCAGAGACACGGCACCCTCTCGCTATTAACAATCCAATTTACCATGTTTCCAGGTGTACGAGATTTTCACACCCTCTCCGTGACCATGGGGCACATTGTTTTTTTTTTTTTTAATTTTTTTTTTTTGAAAACCTTTATTTCAAAATTCAGGACACAGCTATTCAGCCGACAGCCCGAAGGTTCGACAGCATTGAGAGTTAGATACAGTGATGTGTCCCCAATACAGTTCAAAGAGTAATGCAAAGGTCCAATTTTAAGTAAACACAGAAAAAACTCACAACAAACCCCAGCAAGGCAAGGACATTGAAAGCCCATGGCGAAAGCCCCCAGGGGAGGCCGGACCCCACTCATCTACTAGTTACAAGACTGTGTACGGAGGAAGAAGGGGGACAGCAGAGGCCCAAGACGGTTCCTAAAACCAAACTGCGCTGGAAAGTAGGTCAGGGGGAAAGCTGTTCCTCGGGAGGTTCCAGATCCGGGGCAAGACATATTCCACCCCTGTATTGGTTCCACCGCCCCCAGATGGCATGCCACTTCCGGGGGCGACCTCTAGAGCAGTAGACCGTCTTCTCCCTAAACATGCTCCAGTCCATGTTCTCCTTCCACGCGGTCAGTGTAGGGGGTCCCGAGGAGCCCCACAATCGCGCGATATCCCTTTTAGCTACCATGTTACCCAGAGTCACCCATTGGGTCTGCGCCTCATCGAGGTCAGTGGGCCCCCAGACGTTCAGGAGGCAACACCGCGCCTCCGGCTGTACCGCAGTGCCCGTCACCTCCCCCATAACCGCATGGACTCTCCTCCAGAACTCCACAATGGCACCACATTCCCAAATGATGTGCAGGAAAGTACCCACCATACCACATCCCCTTCTGCACAGGCCGTCCTCCGAGAATCCCATGTGGACCAGCCTTGGCCCCGTCACATACACCCGGTGCAGTATTTTAAGCTGCACCAGCCTCAGACGCGACGGGATCGCAACCTCCTTAGGAGAAGAAACCGCTGACTGCCAGTCCTCATTATCCAACTCAAGGCCATCCCTAGTCCACTGTTCTCTCAGCCCCAAAAGCATGTCTGCCCGGACGTTAATCAACTTCTTATATATGAGCGAGATCGTGCTCTCGGGCATATGACCATCAAGGACTCGGTCCTCAAGGGGAGAGGACTCCGGCACCTTCTCACCCTCCACGAGGACTGATCGGAGGGCGTGACGCAGCTGGATATACCTGAAATACTCTGAGGGCCCTAGCTCATACTCAGTCTGCAACTCCTCGAAGGACTTCACCCTCCCCTTATGCAGCACATCTCCCACCTTGGATATACCTATCAGGTCCCACTTATCAAAGCCCTTCGTATGCCAGAGTCTTCCCAATCTTTCCGATTCAAACAATGGGGTAGCGAGGGTGAGCCTATCCTTCCAGCCCAACGAATCAGTCGCCATCTTCCATACACGCACCGCCACACCTGTGGGCCCCGTGAGGGACGAGTCTAAGGACCGCGAATACAACGCCCTGTAGTAGTTGCCGCCACGCAGCAGCCACCTATCCATGGCATACCCAGGGCTGAGGGCAGGGCCATAAAACCCATGGTTGATCGCGCTCAGCTGCGTGGCCCAATAGTACCGTCGGATGTCTGGGAGCGCAATGCCCCCATCGTACCATGGGAGCGTCAACTTTGAAATAGCTATTCGCGGCCGCCCATCCCACAGCAACGTCCGTTGGAGGCCTTCGACCTCCCGAAAGTATTTGGCCGGTACCCAGTCCAAGGTGTTCTGGAGGGCGTAGAGGAAGCGGGGAAGAGACATCATTTTGAACAGGGCCGCACGCCCAACAAGGGAGAGCGGCAGCCTCCGCCAACCTTCAACATCTCGCCTCAAGCGCGCCAAGGGGGGGAGCAGATTCCTCTCATAGCGCACAGCAGGATCCATGGATATAAAAATCCCCAAATACACGAAACCCTGCTGGGCAACCTGTATCGAACATGTTCTAGGGATCGGTGGGACCTCGCCACTAAGAACGTACAAGTACGATTTGCCCCAATTAATCACAAGCCCCGAGTTCCTACCGAACGATGCGAGTACGTCACAGACCACTATAAGTGACTTCTTAGGTGAGGCAAGATACAGCAGGATATCATCGGCATAGAGCGAAATACGGTCCTCGTGATCAGGCGACCACCGAAGGCCCCGTATATCCGGGTGCCAACGTATCCACGCAGCCAACGGTTCAAGGGCGAGGGCGAACAACAGAGGCGACAGGGGGCAACCCTGCCGAGTACCCCTACCAAGCTGAAACGGAGTAGATGCCCGACCATTCACAACAACATTCGCTAGTGGCCCCTCGTACAGCAACCGAACCCAACTCACAAAACCGCGACCGAAACCAAACTTGGCCAGCACGGCCCATAAGTATGCCCACTCCACCGTGTCAAAGGCCATCGTGGCATCAAGAGATGCCACAATAGCCGGTTCACGCAGCATGCCCGCCCTGGCGATGACGCCATGAAGACGCCTAAGGTTTAATGCTGTGTTTCGGTGCGGGATGAAGCCAGATTGATCCGGGTGTACCAAATCGCCAAGTACCCTAATCAAACGGGTAGCCAGGAGTTTGGCCAGAATTTTCGGCTCAGCGTTGAGGAGGGAAATGGGCCGATAGGAGGCGCACCTATCTCGGGGTTTACCCTCTTTATATATGACCACGATCGACGCCAGCCGCTGATCCAACGGAAGGATCCCATCCCCCCGCGCCTCCAAAAACATGGCGCGCAGGTGAGGGGCGACCCTATCCGGGAACAGTTTGTACAGGTCGATCGGCAGTCCATTCGGTCCAGAGGCCTTACCCGAGTTTAACGCGCGAATCGCCCCGCCACCTCGTCAACCGTTATATCACCATCCAAATCGTCCCTATCTATGTCAGAGAGGCAGGGCAACTCGATATCACGGAGGAGATCAGACGAGTCCTCGGGCGGCCTGTCCGACACAGAGGAATAAACCCTACGAAAATACTCCGCGAAACACTTCACAATCCCCTCAGGTTCCACAATCGCCTCTCCCCACTCTCCCGTCAACTCTGGCACCACTCTATTGACCCGTTCTTTCCTGTCCAACCACGCAAGGAGTTTCCCTGCCTTATCACCAACGTCATACAGGCGGCCCTGTTGTTCCCTACTGAGGGTCTTAGCGGCGTTCGTCACCAGGTCCCTATACTCCGCCTGCTTCAAGCAAAGCTCATGCAGTGAGGACTCTGTAACCTCCTCCTCCATAGCCCCCTCAAGGGCCGCGATCTCCTCCTCCACTTGCCGCACCTCGCCCTCCCTCCGATTCTTGGCAGCCACCACCAGGGAGAGGGCTTCCCCCCGAAGCACGGTCTTAAAAGCTTCCCACAGCGACACCGCCGAGTCCACGGTTCCCAGATTGTCCTTAAAGTAATTATCTACCTTCTTTACCAGGGCGCTGTGCATCTTGGGGTCTCGGAAATACCATGGGTTGATGGGGGCCACCCTTCCTCCTCCCTCCCGACCTAGATCCAGCCGGATCCACACTGGCGAGTGGTCAGAGATACCGCGTGCCATGTGCCTCGCCTCGGATATCAACGAGGCATGTGCGGCCAGAGTGAGCAGGTAATCAATCCTGGAGAGGCTACCATGCGCCCCGGAGTGAAACGTGTATTGACTCTGTGTGGGGTGCCGGAGCCTCCAGCAGTCTATCAGACCAAACGTATCCAGGAAGTCTGGAAGCCATTTCTGAGCCCCCCCTGTGTCCCTGGGCGGGTATCTATCCAACAGTCCGGAGCCCACAGCGTTGAAATCCCCTCCCACTACCAGCATTCCCCCCGGGAGAGTCAGCAAAGCCCTGCCCAGTTCAGCAAATGTGGAGGCCTGCAGGGCCGGCGGGACATAAACCGAAACCAAAACCAAAGTCCTTCCTTCCCACCGCCCCGCCACCGCCACAAACCTCCCCCTATCGTCAACAATGGTGGAGTCCACCTCAAAAGGCAACGATGCTCTAACGAGGATGCCCACACCCCTGGACCCAGAAGAGAATCCCGAGTGTGCAATGAATTTATACCCCTTCCTATTCAGGGCATAGCACATATTACCTATGAGATGCGTCTCCTGCAGCAGGACAACGTCTGGCATTGAGCGTTTCAAAAATTGCAAAACAATCCCCCTCTTGATGCGATCCCCCAAACCATTAACATTCCAGCTTATAACACTTAAGCCCCTACCCCCCATCCTCAAACGGAAAGAGGCCCACCCCACACCCGAGGAGCCACCATGGAACAGCCCTGAGGATAATCATCATGCCTTGCAGAAATAAACCCCCCAACAACAAACTCAAAATCCCCAAAACTCCCCCCACCCTGCACCCCTGCTGCAGCTTACAAAGCCCCCCCAACTTGCAGTGTGCCAGTCGCCCTACAAAACAAAAAATCTACAAAAAGTACCCTAAGGGAGGAAAAGAGCACCCCTCGTCCTCCCGCAACCCTCCACAGTTACTGCACTCTGTTCAAATCTTCAAGTATGGTCAAATCAAGTCAAGTCAGGCCGGCTCTGAGATATCAGCCCTGTCCATCCCGGCCACTGTCTCCATGCTCGGCTGTGTCGTCCCCCGTCCGTTGCCGGGGCAAAGCGTCCAGCCATTCGTCGGCCATAACAGGAGAGTCAAAAAAGAATGTCCGATCTTCATGCACCACCCGTAGTCTGGCAGGGAAAAGCATGGCATACTTCAGATCCAATTCCCGAAGTCTCCGCTTCACCCCCAGGAAGCTCTGTCTCTGTCTCTGCACCTGCTGGGTGAAGTCCGGATAAAAATTTACCGACGCATTCTGGAAGGGGACTGGGCCCGTCACCCTCGAAGCTTGCAGGATAGCGTCCCGATCTCGAAAATGAAAGAGCCGGGCGACAATCGGCCGCGGCGGGGCACCCGCCTTAGGCCGCCCGCCCGGCACCCTATGGGCCCTTTCCACCGCAAAAAACTTTCCAAGGCCCTTAGGCTTCAGATGATTGAGGACCAAATCCTCCACAAGCAGGTCCACCGAAGCCTCATCCGAGGACTCCGGGACCCCGATGACGCGCACATTGTTGCGCCTGGCCCGGCTCTCGAAGTCCTCCAGCCGGCGGGCGGCGAGGTCACTCTCGGCCCTCAGCTTCCGAACCTCGGTCTGCAGATCCGCAACATCATCAGTGAGGCCCGTGGTCTTGTGGTCCAGGTTCTTAACGCGTTCGTTCGTCTTGCCCAGGTCCGAGCGGATCAGATTGACATCTACCAGGATGGCATCCACCTTATGCGCCAGGGCCTCGAACTGTCTCCCCATCAAGGTCTGCATCCCGTCGAGCGCGCCCATGACATCCTGTAGGGAGAGCTCCGGTGTCCCAGGCGAGTCCTCCTTCTGGGCATCCGGCGCCTGGCTCGATCCACTCGGCGATGCTTTCAGGAGGGCGTAGCGGTCCATACTGTTGACTTGGGAATACGCTCCCCGCCTGGTGGACTTAGTCTTCAGCCGATCCCCTTCCGCTTTGCCCGACATAATGGACTCCAGGCAGTCCAGTGCAGTTAAGACTGTTCCCTCTCAGAGAGAGGAATAAGGAGTGAGCAGGTCTGCCTTGTGCTGCCAGAGTAGCCCGCCGAGCGTCCTAGGGGTAATAAAGCCACCCAGAGCTATACAGTGTCCGGGCAGACAAAGGGAACGAAATCGAAAGTGAAAGAGCGAGGACCTCCGTCCGACAGTTCACACCTCGCCAGGCCGTTGTTGATCAACTAGGAGTCGGGCATCCTGCCAACTCTAGCCCCTGGCATCCCCGGGAGTTAGGCCGCAATCTTCCGCCAGTCGTAAGTCCGGTTCCCGATGGGCGATCCGACCGCGGGTAGCATCAATCGCCTCCCTGACAACTCAGCAACACGGTGCCATGCATACCATCAGGATTAGAGACAGGATAGTCGACGGAGGGCGCGAGGGTCTCGGGAGCTCTAAGCTCACGCGGCCATCTTGGTCAAGCGCTAGGCTCCTCAAGCTTGGGGGGGCACATTGTTGCTTCTTAAAATGTATGTAATTTCTCGCAGAAGTCAGTTTTGTGTGTGTTTTATGTTGTGTTTTGTGTCAGATGCATGAGGTTTGCATTTTTAATCACTTTTTCAGCACAGCGCTTGCATTAAGAGTGTTCTCTTTATTTAACGTCTCCTTTTGAACCACATAGCGGCACCAAAGAGCGGAGACTTTACCAACACTTATGTGTGCAGTGTTATTACAATTGAATTGATAACGACGCTAATAATCTTTTGTTCCTTTAATATATCTGTTTTATGTACCCTACAGATACTACTTGACATTTATTTTCGTATGTATTTTCTAAACGCATGCTTATTAGTCGCAGCGTCTCACATTTGCACCTTAATCAGGTCGACTAGGAGTGGTTTTTACACAGGGCTGGTCCCTGTGTAGTCCTGAGGAAGAGCTGGGGGAAGCTCGAAACTAGTTGACTATATGCTAGGTACACCTATCTCATTATAGCTAGGGCCTTCAGCATATTACCCCGTTTTTAATCTTATTATCTAGGAGCAAGAATAACATTATTTGGCCCACTAGTTAATTATTTTAAATACTCACAAACACCCCACTCCACTACACTTTTCCTGCACTACACATAATTGGTACTATAGTGCTCCTACGTAATCCGCAAGTCGCAGCACGCCTCAGTCCGTAGAGGACTGGGAGGACCCCAATGATGAAGCATGTCACCGTGGGGAAACCCTGGTGAGTGAGGGAACTCAAGAAAGAAAGAATACTTTTCTTTCTTTTCTGGTGAATCTCAGAACTAAATTGATTTCTGACACCTCATTTTTTAAGCTAGGTTCTTTTACCTGGAAACTCAGGTTGTTTATGATTCTTTGGACACCCAGGCACCCTTGAAATACCTCCCGGTATTACCGATTCGGTAATACCGAATCGGTAATACAGAATGGCCTTACATTCATTCCTATGGGCATCCAAGCCCATAGGAATGAATGGGTAGGTATTCCTTATTACCGAATCGGTATTACCGATTCGGTAATAAGGAATATTAAGGAATCGGTATTTTTACCGATTCATTAGCTACATAAGAAATACCGATTTCTTAATACCGAATCGGTAAAATTCGGTATTAAGAATTCGGTATTTATGGATTATCTACATCTGGCCCAATATTCCTTGAATTTTGTGAAATTTCACTCAGAAGAAATAATGCCGTGATAAGAAATGAATGCTTCCCTCAGAGAAGAAATAGTGAACACAGAAGGGAAACAGTGTGATATTGCAGTTAGAAGGGAAATTATGACGTGACCAGCGATATAATGCACCACAGTACGGATAACAGATTCATGGAAAACATAATGCACCCAGCAGGAATATAATGCATGCAGGAGAGGAAATAATGTTCCTGAGAAATGAGCTAATACACACAGCAAAGGTACCCGACAGATGGAGAACAATGAATACGAGAAGAGAAATATTCAATAGCGAAGGGGAATAATGCACCCATCATAACTATAAAGCACACCACAAGACCCTTATTGCCCCCAGGAGGCAACTACAGCTCCTGGTGAGGGAAAAGAGGGGTAATGCATCTAAGCAGATATGCACACCAATATGGAAATATCCTGCAGAGATGCCATGCAGCCCGTCATACACACGATGCATCTAGTTGAAAAATAATGCAGCACAAAGAAACTCTGCAGTCAAATATTCCATGTGCCATTGCAGAGAAATAATGCAACACAGCAGGGAATCACTCACCAGAAAAAAAAACAAGCATTGACAACAGATCTTGCTTTTGGGATCTGTTGGCTTTGACAATGGTTTTTAGCCACAGTGGACAACATTCCTGATACTGTGCAGCATGACTAAAGAAAACAAACTAAAAATAAATGTGATATGATGGGGTAGAGGCTTCATTTGGTGTGCGCGCAACACGTATGCGCGTGCCTACAAAATCATGGGATTTAAAAAAAATTTAATGAGTTGGCTCAGTCAGTTAAAATAAAAGTCATGCAAAAGCATTTTTTTTAATGTGATTGAGAACAGAGCAACAAAGAGGGTGTGGGTAGGCACCGACAAGATGGAGCAACTGGGTGACAAAAGCAACACAGAGTGGGCAGAAGCAACACAGAGGGTGCGGGAGGACATCAACAACATGGAGGTACTGGGTGACGGAAGCAGCACAGAGTGGAGGAAGCAACACAGAGGGTGCGGGTGGGCCTCAACAACATGGAGGTACTGGGCGACGGAAGCAGCACAGTGTGGGGAGAAGCAACACAGAGGGTGCGGGTGGGCACCAACAACATGCAGCAACTGGGTGACAAAAGCAACACAGAGTGGGGAGAAGCAATACACAGGGTGCAGGTGGGCATCAACAACATGGAGGTACTGGGTGGCGGAAGCAGCACAGAGTGGGGGAAGCAACACAGAGGGTGCGGTGGGTATCAACAACATGGAGGTACAGGGCGACAGAAGCAGCACAGAGTGGGGGAAGCAACACAGAGGGTGCAGGTGGGCATCAACAACATGGAGGTACTGGGCAACGGAAGCAGCACAGAGTGGGGGAAGCAACACAGAGGTTGCGGGTGGGCACCAACAACATGGAGCAACTGGATGACAAAAGCAACACAGAGTGGGGAGAACCAACACAGAGGGTGCGGGTGGGCATCAACAACATGGAGGTACTGGGTGACGGAAGCAGCACAGAGTGGGGGAAGCAACACAAAGGGTGCGGGTGGGCATCAACAACATGGAGGTACTGGGCGACGGAAGCAGCACAGAGTGGGGAAGCAACACAGAGGATGCGGGTGGGCATCAACAAAATGGAGCGACTGAGTGACAAAAGCAACACAGAGTGGGGCGAAGCAACACAGAGGGTGCAGGTGGGCATCAACAACATGGAGCAACTGGGTGACAAAAGCAACACAGAGTGGGGAGAAGCAACACAGAGGGTGTGGGTGGGCATCAACAACATGGAGGTACTGGGTGACGGAAGCAGCACAGAGTGGGGAGAAGCAACACAGAGGGTGCGGGTGGGCATCAACAACATGGAGCAACTGGGTGACAAAAGCAACACAGAGTAGGGGGAAACAACACAGAGGGTGCGGGTGGGCATCAACAACATGGAGGTACTGGGTGACGGAAGCAGCACAGAGTGGGGGAAGCAACATAGAGGGTGCGGGTGGGCATCAACAACATGGAGTTACTGGGCGACAGAAGCAACACAGAGGAGCCGATTCCGATTCCGGCCGCAAAGCGAACCGACCGACACGGACCCGGACCCCGACCGGATACCGACCGACACGGACCAGCGCCGTACGACCCGTGCAGTAAGATGCAACGCGTGTGAATTATAACCGACACGTACGGAATACAAGCCGTACGACCGAGCCGTAGGGAAAATAGTGATCCGGCCAGAAAACTGACACGAATTTCACTGACCGACACGAACCCGGAATGAACCCGACCGACCCGTACCCGCGATGTCCGATCCACGCAATACGATGCAATGCGTGTAAAACCAGACCGACTCGCACGGAGACCAAGCCGCACGACCGACACGCACAGAAAACCGGGCCCACAAGCAATAGAGACCTTCGCGACCGACGCGTATGAAACACAGACGATAGGCAGCGTGAACGAGGCGGAGAAGCCCGCACGAGACAACATCAGCGTCCGTTTCCGTCAGATAAACGTCTCCTTCATGCCTACAAAACCCAAAGGAAAAAAGACAAAAAATGGACCAAATAAGCAATGTCAAAGCCAATAAATATCAAATAAAAAAAGACTGGGACAAAGACACACCCACAACTCCGACTATATAAAGGACTACAATCACTACCATCATCCATTGCAAACAGGAGACACAGCCAGCAGCAAACACCATTACACAGCAACCACAGACACACTCACAACTCACCCATCACACAACCCACACACCATCAGCACCTCATCCAAAAGCACACACACATACAGCCAGCAAAACCAACACCAACACACCCTCACTTGCACCCTCACACACACATCCCTCACCACCACCACCCATCACCATGCCCCCAAAGAAGAATTCAAAGTTCACAGATAGTGAGTTAGAATTGCTGGTAGACGAGATCATCAGAGTAGAGCCACATTTGTTTAGTACATTGGTCCAAAGGACCCCTATGTCACAGAAAACCAAGATGTGGGCGAGGATTGTGGACAAGGTGAACACTAAAGCACCAGCAAGGCGCACAAAGGACGATATCCAGAACAGGTGGTATGACGTGCGCAGGAGGGTCAAGAAACTCATCAAAAAAGATCACGCCCTGAGTCAGTGCACCGGCAGTGGCCCTCCTGCCAAACCAGTCTACTTCAGGACCTGGGAGGAGAAGGTGCGGGGCATCCTACCACCATAGAGCGTCCATGGGCTAACAGACATACCAGTGCCTGGTGAGTACACAAACAACATACCTAAGATTGTGTGGCAAGGGGACAGTGAAACCATGCACCGCAAGCAAAGCTACACTAACCAATAGATAATCATACCAAGATGTGTATGCCAGTCAGACAAACACAATACCTGCCATCTCAGAGTGACTTGGAACTGTGTTATGACATGCACCAACCTACAAACAAATAGAACAAGGCAGTGGCACAAAGCTAAATAGACACTGCCAGACAGTTTGCCACCACAAACACACTACCTCACAGTGCAGCTGACTGACAGGAAGGAATTGTGGGGATGCAGGTGAAGTGAGTGTATCCAAAAGCATGAGGGGGCCTGTAGTCACAGATAATGCTCCCCCTCCTGATTGGCCCATCAAGACCTCTCTGAAACATGCCCATATCACAGGGAGTGGAAAATGACTGACAAGATGGCTGACATTGGCTCCTGCTGTGGGGAGCACAAGGCCCTGCTAGGGCATGTGCACAAATCAGAAGCAGGACACCACTGACTGACATCCTCAAAGACAACTTGCACGCCCCACAATGGAAGCACGTTTCATGGTGGGATGTCTGGCCGGGTGGGAAGGTGGACTGACAGCTCTGACCATACTTACCAGCATGTGGAGACACACACACCCCTCAACACAAACTCCACACAACTCATCGGGTAGAATGCATTGACCCACACCTCTGTGAAATATCATGAAAAGATACACCATACTGGGTGATGCTGTGTGAAGCACAGGGGCTCTCTTTGGACTTGTAGCCAAACAAACACCAGGATTTAACAGTCAGCCATCTTGCCATTGCTGTCACACCCCCTCACAGGGAAGCAAAGTCAAGAGGAAGGAAGTATGGACATGCTGGGAAGGGGGGTATAGCCAGGAGCGTGATGGGAGTTGCAGTCACAGACAATCTACACCCACCCACCTGGCCCAGCAAGTTCTAACTGAACCATACTCGCCCCACAGGGAGTGGGAAGGGACTGACAGGATGTCTGACACTGGGCTCTGTTGTGGGGAGCACAAGGCCATGCTGGGAAATGGGCAACAACAATATTAAACTCTGTCAGTGACAAGCTGGGAAAAAGCAGTGTACAGGCAGGCATCTGTTTGTAAAGTAGAAAATGTCATGTTTGTGAACCATCGATGCATGTAGAAACATAACTCACATCGTGTGTCTCTTCCAAACACAGGTGGTGCTGGGCACCCAGCACCAAAAGAAGAGGATTCCCAGGCCCAGACTCTGGCGGACACTGAGCTCTCTGGTTTGACTCAGTCTCTGTCCTCTTCGGATGATGACGACCAACCTGGCCCCTCCGGTGAGAGTCATCATGCAGCACCAGCAGCATCAACATCTGCACCCCCTGTACCCATGCCTCCAGCATCTGGAAACCGACAGGGCACCCCCGCCAACACGGACAGACCAAGGCCACTGAACACCCACAGCACAGGGACACAGGACCCCCTAGAAGCTACAGCAAACACCACTAGCAACACCACCCAAGGGCTCCCAGTGTCACCTGTGCGCCCCGCCGCTGGTCCTGCCCGTGTGGATAGGGGTGCTGGGAGGGGTGGGAGGCAGAGGGCATGCCTTGCAGAGGGGTCTGGACAGCATGATGACTCCCACCTGGCACGCATCATAGATGCGTACCAGGATAGCACCGGAGGATTTGGCCAGGTAGTGGGGATCCTCAAGGACATGCAACAGGAGCAGGCTGCCCACCATGCCCGCATGGAGGCCAAGTGGGATGCCCTTACTGCGGTGCATCGGGGCATACTCCAATGCCTCCGCCAGATCAACACAAACCTGTCCACACCTCCCTGTGTGGCCACAACATCTGTTGCAACACCATCTGCCAGTGCCACAGGGAGGGAGGAGGACTCTGGTGGAGAGTCCCCTGCACCGCAGAGGCCTGCACTTGAGGATCCTCCCCCCCCCCAGGAAGAAGAGGGGTCGTCCAAAGAAGGACGTGTGAGAGGCAGATGTCCCAGCACATCCCCCAGGGCCTCTAAACCTGTTCTGGACAATGTTCTTTGTGCGCAACACGTTCACCTTGTCCAATCGCACACAACTCGCCCACATGACATGGAGGGTTCATGTTGGGCCAATGTAGCAGATGACTGTGGACTTTACTCTGGACATGTCATCTACCAGCACATCCAACTCTAATGTGAACTTTGGATTCCAAAACCAATGTACAGCACCCACCATCCTGTGCACTTTCCTCACACATGTTTGAAAATAAACTCACCAGTACACCATACTCGCCTCTGTTGTGATTCCAACTTGTCATGTGTCATGGAGATGTCGATCTGCTACATAACACAGTGCATGCCAACTACTGCAACAATGTGACCAACGTAACGTGAGTCATGGTGATGTGACTCATGTGAGGGAGACACACCACTATGGCACCACAACACATACTCACCATGGCCATGTTACTCATCCCACACAATGATGTTGACCTGAAACACATTGGCATGCACAGACACAACACCAACCCCAGTCAGTGGTAACAAGTCCACAGGTGAGGTGAGCATATGTCAGTCAGATGTGGGAAGACAGACAACGCACATAACAAAGCGTAGCACAGGTTCATTACACATCAGCAACATGTTTATTCCACAATAGTTGCACGGTAATTCTACGTAACAGTGGACACACGCTCACAAAGTGTTGGAGAATTGAAGTCCAGGGATGTGTGGTACATTAGTTGATGGGAATTGACAACTTCCACAATGGTGTTGGATTCTGGGTGTTGGGCGTCAGTGTTGACCAAACAACAGGCAAAGTACCCTGGGAAGGACAGACACAAGACACAGTCAAAACCACAGCAGAACAGGAGAGAAATGCAATACACAGGCATAAAACATGTCGCAAGAAACCTACACAAAAACAAGTTAGCAGTACTATCCTATTGTGGAGGACACACCACCTGAATGTACACATCACTGCACGCATCCAGTCAAGTGGCACACAGACACACTCAGACAGCAACAGAGCAGCCACAACACATTCCGGGCTACCTCCATACATTGACATAACAACCCTGGAAACTCACAGTCAGATGAAGAAGTTGTTGATGAGCTGTGAGCGGACGTCACCCTCATCCTCATCATCACTGGCATCTTGGCCCAGGCCGGGATCCTCCACAGGTGCCGGAGGTTGGTCATCGTCATCCTGGATGAGAGGCACCTCCTTCCGCACTGCCATGTTGTGTAGCATGCAGCATTCAAGGATTATTTTGCACACCTTTGCAGGCTCATATGGGAGGGCCCCTCCGGTCTTGTCCAGGCAGCGAAAGCGGCTTTTCAGGAGGCCAAATGTCCGCTCAATCACCCTCCTGCTCCGACCATGTGCCTCATTGTAGCGCATCTCGGCTGGTGTCACAGGGTTCCGGAGGGGTGTCAGCAACCATGGCATGTTGGGGTATCCGGAGTCACCTACACACACAAAAATGAACAAGTAGCTGAGTTTTGTAGGAGTCCGGAATACAACATTGACAAACACACACAATGAGAAACAGTCAGTACACACCGACAAGCCAGGCATGCTGAGCTAGCATCTGTGACCGCGTTGCAATGTGACTACTCCTCATTATGTAGGCATCGTACGCCGAACCAGGGAACCGTGCACACACATGTGTGATAGACATGTCAGCAAGACATACCACCAGAGCATTGATGGAGTGGTAGTGCTTCCTGTTCCGGTATGCCTGCTCATGTGCCTGTGGTGGTATCAGGCCCACATGTGTCCTATCAATAGATCCGATGACGTTCGGCATCCTCCCCAGTGTATAAAAGGCATCCTTTATTTCAGGGAGTTCAGCTAGGCTAGGGAACTTGATGTACAGGTCTAGGAAATCCAACATCCCCTCCAAGACATTGCGTAGTCCCCGACTAAACATTGTTTGTGACATACCACCAGCAGTAGCCACAGTGTACTGGAAGGTACCAGTAGCAAAGAAGTGCAGGGCTGCCATCACCTTCACCTCTGGGGTCAGTGCTGTAGGGTATGTCCGGCCAGGTAGCAGATTTGGCGCCAACTGCTCCGCCAACTCCTCAATCAGTGGCCTGGTGAAGCGGTACCATCTGATGCAGTCGCGTTCCTGCATGGTCGCAAGGTCTGGGAATGGTCTATGGACAGCTGGTGTCCTCCAGTACAGAGATGCACAAAGGAAGATTGTCAGTTCATCCACCCATATGGCCATGACCAGGCTCAATATCACATGATAGATCATGACATTACACAATGTACTGAGGTGTGTGCTGTTGGGCATATGTCACCTACATGACCATCACCTCCCATCTCAATTCCACATGTCCACATGAGTCCCATGTAGTGCAATGGCCAATCATCTGGCTGTGTCACCCAACCTATGTACTGCTGTGACGTTCCAAACACACACCACAGTGACAAGTGAGGCCTGATGTCTCCCAGGCATCACAGATCTTTGCCATGCAGAAACCATGGGTCCCTGTATTGCCACATCGACACTGGCATGGACATAGCGTATCACGTACACACCACAAGGCAGGCGTAAGTCCCACAGGTATTGGCCACTGTTGTTCCTGCAGGCCCTACATGTACGTCTCTTAGACACACACACACCATCAAGGTTGATGCATATACCACATGGATGTGGAGACTGTCACCCATTGGGCACATTTGATCAGACACATCTAAGACACAACATGCACACAGACTGTGGGTGCACATCAGTATTGTGGCTACAGGTCTCACTGTGACGTACATGCCATCACCCCCTGGACTCAGGGTGTATGTGACATGCCCCAAACATATCCAACATGAAACTGTGTCCGTGACTCATGCCCATTACTGTACAATTGCACATCACAGTGGTAATGTGCACGACACACAAAGGATTCTGCCCCCATGTACACGTGCACATCCTGGGACTGGCTGCACAAAAGTGCCACCCAACAAACCAAATGTGACCCCCCCCAAACACTCAGGGAATGCAGCCTTACATGCCATGGGACACTGTGTGGCCAATGCTGTAGTGTGGTAGGTGTGCACAGGTGTCCCTGGCTAGTAATTGTGTGTTGAATCCGTAGAATAGTCACACCAATGAGGTCCGACGCGGGTGACAATGCATACGCATTGCACGGTTCATGACCGAGCCGTGCGTACGCTTTGCCATTGAATGCAATGAGGTCCGACACGGGTGACAATGCGTACGCATTGCACGGTTCATGACCGAGCCGTGCGTAAGCTTTGCCATTGAATGCAATGAGGTCCGACGCGGGTGACAATGCGTACGCATTGCACGGTTCATGACCGAGCCGTGCTTACGCTTTGCCATTGAATGCAATGAGGTCTGACGCAGGTGACAATGCGTACGCATTGCACGGTTCATGACCAAGCCGTGCGTACGCTTTGCCATTGAATGCAATGAGGTTTGACGTGGGTGACTATCATGCATACGCGTTGGGCAGGCTTAGTCCGAGACAGGCGTACGCCTTGGCCATTGAATCGTATGGAGATGGGTGCATGTGTATTTTCAAAATACGCATTGTACAGTCAGTTGACCGAGCCGGGCGCACCCATTGGCTCTGGACTGTCATGGAGACGGATGCGGATTCAAAACTTGTACGAGTTGTGCACTGGAAATTCAGTTGGATGCCTACAACAATGTTGCAATTTCAAGTGTTTCATGAAGGTGAAGATTTGAACGATGCGGAAGGCATGTACGAGTCGTACAATTCCATGGATTGGCCAGATTCATAGAATGCAACCGTGTTGGACCTATCACTTGGGACACATGGCACATATTCTTCCTCTGCAGCACAGATATAAGGCTGGCTGGACCACAGGGAGCTCACTTGCCTGCACTACATGCTACTGGACCACATCCCTGCTACCACTGCTGCTGTCTCTGCATCCTCTGGCTCCTGCTATGGCACATACTCTGGAGAGGGCCCCAGCCTTCACTGAGGAGGAGAACCAGGCCCTGCTGGACGGGCTCCTCCCACAGTACAGCAAGCTCTATGGGAAACCAGGGGAGCAGGTCCTAATTATGCATGTTGTCTGACTAGCAGTACTAGCAGTGTGTACACCAGTGGCAAGCATTCTCACTGACTACTTTCATCCCCCAAAGTGTGTGGATACATGTAATGAACAGGTGTCCTGCTGCTAAAGTGCATTAGTGCAAGCTTAAACTATCCAGGCATTGTTAACATGTCAGACATGCAGGTGATTTGTCCTTCCCCATGGTTGCACTACCTGTGTAACTCATTCCCCTTTGTGATGATGACATGTATATCCAAATGTGTGCTGCACAAATCTGGGGCACGTGTGTTAATGTACTTTTAACTTTGTCATCCTCACAGGTTGATGCCCACCAGAAGCAGGAGATATGGCTGACCATCGCCCGGGCTGTTCGTTCGGTGGGGGTCTCCCAGCGCCGGATCCGCAAATGCCAGAAGAGGTGGCAGGACCTTCGGGGCTGGACCCGCAGGATAGCTAGAGTCCAGCTGAAGCTGTCACCTCCGCGCAGGAGGGGTTGACACCGGACCCTGACCCCCCACATGCTCCGGATACTGGCAGTGGTCTTCCCGGACCTGGATAGGCAGCTGAAGGCCAGACAGCAGCAGGAAGGGGGTAAATCCATGCCTAATCTGTGTACTATGTCTGACAAGCTAATTGCAGTCTTTTGGCCTGGTCACACTTCCACATTACGTAGGTCTTGTAGTCCAATACTCAGGTCCCTCAATTGTGTTATCCACCCTCCTCATCTGTTCCACAGGTGTGGCCCCTACAGTATGTTGCTTGTGTCACTAGGGCACTGTGTCCCTGAAGTCAGCTATGCTTCATCTACCGGACAGCATCTGTTCCCGTGACTCTGTTGTGTGTTTCATGGGTGGGTCAATTGTTTGCCCAATGCCTGAGATCTGACATGTGATCTGTGTGTGCCCTTGAGATGTGTTCCAATTGCTGATCTGACTCGCCACATGTGGCTGGGGTATTCCAAACAAACCCATGCAGCAGGGGACTCCAATTTTGGGGCCTCAGGAGTATGTATATCAAGTATGTCACACTTGCTTAGCCACCTGACTACTGTCCAGGGCCAAACACTGTTTCATGGAGACCTGGGCAGTCATGCCTCCTCATGGGCATTTAGAAACACTCTGTGATCCCACTCCTGTGTATTAAATCACAGGTTGTGCTTAGTGACATGTGCCCTCAGGTGTCTGCCTCTGTGTCATTAGGGTGTGGCTTGTTGTTACGTACAACTGGGGTGCCCATGATTCAGAGGGTCAGCAGGACATCTGAGATGTGACTGTGAGAGACAAGACCTGTGTGACATATAGGTGTGTGATCATCTGACAGCGCACAATGGTGTATGCAACTGTGTCCTTCGTGCAGCTGGGTTACATGCATGGCAGACTGTGGTGTGTTAATGTACAGGGAGTTGTGTTTGCAGAGACTCATATGTCTGATTTGCATGATGTGGGGTCTTCTGGGTCCTGTATATGTTGTTTGCAGGGGATGGGCAAGTGCGCCGGTCATCTGCAGAGTTAGCTTTACCCCTGAGCTAGGATTGTGAGTCAGTGCATATTGTTGTTGTCTGGATGCCCTGCCCCTGTGACAGGAGACAATGTTGACTGACTTTCAGGGCATCCCAGTGCCATGGCATTTAACTTGCTATGAGTGATCCTGCATTGTGTTCAAGTGTGCACCATGCACCCCATTGTGGCATTGCCCATCAGGACATGAGAACATCATAGTGTGTGTTGCTGGCATGCATCACAAACATGTGAAATGAGTCTCTGCCCATCCCTTCATCCGGACACCTGCACTGAGTCAGTAGCAAGAGATGTGCTGTGTGTATAGTGACATACTCCTACATGTTCACTTGCATGTCCAAATAATGTGTGGGTGGTGCATGTCGGCACATTGGGGTAATAGCATCCAACATGCAACAGACATATGTGTGCAAGTCAAGGAGGGATATGTGTGCCATGGTTGATGTTGGAAATGACAATTGGCTTATTCTAAACAGTGTTGGCACTTTGAGCTGTGTTCAGCTGATGAAGCCAGGGCTTGCCCTGTGATGTGATGTACTCACTGTGGTGTGTGCAGTCGGTGCAGGTGACTGATGTTGTTCTCTTACTTCCTATTCCTATCCAGATACATCCACGGCCACAGGAGGGGACAGCTCCACGGACCAGGAGGAGCCACAGAGCCTGACAGGGACAGAAGGAGAGGAGTCGGGGGGACCCAGTGGCACGGAGGGCGAGTGGAGCCACACAGAGGAGTCGTCAGCTCCATCCCCCCCAGCTGAGGGCCACAGCAGCTCTGAGGATGCCTCCCTTGTGGAGGCGGGTGTCAGCAGCCAATAAACCCCAGCTAGTAAGGATGTCCCCGCCACCACCACTACCACCACCATCACCACCCTCCCATCGGCTCCCATCCCAGAGGTCCCTGGCTCCCGTGTTCGTGAGCATGTCTCCTTTGTGCCAGGCACCGCACTCCCTGCCCCTGTGTCCCCTGCTGCCCTGAATGAGGAGTCTGTGGGCTTACTTAGACAGATCCATGTAGGGCAGACGTCGATGCTGAAGGTCCTCCATGCACACACAATTCGGTTGACACAACTGGTGTCGTTCATGGAGGGCATTTCCACTCACATCGATGTAGGCACTGCAGTGGAGTCCACAACCACCCCGTCTGAATTGGGCACTGCAGTGGGGACCCAATCCACTCCATCTGACCTGCCCACTGCATTTGTGCCAGCACCCACCCCATCTGACTTGTGCCCCACAGTTGTGACTGCACCCACCACTTCAGTCAGCTCCACTGCAGTTGCAAGTGTCTCGCCTGCATCCACCACCTCTTCACTTCCTCCTTCTGCTGCGCCCTGATCCTGTCCCTGCAGTGCCTGGCCTGCCCCCATGTATGCCCCTCCGAGGGGATGACCCTGGTCCTTAGCAGTGCAGGCAAGCAACGTGTGACAGTTGTCACTCAAGTTCACTCCTTGGCATTTGGACATGGACTGTCCATTGGCCTTTTGTTTGAACGGATGTTTAACTTTTAATATGCTAAATAAAGCTTTTTTTTTTATCCCTGTGAACTTGATTTAGCTGTACATCATGTTGAGGTTGTTTTAGATGCCCTTGCACCTGTAATGCTTGGTTTACAATGTTGCATACTGATGTGTTAATGTGAGGTACTCCCTGTGGTCCATGAGATATGTATCTTATTCTGATGGGTATCCATGTCATCCTTTGCAGCTACCTGGGTGTGTCATGAGCAACTATTTGTGGACATCTCTGTGAACATTTCATTTGCATGGTCACATCTCTGGCTTGCACCCATGCACATATGATGTGCTTCCCATTGTCCAATTTGTCAATTTCACAGACTTTGTGCGCATCACCACTAGACCTACAGGTGTGGGCATCATTGGTATAGGAGCAACTGGGTCCTCTGTGCAACTTGCTGTACATATGTATTGAGTATGTGCAGATGACTTAGGGGAGACTCACGTACCCAGGCTGTTGTGTCCAGAGCCTTCATTGTGTGGTAACTGATGGCTGACTGACAAAGTGTTCTGCTGACATGAGTGAGACGTGCTGTGAATATGTTTGGCACAGCTGGGCTTCCACAGGAGTTGGGTCCCCTCAAGTAAATGTGTTGTCCCGTGACATAGCCTGGGCCCATGGTGTGTGTTGTATGAGCATGTGTGTGTGTCCACATGCCTTTTCATACACAGGCAGTGTTCCCTTGATATGTTCCTGTTGTTGATGCTTGCTGAGTGGTACTGGGTTCATCCCACTACTTTGCCATGGGCTACCAGATGTGTGGGTGCATGACACACTACTGTTAATTGTTGTATCATCATTGGGATTTGTCAGTTCTGAGTGGTGATGATGTTGTCAGACACAGATGGGACACAGTCAGGGTTCCCCAAGGCACTTGTTTATTTGCAATGTCATGTAGTTGTCCCTAGGTGGTACCTTTCAGTGATTGAGACATGTGTATGTGTGTGTGACTGCTCCCACTTGTCGGGTTCAGGGCTGCAATGTTGGTAGGTGTCAGCATGTGTGCCTTGTGGTTCTCCTTGGCTTCTGCATTGTCCTGGGACTGTGGAAGGGATTCTGAAGGTTACGTGAGCTTTGACGTCATGGACATGTACCGCATACTGTGCAGTATGTCTGTTATTCCCCAGGGTTGTAAACTGTCTTTGTGTGATGAGTCTGTGCACCTTAGTTCCTCCCAACATTCCTGTGTTTGTCATGGGTGCATGTGCAATGTCACCTGTCCATGTGGGCTTCACAGATGCACATTGTTGTAGTTCAGGGCGTGTGGTGTTGAGGGTGGACTGATGTAAATGTTTGTATGGATGGTCCCTTAGCTCCCGTTTGTCCATGGATGAGGGGCCATGCTGAGTGATTTGTGTTTGTGTATGTGTGATGTACGTTTGTGGAACAGGACACATGTCTGGGTTTCCCAGTTTGTACGACATCTGCCTTTGTCATCACAGTGGAGGTGTCATGCATGCTTGTGTCACCCCAATGTCCGGTCACTGGGGGTAGTGCTGTTGTGTGTCAGTCTCTTGCTGTGTTAGTTGGTGTTCATTCCAGCTTGTGTCACATGTGTCTGTTGTGCTCCCTCTCATCTCACAATGCCTGATTGCCCACTAAGGGTGTGCCAATGATGGTTTACTTTTGTATGGCACTGTGTCCACATCTGTGTCACTGTGGTTCAACCCCCCTCATGTGTTGTGTAGTTACCTGGGGATAATGAGACACACACACACACATGTTGTGTCAGATGTGCAGTGTGAGGTTGCCTGTTTTTTATTGTGCATCTGCATCAGTGCATTGGTATTGCTGCCGTGGGCCTTTGTCTGGGTGCTGTTTCTGTGATTTTCCCTGCTGTCCCTGTGAGTCATATCACATCATTGTGCACATTCACCCTGGTTGTTAGCTGCCATTGCTGGTATAGAATGGGAGTTTGTGAGCTGACACCTACCGTCTACACAGGTTGTTTTGATTAGTGTGTCTATTTTCGAGACGTGTGTATGCTTTGTGATGGTCACTTCTGCTCTTGTGTCATTGTACACTGTATGCATTGTCAGCCCCCATGTGTGGTGCCTGTCTGCACATGGCCGAGAGTGTGTTATGTTTTCACAGCAGTGTTAGCCTCACCACATCTCTGTGGGAATGGGACACAACCACTACTTCTCCCCAGAAGTGTTTAATGTGTTGGGAGCAGGGATCATACATGCTGTTTGTTATTTGCAGCCTTGACCATGATGACACTTACCTTTTGGTCACTGTGATGAGGGGGGGTTTAGACCCCATCACCACAATGCTCAACATCTGCTGCAGTTTGGAAGCCCACACTTAACTTCTGTTCTACACAGTGAGGGGGTGTTCTTGTTACATTGACACAGTGCTATAGTGATGCTTGCCTTGTGTAGGGCACACTCATTTGTTAGTCACACATGTGCTGTTAGTTACATTGTATGTTCGAAGTCATAATCACTGTTGTGGGCATTTGTCACAGACTACACACTGTTGTCATGATGTTAGGGGGGATGTATTTTGCTGACATACCTAATATTGGAGAATGATGGATGTGTGGCGCATCACCCATCCTATGAGTGGGGGTGGCAGTAGTGATGGGCAACAGGTCCCCTATGGGTGGGGGCGGCAGTAGTGATGGGCAACATATGCCCTATGGCTGGGGATGGCAGGGGTGATGGGCAACATAAGCCCTATGAGTGGGGGTGGCAGTAGTGATGGGCAACAGGTCCCCTATGTCTGGGTGTGGCAGGGGTGATGGGCAACAGGTCATCTATGAGTGGGGGTGGCAGGGGTGATGGACAACAGGTCCCCTATGGGTGGGGGTAGCAGTAGTGATGGGCAACATATGCCCTATGAGTGGGGGTGGCAGTAGTGATGGGCAACAGGTCCCCAATGGCTGGGGGTGGCAGGGATAATGGGCAACAGGTCACCTATCAGTGGGGGTGGCAGGGGTGATGGGCAACAGGTCCCCTATGGGTGGGGGTGGCAGTAGTGATGGGCAACATATGCCCTGTGGCTGGGGGTGGCAGGGGTGATGGGCAACATAAGCCCTATGAGTGGGGGTGGCAGTAGTGATGGGCGACAGATCCCCTATGGCTGGGGGTGGCAGTTGTGATGGGCACCAGGTCCCCTATGGGTGGGGGTGGCAGTAATGATGGGCAACATATGCCCTATAGCTGGGGGTGGCAGGGGTGATGGGCAACATAAGCCCTATGAGTGGGGGTGGCAGTAGTGATGGGCAGCAGGTCCCCTATGGCTGGGGGTGGCAGGGGTGATGGGCAACAGGTCACCTATGGCTGGGGGGCAGGGGTGATGGGCAACAGGTCCCCTATGGCTGGGGGTGGCAGGGGTGCTGGGGAACATAAGCCCTATGGGTGGGGGTGGTAGTGGTGCTGGCCATACAACCCCTATGGTGGGCTGTTGTTAGTGGCCAGGATGTGGATCCCCTGTGTGTGTGTGCCATTTTGCGGGTACGTGTCGTTTGTTTGTGTGGTAGGTGTCTGACTTACCGCCTGCGCCGTCGGCGTCGGTTCCTGATCCGGTCATAGATGTAGAGTACTGGTATGACCTGCGCAATGCGATTCATGATGTGTTCGTGTTGTACACGCTGCTTGTTGCTCCGTCTCGTACCCGCTGCAAGCTGGTCCGTCTCGTAGCCGTGGATTGAGTTGTGGCGCGAATCGCAGCTGATATGCTTGTTTTCCGGATGCTGTGACGTGCCGTACGTGGCGACCCATCCGGCGCGTAGGAAGTACGCATCGTACTTGTCAGGCCGGAAACTGCTTTGGATACTGCTTCCGGGCGACACGGTTCAGCGTCAGGAGTTACGGCTCGGACGGAGAATGGAGCTTGAATCACAGCCTACGTGTCGGTTGTGTTTTTGGTAGTTATGCACATCGTACTTCCTCTACAGGACGGACCGGCTACAGGTACGTGTCGGTCACACAGTAAGGCTATGGACAGCTCTCGGAGAGCTGTCCGACCCGGGATTGGGATCGACCCCATGGAGTTTCCACAGCCCCCACTCCCAGTTCTGGCAAACCCCCTTGGATGCAATTTACAAGGGTCCAAACGCGCAGACATTGAAGAAGGGCGAGGCATTTGAAAGAAAGGGAACACAATATCAGGGTAAGTCCGAAATAAAGACCAAGCAACTCTAGTCTGTGTACTCCACCTATTGCCATAAAACCAGTGCTTAATTTAAGTTAGTGGTTTCCGGTGCACAGCACCGGCACTTAATCATCAACACTGGCGCTTTTCATGAGCACCAGTTGGGACAGAATAATTTACGGGTTGATGAAGTGACTGCCCCGAATCATAGGATGTTGGGTTGACGAAGAGACTCAAACCTGGTTCCCAAGTTCCGAAGTTGGCAGCTCTGGCCATTACACCATATCATCTCTCAACTTTCATGTTTAGTAGTTGGTTCTGTTTCTCACAGGCGCTAACAGGAGAAATGGGCTGGTGCAAGCTGTCTCCTGACGAGACCCCCAGCACTTATGTTTTTTACAAAAATAACTACTGCTTAAAATACTACGGAGTATACTCTTTTGCTTACCTCATAAGACCAAAACAAGGAAGGTTGTTTCCGAGTACACTATTTTGGACTGTTGAAGAGTGTATAACCGCACATTTACTATAAATAAGGTGGACGGGACATCTGTCCTCCATCTACAGCATTCTAAATAACCCCTTAGTTTGTTTATCTATGTTGGAAAGTACTAAGAAGAAAATGAATTTAATTTGTTCTTTTTGGAGGTGCGCCTCAAAAATAAATTTATCACAATGTGCCTATGTTGTTTGCTTTGTGTAAGAAATAGTTAATGTACGCTTTAAAAGAATCAATACTGAGTAAGCAGAAATATTTCACATTTATATTGCCTACAGTGATGGATGTTATGAACTTATTTTCTCTTAGCTGACATAATGCAGTAAGAAATGTTAAAATGAGATTAAAGAAGTGTACAAAATAAACACCATTAAGTGATGGGTGCTTTTGCTTTACAAAACATTGATTTTTTAATGTTAAATGCAGGAACTCGGACTTATGAAACACCACTGCAAACATCTGGAGTGCAAATGGAGAATGAGTCAGGACAATGCACACAGGAGCACTTTCAAATCTGCCTCAAGATGCTACAGCTTATACAGGCACCTTGGAATATTGCATACTGGGATTAGGGCCGCGGGGTAAGAAGGGTAACCCTGCCTCCCGTTTTGCTAACCTTGCGCTACTGCTGGCTAAAAGAGCCATAACCGCGCGGTGGAAGGCTACTAGGGCCCCGTCCCTACAGGACTGGCATGCAGAAATGGTGAAGTGGGGAAGGGCTGAGGGGGCTGAACTGCATAGAGAGGAGTTTAGGGGACTCAGGAAAACACCTATCTCGTTGAGCTGGAATGCAATGCTGGAGGACTTTGTTGCTATAGATATATTCTCCTGTTAGGGTGTATTGTGGTGGTTGGTTTGAGGGACTGGACCACGATTGTAAGCCACGGGGGCTCCTCACATTATCCATGGGTAGTCACCCTGTATGATTCACAAGACGGCGCAATGTGACTAAGTCAGCCGTGGGACTGGACTGCGCATGTGTCCAATAGCGGGAGTGTGTACAGGCTACTAGTGCTACTGGTGCCGGACATGCGGGGAGGGGAGGGCGGGGGGGTTACAGTTTTTTCTTTATATTTTGTTAGGGTTATCGGCATTGTAATGTGCGTTGATAGCTTCGAGTACTCAGGGTAGGCTGTAGTTGGGCACGGGATGAGGGACCGAAAGCTGGCAGCACTCGCATTGGTTAGCAACAGGAGATTTACTTACTAAGGTTAAAATTGCTCACATGATGCTTCGACACCGTAACTGTGTATTCTACTATGCTGTCTGAGACTGTATGACATTATGCCACGTATGCTTATGATATTGTATCATGTTTCGTTGTTTATTTGATTGGTTGTGTAAAATCAATAAAAAACAGATATAAAAAAAAAAAAAAAAAAAAGATGCTACAGCTAAATGATTAGGACCACCAAATGTACCGCTCTGGCAGATTACATCGATACTGCACCAACAGAAGCAAAGACATCTCAACAGACTTCATGGACTCAAGCAGCTAGTCACGACACCGACCCACACAGCCGGACACAAGCTCAACACCGTTTTCTCCGCCAGCGGGAACTTCAACTACATCACCAAATTCCTCTGGGCCGACCACCATTGTGTGCTTCTCACCTTCGCCACGCCCATCGCACACCACTGCCCCCATCGCCCCCCGTCGGAGTTGTCTCATAGACTTCCTCAGCACGACCACTCGCCAACACCAACAGATGCCAACACTGCAGGGCGCAACCTTCACCAATGGATCTCCAACTGCGCTGACACTCTGGTACCCCTCAAGAAGACACAAGACAAGCAACACTCTAAGAAAGCCAGCTGGTTCACTCCCACCCTCCACGAGTCCAGACGCCCCTGTGGATGACTCGAGAAGAGAGAAACTAGAAACCCGTGCAACATTTAAATCCGCCGTCAACGCACACCACCTTCTCCTCACAACCACAATGAAAACAGCCCCCCAAAAGAGAATCAATGCCAATGCACACAACAGCAAATAACTCTTCGCCATCATCAAGGAGTTTTCCAGGCCCAACAGCGAGACCACAGACATCCCACCCTCCCAAGACCTCTGCAATAAACTCAGCACCTTCTTCCACCACAAGATCAGGAAGATCTACGACAACTTCCATGCATCACCCCAACAGATCGTACTCAACTGGGCTCCGCTCACCACAGACGACACACTGAAGACTATGAAGAGCATCCACTCAGGAGCCCCATCGGATCCTTGCCTGTACTACATCTTCCATAGAGCAGCCGCCTCAATAGCCCCCGGCTTTACCGCACAATCAACTGCTCCATCAAAACTGCCACCGTCCCTGATGACTGGAAACATGCCGAGATCAACCCCTTGCTGAAGAAACCGTCCACTAACCCAACAGACCTCAAGAACTTCAGACCCATCGACCTCCTTCCCTTCCCCGCCAAGGTAATTGAGAACGTCATCAACACCCAACTCTCCGAGTTCATCAAAGAGACCCACATCCTGGACACCGCCCAATCTGGCTTCCGCAGCAACCACAGCACCGAGACAGCACTCCTCAACGCCACCAATGACATCCGCTCCCTCCTCGACTTGGGCTGCCTTCAACACCATCTCCCACCACACCCTAATCACGAGACTCCACGATGCCGGCATCCACAACAAGGGACTGGACTGGATCCACTCCTTCCTGACCGGCCAAACACAGTGAGTCAGACTACCTCTGCTCCTCTCAGAACCTATAGAGATCAGCTACAGAGTGCTCCAGGACTTCTCTCTGAGCCCAACGGTCTACATGGCCCCCCTCGCAGCCATCGTCAGAAGCCACGGACTCAACATCGTCTCCTATATGGACAACACCCAGCTGATCATCTTCCTCACCAACGAACCACAGCCACAACTTTTACAATGGAATGAAGGCTGTTGCTGGCTGGAAGAAAGACAGCTGACTCAAGCTCAACTCAGACAAGACCGAAGTACTCATCCTGGGTTCCACCCCCTCAGCCTGGGACGACTCCTGGTGACTTGCTGCTCTTGGAACCCTTCCCACCCATACAGACCACGCATGCAACCTCGGCATCATACTATGATCCACTCTTACAATGAACCATCAATTCAACTCAGTATCCTTATCCTGCTTCCACACGCTCTGCCTGCTTGGAAAGACATTCAGATGGATCCCCACAGAATCCAGAAAGACGGTCACCCACACACTCATCACAAGCAGACTTGACTACGGCAATGCACTCTACGCCGACGTCAGTCAGAAACAGCTCAGGGAACTAGTGAACATCCAAAACGCCACAGCCAGACTGGTCCAACCGCAGCCACATGACAACACCTCCAACAACTCCACTGGCTCCCAATCAACAAGAGAATCACCTTCAAGCTCCTTACTCACCTCTACGATACTCTCCACAACATGGGACCAGAATATCTTAAAAACCACTGTGTTATCCCTGTGCACTCTAGACGATTAGACAAAGTTCAAAGAATTTATGTTGGTGCTCCTTGTGTCACGCGGAGTCCTCCCGCGTCTTTAAAAGAATTATTCGTGTGTAGTGAGAAGAATCACCTTCTCGCAGACAAGGGCACTCAGTAAACCATGAAACTGATAAAGTTTCTTCAACAATTTATTTACTTCATAGATTGAGTTTCGACAATTGAGTCTCTCGTTGAAATATCATTTCCAAATGTAATCATACATAACAAAGAATTGTTCTTCTTGAGCACATTAGACATCCACCCAATGCATTTCGGGTCAATAATCTGACCCTTCTTCAGGGGTCTACAAATGAAATGAAACAGGACCATTAAGTTCACTATCCCAAACAAATGAAATAACTCTGGACAGTTAAATCAATGCATAAAAAATCACGTGTATAGACCAAAATACATAAACTGTGATGAAGACAAACCAAATGAAAGAAAATTAACGAAACGAGGGGTAAATAAATATTTAAACTAGAGAGCAGAAAATGAACGGAAGTGAACAATACATGCGGGAAATAAATGTGTAATTGAAAAAATAATAACGAAGCGTGTACTAAGGAGAGATGCAGATAACCCAGGGCCAAAATTCAGTAAAAAAGAAACGCGCCAGCATAAAACGAGTGAAAGAAAGTACCAAAAGGTCCCTTTAAATCCCGGAAAGAGCGTATTTAACATGAACTTACTGGAAACCAAACGGTTTTCACATGTCTAAGGCTCTGCGGACGGCGTGAAAGTTCAACGTCGAACTTGATGACAAATCTAAATCACCCTGTGATAGGTTAATATATATAAGCTAAAGTGACGTGATGTGGGAATGGACAGTATAAGCCAATCGGTTACGTGTTAACGTAATCACAACGAATGGGCATCAAGCTGACAGAAATGTAGACGCAAACGGCCTATGAAGCGGCCAGACAAGTAGAAACCCCAAAGAAAAGACCAACATTTCAATAAAGTTAATGAAGAAAGAAAAAGGTTTGAGAAAGGAAAATGTACATAGAAGTGGAAAATAATAAGTGAAAAATATAGACAAAATCTGAATATATTAATAAACATCATCATCCCGTAACATAATTCATGAATTATAAACAGTGAATTACGGGACCGGATAACACGATTTACCAATGTAACTGTATTCAGCAGACTAGAGAAAACAAGCATATTCTATGCGGTCATTCAACCCAATGGGATGGGAACAATTTAGCTTTTTAATCCAAAAATATTCAGTCCTTAGTCTTTGTTTTACAGGATCCATGTCTCGACGTTGTGTGATCTTTTCAAGTATTGTAAAACGCAGTTGAGAGATTTGGTGACCAGCTTCAATCCAATGTGATGCCACAGATGATTTTAAATTATTTGTTCTGATGTTACTCTTGTGTTCTGAGATACGAATTTTTACTTTCCTCTCAGTTTGACCTACGTATATTTTTCCGCAGGGGCATTTAATGGCATATATACAATTAGTTGTATCGCAAGTGCTTGTGTGATGTAAAGCTATGGAGTAACCTTTTGTAGGGTGATTGAATTTGTTGCCGATCATTACATTACCACAGTGGGTGCAGTTTTGACATTGAAGCATACCTCGCCATGGTTTAGTCAATTTCTTGGGTGTATTCAAGATTTCTTTGATGTTTTTAGAACGTTGAAAAGCGAATGTGATTTTATTGTCAAAAAGATCGACAAGATCTGGTTCCATGGAGATAATTCGCCAATGTCTGTTTATAATTTTCTTGATTTGTGATGATTCAGTGGAATATTTCAACACACATACAGTTTTATTTTTGTCTTTTTTATCTGTGGTTTTTTCTTGAAGAAGGTTAACTCTAGGTACCAATGATACCTTATCTGCAGATGTTTTCAACACACTTTCTGGGTAGCCCCTTTGTCGATACTTAATCAATTGTTGTTCAATAGACTTAGTTAAATCTTCATTGTTGGATACAATACGTTTTATTCTGATAAATTGCGAAGTTGGTAAATGTTTTTTTAACGTTTCAGGATGAAAACTCTGAAAAAGTAAACTGGAGTTTCTGTCAGTCTTTTTAATGTGTAGCTGAGTCGAAATTTGGTTGTGATCAAGCTTGACAATGACGTCCAAAAATTTAATGCTTTTTTCATCTATGTGATAGGTGAATTTTATCCGGTCATTATGTGAGTTCAATGTCGAAATATTCTCCTCAAGTTGTGAGCGTGATCCTTTCCAAATAAAGAATAAATCGTCAATGTACCGTTTGTACATGATAATGCCTTCGTTCCACATATTATTGTCAAGGATATGATCAGTTTCAAATTTGCTCATGAAAATGTTGGCGTACGAGGGAGCCCCCCCGAATCCCATAGATGTGCCACTCGTTTGATTGTAGAAGTTGTTTTGCCATTCAAAATAACTGCAATACAAAGCAAATTGCATAAGTTCCATGATGAATAATCTTTGTGACTCATCTAATTCGCTTCTTAACAGGCTCCATTCCAATGCTTCAAGGCCTTCGTTATGGGGTATTGAAGTGTATAGCGCTACTACATCAATAGTACACAAACTATAAGATACACCATTTTCAAGTTCAACCAAATTCAACAAGTTCAAAAAAGAGGTAGTATCTTTAATGTAGGTGACACTTTTTTGGACAATAGGCTGCAAAAATGTGTCCACAAATTTACCAATAGGCTCAGAGATGGACCCACAAGCTGAGACAATGGGCCTGAAAGGAGGATTATGAATATCCTTATGAATCTTTGGCAGCATGTATAGCTTCGGTCTTCTTGGAAATTTTGTCTCAAAAAATTGTTTAGTTTTGGTGCCAATCCAGTTCAATTCAAATGCATGCTTGACAATGTTTTCTAGTATTTGTTGGTATTCTATAGTAGGATCAGATTCCAAAGGCAAATAGATATCTTGATTTGCAACATGTTCATTGACATTTTTGATGTAAAATTCAGTGTCCATTATGACAAGGGCGCCGCCTTTGTCTGCTTTAGAGAAGGTTAGTTGTTTGTCAGCACTCAAATTTTTAAGTGTATTCCATTCTTTGGGAGAAAGATTCAACTTTCTAGGTTTAACGAATTTTATTTCCTGTATGTCAGCAAGTACGGATCTCTCAAAAGCTTCAATAGTTTTGTGAGTGAAAGGCGCACAAAAGGTACTGGTTGGTTTAAAATCCTTATCCCATGTTTCTGTACATTGTGGTGTTTGAGTATCTTTGAAGAAAAATTTTAGTTTCAAGGTTCTGAAAAATTTAAACAAAGCAATTTCCGTTTCTGGTAGATTAGAATGGTAGGTGGGAACAAATGTAATGCCTTTATTCAGTACTTTAATTTCTGCTTTGGTCAACTGTTTGGATGAAATGTTGACTATGAGGTTGTTTTCGATTTCTGGCTCCTGGTCCTCTCTGCAATTGTTTGATCTGATTCTTTTACTCCTTCTTGTTGGCTTTCTGTTGATGGTGGAGAATTGGCCGCGGGGCTGATGTCTAAAAAAGCAGGCTGTTGAGTGCTAGTACTTGTAGATGGTTTGGTGATGGATACAGTTGCTTTGTTTAATGGAGCTCTTGACCCTGAAATTTCTGAATCTGATACCACGCTTTCTTGGGATGAGGATGTAGTTGTCTTTTGTGTGGGTTGTGGTTGCCATTTCCTTTGATTATAAACTTCGGCCCAGGTGTAAACTTCTTCTAGCTTATAATCCAGTGTATCTCTGAGATATTTTCTAACTTTTCTTTCGTTGACTTCTTTTGCATATTTTTCCAGTTTTAAGTTGATGTCTTCCAAAGTTTTGGTGAGATCTGGAATTTTATTAATTTCAGTCTGTAAGGTTTTAATTTCCTCTTCTAGTTCAATTAAGACTTTTGAAAGTTCTTCCACAATCAAGAGAATCAAATCTAATGAACATTTGTTCAATATCTGATACCATCTTTCAACAAATTTCTTGCTGTTTTTACATAACATTGGCTTGAGGGCTATCCTAAGTCCCCTAGGTATTCTTTTGTTTTTGTGATAATGAATTAACGTGGTGGCGTGCATCCTTTGGTTAATTTCTTTTTTACTTATGTATTCAAACTGTCGTAAAAGTTGAGAAGTGGTGGTTTTTTGTGGAGTGAAACTTCTGGTCTCCTGGATCAAATCGTAAATTTCCTGGGCTGCTTCTGCGGAGAAGCCGAGTGTTTCAGCTTTGTTGGTGGTTAATTGTGCAATGTCATCTAATTGCATGATTGCTGGTGGTGCAAACAAGGATGGGAAGGACTGAGGAACAAATGAAAACCACTGTGTTATCCCTGTGCACTCTAGACGATTAGACAAAGTTCAAAGAATTTATGTTGGTGCTCCTTGTGTCACGCGGAGTCCTCCCGCGTCTTTAAAAGAATTATTCGTGTGTAGTGAGAAGAATCACCTTCTCGCAGACAAGGGCACTCAGTAAACCATGAAACTGATAAAGTTTCTTCAACAATTTATTTACTTCATAGATTGAGTTTCGACAATTGAGTCTCTCGTTGAAATATCATTTCCAAATGTAATCATACATAACAAAGAATTGTTCTTCTTGAGCACATTAGACATCCACCCAATGCATTTCGGGTCAATAATCTGACCCTTCTTCAGGGGTCTACAAATGAAATGAAACAGGACCATTAAGTTCACTATCCCAAACAAATGAAATAACTCTGGACAGTTAAATCAATGCATAAAAAATCACGTGTATAGACCAAAATACATAAACTGTGATGAAGACAAACCAAATGAAAGAAAATTAACGAAACGAGCGGTAAATAAATATTTAAACTAGAGAGCAGAAAATGAACGGAAGTGAACAATACATGCGGGAAATAAATGTGTAATTGAAAAAATAATAACGAAGCGTGTACTAAGGAGAGATGCAGATAACCCAGGGCCAAAATTCAGTAAAAAAGAAACGCGCCAGCATAAAACGAGTGAAAGAAAGTACCAAAAGGTCCCTTTAAATCCCGGAAAGAGCGTATTTAACATGAACTTACTGGAAACCAAACGGTTTTCACATGTCTAAGGCTCTGCGGACGGCGTGAAAGTTCAACGTCGAACTTGATGACAAATCTAAATCACCCTGTGATAGGTTAATATATATAAGCTAAAGTGACGTGATGTGGGAATGGACAGTATAAGCCAATCGGTTACGTGTTAACATAATCACAACGAATGGGCATCAAGCTGACAGAAATGTAGACGCAAACGGCCTATGAAGCGGCCAGACAAGTAGAAACCCCAAAGAAAAGACCAACATTTCAATAAAGTTAATGAAGAAAGAAAAAGGTTTGAGAAAGGAAAATGTACATAGAAGTGGAAAATAATAAGTGAAAAATATAGACAAAATCTGAATATATTAATAAACATCATCATCCCGTAACATAATTCATGAATTATAAACAGTGAATTACGGGACCGGATAACACGATTTACCAATGTAACTGTATTCAGCAGACTAGAGAAAACAAGCATATTCTATGCGGTCATTCAACCCAATGGGATGGGAACAATTTAGCTTTTTAATCCAAAAATATTCAGTCCTTAGTCTTTGTTTTACAGGATCCATGTCTCGACGTTGTGTGATCTTTTCAAGTATTGTAAAACGCAGTTGAGAGATCGGCAACAAATTCAATCACCCTACAAAAGGTTACTCCATAGCTTTACATCACACAAGCACTTGCGATACAACTAATTGTATATATGCCATTAAATGCCCCTGCGGAAAAATATACGTAGGTCAAACTGAGAGGAAAGTAAAAATTTGTATCTCAGAACACAAGAGTAACATCAGAACAAATAATTTAAAATCATCTGTGGCATCACATTGGATTGAAGCTGGTCACCAAATCTCTCAACTGCGTTTTACAATACTTGAAAAGATCACACAACGTCGAGACATGGATCCTGTAAAACAAAGACTAAGGACTGAATATTTTTGGATTAAAAAGCTAAATTGTTCCCATCCCATTGGGTTGAATGACCGCATAGAATATGCTTGTTTTCTCTAGTCTGCTGAATACAGTTACATTGGTAAATCGTGTTATCCGGTCCCGTAATTCACTGTTTATAATTCATGAATTATGTTACGGGATGATGATGTTTATTAATATATTCAGATTTTGTCTATATTTTTCACTTATTATTTTCCACTTCTATGTACATTTTCCTTTCTCAAACCTTTTTCTTTCTTCATTAACTTTATTGAAATGTTGGTCTTTTCTTTGGGGTTTCTACTTGTCTGGCCGCTTCATAGGCCGTTTGCGTCTACATTTCTGTCAGCTTGATGCCCATTCGTTGTGATTACGTTAACACGTAACCGATTGGCTTATACTGTCCATTCCCACATCACGTCACTTTAGCTTATATATATTAACCTATCACAGGGTGATTTAGATTTGTCATCAAGTTCGACGTTGAACTTTCACGCCGTCCGCAGAGCCTTAGACATGTGAAAACCGTTTGGTTTCCAGTAAGTTCATGTTAAATACGCTCTTTCCGGGATTTAAAGGGACCTTTTGGTACTTTCTTTCACTCGTTTTATGCTGGCGCGTTTCTTTTTTACTGAATTTTGGCCCTGGGTTATCTGCATCTCTCCTTAGTACACGCTTCGTTATTATTTTTTCAATTACACATTTATTTCCCGCATGTATTGTTCACTTCCGTTCATTTTCTGCTCTCTAGTTTAAATATTTATTTACCGCTCGTTTCGTTAATTTTCTTTCATTTGGTTTGTCTTCATCACAGTTTATGTATTTTGGTCTATACACGTGATTTTTTATGCATTGATTTAACTGTCCAGTGTTATTTCATTTGTTTGGGATAGTGAACTTAATGGTCCTGTTTCATTTCATTTGTAGACCCCTGAAGAAGGGTCAGATTATTGACCCGAAATGCATTGGGTGGATGTCTAATGTGCTCAAGAAGAACAATTCTTTGTTATGTATGATTACATTTGGAAATGATATTTCAACGAGAGACTCAATTGTCGAAACTCAATCTATGAAGTAAATAAATTGTTGAAGAAACTTTATCAGTTTCATGGTTTACTGAGTGCCCTTGTCTGCGAGAAGGTGATTCTTCTCACTACACACGAATAATTCTTTTAAAGACGCGGGAGGACTCCGCGTGACACAAGGAGCACCAACATAAATTCTTTGAACTTTGTCTAATCGTCTAGAGTGCACAGGGATAACACAGTGGTTTTCATTTGTTCCTCAGTCCTTCCCATCCTTGTTTGCACCACCAGCAATCATGCAATTAGATGACATTGCACAATTAACCACCAACAAAGCTGAAACACTCGGCTTCTCCGCAGAAGCAGCCCAGGAAATTTACGATTTGATCCAGGAGACCAGAATTTTCACTCCACAAAAAACCACCACTTCTCAACTTTTACGACAGTTTGAATACATAAGTAAAAAAGAAATTAACCAAAGGATGCACGCCACCACGTTAATTCATTATCACAAAAACAAAAGAATACCTAGGGGACTTAGGATAGCCCTCAAGCCAATGTTATGTAAAAACAGCAAGAAATTTGTTGAAAGATGGTATCAGATATTGAACAAATGTTCATTAGATTTGATTCTCTTGATTGTGGAAGAACTTTCAAAAGTCTTAATTGAACTAGAAGAGGAAATTAAAACCTTACAGACTGAAATTAATAAAATTCCAGATCTCACCAAAACTTTGGAAGACATCAACTTGAAACTGGAAAAATATGCAAAAGAAGTCAACGAAAGAAAAGTTAGAAAATATCGCAGAGATACACTGGATTATAAGCTAGAAGAAGTTTACACCTGGGCCGAAGTTTATAATCAAAGGAAATGGCAACCACAACCCACACAAAAGACAACTACATCCTCATCCCAAGAAAGCGTGGTATCAGATTCAGAAATTTCAGGGTCAAGAGCTCCATTAAACAAAGCAACTGTATCCATCACCAAACCATCTACAAGTACTAGCACTCAACAGCCTGCTTTTTTAGACATCAGCCCCGCGGCCAATTCTCCACCATCAACAGAAAGCCAACAAGAAGGAGTAAAAGAATCAGATCAAACAATTGCAGAGAGGACCAGGAGCCAGAAATCGAAAACAACCTCATAGTCAACATTTCATCCAAACAGTTGACCAAAGCAGAAATTAAAGTACTGAATAAAGGCATTACATTTGTTCCCACCTACCATTCTAATCTACCAGAAACGGAAATTGCTTTGTTTAAATTTTTCAGAACCTTGAAACTAAAATTTTTCTTCAAAGATACTCAAACACCACAATGTACAGAAACATGGGATAAGGATTTTAAACCAACCAGTACCTTTTGTGCGCCTTTCACTCACAAAACTATTGAAGCTTTTGAGAGATCCGTACTTGCTGACATACAGGAAATAAAATTCGTTAAACCTAGAAAGTTGAATCTTTCTCCCAAAGAATGGAATACACTTAAAAATTTGAGTGCTGACAAACAACTAACCTTCTCTAAAGCAGACAAAGGCGGCGCCCTTGTCATAATGGACACTGAATTTTACATCAAAAATGTCAATGAACATGTTGCAAATCAAGATATCTATTTGCCTTTGGAATCTGATCCTACTATAGAATACCAACAAATACTAGAAAACATTGTCAAGCATGCATTTGAATTGAACTGGATTGGCACCAAAACTAAACAATTTTTTGAGACAAAATTTCCAAGAAGACCGAAGCTATACATGCTGCCAAAGATTCATAAGGATATTCATAATCCTCCTTTCAGGCCCATTGTCTCGGCTTGTGGGTCCATCTCTGAGCCTATTGGTAAATTTGTGGACACATTTTTGCAGCCTATTGTCCAAAAAAGTGTCACCTACATTAAAGATACTACCTCTTTTTTGAACTTGTTGAATTTGGTTGAACTTGAAAATGGTGTATCTTATAGTTTGTGTACTATTGATGTAGTAGCGCTATACACTTCAATACCCCATAACGAAGGCCTTGAAGCATTGGAATGGAGCCTGTTAAGAAGCGAATTAGATGAGTCACAAAGATTATTCATCATGGAACTTATGCAATTTGCTTTGTATTGCAGTTATTTTGAATGGCAAAACAACTTCTACAATCAAACGAGTGGCACATCTATGGGATTCGGGGGGGCTCCCTCGTACGCCAACATTTTCATGAGCAAATTTGAAACTGATCATATCCTTGACAATAATATGTGGAACGAAGGCATTATCATGTACAAACGGTACATTGACGATTTATTCTTTATTTGGAAAGGATCACGCTCACAACTTGAGGAGAATATTTCGACATTGAACTCACATAATGACCGGATAAAATTCACCTATCACATAGATGAAAAAAGCATTAAATTTTTGGACGTCATTGTCAAGCTTGATCACAACCAAATTTCGACTCAGCTACACATTAAAAAGACTGACAGAAACTCCAGTTTACTTTTTCAGAGTTTTCATCCTGAAACGTTAAAAAAACATTTACCAACTTCGCAATTTATCAGAATAAAACGTATTGTATCCAACAATGAAGATTTAACTAAGTCTATTGAACAACAATTGATTAAGTATCGACAAAGGGGCTACCCAGAAAGTGTGTTGAAAACATCTGCAGATAAGGTATCATTGGTACCTAGAGTTAACCTTCTTCAAGAAAAAACCACAGATAAAAAAGACAAAAATAAAACTGTATGTGTGTTGAAATATTCCACTGAATCATCACAAATCAAGAAAATTATAAACAGACATTGGCGAATTATCTCCATGGAACCAGATCTTGTCGATCTTTTTGACAATAAAATCACATTCGCTTTTCAACGTTCTAAAAACATCAAAGAAATCTTGAATACACCCAAGAAATTGACTAAACCATGGCGAGGTATGCTTCAATGTCAAAACTGCACCCACTGTGGTAATGTAATGATCGGCAACAAATTCAATCACCCTACAAAAGGTTACTCCATAGCTTTACATCACACAAGCACTTGCGATACAACTAATTGTATATATGCCATTAAATGCCCCTGCGGAAAAATATACGTAGGTCAAACTGAGAGGAAAGTAAAAATTCGTATCTCAGAACACAAGAGTAACATCAGAACAAATAATTTAAAATCATCTGTGGCATCACATTGGATTGAAGCTGGTCACCAAATCTCTCAACTGCGTTTTACAATACTTGAAAAGATCACACAACGTCGAGACATGGATCCTGTAAAACAAAGACTAAGGACTGAATATTTTTGGATTAAAAAGCTAAATTGTTCCCATCCCATTGGGTTGAATGACCGCATAGAATATGCTTGTTTTCTCTAGTCTGCTGAATACAGTTACATTGGTAAATCGTGTTATCCGGTCCCGTAATTCACTGTTTATAATTCATGAATTATGTTACGGGATGATGATGTTTATTAATATATTCAGATTTTGTCTATATTTTTCACTTATTATTTTCCACTTCTATGTACATTTTCCTTTCTCAAACCTTTTTCTTTCTTCATTAACTTTATTGAAATGTTGGTCTTTTCTTTGGGGTTTCTACTTGTCTGGCCGCTTCATAGGCCGTTTGCGTCTACATTTCTGTCAGCTTGATGCCCATTCGTTGTGATTACGTTAACACGTAACCGATTGGCTTATACTGTCCATTCCCACATCACGTCACTTTAGCTTATATATATTAACCTATCACAGGGTGATTTAGATTTGTCATCAAGTTCGACGTTGAACTTTCACGCCGTCCGCAGAGCCTTAGACATGTGAAAACCGTTTGGTTTCCAGTAAGTTCATGTTAAATACGCTCTTTCCGGGATTTAAAGGGACCTTTTGGTACTTTCTTTCACTCGTTTTATGCTGGCGCGTTTCTTTTTTACTGAATTTTGGCCCTGGGTTATCTGCATCTCTCCTTAGTACACGCTTCGTTATTATTTTTTCAATTACACATTTATTTCCCGCATGTATTGTTCACTTCCGTTCATTTTCTGCTCTCTAGTTTAAATATTTATTTACCGCTCGTTTCGTTAATTTTCTTTCATTTGGTTTGTCTTCATCACAGTTTATGTATTTTGGTCTATACACGTGATTTTTTATGCATTGATTTAACTGTCCAGAGTTATTTCATTTGTTTGGGATAGTGAACTTAATGGTCCTGTTTCATTTCATTTGTAGACCCCTGAAGAAGGGTCAGATTATTGACCCGAAATGCATTGGGTGGATGTCTAATGTGCTCAAGAAGAACAATTCTTTGTTATGTATGATTACATTTGGAAATGATATTTCAACGAGAGACTCAATTGTCGAAACTCAATCTATGAAGTAAATAAATTGTTGAAGAAACTTTATCAGTTTCATGGTTTACTGAGTGCCCTTGTCTGCGAGAAGGTGATTCTTCTCACTACACCAGAATATCTTAACCACCGCCTCACGTTCCACACACCCGCCAGACAACTCTGCTCCCCCTAACCCACCCTGGCCTCCGTCCCATGGATTTACAAGACCAGAACCGGAGGAAGATCCTTCTCCTACCACGCTACCAAGACCTTGAACACCCTGCCCCTCCACCTCAGGCAATCTGCATTGTTGAGCCAGTTCAGGAAGGACCTCAAGACCTGGCTCTTTGACTGAACCTCCACACCCACACAGATCAGCAGCCCCTCCCCCCTCAGTGCCTTGAGACCCTCACGGGTGAGTAGCCGAGCTATACAAACCCCTGATTGATTGATTGACATTTGTGAAGGATTTCGCCTCACCTGCAGCCACCTCCAACTCAATCAACCCCTCATAGGACCTCTGCAAATATCCCTCTCATTTGTTCAGCCACAAACTCACCGCCATTTACAGCAACTTCAAATCGCAACAGGACCCGACAGACCTGGTCAAACGCCTCCGGATCTTATCCAAAGAACCAATGCTAATCAAATTGCCTGTCATCACCGTAGAAGAAACCGCGGCCACCATGGAATCCATCCACATTGGATCCCCATCATACGCCTGCCCCATCACGCCTTCTCCAGAAGACTACAACCCGTCAGCGCCATGCTCACACCCATTCTGAACATCTCCACCTCTTCCGAGACTTCTCCAGACATTTGGAAAAATGCAACTGTCTCCCATTGCTGAAGAAATCTTCTGCAGACCCTTCAATCCTCACCAACAACAGCCTGATTCCTGCTGCCATTACCGGCCAAGCTCTTAGAGGAAATCACCAATAGACACCTCTCTGAATACCTCAACGACCACCAACTACTCAACACCACATAGTCTGGTTTCAGATCCAACCAAAGCATGGAAACTGCCCTCATCACCGCCATGGATGACACAGCGGCCCTGATCCTCCAGAACTTCTCTGCACCATTTTGCATGGTCTCCCGAGCCATGCTCAACTAACGCTTTCAAGACATCTGAATTCAAGGACATGCACTTCGAGAGATCTGGTTTTTCTTGACTTGAAGGACCAGTCAGTTAGCCTGGCAACATAAACCTCAGATCCCTGAGACTTCATCTGTGGAGTTCTGGAATGATCCTCCCTGAGCCAGACACCCTCCAAAGCATACAAGATCATGATCCATCAAGTCAGCATCATCTGCTCTCATGACATCTACGCCCTCTCCTACGCTGACGATATAGAGCTAATTCTCTCCCTCACTGACAAGATGCCCAGCACTTGGATCAAATTCAATGTCTGCATTTCTGAAATCACCCGCTGAAGAAAGCCCAACTATCTGATGCTGAACACCGACACGTCCAAATCGTGATCTTCGAGAAGAGAACTTCGCTATGGGACTCCACCTGGGGGCCAACAGAGTTAGGACTGACACCCACCACCACGCCAAGAACCTTGGAATCGTCATCGACAGCAAACTCGACATGACCCCCTCGCTGTCACCTCCTCACGCTTCCATACCATGAAGATGCTCAGGAACATTTTCGAATGGCTCTCAATTAGCACCCGGAAAACCGTCAGGTGTGCCCTCGTCACAAGCAAGCTGGTCTACGGGAACACCCTCCGTGCTGGGATCAACACAAAACTCACCTGAAGGCTGCAGACCATTTGGAACTCGACAGCCAGAATCACTCTCAACATCTAACCACACCTGAAGGACCTCAACTGGCTCTCAAGACAAAAATGAGAAAAATTCAAACTCTTCACCCAGGCTTTCAAGGCACCACATAACACCACATAACAGCTCATCAATCACATCTGCTTTTACAAACCTTCCAGACACGTTTGTTCATCCTGACTCCTATTTGCACACATATCGCGCATACGGAAAACCAGACCCAGAAGTCAAGCCTTCTCCATACATATATTCTAAAGTGTGGAACAGCTAGCCGCTACACATGAGTCACCTTCTCGCTTCTTGAATGCCGCTGGAAGGTGAAGACCTGGCTTTTCGAGTAGTCATATTAGGCCATAGGTTTGGCTAGACTCACACCTGCTCAGCACCAGGATGCCCTTCCAGGTGATAGTGTGCTCGACAAATCTGCATATCATAAAATAACACAACATAACAGGTGGCGTAGAACCTATGACTTTTTTTAATGTAAATGTACCTGTTTTTAGATGGTTTAGCCCAGCCAAAACGTTTCAGGACACTTCCATTTTCCAGGGGAGTAACTAATGCCAATGTAATTAGTAGATCCCCACTCCAATGACACAGCATATTTATGTCAAACACAGACAGGAAGCCCAAGTTTTGTGACTGTAATGTCTGTGCAGAAACCACACCAGCTGTCTGACAGTGTCTTGCATTAAGGACTGTGCCATAAGTGTGAAAGAGCACAAAGTTGCTTATAACCAAATCAAAACATAACAGTTAGTAAGTAGAGAAAAATAGGAATGTGGTTGTCCACATCTGCTCTAATGTTTTTAGCAACAGGAACAAAAGATGGATGGAATGCTGAAGAATGCAATACATCCGGGCGCCTGGGGGAAGTACCGCAGGTTTGTGGCAGGTAGTCGGTGAGCTGAGTAACGCAGCACCGTCTGCCTCCCTTATGAGCCCATGATACGATTCGATTAAGAATCGCGAGTTCATCTGTACGCAGAGGACTCCCTGAACCCTTTTACCACCTCCGCAAGTATATGTAGGTGGCACACAGACGCTCAAGGGTTGGATGCACCTTAGTGTGTGTAGACCGCCCGGTGTGTCGATAGGTCCTGACGAAAACCTGTGACTACACTCAAAGGTTGAAACAGGTAGACCATCAGTTTTTGGATAATACTTTAGGTCAAATCAAACCTACATTAGTATTACACCTCACCACTTTTTTAACTGTGATCCTGCTGCTCCATATTAAATTCATTAGGGAGTACAGTAGGATTACTTTTAACTTTATTTCACTCACTCACACACATCACTTACACGTACTGACATAATAACAAACCTGCTCTGCTGTAATCAGGCATTGAAGCACACCCGGGTGGTATTCGGCTGCCCGGGTGGACCCCGATGATGAAGCACGTCACCAAATAGGTTGGTGAGTGAGGGGTTTCATAAAAAAGAAATAATTTCTCTTTTTACTTCTCTGTGAACTCTCTAACAGATAGAAGGTTTTTACCTTCTCTCATTTAAGGGTACCCCCTTCTTTTTAAAAAAAAAAAAAAAATTCAATGCATACATTCACCACCAGTCACAAAGATCTGGGTTTAATCCATTGTTCTTTTGCTAACCATGCCACCTCAGTTTGGACCCAGGCATATGCAAATCAGTTTTGATCCTGTTCCTCATGGGAACAGTCCAGCCGGAACTGCCAAGCCAGGCCCTCCTGGTTTTCTGGCATCACCCCTCATCAGCCAGGTTAACCTGAATCCAGTGGCACGGTGAGCATGGGAACCACATCTGGGCATACCCTTCCCACTTAGGGCAACAAATGCAAAAGGGACAATTGATGGACAGAGTGCTGAACAATGCAAACATTCACCCCCAGTCACAAAGATCTGTGTTTAATCCATCGTTCTTTTGCTCATCACACCACCCCAGTTTGGACCCAGCCATATTCAAATCAGTTTTGACCCTGCTCCTCATGGGAACAGTCCAGCCCAAATTGCCAATCCAGGTCCTTCCTGAACCAGAAACAAGCTTCCTGATACTGGTTTCGGGGCATCACGCCTGATTAGCAACATTTAGTAAGCAGGGAAAAATAGGGATGTGGTGGCCCAGGTGTGCTCTAATGCTTTAAAGCCCACACACAAAGACACCAGAGATGTCAACAGAACCACATTCATATGTCTCAGTCAGTCCCACAGCATGTCAGTGGGTTTGTATCATATCCACATGCCCACTATCATGCCATCTATATGTGACGTGAAAGTCTCTGGATATGCAGCCAGTGCTTATTTGCTTTCATGTGTACAGCTCTTGCTTTATCATAACTCAGACTCCAGCTGAACTTCTGCCCAAGTTCTTTTTTACCTCAAAATCCCCTGGCAGCACCCAAAATCCTACTAAAACGACAACCACACATGCTTCCCCTTCAGAAAATCCGCCTAATCCAGTATCTTTAAAAAACAAAATATATATATAGATATATTTTTTTTTTCAAGAAAGCTGTTACCTTGGCAAAACATACATCTGCAATGGGGTTCATGTTCCTTCAATCCCTCATGCATCTTTTAGTAGATCTAGAACATTTCTGATCATAAAAATAGCAGGACGTACAACAGATATATCCCGACAACGAGCACATGAGAGCGCGGAGGACGAAATCTACCCACACCAGGAACGTTTAGAGCTGTTAACTTTAGGCATCACTGAAGCATCAGCAGAGCATCTATCAACTGCATATAGAAAGAAAATAGAACCATTCTGAAATGACATTATCATTCTATCACTATTCACATAATGGCCTGATATGTCCTGCGAGAAAGACAGATCTGGTAATAACGTGCATATGTCTCTGCATATACATTACATAAGGCACCCTTTCACTTGGCTTTGATTCTGGGGGTCGGGAAGGAGAGCTTTCATGCAAGTCTTCACTACCCGGAATCTTGGCAGGAGCAGCACCGTTTCCGAGGCCCTTTAGAGACGCCCAGTGCACATCCCAGAAATGCCACTACTAGAGAGTTCTGCGTATATATTAAATCCCCACTAATCCTGTTTTGGGTTCCAGAGTAGCGTCCTACCCGCCAAAAAGCGCTTGGACACCTCATCTGGGATAGCAAGCGCTATATAAGTGCAAACCCGTCCCTCTTCTATCTCTCCACTATCCTTTTTCAATCCAAATAACAAACTCACATGTCCAACCCTCAAATTAATTTCTAATATATCTCCCTATACTAATTTACCACTAATCGTTTTTGGGCTCCAGAGTAGCGTGTTACTCTGTGAAAAAGTGCTTTGAAGCCTCGTCAGGGGTAGTAAGCGTTATATAAATACAATTACTATACAATACAATATGAATGCTATCTACTAGGACAGTATATGCATATAGTGCGTATAATGCATATGTGGAGCGCTACATCGATATCAAATGTGTGCATGTGCATATGATTATGTGAAAAGACAGTATGTGTGTGTCTATGTTTATGTAAGAGCCAGAGCAGGCGTATAATAGACATTATATATGACGCTGAAGGGGATTCATTTATGTTTGTGGCCCATGGATATCTGTGAACTTTGTGCGCAACAATATTTCCAGATCATTGTGAAGCTCGGCCCCTAAATGAGCCTCGTGCTTACCTCTCACGGGCACATCAATGCCTGTCCTAAGAACACAGGGCTGGACTGGGAACCCAAAGCAGCCCTGGTAATTTTGTCGGACCAGCCCCCGAAGGGTGGGAAAGGGAGGAACAAGTGTGAAGCACTTTTGTTGCTGGGGGCCGGTATCGCTGCACCACTGCAAACCCGGCCCCCAGTGACAAAATCCGCCCCCACTGCTGCAAAACCGGTCCCCACCCTTCTAGCCTCCAGGGGAAACGCCCAATAGCCGGTACGCCTAGTCCGACCCTGTAAGAAAATCCTCCATAGTGGAGAGTTAAGGATCCACCCGTATGTCAGATCGAGAGGACTATTCTTTAGGCTCAATGGGATGGTCTGGATTCATAGCCGCCTATCAGCACCCTAAAATAGGGAATGAAATCTAGGACGGTGGCCCCCTCTTCTCGCAAAATTGCTTGAGAGTTGTGAGTCTCTCTTCTCTATACAACTTGTTAAAGATTGCTGGAATTGCTGTTAGCTTATTTGATCTGTAAGGGGAAACTATATGTTATTCTCATGCTGCATACAGTTTTGCAAGGGCATTGCTAGTCAAAGTTAAAGTAGTCTTTATTTCGATAATTTCAATCACCAAAGACACAATAAAAAATACAGTACATTAATCCTCAATCACCACTGCATAGTTTTATAATACAAATAATGTAAAAGGTAAAGTTTAAAGAACATTAGACATTTAATAGTATAGCACAAGTAATACCCATGTATGTAGCAGCTTAGATATAGTATTTTTCTAAAACTCAACAGCTACGGGAAGTAAACCTAGGATGCCATGTAATCCCTATCTAAGTTCCACTAGTTTAGCAATGTTATTTCTGCGAATGTGCCACATCCAGCTCAAGAACGTAGCCATTGCAATAACTATGTCTTCCCGCAGGTTTGTTTTCAAGATGCGGAAAGCAGTTATGTTTGATCTTGTGCCAAGATTAGAGCAAATCAACTTTAGCCATTTATTTCTCGGGCGTTTATATGCAGGGCATACAAATAGAATATGCATTATGGACTCATCCATCAAATGGTATGAAGGGCATTTAATATCTATTTCATTTTGCCATTTTATTGTAAAAGATTTTATGGGCAATGAGCCTACTCTGAATTGATGGAACAATTTTCTGTCACAAGGTCTAGTGATAAAATTCCAATATGCTTCAAATCTTGGTTCAATTTTGTGTTCCAGGAAAATGCCAGTAAGAGAGGTGTTTTGTATCAGTGACAGCGACTTAATGTTCACCATATTCCAATAAGCTTCCTTATAATCTTTTTTGGATGGGAACATACTACCCGTTGGATCCTCCCACAGATGACTAAGCCCCATATCAACCAATGAGCTCTTTACCCTTTGTAGCCTATTAATTTTGCCTGCCGAGTCAATTTCTTTAACATGTTTCAATGTATTCGGATATGGTAGCACCTCCGGCGTGCTCCAGAGCCTTCTCCAATACGCTATAGGCCTATAGGGAGCTAGCTCCTCCAGTGTAGTGCATCCCAAATCTAAAACGAGGGGTTTAAGAGGCGTTGATTGTGGAAGGCCTGTCAGTGATCGCATGAACTTATTTTGGACTATAGCTAGCGATGTTACATTTTCGAAGCCCCATAATTCTGCACCATACAGTATTGAGGCTCTGATCTTTGCATTATAAATCGTTATTGCAGGGCCTACCGGCTTAGTTTGTGAAAGCCGAAATTCTTTTTAAATGACACCTGCAAGTTGGGCATGCCTTAGAGCCAATAGGTCAATCTGTGGTTTCCAATTTAACCTTTTTCCCAGGGTAATTCCCAGATATATAAATGTATCTGTTTGTTCCAGTACGGCATTATCCATTACTACTCTCCCTTTTACTGATTTATATCTATGTAGGACCATACATTTAGTTTTATCTACATTAACCACTAGATTGTGGTCTTTGCAGAATACCGTAAAACTATCCAATGCCCGCTGCAGACCCATTTGTGTCTTGGATAGAATTAGGGTATCATCCGCGAACATTAGTAGTGGTACCTTAGAGCCAGCTAATGAGGGAGCATCTGTTGGATAACTTAAAAAATAGGTAACAACCCTATTAATAAAAAGCGAGAAACGGGTGAGTGCCAGAACACACCCTTGTCGTACTCCTTTACCTACTGGAAATCGTTCGGTAACCGCTCCCTGGGTTCCCCAGCCGACCTGAGTATAGTTAGACTCATGCAATTTAACAATCACAAGGAGAAGTTCTGGAGGTATCCCTGCTTCCTTCAGGCATTCCCATAGTTTGTTTCAGGGGACTAGATCAAATGCAGATTTTAGATCTATAAAGGCTGCGTATATGGTTCCCCCTGCCAAGATTACTGTACTCCAGTAAATCATCATGAATCTAAAGACTTGGCCTATGGTACTAACATGGGGGCGAAAGCTAGCTTGTAGTGTTGATAGGATCTTACATTCACCTATCCACATATTTATTCGACTCAACACGAGCCGGGCCATGATCTTTTGCATCGTGTCTATTAAACTTATTGGCCTGTAATTTTTTGGGCAGGTGCGATCCCCTTTTTTATAGATTGGTATGATCTCAGCTCCACTCCAAGAATCCGGGATAGGTGCCCCTGTAGCTATGGCATGTGCTAAAATATGGATGTATTTAACCCAATTGGCTTTATCGTGTCTAAATAAATCAGCCGGAATACAATACGGACCAGGTGCCCTTCCAGTTTGGATTGCATCCATTTTTTTTATCGGAGGTAAAGTTATCAACGGGTATACCCCAAAGGGAGTCCTCTTCACTGCTAAGACCACCATCTTCTTAGCCTAGGGGTTCAAAAGTACAATTGAAATCACCTGCGATAACTATATAATTATTCCCCCTAAGGTTCTTAATAAGGGTATCTAATATGGAAACAGTATTTGAACATTTTCCACCTATTAAACCTCTTGGATAAACATTAATCACTTTTATATCTAAATCTTGTTGTGATCTTAGTATAATGGCTAGAATATCTGGACTATCCGTTGATATCTCTTCAATCCTATAACCTGGATGCTGACATACCCAGATAGTTAGTCCCCCCGAGGGTCTCCCCTTTTGGTTAGGAATAGCGGGTTTTGCAAAGTTCAGGAATCCCTGACGAAAAATAAAATTCTGTGTCCATGTTTCTTGGAAGACCCAGATATCATGCCTCTCTATAAAGGAAGACCAATCTGAGGATACGATTTTGGATTGTAGACCAGCTATATTCCACGATGCAATGCCTAATGATCTTTGGCTTTCGGGGTCACCATTTGGGGAGTCAATGCCCTCTTGATTTACATTTTCCTGCATGTTTAGAGTTTAGCTCGGTTTCGTTACTTTTGTTCTAGCAACCCTTAGTGACAGCTGAGAAGAAAATGACTGAGCAATCTTGATTTTGCTGTAAATGTAACCAATTTTCATCACATTGTCTTAGGTCATTTCCCAAAATAATCCTAGAATCTACGTTGGATACCATATTTTGGGACCCCTCCAGTCTAATAGGTTGTAGTAGGATGTCCTCAACGGCAGAAGCCGGAGAAGGCTGTTTCCCACTACTCTCTGGTTGGGTTTGTATTATATCCTGTGCACTAACCCCATTAGGCGAAGCAGTTGGAGACTGGCTTATGCTACTCACAGTATAATGCAATTGTGAAGGCTGTAGTCAATCGTAAGCTTCCTTCTAAATCAGAGAGAGGAGCAAATCTATTTTCACAGTTTAGATTGAATTCCCTTGGTAGGCCTCCTGAGGCAACCCAGGTCTGTCTCTCCCGCATCAAGCATTGTTGATGGGTCTGTGGTGTAATTAGATGGGGAGGTCTATAATAAAAACCCAATGGTAACACCGTGATGTTATTATAATTCCTGTCTAAATCAGTGCACATCATATCCAGAAGAAAATTTTCAATAAAACCATAATAAAAATTTAAAACTACACAATCACCCCCCTTTTCTTTTCTTGTAGACCCTATCCAAGTTACTCTTCTGGCCATAATCAAATGGGTTTGTATGTTCCTGTCCCACACCCCAGCCCCCCTCAACTTTTGGTCCACCCAATGCGTGACTTTAGTCATTAGTTGAGCTGTGGATTCAGCCTGACCCTCCCGCAATAATGGCACATTTCCCAATACCACCACCAATGGTGCAGCCGTTGGTGGCAGGTGCAAAATTATAGACTGGATATCAGACTTTGCTGAACTTCGGGCTGGTCTTTTAATCCTCCTATTAACGCCTAAGCTTCCCTGCCCCCAATGCATTGAGCTTTGTCCGGTGGTTTCACAATCAATAATGGCCTTTGGTGGATTGTTTACATCAGCGGCTTTGTTTAATGTTTTGGCAGCCAATGGACTCGTGGAAGTTTGCGCAAATTCGCCGGAAGTATCAGCTGGATTGTTGATTTCGTCCATAGTTTTCGCTGGGTTAATATTCTTGGGTGGTGCCAGGGTTTGGAGTACTGGCTTTGTCCTTATAGATGGAATGGGTGGTTTAGCGGGGAGTACCCGTTTACTAGTTTGCCGGGAAGTAACTTCAGTGGTCAAGACATTTTCATTAGGCGTTGGAGAAGACCTAATCCTAATTAATAGTGCCTCTATTGCACGGACGTTTGACTTAGCCAATGATTCAAGGCCATTAAGCTTATCTTCTATCTGGACCAATCTCAATACAATGGGGTTTAAGATAGTAGAGACCAGAGTTTCCAGCCTTTGCCACGCAACTTCATCTGTAGTCAGCTGTATCATCCCCCCCTCTTCTTGATTGCCTTGCAGATTTTTCAGGTTTGGGTCTCTGAGGCCCCCCCCCATCCTCTTCACCACAGGGTCAGGAATTGGACCCAAGCTCGATGACTTTGACATTCCTGATGCCCCGGTTCTAGCTCTTTGGTTGGTGCAAATTGACTCTACTTCGGGAATAGACTTGCAAGGTGTCAATTCAGTGAGTGATTCGGGAACTATCTCTGGGGCTACATCTGGTACTATTTCACTCAATTGATCAATTTTAGATCCACAATACAAAGTAGAGAAGGAAGCCAAACCCCCCAATGAAGATCTTCTATTTGCGAAAGGTTCCAAGGATAGGCGTCGTTCTGTCCTCACTATTTCATGTTCCAATACGGAGGTAGCCCTAATCAGAAATTGGTCAAGAGTCCCAACAATACTCCCGCCCGGCTGCACACCCTTCCCCTTGCGCTTGCTCATCTTGATATTGTCTCACCACGGCAAATGTGTATCACACAAGGGGTAGATGCTGGTGACTCAATTATCTTAGAGTAATATATAAGTAGAGGAGCCGTCCACTGTACCTTTTTTTATGCAGGTCTCAAGGGGGAGGGCCCGGCCCGGCCTCTTCCGGTTGCTGACGGGCGCGGATGGGCCCGCCCTTGGCCCGGGCTTTGCCCGGGCACGCCCGCGCGCGTCCTGCGAATCGGGAGGCAGTGGTGGGCTTTCAGCACTGGCTGGAGGGCAGATGAAATGTGGCTCCTGCCGCGAGGCCCCCTGGTCCTGGAAGTCCTTTGTCAAGGAAGATTTTGGTGGTTAAGCAGCGCGTCCCACGGAGCGGGAGGCAGTGGCGGGCTTTAAGCGCCAGCTGGCGTGCAGATGAAACGCGGCTCCTGCCGCGAGGCCCCCTGGCCCTGGAAGTCCTTTGTCAAGGAAGATTTTGGTGGTTTAGCAGCGCATTTCATTAAAGGGGAGGTACCGGCCAGTCAGAATGCGTCATTAAAACAAGTAATGCAAACTAGAATTTGATTGCCAACAGCCTGGAAAATAAATGTATAGACTGACCTCAGTCTCATGAAATATGCTTCTTTTTTACAAATTCAATTAAGTCTAGTTACTAGTTATAAATTAAGTATAGTTATTTGTTTATGTCATTTCTGTAGATGTTCAGACATTCTCTGCGGATTTTGACTTTTTCATCAGATATTTCCGAATTTTTCCTCAGAATTGGAAGACTCCAGGCTTGCTATTACTTGACAGCTATGCCAAGGTGGTGCAACACAAGAACAACCCAGAAACAAAGCAAAGAACGAGAGAAAACCTACGGCCATTGCTAGTCTTTTATTAGTTAGTCTGTGTAATTGAGCTGACAGCCCTTATTAGAGCTGGCGAATAGGGTTTTTTCCTTTGAAAATGATGTTGCATAGTCCACACCGTGAAAAGTAGAATGCATAAGAATTATAATGTCAGGGAAGACGCCCATGTGATCCTCAGCAAACATTTTTGAAGGAAAATATTGTTTTATAGGAGTTTGTTTGTTACAACATGTTCTCCTGGAGAAATGTATGTACCCACTACGTTGAGTTTTTTTTTAGTTCTTTATGTAAAAAGAATCCCTGTTAAAATAGCAGTTTTAGATTTTCCCGCTGCACCTATAACATGAGAGCATGGTCCTAAGCGTACAATGTTAGATAGATGAAGTGGTTCTTGGGTGCCTTGCTAATGTATGGGATGCCTCAAGACTCAAAGAAGTTTTCTGAAATAGGATATCTTCTCTGTTGATAGATTATTTCTGTGCCTTTTCTAAAGACCTTTTCCTCTGTCCACCAATAGATATCTGCTGCCTTACAAACATTGCCAGAGGGGCCCGGACATCAGATCCAGCCTAAGGAGTCAGCATCAGTCTGGCTTGAAGCCAAGGTGAAGGTAACCAGCACAGGCGCTGCTGGCAACTAGGACCTCAGTGAAGGTAGAAGGCCGGAAGCACTGGGACGCGAAGTGTGTACCCCTGCCACTGTCTTGGGCGAAGGACGGGGTCACAAATCAGAATGGAGAATTGATCCTTTGTGAATGCAGTTTGTGGTGCCCAACTGAGAGAGTCACAGACCGACAAGGACGTCAAGGAGGCTTTTGCTTGAGGTGACCCCCTTTGAAACAAGGGTTGCTTCAGGCCTTTGAATCCTGTTCCTAAACTGAATGAAAGTTTACACCTTTGTTTGTTGATCAAGGAATGCCTGGGCATACTGGGTACAAGCCGTGGCCCCAACAAAAGAGCAGTGTGCCAGAGGAGCAATACAGGAGTTAGGGAAGGACTTGAGTTCAGGGTACAGGTGCTATGCCTTTGGTGCCTGTTAGATTAAAGTGAAGTAAACGGGTGCACTGCCTGAGACACTGGACAGGATCGCTGAGGGCATTTGCCCCGGAAGGTGATTGCCCTATCCTGAAAGAAGAAACTTTTCCCTTGAAACTGGGCCGTGATTATTTTTTTTGATTTGCAAGTTGTGCAGCTCCACCGTGGGAACAATAAGAGTCTGCCTGTGAGGCTCAAACGGACACAGGGAGAAGACTCCCCTCTGGCTGGTTGTACAGCGGCTTCAATATCCCAAGGACTTCTTTTTGTTAACAATGTACTCCTCTGGTCGTCCCATTTTTGAGAAGGAGCAGCCCTTTGCGGCTCCGTGTCCTAATTCCCACGGTCCCGTTTGGTCCTCCTGGTCCCCTGCAGCCAGGATTGTTTTAGTCATAATATGTCTGACTGCTTTAATATTTGCATTAGGAATAATGTTTATTCTGCAAGAGAAATGTTCTTCTGAGTAGCTGACAAATGTTACTTTGCCCTCCTCCTAAAGTATATTGATTGATACTCTAGCCTCATGAAAAGAACATTGAAAAAGTCTATTGAAAATGTTTTTATTAGATATGTGCTGTTGGCTATTCTGAAATTGAAACAGATGGTCACTGAAATACATAGGAGCCCTAAAACATAGAATTGGACTAGATGGTTTTGGGATTTGCTTTCTGCTTAGGGTTGGAAAAATATTGATAGTTCTGTTTGTGATAATAGTCATTACTGTCTCCTGCTATCTGTATGACCCAATGCTCTGTTCCCTTTGTGCTTCTGTCTATCCCTTATATATGCCCGCTTAACAATATTTAGAATGAGAAATGCCCACCTTGCAATGGATTAGAATATTGATGAATTTATGAGAATAAATGTGCAAAATATTTTCTATGTTCCTTCTAGATCATAGGGATGTCTTTAGCTCATGCTAAAAGGACCGTCTGTTAAAGATTGCAGGAATTGCTGTCAGCATGAGCTAAAAGCCATTTTGTTCCTGGCAGCCATTTTAGTTAGCCATGTGCTCCCCATGTGCTTTCTCCCTCTTCCAGAGCCTTGCACATGCTCAGAAAGACCTGTAGCTGCCAGAATGCATCTGCTCCTAGTGTAGAACTCTCAGGCTATTCTTACTGATGTAAGCAGTTTAGTCTCCCCTCCCACTTTGTTGAGCAAGCAAATTTTGTATACCCATATTAGTCAAATGGTATTCTTGTATGTGCCAGGACCTCCCCTTGGTTTTATGCTGACTATGTAACAAATGCATATATAAGGCCCCTGTTCTCTGTACTCCTTAGACTGTCTCATACAGTGGCCTGAGGGTACTGTGTGATGCAGTCTCCCTCATGTGAGGTTAATAAATGCATTATTTTTATATTACAGCTTCCGTGCCAATCTCTTCTTTGTTGGGTTAAAGGACCAGGTGTATCAGTGAACCCCTAAAAAGGTTTTTATTTCTTCAAACTGGCCCTGGTAAGTAATGCCAGTCTTAGCCAGTGAATCTATTACAGGTTTCTCAGCTGTAGGTGGTACCCATGGATTGTTTAAAAGAGGCAAAGCAGGTGACTAGAGCTGTGTGCCGTTCATAATTCGTCCTCATTGATGCCAGGTTTCACCGGTGGCGGCCCCTGTATCAATTCTAGTTCGAGATAAGCCAGGCTGGGGTTGTTAGCATTTGAAGGGTCGTCTCCTCTTTGGGTCCTTCTCTGTCACTAGGTGTGGTGAACACAAGTCAGAATGAAACCAATACAGTGAAAAATTAGCTTGAGCCGCATAGAAAAACAGTGCCACATCCGTCACAGAAAATCCGTCTCTAGCATGGAGCTGTGTCAGCGTATGCCATCTCACTCGAGGTTCTCAACCAGCCCAAATCAACCCAAACAAAGAGTGTTCACCTGATGTGTAAGAAACAGGCCACAGTAAGTGGGACTGGTACATTTGCAAATACGAATAAGAATTTTGTCAGCATAATATTATACTTATGGTTATGCGACCCACCACGGACAGAGGTAGTTTTATCTTTATGTCCACCTGAATTTCCATCTTCTCCAAGTGCTAGACCATAGATGTGAAAACAACTGCCACCTGTGACCTACGTTTCTTCATCCCTGATTAGAGTTTGATGAATTGGATACTCCGGCACAAACGTGAAGGATATCACGCCTGCCTTATTACAAGCGCATTACATCCTTTGGCAAATGTAATTTGGTGAACGGAATATACGTCATGTTTGTGACGGAGTCTCCCATCCGCAAAACTCTGAATCAGACCCTTAGTATTTAACAGATTACATTAACCAATGAAGTGGAGTACTAGTAGTGAGTGGCATTATTCTCATTTTTTCCCAGGTTATCCAAAGCGGAGTATTTTGCACATGACTGGTAAGATGTTATTTCTTAGACGCTGGATGTATTATTAGCAAACAATGGTACTGCCAGTCGACTGGTGGTAAAAGCAATCCCCCAGTTTGTGTGACGCTCACTTATGTAGCATGGCAATGGCTCCATGGCAATGGCAAATAGAGCTCGTGGGACAAGGGACAACCCTGCCTGGCGCCCATGTGTGTCGATACTGAATGCAACAGTTAATCCTTCATCCTCTCCCTGGCCGTAGGCTTTGAATATAACAGGTCAATCAGGATAAGTTAAAAAAAAAAGCATGTAGACCTCAAATGCAACAACAGTCATCAAAAAAGCCCATCCATCAAGTCAAAGGCCTTCTCTACAATGAGGAATAACACAATTGCCTGAAACTCAGGGATCGGTTAATGTATAAAGACCAGAGGTGTGCAAATTGCTTGACGTTGCCCTTTGAGGCCGCCTTTCCATGTATACAAGTCCATATTTTCAAAAGCCAGATTTGACACCCTGCCTGCTCAATGCCACCACTCAACCGGCTAGAACGACCCACCATCACCTAACAGATTATTTTGACCACTTTTAGACGGTGTAGCCACAGACGAAGCAACACAGTGTTCACTGCACACTAGAGTCCTTGCAAGCCACACTCCACATATGTGAACCACTCCAAGTGGCACACCAAAGAGCAAACACCACTGCTCAATGTAACCATGCCACACACTCATTCTATAGTTTACCATCAGTGGTTCTTGCTGAATTTTCAACGCACTACCCCAGTGATCGGGTATTGGCACTGGGCAGGCTGTGATCTATTATGACTCAAATCAGAACTGACACACACTCTGGCTCCCAGACCTGCTCACGGCACACGTGCACCATCAGACCTCACCTACTCCAAAATGCTGTTCAAGCAACCCAACACCAACACACGACGAAAGGCAACTAGCGCAGAGTTAGCTGAGAATCCAGAGCAGTGCTAGGGGATTCTACCAGAAAATAGAGTCTTAAATAGTGTGCAACACAAAGATTGCAGCCAGGATATCGATTACAAAAACAAAGCGACGGTAATACATATATACCCGCGCACAGATTTAATATACTTAGTTGCACACATGTATATCTGACAACATGCAGTTAAATTCCAGATAGCTAGAATTGGAGTAAAAAATAAAATAAATCTATGCTCACCAGTACATAGATTCTTCAACAATATTTTGGTCGCTGATCTGTCTCTGATATTTTTGTAGCACGGTATGTTTGTGCTCAATAGTGTGACATGCAACCAGGGCGACAACACCCCTCTTAACCCGTGCAGTAAGGTTCACTCACAATACATTGAACAATACATCTCGTTCAACTAATTAGTCAGACCCACACAAAGGAAATACATTAAACAGAAATACTTCACTACACCCTATAAAAAACGTACACAAGCAATTGAGAAACTTTACCCGCAGATACATAATACACCCCAGAAACTAAATTTAAAATATTATCTGGTGAATAATGCACTGAACAGAGGAATGATGCACCCTGCAGAGAAAGAAAGTACCTGAAAGAAAAACAATGCACCAAGCAGAGCAGCAATGCGCTCAAAACAGAAACATTGCACCCAGCAAAGTTATTGCACCACAGCTGGAACGTAATGCACCAAGCAGAGTAATAATGCACTCAGGATAAAATGTATGCACCTCTCAGAGAAATAATGCACTAGAGCAGATAAGCAATATGCCATAATAGAGATATAATGCGACGCGGCAGGAAAATGATGCAGTGCACAGGGTAAATAATTAATTCCAGCTGAGAAATATTGAATCCCAACGGGGAAATAATGCACCAAATGAAGGAAAGTGCATGTGATGGGTAACACTTACATGCAGCTTAGAAATAATGCAACAAAGCAAAAAAAAGAATGCGCCCCATGAGATTAATACACTCATCCAGACAAAATATACTGCACTCCAAGACTGAAATAATGCACCCGTGACAGAAAGAGTGGACGTCAACAGAGAAATAATGCAGCCCGGCCGAGGAAACATGCCCTGCCTAAGCAGAAACATGCACCACGGCCGACAGAACACTCACCAGCCATTCAACAATTAAATCAAATCAATAAGTAGTGATTTATAACAAAATCGTTCATCTTACTGAAGGAAGCAACACAGTCGTTCACAGCGAAAGATTAAGAGCACAAATCAAGTCACAAAACACAAATGAAATTAAAAACAAATCCTATAGGCAAGTGTGGTCATTCACTTCTGGACTCTAGCCCCAGCAGACCCAAAGTACAGTGTGCCCCATGTTCATGGTATGGAAATGGAGGATGCCCAAGCGCGCAAGTCAAGGAAGGGCGCGCAGGCACCCCCAGATGGCTAGTGTGCAAAATGATCCCTTGTTAGTAAGATCAATTGAGTTGGTACTGACGGGCAAACATTTCCAGCATCAGGACTTTACTTCTTATGTGGTTGACTTTTCCTCCACCCTCTCTGCATTTAGGGGGCAGAGAGCCATTGTAAAAACCCCAGATCCCATAACCGACCAGTCCGTCTATGCCAAGGTGGTCTTATAAGCAAGAGTACGCGAGCATTAATTTTGAGCTATTACATTATCCATTAGGACTGCAGAACATTGGGTCAACGTGCTTGAAGTAAGTTAACTTCAAAGGTATCTGATTGGCAGAGGCCGGATATTCTTGACCTATGCACACGCCTCGAGTAAAGGTGGTGCTCAAGTTTAGACCAGGAGGGTACACCACTGGTCTGGTGGTGCCAGATCCATGTTATCATAAAACTGACTGTAGTAAATTGTAGCTCTCCTGATGATGTCCATGTGAATAAGCAGAAAAACTAGCAATGGTCTGGTCCCTTAAAACCAATATGGGCAGTGATGTTTTGTCAGGAAGACCCTGAATTTGCCAATGCCTTAGAAGAACACACGAGTCATCATGGGACTATCTGCCCACTGGAACATTTTGCAGGAAAGGGACAAACGAACTAACAAGTATATTTAGACAAATATTTGGCATCTAATCTTGTGTTCTTCAAACGTGTTACCTAAACAAACCTGTGTGGCAAAGCTCGCTTTAGAGTCCAGAGGGCCATAGTCCAGATATGTCTTTCAGTGAATCTCAGTCATGAGTCACATGATGCGCGGACGAACCATAGGCTTGGATTTCTCCCAGTATGCACAATGTGCACATGTTACAGTAAGAGCCCCAGGGGGGCACAGCAGGCATCTGTTCCCCGTTCTTGTGCCCCCCAAGACATTTTAGTGTTATATAGGGGGCGGCCGATGCTGGTACAGCCCCTTCTATAATAGGAAGCATGCATATGCACATTTTACCCCCGTGGGGGTCACATGGGGAAGTTCACTCTTATGCAAGGTGGCATGGCCCCATGCAGGGGAGGAAAAACTACAGGCGCAAACAAAAGGAGAAAGACGCTGGTACGCGGTAGGAGGTGCAATGACCTTGCACTACATTGCCCACGGTCAGTATCCCCGTGAAGATCACATCACCAACCCTCTCCTGCATGACTATCAATCAACCTTCAGATCACAATGCAGCAGAGACAACTACCTTTCAAATGATGGATAATGGCAGCCTGACAACACATTAAGATGACCCCATGCCTCAGGATATTGGACATCTCAGCCACCTTCGACACGGGTGACCAATCCACTCTCATCCACATCTTGAAATCTAGAAGTAGATTTATGGGACATGTCCTTCACTGGTTCTTCTTCTACTCATCCAACCAGCACCAGTTCATTCACATGGGACATTCAGGACAGAGAACATCCCAATCACCTGCAAAGTTCCCCAGACTTCGGCCTTGTCTCCTGTCAACTTAAACCTCAACATGGAGCCACTTGAAACTCTATTGACAGATAACATTACAATTCAACAAAACGCTGACTGGCACCATACAAGTGTACTTCAAGGTCTCCTCAGATCCAGACATCCAACTGGTCAAACACTACCACCACCTCATCCAGAACTGGATGTCCAGCACCTAAAGGAAGGTGAAACAGACTACCCCCTGTTCACCAATAGCTACAAGCAACCACTAGTCGAAACCAGGCCCAACAACATGAACCTGGACAGATTCAAACCACAACTTTCACCCAATGTCTAGTATCTTGGATTCGCCCTAGTTACTGATCTCATCACCAAGGAAAACATCACCTAGAAAACTACGATGGCACCAGCACCCCTTACTATAAAAAGTGAAACTATACCTCCTTGAAAGAAGCCTCAGAGCACCTGTTCAGGAGCTCGTTCTCTCCCATCTAGGTGATGGTAATGCCTTGCTCCATTGCTTCTTAGTGTCCACAGTGCCCCCTTCTGGGAATGATGCATGCAGCACCATACCACATCAAGGGAATGAAAACATATGACCACATAATGACCTTCATAGATGGAACTGTATTGAATGCTCATACCAGCCTGTACCATCTTCAAAAACAGCTGCATCTTCTTCAAACCCATCACAACTGTTGCACAGTGATGACTATCTAAGTGACAAGCAAACCATCTCTGGTATATCTCCGCGCGCCTGCAGCCAGGACGCCATCCCACTAGAGAAAGTATATGTGCAACATAAGAGAAGAAATGCAACAGACCATCTCCATCAATGCACCCAGGATCTGGAAATACATTACATCAGCAATCAGGACCACCCGAACCCTGCACCAAGTTAGGAAAAAGCTGAAGTGACTCCTTGTTGAAGAGCACTACAACATGATGCAATAACAGAGCACTCCCAAAACAAGAAACCTGCTGCCTCCACAATCACATGACAACTGCGTCTTTGCCTTGTACCGTGTGCAGCACTCTACTGCTTTCCAGCTAGGTTTGCGATAAATAAATAAATCATACATACACACATAAATGGGTGACTTTCATGGCTTCAGCGACTCTACGTGTGCGTGTGCGAGAGATGACTGAGATAGTGTTTGGAGATTCTAAGAGAGAGGACATGCTCAAGATGTTGAGAGGAGCTGTGATGCTGGGCTGCGTGAGACATTCATTCTTGTCCCGCCAGACCTTAACAGGCCCAAACAGAAGACACCCACGTCTTTGCCCACACTGTGCTTCAGGTACCTGTGTGAGAGATTTCCTGTGGAGAGAGAAGAAAAGGTAACAGGTATTCAGATGAGAAGCCAGTAGAGCACTGGCAGCAGCAGTAACCAGGTTGGAGGTCATGTGATCATGGCCCACATTATCACCTCTGGGTTAGCTTTGTTTTGTTCTGGCAGACCTGCCATTTTAGAGTCGTGGAATCGGCAGGAGGAAGATGACAGATAGTTTAATTAATATGATAATATATGCACCTATGACTCGAACAAGGGAAACAACCTTTACAACGCAACTATTACATCGCACTACACTTACAACGCAGGCATTACAACGGAACATCCTTTACAACGCATGACACTACAACGCATACCATTACAACGCATACCATTACAACGCATGACACTACATCGCATGTCACTACAACGCAGGCATTACAACGCATACCATTACAATGCATACCATTGGAGTTAGAATAGTAATTTTTAACCCCTACACTATCCAACACTTACCCTACTGTTGCACCCCCTGGAGTTAGAATAGTAATTTTTACCCCTATACTATCCAATACTTACCTTAAATGCAATGTAACAGTATGCGTTGTAATGGTATGCGTTGTAAAGGTCGTATGCGATGTAATGGAATGTGTTGTAAAAGTAGTTTTTTAAAATGCGTTGTAGTGTCATGCGATGTAATGGAATGCGTTGTAGTGGATGTTGCGATGTAAAAATTGCGTTGTAAGTGCATGCGTTGTAAAAGTATGCGTTGTAACGTCATACATCCTTTACTTATGTTGTCTATAACATATTTTGGCTGTAGGTAGGGTAGAAGTCACACTCACTCCTGCATGGTTCAGACTACTGTTCGTCAATGCCTTTGATGCCCACGTTGCAGAGTGTTGATTGTGAATGCCCAGGCGGAGAGGCCAGTGAAGAGATGACAAGTCACTCACAGTTTGGGGGTCACACACGACTAAGGAATGGGTCACTACCAGAGGTGTGTGCAAATCACGTTATTTGCTTTTTTGTAACTCCCTGAAATTTCGGTATAATTAAGTGAAGTTACAATTAATCATGCCAAATTCAAATCTGTTATGTTGCTCTATATTTTAGCATGAAATGCATCCTCACGTCAATGTTTGACGCAAGAATGCCTATCATACTAAAAATTTACAAAAACCTGTTCTGTTCTTCTGGTGCATGGATGGTAAATTTTCACCACAAATGGAGCATTTGAGGTAAAACAAAATTCAATGAATCCCACATAATTCCACAAAAGTGGTGTCATGGCATAATTTCAAGAATTTCGCCAAACAAGCTAATAAATTCCCAAAATGACGCTAATTACGCCGGTGTAATTTAAATTTCGCCCAGGCCTATTCTCTACAGACATCAGCTGAGTACATCTTTGACCTGGGACACGATTCCAACTATACAAAGCAGGAGGCCTGATACACTATTCCCCCTCACAAATCAGGGATGTGCAACTTGAACACACACTGGTTTGCAAATGGGAAAATAGCTTGCATTACAAACTGTTCATTCGCATTTGGTCGCAAAAACGACCTGCCTAATAAATATTAATAAGACAGGTCACAATTTACGACAATTACGACAATTTACGACACCTCCTTTGATTGGCTGTGAAAGGACAGCACACTATTCTTGCAATTGCATTTCAAAACAAGAAAGATGTGTTTTAGTCTGTGTCCATTAAAGGGACAGGTCAGGTGCTTCTTACATTTTTTTCCCAGTTTTGGAAACCTCTGGGGAGCAGGAAGTGCTCCCTGGACTATACCCTGCTCAGACCGAGGTCATTGACCTGATCCCAAAGGCTAAACTCTCCCCAGAGGCCAGGTTCTTCTTTGTCATTCAGTTAGAAACCCAAATGATAGTTGGCAATAATTGATCAAAGGTTTGCAATTGCGGTCCAAATCCATTCGATCTATTCCATTGCAATTCCCCAAAAATCAATGCTACACAGCTTTCACGCGCTTTCAAAATGGATCGCAAAATCCCTTTTATGAGTCAGAAAACTTTTCTGACTCATAAAAGGGCTTTGATATATTTTAAGTAGGTGTTTGCTGTCATACACCATGCGTTTTTGTTAATCGCGTGTTTTGTGACTGCAAAAAGCTTTGTACACGAGGCCGTAGATGGACAAAAGGTAAGTACGTCATAGTACTTGTGAATGAGGGGAACAAAATAAAAACTGAATGAATATCTTAAATGTCACCAGAGTGTCCACGTGTTTGCAAGGAGCTGTTCCTGATTTCGGCCCTGGTTTGATGCGTGCTTGTGACTTGATTATCACAAAAAAGAACTCTAGTCTGAGGCATGCACAACAACCTACTAAGCTATCTTACCAACCTAAGATTCTCAAACCGAAGCATACAATGTCAAAAAGTCCTTCACAAAAAAAAGAAAATTGTACACACGTGTCCAGATGTCCCCAGATGTGTAAATTGCTTGTGGCACGTGCCTGAGCAGTGAACACATGTGAAAGCAAACTCCAATTTTTCTAGCCCAACAAATGCCAAGTGATATTGTGAGTGTCTAATCAGGCTCAACCGCGTGGCTCGGGTGGCGGTTGAGCCCCTAAACTACAGCAGGAGCTGGCATGGGCAATTAGAGATAAGACTAAGTTGTAAGTAAGAGGTAGTAGGGTTGCCACTTTGCTCTGCGTTGTCAGGGCGGACTTTTTAAAGACCTGAGATTTTCTAATACAAATCATTGTTATGAAGTTAACTAGTAAAATTGGCTCAGAGGATACAAAAGAAGAACTCATGATGTTGTCAAATGAAAGCCCTGCGTTGGGAGAATAGCGCAGACGCCCCGGAGAGAGTGGCATCCTCCATTTGCACAACATAGTACCATTGATGACTCCTTGCAAATAACTTCCATCCCTATCCAAATGAACTGATGCATGAGGTGCGGATGAACACTGGTCGCTGCTACACCTCTTAGTCAAAATGTACAAGGTCTCTGATTTAGATTGTTTTATGAATTTACAGGATAAACTGAATGATCATCATCTCTGGCAGGCACCTCCTCCCCTTTTTATTGTGACTAATCAATGGGACGCTAATTAAGGCTGGAAAACCGCTCACCTCTTCTGACATTACAAAATCAATGCGATGCTGAATATCCTCCGCAGACATCTCCTCATCTTCTGTATTTACGAGGTCCACGAGACGCTAATTATCCCTATCAGAGAGCTCCTCCTCCTCTTCTAATCTGATTATTCTTGGAAATCAATTCCTCCTCTTCCCTTCAGAATTTGCGCGTCCATGTGATGCTAATTAGCCATGTCAGGCAGTCCCGCCTCTTTAGAACATACGTGGCCCATGGAATGCTAATTATTATTGAATTCGTCTTGAAACTGACATATTACCTGATGGGTAAGATGACTTTTGCTCTTCATAATATATGGTCCATAGATTTGTAATGGTTTGAGACAGATGTACTCTTTTCAGGCCAAATGGTCCAGTACATGTTTGTGTTTCAAGGCAGGCAACTCTGTTTTTTGATCTTATCTGGCCACCATAATATTGACGACTGATGTGAAATAGATATATTTCTTCTGAATTTACGGGTTCCATGAAATGCTAGTGATCCCGTGTAGAGAGTTCCTCTTCTGAATTTACGGGTTCCATAAAATGCTAGTGATCCTGTGTAGAGAGTTCCTCTTCTGAATTTACAGGTTCCATGAAATGCTAGTGATCCCGTGTAGAGGGTTCCCCTTCAGAATTTACGGGTTCCATGAAATGCTAGTGATCCTGTGTAGAGGGTTCCACTTCTTCTGAATTTACGGGTTCCATGAAATGCTAGTGATCCCATGTAGAGGGTTCCTCTTCAGAATTTACGGGTTCCATGAAATGCTAGTGATCCCATGTAGAGGGTTCCTCTTCAAATTTATGGGTTCCATGAAATGCTAGTGATCCTGTGTAGAGGGTTCCTCTTCTTCTGAATTTACGGGTTTCATGAAATGCTAGTGATCCCGTGTAGAGAGTTCCTTTTCTGAATTTACGGGGTCAATGAAATGCTACTGATCCCGTATAGAGTGTTCCTCTTCTGAATTTACAGGTTCCATGAAATGCTATTGATCCCGTGTAGAGGGTTCCGCTTTTTCTAAATTTACGGGTTCCATGAAATGCTAGTGATCCCGTGTAGAGAGTTCCTCTTCAGAATTTACGGGTTCCATGAAATGCTAGTGATCCCATGTAGAGAGTTCCTCTTCTGAATTTACAGGTTCCATGAAATGCTAGTGATCCCGTATAGAGGGTTCCCCTTCAGAATTTACGGGTTCCATGAAATGCTAGTGATCCCGTGTAGAGGGTTCCGCTTCTTCTGAATTTACGGGTTCCATGAAATGCTAGTGATCTCGTGTAGAGAGTTCCTCTTCTGAATTTACAGGTTCCATGAAATGCTAGTGATCGCGTGTAGAGGATTCCCCTTCAGAATTTACAGGTTCCATGAAATGCTAGTGATCCCATGTAGAGAGTTCCTCTTCTGAATTTACAGGTTCCATGAAATGCTAGTGATCCCATGTAGAGGGTTCAGCTTCTGAATTTACGGGTTCCATGAAATGCTTGTGATCCTCGTGTAGAGAGTTCCTCTTCTGAATTTACGGGTTCCCTGAAATGCTAGTGATCCCGTGTAGAGAGTTCCTCTTCTGAATTTACGGGTTCCATGAAATGCTAGTGATCCCGTATAGAGGGTTCCCCTTCAGAATTTACGGGTTCCATGAAATGCTAGTGATCCCGTGTAGAGGGTTCCGCTTCTTCTGAATTTACGGGTTCCATGAAATGCTAGTGATCTCGTGTAGAGAGTTCCTCTTCTGAATTTACAGGTTCCATAAAATGCTAGTGATCGCGTGTAGAGGATTCCCCTTCAGAATTTACAGGTTCCATGAAATGCTAGTGATCCCGTGTAGAGAGTTCCTCTTCTGAATTTACAGGTTCCATGAAATGCTAGTGATCCCATGTAGAGGGTTCAGCTTCTGAATTTACGGGTTCCATTAAATGCTTGTGATCCTCGTGTAGAGAGTTCCTCTTCTGAATTTACGGGTTCCCTGAAATGCTAGTGATCCCGTGTAGAGAGTTCCTCTTCTGAATTTACAGGTTCCATGAAATGCTAGTGATCCCCGTGTAGAGGATTCCTCTTCCTCTGAATACGCATATGACATGAAGCGGTAGTGATACAGGGCAGAATGTTCTCTCTTTTCTGAATTTACATGGATCCTGGGCAGCTTGTGTTCCCTAGCAAATAATTCCTTTCTAAAATTCACACACTCAATGGCTTGTTGATGATCGAATGAAGATACCTCTGACTCCTAGGGATTTGCAGAGTCCATGGGACGCTGAGGATCCCTGGCACTTAGGTCTTCTATGCATCTCATGGTGGCAAGGGCTCCTCCTCTTCTCAATTTCCAGGTGTTCTGGGGTTCCGAAGATCCAGAACCGACAGTTCCGTCGTTTCTGAAGAATGAAAGAAAGAGCTGTTTAGCAAAATGATGTGAAATAAACTTCCTCATTTGTGGCATCACTGAACCAAAATCATACAGTCAGTGGAAGTGACATCACATGCCCTTTGACCTCGAAGCACCAGAAAAAGGACCTTTCATTATGAAGAAAGCCCAGGGTATTGTTTAGTGAAAAATAAATGTTTGTGAAACTCACAGTGCAGCAACATTAAATGAACGGTGAATGGTAATGAAAGGTAGTAAAGATAAAAGGACAGAGATTTTTGAAGGATCGCTGATATGACTTATCTCACAGATGCAAAGCGCTCCACTAGGCTTTTAACCAACAAGGTATTGAATGCGCCCTCTGTACTGCTCAACGGTATCACTGAGTCTCATGTGTTTTGGAGTTACTTTTCAAAGTAATTTGTGTGTTTTCAGTACAGACAGTCACATTGAAGTGCATTCTGCAGTGTATTGCACCTCATTTACACGTCTTTTGAACTCCAAGATTTTTTTAGATTTTTTTAAATTTATTTGAAAGGTTTTATATAGCGCTGGCTAGACCCGGAGGTATCAGAGCGCTTTACATGAGAATCAGACCATAGTTGCAGGTTACATCGTTACAAAGGTTACACAGTTATTAAAGCATAGCTACATAGTTACATGTTAGGTCGAGACAAAAAATAAGGAGATATACGTAAGGGAAAAAGCAGGCAAGGGGAGAGATTCAGGGGAGAGAGGGTAGGAGCAGGGGAAGTAGACAGAGAATGAAGGGGGGGGAAAGAGGAGGGGGAGGGTGAAAGACAGTAAGAAAGAAGAGGGGGAGAGTGACGCGGGCACAAACCGGTAGACGCGTAATAGCTGCATCCAAAGTCCAGAAACTGTGATCCCAGGGGAAGTGGCATCATTCCCCCATCTCCGTTGCGAGAGGCTCCCTATTACGCAGTGGACTCTCTCAGAGGGGTCTCTGAGACTCCAAGGCCTGCCTACTGGATCCTTCCCCAAAAAGGGGAGAGGGTGTGCTTTGGCAAGGGGCGCCATACCATACCAAACCTCAACTGTGAGTGGCTCCCTTAGCGCTGTGGACTCTCTCAGATGGAACACTGAGACTCCAGAGTATAAATATTGGATCTTTCCCCAACAAGGGGAGAAGGAGTGCTTAGTCAGAGGGCACAAGGGACAGGGGACTAGGCGGCATAGCAGGCAGGGGGAGAGATTCAGGGGAGAGGGGACAGGAGCAGAGGAAGTAGACAAAGAATGAAAGAGGGAAAGTGGTGGGGGAGGGACAGAGCATGAAAGAGGGGGGAGGGTGAAGCGGGTACAAACCGGTAGACGAGTAAGAGTCGCGTCCAAGGTCCGGTAAGCTGTGCTCTCAGGGGAAGTGGTGTCAATCCCATATCTCCGCCGCATGAGGCTCCCTTAACGCAGTTGTCTCTCTCAGAAGGGTCTCTGAGACTCCAGGGTATAAAAATTGGATCTTTCCCCAACAAGGGGAGAAGGAGTGCTTAGTCAAAGGGCAACAAGGAACAGGGGGCTAGGAGGCGGGTCGGAACTGGCAGGTCAAACTTCGGGGAACAGACGGCAAAAGAAAAAAATCACATTAATTACAAAAGATAACACATTCAATACCAGGGTAAATTAGCGATCCAGAAAAAGAAAGGATCCACAAAAGGCAGGGGTCAGGGAGGACAAAGGGAGTGAGACAGCGAGTGGAAGAGTCCCACAAAGAAGAGATACAGATGTTTGTAGGATCCGTGTTAGATTTTAGCCAATTACGTAGCGATGGCGTCCAGGACGCTGTGCTGCAACCTATGGCCGGGGTACTTTGTGCCTCCTCTGTGGCTGGGATTGTGGACCAGGCAGAGTTTAGAAGGTGACCCATCCATTTATTGAGAGGCGGTGGAGAGACTGTCATTTGGGGAGATGGGAGCAGGGGCGTCTTCCTAGTAGTAGTACCACGGCAGCACTCTGGCTCACATGGAGGTGAAACACTGGATGTTTGAGAAGGATGACACAGGCTGTGTTTGCCTAGATGTTGTCAGACATTAATGGTAGTTCCCACCACTTACCTTAAGTTATCCTGGGGTTGGAGAGGTGGTGAGATAGCTTAAAAAAAGGACCATGAATCTTTCTTGCTCAATCCACATAGCCTGTTCGATGCAGACGGTGTCTATAGGGATGTATGACGTAACAACGCAAGTCATTACAACGCGTGCAGTTACATTGCGGTCGTTACAACGACTGCGATGTTACTACGCTATGCCATTACAACGCGAGTCTCTACATCGACTTGCGCTAGATGGCGTTTTAACATTAGAAAAGCGTAATTTACTACTCCAACTCCAGTCCACTTAACAGTAGGGAAGGTGTTGGGATAGTAAACTACACTATTTGTAATGTTAGCACGCCATCTAGAGCAAGTCGATGTAAAGACTTGCGTTGTAATGGCATCGCGTGGTTACATCGCTTTCGTTGTAACGACCGCGATGTGACAGCATCGCGGTGTACTGACTGCGATGTTAACGATGTTTCCCGTCTATAGCCCCTCTCCTTTCTCGATTCCTGTTGTCAATGGGAAAAGCATGACCGATGGCCGTCGCTCTTCCGTTTTCAGCTTAGGTGGTCCAGGGGAAGCGGACGCCTCCTACATACGACCGCTTTCCTGTTCAGTGTTTGTGGTCCATGGGAATTCATGATCTCTTCCTCAGATCACGTGCTCCATGAGAGCTCTTGATCTCTAGATATGACGCTCCCTTTCTCATATCAAATGGTCTGTGTGAGCTAATGATCTCTTGATACGGTACTGCTTCTCCTGCTTCTCCAGGTCATGTGGTCCATGGGAGCTCTTTAGCTCTGTATAGAGCTCTACCTCCCTCAGATCTCGAGCACCATGGGAGCGCAGGACCTTTGTACACGTGTCTCACTTCCAAAGATCACGTGGTACGTGGGAGCTCATGATCTCTGGATAAGGCACGCTGTACTCAGTTCACATGGTCCACGGCAGGTCTGGAGCCATATATTTAGAGCTCTCCCTTCCTCAGACCACGTGGTCCATGGAAGCTCATGATCCCTGGCTTGGGTGCCCCTCTCTCAGTTCACGTGCTCCAGGGGATGCAATGATCCCTGGGTACAGTTCCCCTCTTCTAAATTCACATGGTCGGTCGGATGCTGACGGCTCACCATCCGTGGTCCACCTGGTGCTGTGTATGTTGAACGTTCCACTCTGACAGTCAGAAAGAATCTGTTACACTCTAAAACACAGTCTCTAGTTTCATGATCAACCCTATCACCGATGCCTACATTCGCCCCCCCCCCCCTTCCCCCCCTCCTCTACCTTGGCAGCACATCACGGCTTGTGCCCTGGAAGAAAAGAGCCTCGCCGACACAGCCTCCTCGCCCACAGCGCATGCACACACCATGACCCCCCGCCTGGAGCAGACGGAGGCAAGAGCTCTGAAATCATCGCTGCAGACAAGGCGAGGTCTGCAACCCGGACTCCCGGGGAGCAATTAGAAGAATTGTGCACTGTGACAACATTATCTGAAGGTAGATGGAACGAGACACAAACTGCGGCAGAAGACCGGTGATTGCAGCCGCCGCACACCCCCAGGCAGCCATTACCGCCAAGCTAATGGGGCCCTGCCAATCCGCGGTCCTTCATTCTCATCACACTCCTTATTCGTAGTGCCTTGACGCGCGCAAGGCAGCACTGGAACCAGAGCGTCCTTCGGGCTGTTCCACTGCACAGGCAGGTGGCGGATCCCGTCCCTGCCGCAATGAGTGATAAACACCTCAGCACTTCACGGAATGACTGCCTACCGAGCTGGTTTTTAATTAGTCCGTATTGACAGATGCCTGCAATCTCAATACTGAACTCTCTTCAGTGACCAGCATGAATCCAGAGGGGTCGGCCCCCTGCACACGCATCCTGTAAAAAGCATGCCCTAGAGCCAGGCATGTTACAACTGTGCCAGCTTGCGAAATGTGGATTTGGCCAAGTTACAAAAAAAAGGTGTGGGGCGGGGGGGAAAAAATGGGCCCTGCATGACCAATTGTCCCAACTGGGGTGGCCAACTTTTCATTACCACTTTGCAGGGACGCTTTGCGTGCATGGAGATATCATGAGGCTTTTGTTGGGGAACGGGGGACATTTTTAGGGTTTCATTCTAAGTCCCTGTGCTCTAAATCAGACCATCTTAAAAGATCCAACTCATCCAGAGATTGAGCCTATCAAAAGTGATTACTGTTCACACCGTTTTTGAGTTCTAATCCCATTACCACCTCCTGGAGTAAACCTGGACTGCTCCCTATTACAACTTTTGAGATACAACTTTGAACAACTCGGGTATCCACATGGAATGAAATAGTCTTACGGTTTGAAACACCAATGGTAAACACCAGTATCTACTACACATGCGGCCCAGTAGCTACCCACTGCAAGCCACATACTGCAGCAAGAACTGGTCCAGGGGGGATACTTTAGGCATGGAGCTGGGATATTTGACATCTAAAGATATTTCTCCTCCTTACGCCAGCCTCAATGAGATGCACCACTTTGGCGTGCATCAATACACTCCGTAAAGCATCACATTCAGTGGGGCCACATCCTCCCACATTTCTCATCGCTGACCCCTCAACCCTCTTCCTCACATCTCGAGCGATTTGAGGGGCAAATGATGAGCTCATAACTGTGCACTCTTCACCACTCTCTCGCCTTCCCTAATCGAAGCTCTAGTGATGGGCGACTATGCTAAAGTTTTTATTCGTGCCCAAAACAGACATGCAATCAGCGCGGGAAATGCGTTGCACACCCACTAAATCTTCACTCCATTTATTAATCTTAATGATTTCAAGACAAGTGTTTAACACAGCTATGCAAATTAGGTTGCAATTGCTGTGGACTCAACAGATGGGAGGCTTATCTCCTCTATGGTTTAAGGGAGGCTGCTTGGGATATTTGCATGCCCACCATTCTCTGCATGTCAGTTCGCCTTTGAGTTCCACAAGAAGAAACACATACAAATATTTGTTTAATGTGTTGACTCACCCACATACAGCCTTATAATCTTCCTGTAACCTTCAGAACACATGTTCGCTGTCATTTTGATCGGTGTCAGCGCAGGGGACGTTTTAGCAGCCCACTGAAAACAGAGACAAGGAGTAAATTTACCACTTTGGAAACGAAAGAGAGAAGTGGTAGAGGGTACAACTTTCCAACAAATTAAGGTTTAAAATCATATGATCTGTTAGTTCATCAGTATAACAGACACGAAACGTGGATGAGCGATGAACATGTCAACAGGAATATGGAGGGAGAAGTGATGTGTAAGTGAGTAGGAGTGGGGTTAACGAGTGAGGAATATGAAATGAGGAGGAATGAGGATTACATGAGGAGTGAGGGAATGGGACTGAGAGATGCTGGAGATAGATTGACGAGTAAGGAGTGAGGAGTGAGGGATGACGCCAGAATGATGAATTAGAGATGAGTAGAGAGGATTGAGCAGTAAGGGACCAGGAAAGCGGGACAAGGAGTGAGGAATGCAATGCGAGGGTAAGAAGAGGGATAGATTAAATATGAGGAATGACAAGGGTGGAGTCAAGAATTAGGAGTTAGGGATAAATTACAAGGACTTGAGGAACAGAGTGAGGGCTGATGGCTGGTGACTAAGGAGGGATTAGAAAACTGGAACTGGGTAGGAAGTGAAGAATATAGAGTTATGAATAAAGAGTGATTGTTGAGGAATGGGTGTGGTCATGAAGACAGGAAAGGTGTGTGGAGTGAGCCAAGAAGAGTGAAGGATGATGACAGAGATGAAGGTGAGGAGCAAAACCTTAGGAGTGACACATTTCGAGTGATAGATGAAGAGTGAAAAATTAGATGTTGGTTGTGACTAGGCCTGGGTGTGAAACTCCACTTGTGGAGTTTGAGGAGTGTTTCCCACTCTGCACTCAAAGTTCTGAAAAACTCCACTCCGCATAACCTAGCGGAGTTTTTTCCACGCTCGCACTTGGCGAGCACGAGCGAGGTAAATCTTACTCCAGACCACCTCCCGGCAAGATGTCTCAAAGCGGGTGGTCGCGGAAGGCCGCTACTGCTTGCATTGAAAAACCTTCCGTTCACGTTGAAGAAGCTACCGCTCGAGTGAAACATCTACTTGAGTGGTAGAAAGAAGCGGCGCCCTCTTGCGATGTGCATGGTGCAATTTGCGCTGATTTTCCAGCACAGGACAAACACCCGGCACTAAAAATCAACGTGAACGGCGCGACCTAACATAAATTGCAGGGCATGACTTACAAAGCAGCCCAAGTGAAAGAGCCGCTTCAGAGACAGCACATGCAAACACGATGTAAAATACCGCACCTTCAACAGATGGGGCAGCCAGACTCTTTTAAGACTGAGAAGACAATTCAGGCAGCATCTGCCCATAGAACATTTGCAAGCACCCAGTGAGCCCTCTGCATAATTTCACTTTACTGTTTATCCCCCTGCGAATAGCCATTATACATACATCTCTTTTCCAGAAATCACATCTTGGCTGCTCAGAGATCAGCAGGAACGGGCAGGGACAGAGGAGATTCAGATGAAACTCACCAGGCCGGACAGAATTAAGGTAAAACAGTCTGGCAAATGATGCTGCAAAGATTATTGACCCTCAATTCCAAAAATAAAGCATTATAAACCACGTGCAATGTTCAGAATACACGTTCACCATCATTTTGATAGAAGAACCTGCAGGGAGAGCTGTATCACTAATTTGGTTATAATCGAAGAAGAACTGTTTAGAGCTTTGTAGCCAATTTAAGAAATGGGACAGGGTGGGCGGTTCAAGGAACAGACTTTAAATAACGTGGAGGGAATTTTCCCAGAAACTGAGGTGCTGCACTTTGAGTCCGTGGATTGTTCACGAGAAAATTAACATAATAAATGACATAAAGTAAACTTTCCACTCTGGTTCTTATGCGAGTCATCACTGCATTGAATGCTTGATCATCTAGGGCGCAATTAATTATATCACTCCTTTCACTCATCAGAAGAGGAGGGAGGAACAAGGAGGAGGACTGAGGAACAAGCAGGAGGAGTGAGTAACAAGGAGAAGGACTGAGCGACAAGGAGGAGGGGTGAGGAACAAGGAGAAGAAGTGAGGAACAAAGAGGAGGGGTGAGGAACAAGGAGAAGAAGTGAGGAACAAGGAGGAGGGGTGAGGAACAAGGAGTAGGAGTGAGGAACAAGGAGGAGGGGTGAGGAACAAGGAGTAGGAGTGAGGAACAAGGAGGAGGGGTGAGTAACAAGGAGGAGTGAGGAACAAGGAGGAGGACTCAGCGACAAGGAGGAGGGGTGGGGAACAAGGAGGAGGAGTGAGGAACAAGGAGGAGGGGGGAGGAACAAGGAGAAGAAGTGAGGAACAAGGAGGAGGGGTGAGGAACAAGGAGAAGAAGTGAGGAACAAGGAGGAGGGGTGAAGAACAAGGAGGAGGGGTGAGGAACAAGGAGAAGAAGTGAGGAACAAGGAGGAGGGGTGAGGAACAAGGAGAAGAAGTGAGGAGCAAGGAGGAAGGGTGAGGAACAAGGAGAAGAAGTGAGGAACAAGGAGGGGGAGTGAGGAACAAGGAGGAGGGGTGAGGAACAAGGAGAAGAAGTGAGGAACAAGGAGTAGGAGTGAAGAACAAGGAGGAGGACCGAGGAACAAGGAAGAGGACTGAGTAACAAGGAGGAGGGGTGAGGAACAAGGAGAAGAAGTGAGGAACAAGGAGTAGGAGTGAAGAACAAGGAGGAGTGAGGAACAAGGAGGAGGACTCAGCGACAAGGAGGAGGGGTGAGGAACAAGGAGGAGTGAGGAACAAGAATCAGGACCGAGCGACAAAGGAGGAGGGATGAGAAACAAGGAGAAGGAGTGAGGAACAAGGAGGAGGACCGAGGAACAAGGAAGAGGACTGAGGAACAAGGAGGAGGGGTGAGGAACAAGGAGAAGAAGTGAGGAACAAGGAGTAGGAGTGAAGAACAAGGAGGAGTGAGGAACAAGGAGGAGGACTCAGCGACAAGGAGGAGGGGTGAGGAACAAGGAGGAGTGAGGAACAAGAATCAGGACCGAGCGACAAAGGAGGAGGGATGAGAAACAAGGAGAAGGAGTGAGGAACAAGGAGGAGGAGTGAGTAACAAGGAGGAGGATCGAGGAACAAGGAGAAGGAGTGAGGAACAAGGAGGAGGCGTGAGTAACAAGGAGGAGGAGTGAGTAACAAGGAGAAGGAGTGAGGAACATGGAACAGTGAGGGACAAGGAGGAGGAGTGAGGAACAAGGAAGAGAACTGAGAAAAAAGGAGGAGGAGTGAGTAACAAGGAGAAGGAGTGAGGAACATGGAACAGTGAGGGACAAGGAGGAGGACCGAGGAACAAGGAAGAGGACTGAGTAACAAGGAGGCTTGAGGAACAAGGAGGAGGACTCAGCGACAAGGAGGAGGGGTGAGGAACAAGGAGGAGTGAGGAACAAGAATCAGGACCGAGCGACAAAGGAGGAGGGATGAGAAACAAGGAGAAGGAGTGAGGAACAAGGAGGAGGAGTGAGTAAAAAGGAGGAGGAGTGAGTAACAAGGAGAAGGAGTGAGAAACAAGGAGGAGGGGTGAGGAACAAGGAGTAGGAGTGAGGAACAAGGAGGAGGGGTGAGGAACAAGGAAGAGGACTGAGTAACAAGGAGGAGTGAGGAACAAGGAGGAGGACTCAGCGACAAGGAGGAGGGGTGAGGAACAAGGAGGAGGAGTGAGGAACAAGGAGGAGGGGTGAGGAACAAGGAGAAGAAGTGAGGAACAAGGAGGAGGGGTGAGGAACAAGGAGAAGAAGTGAGGAACAAGGAGGAGGGGTGAAGAACAAGGAGGAGGGGTGAGGAACAAGGAGAAGAAGTGAGGAACAAGGAGGAGGGGTGAGGAACAAGGAGAAGAAGTGAGGAGCAAGGAGGAAGGGTGAGGAACAAGGAGAAGAAGTGAGGAACAAGGAGGGGGAGTGAGGAACAAGGAGGAGGGGTGAGGAACAAGGAGGAGGGGTGAGGAACAAGGAGGAGGGGTGAGGAACAAGGAGAAGAAGTGAGGAACAAGGAGTAGGAGTGAAGAACAAGGAGGAGGACCGAGGAACAAGGAAGAGGACTGAGTAACAAGGAGGAGGGGTGAGGAACAAGGAGAAGAAGTGAGGAACAAGGAGTAGGAGTGAAGAACAAGGAGGAGTGAGGAACAAGGAGGAGGACTCAGCGACAAGGAGGAGGGGTGAGGAACAAGGAGGAGTGAGGAACAAGAATCAGGACCGAGCGACAAAGGAGGAGGGATGAGAAACAAGGAGAAGGAGTGAGGAACAAGGAGGAGGACCGAGGAACAAGGAAGAGGACTGAGGAACAAGGAGGAGGGGTGAGGAACAAGGAGAAGAAGTGAGGAACAAGGAGTAGGAGTGAAGAACAAGGAGGAGTGAGGAACAAGGAGGAGGACTCAGCGACAAGGAGGAGGGGTGAGGAACAAGGAGGAGTGAGGAACAAGAATCAGGACCGAGCGACAAAGGAGGAGGGATGAGAAACAAGGAGAAGGAGTGAGGAACAAGGAGGAGGAGTGAGTAACAAGGAGGAGGATCGAGGAACAAGGAGAAGGAGTGAGGAACAAGGAGGAGGCGTGAGTAACAAGGAGGAGGAGTGAGTAACAAGGAGAAGGAGTGAGGAACATGGAACAGTGAGGGACAAGGAGGAGGACCGAGGAACAAGGAAGAGGACTGAGTAACAAGGAGGAGTGAGGAACAAGGAGTAGGAGTGAGGAACAAGGAGGAGGACTCAGCGACAAGGAGGAGGGGTGAGGAACAAGGAGGAGTGAGGAACAAGAATCAGGACCGAGCGACAAAGGAGGAGGGATGAGAAACAAGGAGAAGGAGTGAGGAACAAGGAGGAGGAGTGAGTAAAAAGGAGGAGGAGTGAGTAACAAGGAGAAGGAGTGAGAAACAAGGAGGAGGCGTGAGTAACAAGGAGGAGGAGTGAGTAACAAGGAGAAGGAGTGAGGAACATGGAACAGTGAGGGACAAGGAGGAGGAGTGAGGAACAAGGAAGAGAACTGAGAAACCAGGAGGAGGAGTGAGGAACACGGAACAGTGAGGGACAAGGAGGAGGAGTGAGAAACAAGGAGGAGGAGTGAGGAGCACGGAAGAGTGAGGAACAAGGAAGAGAACTGAGGAACAAGGAGGGGCGAGGGACAAGTGGTGAAGGATACGGAGTGAGGAAAGCTGATGTTTGAAAAGTGACAGAGGGATTGAGTTCATTTTAGGACATCATTCATCCACCTCACTCATTGCTCAATATGTAAAGAAGAGGGGGTGGAGGAACGGGGAGGGTCTGCTTTGAGGTGTGGGAGTGAGAGACACAGTACAAGGAGCATGAGGTGAGATGGGGATTGAGGAGTGGCGCTAACAAGTGTCACGGATAACAAACGAGGAATGTAGAAAGGGACTGAAGGATGATGAGTGTGGGGTGAGGTACAAGGAACGAGGGATGAGGAAAGAGGAATGTATGACGTTACTACACATACATTCTCAACGCGGTATATTAAATCGTGTTCCTTACAACGCAAGTCGTTACAACTACTTGTGCTGGAGGGCGCTGGACTTAGGATTAGTATGATTTACTATTCTAACTCCAGCCTACGTTACAGTAGGGAAGGCGTTGGAATAGTAAATAATAGTATTCCTTAGCTTAGAGCGCCATCCAGCGCAAGTCGTTGTAACGACTTCGTTGTAATGCCCGCAATGTAAACATACCACGGTGTAGTGACCGCGTTGTGAAGGTCGTTCTCCAGGAAAGAGTGATGTGGGGTCCCAGTCACCTGAATGATCTGAGCCCTCCGTGACACTGACACTCACACAAGCTGGACCTCGCTGACCACTGCTGTCCATTCAGGTACGGCACAGAGGGACAATACTGCCGAATCAAGTCCGGTTCGCATGAGTCACGCAAAGATTGATCTGTGTACAAAAGTGAACTGGAACCGCTCTTAACTTAGTCGAACACAAGAACACTCAAGGAAGACCAAGCTGGCCCCACCAGAACTCTGCACCTTGGCTAACTGAGCGCCGGCAGGACACTGCAGGTAGACTGGCCGATGCCCACTGAACACCATAACCAGATTGATGCACGCGTTTATACTGCAGACCGAGCTGGGTCCGTAAGAAGACTCCAGCGTGGTCGAGTTGAACCCCCTTTTAATACTAAAGAAAACTGTGTGGGGCAATTTAGAATACTGCAGTATGGTCGATCTGGGCCCTTCAGTCCACTGCAGGTGGACCAAGCTGGGCCTCTGGCACACTGCATGCAGGAGGAGCTGGGCGACCTATCACCCTGCTCGCTTGTCCAGCTAGGCCCGCCGGAGTTCTGCGACTTGCTTACGCTGCCCCTCCATAATGTTACAGCGACACCGAGATAGACAACGGAGCTGGATCATTGGGATCCCTGAACCCGTCAAGCTGGCCCTCATAAACTCTGCATTCAAAGCCCTGGACTCTTGCCAAGCGGGTCCTCGAAAACTCTGCATTCAGATCCCTGAACCCGTCAAGCTGGTCTTCATGAACTCTGCATTCAGAGCCCTGAACTCTTGTCAAGCTGGCCCTCAAACTCTGCATTTAGAGCCCTGAACTCCTGTCAGGCTGGCCCTCATAAACTCTGCATTCAGAGCCCTGAACTCTTGTGAAAATGGCCCTCATGAACTCTGCATTCAGAGCCCTGAAGTCTTGTCAAGCGGGCCCTCAAACTCTGCATTCAGAGCCCTGAACTTCTGACAGGCTGGCCCTCATAAGCACTGCATTCAGAGCCCTGAACTCTTGTCAAGCTGGCCCTCAAACTCTGCATTTAGAGCCCTGAACTTCTGTCAGGCTGGCCCTCATAAACTCTGCATTCAGAGCCCTGAACTCTTGTCAAGCTGGCCCTCAAACTCTGCATTTAGAGCCCTGAACTCCTGTCAGGCTGACCCTCATAAACTCTGCATTCAGAGCCCTGTACTCTTGTGAAGCTGACCCTCAAACTCTGCATTCAGAGCCCTGAAATCTTGTCAAGCTGGCCCTCAAACTCTGCATTTAGAGCCCTGAACTCCTGTCAGGCTGACCCTCATAAACTCTGCATTCAGAGCCCTGTACTCTTGTGAAGCTGGCCCTCATAAACTCTGCATTCAGAGCCCTGTACTCTTGTGAAGCTGGCCCTCATGAACTCTGCATTCAGAGCCCTGAAGTCTTGTCAAGCGGGCCCTCTTAAGCATTGCATTCAGAGCCCTGAAGTCTTGTCAAGCGGGCCCTCAAACTCTGCATTCAGAGCCCTGAACTTCTGTCAGGCTGGCCCTCATAAGCACTGCATTCAGAGCCCTGAACTCTTGTCAAGCTGGCCCTCAAACTCTGCATTTAGAGCCCTGAACTTCTGTCAGGCTGGCCCTCATAAACTCTGCATTCAGAGCCCTGAACTCTTATCAAGCTGGCCCTCAAACTCTGCATTAGAGCCCTGAACTCCTGTCAGGCTGACCCTCATAAACTCTGCATTCAGAGCCCTGTACTCTTGTGAAGCTGACCCTCAAACTCTGCATTCAGAGCCCTGAAATCTTGTCAAGCTGGCCCTCAAACTCTGCATTTAGAGCCCTGAACTCCTGTCAGGCTGACCCTCATAAACTCTGCATTCAGAGCCCTGTACTCTTGTGAAGCTGGCCCTCAAACTCTGCATTCAGAGCCCTGAAGTCCTGCCAAGCGGGCCCTCTTAAGCATTGCATTCAGAGCCCTGAAGTCCTGCCAAGCTGGCCCTCAAACTCTCCATTCATGGTAAGTAAGCTGGGTGGTCCAAGACCTCTAGAACCCTTTGCCCTGGCGGCAGGGCCGGACTGGCCGTAGCGGGCACCAGGCAATCCCCCGGTGCGCCGCACGGGTGGGGGCCGGTTTTGGGCCCCAGGGGGGCGTTTTTGTTACAGGACCGTTTTTGCAGCTATCGGCCCTGTAACAAAATCGTCCGAAAACCGGCTCTGGCTAAGAGCTCAGTGGCACCACCAACCCCCGTGGGAGGGTGGAGTGGGGCCGCCGAGCACTTTGCCAGGGCCGGTTTTGGTTCCCAGTCCGGCCCTGCCTGACGGCCTATATCTTCCTGGATATGAGCTGGGCCCTCCACAGCAGTCAGCCCTGGTCGTTGTGCTGGGGACCCCAGAACAATGCATGCTCGACCCCCGCCCACGCAGGGCCACGCCGAGAGTGCGGGTCCCGCCTCTTTGAGCGCTGCTGGTACTGCAGCCACGAGCTCGGAGCCGCACGTGCCGCTTTACAGCCAGTGGGCCCTGTACCCGGAAGCCCACGCACAGATGTGCCTTGAGTCACCGGCTATTAGAGGCAAACAAATATACGTGATTTCACAGCTGTGCAGCCATCGAGAATATTTTCCTGGCTCTTAACAAACACCCTCTCGGATGAGCTCTTTCTATCTCCTGCACGCAGCGCTGGAAATAACATTTGTGCAAATTTCGAGATGAGCAGGCGAACGTCCATAACATTTTCAGCCCGGGCTGCTCGTCCGCGGCTCCTCATCTCCGTGCCCCCTGCAGAAAAACGGCGGGAAGCGCTTCCCCTGCCTCTTCTCCGGGCGAGGGGAGGGGAAGGCTGAACTCAGACGGATGCTCCCCTGAATGCCCAAACAGCCACCTCGAATCTATTCCAGTGCCCATCCCACGGATGCTATTTTTAAAGAGGTCATCCAGCGAATGATGTGATGTCACAATATGCGTCGAAAGCCACTCATACAGCTTCCAACGAGCATCATAAAATCCAAAAGTTAACGAGAGACAAAAACAGGGGCCTGCTGGGTTGAAAAGCTAAGCCATGATGGTGTCAAGAAGTACTGGCATTCCAAAACCCAACCAGACGCCACAGACCAATATGACATTATGCAAATCCCAACCTGACCAAACTTCAGCTTACAAAATAAAATTTCGGAATCCATAAAATGTCTTAATATTGTCCAAGAAAAGGGAATTCATGAATCCAAAATCCAAATAGGCATGGCCAAAGAAAGGGCCATGCTGCAACAACAAGAAAAAAACCTATAAGACACCAACCAACCAAAGGAAATTCCTCAACCGAAAACCTATCTGGATACCAACAAACTATGCAATATTCCGGAATTGAAAACCCAACCAGACATCAACAAATACATGCAATAGAAACCATTGTCTAACAAAGCCCCATCAGACTTAATCCAATGATATTAACTTCATCCGGACGCACAGAGATACCCCTTGGGATGGAGTCACAGGGGTGAGATGCTCACCGTGTCTGTTACAGATTGAGATATAGAATTTACTTACTACGAAAGTATCAATGACTTAGAACCAGAGGTGTGTTAAATATCTCAAGCTCCGGAAAGGCTGTCATTGGACTGGTTTGGGGGCCTTGTGGTATTGGTTCTTTATGAATTTAAGAGGAAGCGGTCCAGACTTCTGTAGGATGTTGTTGTTCATTATTTTTGGCGTTGCCGCAGAGGATTGTCAGAAAGTTATTTGCACGGAGAGGTTTTTAGTTGGTGGCATCAGTAATTATGTGTTTCGGGAAAGTCTATCTTCTCTAAAACATTTAGTTTCTGTGTTAGGTAAGCTGGGGAGGAAGGCAAGGTGGTGTTTGGTTTGTGTTTGGATTTTGTAAGCATGCCGTAGAAGGATAGCGCATGATAGTAGTGGTCAGTACAGTGAAGGGGATGTGTTGAAGCAAGAGACGATTAGTGTAGCCGATAGGATGGTAACTGATTTAAGGCTAGGATTGTCGGTGGGTGTGGGATGGGAGCAGGAGAGGGGTGGATAGACTCTGTATAGGGGTCAGCAAGGTTGGATCAGTGTTGCTTCTGTTGGAGATGGTTGTGGAAGAGATGAGGTTGACGAAGCCATCCACAAACCTCTTGTAGCGCCTTGTGTAGGTATTCAAGCTGGAATGCTGGGGATTGTGGGGGGAGAGTATGAGCTGTACCCAGGGCCCTTTCACTGGGGCTGTTGGTGGGATGGGAGGGCCGCCTGGGAGATAGAAGTGTTGTATAAATGTTAAGACCAACACAGTTTGTGTAGAAGTTGGTGAACCCTTCTGCAGTATTTCTACCGACTTGTGGCTGCTAGGATCTAGAACCTCATTTACAACAAGCCATAACCAGGCGGTAAAAGTGAGCACAGCCCTGGGAGCTGATGCAGTATCCAGCGTTATCAATTTCATGGGTACCGGGGACACCAGATCACTGCATTACCGTAACGAGGGCCCAAATGTTGTAAAAAAGCAATAATAACAGCGGCATTCACGGAGTCGGGAGTGGGCAACACTGCTGAGTCCTTGTTCCCTCCCCCACTCTGGGTTAATTATGGTTTAGTCCTGATGACGTTTTTAAGTGAATTAATAGCTGTGGAGCCCGTGCCTTGCACTGTGATGGGCGAGCCCAAACCCTAACATGGTTTCCTTGTCTTCTTTATTAATTAGAGAGCTGGGTGTGACGTAGGTTAGGCCCAAACATGACAAGATAATGGAGACCAAAATGAATTGACCCGTTATGTCCCGTTTCACCAAAAAACCCACTTAGACCTCCCCAAGCGCATCCCCACTGCCCTGCGCAAAAGATGTTTTGAGCGTGTTGTCATACAGCGCCGATTTACACGCGAGAGATCGGAGGATAGCGCACCAGCGCTGTAATTCTGCAATCGGCTCTATCACCATCTGGTAAGCGGCTGTGAACAGGGGGCAGGCCAGCACTTGTGAAAGTAAGACTGAAATGTCCGGTATTAAAGGTCAAGGTGCCAAAAGTCAGTGTGTAAGCACGGCAGATGTATCTTGCACCGGGAGCGCTGTACGATTCGGGTTCTAGGCGACCAATCAAATACAACGCAAAAACCGACCTAGAAAACTGTCATCATACAGTGCAATTCCAAGTTTTAAACGAGGCCCCGCGTGCACACAAATACATCTGAAATGCAGTCTCCTCTCCAGGGGTGAGTATGCGGGTCTGAGGACCACTGCGCGTCAGCGTCTCGCTTCTATTTAAATGCAGTGCTGCGGGGTTCGACAGGTGCCCTGGGACAACACCCACTCTGCGCGCGCGTCCTGTGCCGTGCCAGGCCCGGCGCTGCCTCCACTGCAGCCCACAGTCACCTGTGAGCACACGTACAGATGCTTTGTGACTCACAACCCGCAGTCAGCGTCAAGCCCACCTACCGGAGGCGTATTTAATGCAGCTCTGCGCCAGGGCCTGTTGATGATGACGGGCAGTGCGATGACGGGCAGTGCGACTGGTGCGACCGCACTGGGCGCTGACCTGGAGGGGGCGCGCTGACTCAGGTGGGGTCGCTGTGTTAAGCAATAACTTACCATTCAAAAACAGCGGATGTGGAGTTTCTTGGGCATCCAGATTTCAGGCAGCAATAAAAATGTCAGGATAACTTTAGGCATTGTTTTTGCTAGAGAGAGAGAGATCAGAGTTCAATCAATCAATCAATCAATCAATCAATCACAGCATTTATATAGCGCACTACTCACCCGGAGGGTCTCACGATGTAGGGGAGAGGGGGTCCGCTACTGCTCGAATAGCCAGGTCTTGAGCTGCTTCCTGAAGGCGAGGTGGTCCTGGGTCAGGCGGAGGTGGGTCGGGAGGGAGTTCCAAGTCTTGGCGGCCAGGTAGGAGAAGGACCTAGAGTTTTGTCTAGTGGCAGTTTTAACTCGCCATGAAGTGCCACAGAGGGTTAACATGCCTGCTGCAAAGAACAGATCTGTATTTAAAGTGGACAGGGAGTGGATTAGTAAAGCCAGCCTTTGCCAGCGCATTAAAACAAATGAAATGTATGCTAGAGAGGGGCTATGGAGAGATGAGTGGCCCTTTCTCCGGGATGTAGTGAGGGAATCTGAGAAGCTGCAAAGTCGGGCCTGCAAGGCACACATGTTGAACTAAGGGCCTTATTTGGTGTTGGAGTACAGAGTAGTGCATTGCAAATGTGACGCAGAACCCTGGCCGCCAAGCCCTCGGTCTGCCTGCCTCATTTAGACCCAGGCGGACCGTGAGCATTTAGTTGACGAGCTCACGTTGGCTTCGTCAACGGAATACTTTCTCTAGTGGCCAATGGAGTAGGGGGCCGTTAGATGAAGAACTTTACGCTGTCTGCCCTATGTAGGGCAGATGGTGAAGCTTTTTTTCCTGTCCATCACCACCAGGAAATATCAGACAGTAATGGACAGGAAAATAAAACAATAATGATCCCAACACCCGAGGAGACAAACTCCAAAGATGTGGGGGAAATTAGTTTTTTGTTTTTCATATACCAAAAACTTTTGAAAAGTTTGATTTACCGTACTGTTCGTCAAACTTTTCCTCCACTGACATGAAACTCCATGAAAGCAGTTGCTGTGCACATAGCAGGTGGACAAATCTAGGCCTTTGTTCACTGTAACAGCTGTGAACGACAAACATTGGAATGTTGGAGATCCGGACTTCTACCGGCCATTAGACGCCCGGAGCACTCCATTGTTTTCAATTGAGCTCCCAACATTCCAATGTTCTAATATATGGTATTGCATTCATCTCAAGTCACCCTATTTTGGAGGGTGTGACCCTCCTTTGATTTTTTTTAAAAATATTTCAACACATCAAATGTTTCTCATCGATTTTATGGGAACTACCAGTTGCAAACACCCAGCATCACCCTCCTTGGAGACTCAACAGGTTGACTGTTTTGATGTTGAGTTAGTAGTCAAGTGCTACCGGCTGCTAGGGTTGCTACCTTTCTCAGCGTAAAATATTAGCTACCTGTGCATATTTTGGGTGATCTGATGCATTTTTAGATTGTGTTTGTTATGGAACAAGCTGGTTAACCAGTACACAACAAATCATGCCGCACACTTTCTTTGAATAAACTGGATCCGTTGTATCCATATTTGGTGTCATGGCATCAGTTCAATGCACTGGTTCCATTTAATTATAATTCACTCCTTTGAGACATTATAGGGTGACGTGTATTTCTCCTTGTATAATCTGCAACCCATAATGTATATCTCAGCCGTGGATGTGGAGAGGTGAAGCTGGAAGAGCCAGCAAAGGTCCTGTTACATTTCTCACAGACTGAGGCGAGCGAATCGACACCAGAAGTCTGCTGTCACACACCCGGAGCGATGAAGCAAAATGACTCCTGAGATCACACCGAGGGCCGGAGTGGAGGAAGCAGCCTCCGGAAAGCAAAGCTGTATGGAAGGACAGCAGTCTCCGCTTGGGTCCCATCCATCCCAAAAGGCAAGGAGAACAACCAGAGACAAAGGCGGAGCGGCACGACACCGTGCACCTAAATATCTCGAACGCCGTTGGGATGTGGCAACCTGGAGAGTCCACCGTGGTGCAGATGGTACGGCACTGCGGCCCCTAGTCAGAGGTTCATGGTAGCAGTAGAGAGGTTCTTGACTGGAAACTGGGGGACAGAGCACATAACGAATGATCTCACCGTCACTATCCAAGTGAAGATTAACAACTGCACACCCTCCCTAACTCTGAAGGGCTTCAGAGTCAGCCGTGCCTGTTGGAATGACAGGTCTCCACAGGTTTCTGAAGACAGCACTTCTCTGTGTGAACCTCTCCACTAGAAGTATTTTGTAATCTACACCAGACCCACTGATAACCAGACTAGTAGCGCATGGCCCAGTATGGAGAATCCATGTTAGCTCCTCCCAATTTATAGAACGCAGGAGATCCAGGGAGTTGGCGGAAAATTTAAAGTAAAAATAACATTTATGAAACAAAACACTGATAGCAGATGCTTGTCTTGTTTAGCATTGTAGATGAATGGTTGAGTTTCTTAATTCATGAAGATGGATGCACGACATATTCATCCAGCCATGGACACCTCTGCTGAAGAGTTGAAGAAAGTCTACGAGAATCACACACTGTGCTTAAGCGTATATCTTCATCTTTTTATATATAATTTGATCTTGAGTTCCTCACAATTCCATCAGTTTCCTGCAAATGTGTCATCCTCCTATGGGCTCAGTCAGGGCACCGTCTTTGTCAAATCTTCATATTCACCGGCCAATGGCCAAAAAAGATCCTCTTCTTTTTTCTAGTGTATGGGATTGTTATTCTCCTTTGTCCAAATACCCTCAAAGTGCAGCCAAACAATAGTGGTGCACATCAGTGGTCCCGTATCGAGCTGCAACTAAACGGTAGCGAAGGAGCTTGTGATGGCATTCTCCATGATTTTCTGTGAGACCTACCATCAAAATGCAACATCAAACCTACCATCGTAATGCAACATCAAACCTACCATCACAATGTAACATCAAACCTACCATCAAAATGCAACATCAAACCTACCATCACAGTGTAACATCAAACCTACCATCATAATGCAACATCAAACCTACCATCACAATGTAACATCAAACCTACCATCCTAATGCAACATCAAACCTACCATCAAAATGCAACATCAAACCTACCATCCTAATGCAACATCAAACCTACCATCACAATGTAACATCAAACCTACCATCATAATGCAACATCAAACCTACCATCATAATGCAACATCAAACCTACCATCACAATGTAACATCAAACCTACCATCCTAATGCAACATCAAACCTACCATCAAAATGCAACATCAAACCTACCATCGTAATGCAACATCAAACCTACCATCATAATATAACATCAAACCTACCATCATCATGCAACATCAAACCTACCATCACAGTGTAACATCAAACCTACCATCATAATGCAACATCAAACCTACCATCACAATGTAACATCAAACCTACCATCCTAATGCAACATCAAACCTACCATCAAAATGCAACATCAAACCTACCATCATAATGTAACATCAAACCTACCATCATAATATAACATCAAACCTACCATCATCATGCAACATCAAACCTACCATCACAGTGTAACATCAAACCTACCATCATAATGCAACATCAAACCTACCATCACAATGTAACATCAAACCTACCATCCTAATGCAACATCAAACCTACCATCAAAATGCAACATCAAACCTACCATCATAATGTAACATCAAACCTACCATCACAATGTAACATCAAACCTACCATCCTAATGCAACATCAAACCTACCATCACAATGTAACATCAAACCTACCATCATAATGCAACATCAAACCTACCATCATAATGTAACATCAAACCTACCATCATAATGCAACACCAAACCTACCATCATAATGCAACATCAAACCTACCATCATAATGCAACATCAAACCTACCATCATAATGCAACATCAAACCTACCATCATAATGCAACATCAAACCTACCATCATAATGCAACATCAAACCTACCATCATAATGCAACATCAAACCTACCATCATAATGCAACACCAAACCTACCATCATAATGCAACATCAAACCTACCATCATAATGCAACATCAAACCTACCATCATAATGCAACATCAAACCTACCATCATAATGCAACATCAAACCTACCATCATAATGCAACATCAAACCTACCATCATAATGCAACACCAAACCTACCATCATAATGCAACATCAAACCTACCATCATAATGCAACATCAAACCTACCATCATAATGCAACATCAAACCTACCATCACAATGCAACACCAAACCTACCATCATAATGCAACATCAAACCTACCACCATAAGGTAACATCAAACCTACCATCATGAGGTAATATCAAACCTACCATCATGGCCTTGCTTCAGACCTACATCATAACTGATCATCTTGACGTACCATCAGACCAACTATCATGATCTACCAGCGTTGTCATCACACCAACCATTATGACAAACCATCAGACCTTCCATTAAAATACTGTCCGTTCTGCTTGAGATACATATTTGTTGCTATTGACTTTATCTGACTTTAAGTGAGATTGCAATGGATAGTGGCTGCGCATTGTAAGCATGTGGAAATCAGGCAGAGCTCTTGAAGCTACCACCACTGACGTCCATATTACGCTTTTCCTTGGTGTACGTAAGCCTCTGAAACAAACTACATTTCGTAAAATGGTGCCCTTCATATGGATGTGGGCTGCTTTCTCTTCTGGTTCTAAACCTAGACTGGCATTAGTTCATTCTGTGGGTTTCCTTACAGTAATCTTTGGCATCTTCACCAGTAATAACAGGAATAGGGAATGAAATGGTTGACTCAAGTTTGATTCTCTGCACGGATCCTGACCAGAAAGTCCAGTAACTGTGAAGAAAAGAATATCTCTATAATGTGAACTTAGCACAATGCCTCTAGAAGTGCAAAGGATTCACACACAACCATCTAAAAAGAGTGCCACCATATCAAGTAATTATTGTCAGAGAAACAAGACGCCAACCCTCCAGGTTACAAAAAGTGGTCATTAAAAATTGCTTAAGATTATCAAAAGTCCTTCAGACATTGCTCCATCGCCCTTGGAACCAGTCTCTATTAATGATAAGTACAAATGAATATGTAATTTCAAACATTTACTTTCCTTTTACTCCATGGTGTACCACTCTGGCAGTGTACAAGGTTTGCAGCAGAGGGGAAGGCTCTGGAGGGGTTGTATGTCAGAACAGCAACTAAAAACTGAGAACCAAAACTCCTGTGTATCTAGGTAAGAAAAGGTTTCCTACTCTTTAATCTGCGTACCTAAAAAAAAAAAAAATATATATATATATATATATATATATATATGTATATATATATATATATTTTAATATAAATAAAGGTACATATATCTGGAGAGAAGTATGGAAAACCTATACTTACTGCCATATACTAACCTTCATAATATTTTAGTTCTCAAAACTTATCCGTACATATTTTGGCCCTATGGTATTTTCAACTTGAGATTCTGTGGAATACCAGTTCTAGGGCGTGAGCACGAACACTCATTCCTTGGGCTCGGGATTTTTTTAAATCAGAACCTAAATAAGCAAAGGAAGGGCAGAAAATAGAGACTAGAGGTATTGAATTATATTAAAACACTCTCAAAGGGAGAAAGGATGTTGTTAAGAGCATCAGTGAGCTGAAGAGATGGGATGAAGGAGAATGAGGGAGAAAAAAGAGGCAGGAGGGGAAATCAAGACTATGCAGGGTTGGTGTTGAGCAGACCCAGCATTGAGTCCACAACTGGTGCTGCCAAGAAAACTTTGGGACCATCCTCTTATTTGATCTTTTTACAAATTAAGAACTGAAGTCATACAATATACGCAAGATTCCGCTCACACGTTTGTAGATGATGTGAGTTCCTCAATATCAGCAAAAAAAACCAAAGCTATTTACTCCCTTCAGACGGAAGCTGTTGTGTGGTCTTTTTCCCCCTGAATTACTTCAACAGCTCCCATGCTGAAGGTGGCGGCCTGCACGGTGTGGTTTCCAAAGTGCTCAGAAGAGCCAAATAGACGATGGACTTAGCGATACCCAATCCTCACGGCTGCACAATGGTTACCACCAATCAGCAACTCTTCAACAGGTCCGGATACTTCATTTCCGTGCCTTACAATTTACAGCCGTGGCGCGCGCGCCTCCAAGGCACTCCTGTGTACTAAATAATTCATGGAATTGATTGCGTTCTCTGAAAGGCATGGATCTGGCTGAAGGGTCCGCAGCAATCTTGCTGGTCCAGCTGTCAGGAGAGGAGCCCTCCATCATCCATTACCAGCCTCATTGATGGAGCTCTCTGCCTCAGCACTGTGATCATGTCTATAGCTTCCACCAATTAATGATCAGCAATCCATAGATAACAGAATATACCTGAATTTGTAGATGTATGCTAATATTTCTCTTTTATTTACTCTTTTTTGGGGATCCAGCAAAGTTCCTAGGAAGTTAATGAAAATCGCAGACACTGGGATTTGCTTCTTTCTCTTATCTCTGGTCCCAGGGTTGATCTAAAGTTTTAGAGTTAGGGGAAAGGTACATTTGTAGACATTCTCCACCACCTCTCCTGTTCCTTTATACACAGAGAACATATTCAATTTCCTCCTTAATTATAATCCCTTTCACTTCATGCGCTGAAAATATGTAATGGGATATTTACACTCCCTATTGCACACTTTCTCCAATATTTGTTTTGGTGAAACTTTACAAGAATCTTTAGACGCAAGAATGTTTGTTGGGTGGTCTGAGCGTTGCCAAATTACATAACACATTGATGAATTATACATGTACTTTATGCTGAAATACTTATTCTTTTTAATATGCCTGCTTTTATGATTTTAATGTCTAAAATCGAATAAAGCTCGTTTTGATTTGATTTGACATGACACATCGACTGTTTTGATAATTTTAAATTTCATAAACAAAAAGTTTGCCTGGTTGAAATCTTAAAAATCATGGAACCATTCCACTAATTTCTGCTTTTGAAAACACTACTGTTGGGGTAAAAACAGTCATAAATATGTTGATGCTCTGGCAGGGAAAAAAAATGGGTACCAACGAACACGTTGATTAGAGCAAATCAACTAATAAACATGCATACACATATTTATTACCACATTGCAATGGTCAAATTTGGGTTTACTACCACAATACAGCAAAATTAAATAAGAAAAGCTGGCTCAATGATTCCCTGTAACAATTTCATTACAGAGACAAACAACTCTCTTAAAAGTCTTGAGGACTCTTCAATGTGAATTCCACCTGCTGCACAAATGTGGTCACTGGTAACCTGGTTTTGGTTAAATATCTTAGGTTAAAACAAATACACATGAAAAGATTCTATGGCATACACCACATGTGTAGATGCGCAGAGTATAATCTTCTTTTTCGTACCATTGTTGAGGGAGATGAGGGACGTCATGACTCATCGAAGGCTTGCCTCTGATGAGTCATGGTCTCTTCGTACACTCGACAATGGTAATAAATAGCATCTTACACTGTGCATCTATCTATATCCATATAAATATATGTTCACTGAACAAAACAAAGGTTAAAGTGGAGTTATACGTAGGTCTTCTGATAATAAAATAACCAACCATTTTAAAACTAAAAAAAACGTTGGCTGTGTGTGGCACGGGGCCAGCCACAAGGGCTGGCCAACCAGGCCCCGCGCCCAATCCCCCACAATCAGCTTACCGCAGGCAGACAATGGCCAACAGACGCTATCCCACACTGGTTATTTTTTTCCTATTTTTTTCGCTGGTCCCGCTGTACTTCCATAAGACTTCACGGGGCCATGGTGGCTCCTGCAACAGTCCTGCGGGACTGTAACAACCCAAAAATGCTTTTACGTTTGGCCCCAGTGAGGGTCCCTCTGGAACCCACCCACAAGGGCTAGGGTGTCAGGTATCCCTATCCGCCCCCTTACATCAGGTTTTAAATTTTTTTTTAGGACTCGGGGACTGAGTCTCCAGTCCTGTAATGGCAGCTGCAACATTTCTTTTCATGTTGATGCTAGCTAACCACACCTCTTACTCCCGCGGGACCAGTTTTGGTCTCGTTGGCCCAGGCAATCAGAATGGTTTATTTAGACTTCTGTTACCGCGAGATGCACTGCACTAGAAATGTCTATTTTTTCAACCATAATTTCTCTAAAACAACTGAGTAGATTTACACCAAATCACTTACGGTACACTTCCTGAATAAAGAGCTATCTTGCCGCCAAATTTGGTGTTATTCTGTTCAGCTGTTTTTCATTGTCTAAAATTCCCTATGGAAAAAAATGTTTTGTGCCCCCCACTTTTTCTCGGGCTACTCTTGACGGACCACCCCATATCTTACATATAACTATAGAGTGGTGACTGCAGTATAGAGTCCTAAGCATGCACCCTTAGTTAAAATAAAGATCACAACTCCATGGGCAAAGCAGTTTTCTATTGCTAATAGCTCGCACCCTTTAATAACGAAACAGGAAATTTGACAGATGTATACCTTCACATAGTTTTCATCCTGTAAAATTTTACAAGGATTGGTCAGGGAGGCAAAATTTAGGGGCATCTCAAAATGTAGATTTCCTATTTTTCCTCGTAAAATAGATTTTGGTGATACCCTGTAAATCCATCCAGCGGTTTTTGAAATATGCACAACAGAATGTTACAAAACACATTGGGGCTAATCTACTAAAGATTATCAAATTGCTAAATCAGTCTCCCGCGATTTGCAACTGCTGGAAAAGCTTTTCCATTGTGCAAAACGTACCAACGAATTGTGTGCACCCCAATGCAAATAGTTAAGGATGTAGTACTTTGGAATGTGCTTTTCAAATTTCTTTTTTTGCCAAACTAAAGTACAGAATTGTTATTCTATTCTATAAATCAATAATTTGCAAATTGTGAATAGCTGCGATAAATTAGAAGTAGGTGGTAACCAGGTGCAAAATTAAAAAGAGTTCAAAAACAGTTTAATCTTTCAGAATTCAGCGCTGAGTGCTCTGGTGAGGTGAGTGTGCATGTTGGCTGCACAACAGGAGATAAGAGGGAGAAAGGGAAGGGTTTTAAGGGTGCTTGTAACTTAATTTGAGCAGAGGAGGTGTGTACCAAATACTGATTAAGTCGGTTGATGGTAACAGAGTTATTAGATGAATCTGAGCCCATCCTAGGGAGGGAAACGCAACAAAACCAGGCCATATCTTCTCATGCACAGGTGCTATGATTCCTTCACCTCCTTGCCCAGGTATCTACCAGGGGATAGTGGCTTCTGCATCTGCACTCTGTCAGAAGAGAAATAGGAAAAAGAAGCATCATTCACGAAATACCCAGGTAGTTTGCAATGCTGCCTGCATTGTTACTGTTTTACTGGTATAATAAGGGTGGGCGTAGTTCGCGAAGTAGCACTTCGCGAAGCTACGCAAAGTGAAGTTCGCACTACGCGAGCTACGCGTAGCACTTCGCGAACTGCGTAGTAACATGTTCGCACTGTGCAAGATGTTGTTTTCAATGATTGCACAGTGCGGACAAGCAACCGGCACTGTGCAATCATTGAAAATGGCATCTTGCACAGTGCGAGCTGTAGTTTTCTGCTGCTCGAGTAGATTTTTACTCGAGCGGCAGCTTTCTCAACGCGAACTGGTAGTTTCTCATCGCGAGCGGTCGCGAGCATACGCGACCCCTCGCAATGAGAAACCTGACCTCCTCGCGTTGGGAATCTCGCCGGGAGGTTTATTTTCCATGCTTGCGATCGCCAACTTGATGTTGCTGATCGCGAACAAGGAAAAAGTCTCGCCGGGATGTCATTTTGCTTGCTCGCGGTCGCCAACGTGACGTTGAGGACCGCGAGCAAGCAAAAAATGACCGCAGCACTACGCAACACTACGCTACGCGTGTTCGCACTGTGCTACGTGCAGTTCGCGTAGTGCGAAGTAGCGCGAACATCGCAAACTACGCGAGCGTAGCGTAGTGCTTCGCCCAGGCTTATATAATATCCAGCGAATACAAGACTCCTTCCTGACATTCAGCCTTTTACAATCACCGGGCGAGGGGCGAGCTTTGAGATGGTTATCGGCTAGGTAAGTTATCACAACATTCTTATGCATACCATATCCACCATTGCTCAAGTGGCTACATATCTTTTTGTGTCGGCGACAGTGCATATGCATGTGGCCCATGGATGGTGACCTCAAAACATAATCCATGGAGCTGGGGGAGAGCGGAAAGTGGTGGCCGCTACCTGTTAGCAGCAGCGGGGCACGGTGGGGGGAAGGAAATCTACTGTAAAATAATAGCAAACTCCATAATGTTACACAACATAGCACTCAATCAATCAATCCAGGATTTGTAGAGCACGGCAGCCTCACCCGTGAGGATCTCGAGACGCTGCGAAAGAGCCTTCCACTTGAACCTGACAGTGAGGAACTGATGATGAGGAAGACCCGCCATACCCATCACAAATGGAAATTACAAGTTACTATTCTTGAGAAATTGAACAAGAACATTTTTGTGAAGTTAAAAAAAAAATCACGAAATCACATTTCAATGCACTTTGCTACTACTTTTTCCTTCCTTTTCCACCTGCTGTTTTCGCAGTGGGATGTTGTGTTTGTCTACACTCGATGTCAGCAATCCTGCTTCGCCTTCCACCGACAATCTTTTGTACAGATGTGCTGCTCATACTTGATGCTTTTTCGCTAGTGCCTGGTGGTAATGCTCCACAGAACGAGGCACTGAAGGTTTGCAATTCCTCTTGGGTATGAGTGACTCAGGCAAGATGGTTTGTTAAGCTGCCACTTTGTCAGAGTCTGACAAGCTCCACCAGTAGATTAGAGGAATGTTGGCATAGGATGGTTGCAGAAGAGGCAAGTCACTCTACACAGCTGAAAGATCCTTGTCGGCAGCGTCTTGCATAGCACTGTACATTTAAAAAAGCACAGAGAGGCAACATATGCATTTCAGAATGCACAGATGCACAGTAGACAAAATAACTAATATTAACTATGATCCTTTAATGAGTTCTTGGACCACATATGGCGTAGGATGATGGAATAGTACAGCCAACAGTGCAGCCAACGCGTTTCGCCCTAAATAGGGCTTCCTCAGGGCAGTAAATAAGCGCAGATTTCACAGTGCCTTGTGTTGGTTTTCTTGCATCCCCAACATATTGGTTTTTAACTTTGGCGATGGTGTACCAACAACTCTTCATGCTCTGATGCTGCACTGATTGGTCTCTTGTCTTTTGATGTTGGAAGCTGATAAGGTATGAAGTAGGCTAATATGCGCCTACTAACAGTGAGTGGTGAAGTAGTGCTGGCTCGTACACTTAGAGTTGTTACAGCACTTTGACTGCCTCCTTGTACTGGGCCGCGAGTTGCTGTTTGTTGACTATGTCTCTCACTTCTTACATCCTCAGCCTTTGCTCTATGAAGTGATGTGCTTCCTTCTCCCCTTGTTTGTTGACTTCTTTATCCTGTGAGACTTCAGACACTGTGGTCTGTAAGGCGTCAGAACTGGTGGCAGGTCAGTGATATGCTGTAAAAGAAGCCTGAGAGTAAGTATACATTCATACTTTCACACACATCTAAGCCATCATCTGTGAACATAAGCTGATGTTAAAGTAATGTGAGGTAAGTAGCAACCAGGTGTGTGGCCTAATGCAAACGTGTACACACCTCCACACGTATACATACACGCCTCCAAAGTTTCCTAATTTGGAAGTTGTACAATTTTATTGCATGGCCTAAGGGTGTACAGTCATTTTTTTACTAGACTGCATGTACCTTACACTAGTAACCCTTTGAAAAGACGTGTAATGGATCTGTGAAAAGAGTCAGCATTTTTCTAATCCTTTGAGTGAGTAGTCGCAAAGCAAGAGAGAATGGTGTGTTATGTGTCTATAAGTATCCCCCTTAACACAAATGCTATCTAGCCATTCATAAATTGCACATACCTGCTGAAGCTGTTGTTGCTGATGTGTCTATGCTGCTGAAACCTGTTAAATCCTCTGGCAGGAGTGTACGCGTAGTCTCCTGCCTTCCTACCACAAGCTTCTCTTCAGTGTCCGAATGGAGGCGTACCACTGCTTGCATATCTCTTTAACACACCTGTTAGTAGCGCCAACAGCATTGATCATCTGTTGTGTATGGGACTATAACTGTCTTTTTTGTACCGTAGGAAAACATTTGTAAGGCCTTGGTGAATAAATTGTCAATTTCATCTATGCATTCCTCAGCAAAAATGTCCAACTCCTGATCAATTTTCTCTTGCGCCTCCTGCTCCCATCATCCTGGGGTTCTGGCTTTTCGTGGCACGGGATTTGGTGGATTGGAGCAGTTTCCCTTTTGAAAGCTTCTCACTGCTTCTATGCTGTGGACTGGTGCACTCCTACTGGCTCACTTCCTTGTTTGCTGATGTCACAGACATGAGAGAGTACGATGTTCTTAATTTGCGGATGATACCGAGTCCTTGTATACGAATCGATATTCCTATACAACAAATTCTAAGAAATTGTTATTTGAGGCCTTGCTGTATTTTTACGTAGAAATTTGCGGTTTCTTATTAGCGAATCACTACTTAAGTTAAATAAGGAATAGCAAAATCATGTTTTTGTACAGCAGACCACTTGGTACCCAAGTTTGTGAATCATTTCACAATTAGTGGTCTGAAGCTGATCTTGAATCTGATTGGCTGAAAGAAGCTGATAATTTACCACCAAATGGATTTGCTCTTTCGGTAACTGTGAGCCTGTGAAAAAAAATGGTCGTACCTAATGGGGAAGTGATGGAGCCTCCCACATACAAGAAGGGTAGGGGCCATTTTCGTTGGGGTGGAAAACACCCAGTTATTCCAGACAAATGGCTATTTCTAGCCACAGGTCAGAGGTTTAGATAGAATAAATATATTATCTCCTAAAATCTCAATTGTAATCTTAACCCTAACTCTAACCCTTCCTCAGATGGTCCCCTTAAGGTACCAAAGCTTTTTCTAGTTATTTCCGCAGTGGGATTCCTGAAAGCGTCAGCAAATGGGTGGAAGGGTTTACTATATTTAACCCCACCTATATGAAAATATTTCACTTACGAAGGCATTGCAGCTACAAGGCAAAACCTTTAAGGAAGGAATTAGCAAAGAGAGATCCGTTCTACTTTTCAATAAAATGACAAGAGGTCCTGTCAATCAGTAAATAATAGCTACATTCGGTTAAAATAGGCATAAAACATAACATACAAATAGCAAAACAATTCAGTAACAGATCTTCAAACTTGCTAAAAACAAAGAAGGAATAACATTAAAAAAAGATTATTAAAATTGATAAATTTCCAAAGTACATGATATTTTATACCTTATTTGTACAAACATCTTTATAAAGTTACCAAGATGTTCTGTTAAACTGAATATCAAGATTATTTTAAAAGGGTTTTTAGTACATATATTCTAGAAACTAGTATGTAATGTGAAAAGCTTTGAACTTTTTTCTACTTTTTCATACATGCCAACATTTTAAAATGGAAAGTGGGAGATTTTGAAGAAAAACTAAGGGAATGTATTTTCCACGCTACTTACATAGAATTAGGGGCAATTTTAGGAGGAAGACAGCTAAAAAAAAATCTATTTTTGGCTTAAAAAATCAGAAGACTCCAAACTTTCTGCGGATCTAGTGGCATATCTCAGATGGAGTACTCGAGCCGTAAAATAAAAAACACACTGCTCTACCGGATGTGAACTATTGGAATATTTCCCAAGTGCCTTTTCAGATCTGCCTGTAACACACAGTGGGCGCGATTCAAAGGATTTTGTCGTGCTTAGTGTGACTTACTTCTGTGGTACTAGTGGCCTCCTCTTGATGTACTGGGGTAAGCAATGAGTACTCTAGCTTACCTCTGCAATTTAGGGCTAAGCCAGGAGTACTACAAGGGTAAGCCTATGCACAGGCACGCATTTTAGCCAGGTTCTTTGAAAAATTATTCTTTAAATGCACCATCTAATTCTAAGTCATCGTCCCCCTCCTAGGAGTGAAGTACCTTCCCATACCCCCTCGGCTAGTCCTGTCTTACTTGTTATGCTCCCTCTGTTATGCGGTTTGCACACAGTTGTTACACGCCATCTCTTTTAAAGTTCGTCTTCTGCAACGGGAGCAACTCATACTTGTATGTTGACAGAATGAGTAGTAGCTCTAAACGGGTAACAATAAAGCAGCTCACGATAAGGCCCCTTGAATTAAAAAAAGCTGAAATCATCATCATCTGTTTATTCTCTATTGTGATTTATTGCACTCACCGGACCAGGGCATCAATACAATTTACAAGAAATAATAAAACTAGAATAGAACAGCCATGCATTAAAACCATAAAATAAAATGTGAAGTGGGATTTGTGTATTGAAAGGCCAAATGAAAGCATTGCGTCCCACAGGGTACAATTCACAAAATATTGTTATTGAAACCATGGTTTTATAAGAACACATTAGCAGCACAAGCAGAAACATGCATTTTGGGAGAAATGTTTTCTATTTATTTAATTACCATAGTGAGATTTACAAAAGGTGAGGAAAACCAGCAAACTAATGAAAATAAAATTTAAAGGAATGCATAAAAATGTTAATGCCTGCTGATAAGAGCCTCTCAACGATGGCGGCTGCGTTAGAAGTGGAAGAAAAGGTGTCAAACGAAAATGAGACCAGGGTGTTGCAGGATGTTGACATAGGTGAGAGGCAGGTGTAACACAGAGGGCCTGAGTCACAAAGTTATTTGTAATGTGCATATGTCTTATTTTGCCGAACCAGTCCAAAACTTCAATAAAGAAGGCGCTGATTCCGTGGGTAAGTAACCAAAGAAAGATTATTTTAATACCACAAGACCTAGACGCGTTTCGGCGGCGGACCGCCTTGCTCACGTCTTATTTTGCATTGACATCTGTTTGTAAATTAAATTGTAGCTATTTCCTATTCTTTGCTATCAAAGTAGGCAGAATTTATTGCTGTTCTATGGAATAACTATATGGTATTCACAAAGAACCGATTGTATATTAGCTCTATGTTTGATTATTTTACATACTACACAATTTGTACCTGTTTAGTATTAAGAAATTAAATAACTTTTTAAATTATATTTTAGATATTATTTAGATAATCCATGGAATATCTACGAGTGCAACCTAGAGACATTTACAAGTACTTAAAGTACACACAGGGACACACACATATTTCACTGACTTAGGCCACTTGTTACACATTAGTAAAAAAGGCTTAATTTATGCTAGTATAAAGAGACATTATTACTGGTTAAATTATATGACATAAGTTTGTTTATAGTTGTAAGTCCTGACAATGCTTAAGTAAATTGGGTCCATAAACCGAAGTTGGAAGAGACAGTAGCTGGCCAAGTGAGACACTTAGGAACATGTATGCAAGAGGCAGACTGTTGACTGCAAAATAAGCCAACACAGAGCCAGAAAGCAGGCAAGAAATCTAACATGGGGAACAACAATAATTTAGACAGGAGAATATCAGAATCTGAATGGAGAATGTTAGAGATGATAAGGGTTAGAAAAGGTTGACACTTCCTGGTGTTAAGTATTTGCAGATGGATTTTGCTACTGAAAATAAGAATTGGGTAGTTTAGAGATTGGTAGAAAGGGGAAATTTATCTTCCACCAACAAATGCCCTGTTCTCCGTATTGCGTATATACGGCTGAGTTTCCAAAGGTGTGGCATCACCAGGAAAAACCAACAGGGGTACCATCTGCTAAGGGACTGATGTCTTTTGAGCGTCGGCAGCCCCAACCTATGTAGGGTAGGCCATTCAAGACTGATTTTGAGGTCTCTTCTACAAACAGTGTCTGCTGTCGAAAGAACTTTTGAGTATAATACCAATATTTACAGAGAACTGTGGGTCAGCCCACTGCCTGTCATTGGTTCGATTTACTGTCAACAAATTTGCCGGCTTCTTATTCAATATCTTGCTTTCCTCTTCCTGTGTTTATCCTGCCAATTGAGAATATCTTTCTCTCTCATCCGTTTGTTTGGATGACATGTCTCTTTCTTACATTGAGGAAACTACTTTATTTTCTCCTGTTTTCAGTACTCCATTGGAGTTCATGTATTTCCTCCCTCCATCCCCTATGTGCTGACTTCCTGCTAAGTTGCTTTAACAGTGCATTTTAAGTTGTTTTCTTTTACTCAATGCTCCATTGCACAGCAGTGTTTGTTTTCACCAGGGAATTTAACATTGCTTAATTAGTTGTCAGTAATGCAGTTATCAGTTCTTCTGTTTTTTTATACCGTTGTAAAATTTCAGCCAGGCTTGTCGCCTACTGCCTTCTCTGCCTGTGAAAAACACCTCTGTTTTCTGTAAGAGTTGAAGTGAATTGAGATCCCCAGGCACCTGCAGTATGCTGAGGTATTTCTGTAGTGCCTTACTTCATGTGCACTATTGGTATCACTTTCTAATGTGACTGATTACTCTGTGAATTTCCCTCTTCCAAATAATTTTCTAAATAAGCTGGAACACTCAACACTCTAAAACTACTGCACGTTTTTGTAAATGCGTATTTAAAAAAGCTGGCAAACCCTAAAACTCCTTTATGCCATTATTGTTTGGAGGGTTCCAGACCAGGACTGGTTTGCTGCAGAGCACGGGCAAAGCCAAAAAGGAGCGAGAGCTGTTAGCTTTGCCAATGTTTGTTTCTGTTTCTGACCACTGTGGGATGCTTCCTCACAGGAAGCAAACTCCCTATGCATTAGGATAATTAGTTTCTAGTTTTAAAGAAATCCAGTTTTTAAGGTTTGCTTTCATTAAACCAAAACAAAGCGAACGAGCTGCCATGAGTTAACAGCCCATCCAACATTACATTATTGCCGCAAGCGTTCGTATCATGACAAACAGAGCGCATTCCTCCACAATGCCCAGCCTCATGGGGGATACTCTCTAGGCTTGGCGGAACTCCACCACCCTAGCAGTATGGCAGCCTTCAGCAAACCTTTAACTAGAACCTAAGGTTGAACTATATATCAAGGTTGCTGGTCACAGATCTCAAGGACATATAGCGTAAGGGAGGACACATATCAAAGGAGGTATGCAATTAAAAGTAACCGTGCAAGGAATGTCAGCGCTCCATGCAAAACAGAAATAAGCCTTCTAAAGTGCTCTCAGTAAACTGAAAAAATATTTTGCAGGTCTTTTGAAGTAAGCGGACACCGATACTTGGTAGCAGGGTTAGGCTGTGCTCAACCTAATCTAATGGAAGCACTAGCGACATGTATCGAGAGTTTATCAGAAGGAAACTGCTAGTAGTGAAATATAAGACCCCTGCTGTGTTACAAGAATGAGTAGGATGCTTCCTAAAGATGACATTTTCTGCACCATGGAGTCACCAACACCACCTGTCTCGAGAAGTTTTGTTATGTTCAGGATACTAGGCTATTTAAGAAACAGTTGAAGACTTTACTCTTTAATCAAGCCATCTAATCTCTGACCCTCTGCTCCTATGTCCACCAGCCGTGCCGGGACACTCTTGAGTATCCGTGCGTGATATAAATGCATTGTAACATAACGTAACATGTTGCTGGTTTGTATTGTGTTTTTACCACCATCACTTGGCAGCCTCCAGGTGGTGGCAACAGGGATGAAAACTAGGGATGAGGGAGAGAGTTCTAGATATCCTGGTCCTCTCCACAGGGTTACTATCGAAACTCATTCATCTGAAGGTTGTGAGAAGCAGCCTTAGGGGTCTGGTTGGCAGATAGAGAGAGAAATCAGAAGAGGTACTAGTGGGAGGCGGAGCAAGAGGGAACAAGAGAAGGGAGGTGATAGAAGTCTGGGGTGGGATATTCTGGAGTGAAGGTGACAGTGAGTGGAAAGGGAGCATTATTCATTTAAAATTGAGAGAGATTGTTAGAGAGCTACTAGGGCAGGGTAGCGAGCGAGTCCCTGGAGCTACAACATGTAGAAACGAATTGAAAGGCTGTGCATCTGTGGAATAGATCTCAGAGCCGTTCAGGCTCTTTGCCGCTGGAACAGCAAGTCCTAGTGGTGACAGGCTCACAAATTCTATGGTGTGGTTCGTCGGCTACGTAATACTGCACCATCCATCCACTGAAAGAAAGGGCTCCGCAGCTCAGCACCTAACACCGAAGCCATCCACTCCAATGGCAAAAGGTTCTGCAAATTTGAAACAAAAATAAGGTCCGGCTTTAACGCTGTACTATAGCTTTTATGAAGCATACTCCTAAAGATTGTGAATCCCAGAGTCCTTTCGAAGGGGTCGAGTGAGTATCTATTCAGTGTGCTATGAATTGCTGAAAAATGTTGGTTTTATGCTTTTTTATGTTTTATAAAGCTTGCAAGTATCGAAAGGTGCTCTGGCGCTATGGGAACGAAAGCAAGCAAGAGCACAATAAAGTTACAAACAAAAGAGATGTTTTGAGTGCCTTGCTGAAAAAGCAGATGGCTAGGTGCGGAAGGGAGGGTCAGAAGGAGGTTATTCCACCTCTAGACCGCGAAGGCTCGACCACCTGTGCGTTTTCTGTAGAATCTTGGGAGATTTGCCAGCAAAAAAGAAGATGAATAAAGTTGTCTGGATGGGCTGTAAGTCAGTCATTTAGTTTGTTGTACCTGCTCTGTATGCCGCTTTATGACAATAATAGTGCCTTAAAAGACAAATGTTTGCTTGCTGGTAGCAAGTGCAACCTTAGCAGATACACTGGCAGATCTGGGGAGCTCTGTAATTGCGAAAAATTGTTTTGTGATTTTATCATTTTAAATTGTGTATGATTTTTATGTGTATGATTTATTGTGTTACATAAAAAATTCTTTGGATGAATTTACATTGATTATTAAAATACAGATTTATTTTATCATTTTTGTTTCATGACAAGTGCTTCTTACAGATTCAGTATTGAGGGGGACAGTGAAGTGTAAATATGAGTGTGTTTGAGGATTGAGAGGATAGTAATCGTTGATCAATAGCCAAGAGGTACATATACTTTTATACTTGAGCTCTGTTTTTAGCCTAGCCTTGCATTGTCTCAGGCATGCTGGAAGGCCAAGAACAGATTACTGCAGTAGTCCAAACGGCTAGTGACTATTGCCGGTGCCAGCGTTTCTCTGCTTTAATAGAAGTCAACTGGGAAATATTTTCTCCCGAATACTATTTTAAAATCTCCTACTTTCCTCTTTTAAAACGTTGGACTGCATGGATTTGGATTCTTATTTAGGAAACAGCACTTTTGGTTTTAGATTTCTACAGCCTATAGGCAGTATTAATTTAAATTGGGCCGGTAACTGTAGATGGCGGAGTCTGGCACACACTTTTCTTATTTTTTATTATAAGATTTCGACCTAAAGCATTAGAAAAGAGATAAAGGGAGAAGGAAGAAGAATGAAATTAGCAACAAAGGGAGCAAAGGTGGATGATTGAGTATCAAACTTGAGATAAAGATGGAGGGTGGTGGGAGGGAGAAGCAAGAAAGGGGTACACACTGGACTGAGCTGCTGTTCAGAAATACTGGCATCCTCTCTCGCCAGTGCAACAGTCCTAGAAAAAAATGTGCCCCTGCTTTTATTACTTTTATTTCTTCATTATTTACAAATTAACCACTAACTAAAGGTTTTATCATGTGCATTTGCGTCGGTTTACAAGCGGAGGTTGGCGGCAGGACCGATGCCTGGCGCGGCCGCTTGGCAGCAGACCAGCCCTCTCCGTTTGTTTAATATCCCTGACACAACATCCCAGGTTCTCTGTGTAATTGTCGAAAGCATTAAACAAGATCGTCTCGTTGGAAGAACACAGAGGTAATTTGGTAACAAATCTATAGTGTTGCCGTGTCGCGCATGTTTTCGCGATGAGCTCTGGGCCTCTGAAACCCCGCGCTTTTGTGTCTGGCCTGCCGCAGCGGCGCTCTCAACCATTTCCGCCCCCACCCAGGAGCGGGGGGCCGCCACGGCGGTCACGTGACCAGCCCGGTACCCGCAGCTGCCGCGCTTTGCGCGCAGGATGGGCCATCATTAGCCGGATTTACATAGAGTGTCATGGCGCGCGCCGCGCGAGGGACGCCACGCGGCCAGGCCACACCAGCGGCTCGCGCATCTTCCTGCGCCTCGTTCTCGCCGAGCATACTGGGAGATCTTATCGTCTGTTTGCAGGTTGTACTGCCTGGCGCCAGGAGAGCAAACATCTCATTGTTATTCTCCTAGCCAGAAGGAAGGACGGAGCGGGCAGCTGCTCGACGGTCTCGGATGGGATAGTGATTGCGCAGCGAACACGTTCTTTCCCTGTAACCCTGCTTCTCACCATCGTCCCGGGCTCCCAGTGTTAAGACTTCCTCAGAGCCGTGTTAGCAACACGGACCCAGATGTGTGCGATACAGCACAGGATGCAAAAATCACACTTCTGCACACCCCGCTATGCAGATATTACAGCGGCAAAGCCGCGAGTGATGCGTTCAGATAATAACACTTTCCGTGCCAAGATTTTTTAAAACTCTTTGATGAAATGTTGCTCCAACTGATGTGAACCAAGCCTACATTTCCCGAAATGCACCGATTTATTAAGGGAAATCTGGCAAATAGCCATATCACAAGCAAAAAGGTGGGAAACATTTAAAGGCCACTTTTTACAACATTCTGTCAGAATTGCTAGCTTGAAAACTGAATCAAGAATTCGTTGAGGCCTGTAGGCATACATCATTAAAAATGTAACTTAAAGTTACATTTACGCCAAAATGCCAGGATGTGTGAAAGTCACTCTCTCCTGACAACGAGCCAGTGAACTCATTCTGGAATGAATAATCAATGTACTGTTCTGCTACTGGTTTTTGTTGCCCTATTATTAAATGTTTTTGAGTAGTGATTCTTAACCTGGTGCCTGCGGACCTCTAGGGGTCTAGGATTTCTACTCGGTGGGGTTTGGTACTGTTTCAAAAAATCCAATAATATTAGCAAATTAATAAAAAATATATGCATAAAAAACAAAATCAAAACTTTAAAAAACTATAAATCTGTAAGAATTTTTATTTTGAAGGCTAAAAATGAAGCTGGTACCCTTAGCTAATGCAAGGGAGCAGAATAAGTACAGCAGACAGACTCTAGTATGGATGACCGGTGACCTCAGCACTGTTGTGCACAACCAAAAGAGAACACACAATATAAGCAAAAAGGATAAAGTGATATGCAGGAGTCTACCATATTGCTTTGTCTTTAAGAAACAAACCCACATTTTGAAAAGCGCAAAGGTTCCCATTACAATTAAAATGTCAATTTTTTTTATATTTTTTCTTTGTGAACTACATACAATATTTCAAAATCTGTACATTTGCTTAATATATACTTTTTCTGTACTCCAATTATTGTTTTGAGACTCAAACTGTACATGGTGCTTAGGCCGGCATCCCCGGCTTCCAGCAGTGAATCCATTGGGTACATAGAAATGTAAAGGTTAAGAGTTTATTCAAACCAGTACCAATGTGTTTGCTCAGTCAAAATGGAGCTGCAGTAGCAACATAAAGGTAAACACTATGACCACCTCCTATTGTTAGTCATTACTCTTTATAAAGTCCCAATATGTCTGGCCGAAAACATTGGCTGATTTTTAAATTCTGAACACAACATGGGCATTGTGGTAGAAAAGGCTAGCAACATTTCTATAAAACAAATTATGTAAGAAATTACCTCACACTTATCTTCCAAGTGATTGTTTTATGGACAATAAGCTCTAATGTTGCATACACTTTGTTATATTGAATGAAACCCAACATTTATATGATAGTAGAAAAAAACCTACTGGTTTTCGATCAGTTTACATTTCAGAAGTTATTGGTTTGAAAGTGCTAAAAAGTGTACATTAAATGTACCATGCTTGAGGATAAAATTAAGGTAGCAGAAGAAAATACTAAAGAAAAGGTTGCTATTTTGCTGTGAAGCTCACTCTGGATGTGTCCAAATTAATTCTGTTAAGTATTCCGGGTATATATTTAAGGCAGCTGGGTGTGAAATTTACCCTTGCAATTTTGCAAAATGTGGCTATTTTCCAAATCTCATCTGTACTAAGATTTGTGAAAACACATGCAGAATAATTTTCCTAAAACAATTTGGAAGGAGCTCCCCCGGCCAGAATAGGTTTATTTCTCACAAAGCCTTATTTTGCGCAACTCTTTACCCCCCCACAATTTAAAAAAAAACTTTGAGATCTTGACACAGCTTGAGAAATTTTGAAGAAAACTTCATAAATTTTCAGGCAAAAAACCTTTGCAACCATGCACAGAATGGATTTATAATTCTAGATTTTTGAAAAGATCATATAGCACTCACTTTCAAGTGAACAAGTATTAAATTAGTGAGTTTGTGACGTCTCTGGACTATAAAATCACAGATGCTAGAAACTTTTTTTTGGATGGTTTGTCAAAGACATTAAATGCACCCCCTGCACACAAGGAAATCATTTTTATGCCCCATTCTTTGGATAATATAACTCCTCCCATGCCTCCCACTCTATTAAGTCTAGGACTTTGTTCTAGTTTAAACTGTTCCACCAGATGATCTTATTAGTAGCACTAGGGGCCAGATAGCTAACTAGTACCCAGACAACCACTGCCTTAGTATTGCAGTGATCTTGTTCAACAATTGATTCTTATACTTATAAGCTTTGCAAATGCCTCCATTGGACAGACTGACAACTATGGAGATCAATCTCAGACGATTTCCAAGTTTACTGGAAATCTGTTGTCATAACTAAAATAGGAAACTGCTTTAGACATGAGGAGCAAACCTTGATATAGACAAACATAGTTACAATTAAATAATGCGAAATCAGAGGTGTTATTATGCAAATGAGATTGTAAATTTTTCTTGGAAATTCACTCTTTTAGGGATTGAAGACCCTGATACTCCCATAACCAGTAAAGGTAAGATCTTGAAGGTGAACCTGAAAGTTAAGGTATCACTGACGTCCCACGTGAAAGCAGCTGTTCGCTCAGGTCTGTAATACGTGAAGCTTTTTCATAAGAACAGGCCCTTCAAGTCTCATTGTCAGCTAGATTGTGATGCTGAGGGCGCTAATCTGGACTATTGTAATGCCCTTCATCCATAAGTGGTCTCAGTTTCCACAGAATAGGGCTGCAGGTACACTCTTTGGAGTAGCCGCGCGCTCTACAAATCCCAGATAACATAACATAACTGAAAATCAGACTCCTCATTTTACAGCAAAGGTACAGAGAAGCCCTCATCATCAGTGGTGAAGCTGTGGAATGGTTGCCAGTCAGGGAAAAAAAAAAAAGTAAAACTCTGTTTGGTGTTCATCAGGAGATATATGAAACTCCACTTAACTATCCGAAACAGCAGGTAAAGTTTATTCTTTTGCTAGAGTAATATGATCATAGACTATTTCACTACAAGATGTTCAAAAATGTATAGCACTGGAGATGGTGGTAGGATTTATTTTGTGTTGCATACACCTGTGAAAAAGTCACTTTTACCCGAGTCGTGTAGCCGAGTGTTAATGACCCCATTTACAGCCATTAATGTGCTAACATTTTATAATCCAATATGGATGTCATTTTACTGTAGTCTGAGGCTTCCTTGGACATTGAATGTATTTGTTCATTTTTGTGACTCAAATACGCCCTGAAGCCAGAAACCCCCAAATTGTACATATGGACATTTCCTAAAGATGTAACCTCGCTTTCGAATTTGGCAAGTGAAAAAGGAATTTGGGAGAAAAATGAACCTATTATTGCTCAAATAAATTATATTTTCTCCTCCAGAAAACTCACCCCTTCCTCAAGGGGAAAATCCTGACACCTCTTTTGTTAAATACGTTTTTGCTAAGAGCCACACTTTTCTGTCACATGATTAGGCTATATTTACTTCCATCTAGCATATATATACTGGCTTGGTGTTTGTATATTTTTTAGCATGATGCTCCAAAGGGCTGTTTTATAGTTAGAGCCCTGGTCAGTGTAAATAGCAATTGTCTTTGATTTTTTGCTATGCGGGCTGCAATTCTGCAGGATATCCTAGCGGGACTCTAGACTTCTCGACTTTGTGTTTCATTTTGAACAGATGGTACATGTGGCATCTGATAACACCTTAAAAGAAAGCAGGGGAATTCTGGACTGAGTTCCACAACAACAACGGCAGGTACCAGAGGAAAGCGAGAAGTGTCTCCATGGGAACTGGGCAGAGAACGGCCCAATGCTGGGCCTGACAAAGTGGCTAAAATATGACCGCAAATTGAACAAACATTTGAGGAAAAGTCGAACAGCACATTTCATTTGCTTGTAGTTTGCTTGCATGGCTTCAATTTTATTGTCATAAAGTATTATCAAAAAAGGGTATGCACAGATCTCTGGGTAGGAGACAGCGGGGAATAAAAAGGAAAATAGTTGCGTTGGTGGAACTAGAGGTAATCCAGGTAAAATAAAGGAAAATGAACATGAGCGTGAACCCAAGCTATAGAACAAGTGGGGACGATAGGTAGGTGTTCGAGGATCCAGAGCATAGAGCCTTGAAGGATGAACGTGTGAGAGGTAAAGACTTTGATCCTGCCCCTCTGGCCGCTCCACGAGCTCCCTGGGTGTTGACTAAAGGGACGCAATGGGATCTTTGAGTCTGAGTGAACGATGCCTAACCCCCCCCCTCCACCCCACCACTTAATCATTTAGAAAAAATATAACTCAAGGGAACCCTATGGCATTTTCCATTTCGTTTACTACCTCCCTCCATGGGATGAGCAGCGGACCCAATGCCTGCAGACCCTTTTCCGCATTACCTGAGTGTGAGGGAATTGTATGAGGAGGTTTTTTGGGGGTCAGACAGTCAAATTGTAGCGAGCCCCCACCAAACGGGCCTCCTGCCCATGCTATGTCCTACAATATAGTAAATGTTTTCAGAAATATTTATGAAAGTGGGTGGGACTTAACTAATGAGGATGGGAAGATGTCAGTTCCAGAACATGGTACCTTTTGGTACAGAGAGAGATTAGCTACTCTGCAGAAGAGGCTGAAAGACTCTAGGAAATAATAGATGCCGATCAGTGGCCACTCTTTATACAGTGGCATGAAGAGGCACACATACATAAGCATGATGCTCAAACCCACCATTTGAAAGAAATTGAGGATACAATGGAATATCAATTTAGCCACCATATGGACTGAGGTAAGGTTTGTGCTCCGACTGCTCCCTATTAATTTCCCTAGATTACTGATCGACTAGAGAAAGAAATAGACAGCGAAAGCAGAGGGAAAGGGGATTTGTTGGACATGCCCGCCATGCTAGCCAATGGCGCTGGTAGTGCACCTGATAATGCACTCACAAACATATTTTAGCTCGTCTGACGGAGCTGACTCAGGAAGCTGTTGGTGCTGCTTTTGTGTAGGGATTATTACCACATTTAAGAGTCAGTTTACTTCCATATGTTTTGGATAACAAACCAAAAAGCTAGCAGAATTGGTGATGGTTACCAATCAACGCATGGAATTGCAGAAGAAAAAAAAAATGTTGAATCAAAATGAATGTCCTTGAAATTGCAAAACATGCAACGAGTGATTACTGGAGTGGGGAGAGAATGAGGAGAAAGCAAAGAAAAGCAGGCATCTGGAAGAATTGGGAGAGGAAACAGAGGTGCAGAGGATTTAGAAGTTCTTGCTTTGCACGTGGTCAGCTAGGACACTGGAAGCAAGATTGTTTTAATATGGCTTCCGAAGCACCCAGGCTCCCTGACCAACCTGGGTACCATTAAATTGCCCTTAATCCTTGCCCCAAGGTTGAGGGCAGCCAGAGAGGTTCCGACTGTTTAATTTATTCGTAATTGCAATAAATCAAAGCGCCCATATGTGAATTGTTTCATTGATGGTAAATTGACTACTTACCTTATTAATATGTGTCTAAGTCGTTCAGCTCTCAAAACCTCTGCATCTCCGTTATCTCTCTTGGGCTTGCCCATAGACGCAGCCACTATTTCCAATCAGAGACCATTTTCCCGACCATGTGTCCATTTCTGTCGGACTCACAAGTGACAAGCAGTTTGTGTAGTCCAACTTCTCCAGCAGACTTGCTATGCAGGGACATATTATAAAACAAACTGTGTTGTGTCCTAATTAGTTTTAATGACACTTTCCTTAATCTCTTTTACATTGTGCAGAGATTGCCAGTGTGCCAGAGAAGTTTAATAATTTGTCGCCCGCAGTATGACAGATGCAATGAGTGAGCAAGGATTTATTTGTGGGCAGCGATATCTCCAGCGTTTTTGTTGGACACAGTAAATGTGATTCAATGCGGCAGAACATTTCTTTTGAGTTACTTTCCGCTGAGTATTGTTTTCTCCGTGGACTGTTGTTTTTCAGACACCACCAGCAAGAAGGCCATGCATAGTTCATTTGAGGGTCATGAGCCTGCCTTTGCTAGGTTTATAGTTTGTTTTTCAGAGTACATTGTTACAGCTGTAAAGCATGGCCAGCAGTTCTCCCACCTCAAGTATGTAGGAGCTCCAAACAGCAGAATCTCGGTCCTATCAGAGTTACACTGGAAATTACTAGCCCACATCCAGTCCAGGACAATCCTCTAACAACATTTAAAAGACTCCAGGGCATCCAAGGACTCATTTTCAAAAGAAGAGGAACAGCTGTGTATCATCTGCATATGAAATAATCTTTACCCCAAATGTCTCCAACAATGGGGCCTCAAGATAAAAGAGGTGGAGCTCTAAGAAGACCTCTGTGCACCCTAAGGTTGAAGGACTTGTAGCTGTTGAAAATGGTGACATCCACACAGCCTGACCGCTGTTTCCCAACAAGTGAATCCATTCAAGTGCCTGGCCTCCCACCCCACTATCTCTCAATATCTGCAGAAGAGGGGTTAAGAGAAAGTGTTGAATGCAGCAGATAGATCTAATAAGATCAAGATCACAATTTTTCCTTGCTCTAGCATCAGCTTGATGGAATCGACCACTTAGAGAAGGGCTGATTCAGTGCTAGGCCCAGGCAAAAACCCGACTGACAAGGATGTAATAGCTTGAATCTTTCAAGATAATCTGAGAGTTGAATATTAATCAACTTTTATAACATTCTAGCGGCCACCGACAAGAGAGAGATAGGACGATAATTAGCCAGCTGATACCGATCAGCCATAGGCAGGGGCGGCTCCTCCATGTGGGAGGAGGAGCTTCGCCCCACTGCTTTCTCGCACTGTGAGTAAAATGGTATCTTAAATACAATTTTATGTTTCTGCTTCTCGCACTGCGAGAAAGCAGAAGGCAGGGTTTGGTTGGGGGCGGGCGGGTAGGCGTGTCTGCTGGAGGGCAGAGGAGGAGTGGCTTGCCCACTGTTGTGGGCGCTGACTGTTTGGTCGGACCAGTCATACACACTCTGCATTTTCTCTATGTAGGCTGCATGCAGCCTACATAGAGAAAATGGCCTCCACATAGTCTGTGGGGTCGGCGTCCCAGCCAATCACAACGCTGCCATGGCAGCGTTGTGATTGGCTGAGGGGAGGGGATGGAGGCTGCCTGCTGCTGCTTCCTGTTGTAGGCTGATGCAAACCGACAACGTGGGCCGTGTCGGCAAAGGTAAGGTAATGTCATTTTTTTCAAATTAAACCTCCCCCACACGCCCCTCCACCCCCCACCCACGAGTCATACCGGCCGCGACTGGCCATGGGCTTTTTAGCAGTGGGATCACTTTGTCATCAATCTAGTTGGAAGCTGTGCAATCTACAGGGGTTGGGGGGGGTATTAAAAAGGTGGTTGAATAAGAGAATGACCACTTTACTTGCAGAGCATAAGATTGAAGGTGGGCATGCAGCCGTAGAACTAGATTTACAAACCAGGAAGGCCTTTTTTAGATTCTAGTGAAACAGATTTAAATTGAAGAATTTCCCTTCCAGCAGACAGGAGAGGGGCTGTAGGTGAGAGCTCCATCTCTGTAACAAATCCTGATTGTAGCACTATCAATTTTACCTTCAAAATATGAGACTTGAGCCACGTTACATTACCTCTTAGTGGCTAAAAGGGGGTATGTACCATTGAAAGAACTGAATGTTGCACTAATTTTCCCAACACCTATCTTGGCATACATGAGCATATAGATAACATTAAGGAGCACATAGAGAAGTTACATGCAACCCAAGGCATTCCTGACCTAACCATAATGGCATTTGGAAGTGGTTGGGGGACGTTTTCAGCCCTAGTTGAATCTATCCATTGATATTGTTTTAATTGTGGTTGTGATATACATTGCTATTAGACTAATTTGGTACATCATTCCGTGCTCTTGCAAAAATAAAGTGCTACGCAAACAAATGATGTATAGAATGCTGAATAAATCGTATATTCACCCCCAGTCAAGAGATCTGGGTTAAATCCATTGTTATTTTGCTCACCATGCCACCCCAGTTTAGACCCAGCCATTTGCAAATCAGTTTTTACCCTCTTCCTTCTGGGAACAGCTCAGCCCGAACTGCAAGCCAGGTCGTCCTTGGACCAGAAACAAGCATTCTGGGACCGGTTTCAGGGTATTACCCCTCATCAGCCAGGCTAGCTGGAATCCAGTGGCACAGTGAGCAAGGGACCCACATCTGGGCATACCCATGCCACATAGGGTGAAAAGTGCTTCGCACACAAATGATGGACTGAATGCTGAATAAATCATACATTCACCCCCAGTGGGTCCCGGGCTCAATGTGCCACTGGATTCAATCTAGCCTGGCTGGTGAAGGGTGATGCCCCGAAACTAGTCCCAGGATGCTAGTTTCTGGTCCAGGGAAGACCTGGCTTGGCAGTTCGGGCTGGACTGTTCCCATGAGGCACAGGGTCAATACTGATTTGCATATGGCTGGGTCCAAATTGGGGTGGCATGGTGAGCAAAACAACAATTGATTTAACCCAGATTTCTTGACTGGGGAAGAATGTTTGATTTGCTCTGCATTTCGTCCATCATCTGTGTGTCTTTTGCTTTCTTGCCCTAAGTGCGCCGGGTATGCCCAGACATGGGCCCTGGGCTCACTGTGCCACTGGATTCAAGCTAGCCCGGGTGATGCCCCAAAACTGTTTACGTAGTGGGTCGCAACCATGCTCGTCATACTAGCAAATAGCCCCAAAGAATTCTGGATAATGTAGTGGCAGCGGTGAGTACGCCTATGCCACGAGTATGTGAAATAATGCCATCCCTGGACACGTGTTTCGAGGTAATTGCCTCTCGTCAGCAGGGAGCAGGTAGGTATGCGGGGTGCCATGTAGACTGCCAAAATATATAGGTATAGTACCTTTCAAGGCGCGCAGGTGCGGGATCCAGGCTCGTCAGCCCAAAGTCGCTCGAAAGAGCTTTAAATAGTTTATGTAGTGGGTCGCAACCATGCTCGTCATACTAGCAAATAGCCCCAAAGAATTCTGGATAATGTAGTGGCAGCGGTGAGTACGCCTATGCCACGAGTATGTGACATAATGCCATCCCTGGACACGTGTTTCGAGGTAATTGCCTCTCGTCAGCAGGGAGCAGGTAGGTATGCGGGGTGCCATGTAGACTGCCAAAATATATTGGTATAGTATCTTTCAAGGCGCGCAGGTGCGGGATCCAGGCTCGTCAGCCCAAAGTCGCTCGAAAGAGCTTTAAATAGTTTACGTAGTGGGTCGCAACCATGCTCGTCATACTAGCAAATAGCCCCAAAGAATTCTGGATAATGTAGTGGCAGCGGTGAGTACGCCTATGCCACGAGTATGTGAAATAATGCCATCCCTGGACACGTGTTTCGAGGTAATTGCCTCTCGTCAGCAGGGAGCAGGTAGGTATGCGGGGTGCCATGTAGACTGCCAAAATATATAGGTATAGTACCTTTCAAGGCGCGCAGGTGCGGGATCCAGGCTCGTCAGCCCAAAGTCGCTCGAAAGAGCTTTAAATAGTTTACGTAGTGGGTCGCAACCATGCTCGTCATACTAGCAAATAGCCCCAAAGAATTCTGGATAATGTAGTGGCAGCGGTGAGTACGCCTATGCCACGAGTATGTGAAATAATGCCATCCCTGGACACGTGTTTCGAGGTAATTGCCTCTCGACAGCAGGGAGCAGGTAGGTATGCGGGGTGCCATGTAGACTGCCAAAATATATAGGTATAGTACCTTTCAAGGCGCGCAGGTGCGGGATCCAGGCTCGTCAGCCCAAAGTCGCTCGAAAGAGCTTTAAATAGTTTACGTAGTGGGTCGCAACCATGCTCGTCATACTAGCAAATAGCCCCAAAGAATTCTGGATAATGTAGTGGCAGCGGTGAGTACGCCTGTGCCACGAGTATGTGAAATAATGCCATCCCTGGACACGTGTTTCGAGGTAATTGCCTCTCGTCAGCAGGGAGCAGGTAGGTATGCGGGGTGCCATGTAGACTGCCAAAATATATAGGTATAGTACCTTTCAAGGCGCGCAGGTGCGGGATCCAGGCTCGTCAGCCCAAAGTCGCTCGAAAGAGCTTTAAATAGTTTACGTAGTGGGTCGCAACCATGCTCGTCATACTAGCAAATAGCCCCAAAGAATTCTGGATAATGTAGTGGCAGCGGTGAGTACGCCTATGCCACGAGTATGTGAAATAATGCCATCCCTGGACACGTGTTTCGAGGTAATTGCCTCTCGTCAGCAGGGAGCAGGTAGGTATGCGGGGTGCCATGTAGACTGCCAAAATATATAGGTATAGTACCTTTCAAGGCGCGCAGGTGCGGGATCCAGGCTCGTCAGCCCAAAGTCGCTCGAAAGAGCTTTAAATAGTTTACGTAGTGGGTCGCAACCATGCTCGTCATACTAGCAAATAGCCCCAAAGAATTCTGGATAATGTAGTGGCAGCGGTGAGTACGCCTATGCCACGAGTATGTGAAATAATGCCATCCCTGGACACGTGTTTCGAGGTAATTGCCTCTCGTCAGCAGGGAGCAGGTAGGTATGCAGGGTGCCATGTAGACTGCCAAAATATATAGGTATAGTACCTTTCAAGGCGCGCAGGTGCGGGATCCAGGCTCGTCAGCCCAAAGTCGCTCGAAAGAGCTTTAAATAGTTTACATAGTGGGTCGTAACCATGCTCGTCATACTAGCAAATAGCCCCAAAGAATTCTGGATAATGTAGTGGCAGCGGTGAGTACGCCTATGCCACGAGTATGTGAAATAATGCCATCCCTGGACACGTGTTTCGAGGTAATTGCCTCTCGTCAGCAGGGAGCAGGTAGGTATGCGGGGTGCCATGTAGACTGCCAAAATATATAGGTATAGTACCTTTCAAGGCGCGCAGGTGCGGGATCCAGGCTCGTCAGCCCAAAGTCGCTCGAAAGAGCTTTAAATAGTTTACGTAGTGGGTCGCAACCATGCTCGTCATACTAGCAAATAGCCCCAAAGAATTCTGGATAATGTAGTGGCAGCGGTGAGTACGCCTATGCCACGAGTATGTGAAATAATGCCATCCCTGGACACGTGTTTCGAGGTAATTGCCTCTCGTCAGCAGGGAGCATTTATTGTTTATACTTGTAGCATAGGTGTACTCGCCGCTGCTACTTCATTCTCCAGAATCCTATGGGGCTACTTGCTAGTATGACCAGCGGAGTGCGACCCACGTTGTAAGTGTATTTAAAGCTCCCTCGAGCGATTGGCTGACGAGTCAGGATACCGCACCCGCGCGCCGTGAAAGGTACTTAACCTCATATATTTGGCAGTCTACTAGGCACCCCGCATACAGTCCTGTTCCCTGCTGACGAGAGGCAACTACCTCGAAACATGTGTCCAGGGATGGCATTTATTGTTTATACTTGTAGCATAGGTGTACTCGCCGCTGCTACTTCATTCTCCAGAATCCTATGGGGCTACTTGCTAGTATGACCAGCTGAGTGCGACCCACGTTGTAAGTGTATTTAAAGCTCCCTCGAGCGATTGGCTGACGAGTCAGGATACCGCACCCGCGCGCCGTGAAAGGTACTTAACCTCATATATTTGGCAGTCTACTAGGCACCCCGCATGCAGTCCTGCTCACTGCTGACGAGAGGCAACTACCTCGAAACACGTGTCCAGGGATGGCATTTATTGTTTATACTTGTAGCATAGGTGTACTCGCCGCTGCTACTTCATTCTCCAGAATCCTATGGGGCTACTTGCTAGTATGACCAGCGGAGTGCGACCCACGTTGTAAGATGCCCCAAAACTGGTCACAGGATTCTTGTTTCCGGTCCAGGGAGGACCTCGCTTGGCAGTTCGGGCAGGACTGTTGCCATGAGGCACAGGGTCAAGACTGATTTGTATATGGCTTGGTCTAAACTGGGGTGGCATGGTGAACAAAAGAACAATGGATTTAACCCAGATCTCTTGACTGAGGATAAAAGTTTGATTCTCTCTGCATTCTGCCCAACATCTGTGTATCTTTTGCTTGCAGAATAAAGGCACACCCAATACTTTTATGCTGGCTATTTCTCAGGATTGTGATTAAATTAATAATGGAATGGCAAGAGGGGATTCTATTGATCTACCAGATGAAATTTTCCTCCCAGAAAAAAGGGCGTGGGCATTTATTCTGTACCGATGTGCTTGTATCCTATGTATAAACTCCAGTGTAGCCTATTGTTAATCAACACAGATGTTACCAAGAATGTGCCAACATTTTATAATCTAATATAGATATAGTAGTTTAAGGCTCCCTGTGACACTCAAAGTGTTTGTTAATTTTCAAGACTCAAGTAAGCCCTGAAGCCAGAAAGCCCAGAGTTGTACATTTGCACATTTCCTAAAGGTGCAACCTCGCTTTCAAACTTGGCAAGCGATAACAGGATTTGGGAGAATAATGAGCAGAGTACTGTATGAATAAATTAAATATTTTTATCAGGATCCTGCAGCCCTTCCTGGAGGAGCAGATTCTGACACCTGCTCATTAGATATGTTTTTGCTCATTTAAAAATGTTTCTGTCACATGATTACTTCCTATTTACTTATATTGATAGAAAGCATATTTATAGTGGCTTGATTTTTGTATATTTTTAGCACTGTGCTCCAATTTCCCATTTACTAGCAAGAGCCCTGGTCAGTTGAAATGACAATTGTCTTTCATCTTTTGCTGTGCTGCTTGCTGCGCTGCATTAAACAATAGTTGGACTTTAGTGTTCTCGAATTTCTGTTTTATTTCTAATACCCCCATGCATTTTAATCTTCTAGCAAAGGAAATGGGAAAAATTGAGGATCATATGGGAGTGTGAAACTGGTTAACATTTTATCAATTTAGGTCAATCTTTTCTTTCCTGCATTAGTTTTCTTGTTCAGTGCTTCTTTCAGAAACATAGAGCTTTGTAAGTGAAATGGAATTAGATGACTTAGGGGCATATGTATCAAACCCTTTTCCCGTTCGCAAACGGGACGATTCTCAGAATCGGCCCGTTTGCGAACAGGAAAAGGCCTTTTGGGATGTACCATCCCAAAAGGACATCGCAAATTAGAGAATCGCTAAATTTGCGATTCTCTATTTTGCGATTGCATTTATGGAATCGCAAATTCCGATTCCTCAAATGCAATGTATGAAGCCTAGAAAAATTGCAATTTGGCCGTAAGAAATCGCAAATTACCACCAACTTCAAGTTGGTGTTAATTTGCGATTTCATTGAAAAATGCACTTTTTGGCATTTTTCAAAGTGCCATGTGACGCACAGACATGCCCTTAGGGCATGTATGTGCGCCACATGTGCATACATACATATTTCAGGGGTGCAACAGGGTGTCCTTTTGACACCCTAGCACCCTTGAAATTGCATTCTCATTTTGTGATTCTCAAATTGCGAATCGCAAAATGAGAATGTCTTCCCATTCATTCCTATGGGCCTCCTAGCCCATAGGAATGAATGGGAAGGGTTTCCTTAATCGCGATTAGTAATTTGCTAATCGCAATTAAGGAATGCCAAGGAATTGCAAAACATTTGCGAATTTTTTATTACATCCCGTTTTGCAATTCTCAAATAGCGATTCCCTAAAAATCGCTATTTGAGAATTGCAAAAACGGAACTTGATACATATGCCCCCTAGTAACAAAACTAGGAAAAAAACATCTTACATGGAGAATATCATTAAAGCTTTTGTTCCCTCACCGAATCAATAACGCTGAAAAAAATCATGACATCATCAACTGTGATCCAGCATTTTCTGAATGGGATGAGGGGAAATGTGCCCGGCATGGATGAAAGGAAATGTTTATGTAGCTATGAGAATGGTCCATCATCTTGTTCCTTTCAAAGATTCAGTGGTAAATTGAGGACCCAATGTAAACAAATTATGGAGACATCTATAGATATCTAGAACCCTAGTGTATGTTGTGGAGAAATAACTTGCTGTTTAATGCCTTCCAACAAATACAGATTTAGATGCATCCGTAAGATGTGAAGACATTCTCTTTGAGGTATTGGAAGTTTCATAGTATTGAGTTTGCATGACAACCATGGGCGTAAATTAATGGCTGCCAGAGGTATCAAGTTGGCTTGTCCTTTGGTACGCTGGGCACTATCCTCGTAACCCTTGGCTAGCACGTGTTCATAAATTCTGGAGAAATCCAAATGATGCAAAAAAGTACAACATTAAAAAGGTTGCCTTTTTTTTCCTTATATTGAAATTAAATCAGGCAAAGACTATTACATAATGTTGGAAATACCTTAGTACTATTTATTGTGCCTCCTTGAACAAAGCAGACATTTCTCATCTTGATTTAAACCATATTCCGTTTGTCATTGTCCAGTTTTACTTTTTGGCAATGAGGTGCTTCTGTGTAGCTTGTGTTTAAGTTAGGTGTATCAAAAGTTGGAAAGCGAGTTCCAAACGCATGCACAATGTTTTACTAGATTTTTCACCACAAAGGGGTGCATAATTTCGCCAATAATCATTTTACTCGTGTGTTTAGTAAAATAAAGTTGTATGCATATAATGACCTTTCCTCTGCAGACCAGGAGTGATAGCATCTGTTTCTTGCTTTGTTTGTACTGATGGGCAATGTGCTGTCTGTTTTTTAACTGAACAAAGTACTACCCTTTCACATGTGTGAACCAAATTCGGATACATTCAAGGATAAATCGTTTTTTTATAATAAAAAAACAAAATCCTACTGACTGTAAGCACCACATTTCTTTGGTGAGTCAGTCTTACTATTCTCTCTGAAATAATTCTTTTACACTGTATTTTCTTCCTACCTTGATTTCTATTCCCCGAAAGACACCTGGCAGGACGTATTGGAAGACAGAGCATAAAACTTGCATCAAACACCGCCAAGATTTGTCCTACCCGATGACTCCCATCAGCGATAACTACTCGATCCAACGTTTCAACACCTTACAACTAGAGTACACACTATAGATACTGCTCCTGACACCACCATGAGCACAACATGGCCATGGACTCATAAAGTTGGCTTCATTATCAACAGTTCATTTTCTCCCACAATCCTTCATGTGATATGCCATTTCATCAGCGCTACACACCGCACACTCCTAACGTGCACCTGAACAGTCACCTAAGCGAATCGATAGACAGCTGTGCAACAGTGACGGCTCCTCTGCTAAGGCGAAGGAGCGTCGCCCTACTGCTTTTCAGCAGTGTAAAAAAATAAAAATAAAAGGATAATAAAACAAAATTTTCTCTGCTGAAGCAGTTTTGTGGGGTGAGGCGGGGCGGGGCTGCTCTGCTCACAGAACAGGGGGACGAGTGATGAGTGCACTCTTGTCAGTGTGCAAGACTGTTTGGTCAGCCAAACAGTCATGCACACTTTGCATGTTCTCCACCGGCTGTAATGCACAGCCTGGATGGCGAACATGCACAGGCTCCCATTGCCTGTCTGAGCGCCGAACCATGGCGCTCAGACCAAGCACGTCGCTGTTGACAGCAGCGTTGTGATTGGCTTGTGTCCTTCCTGCTTCCGTGCCGACCAGAAGAGCCACAGAGAGATGATGGAGAAGAGATGCGGTGAAAAGGTATGTGAATTTTCTTTTTGATTTCACCCTCGATCCGTACCAGCCGCCACTGCCGTACACCCCAGCAAAACTGATCAAGCAGCAAAGTCTTTTGGCCCCTAAATCCACAAGCAGAGTACTCTGCACAAATCCATGATGGGACCTTGGTAGCAGCAACCCAATACGACCCATTACTAATCAATACAGTAATCCATTCCACCCTATGCCACCACTACCATCTAGGATTCATTAAAGAAGAGTACGAAGCACAACAGAACAGATTATACGAAGACCTCCTTGACTCCACTCAAGGAGAATCCATGAACCGCAATGGGTACCAAGACTCTGAAAGAGCAAGAGGGCTACACAAAAGACAGAAATCCTCTCAATGAATGTTTGTGACATTGGATACCAGGATAAAAACATTGACATTGCTCATTTAGATACTCAGTGGGTTAAGATTTCATTTGGGGTATGTACTAAGAGTCATAGAGACAGTGTCTCAAAATGTGAAGGTCTGCCGAAGAAACCTGTTGTGACCTTATTTTATTACACTTCATTTCCACCTATCACCTGTATTTGTTTGCTTGCCTTATATTTAACTCCCTCATTTTTCTGTCTGACATTAATGCCTCCATCCAATGTGTCCTTTAATTAAAAAAAAATACATATTTTTGCATCTGTTAATCGTTGTTCACAATTATTTCTGCATTGCAGAGTTGTTACCGAGCCTTCAGCAGGGGGGCGGGAGCTGCCACCGTCAGTTCAGTGGGCCTGATTCACGAGAATTTTGTAAAACATAAAAAATGTGTGCATCATGTATTTCAGCTACAATTTGCATACTTTTGATTGATTGCCAAACATTTCCAGGAAGATGTTCAGAAATCTCAGCAAATCGTGTAGCTTGATGTTTACTCCTACTTCAATAAACATACTGCTCCAAGGCATTTAATCTGCAGCTGTAAATTTGGCAGATGTGTACGTTTGCACCCCCAGAGTACGATAGTGCGCCTTTCCTGTTCCCACCATGGGAACGCACTTTTTCGCTTCGGCAGCTGTGTGCTTCTGTGATAGGCAACAACAGGCGAAAGGTTTATAAATTCCCATAGGCTTACAAAAGTGAAGGTGTTGAGCCATATTTCTTACCCGTTTACGTCCACTTTCCCATCACTACCCTAAACCTAATGCTGCAGACAGTCCACTGTATAAGCAGATTGTCCATAAAATTGAGTTCAATTGAAGGGAATAAATGTCTGCAGAACAGGATTCTGTTTATCAGGCTCCCTGAATTTACAACTGCAGTTCAGTGTTTTACGCACATAAGTTCCGCTTAAGAACGTAGAATGGTTTGTTAACCTGCTCAGTGGATCACCACAGGCACTTCCCAGCACCACCAGTTCAATATGTCCAAGGTCTGCAGAGTGAGCGGCCTTGCTTAGCTCAGTGTGGCGCTTCCATATGCTGTGTTATGTGTTGATGCTGATGGGGCCAGAAGACCTTGGCGGTTGCTGATGACAGCAGGCGGTATAGATTCATGCGATTTGTATACATTTAGCTATCTCGGAAACTGCAAGACCAGCTAGGTGAACAGGAATTTCTTTAAAATCCCAATATTTTCTTTTTTAACATGGCAAGTATCCATGTGGTTGACTCAATAATCACGAAAAATCATTTGATAACTCTACTTTCTTCATAGGTTTGATTTTTAAGTTTATATTTCAGAGGCAATAAAATTTCGATTTTCACGGAAGTGATTTTTTTTTTTAACTGCCCTTGTACATTCCCAGAGACATAATACAGGCGGAAGACTCACACATTTTTAAGCCAAAAATTGCTTTATTTTAGGAGTCTCCAGCCGAAATTTGCCTGTGCTTCAACATAAGATAATAGGGGAAATACAGTCCCCCTGATTCTGCTTCAAAATCTCTCTCTTTCCAATATCTGAATGCTGGCATTTATGTGTTCTTCACCTACAAGTACTGTCCAGGCCATTACAGTACCAGCTAAGTGTCAACCCCATCAAGGGTCACGAGGATCATGGCCGGAACAGGAAGTGAAAGGCATCCGAGAGACCGGTTGGTTCTCTGCAGTTCCACTTGTTTTGTTTCCCCTGTCCTATAGCAGCGAAGAAAAGACTGTTTTATGGGCGGAGCTTCGGAGGGCTCAGTCTGGAACTGAGCTGCCACTCTGAATCAAAAGGTGTGTCTTGTCATGTCTACTTTGACATGTTGGTGACTTCCTTGCCATCAGTAAAACTGAAATTGTGCTCAAGAAAGACAAAAGGCTGGGCCTCACCTAGAGGGTTCCTTTCCCCTTGCCCAGCAGAATCTGCAGCTCCCCACCCCTACCATTTATAAAAGGGCAGTGCTCCAGGAAGACTTATCAACAACTCCTTTCAAAACAAAAATCATTGCATTTTTAAAGGGATCTCCTTGGCCCCATTGTCTCACTGTTTGAGGATGCTGTCCTCCACTCCATCTTGTGCCAAGTCAAACCAGAGGCGTCTTATATGAATCCCACTGTGCTTTATAATTAATACTGTGAGCCAAACCTGGGGCTGAACATCAGTAGACATCCGCACCAGCATGTGCGGAATCTCCTTTCAATGTTTGTTCAGCAATTGCTCTACAATTCCAACCCCTGAGCTGATCAGCTCTTCTTACAGAAGGCTTGATCTAGAGGTATCCTAGACTGTTCACCTTATCCTAGTGCCTATCAATTACTTAATTATTAAAGCACTATCTGCACATGCAAATAATATTGTTTCTTCCTACAGTCTTGCACCGTCAAATTAAAGGCTTTCTCCTAAAATCCGGCATGAAAAACTGATTCTCATTTAAAGCTACGGATGGTCACTTCTCTTTTTTGGCCCTCTCCTTCCCTTCCATTCTCTGCATCCTTCTTCTCTCTGATCAAAACCTGCTCCAAGTGGCAGACAAGCTTGCCTTAATCATTAATAATGTGTTTCTGTAAACTGGCAATAACTAATTTCTAAGATCACAAACTCTCCTTTGCTGGAAAGTGATCCTCCTGCAATCTAACAATACCTAATCTCCTCCAGCTGATCTATAACCCACACCAACCATCTGCATGAGCTCACATAACCCCTGTTTCCCACTAATGATCCCACCTAACTCCTAATGCGTCTACAACAAAGAACCTGGAGCGGATCCATAGAATGGTTTGCTTGAGCGCACAAAACGAATCCCAATCACCAACCAAAAACCAATAACACTGGCCTAACCACTAACCGTGGGTTCCGGATCAGCAAGTTGCCCGACATAAAGAGCTTTAACGTCTTGTCAGGGGTAGTAAACGCGATATAAATGCAATTACAATACAATACAATATGAACTATTGTACATGAGGAATGTGTATATATAGACTACAGACAAATCGCTCAAATCTGCCTCCAGTCCTTAATTTCTACAAAAAAAGTGCTGAAACCCAAGTTTTGCTTAGGAGCCTGCCTCCAGCGGGCCCAAGGCCGGGGTTTCTGAATATCAGCGCTGTATTGAATCCAACACAAAATCCTTTCATCCATAACCGTACGCTTCCAGTGTCCAGATCATTGGAATGATCAGAATACAGGCAGGCTGTTGAAAGATTTCATTTGATACCCTATGGGTTTGGGAGATGTACTATGAATTAAGAAAATGATTGCTTTTCTGCCTGAATATATCTGATGCAAATATTGTTTTGGGGAAATATTTGGAAAGTGAACGTATTTGATGGGGTTGTGCTTCTGGAAGTTGCTGCTCTGGTGCAGGCAGTGCTTGAAGCGATGTCTGTAGCGGTGGAGACTTTCAAGTTGTTTGCCAATGGCATATTTGTCAATTTTGATGCTGTTATCGGTGAATAGACTCATTACATTACGACTTGCGCTGGATGGCGCTCTAAGCTAAGGAATAGTATGATTTACTATTCCAACACCTTTCCTACTGTAACGTAGGCTGGAGTTGGAGTAGTAAATCATACTATTCCTAAGTCCAGCGCCCTCCAGCGCAAGTCGTTGTAACGACTTGCGTTGTAAGGAACGCGATCTAAAATACCGCATTGTGAATGTATGCGTAGTAACGTCATACATTCAAGATAGAAGCATGGAGGTCATTCAAAGTATTAGTATTAGACTGTTTCCAAACACAAAAGTGAAAGTAAGTGTATACAATGGTGATTTGGAACTTATATGAGAATTACGAGCCCTGAGGAAGCACTGCACTACGTCTGCGAAACAAGTGCTGTCTGTAATAATCAAAGATAGGAATGGCTAATTGTTGAATGAAGTGCAAGGATACAAAATGAATTGATTTATGGACATTGTGAACAATACATTTTCAGCATCATTATCTTAACTGTTTGGACTCTAACAAAGTTGCCTTCTGAATGTTTGATTTTTGTTCACATACATACATATACACCAGCGGGTAACTGGTGTGTAAGGGGGTGAAGTGCTGGGTTATTTGTCTTGTTTACTGGTATCTAAAGGTTTGAATAATCGGTCCCAAATACAGGATCTCACTGCTGCTCAAGGCTTGTTGTTGGGCCTTGCTATTGTCAACAATCATTGGCAAAGCCAATAGGCCTGGCTCTATGTACCTCTGCATGTAAACACAGGCATTGACAATTGTGTTTACATGAATTGCATGCACAAATGAGGTATATGATATTAAAGACAGTCCTATGGGAAAGGGATGAAGAACGGAGTGATGTATGTATAAAATACATATAAGAGAAAGTTTTGAATGTGGCAAACAGTGTGGTAACTTGTCAGATGTAGAATACTCCTTCATGCGGTCCAGTGGATAACCTTTCCTAGAAGGCACAATGATACACCAAACAGCCAATAGCATGAGGTGTGAGCGGGAAATACCGATTTGGGTAGAGCCAAGGCTCAATCTAGGGTTATTTTAAAGAACTGGTGACATTATGTCTTGCAGAAAGATGTGCTGTCAAGCCATACCTAAAAAGGATATGAAGACATATGTTGGTCAGTCAGTCAGTTCTTCTGCTTGGGGGGGGGGGTGACAGGAGAGACTATCACTACCACATAAGCGAAGCTTAAAGTAAGACTGGGTTTCCTTAGGAAAGGCAAATACAGCCCACCTGTGCAGGTCAAGTCCTTGCCTCCTAATGAATACACGAGAACTGAAGACACGCAGATGTGGCTGAGATTGGTACGTGGACGAATACACCCGCAAGCTGGCTCCATTCCAAATTTTAAGGCAAAAACTTGATTTTGGAAGAGCGGGATAGTCCGGCCTACCTTTTGGCAATGTTCACATCTAGTTAAGAAGGAGGGAATTGGAAAGAAGGACATGAAAATTTGAAAATGTGGTTTTCCTCTGGATGGAACAAGGACTATTTCTCTCCTGAAGGTGCACACTGATCAGCGAAGCGCTGGACCGCTCACTCGGTGACAACTCTTGTTGAGTGCGAAGAGAGACTCTGCCTTTGCGCAGAAAGAGGCGACACAGTTAAACGAATCCCTGTCTCTTCGCTGGCAGCAGCTAAGAGGGTTCATTAGCAGCTTCTGCTCCCCGGGAAGATCAAAGTAAAAACAGCAGCCGGATCAATTAACACAACGGAAGAGGCTTCAAGACGACATGGCACCTAAAGGCTGTTATTAAAAAAATGTATCTCTTAGGGTGATTTGCATTAATGTGTTGTTGGGCCTGTGAAGTCCAGGCACATTGTGTTAATGGAACGGCGAGCATTTCCATGAGTGGTGATGGGTTGAGGACGGCACGCTACATCACGCGCTTGAGGACACAAAAAGTACCACCTACATCCTAGAGCCCAGAAGGGAAATTAATCAACTTTAAGGAGCAAAAATCCTACCTGGAATGATATCTTACCACAGGGGCAGATTTAGATCAAGTTTCCTGGTATATTCTGATAAGGCCCCACCCTGAGCCTCATCTTGTCCCTTTCATCATATCAATCAGTGACGTTATTGGTACTTAAGAAATCCACGTGCTCTCACATCCTCAACTGAGGTGCCTCCTTAAATAAAAACTTACACTAAGTGTTTCTGGTTCAAGTGGTACCCTCAATTTCTTAGCATCCATTGTCTTTATAGGGTAGATTTTTGTTATCTTTTCATCTCGGGATGGATATATTCCCGGTTAAAGAAAGAATTCAGAAACTAATCTGGGGTTTTCTATGCTACACGACACCACCCCTTCAGGGCTTCATCTTTTCATGCAGATGCAAGCTGATGAGGACAGATTTCAGTAGTGTGAGCCATACCTGAGATATGTCACACATGAGATTGTTTAAGAGTGAAATGGAGTCCAGAGGAATCTGTTCGCCAAAAGAGCGCCAACATTGAGGACTGTTGTGAACCTGTTTATGATGCTCTGGCGGTTTGCATTTTTGTGGTAGAAAAGAGATCTATTTGAAGAATCGATACTCAAGATAAAATGAATGCTGTTTTACCACAGATGATTAAGAGTCTATTGATGATTAAGGGGCCATTTCTGCATCTTTGCTCTGTTAAGAGTCACCCTTTCTGTTTTCCAGTAGATGTAAGCCTCGGCTTCAGCGCCGACCTCCATAGGTATTGGGCTACAGCCGCCACTGCTTTAGATTTTGAAAGCTTGTGTTTGATGCAAAAAATCACAGGGATGGTGTCTCAGAATTAAGGCTTTTCCCCCCCAAAGGCTTTCAGGGTTAGTCCATCTACTTTGAGTATAAAGAAGTTGAGAAGTAGACAACCTAGTTTGTTGCGTCATAGCTCCTCCATGGTCAGTTCATCTACTGAATAGGAGCTTCCCATTATACAAACAAGCATACACAGCTGTTGTTTCTTCTGTGGCTTTAGAAATAAGAGAGAATCATGTGTTGGTCTTATTGTGCTAAACAATATTGAAGTGTTCTGAGTCCAGAAAGTCAGGCCACCAAAGGACATGTCCTGGATGTGTCCACCTCACTACGAGTGTGGGTCCTTATTGTTAAATTTGTGGTGCATGGAGGTACTGGTTAAAACATCTATATATCTTGTTTTATCTTTTCTTCCAAGCGTGAATTCAATCCACACATCATGATTTTTGGTGGGCAGGGATGGGAGAGCAAGTACAATTGGCTTGACAGTGACCAGTAAAGTGGGTAAAAGATGCCCACTGATTACGTTGCAGGCCACATAACTTATAGGAAAGAGATTGAAAGTCTTGGCTTTCACCGACCGTCAAACACTTTTTGGTTTCAGTTTTTAGGTCGAGCCTGGGCTGCGCATACGCTGCTCTGTGAGACATGCTGTATTCGAGTATGGACTTGAAGCTCCGCCCACTCTCTGTCCATATTTGTCATTGGCTTGTGTCATTGTCCTTCATAAATGCTTGCTTCTGATTCGTTGAAAGGCTTGATAGTTCCTTCTTAGTACCGCCTTGTCTTAATTTGTAACCTCCCTTGAGGACTGTACCTTTTACTTCTATTGTTACACAGTATGTCTTTTTTTAGTCTTTAGCACTATTTGTCTCCTACTGTAGGCACAAAATGCTTTCCTGCAACATTCAATGCACCACGCGCACTTTCACTTTCCAGGCAGCCCGGGACAATGGTGGCCGAGGTCTCGCATTTACAAGAGTTTGAGTTATTGGCATTGTAAATGACAAAGCCTTTTATTTATTTGTTAGTTATTAAAACAGATAAATAAAAGGCATTGTAATTTACAATGCCAATAGCTTAAACTCATGTAAATGAGAGGCCTAGTGCATTGCAAATGCTTGTTTTGTAGAGAAACAGAGAATTTTCTTTGCTGCCTGCTGGAAGATGGTGGGGCGAGTATGAAGAGAATATAGCAATCACCTCAAAACGGAGCTCTGTACCTTTCGAAGGTCCTTTCAATGTTATGCTTTAGGGAAGGGCTCTTCTATATGGCAGCATTAATACATGCAATCATATGGAGATGAAGTATGTAAAGAAAGAGAATTGTTTCCAAACACTAGACAATTTCGAATATAGTCTCTTCAACTGACTGTCAAAGGCAGCTTCACTATATCGAGGGCCCCTGGAATTATGTGGCAGGGGAGGGTCAAATTATGCAGCACAGATGAGTAAATAATTCGGCAAGAAAATGCAAATTATGCGGCACATTTTGTGATAGTATTACTTCATTATTTTGTGATTTTAAAACTTTTTAACACTATCTGGGCATTATTTGCACCTCATTAGTACCAGTTTAACATCAAATATAGCAATAAGGTACAGAAAAGCGTCCAGGGATCTTTTCTAAAGGGCGGTCAACTGTGCGGCAACATATGTTGCTGTGTATTTACTAAATTTTGAATCGTTTGTGCGAAAAACATTTTTTTGTTGTTAAAATCTGCCGATTATGCGGCAGATGATGGATTATGTGGCAAGTGCAGTATATCTACAATTATGCGAAAATCGCTTCGCCAGCATATAATTCCAGTGGCCCAGACTATATCTGATACAGACTTGTGATGACATTGCCTTTTTTTCCCTAGCACAATCTACTTTGATTCTATGTCTCAGACAGACAGAAGAGTTTGAGAAGGACAGGTTTAGAGGGAGCTGATAAATTGCTTTCGGGAATGCAATAAAAGGGTTTGCATTCCGTGGAGTGATGCGCAGTATGCATATAAAATAATCAAATCGGTGATAAACTAGAGCCGGTGGTTGCATGGGGGGGGCCTGTCGCTCATTTTCGACTTATTTTAACTCATGAGATTTTCACACAGAGAAACGGAGAGAAAAATATAAAAGGAGAAAGATCGAAAAAGGGTGAGAAAAGGAGTAGGCAATGATGAAAAAGAACCCACAAGATTAAGATAAAAGAGCAGGGGGTGTCCGGAGGGGGAATAAAGAGGAAGGAGGGGGAATCATGACTACACAGCCTTAGTATTCAGCGCCACCGATATTCATAGTGCTGACCGCAGATTTCTAAACAAACCTTTGGGCCCCGCCGGTACATGTTTTACAAATTAAGCACTGAACTAAATCCATCAAATCACATTCAGGCTAGTCTGATTTCTTGATAGTGGGTTGTCTTGAGTTTTTGGAGTTCCCTATTCAGTGCTCATGTATACAATATGTCGCAGTGGTCCAGGTAGGAAAGAACTCGAGCTCTGCTGAGCTCAGCACTCAGTTCACAGGAGAGATTCCTCCACAGTATGAGCTGTAACTTGGTGACACGCTTTACCTTCTGCTTTGGAGTTCGGGTTGTTCCCAACTCCACAGATCACTGGAAGAAGATTGTTGGGGCAGCTGTACTTTCAGTGACCGGGATCTAATTCTTGTCCATGGCGAGGAAGAGGAACTTTTTCTTCACCTATTGATGTATGTGACTCAACCATGTGGAGACTAGGTTTCTGTGTTCAAAATGCTACAGCCTGATCGTGATCTGTGTGTCATCCACCACATGCGTTTGAGAGTGCAACAGAAGCAGCAAAAGGCCCCGCGCCAAAGGTCACATGTAGATGATAAGAAGGTGCAGAGAAATATCTTGTGAGACCTTGCAGGAGATGAGTTTAGTTGACAAGGTGAAAGGAAAAAAAGATGAGCAGAATTGCTGAGATTGATTAAACCATTTTACCTATCACTTTTTTTTCATGGAGATTATGAAGGTGCAAGGGGTAGCAAGGGGTATTCCCAAGAGTGAGTCCTGTGCCAGTTATTCAAGCTGCACCTCCTGATTCAGGTCCAAATAAGCCGAAACCAGTCGGCGTTGCTCATATTCCTTTTCAGAGGCGTCATGGTCTGGCAATCGTTTCTATTGGTGCAGAACCAAGGTAGACTGCCATATGGTATGTTCATGTCTGAAATGACACGGTGAGAAAAACATGACTGGTAAGGCAGCCCGAGTACTTACCGCTGAGTGAGGTTAATACAAGCACTCCCCAATCTCCAAGCGTTCCCCTATCTCCAAGTGTTCCCCTATCTCTACCAAGAAGCAATGAGACACATTTCTGTAAGTTTAAATGGTTGTCTTATAACTTGGGCGTTGTCCCTGAGAAGTCTATATTTCTTCCTATGCCCCGCTCTGCACCATAAAGAGGCCCGCACTGGCACCTCAGAACATGACAATTATAAAAACAGAGCGTCATGTACCATCATTTTTTCTAGTACACGAAAAGATCTGTTTACATTTCCAAGAAAAGTGAAAACGATTAGATCTTAAAAAAAGCAGGGAAATAAATAAAATGTAATAGTAATTTAAAAAAAAAAAAGAGTAATGGGAGCAAAGAGTCGAGAATAGGAAGAGAACATTGGCCAAGGAGGCAAAACATAAAAGAATAAAAGCATTGGCATAGCCAATAGGTCTCGCCTTTGGGACCTTAAAAGTGTTTAGCCATGCAACAGCTGATGTTGTTGCACCAAGGATATTGTGCTGCATAACTAAATACTTATAAGGTCCCAAAAGCGAGACCTATTGGCTATGCCAATGCTTGTTAACACAAGTTTTGCATAAGCTTAATTTCACCAAAATGTAAAGAGCTGCAGACAGGCAGAGCCTTGGTTTGAGTTGGATCTGCAAACCTAAGTTGTTCAAAGGGGTTTGTAAGAGAAGAAGAAGCAGAGCCATCCACCAACCTTAGGAACACACTAGAACCCAGCAGATTCCTCATCTTGTGCTTCACACAGGGGAATGCTGCCCACCCTTACAGAAGAAATGGCTCATTTAACAGCAGAGTTCTCAAGGGCTGTCTAGGAAATCATTGGGATCACCCAGGAAACAGCAGGTACAAACTGCGAGGTCTAAATAAGTCGATCCCTAAACGATAGCCATACAATCTTGCGTCTCAAAGGTACGTCCCGTTATTTTATTCATTCACTGGATGTGAATACTTTTTGAACTTCAGCTTTTGATTTAATGGTTTGAAACAAATTCAATGCACTTGTTGGAGTCTGCTACTAAATTCAGCATTATATTAAAATACGCAATGGTGGCAAAATGCGAAAGTGGACGAAATTTTAAAGAAGCTACATGTAAGTGAACATGCTTAGCTTATGTCTTCTTACCAAAAAATCATTTGTTTTTTTGCGTTTTTCATGCTAACCAGAGAACCATACATTTGCGTGTACATCACTCTGGTTTATCATTATGCACAAGTACTTTCAGAACTTGAATACACTGTATATTGCCAGAGAGCGGGGCCTGCTCATTTAAGATAAAACATCGCCTGTATATATGTACGAGACTGCAACCTCGAAGTTTGTTATCCAGAAATCCATATCTCCAAATGGAAACCATCTTGAAGCTAAAGTTTGTGCTCTAACAGTCACACTTGAGCGTAAAACATTCCCACCGAAGATGAAAAATAAATAATTAACGCTCCCCTACTCTCATTACCTTCACAACCACTGGGACTACGCTAATGTTTGCCAGCACACAATCAATCACATTGTCAGAAATTAATCATGACGTCGCAAATGGAACAGCCTGAGCTTAAACAATAAAAGCTTAAATGCTATTGGTGTGATTGTCGGGTACTTACCATCGACTCTCTGTAGGTATTTTTCAATGATCTTTAAAAGGTCCGAACCAGTCACCTGGACAGAGTGGAAAATCTTTAAAAATAAAAAATAGAACAAACTTGTGTTTACGAGTTATTCACTTAAAGTTAATAGTAATCAACCATACCCTAACAGTGAGTGGATACCAAAACAGAGAAAGAAAAAAATAGTACAATCGATAGAAGAAAGAGAAAGTATCTATACAATAAAAGATTATAAGAAAACACACATAAATCTGGTTAATCAAATTACAAATTCCAACAAGCATGAGAAACGAAAGTAATAACTAAAAAGAACCGGTTAAGCAATACACCTTCATTATTTGCTAGTTTATCATATCTTCTTGCAATAGTAGAACAGTTTAACGCATGTTTGTAGTGACAAAATATATTTTGTTAACAAAAAGTTAACTTAGAAAATATTGCGGAGACTTACAAGTTTTCTTCCACTATAATCTTGCTGTACCAGTAGGATATTACCATTTGGTCTTAAATGTCAAAACCATGCGGTCCATTTGCACGGCAGAACCCATCTAAGCATTTATCTGCGAAACAGGAACAGTATTACTTGCTTGTGCCTCAGAGTCAATTGGTTGGTTCCCATACCTCGAGTTTGGCATCCAGTTCAGCATCAGATGCCACCATGTGTTAATCTTCTTTCTTGCCGGTCACTTTGATTAGCACTTGTTTGGTTTTCCAGTATTTTTTCTGCATCCTACTGACGACAGACCGATCCTCTTCTAACTGGTGCAGTCCATAGGTATCCATCGTGTAAATGCTGTACACAGAAGAAAACAGATAATGTGCCACGATTGTCCACCTAATGAAAAGCAGGGACTTTACTTTAAGAATTCAATAGGACTACTATGAACGGCAATGTCTGTAATACAATTTACAAGCAATTCGTGATCCGTGGGCTTTGAAAGGGGGGTTGTTGCCTGTAAACGCACCTCAGCAATTAAACAAGCATTGGCAAAGCAAACAGGTATCGCTATTGGCGAGCTATTGCCTTTTGCAGTTGCTGGGTATGGGTGGTGAACGGGTGGGGCGGATACAGGTGGTGAAGTTGAACGGAAGGCCGGTGGAAGTGGTGAACGGGAGGGCCGCTGGGGGTGGTGAACGGGAGGGCCGCTGGGGGTGGTTAATGTGACGTATGGGAGGGCGGGTTGTTGGTAGCAGGGGTAGGGGGCCTGCGCGATTCACTTGCGGGAGTGAGCAGCTGACGCCGCAATAATTGATAACATATGGCGCCAGCTGCTCGCTCCCGCAAGTGAATCTCCAGACGTGCACGCGTTGCCATTGAAGGCAATGGAACGCGTGCACGTTTTTGTCTGAAAAGCCGAAGCGATCCCTAAAGGTCTTTTTGCCAAACAGCGCATGTGCGCTGCATAGGCGAGACCTAAAAAGAACAATGAAGTCGGTACTCAATATGAAACCAATAAAAGAGAAGTCAAAAAATGTGTGCTTCCAACTTCACAACTGACATATGGGAATGGCAGAAGGGTGCAGAGCTACTCTTTTGCTAATTATAAAAAAAAGAAAAATACGAAGGATCCCAATCGAGTTTGTGGCTCTCCTTATGTAGAGGGTACTAACTCTAGTGACAGTGATCAGGTGTTTACATACGATTTAGGTTCAATGGACAGTTTAGTGACTAACGATGCCTCGAATATTAAAAACATGTTTATTATTTTAAATAAGATGTTCTGAAGTCATAGCTAAGGACCGACGAGGAGGGTGTACATATGGACAGTTAGGAGCTGGAGAGCATCTTTTTTGAACATGCGCAAATAATGTCCATTTGATTTTATAGAAATGAAAAGCAGGGTGAGGGCATTCCTAAATCACATATCTGTCAAGATATTTTTCTATCCACAGAGATCAGTCTGTCTGTTTTGCTGAAGAGATGAAGCATGACTCTACAACAGAGTTGTGCAAATAAATGAAGTTGAAAAGTAGGTTCCAAAAGTAGGAGGCGGTATCTGGTGTTTGTATGGAGCAAACCCAGCTGAAAGGCAGTGGGTGGCTGGGAAGAAGCAAAGGTACAGCCAGTGCCTAATTTGTAAATAAATAAGTGCCAGGGCTATCGTCAGGAGGCCACTGCAGCGTGCACCACACATTGCCCCTGCCATGCTGCCAATGATAGCCACAACACAACTACTAACCATCACAAGTGTAACAATTCGGACTATTTCAGACCCCCAAAACAATAAGAATGGCTTGGGCTGCAGGTAATAGCCATTTTTTTTTTTTTTTTTTTTTTTTTTTGAAAACCTTTATTTCAAAATTCAGGACACAGCTATTCAGCCGACAGCCCGAAGGTTCGGCAGCATTGCAAGTTAGATACAGTGATGTGTCCCCAATGCAGTTCAAAGAGTAATGCAAAGGTCCAATTTTAAGTAAACACAGAAAAAACTCACAACAAACCCCAGCAAGGCAAGGACATTGAGAGCCCATGGCGAAGGCCCCCAGGGGAGGCCGGACCCCACTCATCTACTAAGTATAAGACTGTGTGCGGAGGAAGAAGGGGAACAGCAGAGGCCCAGAACGGTTACTAAAACCAAACTGTGCTGGAAAGTAGGTCAGGGGAAAGCTGTTCCTCGGGAGGTTCCAGGTCCGGGGCAAGACATATTCCCCTCCTGTATTGGTTCCACCGCCCCCAGATGGCATGCCACTTCCGGGGGCGACCTCTAGAGCAGTAGACCGTCTTCTCCCTAAACATGCTCCAATCCATGTTCTCCTTCCACGCGGTCAGTGTAGGGGGCCCCGAGGAGCCCCATAATCGCGCGATATCCCTTTTAGCTACCATGTTACCCAGAGTCACCCATTGGGTCTGCGCCTCATCGAGGTCAGTGGGCCCCCAGACGTTCAGGAGGCAGCACCGCGCCTCCGGCTGTACCACAATGCCCGTCACCTCCCCCATAACTGCATGGACTCTCCTCCAGAACTCCACAATGACACCACATTCCCAAATGATGTGCAGGAAAGTACCCACCATACCACATCCCCTTCTGCACAGGCCGTCCTCCGAGAATCCCATGTGGACCAGCCTTGGCCCCGTCACATACACCCGGTGCAGTATTTTAAGCTGCACCAGCCTCAGACGCGACGGGATCGCAACCTCCTTAGGCGAAGAAACCGCTGACTGCCAGTCCTCATTATCCAACTCAAGGCCATCCCTGGTCCACTGTTCTCTCAGCCCCAATAGCAAGTCTGCCCGGACGTTTATCAACTTCTTATATATGAGCGAGATCTTGCTCTCGGGCATATGACCATCAAGGACTCGGTCCTCAAGGGGAGAGGACTCCGGCACCTTCTCACCCTCCACGAGGACTGATCGGAGGGCGTGACGCAGCTGGATATACCTAAAATACTCTGAGGGCCCTAGCTCAAACTCAGTCTGCAACTCCTCGAAGGACTTCACCCTCCCCTTATGCAGCACATCTCCCACCTTGGATATACCTATCAGATCCCACTTATCAAAGCCCTTCGTATGCCAGAGTCTTCCCAATCTTTCCGATTCAAACAATGGGGTAGCGAGGGTTAGCCTATCCTTCCAGCCCAACGAGTCAGTCGCCATCTTCCATACGCGCACCGCCACACCTGTGGGCCCCGTGAGGGACGAGTCCAAGGACCGCGAATACAACGCCCTGTAGTAGTTGCCGCCGCGCAGCAGCCACCTATCCATGGCATACCCAGGGCTGAGGGCAGGGCCATAAAACCCATGGTTGATCGCGCTCAGCTGCGTGGCCCAATAGTACCGTCGGATGTCTGGGAGCGCAATGCCCCCATCGTACCATGGGAGCGTCAACTTTGAAATAGCTATTCGCGGCCGCCCATCCCACAGCAACGTCCTTTGGAGGCCTTCGACCTCCCGAAAGTATTTGGCCGGTACCCAGTCCAAGGTGTTCTGGAGGGCGTAGAGGAAGCGGGGAAGAGACATCATTTTGAACAGGGCCGCACGCCCAACAAGGGAGAGCGGCAGTCTCCGCCAACCTTCAACATCTCGCCTCAAGCGTACCAAGGGGGGGAGCAGATTCCTCTCATAGCGCTCAGCAGGATCCATGGATATAAAAATCCCCAAATACACAAAACCTTGCTGGGCAACCTGTATCGAACATGTTCTAGGGATCGGTGGGACCTCGCCACTAAGAACGTACAAGTACGATTTGCCCCAATTAATCACAAGCCCCGAGTTCCTACCGAACGATGCGAGTACGTCACAGACCACTATAAGTGACTTCTTAGGTGAGGCAAGATACAGCAGGATATCATCGGCATAAAGCGAAATACGGTCCTCGTGATCAGGTGACCACCGAAGGCCCCGTATATCCGGGTGCCAACGTATCCACGCAGCCAACGGTTCAAGGGCGAGGGCGAACAACAGAGGCGACAGGGGGCAGCCCTGCCGAGTACCCCTACCAAGCTGAAACGGAGTAGATGCCCGACCATTCACCACAACATTCGCTAGTGGCCCCTCGTACAGCAACCGAACCCAACTCACAAAACCGCGACCGAAACCAAACTTGGCCAGCACGGCCCATAAATATGCCCACTCCACCGTGTCAAAGGCCATCGTGGCATCAAGAGATGCCACAACAGCCGGTTCATGCAGCGTGCCCGCCCTGGCGATGACGCCATGAAGACGCCTAAGGTTCAATGCTGTGTTTCGGTGCGGGATAAAGCCAGATTGATCCGGGTGGACCAAATCGCCAAGTACCCTAATCAAACGGGTAGCCAGGAGTTTGGCCAGAATTTTCGGCTCAGCGTTGAGGAGTGAAATGGGCCGATAGGAGGCGCATCTATCTCGGGGTTTACCCTCTTTATGTAGGACCACGATCGACGCCAGCCGCTGATCCAACGGAAGGATCCCATCCCCCCGCGCCTCCAAAAACATGGCGCGCAGGTGAGGGGCGACCCTATCCGGGAACAGTTTGTACAGGTCGATCGGCAGTCCATTCGGTCCAGAGGCCTTACCCGAGTTCAACGCGCGAATCGCCCCCGCCACCTCGTCAACCGTGATGTCACCATCCAAATCGTCCCTATCTATGTCAGAGAGGCAGGGCAACTCGATATCACGGAGGAGATCAGACGAGTCCTCGGGCGGCCTGTCCGACACAGAGGAATAAACCCTATGAAAATACTCCGCGAAACACTTCACAATCCCCTCAGGTTCCACAATCGCCTCTCCCCCCTCTCCAATCAACTCTGGCACCACTCTATTGACCCGTTCTTTCCTGTCCAGCCACGCCAGGAGTTTCCCTGCCTTATCCCCAACGTCATACAGGCGGCCCTGTTGTTCCCTGCTGAGGGTCTTAGCGGCGTTCGTCACCAGGTCCCTATACTCCGCCTGCTTCAGGCAAAGCTCATGCAATGAGGACTCTGTAACCTCCTCCTCCATATCCCCTTCAAGGGCCGCAATCTCCTCCTCCACTTGCCGCACCTCGCCATCCCTCCGATTCTTGGCAGCCACCACCAGGGAGAGGGCCTCCCCCCGAAGCACGGTCTTAAAAGCTTCCCACAGCGACACCGCCGAGTCCACGGTTCCCAGATTGTCCTTAAAGTAATTATCTACCTTCTTTACCAGGGCGCTGCGCATCTTGGGGTCTCGGAAATACCATGGGTTGATGGGGGCCACCCTCCCTCCTCCCTCCCGACCTAGATCCAGCCGGATCCACACTGGCGAGTGATCTGAGATACCGCGTGCCATGTGCCTCGCCTCGGATATCAACGAGGCATGTGCGGCCAGAGTGAGCAGGTAGTCAATCCTGGAGAGGCTACCATGCGCCCCGGAGTGAAACGTGTATTGACTCTGTGTGGGGTGCCGGAGCCTCCAGCAGTCTATCAGACCAAACGTATCCAGGAAGTCTGGAAGCCATTTCTGAGCCCCCCCTGTGTCCCTGGGCGGGTATTTATCCAACAGTCCGGAACCCACAGCGTTGAAATCCCCTCCCACTACCAGCATTCCCCCCGGGAGAGTCAGCAAAGCCCTGCCCAGTTCAGCAAATGTGGAGGCCTGCAGGGCCGGCGGGACATAAACCGAAACCAAAACCAAAGTCCTTCCTTCCCACCGCCCCGCCACCGCCACAAACCTCCCCCTATCGTCAACAATGGTGGAGTCCACCTCAAAAGGCAACGATGCTCTAACGAGGATGCCCACACCCCTGGACCCAGAAGAGAATCCCGAGTGTGCAATGAATTTATACCCCTTCCTATTCAGGGCATAGCACGTATTGCCTATGAGATGCGTCTCCTGCAGCAGGACAACGTCTGGCATTGAGCGTTTCAAAAATTGCAAAACAATCCCCCTCTTGATGCGATCCCCCAAACCATTAACATTCCAGCTTATAACACTTAAGCCTCTACCCCCCATCCTCAAACGGAAAGAGGCCCACCCCACACCCGAGGCGCCACCATGGAACAGCCCTGAGGATAATCATCATGCCTTGCAGAAATAAACCCCCCAACAACAAACTCAAAATCCCCAAAACTCCCCCCACCCTGCACCCCTGCTGCAGCTTAAAAAGCCCCCCCAACTTGCAGTGTGCCTGTCGCCCTACAAAAACAAAAATCTACAAAAAGTACCCTAAGGGAGGAAAAGAGCACCCCTCGTCCTCCCGCAACCCTCCACAGTTACTGCACTCTGTTCAAATCTTCAAGTATGGTCAAATCAAGTCAGGCCGGCTTTGAGATATCAGCCCTGTCCATCCCGGCCACTGTCTCCATGCTCGGCTGTGTCCGTCGCCGGGGCAAAGCGTCCAGCCATTCGTCGGCCATAACAGGAGAGTCAAAAAAGAATGTCCGATCTTCATGCACCACCCGTAGTCTGGCGGGGAAAAGCATGGCATACTTCAGGTCCAGTTCCCGAAGTCTCCGCTTCACCCCCAGGAAGCTCTGTCTCTGTCTCTGCACCTGCTGGGTGAAGTCCGGATAAAAATTCACCGACGCATTCTGGAAGGGGACTGGGCCCGTCACCCTCGAAGCTTGCAGGATAGCGTCCCGATCTCGAAAATGAAAGAGCCGGGCGACAATCGGCCGCGGCGGGGCACCCGCCTTGGGCCGCCCGCCCGGCACCCTATGGGCCCTTTCCACCGCAAAAAACTTTCCAAGGCCCTTAGGCTTCAGATGATTGAGGACCAAGTCTTCCACAAGCAGGTCCGTCGAAGCCTCATCCGAGGACTCCGGGACCCCGATGACGCGCACGTTGTTGCGCCTGGACCGGCTCTCGAAGTCCTCCAGCCGGCGGGCGGCGAGGTCACTCTCGGCCCTCAGCTTCCGGACCTCGTTCTGCAAATCCGCAACATCATCAGTGAGGCCCGTGGTCTTGTGGTCCAGGTTCTTAACGCGTTCGTTTGTCTTGCCCAGGTCCGAGCGGATCAAGTTGACATCCACCAGGATGGCATCCACCTTATGCGCCAGGGCCTCGAATTGCCTCCCCATCGAGGTCTGCATCCCATCAAGCGCGCCCATGACATCCTGCAGGGAGAGCTTCGGTGTCCCAGGCGAGTCCTCCTTCTGGGCATCCGGCGCCTGGCTCAATCCACTCGGCGATGTTTTCAGGAGGGCGTAGCGGTCCATACTGTTGACTTGGGAATACGTTCCCCGCCTGGTGGACTTAGTCTTCAGCCGATCCCCTTCTGCTTTGCCCGACATAATGGACTCCAGGCAGTCCAATGCAGTCCAATGCAGTGAAGACCGTTCCCTCTCAGAGAGAGGAATAAGGAGTGAGCAGGTCCGCCTTGTGCTGCCAGAGTAGCCCGCCGAGCGTCCTTGAGGTTATAAAGCCACCCAGAGCTCTACAGTGTCCGGGCAGACAAAGGGAACGAAATCGAAAGTGAAAGGGCAAGGGCCTCCGTCCGACAGTTCACACCTCACCAGGCCGTTGTTGATCAACTAGGAGTCGGGCATCCTGCCAACTCTAGCCCCTGGCATCTCCGGGAGTTAGGCCGCAATCTTTCGCCAGTCGTAAGTCCGGTTCCCGACGGGCGATCCGACCGCGGGTAGCATCAATCGCCTCCCTGACAACTCAGCAACACGGTGCCATGCATACCATCAGGATTAGAGACAGGATAGTCGACGGAGGGCGCGAGGGTCTCGGGAGCTCTAAGCTCACGCGGCCATCTTGGTCAAGCGCTAGGCTCCTCCGGTAATAGCCATTTTGAATGCATATTGAATTAGTAATTAACTGTTGTTGTGGTCATCTATCCATTAGCCAGACAGTGCCACCTTGTGGCAAACTGTCAAAAGCACCGGTGTTGACAATCAAGTCCTGGTGCCGAGCACCAGAAACCACTGGCTCAAATTAAACACTGGGTATATCAATCAATGGTTGGAGGGGAGTTGGGTTCTGAGATGGGAAGGGGACAACTTTTGCGTTGGGGAATAATTTTCTTTAAAGAGGTCTGCCTTCCTCTCTTTGCTACATTGGAGCTGGGTTGGGTCAGTCTGGATGGATACTGAGAGGTTTCAGCTCTTCAGTGTTCAGACAGAATGACCTTTTGCCTTTTTACCACTTCTTTGTCTGCAGTCTGATGGTGTCTTGGATGAGGGTGAGCGCGAACCACTCTTGTCAGCAGAGCAGTGGGGGTACTGGTCGTGATGGCTTTATAGATGATGCAGCTGGCTTGTAAGTTGGGACATGCTGGCAAGTGGAGTTCCATCAGAGCAGGGGCGGCGTGGTCAAATTTCTTCAGGCCCTCTATGAGGTGTGCTACGGCGTTTAGGATACCCCTAAGGTCAGCCAGTCCGAAGACTAAGAGGCATGGTGCAGGGCATTGCCGCTATCGAGTTACAAAAGTATGAGAACTTTAATGGCATGATTTGACATTAGTAGAGAGGTGGTACCAAAGCATCTTGGTTTCCTTGATGATGCATGCTGTGGAGCTGCAGACGTACTAGTTATTCTTGGAAAATAGCCGTAATTTAGTTATGGTGGGGTTGTGCTTCTGGAAGGTGGTGCTCTGGTGCAGGCAGTGCATGCGGCAATGGGTGTCTGTAGTGGCGGAGATTTTCAAGTTGTTTATCAATGGCATATTGGTGAATTTGATGCTGTTGTTGAGTTCCAAGGAGCTCCATGAAGAGGTTAAAGATGACAGGGCACAAGATGAAACATGGAGGCGTGTGCAAGTATTAGGGGTCTTCTGGGGCATTGAGGCTCCCATGTGAACGCTCTGGTTTTGGTCATATATGTGGGAGGAGACCGAGTAAAGGACACTGTAATTAAAGTTTAGGGACTTCAGGGTGAGGGTGGGATGATCAGTGGTGTCGACAGCGGCAGAGAGATCAAGCAATAATGGGAAGCAGGAGACATCTTTATCTCTGATCTGGAGGGTGTTGTCTCTGATTTATAAATGCAAAACAACAGTTGATGGACAGAATGCAGAACAATGTCATACATTCACCCCAGTACAGAGATCTGGGCCTAAATCCATCGTTTTTTTGCTCACCATGCCATTCCAGTTTGAACCCAGCCATATGCAAATCAGTCTTGACCCTGTGCGTCATGGGAACAGTCCAGCCCGAACTGCCAAGCCAGGTCCTCCCTGGACTGGAAACAAGCATCCTAGGACCGGTTTCGGGGTTTCACCCCTCTTCAGCCAGGATAGCTTGATTCCAGTGGCATGGAGAGCACGGGACTCACGTCTGAGCATACCCGTCACACTCGGGGTGACAAATGCAAAACAACAGTTGATGGACAGAATGCAGAACAATGTCATACATTCACCCCAGTACAGAGATCTGGGCCTAAATCCATCGTGTTTTTGCTCACCATGCCATTCCAGTTTGAACCCAGCCATATGCAAATCAGTCTTGACCCTGTGCCTCATGGGAACAGTCCAGCCCGAACTGCCAAGCCAGGTCCTCCCTGGACTGGAAACAAGCATCCTAGGACCGGTTTTGGGGTTTCACCGCTCTTCAGCCAGGATAGGTTGATTCCAGTGGCATGGAGAGCACGGGACTCACGTCTGAGCATACCCGTCACACTCGGGGTGACAAATGCAAAACAACAGTTAATGGACAGAATGCAGAACAATGTCATACATTCACCCCAGTACAGAGATCTGGGCCTAAATCCATTGTTTTTTTGCTCACCATGCCATTCCAGTTTGAACCCAGCCATATGCAAATCAGTCTTGACCCTGTGCCTCATGGGTATTCCCAGACGTGGGACCCGTGCTCACTACGCCACTGGAGTCAAGCTATTCTGGCTGATGACGGCTGATAGCCAGAAACCGGTCCTAGGATGCTTAATTCCGGTCCAGGGAAGACATGGCTTGGCAGTTTGGGCTGGACTGTTCCCATGAGGCACAGGGTCAAGACTGATTTGCATATGGCCATGTCTAAACTGGGGTGGTGTAGTGGGCAAAAGAACGATGGATTTAACCCAGATCTCTTGACTGGGGGAGAATGTATGCATTGTCAGCATTCCGTCCATCATTTGTTTGTTGTAACGCTTTTCGCCCTAAGTGAGGTGGGTATTCCCAGACGTGGGACCCGTGCTCACTACGCCACTGGAGTCAAGCTATCCTGGCTGATGACGGCTGATAGCCAGAAACCGGTCCTAGGATGCTTGATTCCGGTCCAGGGAAGACATGGCTTGGCAGTTCGGGCTGGACTGTTCCCATGAGGCACAGGGTCAAGACTGATTTGCATATGGCCATGTCTAAACTGGGGTGGTGTAGTGGGCAAAAGAACGATGGATTTAACCCAGATCTCTTGACTGGGGGAGAATGTATGCATTGTCAGCATTCCGTCCATCATTTGTTTGTTGTAACGCTTTTCGCCCTAAGTGGGATGGGTATTCCCAGACGTGGGACCCGTGCTCACTACGCCACTGGAGTCAAGCTATCCTGGCTGATGACGGCTGATAGCCAGAAACCGGTCCTAGGATGCTTGATTCCGGTCCAGGGAAGACATGGCTTGGCAGTTCGGGCTGGACTGTTCCCATGAGGCACAGGGTCAAGACTGATTTGCATATGGCCATGTCTAAACTGGGGTGGTGTAGTGGGCAAAAGAACGATGGATTTAACCCAGATCTCTTGACTGGGGGAGAATGTATGCATTGTCAGCATTCCGTCCATCATTTGTTTATTGTAACGTCTCGGATTTATAAGGCAGCTGTTTCTGTGCTGCAGTATGATCAGACGTTAGACTGGTAGCCGTGTTGGAGGTGGCTGGCCTTGCCGTGATCTGGAAATTGTGCACAGACTGCTTTTCAATGATCTTCCCAATGGAAGTAAGTGAGTGAAGGCATAGTGGTTAGCAACGTCATCTATGTCTAGTTTGGGTTTCTTTGTGAGTGGAGGATCTGGACTGGGTTGAGAGCTTCTCTAAATAGTCAAACAGCCATACGACAGACGCTCTGTGCATAACTTTCTTCCTCTCTCTCACTTCATTAGAATTTTCATTCCACTACACCTGTCTGGAAGGGATACATTAAATTACATTAAATTGCATTTTTTTTTTAAATCTAAAATGCTGGCAAAGGCCAATTGCCAACTCAATATTGCTGATTGTATTTGGGGAGAGGATACTTTGGGTCATATCAGCCTATCTATGGTCTAGAATTGGAACAGCACAAATTCAAATGATTGTAAACTGCATCTGACTTGAAGACGAATATGTTCTCCATGTTTACCGTAGAAAATCTCTTTATCGGCAAATCTCCCAAAATTCTAAAGCCAATTTAAAAGAGAGTGGGTCCCGAAAAAGGGCAACAGGCTTTGTAACGCATAATTGCAACATCAGCAGGTTGATAGATGTAATGCTTGAATTAATCTGAGCCACTGACTTTTTTTTAAAACACATTTTATTGAATTTTAAACAATTTACATCCATTAGGAAAACAGACATTTAGCATAGATGCCTCAGACTTCGTCATACCGTCGGATATAGGGAAGCCATTGTGGGATCCAGGTAGTGCTATCGTACATATTATACAACATTATACCACCATGTTGGATAATTCTGTTAAACAATAGTCTACCTACAAATGCTCCAACGGGCTATTTCAATGGTATTGCAGGAACACATGAAGAACTGAGGAGAAAATAAATAGAATGGAGCAAATTAAACGAAACTAAACCCTACCCTCCCCCCCTTCCCCGAATTCGGCTGGCCCAACCCTATCTCACCATCTTGACAACACGCTCCCTCAGTTGTTCCCACTATAATGAATTTGATTCTGAATATGTACACTTGATAAAATTACATCACAAGACTATATGCAGGGCTACGTTGCATTCACAGGGGGGGCTGGGTTCGGAGGGACTCCTACTGGTCCAGCACTATAACGACTGGTGCCGGCGCAAGTTTCTTGAAAGCTTCCAAAATAATCTCAGTCCATGGAAATATCCTTTTTACATAGTCCGCGGGCTTCTTCACGTCTAAATGCCACGCTTTCTGCACTATCCCATCTCACTACCTCCCGGTGCCAAACATAGAGTGGTGGGGGTTTGGCTATCTCAGCCACTGACAATGGCATTCCAGTCCATTGTTTATGGCCCCCATGCATCTCAACACAAAGGAAAGCCATATGCAAATCAGTCCCGACCATGCACCTCATGAGAACAGTCAGTCCCGAACTGCCAGGCCAGACCCGCTCCAGAAGGGACAACAAGAAACCTCAGACCAGTTTCAAACTACTCATCAGTAAGGTATGGCTCGAGTCCTATGGAAGAGTGACCACAGAACCCATTTTTGGGCATATAACCATCGCAGTTGACCCATAAACTGAAAAAATAAGGAATGCTGGAATTAATCTCAGCCACTGACAATCACTCATGCCCGCATTCCAGTCTACTGTTCTTCATCCGCCAAGCCACTCCAGACAAAGGCAAGTCTTGTGCAAATCAGGACCTACCCTGTTCTTCATGTGAACAGTCTGTCCAGAACTTGCATGCGAGACCCCCTCCAGAAGTGACCAAAGCAACCCCAGACAAGTTTCAACCTTCTTAGGTTTCAGTAGTGTGGTATAGCTCGAGTCCTATGGCACAGTGAGCACAGGATCCACGTCTGAGCATACCTGTCACACTGAGAGCGTAAATTGCAACAGCGTGATGGGGGAAATCTGTGAAATAATCTCAT